>NC_051200.1:10864249-12114249 GCF_015220075.1 Falco rusticolus | reverse complement strand
GAGTGCAGCTGAGCCCAGGCTGACGGGGAGCAGTGTGGCTGATCTCCACTCCAGCGCGTGTCTTAGAGCTGGGAGTAGGGAGCTTTGGATCTTATCCATGGCTCTGACACTGAGTCACTGCATGACCTCAGGCACTCAGATACCATGGTGATGAACACAGCACAAATGTCTAGACAGATAGATTAGATTGGATAGACTCTGTATTTGACAAATATTTGTATATCACCACTGTCAGTGCTCTCTTGCTATAACTGCCCAGCCTGCTGGTTTCAGTGGGTTTCCTACACAGCAGGGAGGGGAAGAACCACTTTTTGCACTGAGGAAGGAGGGGACATGTAACCACAGTGACACCAGTACCAGTGGTGACAGAGTGGAAGCAAAGCGGGCAGTAGGGTGACTCTTGGAAGGTACAGCACTGCAGAAAGGCTCAGGAGTTGGGAGCTGGCTTCTCCCCAGCTCTGCTGCAGCCCTGTGCATGGCCCCGTCTTTCCTCCTGTAACCAATTAGTCTTTTAAGATTCTCAAGGCAGCGGTGCCTTCCTCCTTCTGCTATGGCTTCCATCACAAGGCCCTGATTTCAGAAAGAAAAGAGCAAACTACCAAAGTGAGACTTCCCTAAAAGCTTCCCTGTGCCACTGCTTGCCTCTGGTGCATGGGAGGATGCAGGAGACCCCGGAGTGACTCTTGGTTATTTTCCCACCTGGTTCCCTTGTGAAAGATAAATGTAGCAGTACAGCAAAGATGTGGCCAGGAGTGTGCCTGTGTAGGCATTTCCAGAGGCTCTGCAAGGTCTCCTGAGCACCCCTGCCTCCGGCACCCCCGACAGCGAGCCAGGAGGGCTGGAGAAGAGCACTGCCTCTTTAAGGAGATTTGCATAGCGGGGTCTAATTACAGTTGTTGATTCTGATGTTTTCCGTGTTGTTCATATTCCATTAAAGGATAATGCTGCTTAATTTGCAGCAGAGGGTCTCGGTTAACAGTACACCCAATCACAAGGCAGCCCTAATGACACTACTTCCCTACTTCTGGTAACACATAATTAAAAAATCACTTCATTTCCAGTTGTGTAGTTCTCCCCTCTCCCCCAATCTCCTAATTACTTTCTAAGCCATTTCACGATTATCTGTAAATATTTCAGCACTTAGATCTACTAATGAGTCCATGAAAGAGTTAATACCTTGAGTGGCATAACTGTTTGCCATTCCCTTTCTAGTGCTGCATTGCAAGGAAAAAATTTCCACCTTACACATGCGAGAAAAGGGGCTTCACTTGCGGTGGGATTGGGTTTGTGCTCTGGCTTTGGGGCTGTGAGGGTGACAATGAGGGGCAGCTCTCAGAAACCCCATCTCAAGCTACAGGAAGTTTTCTGCTGGTTTTGGTAGTGGATGTGTTTCTCCCTGCAAATTTTTTTACGCAGCTTAAATTCCACTGAAAGGGCTGTCCTGTTGCCTGGCTGTGAGAGCTGCTAGTCAGAGGGGCTTGGGCAGAGCTGGGTGTGAGTCTGGATCTAGTTGGAATGCCCACACAGCTGGAAGAATTAGCTGGTGTCTGCCCCAGTTCTACAAATTTGTGGGAAGTGGTAATGCAGCTCTTGCTGCACTTGTGTAAGAGGGGGCAACAGGTCTGGCTGCGCCTGCCCTTGCGTTGTGTTTCTTCACAAGCTCATCTTGCATGCTGCAGCCAGTGGCACTTACTGTGACGTGAGGGTAGCTTGGTCACTGGATAAGGGAATTTCTGAATTTCCCAGCAAACCTGTGCACAGATGTCTACCGCAGCTCCGTGGCTGCAGGTGAAAGGAGCCCTGATACCCAATGGTAAAATGAGGACTCGGTTCTCTAATCCAAGCAGTGCTCTGCTCTGAAAAGCTGCTCTACATTTCTCACTTCATAGGTCTGTTTCCTGTACTTGTCTGGTATCTTGGGTATTAAAATTTACTTGGAGTTTTCAGACTGAGCACTCGGAGCTGACAGTGATGGAGAAGTGAGCTGGAGTATCTTTCCTGCCCATGTGTTGCATGGGCTTGATTGCTATGTTCTTTGTATGGTCAATCAGTAACACTTTACACAAACCTGCTGGGAGCATACTGGTAGTTTCTGAAGGCATTATTTGGAATAACTGGAGATAATTGTATAACCAGGGGGTAATTAACTTCCAGGAATTAAAGAATCAACTTTAGGCTGCACTACTCCTAGGGGTGAGTCTGTAAGGCTGGGAGTTACAGGAATCTACTCCTCTTTAATCATTTGAGCACACATGACTTGGAAACCCTTGGTACTTGAGGAATGTGAGGCTGCTTCAAATCATATCTCTGCATTTCTAGACAATTCTCTGATAACAGATAGAGGAAGGAGGGCTTGAATATGGTCCTAATCCAGTCCATTTGTGTTTCAGGTAATCCTGTCACAGTGGGAATGAGCATCCATATCTCCAGCATTGACCAGATCTCTGAAGTCAACATGGTAAGTCTGAAAAGAAAAAAACAAAACAAAACAAAAACCAAACCAACCAACCAACCAAACAAACAAAAAAACCCAAAAAAACCCCACACCAAACAAAAAAACAAACAAACAAAAGACCATGAACTCTAATAAACTGTTCTTCCATTTTCTGGTTGAGGTGTACTTCCAAAACAATGGCTTCTTGGAGCCACCTGAGATCTCAGGGTGCGCTTCTGAAAAGCAGGATAGTCACACCCCTACTTCCTTCACCTTCTGCTACAGAATGAGTGGCATTCCTCAGGGGTCGGTATTGGGACCGGCACTGTTCAACATCTTTGGACGTTATAGTGGCCTCCAGCACCTAAAGGGGCAGATAAGAAAGCTGGAGAGGGACTTTTTATGAGGGCATGTAGTGATAGGACAAGTAACAGTTTTAAACTAAAAGAGAGTAGATTTTGGTTAGATATTAAGAATAAATTATTTTCTGAGGATAGTGAGACACTGGAACAAGTTGCCTAGAGAATCTGTGGATGCCCCATCCCTGGCAGTGTTCAAGGCCAGGTCGGATGGTCTTTGAGCGACCTGGTCTAGTGGAAGGTTTCCCTGTCCATGGCAGGGGAGTGGGAACTAAATGATCTTTAAGGTCCCTTCCAAGCCAAACCATTCTATGATTCTATGGTCTTTGCAGCTGGGAAGTTTTTGGAGGAAGAGTGACATTTGTCAGGTAATGAAGAAGGATTTTTTTTTTCTTCTGCTTTGGACACAGAATTTTGAGGGGTGATGGGAAATCTGACTTAAGACAGAACTCTTCCTCACTAAAGCATAAGGAATTCAAGGATGATTTCTCCATGTGTGATGAAAAAGAAAATCAAACACTTAACTGAGCCATAAGAGATGAGGTTTGTTTTTCCAAATTTCTTTCTCAGCATACTGGTTCCAGGCTGAGCCTTGCTCCTTCCACCTGCTGAGTGGCCTGTGTCACTTTGCCTGTCAGTTGTCCCCACAGCCTCAGCCCAGCTCCAGGCTGAAACAATCCTGAATCACCCAAACAACACTTGCAGGACAGGACTGGCATGTGGGACTGTTGTGGTACACACCTACCCCTTCTGGTGGTACTTGTGATAGGGTTGGACATGCTGAAAGACTGTAGTTCACTTCCTAGTCTTTGGTAAGTTCTAGTAGGGTTAGTATCTATACTGGCACGCTGAAGTGTCCCTGGTGTTACCTGTGAATGTGTGGATGGAGATCTCTGCTGGCACCTCTTCAGCTAGTAGCATCTTACCCACAATAGATTCTCATCCCTTATAGTTCTGCGCTGGTTGCACAGCCACCTCTCTGAGCCATCAATGCTCGTGCCTTAAAAGAGTCGATGTGAATTGTAATTTTTGGTGGACGTAAAGGCAGCGGTGGTTTTACAGTCAGGCACAGGCTGTAAAGTTCACAAGTTGAAAAAGTGAGTGGATTTTCATGTTTGCTGTTGTTAATTTGGCATTTCTTTGGAGATCTGTACTGGAAAGGGAGGCATCTAATGGAGATCTGGTTTTAGGTGGCATTAATAGACCGGAGCTTTTCATACCACTGAGGAGAAAAAAGTTATCTGCTCAGATAGCAATGGTTTGGGGTGAAATTCATTAATTGTTTTGGTCATGGCTTGGGTACACACCCAGGTCTGTGCTGTCTGTCTCAGAAGCCCTTAACGCCCAGCAAAATTGAAATCATGGATTGCACTGATCATTGCCTAACCTTGCCTTCCTCCCTCCTGCCCAGAGGCTTCTCCTCCAAACTCCTCTCCTGTCCAAGAGGCTGAGTGGAGTGGAAGGCTAGTGGGGACCTCCTGGCAGCAGCCATCCTGTTCCTCAGTTCCTGACCCATGCAGGAGAACCCCAGGCTAGTTTAGAGCTCTTGCTGTTCAAGTCAATTAAAACCTTTGTCTCCCAATGCTCCTGTCCTATTTATCTGTTTCTGGACTCTCCTGCCCTGTTTCTTTGGCCCACCAGCTATTCTGCTGCTGCATGGTGGGGAGGAGGGGAGGCGAGACAATCTGACTCGTCGTTTTGGTTTCCAAACTGCTTGAAAAACCTGAATGCATGTGCTGATATGACCCAGGGTGAAATGTCTATAATGAACCTTCAGGTTCTTATCTGGAACAGGTTATTTTGAAGACTCGCTGCTATCATCCCACCATTACTGTAATTATCTGCATGGCATCTTACACCCCAGACTAGTAACAGTGATGCTGGACAGTGTGTACAGTAGGAAATTCAGGTACAGACCTATGTCCCCATTGCATTGGGTAGCTGTGCTTGAGGTTAGGCTCAACTTAGAAGAGCCAGATGGCTTAACCTAGTTCCATCCATCTTGCCTGTCAGGGCAGAGCTCAACTTGGAGTCATGTCCTCCCCCAGTCTCAACTTGGACCTGAATTTTCTTACATAGTGAACCAGCTGTCACCTTCCTTGCTAGAGCCAGCATGAACAACCTGGGGTCTGGACCTGTAGCTTAAGTCCCCAGCTTGCACAAATGTAACTGGGAAGGAATGAGGGTTTTGGTTCCCAGCTTACTTGTAACACCTGTCCTGACCTTGCTTTGAAGACCTGAGAAGATAGCTGAGAACTGCAGAAGCTGTTTCAGGATGAACCTCCTGCTGGAGATGTGTGCAGGCACTATAAAGGCTGATTGAGTGTTTTGTCATACACCTGTTGTGATCTACCATGGCCAGGCATGCTTTGTCCTAGGAGAGTAGCCATTCTCCTAACACCACTTTTCAACCCTTGCCATATGAATGTGGTGTCCTCTCCTCTCCAGTGAACATCTGCTTCCCTCTGGGTGGCTGGGGCAAATGTGCGTGCTCAGGGCTGGGGATAAACAATGATATCATCTTTGTAGGGTGCATGGGAGTGCAGGTTTCCTGGCATGGACCTTCATTCACATGCTGCTCTGGATCTTGCAGAATTTGGGCAGCACTGTTGATGGACTTTGAGAGTTTTGATGATTGTGGAATGGCTGTAATCAGGTTGGGCACCAGGCACTGTCTGTCCTGTTGATACTATGAAGGCATGTCACTTCTGGGTATTTGGTTATCCCTTATGGCTTTCTTTTTGACTTGACAAATACAATCTCCTACCCATCCTTCCTACATGTGTCGGGATGGGGTGTGGGGAGAGTGGAGGACAAAGTGGCCGTATGTGAGAACCTACTCAAGATCAGGGTCTATAAGCACTGTGGTGAGGCAGCTTCCAAAAGGGGTTAAAAAAATCAGAATAATCTTAAAACCCAAACATTTAGGGAGCAGAAGAGTTCTCATGTGATATAAGTTTCCAGGCTGAAGGGATTTTATGTGCATCATTCTTCCATGTGACAGATGCCCCAGGGAAAGGTCTATGTCTTACCCCTGCTCTGGGCAATGGATATTGGCAAGAAAAACAAGGCATTTTTTTGGCATCATGTGTGATTGGGAAAGGGACTGTGTAATGGATAAATTAAAGGCACACAAGTGAAGCTGAGTTGTCATGGCAACCAAATAGTTTCTATTGTTCTACAAGGAGTGTTATTACTTACTGCCCCTTGTAGGATAATTAATTAATCCTCAGACATCCTTTTGGGAACAATGGCCCTGGTTCTGGGGCTGGGCAGGTTGAGGAAAGCCCCCAGCTTTCCCATGCTTTTCCCTGGGACTATTGGCATCTGCTGGGTCTGTGATGGTGGGGAACAAGTGCTGTTAGTGACTAGCTGTTGCATGAATCAAAAAGTTGTTTTCCACAGAGTCCAGCTGGATGCAGTGCTGCGGCGGAATACAGCACCACTCATGATCTAAGGAGCAATTCTTGCCTTCACTCCCATGAGAACTGTATTCCCAAAATGATGATGTGGTGACATTTCAATCCTGGAGGATACAGGACTCTGTAAAGGCAACACAGTCATGTTTTTAAGCTGGAAGTTCCCAGACACTCTGATACACAGAATGTTTTTTAGCTGCCTGTACATGCTATGTGTTTCCTGGTGCCTTGCTACACAAAGTCAATGCATCTCCATCTACTTGAGGGCCATGCCCAGATACTGTGCCATGGTACAGCTCAGAAGATGGAGTCATGCCAGGATGCAGGACATTCTTAGGTACAGTGCTGGCTTTGTAATGGTCTCTCAGTGATGAGGGACCAAAAGTACAGTCCTTATTTAAAAAAAAAAAAATGACACCTTCTTGCTCATCACAGCTGCTGCCTGTGTGTGGTCAGCCTTATTTGCAAGCTCACTTGCCAGAGTAATGCTTTATTACTGTGTACTGCTCTTAGCCCTGCTAAGCAACACCAAGCTGCAGCCTCTCCTCCTGTCAGTGATTAGAAGGATTATTTGCTGGGCCAAGATCAGTGACATCAATTGAAATCCCTGGGAAAGGATGCCAGGGCCAGGCCACACAGGTATTGGGGAGGGCACATTTGAGTGGCAGACCCTCTAAGAAGTGTTGATCCATGAAGATGAAAGGCCTAGCTGGAGTCTTTTCATACCCTGTGCGTATTTGCAAGTTGGGGATTTAAAAGCAGGCTGAAAGGAGGAAACGTCTTCATAATGATGTTCAGTAGCTCAGATGATCTGCAAAGAATGGAGGGATGGTATGTCCTAGTTCTCATTAAAGGAAATGGGTTGTATAAGTTATCTGGTAAATGCCATTTTGCTACAGGTAGTTGAATTGCAGTAAGCATGGAATAACATGCAGGTATTTATAGATGCTTGTTGGTGTATAGTGCTACTTGGACAGTGCTATGTTCAGACCCCTTAGTATGGTACCTACATTCCTAAGGAGCCTGGCAGTACTCCTGACCCGAGAGAATGAAGAACACCTTCTGGTACGTGGCCTGAATGCTGCCCAAAGCCCCTATCGCTTTAATGGTCTGGTTCAACCAGCCTGCTTTGGTGGATCCAGTTCTGATGGTATCCAATACCGACGGCTGCAGAACGAGCTGGAAGTCCTCCCACATTCCTGCATGCTCTTTCAACAGACAGCTAAGGACTAGCCTGTTCAGAGTATATTGTACTTGCTGCATGGTGGGACTAGAGGCTAATACTTCCAACTGTAGCTTTTTCTCTCTCCAGGTAGTCTTTGGGGAAATATTTTTCTAGTACCAGATGGTTCAGACTCCCTTCAAGCATTAATGAACTATTTCAATAAGGAAAACAACAAGAAGTTTTGTATGCATTTGAAATAAGAGGTGGTTACCCTTCATAACGCTTCAATTTTCCTGCCCTATGATCTGTGCAGTCCTAAACCTGCTTCCTCCTGTGTAGCTGCACACTGTAGACAGCTCGGAGCATCCAGCCGTTATAGTTGTGATTTCTTTGTGGCTCCTATAATTTATTCATCCCAAGATGCTCTCCTACATCTGCAATAACATTGTTTCAGTTTGTTATAGCACTAGCTTTAAAGTTTTATAAACCTGGTGACAAGTTGAAAAGTTACAAGAGGATTGTTGTAAAGGGCTAGTGTAAGAAACAAGGCTTTCAAACAGAAATGTTTGCAGGAATATGTGTGTCAAAGGAAGGATGCCTGTGGGATTGGCAATACTTTTTGTTGGGGCACAGTCTGCAGATAGGTTAAAGGTTGGTGCAAGATGCTTGGCAAAGCTGACCTTGATGCTTTGCTTCATTGCCTCCTGCTCCTGTATCACCTGTTGCCGCACTACTGTCTTGTCAGAGTGAGTGCACTCCCATTGGCATGCTCCACTGGAACTCTTGGGGGTTATGGAAGCAAGCATCATGTCTGTTATTTCACAACTTCCCACAGCTTGCTTGAAAAACAAGCAGTCTTATTTGACAAAGAAGTTTTCCCTGTTCAAGAGAGATGTAAAGCATGTCTGAAGACAGTGATGAGCTGCAAAGGCTTTAAATTGGCTTTTAATCCAAAAGAAAGTGGATCAGGTTGTGTGTAAGGGTGTTCTTGACTAGGACGGTTCATCCTACAACCTGCTATGCCATTATCAGGGGGGCATCACTCTTCTCAGTATGTCAAATTTTCTATTAGGCATGCTTGAAATAGCCTTTGTAGTGGAATCTGTCCTGATCAGGCTTTGCAGTTCTGTTTTCCTTGGAATATGAATATGCACTGACTAGCTGAATCTGTTTCAGTGTAACCTGTGCACAGTAATATATGTGCCTGAATCTGATGTGTGCTGGGCATAACTGATGAAAGAAGGCAGCTTGGATGGCTAGGCTTCATATGAGAGGCTTTCTTTGGTACACAACACAGCAGCCTCTTAGGCTGTACATTCTCCTGTCAGAACTCTTGACCTTTGAGCCCTTTCAGGAACGGGGAAGGGAAAGTCAGGAAAATTTATAGCTGTGTGGAATTGCTGATGTGGATGCATGATGTCCAATCCATGCTTAAACTGTTCTGACAGTCAAACTGTGTGTGCAAAACCCTAGTTTTCTTGGGGCTCATGCAGTGTTGGCAGTAGCTTTTGCAGACTCTCAGCAGACCTGTATGCCTGCAATAATGAACAGAAACTACTTTGCTGCAATATGCTCTGAAAAGGATTTTCCACTGGTATCTTGATGCCTTGAGCTTTAAAACTCAAGACTTTTAGGAACAGGTTTCTGCTATTATGCTGTACCTTATACTACTATACATCTCTTCAAATATATCAGCATTTTTCTTATTCTTAACTGAAAGTGTTCTGTTTTGTTGCAGTCTCATTTTAATGGAAAAATAACATGCAGATATTTCCCAGTCAGTCTATTCTATGTCCCTGGGTATCCGAGGGGTTTAAAAAAGCAAAGGTTAAAGCATTTAAATTCTACAGTCAGAGGTTTCTGGAGTTATACGCTATGAGATAAAAGTACGACATGACACTCCAGTACTGTAAATGTTTCTCTGTAGCCTAGGGTATCTTCAGCCCTGTGACACTCTGGTATCTAAACTGTGTCTGTGTGTATACATTACATCTTGGTATTTAAGTCTGCTGAATATTGAAGACTGCCAAAATAAGGTAAAACTAAGAGACAGCTTTGGTGCTGAGCTAATGATGGTGTGCTGTCATGGTACTGCAGGGGCTGCAGTCCTGTTGGATCACTGTAGGCTCCTGGGATGGCAGTGTTGCAGGTAGCAGAGGATGCTGTGGGGCCTTGGTGCTGCAGAGGGGCCAGATCCTACCAGTGTGGCATGGTGAGAATGGTACAGCTCTGACTAGGGTGACATATCCCCAGGCTCTCTGCTGGCAGGGACAGGTGTGGTTATGTGCTTCTCCCCCACACACACACACTAGGAGCTTCTGTGTGCCGTGATTTAGACTAAAGTGTTGCAAACGTGCAGCTGAGATGGAAGGTTTCTTCAGGGCTGGCAAGTGTCTGTGACTTCCTCTGCCAATGATTACTTCAGTACTACTTAGGTTATGCAGCTATTGTCCCTTCAAGTTCTATGTGCAGGGCTGCAATGCATTGGATGACTCTTGGCTTGGGAAATCAAACAGTGGCAGTTCTGTACATGTGAAACAACATTTTCCTGAAGGGAAGAGTCATCAGAGGATGCCAAGGGCAGTCCTGTACATGGTTGTGTGCAGTGTCCTGTGCACGCTGCCATCAGCTACGTATAGTCACTTTGGCGACATTCTCATGTCTCTGCTTCTCCAGCAATAGGAAGTAGCTTGTGTATAAACATGCAACGACTTGGCTAGCTGAAAGGGAAGCAACAGTATCACGATGCTTTTCTCTGCTAGAGGGGTGTTTGGAGAAATGAAAGATGGTTATAGCAGGGTGGAGAGTAACCTATAAGCCACTCTAGAGATGGCAGCTTTGAGCTGGTCTCTTTTGCAGGCAGGAGCTGCAACCTCTTGCTCTGTGGCTCATCTAGATAGATGGTAAGAGTAGAAATTTACTGAGCTCCTAGAAACAACTTTGCAGCAAAGCAAATGATAGGGACTCATCTTAGCTACCATTGCTAGATTTGAGGTTACTTTGTTTATCTTTGCAGTGGTGACATCCTGCGGATGTTGGGACTCAGGGTGATTTTTGCCAGCACTGATACAGTCTAGAAAGTCAAGAATCAGAAGTGGATATCTGCTCACACCACATTAGGCTTTTCTTTAATAGAAGTCCCACTGATTGTGCTGAAAGATCTCTTCGACTAACGTAGTGCATGAGGACCAGTAAAGCATCTGGCCTCAAGGGCACTCTGCAGTGTGGTGGTAGGGGGGAGTGGATGCTCAAGTTTAAACAAGCAGCAATCCCCTTTCTGCCCAAAAGACAGGGATGGTCCTTCCACAGGATGGTAATGTTCTTGCTTAAAATAGTTAAGAATAAAGAAAACTTATGAAGGGCTCTGGAGTGCTTCCCATTCATTGGTTCTGAAATCGGTTGCAAAGAGATTGTCCCGGCTTAAGAACTAGAAAATAGGTCAGTGTGACTCATATGTCAATATTTACAGCATTTATGGCAACTTGTAGAAGAGAAAAATCTTATCTGTCTTCCATAATATTTCACAGATTATCCCATTTCCATGAAAAAATTATTCCTATGCCCTTGGTCCTGGTGTTGCTTGGCTGCGGAGACAGCCCAGTAAATTCACTACATCTTAGAGTCAAGTTGCTAAGTAACAACCCAAAGATCACTGCATGGACTCTTCAAATGCTGTGGCCAGCTGAAAGCTAGGGTCTGCACAAGCTACCAGGAATTCCTTCTGAGGCAGAGGTCGCAAGGACTCCAGTGCCCGTGTAGCAGAGAGCAGCCTGGTAAAGCAGCAGTCCTGCCAGGTCCTTGCTGCTGTACTGTCTGGAGGTCTCACGTGAGAGAGGACAGCTTTGTTTCCCCTGTAAAGAGGTCTCCTGTGCTTGTGCTGAAGGGCTCTGATGCTTTGAACACTAATGATGTCCTTGAATGAAATATTTTTGTTGGCTGAATTGCATGATTTTGCCGCGTACATAGATCAGTAGATGATGAACTGTGGAAACCTTGCTGAAACAAGCTCTCAGCTGAAGAAAGGCTGTGAACTGCCTGACTAGAGAATGACTCTCTGCCCCTGAGGCTTTCTATTCTACCATGCTTATTTCTTGTAGCTTTCACGTGATATCTTAATAAGAGAGTCTGCAGAAAGCTTTTTGTCTGCATAACTGGAAATTCATGGTTATGGGAAAGCTGTTGGGTAGACTGGCTTATTCCTAGCCTAGACCTTGATTTTTGCAGCATGAATAAAATGTGGTGGCAATGCTTGCTGCAAATGATTCCCCCCTGTGCATCTTGCCATGATGCTGTTATCCCTAAGGAGCAGCTCTGCAAGTCCTCCAGCATTCCAAGTTCAAGCCTCAGGAGGGCTGAGTCAACCCTGCTCCAATACTGAGAAACAGAGTTCATGTGTTTTGCTCACTAGGCGATTTCCCAAATGAGAACATTTCTGTGCTCTCACTGAAGAGGCTAGGTTCACTCTGCCTTTCGTAGGTGACTCCACCCCATGGCAGGAGAGAAGTCATGTTGGAGAGGAAGAGAGTCTAGTGTGCTGCATACTTTCAGCTCAGTGATGCTGTGTATTGCAGTGCTCCATCTGTTCCTGTATCAGCCAAGTTATCTTTAGATCTGAACATGTCAGTGTTGTATGGCGCTGGTATGAACCACTTCAGCTTGCACACCAGCATTCCTGTAGTAGTTAGAATTGCTACTGCAGAAAACTTTGCCCAGGATAAAAATGTCCTTTTTTTTTTTTTTTTTTTTTTTTCCCCTGCTTAAGTTTTTATTCAGATTTTTACACAGGCAGAACTCCCACAGCCTTCATATATATATATATATATATGTATGTATGTATAAAAAAGCTGTCTGTATTTGAGAGCAATGTTCCAAACTGCCACCTGTTTCAATAGCAATGCTGCAGCATTGGAGAGGATTACTTCAGAATGCTAAAGTATCTTCCCACAAGGGAAAGCTTCATCTGGTTTGATTGAAAACCAAATCAGATCTTGAGACTCTGACCTTCTGACATCCTGTCATATATACATTTGAAGCATCTAGCAATAAAGAGTGTATGTGCGCAAGAGTGTCAGTACCTCAATATAGAACCTAAATCCAAATACAAGTGCGTGCATGTTGCTATTTGAATATGTAAATAAATGGGGCTATATATAGCTCTATATGTTATGTACATGTTAAGTGAAGGTGGCAGATAAGACAGCTGAATAGCTTTGCTGTTTCCGAATGCTGGTAGAGGCTCCCTGCATGCTCCCTACATATCCTGTGCTTGCTCCTACCCCTCTCAGCCTTTCTGCTATCGCATTTTCAGGCCTCTGGAGAAGATAGTGTGTGGGGACAGGAGTTGTTAATATTCTGAGTCTGTGCTGAGTTGCTAGGCTACAGAGAAAAATGAACATTCAAGGAAAGGGGATGGTAAAAGGAAGAGGATCTGCTGAGCTGCTTGTAGATCCAGAAAGGTCCTCTAGTCAGACAAAAGGGATCATTTTGGGGAAGGAGGGTGTGCATGCACGTGGAATGAAATGTGTGTAGTCCCTGTTGCCTTGACACAAGGAGAGTTTCAGACCAGCTTCAGCCAGCAAAATGGCAGAGGAGGGAGTAAAAGGCACGATCCACTGGCCCTTTCCACATCGTTGCTTGCAAGGTGTGCACAACTGGCCTCCTACTGTCTGTGCCAGGGTGCAGAGGGTTGCCAGACTGGAGTATGCCCTCTTACACATTCTTTTGCCCCCCTTGGCAAGTTGCACTGAGCTCCCAACTGAGGCTCCAGTGAAGAGGGAAGCAAACCCAAAATATACTCACTGCTTACAAGCTGGACCTCATCTCCCTTTGCCACTTTTGCAGCAACCTGCTACCACAGTATCTCCCTTAACTTCAGCATGACCCCAGGGGAAGGCAGCCTGTTGCTTGTATCCCCCTGCCCATCCCCTTTGATGCATTCCCAGGTCACAGATGCACAAAATACTGACCTCTTTATCCATCAAGGGTTTCCAGCTAAGGTTCAAGGGGACTTGAGAATTTACAATACGTAAGCTCCTGTGTGAGCCTAGTTTTTCTGAGTCCCAGTCTAGTTCCTGAACACAAACCCTCTTCCTTTTCAAGCAGTTCCCCCCATAAATGAGTGTCAGGTATTTAGCCGTACAAGCTGTGAGCCATCAGATCTGCCAGGTGCCTTGTGTTCCACTCTTCTGGAAGGATGGTTTTGCCCTGTGCTTCTGTTCCTGTCTGTAAGATTTCTGTTCCCTCTCAATATTACTGGCTGTATCAGAGCCTTACAAAAATTAAACAGTGCTTTTGGGTATTTTTATTATCTGGATACTTTATTTACCGAGCTTGCATGGGCTTACTGCCAATAACTTTCAGCCAGCTCTGCAAATAGGAGCTCCTTGGCTCCAGGACTGTTGGTCCTGGTACTGCAGAGAGCACTCACTCAGCATGGACAGGGACTGCAGCTTGTTCTCTGCCATCCAGTTGGCCGTGAAGTCAAAGTCTGCTTGCTTGTGGACCTCCACAGCCTGCTGAAATCTCATTTTTCTTCATGCTTCTTATAATAAGCTTGACTTGTCCAGCAGAATCAGGAGTGTTTCATACAGCTGCATTTTGAATGCCTTTGTCAGTTAACTACACTGCACCTGTCCACCAGGTTTATGATCCTGCAGACAAGACTTGAACCGTTAAAAGTGGAAGAAGGTTAGTATGGACCATGTGTGTGCTGCTGCCAGCCTGGACTGGTTCTCTTGGGTTTACCCTGGCATAACCAAGGGCAGACTAACCCATGGATAGAAGCAGAGGTAGACTAAATCTGTGATGATACAGTGTCTGGTCGGTACCCTTGACAGTAGAAATTGTTTCCTGGAACAAATCAGTTGATACTCCTGTGATTTTTGGTTGTTCCTGCATGACTATACTGTGCTCTGTTCACACCACAGTTGAGAAAGTTGATTTGCTAGCCCTTTTCTCCAATGATAACTCAATCTTACGGAGTTTCTCAACTTAGGAACCACAGATATAGCATTGCAGAATATTTATATGTAGAAACAATCTCCCCAGATATAGAACTGGGTCTCTGTGTGCAGGAGTCTTAGGGTCTTCAAGTGCAATATGCAGTTTTTCAAACTGCAGGGCTGCTACTCTTTACCCTTAGGAGACCACCCTTGTCCTACCTGAACCCTATTGCCAAAAATATATTCTGCTCTTCTGCATTTCACTACCTTATCTGCTTACTCCCAGTTATCCTTCCTACATGACCAAACTTTGCTTTCTACAGCAAATAAGTGCCATTCTGACCTTTTGGTCAAGCCAATCTGTGCCAGCCTAGTTGAGGTGATTGTTCTGCCCAGGACATGTTAGTCACCTTACATCATTGAAAGGATTTGTTTGCCTCTGGCTACCTCCTGGGAAATGACATCTTTATGGCAATTTTCAGAATCTGGAATATCAAACCTTCCTTCTCTAAGTCAAGTAGTGTCTTTAAATCACTGTGTGCCTTGATATTGTTGCAGAGAGTCTGTGGTTTCAGTGCTCAGAGGTGTACATACAGCATTTTATTTTGCCATGTAAAGTAGTAATACTGCTTCATTCATAACATGATTCCCTACCTATGCAGTCGCAAACTGCATTGCTGGTCTTCGCTGCCACGGAGAATTAAAAGCCCTATTTATTTATTTATTTATTTATTTATTTATTTATTTATTTATTTATTCCCCCCAGGGAGAAAAATCTTTTCTGTTCATTACACGTTAAACACCTGCCTAGAGACATGGGGGCTGCAAACTGCAACATGGAGGCAAGTTAGCATCAGTGTCTTATTTTTACAGATAAGAGAAAATAAAGCATAGGTGAAAGTACCCAAAGTCCACAGAGTTATCACTGGGTGAGCTGGAATTGATACCCAGAGGTGTTTTCTAGAGTGGCTAATTCCAATGGGCTACTAAGCCCCTTAAACTTTTTCCTCCAGCCTTTCTTCCCCCGATCTCCTGTGTGGAGGGCTGCAGAACCTCTGCTGCTTGGGGCAGAGTCTGTCTGGATGGGTGTCCAGTAAAACTCTTGGCAAGGTGAAGAGCAAGTTTCATTTAAATATAAAAAAGGTACAGAGGAGTGAAGAGTTCTGGGAACGTTTTGGAGATTACATTTTTTTGTTACCAGGTTGCTCCTGCTAGAAAGACTATTGAGTTTTAACGACTTGAAGTGAGCACCTGTCAGCAACCAAGGGTAAGAAAGTCACTATAGGGTGAAAAATCTTCGAGGATATGTGCAGAGGCTGTGAAGCCTCTTTGATAAGGTTTAGGGAGCATCGCTGGTCTTCCAGCATCACTTTCCCCTTGACATAATCTAATTTTCTCTCCCCATCCTTCTGAGGGCTTCAGAAACTGATATCTTCACTAGTCACTGCTCAGATGTCTCACTCAAATTTAATTTACTCTAATAGGCTAGTTGTTGCATGTTTAATTAAATACAAAGTGATTATTTAAAATGCTTTTGAGCTGTAATGGCTGTATAGTAGATAAGTCCATATGTGTATGCAGGAGGACACTTGCGACGGGCTGTAAGACAGTAAGGGTGGTGCTAGGAACGTACAAAAATAGTTGGGAGAAGCTAGGTGGGGAGATGGGAGGTGAAGAGGTTGGGATGCAGGCACCAACACTGACCCATGGCAGCGGTGTGCAGAAGGGAGTTGTATAGCATACTGGATTAGAAGAGACAAATGGTAGAAGGTAAAGACAACCTTTCTGAAAGCACCATGTTTTCCTGTCATGGGTCAGCAGAAGCCTATGGCACCATAATCTGTTTTAAATTACCAAGTACTTTAAACCAGAAAGCTTGTTGTAATATAAGCATGCCCTCAGACTCCCTTTCCCAGCTATGCGGTGCATGATCATGATGCTTCTCTGAGACTCCACTGAGATAGTGCATTAATGGTTGTGTAGCTCACACTGTGGTAATGGGTGACCTTGTGCATACCTAGAGGGAGGTTAAGAGAATCAATAGAAGGGGCTAAGTTAATATTTTGCCTTGAGTAAATACAGTAAGAGAGAGCTTGATGAAGCCGTTTGGAGACATCTGATGTACTAGCAGAACACAAATGTAAGCAATAAACCTTTCAGGATCTCCAGGAAGGGGAAGAACCCATGTCATTCCTGGGACAGACTTCACTTGGGAAAACACACATTGTGCTTCTCGGGGGGGAGATGTTGGCTTGCTGCCCTCCCTGCACTATTGCAAGCCAGTCACCCTTCTTAACTTGCTATTTTCCTGGAAGAAATTACTCAGATGAGGACCTGAGCTCCCTCCTTGTTTCAGTGAGCGTGTTCCCTGTTCTTAGCTATCCTGGTACTACAATCAGTCCTTACCAGTTCCCAGACCATCCAGGATGAGAGGATAGTGTAAGCACCCTCCCTTTGACTTTCTGCCTGAAAACTGGTAAAATTCATGCATCGTCTTTTTCTAAACTTAATGTATGGCCTTGCTTCTCTGGCCCTAGTTGGCTGTCTGCACAAAGCATGCCCTCCTGTGCTGGTCTGGCATGGGAAGGTAGAGGAAACAAAAACTAGTTTGACCCTTTCTTATTAAGTGGTTCCTCTCTGGGAGACAATTTCTCAAGTTATGATGAGGTTTGGAGTGAAAGCTATGCAGAAATGGGAAGGTCAGGCAATCCTGCTTTTGAGGGTAGAATGGGCTCTGGGTTTTGTCCAGCTACTCGTTCATGGGGAACAGAGGGAGGAGGCTAAACCAGCAGAAATGGTACGCAGTAAGTAGCTCACAGATTTTCATGGCTTAAGAATAGAAACTGCCTGGCATTGTTTTCTAAGATCTTGCCTGAGGAAGATGTCATGCTGCAGGTGGTGATTTTGGGATTGCTGCCTGTAACACTGAACAATGTTGCTGTTTTGCATGTGCTCATAGAGCAGGTGATAGCATCCCTGTGCCTATCAGTTCTGGCTTTCTCCTCTTGACCTCTGCTTCCAGCATGACTGAGGCTGTTAAGCAGATGACTGTAGTGCTGCCTCCTGCTCAGACAGGGCATTGATATACGCGTTTGAAAGTCTGAAAGCTTTGTCATGAACACATCAATGCCCCTTTGGCTTATGACCCACCTGAAGGACCAGCACCAATCCAGGTGCTGCAGGGATAGGGCACAGCAGGAGAGAAATAGGGCGACGAAGTGACACTTTACTTGCACACCCCTAGCTGTTGAGGATACAGCTGATGCCTGTCCCAGTTTCTGGACATACATTCAGCAATTAAACACATGCAAAATACTACAAAAGTAGATCAGCGAGGGGAGCATCTCCATGCAAAGTACTTCTCAGGTCCTAAAGAAAATGAGTTCAAGAGCACAAAGACCTGCACCACAGTAGGGCATAGAGCTTACCCCAGAAGCCAACCATTCCTGTCCCCTGCATTACTGACAGAGAGATTGCAGGTGAAAGGTGCTTTTCCTGATCCCCGAGTTAGTGCTGGCATCTGGTTATTCAAAATAAGGGAAGTGGAAAAAAGATTGTTGCTTTCTCACCTGCTAAGCTGAAAGGTAGGGAGAAGGGCAGTACCTAAAATTGTTGTCACTTTATGTATAACAGTTGTCATGCAGAGCTTCAGATTCGTAAAACTGGGCACAGCCTTGCACCAAAAGAGAAAATTAAAAGCAGTATTTTGGCAGAATACCCTCCCCATGAAAAGTACAGTAAGTACAAGAGCAGCTGCCTCCTGCCCTAAGCAAAAGTGAGAGTCTGAACAGACTTTGTGCTGTCTCAGAGCTGGAGAGACTGCTATCAAGTATTAACTTATGTCAGATTAACTGGTGCTCGTTAAGGTCTGGAACCCATTGATTTACCTGTGTGGTAATGGAAAACCCCTTATTGAGGGCAAAGTGGTTTTATTAAACAAGCTTGCTAAGGAAGAACCGTGGCTGTCTTGCTCTGTCCTTCCTGTGTTCTGCTGTACATTTTACACTGCTCCAGTTCTTTGCAACTGATTGCAGGCACATCCTTTCTCCTCCCCTTAAAAATAATTCCTCTTATTTCCCCTACCCCCTCCTTAAAATGAAACATACTTGAGGACTACTTTGTCCTTTACTTTCTCTCCCAAGAATGACAGGAACAGGAGATGGTGTTTAATCATCAAAGAAGTTGAAGCCAGCAAACTGTTCATTAGTCTCTGGCAGTGGCAGCTTGGCTTTTACTAAGTCAGATGTTCCATTTTTTTCCTTCTCTTTCTGAAGCATCTTGGCTTTCCTAATGTTCTTTTGTGATCTTGGATAAGGAGACCATATGTCATTTGCTTTTATGGGGAAGGACTTTTATTTGGTCACTTCTCCAAACAGAGGTGCTTTATCAAAGTCAGGGTGGAGGGGATATGGGGGGGAAAAAACCCCAGTCAAGTGGCACAGCTAGTGCTAGAGGCAAGCTGCAAAACCTTGATCCATCATGCCCAAAGTCATACAGCAGCAGAAGAGCAGTGTGTACTTTCTCCTGCAGAGAAGTTACTGCTTCCAGCACATTACAAGTGCTTGGTGATACACAACCTCCACTAGCAGCCTGGAATAGTCACCTTCACTTTCAAAGCCCCTCCAAAAGGTATCAAAGTCATTTGTCATCCACGTAAATGGACTAGACACAGGAGACATCCATGTTACCAGAAATACTGTATTCTGAGCAAAGATTTGACCCTTTCACGTACATTATTCTTTCCATTTCTAATCCTGGCTTCTGAGTCTAGTGTAGCTCCCGATGAGCATGCACACTTGTGCCTCTGGACAAGTTTAGTACTGGGGACTCTATAGGTCACAGCACAAAGGAAGAAGATCTGACCCAACCTGCCAATGCTCTGCACCTCCCAGGAGCGGTGCTGAGGGTTTATGAAACAGCCTGCCCAGGAGGGATGCTTCTGGTGACTTTCTACTGGAAGATGGAGCTTCTGCCTTGCAGCAGGAAAGTCTGTGTCCTTGGGCTATTCTTTCCTGTTAGTTCCTTCCTTTTATGTCTTGGACTGTATTTTCCGCATTAATGCCTAGACCTTCCAAAATACTGTTAAGCTCCTGACTTCATGCTTTTGTAACAGCAAATTCCACAGGCTCTGTGGAAAGTTATTTCTGTTACTTTGTCTTCAGTCTGTTCTTGTGCAACAACCCATTGCAGAATGTCAGATACTGTCATCATATGTCTCTGTTCTGTTTAACCTATGCAACTTTTCTCCCCCCTCTGCCCCCCCTCCTTGCTGCTTTCTGCCTTTGTCAGAGCCTTTCTAGTACTTTTGAGAGTTCATGTAGTTATTTATTATTTCATGTAGTTTTTTCTGCTCAGTAACCCTTAAGTATCTAAAAGGGGGTGGAACCCTGTAAGCTTGAGTAGCATAGGGTTATTATTATTTACTGACTTAATGCAAGCACTACAGGGAATCAGAAAAGACTGAGACTGATTGGTACTTGTTTTAAAGTGATGTAAATACAGTGAAGAGCTAAACTGTGGAACTCACTACCACAAGACTGCAGATGCCAAAGGCTGAATATTCTAAGGCAAATTTTCAGAAGAGAAACTGAGTATCTTCAATTAAGAAGGTACCAGCTCTGGCTCAGGAGATCCTTAAGCTTCAAATAGCTGGAGAATTAAGTACCACAACAGAGATCCTGTTTTGCTTATATTCCTCTCTGCTATTCTCTTTACTGTTATTGAAGAGAGGATACTAATGTCGGAAGACTTTTGGTCTGACACAAGACAACTGTGTCTCCAAAATCAGCATAAGCATACTTGTAAGAAAACCACTTGGGACATATACCATGTTTGTGTTCTGCGTGCTGGCACAAAACTGTGTGGAAGAGCAGCTTTTTCTGAGAAGAGGGGGTCCTAAATTTTGGACCCCTTCTCTCACTGCAGGGAGCAGAAAGGGACACATGATGCTAGCCTCCAAAGGGGCATCCTTGCGCCCAGGGACTCTAACAGTGTGTGCAAAGGACTGCCTTAGGTGGCTTTCTGGTTAAAGACTGCAGGTGCTCTCTGCAGAGTGCTGCCCTTGTTACCGAGGTGCCTTAACTGGCCTGCTCTACCCATTGCTGTTCTTAGATCTGTAGACATGGAAGTAAAGGTTCCCACCCTGAACCGACTCCCTGTACTGTTGTGTCCCTTGGCGGTCTGGGCACATCCCTGCACACTGCTCAATGTGCGTGGCTGGCCCACAAGCAACTGGCCACATGCCCATGTCCTCACCTGGGTTGTGGTGGCTTCAGATAGTATCTGCTACCCCTAAGTGCTCCAGCATCCTCCTACCCTCCAGTCTGTCAGTGTTTCGGTGGCAACCAACTTGTGCTTACAGTGCCAGGAGTGACCCACTGTCCTGTATTAGTTCCATTTCCTGGACCCGTGTGTCCTTTCACTGACTTGGCCGCCCTAAACTTTGCCTTCTTCTACACAAGTGGGTTTGTTCTCATTAGGCTCAGATCTGGCATCCACCTCCTGGGACTTTTCTGCTCCAAGAGATGGCTTTGGTCTCCTCTGACAGTAGGCTCATTTCTGCTCCCAGGCTGCGCAGAGCCAGCACAAGTGGGGAGGGGTCCAGGATGAGTACAAGTTTTCTTTCTAAGGATCGGTGAGCATTGCACTCCCAAAGAGGCTCTGTGAGGTGGAGGGGCTCATATGGTAGATGCTAATAAAGGTGTTTGGAATATAAGCCCGTGGAAATCCATTCCTGAATTCATACTAATGGTGCCAGCTTATTTCCCTTGTGCTGTGCCTCAGCTGTGCTCCCTTAGACCTTACCTACCCTGTCCTCTGAGAAACTGGGGAATCCCTGTGCATGCCTGACTGAATTTGCTGCCTCTGGGGCTCTGCAGGAAATACCCTCCTTCATCCATGCCCCTCTCATGTCAATATTTCAGCCTTTCGCTGTTCAGTCCTCTCACAACATCTTTGGTCTGGGGTCTCTGCTGAGTTTCGGGAAAGGCTGTAATTATCAGTCTCTTCCTCTCGTCTGGAGATGGATGCTAGCAGCCCTGTTCTCGGTAGCTGGTAGGGTGCACTGCCATTTCAGCATGTGAGTTCCTCAGGTAAGCTCCCCTTCCCCAGGGATTTTGTGGATCTCCAAGCGAGCTGTCCTCCCTCCTCACAGGGAGGCACCTCTGCAACATAGGCGTCTGCCAGTTCCACATCTTGCTCTCACCTCTGTTGTATATGCGTCACACAGCAAGAAGGGGGAGAGAGAGAAAGAGAGCAATGCTTTTGCAAAACCTGGGAGCGGGGGAGGCAGGGGGTCTGGGACTGACAGCTTGAAAGGAGCTGCTCAGCAGAGCAGAGCGAATGGAGGCATGTGCAGGGGGGGTCCCACAGGGATGGTCATGCAGAACAGCTTTCCAGCAGGCTCAGGTGCCGCCTCAGCTTCGTGAGGGGCTGAAGAGGAGCTGTAGAGCTGAGCGCAGTCCTGCACGCAGCTGGGCCATGAGGTCTGCCTTGCAAGGCAGGGAGGGCAGCACAGCGGTGCTACGGTGAGTAAAAAGGCTGGAAGCAGCATTAGAGCTGTGCAGCTTGTGAGCTACTGGGTACCGGACTTCTGGGACAGAGCAAGGGATCTGGCCGCTGCTGGACTAGTGAGATGGGGAGGGAGAAACAGATTGTTTTGGAAAACACAAGCTCTTTTAGTCTAAGCGACACATGATTTGTAGGTCAATGAGACTCAGCAGGGCTCATCTGGGTCTGAAACAGGCTTTCCCCTTGCCAGTGCTGTTCATTTCAGCTTCCCGCAGTGGGATACTGGTCAGGGTAGGTACAGGTTGACATGGCCAGTGAAGCTACCGTAGCAAAGCCTACCCAGAGAAAGTTTGCAGGTATCCTTGGGAAGCTTGTTTTTCCTGGGAGTGGAAGACAGGACTGAGTGGAGACACATAACTTCTGGTCACATCCACCCTTCAGAAGCCCCTTTCCCTTGTCCTAGCCTTTGGGTTGTTTTTTTTAAAAAACTGAAATCTAAGTTCATACTGAATAATTTCCAAAGGTCTTTGCAGTGCAACCTGCACAGAGTTTCTGATGAGAAGTGGTACCTCCCTTCCTCCATGCTTGCCTCCCCTTCCATGGTAGCCACCAGATGAAGCAGGAGGTTGCACAGACTGGCCTGCAACATGCATGCTCCCTCCAGCGTGGTCCTGCCTTTTCTCTCCAGTGCAGCAGGTGTATCTGGCAGGGTGAGCTGGGAACTCTGCAGAGCTCTCCCATCCTAGCTGCAGCAGTGACCGGCCTTGGCTAGACTGGCCACACCTGAGCATTTTATGGTCCTCCAGAAAGACCCAGTGGAATCTGTAACAGGAAATTTGGAAGCATTTTTATTGCTACTGGAGCTACACTGGTGCAGTATGGAAGAGGGTCTAGGCTTCTAGTTTAAAGGCAAGTGGAAAATCATATTTGCATGCACTGTCTGCTTGCTCCTCGAGCAGCAGCAGTGGAGAAAGCTGCTTACTGGGTATGTGTGCATGGAGAAAGCCCCCTTGCTTATTCCTAGGACAGGCAGTGGGGAAATTCTGCTGTGTTGTCCTGCTAAGGTGGTTCAGTGGTGAGCTGGAGGGGTGTATGGGCTCTAGGTGTGTTTGGTTTTGAAGCTTAACATTGAGCCTGGTAAATGGGACAACTTTCTATCTGCTGATGATGCTGGGAAACCCAGCTTGTGGTGTTACCTGTGGCATCAGCAGGCTTGTGAATGTCACTGGTTACTGGGAGGTTTGGGAAAGCCTCATATTAGCTGAATGACAGATAAAACCCTACAACAAAGGGATTGTCGTTCAAGACTTGGAGGAAAATCAGCTTCATTACTTCTGATTCCTGAACTTATGAACCACTGCATGCATTGACTCCATCTGGCCATTCTGCTTCTGCAGAACGATGTCACCCTTGGTCATTATTTTATATGCCTCTGAAAGGAAGGCTATGATTAAGATCTCATCAGCTCTGGCCTGGAGCCTGGCCAGGTGATGATGTCAGGGTGTCACACAGGTACTTCATAATTGCCTGACCAGGCTATGGGGCTTATAGGGGAAGGAAAGCTCACTGCTTTCTCTCCTGAGTATTGGTCCCTCTCATTTGCTTTAGTGGGCCATATCAGTGCTTCATCCAGACCCCTGGTCTGTGCCCTGTCCTCTCCCAGGGGCTGGAGGCAGAGCACCCCTCTTCCCCATAGCTCAGTGCTGTGTCCATCAGTATGTCAGTGGTACTTGTTCTCCCACAGAGGGCTGAACTCTGTGGGGTGGACATTTGTCCTGCTCTTTTCCTTCTGCCCAGAAATCCTGCCCACTGTTCAACAGCGTGATGGGACAGGGAGAGCAGGAGAATGAGAAGTGGAGCACAGGAATCAGCAGAGAGAGGGGCTGAGGGAAGCCTCAGGCACTAGATGAACCATGACTATCAAGTACTCTGGATTTCCATGAGGATGCCCAAAGAAATCTATTGTGCCAAGAAGCCTGGGAAGATTGGGAAATGGAGCTCAGCCCAGGGCTTGACTGGCTGTTCTTCCCCAGAAAGGTCTCTGCACCTAGAAGGTGAATTTCTTAGGTGCTAATGACTGTTCACTTTGTAAACAGCTTGCCTTTTTTGTTTTCTGAGATCAGTGCCACCTCTTGTCTGCTGGTGCTTGAAGGCTAGCAGAAGCCTGCAATGACAGCAGGGTGGCCTGGTTAGGGGTGAGCTGTTGCAGGGCTCTGTCAAGGATTAGGAAAATGCAGGTCAGTGAAGCAGCTTGCCAAGATGTCCGGGTGGAGTTCTCAAAGGGGGAGAATGGAAATGATGCCTCTGTAGCCAAGTTTCCTACAGGCAGGGGAAGAATCTGTCACCAGGGAGGATAAGAGGCTCCAAGAATCCAGGAGCTCTGCTCCTTTATGCTCTCACTGCAGTGCAGGTCCAAACACCCAAGGAGGGGTACCCCAGAGAACATTTTCCTTTGCAAGGTCTTAACCAAAATGAAAAATGTTTGTGCCCCTGAGAGATGGACTGTGAGGCTTCTGAGGCAGGAGTTTAGCAGTCCTTTAAAAAGCAAAGCAAAACAGTTTCTTGGCCAGAAAGCTGTCATTGTGTTTTTGTTCTTTTCAATATAACACACAAAGTGACAGATATAGCTTTTGTATCTAGTCTACACCACAGATTTACTCTGTGACCTTTCGGATATGCATGTGGGTCTAGATTTCTGAATCATACTTAGATACCCGAAAGCTGGCATACCGATAATGTGGGATTATTTGAGCTTGTTTTCAGAGGTGTTAATCAAACCTGGCTTCGAATGAAGTCCGTGGGAGAAGACAGGCAGGCAGGATGCCTCTGTGCTCAGCCCAGATGCTAGTGCATGAGCAAGGTCATCACCAGCCCCTTGCGCAGAGCTGGAATTTGCAGAGCAGAAATGTCCATCATGCAAATCAAAAAAGTCAAGAGGATTACTGTGGCACTGTAGGTATCTGCTTGGGTAGAGAACGAGTCTCTGGCCCCATCTGTTCTAGATCATTTGCATGCGTTTGCAAAAATGCTTTTTATTTAAGGGATTGTGAAAAATCACTGACTTCTGTAAGGCCACTGTCAGCAAGGCTTGTGCCCATTTCCTAATCAACATCCTGTTATTTTAACGCTAGCTATTTTACCCTCAAAATCTTGGATCCTAGCCTATTTGAGACCTGCTCTGAGAAGGTTTCCTGTCATTGGTGTGTAGAAGACCCCTTCCTGTACCACTCATTTACCTGAGAAGAAATGATCGTTCTCCCAGTACAGTGCCACAGTAGTGTGCCTCTGAACAAGCTGATGGGGGGGCTCTGGATCTCCCCTGGATGGTGCTGTTACTAGCCAACAAGTAGGGTGGTTTCTACAGAGCTACAGCTGTGGGCCACCAAACAGCCCTCCCCGTCCTCTAAAACATGCTTGTCTTGGCAAGTTTAAGTGTCAACTTTTTACTATTGAAAAGGAGAGGAGAGGGAGATATGTATGGCATTGTGCTGGCTGGGGATGGTGAGGGAGCTGCCCCTTTACCAGTGGATCACGCTCCACTGATGACAGATTTCCTCCACATATGTCCCTTCCTGAGAATGTGAATGAACTCCCGACTTAGCTCATATAACAAGGCAAGTGCTAATAGCTTGTCACGGCTGGCCTGGGTTGGCTTTGAAACCCTGGCCTCGAGGTCAGATTCTCCATGTGCCCTTTGGAATCTCCTGAATTTCTGCTCAAAATAAAATTGGCTTTTACCAACTGCATGGTAACAAGCAGTGGCTGGGCATTGTGTCCAGACACCTTGACATGATTTAATTGGGAGATCAGTCCTTGAAGTCTTTGGCGTGGTGTAGCCCACTTGCTTGACATCCCTTAGTGCTATCATAGTCCTAACTACTACTGGTTTTGCAGCCAAACTCTAAGCAGGCCGGGACAATGTGAGTGGGATGCAGTTTTGCTTTGCTGGAGTCATGTAATGCCATTTTGTCACCTGCAAGGCTCAGGATTGTTTCCATTTTCCCAGAAAAAGCACAGTGCCCCCCAAACTGGTGGAGGTGTGGACCCAAAGATTTTGATGCCAAGGAATTTGGAGACCCACCAAAGTCTTCGCAGTGGCAGTAGTGAAGGGATGGAGTAACATCCCTACCCTAGATCTGGGCTGACTTTTGCACTTTTCTTTCCCAGGACTACACCATCACCATGTACTTCCAGCAGAGCTGGCGGGACAAACGCCTGGCGTATAACGACCTTCCTCTCAACCTGACCCTGGACAACCGGGTGGCTGACCAGCTGTGGCTGCCGGACACCTACTTCCTGAATGACAAGAAGTCCTTTCTGCACGGGGTGACAGTGAAGAATCGCATGATTCGGCTCCATCCTGATGGGACTGTCCTGTACGGCCTGAGGTAAGTCTAAGGGTAATCTTTGTTGGTTGTAGTTGAGAATGACACATCATCTAAACCTCCTCCATTTCCAAAGGTATTCTGGTAAGGCAAGGAATCGAAAGCCCCAAAGATACTCAAGTGTTGCAGTTTTAAGTATCTGTTCTTTCTCCAAGGTGGAAATGGTTTTCTTCAGGCCTCCAAAGTTTCCTTTGCTGCTATAGTCAAATATTGGAGATGGGAACAGTGTGCTCTGAGTATTTCAGGTCACTGTCATTCATGTTGCATAACACTTCCATTTGAACGACTCATTTTCGATTGCTTATAATTTTCTGCAAGTTTGGCCTATCGAGATGAGACTTTGTTACTCTCGTATCTAAGGCTGAACTTCTGTAGCATTTGAATCAAATCATTTTAGTCATTTTTGAGTATGAGATAGGAGGCATGTTTTTGTACAGTTAAAAAAAAAAGTCTCTTTCCCAGAACGATTCTGACGATTGAGGCTTGAAAGTTGATGTTTGGTAGGGGAATGGTTCTCAGTGAGGAGGCTTTTTGTGGTGTCTGGAATAAATTAATGTAGGGACACGAGCCTTTGAAAGTGCTGTGCTTGTGTGCAGTGGCAAAGGTTGGCTTTACTGTATGATCTGGATACGTGGAGATGCCAGGGTAGGTAAGAAAGTCAAATGGAGGTGGGGCAAAGGCCTGAAAGGGAGTCTGTGGCTGTAGGTAAGAGTGCAGGTTTTGGATGCTGTAGCTGAAATCTAGGCACTGATTTTCCCAACCCTCTATTTGTCTGCTTTGAGCTTTTCTTTTCTTTTCTTTTTTTTTCTTTTTTTTTTTCCTTTTCAACTACCAAAATTCACAGCTGGCTTTTTAGACCTGCCTCCACATTCACAAATGATTGCGATAGCAGCTCTGGGCTTACATCCCAGTGCACCAAAGGAGGAGGAAAGACCTTTCTCCTTCAAAGAAGGTACACCCACCCTTCCCATTTACAGTATCAGCTCCTCTGCTGTTTCGTGTTTTGTGGCAAAGTCTGACTTGTTATGATTTTTTTCCCTCCTATTTAAGTAGCAGAGCTGTTTTGGGGAGGGTAAGGCTGGGTTTCGGCATAGCAAAGTAGGAAGCTGCCCAGGGCATCATCCTGCCAGGGCAGCCAGGTGGCTGTGCCCTGGGCTTTCCCCGTGCAGAGCTCTGGGAAGCCGAGGGAGCAGCAGTTGCTGCTGGTGTTGAGGGACAGGCTGCAGTATGTGGGGGAATGTACGTGCTACTTTTTCCTTTGAACTAGTGGATGCCTCTTGCTCCAGGCCAGGAGACAGCAAAACATGCAACAAGCCCAACCTTGTGACTCTGTCCCAGTTCTTCCCCCTTCCTTCCCGGGCCAGGTACATCCATCTCTATACCGTGGGCTGGTGCTGCTTGGTTGATACTGCCAAGGAGCCCTGAGCCAGCTCTACTGAGCCACCAGAAAGAGAGCAGCCTTCCCACAGCTGACTACCCCGAATTTCCTCATTGTGTTAAAACAAGAGTGAAGGTTAGGCAAGAAGGTGCTTTCACTTGGGGTAGGTAGGAGTATAAATTCTGCCTGTTGGGAAGGAGTGAGCAAAGAGTGCTGTTAAGCTCAGGCTGCTCTTTGCTGCTGAGCCAGCCCACCTGAGCGTAGAGCTGCCTCCCCCAGGCTGGTGGGAAATCTTTGCACACACCTGCATGGCAAAAGAAGAAATGCTAGTATATTTTTATCAGCTGCCATTTAGTCAGCTCAAAAGAGCAGTGTGAACCCTGCAGCACAGGTGACAGGCAGTAGAAGTCCTTGAAGGGTTTGCACTCGACCTGGCTCAGGCTGGGACACTGTGCAAGCACCTCCTGGATGTCCCTTCCCGTCCCCTTCCACAGGGCCCAGCAGAGCAGGGAAGGGAGCTTCCTTGCATGATGACCTGTGTAAACGGGTGAGATGAGGAAAATTGCATCTAGGCCAAAAGAAAGAAAATGACAGCTGTTTGCCCCTGTTATTTCCAGGGTGATAGTAAGAGCTGCCTGTGTTGTTTTAAATCTTGGCTGGTTTTCCTCCCCTGGAGAAAATGGCAATTGCAAAAATGAAGCACTGAGCAACTGAAGCTCCTGTTCATGAGCAGTGCCTCAGGTCAGGGCGGCTGGCTTTTACTATCCTGAAAGCACTGGGATTTTGAGGGACAAGCCAGGTGCCCTGAATGCTTAAAGTCCCTCTAGCTTTAGTCATAGTGGTATAGACAATGATTTCTTTAGGGCTGCTTTATGTACTGAGTCCTGCACCTGCGATTTTGCTGACAACAGAAGTACTCGGTCCAGTTTTGCAGGTGCAAATAACTGTGATCCTATTCAAAAATATGTAGCCATGTCCACAGTAGGTGTAAGCAAGTAAGAAAATAGTCACTCAGTATTCATCTGTGCTCCCTTTATCTTTGTAAAAATGCACCCACGTTTGTCCTGCAAAGAAAAGTGTGGGTCCTCTGTCTTTTGAAGCCTGTTCTTGTCTTTTCCTGCGTTTTTCAGAAGGATTCATAAAATGGAGTTTCCCTGATGGAAGAAAGCCAAAGGAGGAGAATTCTGTTTCTTTTCCTTTGTTTGTCTGTTTGTTTTTCCCCAAGCAAGAAACCACAGCTCTGCTCTTTCTCCTGCTACCTTCTCCCCAGCCAGTTCCCCCTCCTTTGAGCTTATCCTGTAGCAAAGTGACTCAATCATGCTATTTGGGGCACAACAGTCATTTTTCTTTCCAGCAGTCTCTGATGTCAGAGACCGGGAGGGATGACACCCTGGCAGGGCCCTGTCTTCAGCAGGTGTTCAAGCGACCGGCAGGATCAGCTCAAGCGCTGGATCAGACCCCAAGGTCCAAGTGAGCTCACACGGAAGTCAATGGGTATTTTGTTTCTGACTTCAGTGAGAACAAGATCAGGCTTCAGATAACTTGTTTGCGCGAGTGAATGAAGCCCTTTATTCCTCTGCTCCACTCCATTGTGCAAGTTGTGTGTCAGAAAAGCATATGCTTGGTTTTGGTAGAATTAGCAAATTAATGGATGAAGGGAGTGCGGCAGATGTAATATAGCTACATCTTAGGAAAGCGTTCGATACAAAAGCTTACTCCAAAATTAATTCCCACTGGGCTCAGATTAAAAGCTGGTTGCCAGGTCTCCAACAAAAGGAATGCATAAACAGCAGCAGGCTGCGCCAGGGTGGCAGTGCTGGGCTGCTGCAGGGCTGGAGTCAGGACTGGTGTTCCCTACCCCCTTCCCAACGACTTAGCAGATGGCATAAATCCCAGAAGGCCAAAGAGGGGCCTGGAGCCCAGATCCAGCCCAGAGGGCACTCTCATCTCTGCAAACACAGAGCAGGATGGGAGGATGCAAACCTGCAGAGCTGACAGGGTGTTTAAGAGGTGCAACTGGCACAATGGTGCCTGAACTCGCCTGGCCCCCAAATGCCTTGCGGGGATTAAAAGTGCTTGGGAAGCACGGGAGGGCTGGTCACCCTGGGCACGTGGCAGGGAAGCACTGGAATGATGTGGAAAAGCTGCAATATGAAGGGAGGCTGAAAGTAGCTACCCACAGAGACAAAGTGATCGGCTACTGGGTAGTAGAGGGAGGTGGATGAAATAGTGAGGAAGAGCTGGATAGTACTGGCTGAATTGAATGTATTTATCCTCCTAATGGCTTTTTGTCAAAAACTGCCTTGGTTTCATCAAATTTTAAACAAAAAATTAGGGCAAAATTTTTCATTTAAGAGAAAGCATTTCAGAGAATGTTGATCTTTCACTCCCAATATTATGCAGAGAATTTTTCACTTAAGTCAATATTTCCCTCACCATTTCAAGCTGCTTTACTACCACTGCTGATGTATGAGTAACAGAGAGAATCATCAAAGGCTTTCTCTGGACCTCCAGAGACTGTCTAGTCCACCCCTGCCACAATATTCAGTAAGCTTTACATTATCCCACATACAAGCTATACGTTATGGCCTGAGATTTTTACTTCCTTTTCTAGACCATGTAGCATCCATTTGGTAGTGAAACAAGTTGACACTTTTCAAATGCTGATGTCATCAGTGTTTTGCTATCCGTTTTCAGAGACCTAAAAATAGACACAACTGTAACAATGCTGAAATTCTCGTATGGTAATTTGATATCATATTTGAAACCAACTTTAAAACATCCTTCTGGGAAATCTTGAAGCTATTTAATTTCATTCTAATTAGGGACAAAACCGGATTCCAGCAACACAGGTGCTTTGAGAAGCCCAGACTGCATCCCTGAGCTCTCTGAGAGGGAGCGGGTGGGCTGGGATGCTGGGAAGCAGGCGTGAAGCCGGGTGGACAGCAAGTGAGATGCAGTGCCTGGCTGGCAAGGAGCCCAAGCAATGTAAACTGAGCAACTAAAAAACTGCAGAGGAATTTGATGACGGAGACTAAATCCTGTGCAGAGAGAATGAGGAATCTCCTCCTGTGAAGGTGGTAGTTGTGGTGGGGAGCGTGTGCATATGTCTTGTGGGTTTTTTATTCCTGTCCACGATAGTCAACTGCAATGAGATGTGTTTTAGAGGTGAAGCAGTTTGGATGCATGCAGAGGCGCCAAGGCATAGCGGGGCTCTGGGCCCAGGGAATGCTCTCCTGGGGAAGCAGACCCCTGCTGTTCTCATCAGTGCAAATACCTGTTCAGTGCTTAGAGCAAGGAGGAGAGAATTGTCATACTTCAAACAACTCACAATTTTTAGTTTTAAACTGAGAAAAGCTTTGCTTTGAGAAAAGTATCTGCTTTGGAGCACTTAATTTCTGCTTTTCCCGGGGTGAGTTTTGCCATCAGTCAGCTCCTCTCTGCAAGGTAGCGGCTCCTGGGGGACATCAGCCCTCGCATTGCAGCAAGCTGCTGCTGACCCGCTTGTGGACCTGACCTTGTTCCTGGGCAAGGCAGCAGCTAGAGCACCACTTCTAGCTCACCTTACACAGGGAAACAATGCAAGCTAACAGATGTACGTCAGGCATCTCACCCACTCTCTCATTCAACAGCAGGTACACTGCCAGAACCCCCCTGCCACCCTGGTGTGCAATGCCTCCAGGGCTGCCCTGCCTGCTCCCAGGGGCTGGGACTCCACTGGAGTTCATCACAGCTCCCATCTCCAACCTGCCTCTTGATCAGCACCCAGCCCTGTCTGCATTACATTCCCCAGGTCCCAGTCTGGGGTTATTGGGTTCTCCAGCTTTAAAACATCCTTCTGGGAAATCTTGAAGCTATTTAATTTCATTCTAATTAGGGACAAAACTGGATTCCAGCAACACAGGTGCTTTGAGAAGCCCAGACTGCATCCCTGAGCTCTCTGAGAGGGAGCGGGTGGGTTTCTCCTACTCCTGTCTCACTCAAAGCCTGCTGTTTGCAGACATATCCTTGTTCTTGCGATGGGTGTTATTTGATTTTCTGCAGAGAAGGTGTCCTGATGGGTTAAGACAGGAGTTTTTTCTGTACTGAGACCACTGAGCAATTTTCCTCTCCCATCTTACAGGCCAGAAGGGAAGGAATCCATGATTTTTGCTTCCCCTCCCTGAGAGAGGTTTCTCTAGAAATGTGAGAGATTATTCAGGCTCTACCCTAGTAACTGTGCCTGCTCCCTCTGCAAGTTAGGCAAAGGCAACAAAAAAATCTCTCCTTTGGCAGCTCGGGTGCAAACAGTTGGGCTTATGTCCATCCAGCTGGTCCTGCAGCCTTGTGCAGCTCCTACCATGGAGCTCTGCTTTGGGCCAGTTCCTTAGCACAAAGATGTGGGGGCAGAGAAGAGTTCGTTAGGTGGGTGAGGGAAAATGAGAATTTAATTAGGAGCTCAGCTTCCCAGTTGAGGTTAAGGACAGATTGCCTTCTGCATTTTTGCCTTCTAGGGCTGGGATGAGGGAATTTAGCTGGAAACATTGGAAGGAAGCTTAATATGGAATTTCAGAATAGTCTTAGAAGCTGTGGAAGAAATCGGAGCTCAATAAAACAGGATAAAACAGTGTGCCAGAGCTGCTTCTCCATCCTTAAATTTGCAAGAACAGAGGCAAGCATCACCAGGGCCTACATCTATACATTTGACTGGGTCAAGGAGTATCCACAAACAGCTGACTCCCACTGCCTCCTTGAAGATCACCGAAGCAGCCTGCATGCCCTGAACCCCTGGCTCACCCTGGCAGCACCTCTTAGTCTTCCTGCTTATTCTGTCCCAGCCACCAGTCTGAGCCCATCCCTGAACCCTGTCTATTCTTTGCCAAATCCCGCAGGTTTAAGTTGTAGGTTACTGTTTTATTAATTCAGCTTCATCCCAGCCCGATGCTGTTGAAGGAAGAGACCTTCTGCTCCATTAAGTGCAGATCACTGTTGTCTGGAGCAACAATAACAAACTAATCTCTTTTTAAACATGTTCCACTTGGGTCTCTCTTGTCCCCCAATCCAGCTGACAACTTGCAGACACACACTGCATTTCAAATAGAATAGAGGCAGGAGAGCAAAACCTTGCAGTGAGGGCAACTCTGCCTTGTACTCTCTCAGGGTGGAAAAATGGTTGATTTAGATGACTGGTAGCCTGAGCACTAGTTTAGAGGAGCACGCTTTTTTTTTCCCCTCCCCTATCTGAGTGCAGTGCACACTCTTATTTATCAAATGATGCCTATGCAAGCACAGATGCTTTTGGAAACAGAGTGGCCTTAGCAGGATTGTGCCAAGGCTTATGGAGTCAGTTTTAGGCAAAGAGACACAAGGGGAAAATATTCCATATCCCTGCCTTTCTCTGGGCTCTAACATGACCTCCAGGAGTCTGCAAAGATCAGACCATGTTAAAAGAATGGCAGAATTCACCATGGATTTATAAATCCCTTCAGGCCCTTGGAAGTTTGTGCTTACTGCTAGGCAGAAGGTGACATTTACCAGCATGTTTTTATGACTGACTTTGAGAACGTACAGAGTAAAAATTCAGTTTTGGTTTTTCCCCATGTTCAGCAAAACAGCAGTTTTGCCTCTTTCTACTCTTAGTCACCAGAATTCCCTTATGAGTCTAACTTGCCCCATGGGGTGAGCCTGCACAAGTCCTGCGAAACACCAGGCTGCTTCCATCCATTCTCCTTATTGCTGCAAACTGTTGTGAGCTCCGAGAGTCTGTATCCCAGGGGGACAGGAGCATCTTCAGCATCTTGGGAGATCTGAAATCCAAAAAGTTGCAACTGGCAACTTAAAAAAATGTTTATATTTTGCTATGAGATTGTTTGTGTTAGCCCCTGCGTAATGACGCTCAATCCGTGACTGCAAAATTGGGTAAGTGCCTGAACTGCTAGCTCTGTTTTCCCTTGAATTAAGAAAGTAGTGGTGGGGGTATTTGTGCTATACATCTTTTCTCACCCATACTGAATTTTAGGTAGCATCCTTGAAGCCAAAGATATCTGGGAACATTCTTGGACACTGGATGTCAGTGGCCTGCAAAATCAGTTTTTTTCCTGGGTTTGGTCTGTGTCCACGAACGTTGTCCCTTAGGCATTTCCCAGTTAGAGCACGGCAGAGGATGGTGACCATTCTCAACAGGCATTTTGCGCATGGCCAGACCCTTTTTCTGGAGGGTAAGAACTTGTAGACAAAGGCTGTTCCGTTACCAGTTGACATCAGCCCTAGAAACCAGTGCCAGGCACGTTCAGCTTTCTGGTATAGACAGTTATGACGCAGACAGTGCAGTAGTTTATTTTGTAAGGATAAGCTTAAGGGGAAAGGGACCCCACTTGTTTTAGGAACCTCTCAGAGGTAGTACACTGTTAGTTTTCCCCTCTCTCCCACCCAGTCCTCCTTAGAGAGTCTGGACCTGCTCTTTTCGAAATCAGATGATATTTTGGGAAAGTAATTTTTTGCACCTTACACTTAGATCTGGTGAATTTGGTTGTCCCAACACGCTGGAGGTGATCTAGAGGATGAATTGGTGGCCAAGGACCTTCAGAGCTGCAGTTTGGTAGAGGGAGATCTGACTGGGGCAGGAGCTGAAAGGACAGCTACCTTGGAGGCAGCCGGCAATGGGATAGGGAGGAGATGGAAAGAAGACCTTCAACTGTGGCAGGTTTTAATGGCAGGTTGGAGCTCTATGCTGCTCCTGTCTCTGGACATACATAATCATTCTAAATAACATAGAAGAAACCATTAATAAGTAAACAGTGATGAGGAAGATCAGAGAGGGAATGAAATGGCTGGTGGTGTTCATGTCAGAGAACTGAAATATTTGTGAAGAACTGATGGTTCGCATAAACTTCAGCATTCCCTTTTGAGCTGCAGCTGTGGTGGGACAGTCCTCTGCTGCCGCCAGGTTCAGCTTGCAGAGCAGGCAGCGGTGGAGGGACGGTGGGCTGAAGCTGCGCTACCCTTTCTGCGCCAGCATCTGCTTTGTCAATACAAGCTTCAAGTGAGCAGAGCTTTCCTCTTTGTAACAAATAAAGACCTAGCACTCACCCAGCGTGACTTAGAGCTTTGTGGCTGCTTTTCTAGAGACGGTCTCTACCTCACCTGCGCTTGAAGGGTGCTTTTCAGAGTGACGTATCCACACTACTTTGGCTTCTGCTTGAATCCACTGGGTGCTGGTAGAGAATAGGGATCTCTGTCAGTCAACAGCCTGCCAGAGCTGCTTGACACCTTATAAGTGCATGTCCCTTTTTTCCTTTTTTTTTTTTTTTTTTTTTTTTCTCTTGAGGTGTATTCAGCCCCAGATGAACTATGTCTGCCTGCCAGCTGTGCAGAAGAGTACCAGGGCAGTGAGGACTTGGCTGCTTGGTAGCACAACTGCCTACAGAGCTCAGGAGAAATGATTAGGGCAAGGGCACAAATGTCTTTTTTGTGGGGAAAGAGTTGTAAAGGTGGTGACATGTGAGGGGGCTGACCTGGAGGCCCACGGGATGGGCAGGGATTGAGGGGGAAAGGGGAGCCAGAGACGGAGGCTGGTGGTGGTGGCCGGACTTGGCAGCTGGAGGGAGTGGGACCGCTTCACTGAGTGCATCGTACAAAGCGCAGGCGAGCCTCTCCCCTCCGATGGGCAGTGTCTCTGTGAATTGCGGTCAAAGCAGATGAAATTTCACACCACACAAATTTTTGAATTTAAAAGGGGAGGGAGGTGGGTAGAGAAGTGGGAGAGGAGGAGGGGGAGGGAGAAGACGCAGCCTGGCTGGGTGCCAGTGTGCCTCTTGCTGATGCCACGGGGAAGGTGGCATCCTTCCCCAGCGTTCCCTCTGGCCCCCGCACTCCCTGCTCCCTTTCACTTCGGTTGCATCTCCTGGAGGCAGCATACTCTGTCTAGAGCTGTTTACAAGGCGATGGTTTGTTCTCTGTCTCCTCATCTCCTTTTTTACAGAGTGTGTATCCACTCCTCTGCTTTCTGTCTTTTATCTTCTCGTTCTTCTCCAGCTCTCCCTCACCAGCTGCTTTTACCCCTTGCTTCCCCCGATCCCTCTCCTCTGTTTCCTTACCTCAGTGGCCTCCTGTCTCTCATCCCCACTCCTGCCTCCCCCATCAGTGTTCATGTTACCATCACTCTTTGATCCTCTCTTTATTTTTCCACCTCTTACTTTCCTTCCATCTTTATTGCCTGTTAACCCTGTTGAGGCACTCAGGAGCTCCGTAGTGTCAATCCTCCACATGTCTCTCCATCCAGTCCTCCCCACGTTGTTTCTATGTGCCAAGCAAACACCTCTTCACACAACAGCTCAGAGTGTATCAAGGTAATACGTTTATACTCATCAAGGAATCAGATAGAGGTTGGTCCTGTGGCCTTCTGGACTAAAGATGGCACATGCTGTGACCCCACAAGGTCACTTGTGTGCCTGAGTTTTGCTCCCATTCCCCTTTAGCTGCAAAAGGTGGGTGCAGCCTCTCACCCCTTTATGAGTCCCACCTGCCCATGGCACACAGCTAGCAAAGGAGCTAGAGAAATCTCTTGTTGGTCCCTCTAGGAACAAGTGAATGTTGAGTCGGTCAGAGGCCACAGGTGAACATTTCACCAACAATGGCAGCTGTTGTGTTGCTGTGGTCACCCACAATCACTGTCAGGCAGGGTACGGCAAAGGGAAGTTGGTGTCCAGAGTGCTTTTTGAGACTTGAAGTCTAAAGAATTAAACATCTCTCCTTCCTTTCTGGGATACCACTTGCTTTATCCTAATTAGGGCTGATTTATCATGGTTTCGAAAACCTAAAGGGAGGATCTGAACTGAATCTGATGCCTCAGGCCCGCTGCCCCTTGCATCTGGTCACGCTGCAGGAGCCCCACATCCAGGTGGCCCTGGGGTGCTGGTGTCCCTGGGCTTGCCAGGCACACCTTACCGTGGGTATGGCACCGCAGCTGAAGTACTCCAGACAAGCAGGTGACTACAGCCTAGGACAGCTGTGCGTGGCTGTGCTACCTCCACAATGAAAACATAACAAAAACTTCTCCCTGTGTGGTCCCAATTCTCACCTCCCTGACAGTATTACATAGGCAAATCACCAGGATTTTGGGACCTGCAGCCAACTAGGGTATCTCCAGAGGATTCTGAACTCTACGGTGTGGATAGACTCACCCTTTAGTCAGAAGGAAAGAGAAATTATCTGGCTTTTGAGGACAGATGCCCTCGTAATCTTGGGGTTTTTTCTCCTTTCCGTCCTACCTGTCATAAGGTTCTCTTTTTTGAATCAATGGGACTAAATTCTGCCCTGATGTAAATCTTTGCTGATACAAAATTGGTGTGATCTTGCAAAAATCATTGGAGTGGCTCTGGATTTATGCTGGCTGTTAGTGTGAGCAGGATTTGGCGCATGGAGTGTGGTAGCCATAGCTCACTGTGTCGTGCTCTGCGTTTCCAACCAGCACTGCAGGCGATAAGCAAATCCTGTTGCGAGGTGAGATGGTCCCTCTCGAGCCAGAAAAGGTTTCCCCTGGATGTCCTTTGTGTCGTCAAGTTAGCCAGCCAGGCTGCAATTTTAGGATGGACATTGTGAAAAGGTTTTAGCCCACAGGGGCCCACAAATGGGGTGGAAAATTTTCATTTAATACATTTTTGCATCTCACACTTTAGGGAAAACAGGAAAACGCATTTGTAACTGCGATCTCCCACGAGTGCAGTATAATATATACAGTATATGCCGTGTGCGGCATAGGGGGATGAGTCATACCTGTGCATGACTCTTTGGTCTCGGTGCCTGGCCAGGATGGACTCTGCACCTGCCACTTTGGGCTTTCCTGGCAAAGTGCAGCTCCCCCCAGGTGTGCTTTGGATCTGCTCCTCCGCTGTGGTCTCCTGTGCCCAGCTACCCCGGTCCGGGAGGATTAGGGTGGGAGAGGCACTGCGTTTCCAGCAGCCCTCTGAGAGATGCCAAACTGGGAGGGTGCAAAAGCAATACATGCTTTTACAAAGCTGTGGTTATAGTTCGTAAGTGGCTCCTGTCCTATTATCCTTCTCCCCCTCGGAGCTTTCTCCTCCACCCCAACCACATTACAGATAAAAGGGTTAAGAGCTCACTTGGGCCCCCTGCTCAGAGAGAGGGCAGTTGCAATGTTGTATCTAGACCCAGTGAGGATATATATAAATTCCCTCCGTCTCTTTGGATCTATTTATAGCACGGCAGGCAGTGGCAAAGGCTCTCCTCAAGGCTTCATCTCCTACAAACAGACTTCACAGACAGCAGAGAGATAAATTTAGCACACGAGATTTCTTAAAGAGCCAGTAGCTCTGCGGGGCTGCTCGCCTGCCATGCTACAGCCCCCACCCTGATACCCCCACGGGGGCAGACCTCTCCTGTGGGTGCTTGCCTCCCCACCCCCCCCCACCCCCCCCCTTCTACCCCACCTTTCCAATTTTCTGTCCAGCTTCATCCATCCTTTTCCCTTTCCTGGTCTCTTTTCCTATAAGTTTTTTCTTTTTTTTCCCTTCTTTTTTGCTGGTTTGCCATCTCATCCTCTCTGCTTTCCTGCTTTTTTTTTTTTCCCCTCCCTTTTCTCTCTCCCAAGCCACAGGGCTCAGAAGATAAAGCTTTCTCGTTAACAGTTCACTGGTTATGCCCACATAGTAAAAAATGTGTAGCTTGATTAATGTCTTCCAGATGGTTAATTGAAAAAAAGGAGGGGGGGGGGGGGGGAAGCACCAATCTCTACCCCCCCCCCCACCTTCAGCACTCTGCACACATACATTGCACAGGACGAAAACTGCGTTGAAGGGTGAGGGGAGCGATATATTTGAGATGCAGGGGCAGCCTGTTAACTCCCGGGCAGCATTGCCAGGCTGGTGAGTTAGCTGTTGATTTGCTCTGTCCCTGCTTCATGCCCTCTTCCCTCATCTAATCCCATCACAGAGAGCGATGCTCCTCCATGTGCGACACGTAGCACACACAAACCCTGCTCACACCCTCACGTGAGCCCCACCATCAGCACTGTGCTGCTGTGCCCCCACGCCACGCGCTGACACCCCAAAGCAGCACAGACCTTCGTTCTCTCCCCGTATTTATTTCTCGTGGGGATGCGCGCCCCACAACATGTCTTCCGTGGATCTTGATCATGCAATGGGTTGTGCAGGAATGGCTCTTTACCAGAGCTGTGAATCTACAGGAGTGGAAGGGCGCCGTGTTAAAGTGGGTGTGATGGAGGGGGTGTGGGCGGGGGGCGGCAAGTTCAAGGTCACTGAGGCAGCTCGGGAAGAATAGGAAGTGATAATGTAGTCAGCTATTCTCCCTAGGTCATTGTTGGGCATTGTAATCAATACATCTTCTGTTTTACAGACACGTGTCAGCTGTCTCCCTCTTACAAACTAACATGCCTCTCCTCTCCGCCCCCCCCCCATGCCCATAGCTCTGCCTACTGCCGGTTTCTTTGTCTCTCACAGGAGAGACAGAGGAGGAACACAAATCCCTCCCCACCCAGTTAATAGAGATACTGCCTTGCTGACATGAGTCACGAAGGGTTTATGCCATGCAGTTGAGGGTGAGCTGCATCCAGGCCCCCACTCTGCACACCTCCCACCACGGATCTCCCTGGTTTCCAGGGAAACAGCGGCCCCAAATGCTGCCTGACTTTCACGTCTGCCTTTCATTTCTCCTTTTTTTTTTTTTTTTTTTTTTAGGTAAGAAAAAATGCACAACTGACTTTTTTTCTCCCTTCACCTTTCAGGATCACCACTACGGCTGCTTGCATGATGGACCTGCGGAGGTACCCCCTGGACCAGCAGAACTGCACGCTGGAGATCGAGAGCTGTGCGTATGCCTCGTGCCTACCCTCCACCATGCAGTGCCACCTGATGCCACCTGCCCCAGCCACTTCCCACTCATGGGATGCCTCCCAGGGGTGTTACAGGCCATCCCCTCCTGGAGGATGTCCCCTGGGGCAGGACCTGGCTTCCTCATCCAAACTTTACCCTGAGGGGAACTCGTGGCTAATATGCCCAGGAAAATGGAGCTCTAGCAGCAGGCTGGGCATTAAAATCACTTTCACCCTCGGAAGGGTGGTGGAAGCCTCCCTTAGCCCTAGGAAAGCCCTGGGAGCCTGCCCCGACTCGTGGCCGCCCCGCTCTGTGCAGGAGGTAGGACTCAAACCCTCCCACAGTCCCTTCCCATCTGGATCTTCCCTTGACTCCTATGGAAAGCCTCTTCTGACCATGCTAGCGGAGGAGGTCTGGCTCGCCCTCATAAAAATGCACTGCAGTATCCCTGCAGGAGCAGTCCAGAGCAGCAGATCAGTGGTGTTTATCACAGAATTGCTGTTTTCCAAAAAGAGGTCCCACAGCATCCACAGTGAGAAGGTGCCGTGCCGCCTTACCAGCCCTGCCTGCGCCTGGGAGCCTTCTTCCCATCCACCACTTGCTCGGGATGCGTGGCCGTTGGGTAATGGGATGTAAATCAGGTCCTGCTGCAGGCACTCATGACATGTCGGTTCTGGTACTCCTGAGCATTTTGAGAATAGTTTCTGGTGTAACCAAGAAAACAGAAGACAGAGAATTACCCACACAGTTCCTCGTGTAGTGATTTTGTTCTTAATGGGACATGTCGAGCCAATTTGTTAGTTAAAGCTATGTTTCCTTACAGTATTTCTAAGATCCATGCAGAGATGAAGAGAGTCAATTGTTTTCTTCTTCGGAGCTTTTATCTTTTACACACTTCCACTTTTGAAATCTGCAGGGCTCCATTTTGTTTGCTTCCAAGTCCACACAACTCTGGAATAACAGTCCTGTTATGGCTGGTTTAAAAAACAAACTATATTTTAAAAAAAATAAAAACAAAACAAAAAAAAACCCCAAAACAAACAACAAAGCAAACCACCAAAATCTGTGGTGCAGGGGTGCTGGGTTTGTAAAGCAGCAGCTTGGGGCACCTACCTGCAGGAGGAAAGCCAGTGCTGGCACTGCCTGTTGATCCCATCGCTCCATCCCTAAAGCATCTCTCACCATGTATGCCCCTGCCCAGCCGCGTGTCAGGATTCCACAAAAACCTGCTGAGGCAGGCTGCAAACAGGCTGTTAATCTGACATTTTAAGACATCGTATCAATACTTTATGATATTTCAGGTTGAAATGACTTGTCTTTGTGAACATTCTTTTACTTTTTAAAAGTAAAATGGAAATTTGATTTCCTTTTTAAAGCTAGAAATCAAAGCGAAGCATTTATTTTTAGACCGAACAACCTTTCCCTTTAGATTCACTTTTTAAAAATGGCTTCCTGAAAAACGGTTGATTTCATATTGCATAATGCCATAATAAAAAAAAATGCAAAAATTGGTACCCAATGCCAGCAGGTCATAGCGTAAATGGAATAGAGCTAGTTAACTGCAAAATCTCCTAAAATTAGTTACTGTAATTTGACATTTTCATTGCTGATCAGGAAGTAAATTTGAAGTCACTGCTGTTAAATTTGCGGATGATGAAGATAGCAGCCTGCGTGGCTTGCTCGCTGCACATTTGAATTCCTCCCAATCTGAATACATCCAGAATACGTTTGAACAGAGCTAAATGCGGAGGTCTGTGCCGGTGTGCGGGAGCGCGGGCCAGGCTGCCAGGCTCGTACCCATGCAGGTATTGACCAGGGGAAGCGACGAAGGGACAGCAGCCCTGAGCACCACGGCTGGAGGTTTTGTAGCAGGGCTCTGACAAAAAGGGCTGGAGTGAGCCTGGGTTATATAAACCAGGGGAGCTGTGAGTCAGAGCAGGGAATCGATTGGCCTCTGAATACGTTGCTGATGAGATGGGGAAAGGGACTCTGTCTATATTTGCTTTCCAAAATTTAGAGAGGAAGTTGAGAAATCAGAAGAGGTTGAGAAAAGAAGCTAAAAAGTGGTTCAAGGGCTAGAGCAGATGTTTTGCAGCGAGGAACCTCAATAGCTCAATCTGGTTTGTTTACTGCAAAGGAGGTGGAGAGGTGACTTGTTTACAGGCTGGGTGCACCTCTGCAGAGGGGGAGCACTGGGTAGAAAGGGCTCGGTATCCTCCTAGAAAAATTCAGAACAACCACCGGAGTCTGAAAGTCTGAGCCAAATGAATTCAGATGTAAAATTACACACAATGTTTTTTAACTGCAAGAGTGTTTGAGCTGCTGGAATCGTCCACTGGGAGGAGTGGGGGACTTGGCTGTTTCTTGCTGCTTTCCACACTTGGTCTCGGTGCTTTGGGAGAGATGCTACAGCCAGATGTGCTGCAGCCAGATGCAAATACCAGTTCTTGTGCACAAAGCTGGGGTACTCGAGGCAGTGTAATATCCTGTGACTCCCCAATGTCTGCAGCAGATGAGATGATAACCTGAAGGCCCTGATTCTTGATGGGCTTGTGGGTGTGGGTGCCTTACTGCCATGGGAGCAGGATCATGACATGGGGGGATAAGAAGCAGATCTAGCATGGCATTTGGAAGATTGTTATTATTTTTTAGCACCCATGAATAAGTGCAGAAATGACTGAGAGTGCAGGATGTGGGCTTGGAGACTACACTATCATCATTCCTGTTTGGGAAGAGACCTCAGGGTATCTCTAGTCCAGCCTGCAGCTCAAAGCAGGGTCAGCTATGAGATCAGATCAAGTTGCTCAGCTCTTTATCCACTCAGGACCTGCAGGCTGACACCATCCTCAACAGTTCAGCTCACGTCTGGGTTAACCCTTGGTCTCTAAGGCTAGGTAGAAGAATTTCTCTTCCATGGTGCATTCAATAGCTCTTCATTCCCCTGATCCCACTAATACAGTGAGGCTGGTTTTGGTGGCATCTCTCCCTGGTGGATGTTAGCCTTGCTGGGTATTGCTAGCCAACTGCCTTTCTGCTGTGAGGGCTTGTGGATAGGGCAGGCTGTTGTGCTGCAGTGCAGAAGGTGAATAAAAGGAGTCTGTGGGAACAGGTGAAGTTCATGCTTTAAAGGAAGCCTTGCACCACGCCACACCAAAGCCTGTACGTATCTTACTGCTTCTTTGGCCAGGCTGGGTGTGGCCTTGAGCCACCTGGTCTAGTGGCAGACGTCTTTCCCCATGGCAGAGGGGTTGGAACTAGATGATCTTCAAGGTTCCTTCCAAACAAACCCTTCTATGATTCTGTGATTTCTTGCACACAGAGGTGCTCCCATGCAGCTCTGCACTTTGCTTGGAATAAGAGGCCACCCCTTGTGCAGCAACAGCCACATTGTTTCAAAACCCAGCTTGTCACAAGCAGCATTAATTTTCAAGAGGAGGTGAATCTTTGCCCACAAAGGCAACAGGCATGGTTGTGAAGGTCACACCAATGGAAGGGGAGCCGCATGATTTTGTCCCCTGGGCTTCATTCCCCATAAGTCCAGAGCATCTGGGGACTCTTTCTCCTGGGATTGTGGCGTTAGGCTCCTCAGCACTTCCAGCCTGTGCAGCCCTCTCTGGCATGTATACTTTGGGGTTAAAGTAGGAGGCTGTATCGTTGGCTGAGTTAAAAAAACCCTTACCCTGAAACAAGGGATGAGTATTTGTTAGCAGCCTGACTCCCCTTTCTTTCTTCTCCCACTACCGCTCTTTTCAGCCAGCACTTGGTAAAAGCAGCCCCCAATCTCAGAGACTCCGTCTGCTTCCCGACTCCAAATTTTGACCAAGAGTACTTAGAAGAGGGAGGTGCTCTGATGTTTAAATTTCTTTTCAGCTGCTGTTGTAGGTCTTTTTCTCTCTGGGAATTTTTAAATACTTCGGTGCTCTGTTTACCTAGTCCCCACCAGGATGTATTGTGTGGTCTCCCCCTTCTGGTACAAGGAGGCAGTTTTTACAAAGCAAGACGCTGTGTTTGGTTCATTTGACAGAGGCTTCTGATGGTCAAGTCCCTGTCATGTCAGCCATGGAGATTATGTGGTGAAGTCAAGGCTTGATGGGCCACTTCTCACCTTTTCCTCCTGAATTCTAGCCAGAAGTGGGAGTTCTGACCAATTTTTTCCTCTTCTCCTGGGGTCTGTACTGTCAAGCTCAGCTGAAGAAGAAAAGTATGTCTGCAGAGAAGGGCTATGCTTGCTGTCTAATGGTGTGGGCTTTCCTCTGGATCCTCTTCCAAATCACATTAGTGAAAATGGGGGTGTCGTCTGCTCCTGCTTGTCAGCTTAATTCTCTCTCTGTGCTTCTTCATCTCTGCAGATGGTTACACGGTTGATGACATTGTCTTCTTCTGGCAAGGAAATGATTCTGCCGTCACGGGGATGGAGGTGCTAGAACTGCCCCAGTTCACCATTATCGAGCAGAGGCTGGTCAGCAGGGAAGTGGTCTTCACCACCGGTGAGTGTCTGCTGAAGGGAGGCCATGGAATGTGCAAACCCTCTGCTGACCAGTGTCAGTGTGGTTCTTCCTTTGATTGAGATGCTGGAGGCACTAACTTAGAATCTAGGCTTCAACTTGTTTTCATTTCTTTGTCAAAACACCAACTGAGCTCAAAGTAGAAGCTCTTTAGGAGGTTTTCAGCCCTTAACTTATTTTGATGTTGTTTGCAACTGGGTTTTGAAGCTAATGTAGGTGCAATAATAAACAGAAGAATATATTCGTTGAAATCCAAGTGGTCTATGAAATGATGCAAACCCATCTGTCCACAGCACTAAAAAGGTCTGGAGAGAATACCTTGGACAATTCAGATACTGCTAGCTGGAAAGTTGGAGGGGCTTGGATTTTGATTGCTGTCTTCACTTTGATCTGGCATGGAGTTCACTGCCAAAGCAGCATGCCACACACCTGTTAAATAGGACAATTTTTGAAACGCCGCGAAATCACAGCCTGAGTCTTTCAGCTGTGGTGGCAGATGGTGATGTTGTTCCAATAGTGCCTCGGGGGCATGCTGGGAGCAGGGTCCCATTGCAATGGTAATCTAGAGACCCACAACAAGAGGCAACATTCCTCCAAAAGAAGTTTGCAGTCTAAATAGGTAAGATCTTAAAAAAAAAAAACAAAAAAAAAAACCAACAAACAAACCAAAAAAACAAAACTGGTGAAATACGCGTTCAAGCTACGTAAATGGCACATAATGGTGAGAGAACATAACCTCCTTTTCCCCAGTCTACCTCCTTGATCATTAAAGACTATTGTTCTTTTGCTACTTTAGCTGCCAACCCATGATTACACCCATGTTTCAGGCTGCTGTGTTGCCTAAGGGACGGAGGTGGGAAGGAGGAATGACTTGGACTTTATTTCACAGCAATGTGAGAGGCTTTGTCCCTGTCAAAATGACCCTGCTCCCATGGAAGGACTGTAAAAAGTACTTATTGTCTATCACTATCCCCAATAGGTTTGCTAAAAGATTAGGAGGAAGTTGCAACAACTTGGGAAAAAAACCCCAACCCTACAGATTAACTAAGAGTATTCTATTTGCATATGAATTTGCCCAGTCTGACCATAATCTATTTTTAGAACAGCATGGGAAAAATACGATTCAGACCTTCATTGCTGTTTGGAGGAAAAGCTAGTACATGAAACATTGGAAAATCATCTCACTGCATCCAGATATAGGGTTAAAGTCTCCTGTGTAAGCCTGTATCAAATCAGCACTTACCATAATAGCAATTTCAGTACTGAACAGACATTCCCCCATGATGCTGGATATAATAATGTAACTTATGTAGAGTTTCCTTTCGTCTTAATATTCTGAGCCAACTGAGCAGACTCTGAAGAGCCCCCTTCCAAAAACCTGATGAATCTGCAAAAACCAAATGAAGGAAAAAAAAAAAAAAAAAGACAGATTTCTCATTATCCTTGCCTCTTGAGTTGCCTCTTGAGAACATTTTCCAAAATAAAATTTCAATTCCTAACCTAAGCTCTTACCATAAATACACCCTTAGCCTCCTCTTAAACAGCATCTCCCTTTCATATCTCATTGACAGGTTCGTACCTGCGCTTATCTTTGAGTTTCCGGATTAAGAGGAACATTGGTTACTTCATCCTGCAGACTTACATGCCATCTATTCTCATCACCATCTTGTCCTGGGTCTCCTTCTGGATCAATTATGATGCTTCTGCTGCACGAGTGGCACTAGGTAGGTACCTTTTCATCATATGTTGAAGAAGGCTTTTTTTTGAGAGAGATAAGCTAGGACCAGCTCTAAGAAAGAAAATACCTTTTTCTTTATGCTGTAGCAGTTAAGCAAGCCACGTAGGTCTGTCAAATTTGTCATCCCAAATGAAGGACATTTTTGCTGAGAACAAACTTCAAATTTTCAGCCAGAAGAACTACTTTCTTTTTATGTTTTTGTTCAGAAGTATCAGTATTTCCCAAGCTTGACTCTGTATTATTTGAATCAGTTAAAGTTCTGCCATAAATTTCTGTGGGTGCGTGTTTAAACTCTACAACAAAGGCATAAATGGTCACAGCTTCTCAGAGACGCCATGAGCTTGCCAGGTCCTTTGCTCTGGTTTGTATGTCTTTTCTGCAGAGGATAAATCTGGGCACCTCTTGGTCAACACATGTACCAAGACCTATTAGTTGGATAATAAATGCTGAGGGTGGCTGGCCAAAGAGTAGTAAGAATGATGAGTGGTGAATGGTTAAAAGATGAAAAAAGTAAAGGAATTGGCTTTACACATTCTCATATTTTAAGCCCCATACAGACACTTTTTGTAGCTGAAGGCCTTCATGACCAAGGCAAATATGGGACAGTAGTTGAAGTCAAAGTTCTTCTTAAGAACATGCTCCCCTAAATAGGAATGTTCTCCTACAAGAGGAAAAAAATGAGGTCTTTTAAGCAACAGAAGGGAAGTGGGGGTGGGTTGCAGATGAGGGTTTTGAAGAAGGAACAGGAGAAAGGGGTCATGGCTGGCATTTGAGAATGGGGCTGTGCAACATGATAGAAACTTCAGAGGAAACAGGAGAGCCAAGGGAAGAGAAGGATTTCATCTGCCAGGGGGAAAAGGCCCAGAGAGGCAATGGAGCGCAGGTGGAGGCTGGGTCTTACAGAAAAGGTTGGGGGCTTAAACTAGCTCTAGGAGAAGACAAAGTTTGAGAAGACTCAGAGGAGGGATGGTGTGTACAAAGATATAATATAGATCATCTGGCTGTGCTCGTGTGGAGAGGCTGGAGCAGGGAGACAGGGAGGGAACAAGAAGAATGTGGTAAATTGAAAAGGTAAGTTGCATTGACAAGGGTATAATAAGTGAGAGAAGGAAAAGAGACCATGGTAGACATTGCTGGCACAGTGAAAGTACAAGAAGAAGGCTGGACATGAGACACACAGCTGTTGAATTTCTGCTGACATCTGGATTCAAAGGAGAAGACAGAAGAAAAACATTGTAGATCAGAACTGGAACAGCTCTCTCTAAACTCTTCCTGACAGTTCTCTATATAACTTGTCCTTAAAAAGCTCCAGAGAAGGAGATTCCACAGCCTCCTCTGGGTACTCTAGGTACTCCAGATTTACCTGCTCGCACAGTTAAAAACCTCTTTGCCTCTCTCCTAAGTCTCCATTGTGATTTGTCTAGTTCTTAATGGAGATGTGGAGAACATTCTAGTCTCCCTTTATTTGCCCCAGATTTCTGGATATTTAGACTACTGTCTAAATATAGACAATATAATATATTGCATGTATATAAATATATCTCCTTTCTGTTTACTCTTCTGTGACCTGAAGACAATTAGTTCTTTAAATCCTTTATCAGGAATGACACTACAGACACAATGAGGGTGGAGGGCAAACAGGATGAGCAGGGGACCAGGATGCACAGAGAGGTTTGAAAGCCATCACTGTAGAGGCAGGGATGAAACCAGAAGAGCAAATTAAGGTCATGGAGACTAAGACAGCTGCCAGCAGAGAGAGAGGAGGGGAAAGGACACTAGAAAAGATCAGCAAGGTAGTAAGAAAAGCAGGACAGCTGAGCTAGGGAAGTGGGAAAAGAAGCCTAGGTTGACGAGGGAATGTTACTGCCTCCAAAAGAAGCATGAAGGCTGCCAGAGACAGATCTGAGGCCACTCTTGACAGTCTAGAGAAGGGAAGAGGCTGAGAAGAAAGAGGACTGAAGCTGTGAGAGTAAACATGGTGCACCAGGCTCTTGGAGATTGAGTAGATGGGGGAAAAAAGTGTTCAATAAGACCAAGAAATGTTTGCTTAAGATGCAGGAAATATGAGTAGGCCTAAAAAGGAGAGCATGAGAACCACGGGAGGAGTGTGTACAGGTGATAATTGAAGTAGTGAGTGGTAAAGCTGATGAGAGGAAGGTGGGAATTGATGGGGATGTAGACAGAAGCCTATGAGGCAGGCAAAAAAAAAAGAGACCACTATGAAAAGATAATCTCTTCACTCTTTCTCCTATTCATGGCATTGGAAAAACACAGCAGATTATAAATTCATGTCAAGGATACTGAGGCATTCAGTAGTGTGCAGGGTGTTCCTGAAGTGGAAAAAAGGGAGGAGAAGAGGTTGAGAGACTGAGAGCAAAACTGAATGTTTCCTACCCCACTGAGGGAAAGAAGGAGGAGCAGGGAGGACTTAAAGAACCAAGGTCTGGAGTATGTTGATCCCCATCATCCTAATGATACTCAGCTTTGACAACTTCTCCCACTGTTGGTGGCTGGTTTATTTCCTGCAGCAATTTGTACTGGGCAGCTGGGCTTAGAACAATGGTAGTTTTCTTCCCAGTTGCACTGCTGTCATCCCTCCTGAGGCTGTCCAACTGGGAGGAGGGATGGGGAAGCTGAGAGTGGCATTTCAGGAAGCCATCCCGCCATGGTAACAGAGCACCTACCCTCTCCTTACAGGGGTCACCACGGTACTTACGATGACTACCATCAACACCCATCTGCGGGAGACTCTCCCCAAGATCCCTTACGTCAAGGCTATTGATGTTTATCTCATGGGCTGCTTCGTCTTCGTGTTCCTGGCGCTCCTGGAGTATGCTTTTGTCAACTACATATTCTTCGGGCGAGGCCCCCGGCAGCAAAAGAAACAGAGTGAACGGATCAGCAAGGCCAACAATGAGCGCCACCGTTATGAGGAGAAGAGGGTGAGAGAGCAGGTTTGTCCCCTTCTTTCATTGTGGCAGGAGAATTCAGACTCTCCACTGTTCATTCAGTCCTGGGTGAGCTGTGGAGCAGCCTTTCTCCTCATCACAAGAGATGAACTCCAGTTCCCCTGTCTGGGGATTACTGGGAATTTTTTCTCCTTGATCATTTTGTCATCATCCTCAAGCCAGTCTCATCAGGACCATCCTCTTTCACAGGGCAGGTGTACCCAAAAGTACCCCTGTGGCTTTTGGTCCTGCTGTGTTGACAGAACCACACTACTCCGCTCAAAATTTGCTGCAAGCACATGCGGCTTGTCCTTCAACTCCAGCATCAGTGGACAACATTTTCAACCGCAGAAGTTCAGGTTCAGAGCGCACAAATGACCTAATCAGTGGTATTGTTACCCAGAAAACAGTTCAAAATCATCCCTGACGGTGTGGCCCTGTGTGCATTGTGCACAGGACATCCCTGCTACCTTTCTCTCTGTCTTCCCTGTTCTAGGTTGACCCTTATGGTAACATCCTCCTCAGCACTCTGGAGATGAACAACGAGCTGCTGGCCACAGACATGATGAGCAGCGTTGGCGACTCTCGAAACTCTGTCATGTCCTTTGAAGGCTCAGGAATCCAGTTCCGCAAGCAGCTGGCCTCTCGGGATGGATTTGGTCACCACCCGACCCTGGACCGCCATGTCCCACTGACCCACCATGCTGCGGCTCGCAACCGTGCCAACTGCCGTCTCCGCCGGCGGTCATCTAAGCTGAAGCTCAAAATCCCAGACCTGACAGACGTCAGCACCATTGACAAGTGGTCACGAATCATTTTTCCAATCACCTTTGGATTCTTCAACCTTGTTTACTGGTTGTACTATGTAAATTGATGCCTGCGGCCTCCAAGAGAGATAGGGACAGACACTCAGACAATGACAACACAGGAGTGTTGTGGTCTTTTGGGTTTGGGTTTTACTCTTTACTATCATTATCATTTATTCCTTTGGTTCATTAGATTTATTCTAAGCTTACTCTTCTCTTTTCAGCACATGTAGAACCACGGAGTGGGGGGGTGGGTAAGGGAGAGAAGGGTGTATGGGAAGGGGTTTGGTTTCAGGGAGGGATGTGTTTGTCTTGATTTTGGTTTCCTGCTGAAGGACTTAAACCATTGTAAAAAAAACCAAAAACAAAAACCACCAAAAACCAAAAAAAGAAAGAAAAAAATTACAGAAAAAAAGAAAAAAACTACTAAAAAAAACCCAAAAAAGAAAAAAAAATCAAAAAAAGCGGGGGAAGGAGATTTAAAGAAATTGAGTCAAAAACTGGTGGGGGCGATAGGTTATCTTTGGCTGTGCTCACTAATGCGCTATCTTCACTTCCATTTCACTACTGAATTTCATCTTTCTCCTCTCAGTATTATTACATTTTTTTAATCTTTCTTCTGTCACTGCCCTTAACCCCTTCATGTTGATTCTTTCATGGATTCATGAGGTGGTGGGGGTTCATTCTCATGCTACAAGATTTCTCTTTTCTTTTTCTCTCTCCCTCTCTCTTGCTTACAAGCCTAAAAGAATCTTTTAAACCAACAAATAAAACGAATATTTATTTTGGAAGAGCTGGGAAGGGGGGAGGACAAGGCAATTATTTGGGAGGGAAGGGGCAATGTGGGGTTATGGGAGGGGGGGAGGAGGGAGCATATCAAAAACAAAGGCACATTTGCAAGTTGCCTTTTTCCACCTTCAGGAGTTTGCAAGCTGTTTTTCCTGTATGAATGTGTGTGTGTGTGCGCGCACGGCGCATCTGTGTGCGTGTGAGCACATGTATGTAGGTACAGGTGTGTGTGTGCAAGCATGTTTTGTGGGGAGGGGAGCTGGGGAGGGGGGTTTTCTAATGTCTTTTGTAGAAGGAGAACACAGATGACATTTAACCGGCAGTGTTTTGAGGGGGAATAGCAGGGTTTTGTTTGCTCATTGCAACTGTGCGAGGCTGGAGGTCGGAGTCCTAGCTTGTATTAGAAAGGTGGAGCTGGAGAGGCAGATTGTGCAAATATCTACTTGCTGAGGAAATAGAGGGCTCTGGGGATCAGCAATGGGGCGGTGCTGCTGGCATCTGATCTCTAGTAGACAGCTGATTCAGTCCTGAAAGGATGGGTTGTTCGTAATCATCCCCACCCTGCATCTTTCTTACTGAGTTTGGGGAGAAAAGCATTTGCAGGACTCTGAAAGCTGAACCCTTCCCCCCCTCTACCTGTTCCTTGTGCCAGACGAGGGACTTCACTCTCCAGCCCACCGAGAGACCATAACCTATGGCAAGGTGCCGGAAAAGGTGGATGTCATTTAACTTTGTTGTGCTTCAGGACAAAAAAGATCCAGAAATTATAACTATCCACTTTCCTAAGAAGTTCAGAAGCAAATGGTGGGCTGACACCCTCTGATCTGTACTGCTTCTATCAGGCCTTGCTTTGTGTCTGTTATTACATGCAGAGTGTAGAGAAGAGCACCCTGTGTCCCTTCTTGCAAAAGATGTAACTAAGGATGCAGTAGAATTCCATGGATCGTCATCCCACTGGAAGACGATGGTCTTCAAAGACCGGGCAGGGTGAAGGTTGCAATGAAAGTGCTGAGCTTGCCAGTGCTTGTGGAAGCAGCTTCCATCCACAGGCACTTGTTAAAAAGGTACAAAAGGGTAACTTGGCCTTGGACATCAAGGTCAACTTTTTCCAAAGGAGCCAGTGACTTTCAGGAAAATCACTGAATTATTGGCCACTTTGGCAATCATTGATGATTGATAATCTCCCTGATAAGGTTAATAAAAGCCATGAAAATAACAAATTCACAAGTGCAAAACTTTAACCCTAGGGTCATTCTGCCATTCCTGGAATAATGATGAGAACCTTGTTCTTACCTGATGGAAGTTTTTACTTACTGACGCATGACACACACACACACTGCCTTGAATCCAGCCATCTCTTTATTTTCCTGCTAGTGTACTTTTCCATTTTCCTTGATTCTCACTGCTGGGTAGAGCAGAGTGATCCTCAGGCCAGGGAAACTCCTGTTTTTCAGGCAAAAGATGCATCTAATGCACATCTTTACATTCACTAATTTATGTCTGTGCAGTGCTATGAAAATGTGAATCACTGTACGCCTGACCTTGTAACACTGAAACCATGGAAAGTTTTGCCTCGACTTGGATGAAACAGGATCAGTGCTCATCAGAGTAATAAGTATTGTTATTTTTATATCAGTAATGTGTCTTATGCATTTTCTACTAACAGAATCTTAAGCATAAAAGCAGAGCATCTATCCTTCCCAACTGCCCACAATCTCTGTCTCCCTCTCTCAGTCATGTTCATGCATGCACACATTTGGTCCAGGTCTCCCTGGACTCACCAAGGTTTTAGCACAATTGTTAAATCAGACTTAGATTCCCAGCTGCCCTGGAGAATGGTCTCTTGCTGGTTTCCACGTTCAAGAGTGATGCTGTTAAACATGGGGTTTCCTAATATTATTGCAGCTTATGGTCTATATGGATCTGTATAGGAATAGGAATCTGAGGAGTGAACAGTGCTGGATGACAGGGCTAGGGCTGGAACAGGTAGTTCTGTCTACCCAGTATGCGGGAAGTTAAAGCTTGGCCAGTGGAGAAAGTTACGCTTTCTAGTGGGATTCTATTTGGAAATGGCTTTTACATAGTTTAATAGAAGTCATAAAAGTCATGTTTTATGACATCAACAGTATAATGTTGGTGGATATATGCATGTCAGATGACTGCAGTTTCCAGAGGGAGGCTGCCTATCAGCAGGTTCAGTTTTTAAGGGGAGTCTAACCAGCTGATTGATGATTAAATAAAATATCTTACCCTTTATATATGTGATTGTGATGTAAAGGGTGGTCAGAACGATAGAAGGGAAAAAAAGAGGCAGTTTTAAGAAGCCTATGAAGACTGAAGGGAGAAAAATGGCCACGTGGTAAGAAATCATGAAACTGAGGGAGGTGACTCAGGAACTCCAGGAATTCAATAGTTGTAGTAAAAGCCTGACAAGTGTGTGGTAGGAGTTAGGCACCTGAGAACTCTCTCAGTTGGTCCCAAAGACCAGCAGGAGCGGCAGCACACAGATGATGCAAAACCCACCTATGCTTTTTGCTGCTCAGGCACTGAGCCCCACACGGAGTGAGGTCCTGGCCAACGCCACCCAGCACCCTGCAGAGACAGCCCAGGGCCTCCAGCAGCTGGGGATCAGGTACATGGAGGCTGTGTTTAATATTTGAGGCTTCAATCAGAAACTGAGCCTAGAATTTCATAGTGACAATCCAAAAGCTTTCCAGGCAAAAAGCACTGCTCAGCTGATTTCTTCACCTGCTGGGACTAGGAGCCAGACTCCTTTGTTATTGCCTTGGTTCTTTGTTGGCTGGGTTCTCTTTCTTATCAGGAGTCATCCTAGTTTCTCTCTTTGAATGTTTCTGACCTCATATTACCAGGTCAGTTTTACTTCATAGACTTAGTCTTAGTATATCCAGACATCTGGACTATTAGGTCCTACACAATAATCTTTGCCAAAGAGTGTGCAGTCAGGACTTTCCACAGTTCAGGAACTGCCTTATAATTTCTGGTGATGGGGCAGAACGCTGGAGAACAACTGAGTGTCCTGTGATTCAGATGAGTAATAGAAAATATGTTCCCATACAGGGATGGGGGAACAATGCCCATGGCCTTTGGAAATGCCCTCCTTCAGAAATGCCCTCCTTCAGAACCAAGGTGGCATCTCCATTTTCCCCCTCTGTAGCTGTCTGCATCCACCCCCAAGAAAGGCAACAAACCCATTTCTCATTTTGAGGTCCAGTGATCCAGAAAGGCGATAGTGGAGGAAAAAAAAGGTATTTTGATAATGCTCAAGGCTCAGAGGTTTCAAGCCATCACAAGCCATGAGGAAAGGCAAGGCATGAACCTCTCATGCCGTGGGTGCAAAGCTGGTGTTACTGGAATGGTGGAGGGGATTTCCACACTGCAGCTTGTGTGCCTGCTGCTGTCCCACCTTTTCTTTGTGAAGGGAGAGCCATGGGGAAAGGGGAGGAAAGGGTGTGAGTGCTGTTCCAAAGCAGAGCTGCTTCTGACTTTCACTGCAGTGGTGCAGGAGGCAATTCTGAGTGGGGCTTGGTTGGTTTGTAGCTTGGGGCAGGATTGCTGCTTGCTGGGCCATGGTTTTTAGTGGAGACTATAACACAAGCATGAGGGATGCTCCAGGCTGCTTGAGGTAACTGGGCTGGGGGAGAACATTTTGCACCTTTCCCATGCGTAACAGCCTAAGGCAGGCATGTGGAGGAGGAGAAGGAAGTGAAGAATTAGAAATTAAATCTCTCTCAGGATATATGTGGCCAATGCAACTCTATTGCTTCATTTTCTGACACTGTATAGTGCTGTCACTCAGGGACCTTTAGGAACTAGGACCTTGGGACTGTAATCCTACCTGTCCCCCCGCTTATCCCCCCTTCACCTTGAGTATTAAGAAGTGAATAGAGAATGAGAAAAAGAGCCAATGAGGAAAATTAGAGCCCTGCTAGCAAATCCCTGCTATTCCATGGGTGAAGGTAAAGCTTTGGTTACTAAAGTCAAAGGAAAATACATACCTTTATATTCATGCCTGCAAGCATAAACCAGCCCGTAGTGTATATAGGATAAGTTCACAGTGCATGAAACAAACAGGACTGTAGGTCTTAACTGGCATCCAGCTTTCTTGCATGCACATCTGACACCATGCCAGCAGCTTATGTCTTGCAAATAAGTAGGGAACCTGCCAAGTCTTGGCACTTCCTCTGTCCAATGGACAGCACATCCACTTCCCAGAAACAGAGCCATGTGGGGAACTGATCCGGCCAGTCTGTTTGACCAGATCTGCTCCAGAGGCTCTGGCAGAAGGAGATAAGGGGTGGGGGAGGGAGTTGGTTTTGTTTTCTTTTTTTCAGGGAGAGGAAGGGGTTTTAAGTCTCTGAGCTGTTATCAGGCAGAAGAGAAACCTCTGGAGCTGCAGATCAAAGGACAGTGGCTTTAGGGAAGGTGGTTACAGAAATCCTAATGGAGAGGATGGGATGAGGAAGAGGTTGTTAGTGAGAGAGAGCTGTAACTACAGATACAGAGCAAATAGTAGAGAGGTAGTGAAAATATAAACCACGACAATGTGCAATACAATAGGTTTGAAGGGACTGGAGCACTGAACACCAGAGATCTCCACTGAGCAGACAGGCGGGGTGCAGCTGCAGGCAGCACTCAAGGAAACCCAGCCATGGCAGCAGTCCCCAGCGGGCAGAGACCGTGGTCTCTGGGAGATGGTGAGGTCAGGAAGAGGGAAAATAGAGGGAGAACCACGGCACGCTGCCGCCAGTATGAGCTCAGTCCCTTTAGGCAGGGACAATCATTTGCATCCGGACAATGTTGCAGGAGCTGGGCTGGGATGTGCAGGGGAGCTACTGCCGTGCAAAGCTGGGGCGGTGGCTGAGCTCTGCCCTGGTGTCAGAGGTCGGAGCCAGCCGGGCAAGGAACACCATGCGGGTTACCAAATGCTTCCTTAAGATGAGACTGGGCTTACCAAGCAGGGTGGGATGTCTCTACAGTAGACATGGAAATTGGGTCAGGGACACGGGTTGGGTTGAAGATGTGAAACCTACATGTTGGAAGCAGGACCTAATGCAGATGCTGGGAGGGTGGGAGGGTGGGAGGGGAGTGGAAACTGGGGAGGAGAAGATGTACATAGTGTTGGGGCTTGGGTTTTATTTTCATTTGGTTTTTGTTTGGTTTTGTTCTCTTTTTTTTAAAAAAAAATGTTTGATTTCTAATGTCTTGATGTAAACCAAATAAAAATGGTTCTGTACATTCAGAAGTAAAGAACAGCTGAAAGGTGACAAGTGTAATAAAGAAGCACTGTCCTCCAGGCTGATGCTATAACGCATTTCCCCAGACTTTTCCCACAGGGGCTGGAGGGCAAACCTGTGCCTGTGCCTGTATGGAGGCGCAGCCTGCCAGGATGGTGACCTTAGGGCTGGCTCCCTGATCCACCTCCAAGCGCAGTAAAGAAGAGGTGGGCAGTAGAGGTGGAAGTGATGGTATGTAACTAACTTCTCAGTGTTTGATCAAAACACCCCTGAGGCCAATGGGAGGAGGCTGTGTATTAGACTCTAACCTCTTGCACATATGGTCTCTTCCTGTAAAGCCAACCTGCACTATGCCTTACTGTATCCTGGGATGTAGTGAAGGGGGTGAAGATGATATCAGGCATCACTTGCATAAACGAAGTGATGCAGGTGGAGTAAAGGCAGTATGAGCCTGAACTTTCTTTGAGAAGCTTTTGTTGCTGCTGCTGCTGCTTTCTGCCCTGTGACTTACTTTAGAGTGACACGGGCTAGGAAATGCCCAGCTTCTCAGAAGAGGTGCAAAGAAAGACTTCCATGTAAAAAGACTTTTCTTAAGAGACTGCAATTCGATAGAACCTTGCTTGTGGCGTCCTGGCTATTTGTGAAGAATGAGTTTGGAAGAGAGTGCAAAGCAGGGATCTTGCATTAAGCTTAGTTATCTGTTTCAGTGGCCGTTGGCCCTGCAGAGGCAAATTCTTCAGCAGAAGTACAGAAGGGTCAGAAGTACGAATGAGTGGGCTCAGGTGTAGGACACTGACTGAATTTGGACTGAGGGACACCTGGTTTCTGTGCAGCTTTCAAGTAGCAGAACTGAGTGACGGGGAATGCCAAGGATGATGATGGTCTGAGGCGTATGGGTAACCCTCTGTGTTACAATCCATCTTTGTCCGCACTGGGGGGAGTGTCAAGGGTGAAAATATGAGAAATTGTCCGTCTGTCTTGTCTTATGTTTAGTGCTTTGGAAAAGCAGAGGACAGTCTTGCCTCTACGGGGCTGAAGTGTGGCGTCTTTCTACAGCTGGGCCAGTGAATGTTGTATTTTTTGTGTTACTGCATTAAGGCTAAAAGAAAAAAAAAAAACTTTACGTGGAAGGCAGACCACAGGGGAGTCTCAATCCTCTTAGGGAAGGCCATTCTTCAGCATTAAGACTTCTCTCCACTGCAGTTGCCGTTCCAGCTAGAGTGCATCAGTATGGTGCAGCCACACAGCCCTGACTCAGCCATTGCTGATGAGCAGGCCAAGTAGGACTGGTACATAAGCAAGGACAGGTGTTTTGCAGAGACAAAACAAGGATGAGTTGTGTGTGCATGACTTCCTGCACCCCATTGTGCTCTAGACTAGAAAAACCTGGAACAAAATGTGGCCCCTTGCTCCAAGAAGCTTATACTGTCATCATCCCCCACTAGAGACAATGGACCAAACCCATCCCAAACCTCCTGTTCTCAGCTCCATGCTGTGGGCTGCCTGCTCCCATCTAAGATAGTCAGAACTTGCCAGTGTCACAGGCAGAAAGTACTTACAGAGTAGTATTGCATATGCGTATGACAAAGTGGGGAGAGGAGAGGTGGTAGACCCGTTTATGATACAGGGATGCACATTTTATCATTTGCACAGGCTGAGCTTGGCATTTATGCTGGCAGACTTTTCCTCCAAAAAGGATGAGATAGCACAGCGGTGAGTAACATTTTTTTGAAGAAGGTGATAGTTTCTCCTCCAGTATGTGTTTTAAACAGTACATCAGTATAGGTTTGCCTTCTCTGAAGGCTAATGCCTCCCATCCCTCAGTGCTATGCTTGCTGAATGACATGGGGCGGCTCCGGGTTAATTGCAATATTCAGTTAGATGCTGGGTCCAGGTCTTATTTGGGGACCTTGCTGGGCATCCAGTGGACAGTGTCCAGGCAGGAGGGTGAAAGATCTTTTCCCTGACTTTTCCACCCCTCTGGACAAGTCTTTGACTGCAGCGTGCTTTACTGGATATGCTGTCACGTGGCTTACGCTGCCCAGCTGCACGGATAGCCTTGCTGTGCTGAGCCAGGTGAGGAGGGCTTGGGAACCAACAGGCTGGGAGAAGCCAGGCCAGCAAGGAAGGAAATGTGTCTGCATTTGCTGTGATGCTTCTTGGGGACTCAGACAAGGGACAATGACCTGGGTTTTAGCATCAGGAACACCCTATCTCAGGTTAGCAGGGGCATTCCTCTCTGTGGCTGATCTCAACTCCTTTCTGCAGAGAAAGGAACTGGCACTGCCTCTTTGCTGACAGATGCTCTGCCCCACACTGGGACAGACTCACTCAACACCACTCAGTCCTTGAGCAGGTCCTCTTTATCTTTACCTGTAGGGTGTGGTGCATTTGGTTGGTCTCTTCTTTCTCATCACCATCCCCTGGCTGTGGCCAGGGCCATGGAGCTTGTGCTGCTGTAGCACCAAGCCTTGCCAAGGCAATGGCTGTTCCCAATGAGACCAGAGGGTCTCACTGGTGAGTGCAGGAGGCAAGCAGGTGGGTGTTATGCAATATCATGACATGTCAGGTGGGAGGCCAAAGGGGAGGTGCACTTGTGAGAAAGCTGGCATTGGCATAGCCAGTGATGCTTAACCTTGCTTCTTCAGAGACAGTGGCCCACAGGACCTGAAGTTCTGGGGATCGCTGTGCTACCTGCCTCAGGTACCTCTGAGGACCCATCAGGGATGTTTCTAACAGGAATAGATCTTTTGCTAGTGCAGCTTACAGACTGTTGTTAGAGATCTCGCCAGCCTCATACCCCATGAATTTGGAAGCACAGAGAAGGGAGGCATGTCCCAGAGCCTCTCACAAGCAGAAACTCAGCAGAAATCCCTGAGTTTCAGCCCCTGCCAAGTCTAGGTGATGAGGAAGGAAGAGGTTAGTAAGGGAGGTGAGGTTGCCCCAGACTTCTCCTCTCCCATTTCAATTGCACTGAAGCAAGAGGGCAATAGCAGAGAAATATGGTGGGATTAAACCCACACCGTGCCCCAGTCCAGCAAAGCCCCATTTTTTGTCAGGTCCGAGCATAGGAGCAGACCTGACAACAGTGCATCTGCTTAAAATCATGCCTGGATCTGACAGCTTCACTGGGTTGGGGCCAATCTGTTTGGCGGGCCAAAAGGGAAGATTCTTAGTGGACAACCCCCTAGAAAGGCTCAGCAGTTATCACAGAGAAGAGTTTCTAACATCTGGAAAGATGAATAGCTAGGTGCTGGAGACGAAAATGGAAAAAATTAGAATAAAGGAAAGCCTCAAGAGTTACCTGGAAACATCCCATCTGTTGGCAAGTACACATGACCCTGGTGGCAGGACCGTTGTCCTGTCTGCAGTGTTTTTTCTTTCCATTGCCTGGCATGTCATAATATTGTGTCTTTGTGTGAAATCACATCCCCTTTCTGAAGATAAACCAGTTTCTGAAGGACAAATGCCCTCCCACGATGTGCTCGCTACAGGCATGCTATGCCAAGAGATATGAAAGCAAACAAGATTAGACCTCTAAGGCTGGGGCATTCTTCCCAGGAAAATCCAGACCATTTATGCCAATGTATCATCCTGTCAAACTGCACCCATCCATCTTCCTCTCAAAGATGAAGAAGAGCCAACGTCTTCTCTAACTGGGGACATCTTATGTGGCCTGAAATTCAGTCAAACAACTAACTGAACACCAATGACAACAGGACAGGGAGATCAATGTCAATGTGTACTATCTAAGGGACTGCTGTGAACCATCTTAACACACTGAGTGGCTGCGTTGCATCCTGTACAGCGCTAAATAACAAAGAAACAAAAAAAAAACCAACAAAAAAAACTCCCAGAACCAACCACCCATTTTTATGATCTTTAATTTGCATTTTCTGCATGAAATAAGACCTTGATCCTTGTCTTTTTTTCACAAAAGCAGATTCTGCTTTAAGTAATGTAAAAAAAAAAAAAAAAGGAAAGAAAAATGTTTCTAGCAAAGTGATTTAGATGTAGAAATTTTTGTAAAAAAAAAAAAAGGGAAAAAGAAAAAAAAGAGAAAAACAACAAAGAAATAAAATAAAATTACCTAAAGAGCCATCTTTGTCTGCTCTAGAAGTGGGAAGGTGTGGGGTGTGGCTGGTGGGTGGCACTTTCTGCTCTCCGAAGCGTCCTGTGTCAGTCGGAGAGGCGAGGGAGCCCACCCATGCTGCAGCAGGGCGCTGGGAAGGGTGTGCTCACCAACTACTGCCAGGTGCTTTCAAAAACTGTCTCCTTCATCTTCTTTTATAGGGAGTGGGCAGGAGGGCAGGGGGAAGGGTGGGAAAGGGTGAGGACAGTTGCCTTGATTTTATTTTGGGTTTTTCTCTGGGCCATTTTTGTTCCTGCATTGACAGTTTTTGAAAGGTGATGATGAACAAAAGCAAAAGCAAACAAACTTGAAAATAGTTTACAATTTTGTACAAACCATTATAAATACTAACAACAAATGTTTTTAAAAATGGTCCATACCAGTGCCAAATAATGTAATGTGTACATTAATTTATTCTCTTTTTTTTAAAAAAAAAAAAGGTGTTAAAACACAAAACCATTTCTTTTTTAACAAATGCTGTATGTGGACATAAATGTACTTGAACGCTGTTAACTATTAATCAGTTAGGAGTCCTTCTTGGGCTTTTGGGTTTGCTTTTTTTTTTTTTTTTTCCTACCCAGAACAAAAGTAACACTTATAAAATACAGCCTGTAAAGAAGAAATAGTCAACTTTTTCTCTGATGGTTTCAATGTTCTTACATGTTTTCGTTTTCAAGGCACTGTCTTTAGGCCAAATCTGTGTTACTGGCCTCTGAAAAGCAGATCAGCCTTACCATCCAGAGCACTCAAACTTGTCCTTAACTTTGATCGTAACTGTAGCGATGCCATTTGACATGTGTGTCCCAAGGTCTTTGCTAGGACTTAAGCAAAGTGTTCTGCATGTCCAAGCGTTCTGCCGTGATGAGCCAATAACTGGGATACACACAAGCTCTATGACACCACCTAGAAAAGAGGGGAAAATTAGATTAGAGTAAATCTTATTTTATTCTTCCACCATAAGGTGCGTAACTTACCCTAAGTTTGAGGAAAAAAGAGCAGAGGTTACATTTTCAGTGGTTCTTCAGCCCTATTTCCACAAGCAAATAAAGTGCTCAAGCACTTCCAGACTTCGCCATGCCGACCAAAAGTGGATTAGACAGGACCATGCTCAGAAACGACTGATGCACTTAGAGCAAAGCGTATTTCATGTTAATAGGCTGAGTCTTAAGCTCCCAAATTTCTTTTTAGAAGTTTAAAAGTCTTGGCCTTTTGAAGTCATCTAGAAGTTTTTTGGATGTGCAAATAAGGCTGGCTGGACAGCCGTTGCAGAGTGGGTGAGTGTGCTGAGCAGCCAAGGTGCTGCAGGCTGTCAGCATTGCTCAGCAAGGGACTGTGGGGACACGAGGGTGCTGGTAGGGAGGTGGGACACATGGTCAGCTGTAGCTGCAGGTAGAAGGAGGGAGCTGACTTTGAATCCCCACTTCTTTGTGGTGTAATTTGATGTTACCACCCCAAAGTCCCTCACTACAACTGCACTGGGTGTCCATCTTCCATCCAGGCTGCATTCTTCACAGTTTGGCCTGCTCCACACCTCCACGGCTTTACACTGTAAGCATACATCCAAGGATTAAAAATACAGGGAAACTGAGTGGTGCAGGGATGCTGGTGGGCTGCTGGAAGTCTGCTTGCAACTGATGGGACCATCCTTGCATCCCTGAAGCAGAGAGATGCTCTCTTTCCCACACTCAGGCAGGAAAATAGGAAAATTTACACTGCCTGATATGGTCCAGGTAGGCATTCAGGTATCTGGATCTCTTCTCGGCTGGGACCTACTGCCAGCTGGATCACTGTGGGTGCTAGGATGAAAAGTCAGGGAAAAAATGATGCTAGGAGCTACATTCAGCACTCAACACATGAAATCCAGTCCTTGTTCCCCTCTCCAACACCAACCGAAGCCACCACCCGTCCAGCAGACTGATTGTATGATACCTGGCAGGTGATGGAGAGGAGAGATTCTTTTTTTCTTTGGATTTTTTTTTTTTCACTGAAGCCTATATATAATATAAAAACATTACCTTGCTTTCATCAAATATGAGAATTCATCTTTTAGCTCTCCCCACCAGCCATTGGGACAGTTCTTGTCTTTAAAAGCTCCACAGCCCTGCTGAGCTGAGAGGATGCCCTTTCCTGGCAAAGCCGCAGTGGTGGGGAGGCCCTGGGAGCGCTGCTGCCCGCTCCCCTTGGGCTTCCTTCCCACTGACCCCATATTTGCTTAAAGCTGAAATTTTTCATAACCTAACACACGAGCTAGATTTCCAGTTCTCAGTCCTGGATGCCCAAACTCTTGAGAGTCTCAGCCTCGCTAAAATCATAGATGAAAGCTAAAGAGGATTTTCCCCCCAATAGAAATAGCAAAAGTCAATTATTTGGTAGCTTTAAAAGAGAAATAGCAAGTGGATAGTGTCTGCTGTGTTTATGCTTAAATAATGGGAGAACAGAGCGGAGGAGAGCAGCACAATGGAAATCTTTTCAAGCTGTGATGGTGAGTTACAGTTTCTGCTAACCTGCCACACCAGAGAGCTTCTGTGATGCTCTTTTTCCTCCTGCCTTCATTTTATTAAAGAGATAACTGTGTTTATGTTTAGCTGCTGGAAAAACTCCTCATCTTGCCATCTCATTTAATTTAAAGTGAGATTTTAGCCCTGTCAATCTCACTTTACCTTCCTGTTCTTGTCTGTTTAATCTGTTGTCCCCTGGGTTTCCATGGCGAGATCTCATACTGCAACAGGGCAAAAGCTTTAATGATTTCTTTTAGTCGTAGTTTGGGACAAGGTGCTAATAACCACTTCACACCCATAGACAATCTTCAGGGTTGACACCTGCCCAAGATAACTACCCTCTGTCCTTTTATGAAGAATATTTTGTCTAGATTAGAATTTCAGCAATTCTGCTGTATTAATCCATATCTTCAGTAAGCAGCACCAGTACATAACCAAACACCCTGGAAGCCCAGATAGGGCAGGATTACACTGTGTGCAGCAACAAACACCCTATTAAATCAATACCTGCCCACCTCTGTTACGGGGTACTGAAAGGAAATTTTTGTTAGTAACAGCAGGGATATTGTTATAATTAATGGTGCTAGTAAACTTATGGAATATTCAAATAATGATAGAGCTCCACATTTTCAAAAGTCCTTAAGTGATTAAAGCATCCAAGTTCCTCTGACTTCAATGGCTTGGGCATTTAAGTTGTGTAACAGTAATATCCAAAGTGATATGCAAAGTTTGTATAAACATTAATAGCATGTTTAGATTGGTTTATTTTGGGAATTCTCTTGCTGTTGGAAAAAAAAAAATCCTCAAGATCAGTTTGTATAACAGCATGCAAGAATATCAATACAATCCCTCCTAACTCTATTTGCAGGAAATACCACTGCAGATCAGCCTCCAAAAGTTTGGAAGGTAGCAACAAGGCAGAGTTTAGTGCATTGCTCTGCCAACTATCATGCATTAAAGCGAATATATAACCCCCCCTAAATTTAAGAAAGAACAGAGATTCTAAAAAAAAAAAAGATTTCTTTTGGAAATTTCAAACTAATGTCTTTAATGCATGTGAAATATTCAGTGTGAAAAAAGTTTCATTTTTTGTTGATGTATCTTTGGAGCATTTTGTGTCCAAGAATAAATTATGTTTTGACCTGTATCAACACAATTTTCATTGACTAATTTCAGGCAGGCAGAGACAGGAGGGAAATACAGAAAAAGAAAAATTGAGAGCAAAATGGATACTAAAGCTTAAATGAAATAAAGTATTTTATTTCAAGGCAGCTGAAAAGCATTTCACTCAAATCACCATGATTTCACTTTTTTTTTTTTTACTGTTTTTGGAAAAATACAGATTTCTGAAGGGAAAAGAAGGGGAAAAAAAAGAAAAGAACAACACACATTTTCCAGCCAGTTGTCTTGTGAAGTTTCATCTAATAGACCCTGTGCTGAAAAACCCTTGCAAGTCACTCTCTGCCTGGCAAGTAGAAGAAGCTGAGCCAACTCAGCTGCCACCCAAACACGTGGTTTGAGGGAGCCTAGACATTTTGTGCTTGCTGTTTAGATCATGCGGCTTTCCCCCAGACAATACACTTCTCCAAATGAGGGTGACGCAGAAGCAGCTGTCTAAATCGGGCACTGTGTCAACAGTTTAAATATTAACTGGTCCATGTGGTCTCACCAGCCCGTGGGAAATGGAGTATCAGCCAGAGGATTCAACCTTGAATCCTGCTCGTGGACTTTTTCCCCCAAACAGAACTATTCAGTCACAAACAGTCTGGAGACAGCACACATGCCTTTCCTAAAGCCCCCTCTGTCACTCCGTTTCTTACACAAAAGGGCTACGCAGGCAGACAGGACTTTTCCATGACTGCAGGGTCTGTTTGGGCAGGCTGCTGCTAACACAAGGCCATAGTAACTCGGCATCCCAGGACTTGTCTGCTGAAGGGATGAAGGCTCCTTCTCCATGAAACTGAGGGCCTATTACCTCCAAAACAGGTAGGTTTGAGGTCTTTGGCTACTTAGCCAAAAAACCCAAACCATAAAACCTGCTTCCTCGAAACCACCAGAAGCTAATGGGCTTGAGGCCAAACAACCCAGCAACAGATATTGCTGATAAGCATCATGTCAGGGTCTGCACCATCTTTGGCTTATGGGGTCACCTAAGTTTTGACATCATACTAAGCACAGTGCAGGAGTCTGGCCTTGCAGTAGTGAAGGCCTATGAAACCAAGGTCTGTAGCTGGAAAAATAGTCTCCAGAGGAGTTCCTCATTAAAAATGTGATTTATACAAGTTGTTATGGACAGTGGTTTTGCATGATCATCTCAGTTTTAGGACTGAAAATTCACCTCTGTAGCCTGTATGTTAAATATCGCTCTCATTTGTGTTGTGTATTTACAGGTCAGGTCGTAAATCAGGATTTAGAGCTCCCTAAAGCTTTTTATACTGTGTCAAGGAAGGTTCTGGCTTCAGCCTGTATCCAACTACATGGAAAAAAGATTTCATCCCTTTCCCCGTACTTGCCCTCATGGGACAACAGAAGAGTTCAGTGTCAGCACTCACACTACTCTTCTAGGAGGTGTTGTCAGGTAAACATGCAAGACCAATTAGAAACTGTAAGTCATTGAAGTAAGAAGCAGTATCAGCAGATATGGCAGATACGAGGCTGTATTCCTTATGCTCTGTGTCTAACATCTCTGCTGTGCAAGCCCTCAGGAAAGAACTCTCCCCATGCAGAAGAAGCCAGCATTTTGGTGGCGTGATACTGAGCTCACAGCAGTACTGCTTTGAGATGGCCCATCTACCATGTACCTGATCCCACTGGATAGATCCATCCTCACCCACCCACATCCTCACACTGTATATTCTTTCACTCTGTGGGTTTACTGGTGAATGATGAGTACATTTTCAACTGGATGCATCTCTCAGTTGCTATGTGGAGATGCACCCTCCTCAGGGAGCTGTGAAGATCACAACAGGAGTTGCTGCCCAGTTTGTTAAAACACTGGGTTTAAAGATGGGTGCTGCAGGTACAGATGGAGCCTTTTGTTAGGAGAGGGGCAGAAAGTCAGCACTCTGCTGAGCGCTGCCAGTCACACTCCTTCTGGAGCAGGAACCACTCTGGTGTCTCAGTTCTGCACCTGGATGCCATCACCATCTGACAAAGACATCCCTCCACTGCCCTGCACCTGCAGGAAGAGATGCTGGCAAGCTGGTTCTTCTATTTAACATGGGATGACCACAGAGGATGCACAAATACTATTTCATATTTCTATTTCTAGTCTCCGTTCCTTTTCCTAAAGGCAAGCTCTTTTGTTTTTTTCCTAAAGTTTAAGCAAAATCCATTCTGCCATTTTGAAGTCAGATGAGTGAAAATGAGCCAACTTTAAATCAGAGTTGCCAACTGGTTTAATTTAATTTGGTGAATTAATCATGAGCCTAGTTCTAAGTCCTTCTTCAAAAAAACAACAACATGTTCTTCGATTCATGGGAATACATCCAGGACTGTGTTTGCATTTAAAAACAAAAAGTAACTTTCTGTCATGGAAACAAGCTCTCATAGATGTGGCTGCTGGAGCCTGTTATCAGAAGATAAATTAAAGGAATCTGCCATTGAATGTTTATTAATCAGGTAATAGGTTTCAAGTCAAAATCAAGATTTTGGAGAACTGAAAAGGCAAATAACTAATGATTATTGAATATTTGTGTCTGACGGTATTTCTGTACCCAGTCCAAAATCTCCTGAGCTCCCTTCCCCTGCAACATAAAAATGTGTGTATACCACCCCCAACCCCACAGAAGAATTTAACTTTCTTATATGGGACTTTTGCACCACTGCTTCTTATCAGCTTTACTGGACAAAGGAAAAAACATAATTTATGCAGTGCAAGCAAAGGTGGAATAGAAGTATGTGACTGCTCATTTTACGTTTTGTTGGATAAAGTTTCCACCTGGCTTCATGTTATGAAACAGCAATGATGATTCACACTACAGGAGCAAGTGAATGCCCCAGGAGGTACGTAAGCAAAGCAAGAGGGAGCACCCAAGAACAGTATAAACAATAAAACCAGAAATGCAGAGTTCGGTTCTCCAGATCCCCTGGTGCAGCACCCCATCCACTGGAGCAGAGACCATTTAGCATCTTGATGGGAAATTTACGAGAGTTCCTGCTGCAGAGGAGAACTTGGTGCCCCTCCAGTGATGGTTCAGAAAGATGAGACAGGACTGTCATCCCAATCAGCTGATGTTATTTTTTGGTAGAGCTGTCCAGCTGGAGTGGGGGGAAGCATTGCACTGTCCTTGGAGGCAGGATAAGATACCTGCTGTGTGACTTAGAGAGAAATTCCTACAATCTCTTATGACAATGTGAGTGCTGTATTGGCAGAAGCTGTTGTGCACCCTGGGTCGCCGTAATCATATGAAAATGTTGTCCACACAAGGGTGTCAAGAAGGATAAAAGAGAAGCGGATGTTTCACCCATCTTCTCAGTGCCCTACAAATCTGCACACATATCGACCTATTTGCCACAATGCAAAGTTCCTAGACAAAGTCAAGCTGAGGTACTGGGACAGTGAAAAGCATCTTCTTCACAGACCTTAGAGGTGAGTGGACAGTGTTTTACAGAAGAGGATCCTTTCCCTGAAAGCGTCCTCAGATCACCACTTTGACATCATTCCTTTTGGCAGAGAGTGGGGTGATGTGTAGACAGACAAAAGGAAGATGAAACTGCTCACCACTGAGGGATTCTTTTGCAGTCTCCCCTCAAACGTGTGCCTAGAACCTCTTCTTAAAGGTCATTCACAGGAAAATCCCCTTCCATATGCAGCTCTCCAGAGCTTGCTAGATGTTCCTATATGGCTCATAAATCATAGAGGCAGCTGTTACCATCAGCATTTTCCTTCTTGCTTGAAATAGTAGCAGCCGCGGCAGCTGCTGAGTCTGAAGTTAATTTCCTAAATTAACCTGAGAGTATCCCACAGTCCCAGGACAGCAACCCTACCTGCTCCATGCATCTTCCTGGGACAGACAAAGGCTGCAGCCTCAGCAGTTCTGCAAGCTTTCCAGGAGGAGAGGAAAATGTTAGGAGGAAACCTCAGCTGGGTAAGTGTTTCAGCCAGAAGGCAAACGAAGACAGGATGCATTATACAAAGGCAAAACACAGAGCAGAAATAAAAATGAGAGGAGAGAGGCTCCTAAGAGTATGCATGAAACAAAGAAGGGCAGGCACAGTTATCAGTTATACTTAGAAAAGAAAGAAATAAGGAGTAAGACTGGGGCTGAAGGGACTGGGTACCAGTGACAGCTAACGGGGTCACAGGGGCCAGAGTCCCTTGGCAGGTTGAATAGCTTTGTTTTGTTTAACGTGCTGTGAATTTTTCAATACCATGGTGGATTCTCACACACACAGAGCAAATTTACCCACGAAGATTTGTCTTTGCTCTCTTTTGTGCCTCTGGGGTGCGGCAGCTTCCAATGAACCCAGCCCTGCACCTCCTCATTGCAGCTGTAGGGACTGAGCCGTGCTTATTGTCATGTTCTGCCTTTGCTCTGCTCCTTTTACCAACACGCCTTCATTTCCACCTCGTCTTGACACAAGAGACATTAAAGCCAAAGAGAGAAAGGAAGAAAAGTGGCTTTCCTCTCTTTTTTGGCAAGTGTTTGAAGCTGCTGTGCTAGCCTGGTGAGCCGCAGAAGGTGCCGGGCCTTGCCCCTGCAGCAGGCTGCGTGCTGGGGGGGCAGCAGGCAAACCCCCCCAAAGCAAACCAGACACCTGCAGGGGATGCACACCTGAGTCAGGCTGTTTGCTGTCCTGTGTCAGGGCCCTGCCTGCACTAACAGGCTTTAATTAGCCTGAACAGCCTCACATGGGACTTAGTCCTGGTCTGAACTGTGCTGCCGGTGGGGCTGTGCTTGGCTCTGTCCTGGCTTGTTGGTGGGATTGGCGTTGAATTTGTCTCTTTGCCTTATGTTTGTCCCACAGCTCCTGGGCTGTCAGTCGATCTTGTTACTGGTCCTGCTCTGCTTGGGTGCTGTGATTGCCTTTGTCACAACTTATGGAGCATCTTTGCTTTTGCTGCTTCCCATCATTGCAGAAGATCTAGTGGTATTTGGTAGCAGGACTGCTGGGACAACTCACTTTAAAAAGGTAAAATCTGAGACAGCCAAAACACATGTGTTGAAAGCCCTGCCCTCTGAGGCTGGGATGCAAGGGGCCCTGAGCTCTAGGAGAAGGGATGGGGTGGCAGAAGCTCTCTAAGGAAACCTTGAAGCGTGCAAGGGACTTCCTGAGATGTGTTGTGTCCTCCATGGTGCCCAGTACTTCAGAGTTCAGGTTTGCACAGTGTGTTTCTTTATATCAAAACCATTGAGATCTGTGGTCTTCTTGTTCATGAAGTTGTGGAAAACATGAAGGCAGTGGACATTGTTAAATGCCGTGCGTAACGCCTGCAGGTACTGCACCTGGGTGGTCAGGGCCTGGAATGGCAGGCAAATGCATTTGCTAACGTAGAGGAATGAATGGTGATCTCCAGTAACTGATCTGGGTTTCTGTCCCTAGAAGCACAACTGTTAAAACCCACGTTAAAAAAATAGACTTAAAACTCATTACCTACCTGGGGTTTGTATTTCTCTTTTAAGGCTGATGTAATTAAATGATTTATTTCTGTAAGTACGTAGCAAGAGGGAAGGAAGGTGGCTGAGAGAGACCAGAGCAAATAGAGCAGGCTCCCTTTGATCACCAAATTATGCCTGATTTCCTTGCCCCAGCTGTGCTCGCTGGGCAGTCCTGTCCTCCTGCCTAATCAGGAGGTGAGGGATCAATACTGCCAAATGTCTGGGCTGCTCCTTGGCTCTTCATAGACAAACAGCTCTTTTCAGAGACCTTGGCAGAAAGGCTTAAAGAGCTGGTCTCCTGGATGTGGTTACTTCGTAGTGTGCACAGTGAAAATCTGTGTGTTTTGCTGGTCTGTGGAGTGAGAAGCCTGGGCAGTAGGAGTGGCCTCTCCCTGAGCATCTCAGGATTTACCCTGCCAGGTCCTTCACTCTGCTTAGTGGGGAGATGTGCAGATGCTTTTATTTTCTCCTTTCTCAGCAAGCTTCTTTGGTCAGAACTTTTTCTATATGGTGCATGGGGTGATCTTGCGATATTCCCACGGGTGAGGAGTTTCCCTGAACACAAAGCCAAAAAGGCCTTAAAAGCAGGCAATAGAAGAGCAGAGGGGTATTGAGTTTGCTGCCTTCTTACTACCATTTCCCAGTCCTTTCCTAGGCACAAGGTCAAACCCACTGCCTACCTGTTGCTGGAGAACATGCTCTGGGAATGCAGTCTATGACCTCTACCTCATGCGATAGCGAACATTTTGTTACCCATGTAAACTGGAAAGCCATCAAAATGGGAGGGGTGGAACAACCTGATATGTCCTCCCCACCCTAGAGATGTTGGATCTCCTGCTTCAGACCCCTTTGGGTAGCAGACGGAGCTGAGTGGGCCCACATCCTGGCTGCAGCTGCTGAACATATGTTGGGATCGGGATTTTTCCTCCTGCCCCATTCCTGTAAGATTACTCCGTTTCTTTATTTGTTTTCTTCCTATGGGACTAAAAAACCAATTAAGCCTTCTGTATGAAATGTCTGATTCAGTGTAAAGCCATACACTCTTCATCTCCCACCCTCCTGTGAGAAGTGCTTTTTCACTTTGACTAACAAAAAGTACTGTGTTTGTGTGAGCACAGCCCTACTTACAGGAGGAAATGAAAATTCAGCATTGCTCACAGTTTCAGGCTCTGATATTCTTTAACTCGATGTACTAAACACAGAGTCTCTGAGCCATCCTTTCTACAGAAAGGGGATATGTTTGAAGTGCATGTTTGACCACACCAGACCCAGTCCTGCGTGCAGCTGAGCACCCGCAGAACTAGAAGTGGCAGAGCCAAGGTGACATTGTGCATCCCTTGTCCTATGGAGTGGTGATGACCAGGGCCAGCTTCTCCCCTGGTTGCTGGTGTCAGCTGTGCTGCACCAGCCCCTTTGCACCCAGCTGCAGGACTTGAGAGGGATGTGTGCTAGAGAAGAGCTGAGTTCTCACTACTTACACTTTTGCTTCCAAGAATTGCTCTTAAGTAAAGAACACTTTGATTAAAAGAACTAATTTACAAAGCAATGAAAACCAAAGAAAACCCTTCTGTAAGTTCTGTACAACAGTCACAGCACCTCATTGCTTCTAAGCTCAAAAGACCAATTTGACATTTCATGCTGCCTCCTGTGCTGAAGCAACAGGAATAATGGGCACCAGAAAGGTCGTGCAAACCTTCAGTCACCTGGGTCCTTCAACAACCAGCTCCTCCTGAGTAGGGCCATGGTTACCACAGAACAACATCTTGCCATGAAGCAGTGGGGTCCCAGTCATTCTGCTCTTCAGATTCCACTTTAGAGGGAGTTTTACATGTAATGTCACATTAGACTTACAGCTCCTATCTGCCTCGCTACTGTCGTCTTTAATACTTGTGTTACAGGGCTCCGTACTAGTCTCTCAGTTTTCCTACTTCTTTTTCTTCTTGATGTCTGTCCCAGCTTTCTCAGGACCTTCAAAAAGAATTGCCATTCTCAAAGCTGAAGGTCTGCACCTTCATCCTGCTTTGATAAGTGATGTTGCTTGGCATCTTTAGGACCTGATGCAGAGACAATAACGTAAAGGGTCTGAAGCAGTGTGTACAGCTGTAGTTCTCTTCACACATCCCCTTCTGCACTGTTCTGGTATAAGTGTGATCCAACACCGTGTGTCCTTCCACACACAGTGTTGCTTTAGTGATGTTGATTCAACTGGTAACAAATGTCTCCAGTTTTGGTCTCTGTTGTGATTTTACCTTGGGTGTTTGTGGCTGGAAGGAGAGCATAACAGGTTCAGAGAGTCCCTGTGATTAGAGGTGTAACTGGTAGCAATATGTGGTGTAGGGGGTGGAAAAAGTGGACTGATCATTTCAGAAGATCAACACTGTATCTGTGCTAAATACTGGAAAGAGGAGCCCCTTCTGGGGAAGACTGCGGAGAGGCTTATCTATTTGTGTACACAGCTCTGCACATCTTGATCCAGAGCTAAAGCCCCAGCAAGCCTGAATCCACGGCTTGGTGTGAGTCTGCTGTGCTCAGCGCTGAGACTGGGCTGTGCACCCTGTGTGGTTTTTTTTCACAGAGGATCAAGAACTCTTCTTGGGTCTGTGTACTCCCTGATTTAATTTGATTCTAATTTATTTTTACAGTAATAGAATGAGAGGCAGAATTGCAACAGAGGAAATCCTATCAGATAAAAGGGAGAAATTTCCATAGGGAAGGCAGTCATCAAAACACAGGCCCAGTAGGCCATGGGATCTTTGTACTTGGAGATACTCGTTATTTGACTGGACAGACCTGAGGACCTACGCTAACTTCAAAGGTGGTCCTGCTTTGGCCAGGGTTTAGACCAGCGACCTGCACAGCTCACTTCCCACCTGAGTTATTCTGGGATGTTGTGAACCCTGTGTTGGCTTTTGCCTTGTTTTCACCTGCTCCTCAGCCCACACCACCAGCCTTCAGTGCTGGGCATGTCCCTGGCACCACAAGATCTAAGGGCACGGCCCTGACCAGGGGAGAGAGCTCCAGTGTGCAGATATTACTTTGGAATAGGATTCAGTGAAGCAAACTGATTTGGGTGGAGGAGAGTAAAAATAAAGCACTGCCTTTATCAGTGGGCTGTGCCCAGAGGCCAAGAAATTAAACCAGAAACATACACAAGTGTTGGGATGGAGAGTGACTTAATCAGCCAGAATTAGCTGTGGGGTTTGTCACTTCAGCTTTTTGTGTTTGGACTGATTACAATTGAAATGCAAAGATCTAACTGCTTAACTGCTCCGTGCTAATTGGGCTATCTGTGTGATTTCTTTTCCCTTTCTCCTCAAATTTATTTTAAGGCTTTGTTTCCAGTGCAGAAGGTACGGCAAACACAAGGATGCAAAATGAGGGAGAGAGGTGGGAAATACCAAATCAAAACTGTGCGGGCAATTCTTCCAGAGCTGGGGAAGGAGGGAAGCATGGGGCCTTCCCTGCATAGGGAGCAAATCTTTGCAAAGGGATGCAGTCCTCCTGCTTTCCTCTCCTCTGCTTACTTTTCAAGCTCTGGTCCAACAGTTCTGGGATTTAATTGAACAAGATGAGTTAGTCAGGAATTTGTATGTTTTTGCAGCTACTGTGTGGGCTGGGACAAAGCACCGTTCCTCAGAGCAACCAGGGACCTTTTCTTTACTGATGGGTGCTTCTCAATGGTGAGGTCCCTGATTTTTGGAGAGGGCAGCTGAAGAGCCTATCACACCAGTCTTTTCTTGTACTCTCATAGAAGCAACTAACAGCCCATGGCTTGCATTCCTGAGGTAGATGTGGGTAGCAATTAGCACACCCGCATAGCTGTCCAAATCAGCATGACGCTGCTTGTGCCTGGAAGGGGGAATCCTGCTCAGGTTACCTCAGTGAACAGTGAAAGGTCTCAGACGTGCAAGAGATCAGTGGAGACTTCTTCCTGGTGTCTGGGGAAGAGTCTTGAACATTGTGTCACTGCAGTTAGTGATGGGGCCAGTCCACAAGTCCAGCGGGTATACTTCTGCTCCTGATGCCAGCTCTGCTTTGAACCACACTTAAGCACCCAGCAGGGACCAGCTCTGTGGTGGGGTCAGGATTCAGGGGCACTATTGTGTCAAGTGCCATTATGGGCAAATGCAGCTATCCTGCCCAAAATCAGCATTGCCAACTCTGCTTCACTGAAAGCTGTGTGGTCAGCAATGAAGGGAAGCTGTGCAAAATCACTGTCATCTGCTGAATTCATCTTTTAGGCATCTGAATGCTGCTTGGTAGCCTTTTGCTTCTGCCCATCTCAGCCCCTTGACATGGTGATATATTACCCTTTCCTTTTTGATGGAGAGCTGAGGCCTAGAGCACACCCGGAATCCAACAAGGTGGCTGCAGTACGGCAGGGAGCAGAGCTAGCGAGAGCCTTGGTAACCCCTGTGTCAGAGGCAGGGGGTTTGCAAAGTGAGAGCCAGGGGTGCAGCAAGTCACAGGCTGCTCCACCAGCCGCTCGGGAGGGCAAATGGTCCTGGAGAGCCCCTCGGAGGAGGAGGGTTATAGACATCTACTACAAACTTCATGACAGGCTCTAGAGGAGGGGGAGGCATTTCACATGCTCAGTATCTTCTTACTGGGAAGTAGCTGCAGCACTTAACAAATTAAAACCCCATCTGAAATTCCGCTTCCCTGGACAGGCTGCCCGTGTGCTGTGGGGCTGGGGTGGATGACCAGGAAGTGTCTGTCTCCAGCTGGAGTCCAGGGGTGGCTCTGAGAGGGTAGGGAGGAGATGAATCCCTCCCCAGGGACATGCAGAGGAGAGCGAGCGAGGGTTGTGTCGGGGCTGTGCTGCCTGTGCCATGGCCAGGGCCTGTGGGAGCCCTCTGTCCCTAACGAGCCCTTCTCATGCCCAGCCAAGCACGTCAGCAGAGCAGTCCCATCCCCAAGGAAAGGGAGGATGGGTCCAGGGGCTCTGCCGCAGAGTACCCAGTGATGCAGCTCCTGCTTTCGCTCCATTGGTCTCCAGGGATGGGCAGCTGTGTGTGAAACATGTTCATCTTTTTTTCATCAATTCGGCCAGAATTACCACCGGGAAGGGAGGAAAGGGAAAGGAAAATATCTTCTGATCCAGAGGCTGAGTGAGGTGGGGAGGCAAGCAGAGTTTGGGAGGGGGGGGGGGGGGGGGAGGGCAACTGAGGCAGCCTGTAGCTGTTAGAGCAGAGGTACTGCGAACCCACTGGCTGTTGAGTGTGACGGTTTTTCCTCCTCCATTGCCCATGCTTCTCCCTGTTCTCCCGCAGGCTGAGCTTGCCTCACACGTGGGATACAGGAGCTCACCACCCCAAATCCTGAGCTGCCTGTCAGCTGCCGCAGGGATGGCTGCATGCGTGAAGCTCCCCAGGGTGGGCTGTGGTGGTGTGTGTGGCCTGGCCGAGCCACACAAGGACCCTGTTCAGAACCAGGTCCACCTGTGTCTCTACCCATTAACTCCTCCTTGGCTGGGTTTCTGCCTGTCAGCACATCCTTGTCCTGCCCACGTGCCGTGAGCTGGAGGCACTCACCGCTGAGCACAGCGTGTTAATGTGTCTCGTACTGAAAGGAGGAGCAGTTGCCTCTGAGTCACATCATCACATTCCTATCATTTTCCTTGCTTGGGGATGGTGGTGGACTAGTACTTTCATGTTCAGGAATCAAGATGGTGGGCACTGGCATCAGCTTTTCAGTATTTTTTTGTTGTTTAGCAGCTGGCACCCTGGGATCTGAGGTACCCAAGGAAGGGGCTATGCTACTCCAGCACAGAGGGCAGGACCAGCATTGAGTCTTTTCCTGTTGATGGGGAGGATGGCCAAAACCCAGGTGCAGATGTTGGCTCTAGCACATGCATGCTGAGGACTGGTAATTCGTTTCAGATATGGAAGCATTTTCTATCCCTCATGGTACCTGAGCACTCAGGGAGCAGTGCAACCATGAATTGGGTCGTAGTTTTTTCCTTGCTGCTGCTACTCGGCAGATCCTACCCTACTTCAGACTTGGAAACAGGCTGTGTGAGGCCAGGGAATGGTTTTCTTCTCTTCCTACCTAAGCTTCCCAAACAGCTGGGAATTTGGCTTGAAATAAAAGCATGTCAGCAGCATTACCAAGTCACCTGGTTGAGAGCAGCCTTGCGTGGTGAAGGTACTTCAACACAGGAAGACTAGGCAACCAACCCAGTGCTAGCATCACACTGGGCTCTGCAGAGATGTCTTCCCTTTGGAAGGAGCAAGAAAAATTAAACCACTTCTGCAGAGGCTTGTTGTATTGAGGCACCCTGTATGGATGCTAGCCCTGTTTTTTTGCGTGGTGAGGGAAGGGAAGGAAATACTGTTCAGTGCTTAGTGTTCAGTAATATAATGTGGGAAGGCAGGAGGGCAGAGCTGGGGTGAGGAGGAGACACTGGGGCCACTCTTATGGGCTAGACCAATGTACAGCTGGGATGTTCTACTGGATGTCCCCAAGCTCTGGAGCACCAAGTACCTAAGTGTGTTTATAAGGGAAACCTAATGTGCCAGCTCCTAAAGACCAGTCTGAGAACATCCCAGCCTGCACAAATGCAGAGAGAACTGCATTCAGAGATAACACTTTTTGCATAGTGGAAAGTGCTGTTAATGGCTGTATTCATAAGTGCTGTGGAGCAGAAGAGAGAGGGAGCCGCTTTCCCCAAAATGAAGGTGAAACTGGAATTCCAGTTAATGGCTCTAGAGAGTGTCTTCTGACCACAGCAGGTCTATGGGACTTCTCCTTGCGTGGGCTCATTCCTTCCCTTGAAAGCCATTGGGGCAGTTGGATGGGGTTGACCCCTTATATCCTACTGCTCTCCAGTGGGATAAGCAACATGAGCCACCAAGCGCTTGGTTGTGTTTGGAAAGAATTTGGGAGCATCCCCAGAAGCCAAACAGTGTCTCTGTCATGAGGCCTTGAAGTCTGCTGTTCCTGGCACTGAGATGCTTCTGGAGCCAGGAGGGAGAAAAACTGCTCAAAGAAAAAGTCAGTTTTCTTGTTCTCCTGACAAATGAATTTAAATTGAAACAGAATTTCGAGTGAAGCTGATGATAGTGGTACTATTTTAATCCATCTGTGTCTCCCTTGCCTCAGCATCAGTGCCGACGTCAAAGGCTCCTCAGCCAGGAAAGACCCTGGTCGGATCTCCTGGAAGCTGGCACTCGGCAGCGGCGCGGGAGGATTGCCGTGCGCAGACGGCTGCAGCCCTGTCTCTGCTAATTGGCTCCGTTCCTCTGGATGGAGCACTGAGTCCTCCGCAACTGAGCATAAAACATGCTGAGGAAGTTTCCTCCTGCAACAACAAATCTCAAACCCATATATCCTTAATAAATAAATAAGGTCCATGTTCTGCTCCCACATGCCACTGTGGAAATCCAGAATGGATGTATTCCAATGATACCAGTGTCAGGGAGAGCTGCATTTAGCCTGAATGGCTGAGGAGGGAAATGGGATGCTTCTGCTCACTGCATTGAAGCATAATTTCCCTTGTGAAGTTTCATAGTGATTCTCTGAAATACAACAAAGGGAAGCTGTGGCTCCTCAGCATCACTTCTTGCTTTAGCTGCCCTTCACTGATTGTACCAGAAGCAATATGTTACCCGCTTGTCTGAGGTGTGGTGCCATAAAGGAGTATGCCCTTGGGATTGTTAAAGCCAAGCATGTCCCAGGTGGGCTCCCTGACATCAGTGATACCTGTCATGACACAGGGAATAGCAAGATGAGGGGCCTACCATGACCGTGGCTGCAGTCCCTTCTGCCTAAATTTGAACCCTGTCTCCTCTGATTCTTGAGAAAAATCTCTTTTTTGCCAGGAATTAGGGCAAAGCCCTCCTTGATCTTTGTGTGAGGCAGAGCAGCTGAACGCATGAAAATTGTAAGGAAGGCAGAGATATTGTTGTTTTGCTGCTTCAGCCTTTTCTTTATCTTGTAACTTGCCTCATTTCAGTTCCACGTCGGTTTTTTTGAGCTGAATTGTCTTTTTCCTTGTCCACCCCAAAATGTAGCAGAAGGTTGTTTAAAAAAAAAATAATAAATTAAGTGAAAGCCTTCAAACAACACAAAACAAAAGAAAATAAAGTAAAAGAGTTTCTTTGTAACCAACTTGATGTCAGCATCTGTGGAGATGAAATATTTAGCCCGGGATTCAGTGCTTATCCTTCTGGTGTCAGCTCTAATCTGAGCTGCCACTTAAGAAAATGAACAAACAAACAAAAAATAGTCTAACCTTTTCCCTTATGATGGTAGTCTTGAAGATGTAAATTCAGGACTTAGAATTCGTCATAATGAATTTCTCTGCATATAACAGATTGTTCGGGGGAACTTGTGATGTCCTACCATGGCTTCTGTGGCTCATCTGCACTGTTGCGTCTCTTCCCTCCCCATCCCCAGCTCCCTCTCTCCATGTGCTTATCTCCTTCCCAAATGCCACTGCTGACATGTGCCCTGGGGGAGCAGGAGCTTCAGGCCCTGTGTGGCACTAAGATTTTTACTTCATTATTTTTTTATTTGCTATCACTGCTGCTCTAGCACAGGAATGGATGGTGCTTGGCTCTAGCAGGCGCCAGGGCAAGCGAGTGTGCCTGCAGAGAAGAACAGGACTTTCACTTCTCCAGACCCATGCCAAGCTCCAGGCCAGGTTGCCCTAACACAAACTTAATAATCCATCTTGTAAGGACTCTTTAAATTGACCTTTAAACAATGCCTAATGAAATTCTTTTTAGGGATTTGGATTTGATTTATTTTTGGCAGCAGTAACAGCCAAAACCCAAATAATATTTTTAGCTTGGCCACCCCAGGAGACCTAACAAATTCAAAAATATTCCTGAAAAGCAAGACAGCAGTGGTCTGCTTTCCCATAAATGCCACAAAAATATTAACCCCAGGAGAAAATTCTCTTTAATGCTAAAAGTGAATACATTTTCAGCCAGAATAGAAGGTGATGTAATAGATTTGACCCCTCTTGCTTGATCTTGCATGATGCCAGTGCTTTTTTACTAATACACTGCCAGTCTGGGGCCTTACCACACCACAATTCAACCTTGCTGTGTCTCAGAAATAATATATCCTCTGCCACAAGGCTGCGAGCCAAGCTGGGGGTGCAGAAGAGCCCACCAGCTCCAGGTTTTGCCCAGCCTGAGAGAACTTTCCATTCCTCTGCTGTTAGCAATGCTGAGGAAGCCTGGCCAGTCTTGCTGGGGTCTGGGGAGGAACCCCCTTCAGATGGCCATCGGTTTTCCATGCCTTAGGCATTGGTGGTAGGGACCATCCAGGCCAACATAGGGCTGCTACCATCACTAGGCCAGATCAGTGTGGCTTTGTCTTGTGAAAAACTGATGAAGCAGCAGTGGTGATGGGAAGCCAAGGCAATAACATGCTTTTTTTCCAGCTGAGGATCTTGCGCCGATTATTGACATCTTGGGGATAGATGGTTTGGTCTTTCCTCTGTTCTCCAGGGGATAGATGGGCTCCTTATCTGGAGGCTGGTTTGGAAAATGTCTTCACCTTCGTCCATATAGGCCAGTTGTCCCCACCTCAGAAAAGTCACAGGCTCCCTGGAGGGCTGCCAGCTCTCACTTTGCCCCTCTGCAGTGGTGCTGATGCTGGGCGTCAGCGTGCTCTGTTTGCTTTTAATGACTGCAGCAATGTTCTCGTTGCAGATGAGCCCGTGTGTGTTTAAAGCAGCAAAATGAAATTCCCCCTGACCTCCCTCCCCAGCCAAAAATGAAAGTACAGCAAGGTTGGAGGGGAAACGGCACAGCCAGGTGTCCTGCTTGCTCACCCTGACCAGTGGCATGAGCCCTTCGTCTCTAGTGGAGTTTCTCTGAATTGTTCCTCTGCAGTCAGCCAAGCCCCATCCCGCGGGGCTGGGGAGGGAAGAGGCAGGCTGACAGCAGGACAGTGGCAAGGACACAGAGGAGGGAGTACCAGGAGGGGGCTGAGAGGCTGCATGAGGGTGAGATAGCAAGGAAAGGCACCAGAGCAATGGCCATATAACATCTCCATAAACACACAGCAAAAAGCTCTCAGGCCACCAGCTTGCTGGAGGCACCTAGTGCTAAGGTTGGGCACTTCTCTGCACAGCAGAAAAGGCTTTTTCTCCCCAAACACCAATGTGGCACAGCTCATGGTGCTTGCCCTGCTTGACAACTGCCACCATGTTGGGGTTGGAGCAGTGGGATGTGGTGTCCCCAGGAGGGCAGCCCAGCACAGCAGTGGCCACTGCAGAGCGGGTGATGTGCAGGTACAAGCCTTTCAGAGCAAAGCAGTCTCTATCCTTCACCTTTGTGCAACACCGAGCATGTTTTAGATCTGTTTCTTGGTGCTGCCCTAATGCTTCTTGTGAAGCTTCATGTGGGCAATAAGGCAAAAGTAGACCAGTTCCCTGCAGCAAAGGTGCTGTCTAGTCTTCCACCAACTTTCTTCTCTGCCATTATAAACCAAATCCAGGCTGGTATTTGAGATTTGGATCCTGGATTTGGGAGCTTTGCTTTTAACCCACTCACGGCTTTCTCTTTACCTTTGATTCCCGCCACTGGGTAAAACCCGCAGAGCGAATGATGTCTGCCCTCCTTCACTTTTTATTACAAAGCTGAAATTTAGCCTTAGTCACCCAGCACTTTTGAACTAATGGAGGATGAGCCTCAGGCCACAGGCCTCCAACTTTTCCATTTCCTCTGGAAGTCTAGATATAGGATCCCTTGGGCATATGAATGTAGTCATGGCTTTGCCTTACATAGTCCTCGCAGGAAGATAGAGAGAGGTTGTGAGCATCTTGGTGAATTCTTTTCTTTTTATAGTAATCACAGAACAATTCTGTAAAGCCAAAAGTAGATGTGAGACGGGGAAGGTCTCAATAAAATATACATTTTCCCCAAAAAATTGAAAAAAACCCATGCTCTAAACAAAAAGGTCAATCTTTTTTCCATAAATTTATATCCACTTGTAGCTCAAAATACAGGGCATTTAAAAGATCAACAGGGAAATTAAACACAAAAATTGCCAATACAATGTTTCAGCAGCTCAAATGTGCTTATTTGGTCTGTTTTAGAACTTATTTTTCCATTTGAAAATTTCTTCCTCATTTAGGCTGAAAAGATGCATATGAAACATCAAAACCACACCTGAACTGGAAGAATTATTTCCCACTGCTTTGAATGGCTCCTTTCCCAGGCTGTCAGCCACCCACCCAGCTCTTTGCAAAGTCCCTTTGGGCATAAGCAGCCTGCCAGCAACTCATTTCTGCAGTCCCAGGCCTGCAAAATGCTGCTGCTGTGCCTGCAAAAGCAGATCTCTCTCACTGGGATGCCCCAAGAAGCATCTTGCTCATAAGCCACCACTGGCTGCTCCACACGCTCCCTGTGCCCCTGGTCTGCCTGCACCTGCCTGCGGTGCTGAGCTCCTGCCAGCCAAAGGCGTGTGGTGCCAGCGGCTGGCTTTGTGCTGTGGTACCCACATCCCTCTCTGGCTATTGACATAGTGTAGTGGCTGTGGCAGTGACGGGAGCTTGAACAGCCCCTTGCAAGGCCAGCAGTGCTGCTTTTAGCCACCCAGCAGAGGACACTGGTGGGATGCTCCTGGTACCCTTCTCCTGAGGCTGAAAGGAAATGTGGCCAGTCAGTACCTGAGTCCTGCTGACTAAGGGAGGCAGGAGTGCAAAGGAGAGATGCAGAGTAGCCATTCCCTTTCTTGGGGCTGCCTATGAAGCCCTGAGACTAGCAATGCTGTCACTGAGGAGCAGGAGGAGGTGCCTTTGGCACCGAAAGCTTGCACAAGGGGTGCCAAAAGAGGGTTTGTGCAGGTGTCTGTCTTGGCTTCAACTGCATGTTACAAAAAACTGATGCAACTTTTTCGTGCAGATGAAGCCTCTCCTGGGTAGAAAGGGTATACGAGAGAGGCAGGTTTGGGAGAACAGGAGGAACAGAAAGGGGAGGCTGGGGATCTCTGACTCAGCCCCCATCACTCTGGGAATTTCAGCAGCTGCAAAAAAGCTCCTGCGTCTTGGGGAAAAAGTGACTTGTAACTCCCCACAGGACCTAACTACGACAAACCCCAGCTGTAGTTGCAGCAGACAAATGTGCCGTACTGAGCCTTGGACCTCTCTTTCCCTTGAGATGTGTTGCTCTTAATGCAAACCTCAGCTGCTCCTTCCCAGCCTCCTTGAGGAAAGCAAACCATTTTCTCACCCCCAGCTTGGCTTATAGAGCAGAAGGGGAAGTCCATATTAGATCGAGCACTGTTTAAACCAGACACCAGGAAAACAGTCCAGGCTAAGCCCTATCCCTGCATTTCTGCTTGCTGTAAACACCTGACATCCTGGGCTGGTGGAAGAACATGGGCCAGATGACAGCTGAATGGGTCATTGCCCTTTGCGTGGAGAGCAAACCAAGTCCACACAGCTCAGGTTTTGTCTGCGCTGGTTGTCTGAACTGGTAGCTGATTCAAGTGAACAATGCCAATCTGGGTGCTCTCAGTTTGGGTTAAAAAATGTTTATTTTGGAGGCAGGGGAGTTAATTGTAATGTTTTCCTCATGGGCTTAGACTAACTTGCAATAGGAAATTAGGACATCCTCCCAGCATTTGCATAGGTCTAATGAAATGCACTTAAAAGCATTAGGTTTAAAGCTCACCCAGGCAGTTGCTGATTTTCTTTTTGGAGCAGTTTTAGTTATATTGGTTTAGAAAGCAAGGTCTTCAGCATGCTGGATGCTCCTATGAGAAAGTTACTCTTTGTCTAGTTATTTCACTAGAATTATGCTGGTACAATGACTTCACTGAGAATATAGAAGAAAGTACTGGAAAGGACCAAGAGAAGAAATCTAGACCCAACCAAACAGTTGTGTACTCAAACCCCTGCAGAAGGTTTACATGAATGTCCTGCTGGGCTCAGCCTGTTGAAGTCAGCCCGAAACAGCACAGAGACCAGATGTCTCCAAGCTGCATTGGGTAGATGACTGCAGGGTGTTACTCATCTGAGCTTGTCAAAGGCTCCCCTGTGCAGGTGCAAGATACAGGAAACACCATAGGCAGGTCCTACCGGTCCTTGCCTCTGGTTTCAGCACTGACCAAAGCTCGGAAGCAGACATCCATGAACATATTAAGTAATTGGCATGTGAAGAGAGCAAGTTAATTCAATTGTATTATAGCTGAGGTAGATTAGATCTCTACGAAGTCTGGCACTGGTTCCTATTTTTTACCTAAAGTGTTCTCTTCAATCTTGAAAATGGCTTTGATATGTGCTGAGTACCGGAGAGGCTGTGATCAATTTGTTAGAATGAGTTTATTAAAAAAGAAAATCCCCAGAAGAAGAAATTGGGAATGTGGCACTTGTAATTATCTCCATCAATTGAGATGGATTCTGAAAACCTGAGCTTCCCCTCTTGGGCTTTGCTGCAGCTCTGGTGTTTTGTACACAAATGGCATCTCTGAGCCATGCTGGCTGATCTGCTTTTCTGGCCTAAGCGCTGGGTGATTCCTTCCTCTCCTCTCCCCACCATGCCATGAATAATCAAACCAAATGTGCCAAATTGCTTAAAAATTTCCTTTTTGAGGTAGATCCAACCTGTGTGCAAATTTGGGTCAAATTACACAAAAAGTTTCAGCCAAAAGCATGTGGGACATGTTGAAACATTTTTGTTTTGACATCAGACTGAAATGTTTTGAAACAGCCTTTTTTAAAATTCCAAAACTGATGCAAATTTTGTTTAGCCTAACGTTTAAAACCACACTGGACAATAAAGGCAATTTTCTCTTCCTGTTGAAGGAACTACGTAGGCTTGACTTTAATGATCTTTAGGGTCTAATTTTATTTTGCCAGAATGGTTGACCCAAATTTCCTCTGATTGTTTTAGGTTCAGCCATTCGCATGAAAAATAGTCTGTTCAACCAGCTGTAATTCACACGTCTCTTCCAGTTTCTTGCCTTCTGCCCTGGCTTTCCTCCTGCACGGTCTGTTTGCCTCCTTCCCCCACCCAGTTTGATGCTCGTCCTCACTAAACCCCTCTCCGTTTGTGATACACTCCCTCCTCTCAAGGCTGTTTCTCGGTGGAGGGTCATTTAATTGTTTGGCATAATTCCCTTATTATTCAGCACCACACATGTATGTACACATAATAGGAATGAATAATGGATGCTAATAATGCATAATTAATTCATGATAAGTGTCTGTTACAAAGTCAGCACCAGAAGTGGGATCACTGCAGGGAAATTCCCCATCCCCCTCTCGAGCTCCTGATGAGGGGGTTGAAAAGATGCAAGCTCGGTGTGCACCATGGTGCCTCTTTCAGTTGTGGTGCGGGGGTCTGCGGGGAGAAGGAGACAGCATCCCCATGCACTCACAGCAGAGGGAACGGCTGAAAACTGCAGTGCCAGGAGCTGAGTTACTCCCACATAGCGCTGTGTGAAACTGGGCTGGGGACCAGTTCTTCCCCTACCTGCTCCTCATCCTTCCCAACCCAGGACCAGACATCAGATCAACACCAGCTGCTCTCCAAACTCCCACTGCTGTCAGGGAAGACCTGAGCAGAGCCTTATCCCTCCTGCTTAATTGTATTTGTTCCCCTGTGTCACCATCAGTCAAGTTGGCACTCACGCATGACAGCTTTGATCTTCCCAACTGTGCTGCGGGAAGCCTGGCAGGGCCAAGGTTGCCTGCTGAGGGCCATTAAAGCCTACTTGTTAATGTACCTGATGTCTGAGGCTCTTTGCACTGAGTCCAAGAGCCAGGGTTAGCCTTGGAAAGAGTATGAGTGAGTTCCTATAGCCCTCAACGCCTGCACTGCTATCCACACGTGGGAGCACCCACACCTCCTTCACCTCTTCTGATTTCCACCAAGCGTTATAGCAGGGCCGCTGATGTTCTCTGGCTGGGACCAGCCGGGAGGATGTGTATGAGGTGTGGAAGAAGTCTCCAGCACAAAGCTATTCCATCTTCCTGAGTGTCACTGCCTGACCCCAGTTAGCGGTTCCTGCCTGCGTGAAGATGGGCAACATCTCTCTGTAGTTCACAGGGTCTGTTTGTGTGCTATGTATGGACTCCACGTGCATTCAGAAGAATCCTCATTTGTTCCCTGACAAGAAGGCAGAGCACTGTTTTCTTCAAGTGGACTGTAGGCATGGCTGAGACCATAATTTCACGCCCCATCAGCCTATACATCCTTGTCACATCTGTGAGGACGAGAGATGCAGTGCAACATAGATAGTTATGGCCTGTAAAGGAGCTCAGTCAGGCTCTGACCTCAGTCACAGGCATGGGGGACCCCAGCACCACCCACCACCAGCTTCTGAAGGCAGCAGTCAGAGGCTCGGCCTTGAAGAATCCCTGCTCCCACCCCTTTTCCATTGCTGCAGCTAGGCTTGCGAGGTTCAGAGACCAGTAACAGCCTGAAGTGCCCTCACAACAGCACCGGCAGTGCTAGTGCTGAGCAACCATACAAAGTCTTGACTGGGATGTTCAGCAGCTTCTCTGCTGTTCACCCTCCCCTGACGCTGCTTCCCATATGTCCCCATTTCCAGTTTAGCTGATGCCAAAACTAACAAGGCACTGCAATGCTGCTGCTCTCCGTTACTGTGCCTTTTGCTTCTCCTTCATGTTCGGCTCCACACTCCTCTCTGCTTGTCATCACTGACAGTGGAGCAGCTGCTGTCAGCCAAAGCCTTACTTAAAGGAAAAAATTTTAAATTGCTCCAAGAGGGACTCTTCTGAAGGTTGGCTGAAAGAAAATGAGCTCCTTTAACCAAATACAGCAGTTATCAGGGGGGCCTGCATGCTGCAGAGGGAGAGGCAGAAAGCACAAGAAATCCCCTACAAGAGGGATCTGAGCCTGAGTTACACTGAGGACCTGCTCTGCGCCCGGCCACCCTCGCCAGCAGGGACAGGGAGGGCTAGGGACACAGCTGGGCTGCGAAAAGCCCTAACTAATGGACCCAGGGTACCAGTATGTCACCTATGGAACTGTAAATACATCTCCTCATGCAATATGCAGCCGACTTCACAGGAGCAGTTGTATCTTGCACAGCATGGCTGCTCCCCCTTCCTTCACCCACGGGACAATTAGCATGATCTGACACTTCCTTCCCCATATCTTCTGGGACGCTTACCCTCTCTTCAGACCACAAGGCCATACCACCTGGCAGAGCAAGACACATTTATCCCTTACGGTGTGCAGGAGGCCATCTGGTCTGTCCCCACCACCCAGGAGTTGTGTCCTCCCTGCTGCCTTTTGCAGGGGCCCTGTATCATCTGCCAAGGGACTGGAACACTTTTTCTGTGCCGTCCTGCAAACCCAGTGCAAGGGAGCCCTGCTGATCCCAGGTACATGCTCCCATCCTCCCAAAGCCAGTTCAGCTTGCCTCCCACTTTCCCAAGTCAAGACTCATCTCATACATATAATAGTCCCACCATGGCAAACTGCTCTTTTCCTAACCTTGGCACATGCTGCCTCCAAACTCCCTGCCTCAACGTGATGTGGTACAGCACCAGCACGCAAAAGGTCAGCTTTCCATTATAAGCAATTCAAGGCATTTAAGCTATATCAAATGCAGAAAAAGCTCGTGATTCTGCACCACATAAAAACATGGTAAAATTGCAAAAATGTGTTTGACAAATCCATCAAGTTACATCAACAGAGCGCCTGGTGTTTCTGGATTTCTCCATGCATTGAAAGCAGTAGGAGTTTGCCAGAGGCTTTCACCAGAGCTGAGCTGCACCCTGGAAATGCAGCTTTCAACGAGCTAATCATATGCTCACAGTCAAGCACATGAGCTGTGTGGTCATCCCCTGCATCTTTTTGAGGTCGGTAAAGGGTTGTGCACAGGACAGTAGAAAGTGTGGTTCACTGTATTCCCCACCTACCAAGTGACTTTGGTCTTTAATTTCTAGATTTGCCTGTCACAAACAACCATCACATCCTGGCTCAGCCTTTGCTGTTTATCCAGTGACAGTCTGAGCACAGGGGCAGGCTTTTCTTCTTCCATCCTCCCTTTTGATCTTGTCTACCCATGAAATCTAGCAGGAAAGGAAAACCAAGCCAGGGGCAGACTGACCACAGTGCCAGCAGTACCCTAACCAGCAGGGTGCAACCTCAGTACATTGAACGGGGCAGCCTGGTGACAGTAAGAGGTTCTGGTGAGCCTGTGGTCACCGTCAGGCAAGGGAAGATATTGCCCACACAGCCGTTCAGTCAGAAGTATTTGAAAATAAAGCCAGAAACTGTGCCAGAGCTTAATATAGCTGTTAGACCCATGGGCGATGGGTGCGAGTCCCCGATGAGGCTGGTCCAGGCAACTAAAGCCTATTAGTGCACACAAAGGCCTGAAAAAAATCTCTTGTTTCCCTTTCTGGTGTAACATGTGTGATTTTTCCTTTATCAGACAATCATCTTGATTGAAAACCTTGATCATCACGTACACTAGTCGTTTATCCAATAGAGATAAGTGCTACAAAAAAACCACAGTACCAAAGGAAGAGCATGGACACTGAGAGTGCCCTGGGTGGGGAAAGTGAAGCAAGTCCCACCCTGCCTCACAAAACACTCCAAGAACCACTCAGTAAGGGGAAGGCTTGGTGAATTGTCTGGGAAGGAGATAAACTGAGGTGTCAGTGCCAGCCCTCAGCCAGAACATGGCCCTCATGCCAGAAGGAAACAGACCAAAGTTGCCAGCGGTCACCTGGCTGCCACCATGCCATCATTCCTCTTTTCACAGAGGTTACACCACCTCCAGCTCCAGCAACTGTGGCTGCTGCAGTTTCCACAGTGGCTCTTCTTGTTCTGAGAGTGAAATGAAACTGAGTACAAAGGGTGAAAGGCTGGTGTTCAAGAACAAGGCGCATGAGCTGGATGTTAGATGTCACGGTGTAACAGCTCTTCAAAAGCCTGCCCAGGGATAGAGATGCTGCCTTCAGACAGAGCTGGGCTGGTGTAACAGAGGCAGCTTTGCTAGATATAGGAACAATCAGAGTTTCTCTTTCCAGCTCCCAGGATAAACTCAGGAACTGTTTTCAAAAAATATTTAGGAAAAGGGTAGCCTGTCATACGGAGCTGAGTGAGAAGGAGATGTGAAGGTCTGGCTAAATATAAAATTAAGCCTCAATGTTTGCTGCTTCTCCTCTCTGTCTGTTGTTCAAACCTCTCCTTAGCCAAAAGTGGTTGTGCTGTCAGTCCTGCACTGTCCTCACTGGAAATGCTGCACTAGAGTCTCCCCTCTAGTCATCATAACCAGAGTGTGCAAGAACAAAATCTGTCCTATGATGCTCACTTAGAAAAAAACTGAGGGGTTTGTGGCCATCTGGCTATGGATGATGGCAGAGCATATTTCGATGGAAGTATATGTGGGGACAAGGTTTGTATCAGAACATCTTGATGCTCTTGACAAGAAATTACAATATTTTTCTTTAAGCAGTGCGTTGCATGTGATTCCCGTGCTTGAATCACCTGAATATCATGTTGGATCAATGTTTTTAATTCTGGGAGCAAGCAGCAGCAGGAGCTTTGTTTTATAGTATCTGCAGATGCTTTGTAGAAGAGCATCAAGCCCTGTAGTGCTGCTACAGGAACAATGCTTTCTAAACAGGAGGTGTACTTCTCCCTGGCTTCCTGAAATCTTCTATTTGGAGAGGAAAAAGAAGCGATATTTGATTGCCCACCCTCCATGCTTATGGAGTGCCTCATCTCAGAAGAACTGCTCACACACGACATCACCCTGTTGTTCCCCAGCCCAGTTCAGCCAGCCCTGCCTGCCACAGCTGTACTGAGTTAGAGCTAAACGGGGCAAAGCCCAGCAGGTGAGGGCTGCTTTAGGAGGAAGGTTGGGCTAGTGGTGGAGTTTGGAGAGTAGTCTTTTTGGTAAGTGTTGGGGTGTGTTGAGTTGCTTTATTGGCTAGGGGTTGGGTGAAGCAGGAAGATTCAGTGTGAAGATGAGAGTCTGAAGATGTGGAGCTGCTGCTAAAGATTTGCCTGAAAGACTGGGGAAGTGGTGAGGAAGAAGAGGAGCAAGAAAAATCAGAGAAATAAGGCAAAGTAAGGAGTGGCTTGGGGAACAGAAAAGTTGCCTTTGGCTGTATGTTAGGTCTGGAGTTTAGAGCTGGGGGTGGTTTTAATTTTTCTTGTCAGTGGTCTGGGATGTGTTACTGAGACGATGCAGGGTGGTATCAGCAGGTGATCTGTGAGCAGAGCAGTGGCAGACAGCTTGCTGTGTGCATGGGTACAGGATTTGACCAGGCAGGGTTTGAGCTCTGGAGGGGAAGGTCAGGTTCAGAGCTGTCTTGTGTGTGCCTGTACCCTCCCAGAGGTGCAAGGACATGCTGCAGCCTCATGGGCCCATAAGCCCTCTTTTCATAGAGGAAAGCTGGATTTCCATGGTTGTGTGGGACCAGAAGTGGGATGGCTGTCTGGTTTGTGCTGTGTTCACTGGGTCTACCTCTGCCTGAGCTTGGTCTGAGAGTGCCTGTGGAGCTTGTGGTCTTTTCCCTCCTACAGAATGATCTCTGCTGGTGGCATTTTGATTGTCTGATGGTCTGTTGACAGTTAATGATTGTCACAATTTAAAAAAAAAAAAAAAAGTTATTTACCAGTTTTCTTTCCTGTGGAGCTGAAAATAATAGCAAAATCAATCTAAACTACCTAACACTAAGAAAACAAATAGATTATCCAAGATGACCAAATTAAGCTGCTCACAGAACTCATGGTGGTTCTGTTCAGTTGCAGCTGTGGGACTCCAAAATAATTATTGCTAGCTTCTAAATGTGTGGTGGGTTGGAACTTCTGGGGAGAGGGTTGGTTCTTCAGTGGGGGCTGGGAGAAGGGAAATATAGACACTTCACGCAGTGGAAAACATGAAGATAACTCCTGGTATCACATGCATTTAATAGCACTATAGCACTTGGTGTTGGCTTTTTTACTGTATAAAAGAAGTACACAGATAATGGCAGTGATAAGAATGGTACTTTCCAAGGTGAAACATGGAAAACAAATTCAGAGTGTGAATAAAACTGTCTGATAATGACGTGAAGAGTCTGTTTTTTCTCATAATAAAAGGCTGTATGGGACAGTGGGGAACCTACAGAAATACTAGAATAAAACCATAATCTTCCAGGAATGAAAGCCAAAGAAAGGTGAAGAAAGGAATCAGAGTTGTTGATTATTTTTTTTTTAATTTATTTTGCTGGCTGTGTCACTTGCAAGACCACGTTTTAGCTGTGATACAGTCAGGCTGCCAGATAGCATGCTCTTGAATTTTTCTGCCTTTAATGAAGTATTCCTGTAACGCTGCTTTATGGTGTTAAAGATCAAGCTGAGATGCAACAGGAAGGAAGAGTGAGGCCTGCAGCACGGTAGGCAGTGGGTTAGTAGGAGAGAGGTTTCTAATCATAGGAAAAATATTCCCCTTTCTTTGGAGTGCAGAATATCTGGAATAGCTGCAGTATTGGACTGTCATTTCTGCAGGAAGGCTCCTAGAAAGGAAGAAGCACAGGTGAAGAGAAGGGAGGAGAGGGGCAGAGCAAGCTCCTCTGAGGACAGAGTGGTAGATGGAGAAAAACAATGCTGCAGTCCCATGGGGATGCATTTGTGCCAGTGCTGAACTTAGGGAGATGGGCTTTGTGGATGTCAACAGACAAAAGGTTTGGAGCATGGACTAGACTTTCTTACCCAAAATGCAGCATCAATCAGCATTTTTGACTCTGATTTGTTCAGTTTGGGTTTGTGGTTTTTTGTAGCTTTATCCTCACATACATTTGAATGACTTACTGGTGAGGTCAGACCTCCCCTGGTTTGTGTGCTCAGTGTGGACTTAGAGCCCCATCCCCCTTCCCAGCAAATGCTGGTTCCCCATCTCCGCTGTGCAGCAGCAGCAAGCCTGGGTACAGCTTTGCAACATGTGTGAGTACAGTCCCTTGGTTCCACGGCCTGCCCAGGCGCTGATTGCCTTTACGTAGCTCGTGATGCAGCTGGCTGAAAGTTGACCCAGTGCTGGGGGATGCTTGAATTTTATGAGCAGCTGGAGGCCACCTGTTAGTCTTAAACCAGCCATTGGTTTGCTTCAAGCTGGCAAAGCATCTGGGAGGGAAGCTGGGAATAGCTGCTCATCCCATTCCACATCTGGGATCATTGGAGGGTGCTGACATCACAACTGCTTGCGATAAAAGTAGGAAGCTGAAGCTGGTCTTTAAGAAAAAAAATTACAGAGAAAGATGTAGAAGCTGAAATATGGAAGTTTATTTGCCCACCAACAATTACTCATCAATTCTACATCTTCTTTCCCCTTGTAAAAACTAGGACATGTCTCTCCTTTCACTGTGGTTCTGTCTAAATCTAATGTGGTCCCACCCATGTTTAATTTGGCTTTCTATTACTCACATCCTTTTTTCAAAAGAAAGAAAAATTTTCCTAAATTTAGTAACACCAGTGATTTCTTTTTCTAAAGATGCAGCTTAAAAGAATTGAGGCAAATTCGCTGATTAACTTCACCTGAGGAAAGGAAAGAAAAGTTGAAAGGCTTCCTTTGGAAAATAACAAATTAAACACCAGGACAGTTCAGTGTGAAGTGGCACTTTTCATTTTAAAAATGGCTTGGCTTTTTTTTTTTATTTAAGTGGCTAAGCAACTAAAAAATTGAATCATCAGGTTGGAATACTACCTTGAGTGGGTAACTGCAACTGCAAACTAGCTGTCCTGATGCTGGGAAGATGTCCAGTTTTCTCCCTTTTTAATAAATGCCAGTGGCTCCTGGCTTTTAATTTTTATAGCTGTCACAGTGGAGGAGATCCTGCTTTTGGAAAGCCTCTGCCACTTTCCCTTTGACAACTGGGCTTCTGTAGTTTGAGGCTGGGTTGAATGTTATTCTGTGTAATTAAGCAGAGCAAGAGAGGGGCTTCTGTGACCACGGTGACATTCCCTTGAAAGTGGAGTACACTTAAACTAGGATTAGCCAGCAAGCTGATTTAGGGGATGGAGTTAGACAATGCAATCCTCCCAAATCTGGATTTGCATATGGAAAAGGAACTTGAGGAAGAAGAGGCTGAGGGCAGACCTGCTGCCTGGCTGGTATCGCAAGGCCAGCTCTCCCCTGTTATCCCAGGCTCACCTGGAGGAAAAACTTGCAGGATGTGTGAAGAGGCACAAGCATGGTAATCTGAAAGATTCCTTTTGCAAGGAGCAAGAGACAAGGACTTGATGGGACCCAGGGGATGAGTGAGCAGATGCAGATGTGGCTGTGGGTTGGGGGAGAGTGGGAGATGTTAGTGGAGGAGGACTTTGAACAGACATTGTAATGCAGCACACCGACGCCTGGTCACCCTGCTGCTGCAACTTGAAGTCACTTGCTGTCTTGCCAAGGGAAATTTGTATGTGCAGCATTTTAAAGAGGTGTATCCCATCTCTCTGGATGTCCTGTGGCATTCCCTAGTTGAGGACAATTGTGTTCCCTGGTCCCTGAGACAGAAGACCTGATGCCTTTGAGAGCTTGTCACTTGCCCAACATGACACAGAGGTGAAATAAGGTCTTTCCTGGAAAGAAGAGCTTTCAGACAGGTGGGATAAAAGGAAACAGTGTGTTTATCCACAAATCAGATTACAATTCCAGGAGGCTAGAGGGAGGCGGGCAGGAGCAGGGAGGCAGTGCTTGGAATTTGAAATGAGGTTTAAAGGAATAATTAAGGGTTCTGCCACTGAGCAATGCCAATGAACTGGCTGGGAATAAATCAGATTGCACTTGAAGGAAGTGATCTGGAAATATATTACTGCCTGTCCCTTAGCCAAACCTCATCACCATAGGGCGTCATTGAACGGAGGGTGAGGTAACCCTGGTCGGAGCTACGGAGTGAAACCTGCCAGGCAAGGGGCTTGGAAGCCTCTAAGGTGGCTTTTGTTCCAGACCATGGACATCTCCTCTCTGAGTAGACCAGCCCCTGTTAGTATGATTTTGTCTCTTGAAAACGCACATGAAATCTTTCATTAAAAACCCTGCAGATGAATTAACAGCTGGGAGAAGCTGGAATATGATTAATGTCTTGTGAATTAGCCCTGGAGGTACTTTATGGAAATAAGATTTACAACACTATTACACGCAGTCCTGAATGTGTTTTACATTTTTAAATAAGGGGAATGAACGTTTCTCTCTGCTCTGCTCCCGTCCCCCTTGGGCCCTTACAGAGGGACAGAAAGGCAATCCTGGCTGATCTGGGACAGGAGTTTTGGTGCTGGGGGAGGTATTGGACTGTGCGGTTAATTGAATGATCTTACTGGCCCCAGCACTTTATCAAGCAAGGAATCAAAATGTGTCCTGACATGTGGGACACAATTACAAGTCATTAACAGAAAAATTATAGATGCTAGGATGGAAAGAAGGGATCTATCAGGCTGCTTTGTCCATCCTCTCTCTGCCAACGCAGGATTGCTCCTGACAGCATATGGTTGGGTGCTTCTGGAATAATTTAGCTCCTGACACCTTCCGAGCAGTGCGGTGCTTCGAGCAGTCCCACTTATTTCAGTGTTTTAAATGTTCTACTTAAGATTTTCCTTCCAGACTACTCAAGCCCTGCTAGAGGGAGATGGTAATCTCCGTGGAAGTGGCAGTAGGTGGAGCCCCTGCCTGGGTGCATGTGCCCTAGAGAGGGGGATGCTCTGTGGAGACCTTCCTTAAGAGGAAAGGCAAGTGTCCGTTCCCGGGAGCACTCTGCGGCCAGGACCACGGTGCCCTGGGTTTGCCTCTCTACAAGAAATGTAAAGAATGACCCTATCTGGCTACATCAAAACTCTCCCATTCCTCAAGTGTGTTGTCTTGCCTCTGAAGAGAAGCTGGGCTCCTGAAGCTGTGTGACCACTTTGTACAACACAGACCAGGTGTGCTTTCTCCTAGTGCACACAGAAACATCACAAATGGGCAGCTGAAGCTCTGAATCTGCTGGTTCTGCTAAAGTCAGGCCAAAAGTTACGTGAAGGAAGGAAAAATCCCAGGCATGGGCTACACCCCACGCTGCCATCATAACTGACAACAGGAGATGAGACCAAACCAGTTCAAGTAACCACAGGGTATTGAAAGTTATGAAAATATAAAAGATGGTCTGGGCGGGGGGGGGGGGGGGGGGGGAAGGTGACAAAACAGGTGCATCCACTTGGGTGTTTCTACAAAGCACTGGTTTTATTGATGACTAGATGATGAAAGAAGAGTTCTGAACTGCCTTTGAGCTCATACTGTTTTTGAGACTAGTTTTGTATCCAAAATCCAGTAATTTTCCACAAGTACCTAGCATTTTAAAAAGCTCTGTTTAGGAGGGGATTGTTTTGCTAGAACACCCTGCCATCCATAGGCATCCTCAAGCTTGGCAATGAGCTTTTCTGCTGAAAGTCTGGCTCTGTCCCAGAGCATCTCAGGTGATCTTGGACCCCAAAATGATGCCACCCTATTAAAAGATCCAATCAGACCTGCTTCCATGTCTGGTATGATATCTGCCCCAGGCAAGCTGAAGGCTATAATTATTCACTGCTTTACTGAATACTTTTTAGTAGATGAAGCAATCTGGGAGAAATTGGGATCTTTGTGAGCAGAAAGCGGAGGTGGCATATCTCCCCTTTATCCTAAATGCAGTGGAGAAGGATATCGGAGCCACAACCAGGCTTAAAGGGACTAATGTGACACAAAGCCTGGCAGTCCCTCCCAGTCCTGTGACATGATGTGTCCAGGAAAAACTTATTTTCCTGTCTGAACTGGGGGTGGGGAAGCCCAGCTCAGTTGGAACCAGTGCATAAAGCATGGATAGCTTCTGGGAACGTGGGTGTCTGTATGAATATGGAGCAAAGGCTTGCCCAAAGCTCCTGTGTGGCAAGTAGCCAGGGCACTACAGGGGACTGTAGCATGGGTTAGCTCTGTCCTGCGCCCACACCACTGGCCCTGTGGCAGGTACCACTGTGCAATGGGCCTCTCTAGCCCAGCTGCTGCAAGTGGTTGTGGTTAGGAGGCAACGGCGGTCTGCTGGGCTTTGAAGGGACAAGTGGCTTTCTTCTGGGCTCGCAGGCTTAGAGAGGCTGTGGCGCAGTGTTGAGAAGCTGCTGAGGCCGCAGTTGGCAAATATGTTAATGCCAAGTCAGTCTTATTATTTTAGTTTTTATTACCATCTAGTGGCAGGCCTTGGGAACTGAAGTCTTGAATCAGACAAAACTATCCCAGAAGATTGCGTAACCTCATACTCCCTTGCTCTCCCATTATTTTTTTTTTTTTCCCCTCACGAATTTTGTCTTTCAGTTGGAGTTATGCTTCCATGAATTGTTGGCTTCCCACAAATTCAGCCCTGAATCTCCAGGTGAAAAGGATGACATATACTTGTTTTACCAGCCATGGCTCCCTTGATGTTTCACTCTCCTGCAAAGTGTAGCTTGAAGGCAGCAAACAAATCCTAGATGATAAATACCTTATAAATTAACTGGAAACTAATTTAGGAGAGATTGATGAGAAGGAGCTGATCAGGGGCTCTGAATATGCGAAGCCATCAAGGTCTTGACATCAAGTTTTACGGTCAACTAGCTCAGCACCGGAGGGCTGCTGAGACAAATCATGAAGACTTATAATGGCGTTGCCATGTCTGGACTAGCAGGTGTTTAGGGTGAACAGGCACTATCCCTGAAGGGATTCCCTGGCAGAAAGATGAAAACCTGTCAGGCACGAGTAGGAGTTGCACGGTAGTGCTCCATCTTTGACCTTACTGCAGGCTCTGTACTGATTTAAGAGAAAGAGCACTGAGTCTGCAATTAGCAAAACTAATATTAAAGTCTAAGAGCTAAGCAAATGTACTGAGCTTTGTTTTTCAGTCTGTCAATCTAGGTATGTATCTAAGCGTTACTAAGGTAAAAGTCTCTTCTGTCTATTTTCTTTAAAAAAAAAAAAAAAAAAACACAAACAAACAAACAAAAAAAAAACCAAACAAAAAAACAAACAAAAAACAAAAAAAAAAACCACCAAAGCAAAAGAACCAAACCAAACCCCTCTGGATTAAAACAGTTCTGCCCTCAAATACCGTATGCCTTTGGACAGATCACCTGCAAACTTTCTATACTGTCACTAACATGAAGTTCATAAATCTTTAATCTGAAATTGAAATCTTCCAAGAATCCCTATCTGAAACAACATGAAAGTCACCAGGCGGAGACCTGCAATTATACCACAGAGATAAATAATTATAGAGATGTGCTTTTATAAACTGCGCTATCTTCTGTACCTCACTGCAGTTCTCTTGAAGAAATTATTCCTGGCAGGACTGTGTTCTTGCTGCTTATCCTAGAGTAATGGAAAGGAGTGGTTATGACTGTATTTTCAAAATAACTATAATTCCATTCTTTAATTGTTTGGGAGCAAAGACTGTCAGTTTCAGAAATCTTTACTGAAGACCATTCACTCCCCTTGTTCTGGGCATCTTTATCTCATGGCTATGTGTCACGGTCCACTCAGTGGACTCGTGATGGTTCATTAACTATGATCTCGAAGCGCAAAAATCAAGGCAACCACGCCAAGGGGTTATGCTTCAATCAAACAGCACAATTTTATTGTTTGCCCGTAAAGCGGCGTGCGATTAGAAAGACAGAAATTGAATAAAAGGTAAAGTAAAAAGAAAAGGAAAGAGGATTATAGCTACCACCACGGGTCCAAGGCGTCCCTGTGGTCCCAGGTCCAGGCAGCGTCCCGCTGGTCCTTCCGATCGTCGTGATCCTTGGTGGGGAAGATCTCCAGAGTTCAGTTGCTAAGAAGGCATCTTTTTATGCCAAGCAACACACCTTGCTCCTCCTCTGGTCCATGGACTGCCGCCAGTCTCCGCCCTCTCGAGCCAGGTTATCTTGCCCCAGAGGCGGGTAGCTTCAGACCAGGAGGTGTGTTCTTGCATTGTTTTCTGGTTCGTTGTTATGACCACGGCTGTGATCCATCTTCTGGACAGCTGTTATGCGGCCTTATTCAATCCCAGGTGGCAGAGAACGGCATAGTACTCCTCGTACCGTGCAGTTCTCTTTCCCAGGGTCTTTGTGTCTTGGTGTCCATGAGGACCACATTCCATCTCCAGGTGTCAGTTGGCAATGTTGAGACAATATTGTTCTCTTTAGACCGACTCTTACACTATGTGGATCCCATTTGGGGATTTCCTGATTTACATGCAAGAGGGCCAACTCCTGGCTTAAATACCAGCCCCCATCTCACTCTGACCTTTGCCGTTTGTCGTGATGCAGCACAGCTCTGCGTGTCTGTGGTGATGAAATGTGCTTCCTGGGTGCAGTTTTCCCATGATGTGCGGCAAGGTTTGCTCCTTAGCTCCATTTTTTTTTTTTTTTTTTTTTTTCACATTTCTGTTATGCTCTGCTTGCCTCAGGGTCACCGGCTGTAATGGGTGATCTGGAATTGCATAAACTGAATTTCAGGAAAAAGTACAGAGGTGAATGAAGGGGGGCTGAAGTGGGCATGGGGGAGTCCTTGCAAATCTGTTTAAGGAGAAGCATTTAATAAAGGAATTGGAGGAAGATTTCTGTCCCACATTTCCGGGATTTCTAAGGCAAACTGCTTTACATTCAGTCACACATGAAGAAGCAGTCTTCCTACTTTCCAAAATTCACCATTTAATGGTTTCTTCCTGAGTGTTTAAGCAAAGCTGTCATTTCTGAGCTGGGGGAATAGGAGGAAGTGAATGGGGATGGAAAAGATAAAGTGTTTCGCTGTTGGTTTGGCGGCGGGGGGGGTGTGTGTGTGTCATGTTTTGCTCCCCCCTTAAGTTTTGGACTGTCTCCTGCATGGGATCTAATGCTGCAAAGCAAGCTTTCATCAACTGCCACAGCAACAGGTGGTCCCTAGGTATGCTCACAAGCTACTTAAGAAGTGGATGCATGTGAGGGCTGCTGCAGCTGTTCTGTCATTGCATGTTCTTGCTTTGTCGTAAATAACTAGGAAGAAAGGATAGCAAATGCTTCTGGCTTAAATGTACATCATCTATATGAACTTCTTAGCCAGGTTCATGTTGTTTTTTGGACTCTGTGATTTTTTTGATTCACTGGTTGTGGCAGAGGTGTTCAATATGTTGACTGAATAGATGTTTAGAAGTGAGGTGGGAAGACTAATAGTGCCCTGACAACTGGCACAGCCTCAGAAGGTGACAGAGGGTTTTAGGAATGAAAGGGGTGCAGTCTGGATTCACCCTGCTGGCTCCCCAGCAGCTTTCAGCTTGTGCTGAGGACCCTGGTTGCTGGGGGTCTCACTGGTGGAGCTGCAGGCACCCACAAGTGGGCAGATTAATTCCTCGTTTTGCTTCTCGTATCTATGGTTAAAATGTCTCTATGAAGCTTTCACTCAAAGCTGAATTTATAGTCCACTTCTAGGAGATGATTCCCTCCAGTCACTGCAGGGAGAGATGAAATCATGCTCTGGAAGCAGAGTACAAGTCCCTCTGTCCGACCCCCACTTCTCAGCCTTTGACTTTTTTAGGCCAAGCAAAAACATTTATCTACTTGGTGCCTTAAGTCTTTCATGGTAATAGATATAAAATATGTTGGAAGAGCTTTCCTGCATCACAATGAAATATTGTGTATTTTCCATTATATTTTCATGCTTCTCATCGTGCCATGAGGTCAAGGCAATAAAAGCAGTGTAAGGAGATTCTGGCTCCCTCTTAATGATCTTGAACTTCTTCAAATGATTCTGTGAATCTTAGCCTACGTTAACTGCTAGAATCTATTTATGGCTCAGCAACCATGAGCAAGTTATAGCTGATAGATGAGGAAAAAGCTAAAAAGGGAAATTTTCTGACATCACAACAGATTTAAAAAAAGATCATGTGCATCTATTCTGAGAACTCAGCTGCCAGGTTGGCACTATGTGGGGTGTCACTGTGGCTTGAAGAACAGTTGTAACAGTACGTGGAGGATTTAGACAAGCAGGTTCCAGTTCTGTCTCTAATGTTCCATTTCCTGCAATAAAACGTGCCTGAAAATTGGAATGAAGCAAAGTCCAGCCAGATGCCTGTGATAAGGGAAGTCATTCCCAGCAGACTTTGTAGTTTTGCACTGGCTTATCCACAGCTTAAGGCCACTTCTCCATCGCAACGTCCACCTCTGATCTACACCCTCACCTCGCAGGGCAGACCTGCTCCACCAAGCAGCAGTGCTGGTTGATGGCACTGATGTGCAAAGAAATGTGAGAAAACTGTGGCCACCTTCTCTCGAGGTCCTCTGTCAGCAGGACTGGACAGGTGGGTCTCTTGGAGTCTGCCCTGTGTCTCTGGGATGTGAATTTAGCACAGAGGGTCACCATCTCGTCTCATGCATGTGCAAGTGGAAGATGCCGTTCTGGCACCGTCCGTGACCAGTGGTGCTGGCAGCCAGCACTGAAAAATCATAACATGGTGAGCAAAGAAAAACCACAAAATCAGCTTTTAAAACTGAGACACACAAAATAATAATCAAGGGTGCTTCACGCGTCTCTTTCAATAGCTTTCTTGCTACAAACATGATATGAGAAACATCTTTCTGCTACCCGGTGCTGCGCAGAAACGTAGCACGCAGGCATTTCAGGGCTTGCAGAAGCTTCAGATGCTTACAGTTTGCCAGTTATATTAATGTTTTGCCTTGCCTGACCTATCTCCTCAGGGCAGCAATAAAAATAACCAGCTTTAGTCCACTACTTGGCTGCTAATTGTCCACTTGTAGATCTCAGTCCCAGCTGGGCCTGCTTCTGCCCAAAGGCAGTTGTGTTCAGTAAAGTGGCTGCTAGAATTTCCCAGCAGCTTCACAATAGAAGCAAGTGGCTGCCATTTTCCATGCAAGAAAGCTCTTTAGAGAAAAGAAAAAGGGGCAAATGAGGAGAAGGGGGGGTGGGGGGTGGAAAACCCAACCAAAAACAAATAATGCAAAGCATCTATAAGAGGAAAGCCTCTGCACTGCTCTGATTAAAATGGACAGAGACCAAAAGTGTGCAGAAATTGAGAAGCAATATTTCAGGATGTAGAAGAGAGAAGAAGAGATGCTGCTTCTATAATTTTTCTGCTAACCACTGCATCCAGGGCTGCCCTCTCTGTTTTCAATTTGATCACTATGCAGCATCTAAGTATTTTCCAGTGAAGATACAGCCTCCTCTACAGCTAATTTAAGCCTCCTGATTATGACTTCCTTCAGTGAGTTACCTCGTCTTGACAGCTTACAAGTAGTATGTATTTTCCCTGGGGTGCTGCAGACCAGAGGTGGAAACCTGCAGCTAAGCACAAAGAGAGAAAATGGCAAGAAATCACTTCACCGTTGCAAGCTTCAGAGCTCTCCTTCCTTGAATAGGTGAAAAAGAGAACTTCTAAACTGCCTGTCGCATCCTCTCACTGGTAACAGACATCACCTGGAAAGGGGACAGCATGGAGCTTGTCTCTGCAAAGAAACAGTAGAAGAAAAGTGCCACAGAATGTGCTTGTTCAACAGCACTGCTTAACAGAAACCAGATATTTTTTTTTGTATGAAAGGAAATTCTGCTATTTTAAAATTGTTTTTCATGCAGAAATGTTAAAAATGAAGCCTTTGAAATTTCTTGCCCAGTGACAACCTGGAGGGGGGAACCAATCAGTCTATCAAAAGACTTCACATTGAATTCCACTATCTGTCCTGTTACACTCCCCAATACCTACTCCAGTATCTCATCTATATGCTCACAACATGTATACATATAAGCAGAATAGAGTGAGTGCTTGGGCACTGACTGTTAACCTCTCTTCCACTACTAGCAGCTGGCAGCACCAAATAAAACCGATAGGAGCAGTTTGGAAGCAAGCAAAAAGCTGGGATTCTTCACTCAGCTGGTAGCTGGACTGTAGATCTTCCTGCAAAGGACATCATGTGTGGCAAAGTTTTACATGGGATCGATGGGGAAATGATCAATTGATGAAAGATATTCCTACTAGAGCTGTTAAAGGCAGAGGAATCACGTCTGCCTCGGAGTCATAGAAGCTGAAAGGGGGTTAAGGTGTTAGAGAACATTAGTATCTCATGGTCTTGCCTTGCTCTTTCCTTCCCTTTATTTTTGGCTCCTGTTAGAAGTGACATACTAGGACTGGTGGACAGTCGTGTGAGTCATTATGGTGTTCTCTCAAACTTAGAATTTTGCGTCCTAGTGATTTTTATTCAATACAGGCTTTTTTTAACTCTAAAAAGTGCTTATATTTGGAAAGTAAAAAATGAATTCTTATAAAATGCTTAAACAGCTCTGTTAGAGTATTGCTAACTGTTTTCATACATCTTCTGGAAAAAACATGTTAAGTTTGCATGTTGGTATTGTTCCATATTTTCAGGAGGTGTTTTACCTTCAGGGACACGTCTTTTTTTGAACTACAATCAGTAATACTTTGGGAATTTCCCAGAACAATACTTAACAACGTTAATAATGTGAAAAACTATCCTGGATGCACGTGAGGTATGAATGAATTGCAAGAGTATTGCCATAGTAGGGTTTTTTCCTTTTAGTTATGAGTATCTTGTAATTCTGGTAGCCTGAAGATATATAGAGGCTTCCCCCATCTTCAAAGGGCTGAAGCTGTAGCTGACATTCAGATATCCTTGCTGTGGATTTCATGTCTGGACAGTGTATTTCAGCTTGTTCATCTTTTCTGGACGGATGTGTTTGATCCACTGGTTACAGCACTCGCACAACAGGTAGCTGCGGTCTGCTCCTTGTTTCTTAGCAAGAATTGCCTGGGTTGAACATTGAGGGTTACAGTTTACAAAATGTGTACTGAGCAAATCAGGGTCTCTGTGCAAACTCTTTGGTGATTCTATCACCGTGGAAAGGTTCACCTTACAAGGAGTCCAAAAATTTGTGGAGAAGTCAGAACCTCGCTGGAGAACACATGAAGCAGTTGGAAAAGAGGCTGAAAACCTCTGGGATCTTGATCACTTTTTAAGTCACAAAAGATAATTTTGTGATTATTCATGCAGGTTTATCTGTGTGTATCCAAGCAGTAGATTTCTTCTTTACTCTTCTAATTGAGATTAAGAAAGAGGGGATTTTTCTTTGCTTGGATTCAGTGGGGATTGCAGAGAGGAGAGGGTGGCTGGCCTGTCACTCTGGATCACAGCCTAATATGCAGCCTCGTCACTTCTAGAGAGCCATGAGCAACCTCCTGCCTGGGCTGGCCTGAGCTACAGTTAGGGTGTGTGACATTCTTCACATGCGCTGTTTTACTGTGCAGGCACAGAGAGCGTGAGCATAGGGCAATGACAGACCCTTCAGACTGTCCCTTCTCAGAAAGTGTAGGCCAGCCCGATATATGACAGATTGAGACAGCACAGAAAGCAGTCATGGGCAATACTGCTTTTTGAGAGCCAGGAGAGTAGAGTTTCTGGAACAGCCTAATGAAAGCAGCACTAAGCATCATCTCTGCCATTCTGGCCATACCCAGTTGCTGCTTCCTTACACAGAGAGAAGAGAAACGGTTCCTCGACTCGTTAGGTTTTTCTCAGTTTTTTTTCCTCCCAGCTCAGATCCGCTGAAGGCAGTGACAAGCCTCTGTCCTTCAAAAAATCCAGTATAACTTGAAAATGATGAGACTCAGGGATCAGCACTAGTTGTATTAATATTTGCTTGGCAGATTAGTGCTGAAGAGCTGATAATTCACAGGCTTTTTGTTCACTGTGGTTTAGTGCCCATGGATTCCTTCTCTGGAAATGTCTTGCTGCAGCATTTCTGTCTTTTGAGGTCAATGTGATGAGCTGCGTGGGTGTTTTTAGACATGAATCACATGCAAAAGGCTGATTCTCTTTTTCTTTTCTTCTTTTTTTCCCCTGACATATGAGGCAGCTTTTAAAAAAAAACAACCTTCATAATTCCTAGACTTCTTTTTCAACTGAAAAACAACACAAAGTTTTATAGTCATTAATTGTTCTCTCTTATCCACGGCAGATTTATGCACCACAATGGTACCACAGTTTATGCAGACGTGTCCCATATGGCAGGGTTAAAGCCAAATGACTGTAGCAATGAGGCACCTACCACATTAAGTACTAGAGCAAATGCACTTTAAAATCCATGCTGCTGCAATTTCTTAAAATCAACTCAGTTTAGGAACAGCCAGACAAGCTGCAGTCAGACCCCCACAGTACATTTCGGTGATACCCTGTATGTGAACTGTTCCTTGGAGATCAGTTTCTGTGGCATTAGAGGTGTTGCTCAGTTTTCCTGGATCTGCCTGCCATGTGGCTGCCCCAGATCCAGGCAGGAGCACCATGCCATCATCCTGGCAGTAACGACGTCATTGCTCTGACGATGCCTGCTGCGATTCAAGTTATCTGGCTACCTCTGGTATCAGCATCTGTTAAGCAAAAATCTGTGTAAATTTTTCTTCATTATATACAGAGGGTTTGCACTGAGTGATTTCAGAAAAAAAGGTATCCAATCCTCCCAGGAAAGGGAACATTTTTGGGTTTTGGATTATCTCCCACCTTCCAGCCATGGTGACTTGGTTAAGCAGCCTGGCCTCCTGGGGCCTCTGGGTCCTTCCTCTTAAGTTGCACCAGTGAAAATTGTTTTGTTAGTACTGTGATTACTTTCTTTTGGGTCCAAGCTAGCAATTTTTTCCCCCTTTTTCTGTGTTGTTTGTGCTTTGATTATTTAAATTGGAGTCCTCTGACTTAAATTTAGGTCTGTTTGCTGAAGTATAGTGACCCTGGCACCATGAAAGCTACCTCTGAAAGCTACCTGTATCTGTGGGTGAAGGAAAGTTAATAAGCATAGATTGCTCACTCAGGATGAAGAAACAGATGAAAAATTCTACAAGCAGCTAGGAGAAGTCTCATGATCGCTAACCCTTGTGCTCATGGGGGACTCCAACCTACCAGATGTCCACCAGAAATACAACACAGTGGAGAGAAAACAGCCCAGGAGGTTCCTGTGGTATGTGGAAGAGACCTTCCTGGCACAGCAGGTCAGTGATGCAGCCGGGGAGATGTCCCCCTAGGCTGGCTGCTTACAGACTGGGAAGGGCTGCAAGAGGGACGTGGAGGGGCTGGAGCGTGTCCAGAACCAGGCAAGGAAGGTGAGGAAGGGTCCGGAGCACAAATTTCATGGGGAGAGGCTGAGGGGAACTGGGGGTGTTTAACCTGGAGAAAAGGAGGCTCAGGGGGGACCTTACTGCTCTTAAAACTATCTGAAAAGACGTAGGGATGTGGGTGTTGGTCTCTTCTTCCAGATAACAAGCGACCAGACAAGAGGAAACAGCCTCAAGCTGCACCAGGGGAGATTTGTGTTGAATATTAGGAAAATTATTTCACTGAAAGGGTGGTCTGGCACTGGAACAGGCTGCCCAAGAAGGCGTGGAATCACCATCCCTGGAGGTATTTAGAAAACACATAGAAGTGGTGCTTAGGGACATGGTTTAGTGGTGGGCATGACAGTGCTGGGTTAACTGTTGGACTCAATGATCTTAGAGGTCTTTTCCAACCTAAATGACTCTGTAATTCTATGATAATTGCTAAAGTGAAGATAATGTTAGCTGAACATAAACTCCATCCTAAATTTTATTGCTGTCCTGCCACGGGCACAAGCTTCTTCAGACTTACACTGCTGGTCTAGCAGAACTTTTGTTTGTGCCAGTGAATGTATGTGGGGAGCTGGAGGAAAGCCAGTAACTCCTGTGTCATGAGGAACATGTCTCCAGAGAGAGGAGGTGAGAGCTGAGGTGTCACATACGTCATTTCTGCTAATTTGTGTCCCACCTTTTAAAATATGTAACAAGTGCATGGTCCATTTTCAGAGTAGTAAAGTATCCTACACATGCTCTGTGACTACATATTATTAAAAATGCAAAAAATAATCCCAGCTGCAAACAACCTGAGCTGAACTTACCTGTCCTTGACTTGAACCTGCTTGAGCTATTAGCTGAAATCAGGGCAAATATGCTGGTAGCAAACTGCTGGGCAAAGTGAAAAGGGAATGAAGACGCTGCCTGCCAGCCAAGCCCAGTCCCACTGAGGCAGATAAACCCTCCTGCACTTCTGCGGGCCCAGACCCGTGCTTATCAGACTAGGCAGTCATTCACTGTGCAAATTCAAGGTACCAAGCCAAATGCCTTTGCTTCAGTCACCCCAGCCTGGTGCATTTTCTTTGCAATGGCAATAAGCTTTGTGTATGTGGCGAGCAATTATGTCTCAGCTGACACTCAGTCACTTGATAGTGGGAGCCTGTGCTCCTAGACTAGTGCTGCAGTGTAAAAGGAACAGCTGCTAGGAATCCGGTGACCGCACCAAAAAAACCCAAAACCAAACCCAAAAAAAGCCAAAGCACCAATAATGCAAATTCCTCAGATACCTGCACTTCTCTGTTTCAGCTTCCTGTGCTACTGAGCAGCTCTCCGTAGGGAGCCCTGGGAAAGGAGACAGGAAAAAAACTTCGGAAGGAGAGAAGATCAGCAGCAAAGAGCACATGGAAAAGGTTTGTCGAGCTTTTCAGACATACTTGCTGTGTACTTTTGGCAGTGAGCTGAGTAAGCCCAAGTCAAAGATGAGTTTTGGTTCCTTATTCCACTTGCATTTACACCCTCTGGTAGGGAAGGGAATTGTTGGCAATATCCTAAGAAACACTCCACGTTTTGGTGCTCTTCACTCCCCTGCGTGGGTGACCTACTGATGCTGCTGAAGTTCAGTAGCATTTGTATTTGGAGCATAGGTCCCCATTAGGCCCCCAGAAGGAGCTTGGGAGTATCTGGGAGGTTTTCTTGGTCCAGGCCACTTTCTTTTTTGAGAACTTCAAATCACTCTGCTGAGTGGCTGTTAAAGCAGGTGAGAGACACGCACACCCCTTGCATATTTGACTTCAGTGCAGATACCTGTCTGTTATGCTGGCTTTAGGAACAGGGCATGTTCAGTAGCACTAAGGGAGCTGTGCATTTGGCAAAGAGTGGGTTTGCTTTTCTATTTTTAGCTTTCTCTTTAAGGATGTGTTATTTGATCTGAAGCATTTCAGTGTCTGGTGTCCCTTCTCTATTGATGAGCTGCCAGTCTCATGGCTTGGAGCAGTGCTTGGATGAACCTCTGCTGCCATATTAGCTGCTTTTACAGCTGACAATCTTGGGGCACTTTTGAAATTCATGTTAGAAAGTATAATGCATCAGCACAAAACGTCAAATGTGCTGTTGCAGGGCAATGGGTTCTCTTGGCTGTAAGGCTAGAGGCAGGTATTCAGAAGCAAAAAAATTGGGGATGTCAGCCGGGCTTGGGTGGGAGATTGGGAACTATCATTTGTGTGTCTCTGCTTGGTTTCTCATTAGAGACAGTGGGTGTTTTGGGGACACAGGGCCATATAGCAGAGAGGAAAGGTGACATTGAAGACTCGCAGGATGCAAATGTCATCTTGAGTGGTGGCTCTGGATGGTTCTACCATCTGCCCTCCCAAATGGAAGCGGGCTCAGCCCACCAGAAGCAGAGAATAAAGTTGTCGAAGGCTGTTATCACAGAGCAGTGGAAGAGCTCTACTCTCCTTTAGCCAGGTCTGTGACAGTAACCCGTCTTTGAGCAGCTGACTCGCAACATACTTTGTGGTGTGTTGTGGGTTGTCTGCTGGGAAACTCAAGAGTAAACCCTTAGGTCTGCTCTGTGTCCTTCAGCAAGCCACAGGAGTGGATTATTATGTCTTATTTTGAGTAGCTGAATTACTGAGCACTGCTGACGCCACAAGCATGCTGGGGAGGCAACATCGCTGGCTCTTGTGCCTTGGGTACCTGAACTGAAGCATGGGTATTCAAAGGTTCTCAGTTTAATTCAAGTTAATACAGCCTTTGAGATTTTATGGTAGATAAAATGACAGTTGTAGGAATGGAAAGCATAGGTAATTGAAAAAGAGATATCATCAGGTATCAAATTCTCATTTGAAAAGTGTAAATCTGTGGGCGAATAACTTTTTTATTAAAAGAACACTCTCAAGCATCATCTGATACTATATTTAGCTTTAAATTAAGTGTGTTCAAAGATCTTCATTTGCTGAGTGATCTGAGCCTCTTGTCTGCAGCATAGTGGCAGTTAAGTGCTCTGTGTAGAACTCCAGGATCTGTGGACTGATGTCTGCGTAATGCTACGAAGGGTTCTGGAACTGCAGTGCCCCTGCGGTGAAATGTTTAGCTACTTTTAAGTTAAATCATGTTTCACAACCTCTCTTTTGTCCCTCACCTTCTGGAGTGGAGAAGTTATGAAGAAGCTTTTAGTGTTTGTTTGTGTAAATACTTAAAATGTTGGGCATAGAGACATGGTTCTCCATGTGCGCACACACGGAGCACGGTGTATCTTCCTTTTTGTTTCAGGAAGGAGAGGCTGTCAGGAAAATGGACCTATTCAGTCTACTGAGTAGGAAATGTCCTAGAGGTAAGCTGAAGGGAACAGCTGTGTGTAGGACACGCATCTTCTTTATACCTTGTATTTGTGGCTGTTGGGCAGGGGAATGAGCTTTTTCACACATAGCTCTGTAGTGACAGTTGTGTACTCGGAGCAGGCCTGCATGTATGCAGACGATGCAATGTGTGCTGGCAGAGGGGTGGGATTAAGATGAAAGCCTCTGGTACCCGTAGCCAGTTGCAAACCACTGCACAGCTGTTGAGCCTTGCTGCTCCATGCCCTGCATGGCACTGTCAGCAGGCAGCTTTTTCAGAAAAAAAGGAGGCATCTGTTAAACGGGTACGTTTCTGAAACTGTAGGGGATAATGTCATAAGCTCCCTGTGTATTTTACTTTGTGGGTCTAAGGTGTAACCTGGGCTCACAGCTGCACCCCACTGGGTATGAGAGGTGTACCATCATGCTGGGCACGGTGCATCGCTGGCTGAAGTAAAGGAGTCAGAAGATCTGAGTTGTTTCAGCTGGAGCATAGTCACTGTTTTCCTTTTCTGACAGGAAAGTATCAAGGTGGAGAAAAGTGCAAAGAGGAAACTTTTGGACACTTTCTAACACATGAAGATCTTCTTAAGTGGCCATCAAGCCACGAGGTATAAATGCTTGTATTTCTTGGGCTGTGTCTCCGTTCTGACCAGGGCAAAGGGAGCATGAGCTGTCCTTGTGTTTTGCTGTGAACACAGTTTCTTGCATCCTGCTTGGCTGTTGCCAGCTGTAGCACTGGTGGCTGGCTGAGTACTGGCAGAGCAAGGCTGTGGAGCTTTCTGTACGATTGTCCCGCACCATGGGTGTAAATACATGTTGCGTGGTGTAGAAGGGACCAAAACATGGCACCAAGTCAGACTCTGTCCTTAGGGGATCATGGATGCCATCTGTTTAAAGACTTACTATGTTACTGAAATGATGCTGTCCTGCATGAAACTCAGTCTCGTGTTGTAAGCAATATATAAATGTATATAGGCCAGGGAGCTGCCATTGGGAAAACTTGCACAAGAGTTATGTTCTTCTGGCTACAGTTTTGTTCTTTTTTCCTTGCAAGAGTCTTGTGCCAACACAGATAATGCTGTGTTGATACAATAAAGACAGAAAGAGCTTTAAACCTCAGTGAAGAGCACAAGTCTGCCCCAGACAAGCAGTGTCAGAAGATACGGAAGCACCCTGAACCAGTGAGTGGACAAATCTAAATCCTAATCCACTTCTCAGAACCTGACCGCTAGCTGCCCAGAGGCTGAAACGAGGGGACCCAGCAGTCCCCGAGGTGGTGCCCTTAAGGCCCAGTGACTAGGGCTTGTAGGTGGACAGCTGTGACACGCAGTGGAATGAGTTATAGCAGCTTAGCAAACAAAAAGTGCTTCCTAGGAAGGTCTGTAACTAATGTTTAAGGACCAGTTGCTCTGATTATTTGGTGCTTTGGGAAAAGTCCCATGGGCAGGAGACAAGCTGATCCATACTCAGCAGCATCTGGCCCAGTCTTGACTCTGTTGGTGCTGTGCTAGGCAAAGAACAGGGAGGCTAACTCATGCCTTACTCCTAATGCTGTTCCTTGTTATCCTGTGCTTCTCAGCATCCACTTTACTTAATAGCCTGCTAAAAATAATTTGTTTACTCTAGCTTCTGCATCCAGGAGCGTAGCTCTTCTTGTAAATCTTACTTTCCTGGCATGTTACTGTTATGGTGCTTATGTTAGGGCAAGGCAATGGAAAACTGTCTTAATTTCTCCTGATTTAACTTCTTCCTCCCTCCTCCTCTCTGCATTTATTCATTTAGAACATCAAGAAATCTGTATTGAAAGTAATGGAGACACAGCAGGGAAAAGAAAACCTTTCTGAGGAGGTGAGGCAGGATTTGTACAAGGCATCTAAAAATCTCTGTAGGGAAGAGTTGCCATCAGGCAGTGCAGGGAGAAGATATGTATACAGCAGAAGCTCTGAAGCCATGTTTCTTTTTCCTTTTGCAGCGATAGAAGAGTCCTAGGAGAGCTGAGGATCACCTGCTCTGTTGGGAATGGCCAATACCGACCCGGTGGCATCATTTCTGTGCCAGATACCAGCATGTCAATGTGCACACAGTGCTGGGCAAAGCATGGCCAAGCATGAGGTGGGTGCTGTGTCCTAGCTGCTCTTGCCAGATGAATTAACTCTTCTCCCCAGGGCTGGCAGATAGTTTTTGTTACCTTGCTTCAAAAAGCAGTTGATGCTTAGCTGCTGTGAGCTATTGAAGCGTTTCCTCTGAACCAAGCTATGGCATAGTTTTGCTCATCAGATCACCACTGACTGGCACAGATAAGCTGGGATGTGGATTCCCTTTGCTCCAAGATGCTCAAGTGCGTTTTTGGACTCACAGGTGCTTGTTGTTGAAGAGCCCATAACTCATCCTTGCCCATGCTCTGACCTGCTGTTTGGGGCCATCTGAGGATACTGCAGCTGGAGCTTCAAAGAGTAAGTGAGCTTGTTTTCCAGATAACCCTGCAGAAGAAGTAGTCACTGGAGTTAGCATTCATTACCCATCAATAAAAGGCTTCAGAAGGAAGGAAGCAGACCTATAAAGCATGTAATTCTCACTATATGTTTGGATGCACCCCCATGGTCTGCCTCCAGCAGCCTGTGCTCCCCTCACTGTGGAGCTGTTCCTTGAGGAACAGCCGAACATGAATTCCACATTAGCAACATGCTGCATCATTTCTGCTCTTGGGAATGAGATCTGGAGAAAGCCACAGCTAAGACAATGAAACACTTGGTTAATATAAGACACAGCAGAAAAGTCCCAGAGCTCAGCGTACAAACGGACAGCTCACATGGTTCCTCATCCCCTGCTTTTCACCCAGGTCCTTGTTGGGAAGATCACACTGCTGTGCTGCCAGTGCTGAAAGGCAGCAGCTGACAGTCTCATTCATCACCCAGCTGCATCACTCCTTTCTTTTCAGTGCATCACAGCTGGGGAAGGAACTGTCCTCCCACTGTTTCCTTCCCTCCCTCCCATCCCCTTTATAAATGATGTTCTTGTACCACCTTGCTTTCTCCTTCTTTTTACAAAAGTGATGAAAGTATAACTCCAACTGCTCACACTAATACATTTGATTTGTAAGGCCACAAATCACTGTCACAAGTCAGTATGAGTAGCACTGTTTTAATATGAATAAATATTAGAAAGTGAAAGCTCCATCTGCTTTATTCCTTTGTAGCAGTGGGGGGACTTGTAGGAGTGCTATTTATTTACAGTATCTCCAGATAACATGATTTAACCCACTTATGTGCATTCTTACACAATTTCATCCATGTACATGCACACCACCACCAGTGCCTACATGGTTGAAGCAGGATAGCTTGTGGATGACGCAGATTAGGGTGTCAGCCATGAGACCCCATCACACCCCTCAGGGCTGATTCCCTGCATGTTCACACTGCAGTCATTTGTACCTTGATATTGCTGGCAAGAACCTCTACACTGGGAACAGCTTTGCTTTTCCTTGCTCTGCATCTCCCGTGGGCTATGGTAGCAGGCACTCACTTGACTTGGTTTTCTAGCATCCTGCTCTGTAGCAGTCGCGGTGGGGCAGGTCCCAGCTCCCCTCTGCAGCAGCCACGCAGGGCACAGCTGAAGCACTGCAGGGTGGCTGAAGACAGCATGTGGTCTTCCCTACCGCTTCCCACCCCCCCAGCAACACCCTGCACAGCTCAGCTGCTGGAGGCTCTCGGTGCCCTGCACCTCAGACTCTGCTGGGACAAGGATCCCAAACTCCAGCCACCCCAAGCTGAGGAGACCTTCCCCGTACTGCCCTGCTCTGGCAGGGAGTGGAGAGCTGCCCGAGTGTTGCAAATCCTCTTTTCCCCGATAGAGGATTGAGCCAAGGGAGAAAGCTCCCAGCCAATCCTTATTAGAAGATCTTTTATTCATTAAGCTGTAACTACTAAGGGAATCGAGCTTTTACCACGCACAGCAGATAGCCAGCCCTGCATCCTTCTGTCAGCCATGCGATGGCAGAAGAACCAAAGATCATTGCAAAGCACTTTTAAAATGTCTGCTGTAAACAGGGAAGGCACCTACCTCTGGATCTGCCGGTGAAAGGGGTATCACCTCTAACGTGGGCTAACCCAGACCTCACCAAGAATCCAGCCCTGTCAAAAGAAAGTAGGCAGCAGGGACAGCACTGCCTGTGGCTTCTCCACAGGAAGGTCACAGCTTCATCTCTCCCTGCAGGTCTCACACCATGCCATCGCATAGCCCAAACATCACACAAGGCTCCTATTAGTCTCCACATAGTCCAGTGACACAAGGGCCTGAAGAAAGAACTCCACCATTTCCAAACACGAGGCACCTGTAATCTCGGTGGCACAAGGCCCTGAGTCACCTGCCAGAACTAGACCTGCTTTGTGCAGGCAGCTGGACACGTGACCTCCAGAAGTCCCCTCTGACCTGAATTACTCCACGGACCAAGCCATTCCAGGTCAGCCTTTGCACGCAGCTCTGCTCCAGCAGCTCTGCACACCCTTCCCTTTGGCAACAGGGCCTCAAACAAGCTGTTTTCAAGCTGGGGCAGTCATCAAGGTCTCAGCATAACCTTCTCACTGCACAAAAACTGCTTTAAACACCCAGGAACTATGCTCACAGTCTGCAATAAAAGTGTTTTCCCCCTTCTATCAGCTTATCTCCCATTTAAGACTTTTTACCTCACAAGTAACAGATTCCAGAAGCACTAAATGAGCTTCACACGATGTCTTTACAAGAGACAAGTTCCACACCAGAGCCCTAAGTGCTTGGAGTAGCAAGCCCTACTTCCAGCTGTCATGACATGAAAAAGAAAACCGTACTACACAATATCAGGTGGGAGAAATGCAAAGGGGTATAAGTGAACACAACTCTACTGACTTCCTGCACCAAAGGCCATCATGAAATCCAAAGCATAGTGCCTCACCATGTTCATTCTCATTCTATTCCAAAGACAAGACACTCTTCGGGCAGCCTGTCACCAGCCACATGGCACAGAGGAAGAATAAGCATGTGTGTCCAGGGCTGGGGTTGGAGCTGCTCCTCCGTCTCCTCTATGTCACAACCACTTCTCTTGAGGAACAGGAGCACCGGCTGTGTGAGGGACTGCTGCTTGTTGCAAAAGCCTGTGTCACTGCCAGCAATCCAAAAGCAGTTAGTGGCAGCACACAGACACTATTTTAGAAAAGGATCTGATGGACTCACCTTAGTTCAGAAAAGTGCCTGTCAACGAAAGTACCCCCAATGCAGCTCTCATTTATACCCCCATTAGCACTCTGGGTGCAATCGCGGGTGAATCATGCAATGGGACATGCAGTTTTTTGCTGCTTGTACCACATGGGGTACCCGATCAGGGGCAGCTCTTTTTTAAGGCAAGGTGACTTGAGATAGATGATTCCCCCCCAGAATATGCATGAACTAATTCAGCTACTACCAAATCCAAAATCAAAGCCTACAAGCTCTCTCACAATCTAGGAAATTCCAGATTATTTCATTTTCCCTCCTGTTTTACAGCCGGACCCTTGCTGAGACAGGGTTTTTTCTGCCTTGCCAGAGCATTGTGTCAGTTCTAGAAGTAAGGGAGGGTGATAACTGCCTCTTTTTCTTAGTTGAAAATAATGGGGGGAAAAAAGATGGGAATAAACTCCTATTCCAATTCTTCCTGGTACAGGAAAGCATGGGAATGAGGAGAGGAGCAACTCTTCCTGAAGCAATAGAGCACAGAATAGGCATTTTTTCAATGCATTGCGCTGGATGTCTATGCCAGATGGCATCCCAGAGACACTGGAACACTATTTCCCCGTATCAGTAACATGCACACCACTGTGCCTGAGTTCTCCATAAATCAGTCCTGTTACTCTTAAGTTTTTTTACAACATGATGCACTTATATATAAACTAATACTATTCATTATTTCGGCAGGGGTGTCCTTGAACAGAACAACCCTGGATTTCAGAACAACTCTATACTCTTTGCAGCCATGATAATTTTGCTGCTCATCCTTTTCACTGTCTTGGTCTACCTTTTGATTTGCAAGTGGCTCAACATGAGGGGAAAAAAGTAACTTCCAGAATTCACACACCTTGTAAAGCAATAAGTAGCAAAGCAGCTCCAAATGTTAGAGGCACTGACAGACTGATTCATCCTCCGCCCAAAGCAACTCTCTTGGCTGACCCACAACTGTACAAGTACATTCTGCTCAGTAGCTGGTATACAAAAGAAAGATAGGCAGAAAACGACAGCGAGGTGTTGATCTCAGTGTAGTGCTCTGCCCCCATCTGAGGCAGAGCTGCTCACAGTTAACCAGCACTGCTTTCTGGGTTCCTTTGCTGCAGCTGGGTTTTCATGCTGAAGATTGGTACCAGCGCAACTGCAAAGAGAACAGCTACAAAGTTGCTCAGAGTGTTTATATTACTGTTAACTGTATTTCTAAACCTTCATGGAAAGCTTATATTCTAATCTTTCCTAAAGGCAACATCAAACCAAAGCCTCAGTCTTGTTATTCTCCGGGGGATTTTTTTGGCCAACGGAACAAGTAACGGCTGCTTACCAAGATGTGCAAATGAGGCTGCTTTCAGCCTAAGTAAAAGCAGCACAGTATGACTCGAGTTCAAAAGGCCAAGTAAAACATCTCTGTACAGTTTTCAGGTCTCTGTGGAAAGACATTGATGCATTTGCTCCCCAGCCTGGTTCCCACTTCAGTGAAGTGAGTTTTAGTTTTTCTCTAGAACAAAATGCTCCAGCTGAGGTGAGCCCCTTCAGATGAAGTCCCCTCTGCAAAATCTGAACAACACAGAGCTGATCTGGTGAATGCATTATCCCCAGCCTCCTGCAAATCTGCAGTGCCCCTGCTTCAGGCACTGCTCCAGAGTCAACAAGCACATGCACCTACAGCACCTGATGAGACCAAGAAAAAAAACCAGCACAGCAGTGCTCTTCACTTACCCCTGGCTGCTACACAGGACATAGCTCTGCCCATCAGAGGTTTTGCTTTTGTCAGGTAACAACGATGGCAAAAACAGAAGAAACAATAGTCCTGTTCAGTTATACATCAGCTCTTTGTAGTTGACGGCTGGGTTTTGGGCATCTTCCTGTGCTCAAATCTTCTCCTGCTCCATCGCCTTTAGAGCTGGGCAATATTTCCTTCAGAAAGCTGCTTCAGGCAGCCACTGGCTCCATTTCGGTGGCCCAGATCAGGACCTCACAGCCAGGACCCATCCTGCCCCCTGCCCCCCCCCCCCCCCAAGCGAGGGAGCAGGGCAGGCCAGGGGGTCAGTCAGGTTCAGCCAGGATCCTGGATCACCAAACAAGTCCATGATGATAAAGCAGGTCTGAGGTCAAGTTTAGAAAGTCAATCCACAGCTCAGGATCAGGTCCAGCAAAAATATCCAGCATGAGACACAACCCTGGGATGGCCAGGCAGGACCATGGTTATAAAACACATCCCGGTATCGGTCCAGGACATGAGTCCACAGATGAGGGTCCAAGGACAGCCAAAACATGGCTGTAGCTGAGCCAGGTCCAAGCTTCCCTGCAGAGCAGCTCAAAGAGATACTGAAAATCCAGGGCTCAGGTTGAAACTGGCTCCTGTGCCCTTGGGCAGGGTGTGAGGGGAGGCCCCAGGTGAGGCTGCTCAGGGCCATTAAAGCTCTTTCATGCCCTCGGGGCTCTGACAGCCATCGATCAAACTGGTCTGCAAGACCATATGGTGCAGAGAGGGTCCTGACTCACAGACAGATTGTTTTTAACTTTTTTTTTTTTTTTTGCCAATCACCATTTAAACTAGAAAATTAACACCATCAATTGGTATAAATTTAGATTTTATTCTGATTAATAGTGGTGATTACCTGCTCTCTGTCTGCTGAAATGATCCACTAAAGACTTAGGTTACAAAAATACCAGAACTGCATCTTTGGTACTCATTTTAGATCCTGTAATTTTGAATGATACCAGTATTACAGACATCTGAAAGTGCACTGCTTCTCAAAAAATAATTTAAAAAAAATCTTTACATTTGAAAAAAATCAAACCAGAAGAGGACTCACATGCAATTAATGTAGTAACCCCAAGGGTGCTTCTCCTCCTGTGGTACCCTGGACATAAGTGACAGCTAAGGAGGGCATTATCTGAGCTCTAGCCTCGAGGTAAGCAGCTGAAAAATCCTGGAGAAGAGGTTAAATTAAAATATTACAGGTAGCTCCTGCCTGCCCCAAAAGCATCTTGCTCAGTGTGGTACCTGCGGCAGGTGGCGCTCACTGTCTACAAATAGGAGAGAGCTGCTCCCTGCTCCCATAAACCGAAATAGCCTCTTAATTACACGAAAAGAGAAAGAAATGAATACATTGGAGAATAAATAAGAAACAAGGCTAAACATGGGATGACTGCGCTGACATTAGCGATTATCACCCTAAACACCACTGCAGACGTTCTGCATCAGGAATAGGGGATCTCTGATAACAGAAACCTTTATGCTGCCTTCCTCAAGTGTAGGCTGGAGTAATATCTTTAGATGAACCACATCACAGATAGCAACCAAAAAATGTGGGAGAAATTTGGGCTCGTTTGGTGAGGGGCAGGCAATTAATACATGCAACTCATCAAGAGAAATCCCATGCAATTATATATACATACATCCAGCTGATTTTCCAGCTCTTTTTCAACTTCCATGTAAGTTTGTGTTCTGAGGGCTAGTCTGACCCCCTGTGTATAGAGCTTACAAAAATCTTCCCAGAAGTTGAATAAAGTATATCTTGGAGATGCATTCCAAAAAATAATGCTATATGAGCTCACTCAAGCAGGAGCCTTCAGTGTACAATCTGCCTATTAGTAAGAAATGGCAGCTTCACTGGAAGTGGCAAATTTCTGCTTCTAGCTGTTAAATATTGCTAGGCCTTTTATAAAGACATACAGAAATGCACTCTTTCCAGAGCTCCTGTTTTATAAGTAACTCAATAGTCAAACTACCTCTCCACTATTTTTAAAAATAAACTAAAACAAGGCAGTTTTTCAAATTTAACCTTAAAGATTTTAAGTTCCTTTTTTTCAAGTTCCCTTGAACTCTCTGAAGATGTTCCAGATCTTCCTACAAACTTCTACCCCAGAACTGGGTTCCCATACAAATGTGCAGGACCCTGTTCAGCTCCTTTACTTGATATACTTCCTCCCTTTACTTGGGAGAACAAACAGCAGAAGGATGGATGTGACTTACCCCTCCAGACCCGGGAACAGGAGCCCCACTGCAGGGCTGCAGCTGCTGCTTGTGTCTTGGCATCACCTGCACCACGTTTGTTCCTCAGATCACGCATGCTGCCAGCAATGTGGTCTTCTACATCCTAAGGAAAAGCATATTCAAAGCAAAGTTATGAATAGAAATAGACATTTGCCAACTCAGGAAGAGAGGGGAGATGAAACGGTGTGTGGGGAGGGAGCAGGTGGACTTACTCTACAACAGCCTCTGAATGTGAACAAGACTATTTGTGCCACTGACACATTTCATGTTCATGTATCTAATGCTAGGGTATTTGTGGGATCTCGCTAGCATGAATTAAGAACAGGAAGCAGCAAATGGTGCTTTCAGTCAGTTGTGTCTGGAGAAATCCCAGCATACAGTCACTTACAAAACCGCAAGTGACCTGCCCAGAGCTTGAAAATGGAACTGAAGTTGGGAACTCTATATTTGAAAGCACTTAGGTTGGAAATGCTGGGCCAAATTTACCACTGTGACAAGCAGCACAATCCTCCTAAAGTGGGCATGCTTCTTTCAGATCCCAAATTGGCTTTATCCACTCTTTAGAATTTAAACTGTTGAGGAGACCAATAGGGCAGTACTTAGTATGTGTCCTTTTCAAGCACGCACTTTTCATTAAGCAACTTTTTTTAGACAAAGAACTTTTCACAGGAAGATGAGAGGATCTGCCTGATGAAATATTGACTCTTCCAATTCATATTAGATTCTCAAGCATCATTCAACATCTCTGAATTGACTAATGGCCATCACAGCAAATGGATTTCCACCTTAATCTTTAGTTCTTGTCTGAATGATATTAATACTCATTGTTTATCACTAATGAGCTCTAGAATATGATGTTAACAGAAGCAATTAAGGCCCAGCATAACTGTCTGCAACACCGTGCTGGAACTGAATATATGGCTAATGAATCACTTCCATAGTTCAGTTTCAATTTCCTTACTGCAAATTGTACTTCAGATGAGTTGAGCTCATCTTAGTGTCCAGGTTGTTGCCTTTATTTTTAACCTGTGTGTCTGTGCAAAAGATTGCTTATGTAAGAAAGAAGCAGCTAGGTCTTTTGAAGAACTAGCCTTTTTATTATTTTTATTTATGGTTCAGTGGTAGCAGCTACCTTAAAAGAGAAGTGTCATTTTTAGGATGCCTTTTCCTGTACCGGGCATAGATTTAAACTTCTTCTAAGGTGTTTAAGTTCAGAACAAAGCTTGATTCAGAGCATTGTTTAGCCAGGACTGCCAGACCCTTACTTCTTGTGTAGATAACCATGACAGAGAGGTAGGGCACGTCAGGGTGGTTTTTTGCCTGGTTGAACCTCTCAAGGCAAAAGAGTGTCTCTCTAAAATCTTTAGTGAAGCACAGCTTCAGGTAAACATTTACATGTCATTTGTGGTCACAAGAATTCAAAAGCTAAGATTGAGGGCAAGAAAGAAAGCGAAATGTGATGCTACCAAGATCATTTTTTGTTTTGCGCTGCTGTTCTGTCCCAGAAAAGTTTGGGCATCCCTGTCTTAAATGAGCTATTATATCAACCACGGACTCTTCAAGGTACTTTGGAGCTGACCAAACCCAGAAAAGGTGCTGCTACTTGACACAAACTTTCCCAGAAGTGAAGATGAGAATTGCTGTAAACCTCCAATTTGATGACTTGGTCCTACACCTGAAGCTAGATATTCTTTACTATCTACAGCAGTAGGAACCTGTTGTAGATAAAGCTTGTCTTGAAATAGCTGAGCTTTTCATGTTCTGATATACTGAATAATCCACTCATCTAGTGTTGAAGGCCAGTGAAGAACACCGTATGTATCAGACAACATAATCATTTGATCTCATACTGCAAGAAATTGCTGAGACAAGCCAGTGCCAGTTTGAATTTGTCATACATTTTGGCAGGAGGCTCCAAATCTGCCTGAAGGTGCTCTGTCAGTCCAAACTGAGAAGAAGTTAACAGTCATGGAACTGTTTCTGTTCATACATTCATGATGATGAAGCTTCTTGCTTTATTGCTACAAATCTGGCATCCTACATCTGTGATTTTTTCCTCTAAATGAACAGTTTCGCCACTAGGCTCACCTGGCTGCCTTTGACTGCCGCACTGCTGTTTCTCTCAGCACTAGCTCTGGCTGGTTTTTTTGAAAACTTCCTTCTGAAATGAAAGATTAAATGTAGCTCTTCAGCTAGCAAAGTGGAACACACTTAGCTGCTGCAGGAGAACCAGAAAATTTTTACCTGTCTTCACCTACAGATGTTATCATCACACCTACAAGGAGGCTCTGCACTTTGACATTTTTGATCTCTGATTGATGCTTAGTACCAAATTAGTCAGCAGTTCCTTTTTTTATTTTTTAAGAGTTATCTATCTAAGGGCCAAGATCAAAGCAAGGAGAGCATCATTTCATTGTGCTGACTTCAATTGCAGTGTCACTTTAATTTGCAATCACTGAAGCAAAACCTCACCAAAAGCAATTAGCCTGCACTCAACTCAGTGCTGCAGGAGTCACGCTGCTATAGCAGCCATGCTACTGAGCTCTGGGGTGCCCCTGCCCAGCAAAGCCTGCAGGTGAGAGCGCAGCTCTGGAGCAATGGACCTGTGTCACTGGTGATGAGAAAGGGAGACTTGCTGGGATGTTTTAGAACAAAATGATCTGGAAAGGAACTTGAAGTCAAGCTTCCACAGTTGTTTTTTGTTTGCTTGCTTGTTTGCTCTATGTATATAAAGGGGAATCGAAAGAAGCTTATTTCATGCAAATTTAACTTTGGTAAAGGCAAGGTTATTGAGTAATTTTTGGGTTTACAAGGCTTCTTGGTTTGCTCAGGAGCAGACTATGTACTTCCATTGAAAGACATCAGAATAGGAGACCTGCACTGTAAGTGCTGGGAAAAAAACATTAATAGCCAGTTATGCACCATTTGTAATGGCATGTGCATGGGTGGCTGTCCTCTGGATTCTCCAAACCTTATTCAATAATGCAGATTAAAGGTGGGGGAGGGGGGCCAACATTCACAGTTGAGGCATGGAAAGCAGCAGCAGATGAACCAGTGCCACTCTTATCACTGTGCATTAGCAGGATGTAGCACAAGATGCAAGTTGTCTTCACTGTCTACATTACCATTGCCACTAATTTGTGTTATGGCAGAAATGTTCTCCTGAGTTGGGAAACGTACAATCATACATCTCATCCCCGTCTCCCCAAATTTACAGTTTCTACCAGCAAGGAAAGGAGTGGATAGAAGAGTAAAACCTTCACTCTGTTTTCCGCAGAGGCAACTGAGACATCAAGTGACAAAGCAGTTTACTCATGATCTACAGAAAACCTGGGGGACTGTTACAGGCCAGATCTTCACCAGCCAAAGCCCAGTATCAGACGGGCAGTGGGTTCCCTTTAGAGCCAGCAGCAGCAGCAGCCCCCCAGGAGTATCCTTCAGTGCCTGGGCAGCTGGGTGCCGACACTGCCCTTGTGCCAAGCAGACTCAGGTCAGTCAGAACAGAGATGTCCCCAGGGCTCGTTTGCCCATTAAGACGGTGGGAAGACAGCTTGAGCCCCTTTACAGCCGCCGCCACCTCTCTATATACTGATACCTTAAAAAATGCTGCCATCCGTTTGCAACACCCATTTTTTTCAAGATGTCAGAAACTGAGCACCAAACACCCCCCACTGGCCCTTGCCATCGGTGGGGGACCAGGTCTGCTAAAGACGGGGGGAGTATGCCAGCCTGAAGCAGAGGGAGCCCCCAGAAGTGCTGGCAGCCCGGGGGAGCATGCAGCAGCCCCCTCCCCACGCCCATCTGCCCGTGGCCGCCCTGCCCGGGGCCCCTTTGTCCGGGGGCTGGTTCTCAGGGGGGGCCGGGGGCGGCCATGGGTGCTATATTAGGCACCTGCGGCTCGCACAATGGGCTGTGGGTGCTCGGGGGAGAGACAGATTGATGTATTGTGTGCGGGGGAGGAGGGCTGTCACTTGAATCCATGTGAACCCAGGCTTTCGGGGCAAGGGAGATTGACAGCTTTTGTAGGTCGCAGCTCTCTTTCAAAGCTCTGCTTTATAGACAGTAGGTTAGGGGGCCCGGGCTTTCACTCCCATAATTCGAACAGGGCAATCATCAGCACTGAGAATTTCTTCTCTCTCTCCCTCTCCCTCTCTCTTTTTTTTTTTTTTACCCCCCTTGTTATGCATTAAATGATTTCAGTGGAGGAATGTGCAGCATTAATTAGAATTGGTTAGTAGATACCAAGGGGAAAAGTTTCTTCACAACAACTATAGGAGGTGTCACTGCTACAAAGACAGTTTTGTTTTCGCTCTCCCCCCCATTATCAGTGCAATATGTAAGGTAGCGATTCTTTTCATTTAAATTAAGTGGAAAGCTACTAAATCTTGTTTTATTCTCTAAAAAGAAAAAGGTCCTTAACACTTATCTTTTAACTTCTTTTATTTTGTAAGGTTAGTGTTTACTTTTGCTTTCAGTCCTCCCCATTAATCGGCCTGCAAAGATGTGTATCCAGTTTTGTGTATCATTTAGCTCTTACAATTATAGGCCAGTACAACTAATATATAAGGATTGTCTCCTGATTAAAGCAACAACGTTACCATTTAAAATCAAAGGCGCTTGTCTAGAAGGACACATTGAAATTCAGAAGTGTGGCTGGCCGTTCTCTGCAGGGATTTCCTAGTTTCTTTCAACTTTTTAAATAGAAGTTAAGAAAAAAGATGGGCTTGAGCATATAAAGTAAGAGCTTAGAAGAAACGCTCATTAATATATTTATGTAATATTTTTATGTCATTCCTTAAAAACTTTTCCCATAGACAATGACGAAACAAATATTAGCCCTCGTAGTGTTTAAATAAATTTTCCATCAAATGTACTCAACTAGTTCATAAAAAATAATCAGATAAATAAATAAAAAAAAAAAATCTGAAGTGAGTTTTGACATTTAGCAGTAGACCCAATCCTAAGTGCTAGACCATAGGGCAATACACATTCTTTTATTCTCTGAAGGGTTTGAAAATGACCAAATTATTACCCCCATAAAGCATTGTCCCTTAAGACAAGTAAAGCCCACTGCTATCTCTAGAAGTAAAATTCTAAGGCTCCATGCCCTGCAGATTCTCTTGCAACGAATTGCCATGAAAAGCGAAGATACATACGTACTTTGCCCACAGTATCAGTCAGAAAAAAGTTAGCGTTCTTTGTACCAGGAAAAGTATAATTCTTCTTGTTCCCCCCGAAGGAGTGCTGAAAGCACAGCTGCAGCAGGGCTGCCTGGGAGGACAGAGCAGGGAGGCAGTGGTTCTGCTGCAGGCACCAGTGCCTAATTTTTTTGTCTGACCCACACACAGTCTGGCCTGTGCATTCCGTAGTCAAAACCCCAGCTTAAAAAATAAGCTTTGTTATTCAGTATCTGGACCATGACAAGCCTGATTATATTTTCATCTTACTGATAAACCAGGAGTTACTAGTGGGACACGCGACATTAGAGAGAAATTAGCTATTTTTTTAACATAGCTCAGCACTGACACAGCTTTAAGAGCTGTGTAAAGATGAACAGAGCCCGTGCCAAGGAAGAGAGAAGCAGTTTCTACCAAGCATGGGGTACAGTTCTCTAAGTAAAAATTTAACTGAGTAAAAAGCCAACTAAAATATTTCACCTTCTGGTGGGAGACTTTTCCCCACCATGAACAGGAAGAACAAAGCTATTAAACATCTGACATTGTCTTGCAAGGAAAAATCCATTGGATATGAAGAGTTATTTTCCATCATGCAGGGGAAGGGAGAAGCAGTTTCTCTTCTCTTCTACCTCCCCACAACCAAGAGTTCAGCTTCAGTGGCTGGGATTTAAACACTGGAGGCTGCACCATAGCACTGAATGCTCTATCAGGTGCCAACGTCCAGAGGATCCCAGACAGCCGAGCTGGTTGCTGCCTCAGACACAGAGCAGCACTTCTCTGGGGAGCTGAGGTCACTGCAAAGATTGGTTTTGAAGTAAGCCCCAGCCCTGGGGTCAGTCAAGGCAGCCCAAAGCTTTCTCAGCGGCAGTTCACTTCCCCGCACAGCACCAGCACTGCGCAGCGGGACCCGCTTGCTCACTCCAGAGGCGCGATGCTGCTACGCGGGTTGCGCTTGCCAAGATTTCCCTGTCTCCTGCACCCTGGCCCAAGGGCCGTCTCTTTTTTTTTTTTTTTCCTTGACCACAGTACCTCTCAGAATTATGCATCCCTCATGCATGTAAATGAGACGGGTCCAATTACACGCGAGGGAGAAAGGGTTTAATGAATCGTGAAAAAGCAAGGGTTGCATAGAAAAAACTCAATCCCAGTGCCCTCTCATCCCCCCACTTGGAAACGTGTGTTTCTCGTTTTTGAGAGTGATGAGAGAATGCAGAGGAGTGAACGGGAGAAACCCACAGCTGAATGAATACAACACTTGTTTGTGTTTATTACAGCCTGCACTTGAAATCTGTGATACACACTTTCAAAGAAAAATAGTTTAGCGCAGAAGTTACATTCCTCTACACAGCATAAACAAATGCAATACATGACTGTAGATAACTCTCTGTTCCAGTTCTCCCATCTGGAGTATATTCCTCTTCTTGCTCTCCTTTCCTCTGTGTGTATATGTAAGGTCTTACATGAATTTAAAGGACAAGGAACAGGCAGAAGCTGGTCTTGTAAAATACAAACACAGGTTACACGGTCTAAGTTGTATGACTAACTTCCACACCTGGCTGACCCTGAAGTTGGTTGTTTATCACTGGCTGGTCCAGGTGGATGTGAACTAGACAGCATGGGATATGACGAGCATTTTAATGCAAACAACATTAAAGCAGTGTTATTAATGTCAAGTATGATTTCATGTGGTTACATTTAAGATAGACATTATAGCAAACTGATCTGTGAATATTCTTGGATTGTTCAGAGGTCTTTTCCTTCTGCTGTTTTTTATTTTTTCCTTAGCAGGATTAATAATTGTTGCTAAAATGACTTTAGTATCTAAAATCACTGTGTAGGAAAAACTCCCAGTGTCCTCAGTGGGAATTACACAGTATTGTGGTCCCAAGTGATGAAAAGAAATAAACACTTGCACCTGAAGGTGGTCTTCCTTTTCCGTAGCAATGAGGCAATCACAGGTACTGAGCAGTTTCATCTCCATTTGAAATGTAGCAGAGCTATTATCTGTTCAATATCTTTAAAATTTGGCCTCAAGGTTTCCTTCTTTATTTGGGCATAGAAATACCTGTGAAATTGCACATGGAAGTGATTTCTCACTAAGGTAGGATGCAGCTACAAAGAAGAATAGCTTCCACAACAGCAATAGGATAACTCCAAGTATGTACAAACTTACACAGGAGTATGAGCAATTTGTGGAATTACACCAAGCCTGCTCCATTTTTTTACTAACTTGATCTAGAACCCTGCAGGAAAAATGCTTAAGGCAGCCAGTACACAACTTCTAGCAGTTACATATTCACTCATAATTGTGTATTCATTCATAAGTAAATATGTCCCAGTAGAAGCACATGGAATAAAAAGACCTTTTGCTTTGGTGTTGCACATTCTTAGTTATTTCTGCATAGGCAAAAAAGCCCTGGACCACTGCTAGTGATCCAGGATGCTGCTCTGGTTGGTTCAGTTACTGCTAAACTGAGTAGTGGAGCTAAACTCTATGATCTTAAAAAGAAGCTGCCACTATCCCAATTGCTTCTTCAACTTTGAGGCATCAACGTGGTTCAAGCCAACAGAACCCCCTTGATGTTGAAGAGAAAATGGAAGTGATGCACAAAAGATGCCTGCCTTTGTGACACCTCCTAATTTTTCTAATCTTCCAGTGACACCATTATTGGAATTTCCATCTGGCAGGGCTCTTCAATATGCTGTCAGTGGGGACGACATGCTGTATAGTAACCTCTGTGTCCTGGACACAAATGCCTTCATCTATGCTACTGGAATCAGGAGGGAAGGGGTGATGCCTGTACAGAGAGTAGCTGAAGCAGCCCAGCTCCCTTAGGAAAGGAAACAGAATTAACAATATGGGAATACCATAGGATAGTAAGGGTTTGCCTGTCTGCATAGCCACAAAATGCATAAGCCTACACTCTGGACTTTCCCAAAGAGATGTCATTGCTGAATCTCATGAAGTTCATGTTCTGTCATTGTCTCAGACTAGTTATCCTGGCCTCTTCACAGCAGGTGTTCAAAAACCCTGATTACTGGTCATATTCACACAGGTGAGTGCTGTTCCCTGCTGACTAAAAATGGATGACATTTATAAGAAGTCAGATAGAAAAATGAAATTTCTATTTCTGCACTTAAGAAAGCAAAAAATTTCAGACTATTCAGTGAATTTCATCCAAAGATGGTACAGAAAATATCTTGAAGAAGACATGTTGTAAACCAAATTTTCACATAAATCACTTGTCCTTTAACTTTGTCTGGCCCACAGAGTGACTCTGTCAGCCAGATAAATAAAACCTTGCTTGGAAACTACCATTTATAGAAGCACAGAGGGAAGAAATAACGTCTGAGATCCACAGCTTTCAGAGATATGTGAGGGTCTCTCGTTGCTGTCGCCTTTGGTCACCTTTGCTGTATCACCTTTGCTCTGTGTCATGAATATAGTGCTCCAATACATCTTGTTCTGTAATATTTTTGAGCATCATTCCATAATTTTTTGCCCGGCTAGGAATTTTTCTGGTTTCAGATGAATGACAGTATCAGTGCAAGGGAAGCAGCAAGACTACAATCCTTCTGGCAACAGATAGCTCTGGGTTTGGCTCATCTGCATTGTCAAACCACAACTGCACTGCTCATGTGTGGGTCCATACAGCTACACCCCAAAGCTGTCACCTACTTCATATGATTCTGGTTGTGGTACAGGAGCCTGATGAAAACACGAAGTTTAGGTTGTGATTTCAGAATCCCTTCTTATGATTAATTTCTATGTGCACCAGACTCCTTTCCCTTTGAACTGATAATCTTTGTATCCATTATTAGAAAACAACATCATATACAACTCTGTTAAGGAAAAGGCGCATTCTGGAGCTCATAACTGGGATATATTTCATCATGGAAGATGGATAAACAAAATGTCTTCAGTTACCAATTTCACCAATAGGCAGCTAACATGCTATTAGCATGTTTTCATGAAGGACCAAACACCACTTGGGGTTAAAGGGCATTTGTTTTCCAACAGGCATTTTGTTTGAAGTTATTTAAGGTCAATGCCTTCTTAAAGCATTTTGGAATTATCTTCTTTTTTTTGTAAAGCAGTGCAGAAGAACAGTTCTTTAATGCAATATAAAAGTTAAAAAGAAATATCAGTACAAAATACCAAGTCACTCATGAGATACCTTTTTTGTATATCAACTTACAAACTGAGAATAGTAAAAAGCACAAACCCACATAAATGCTCCATTCCCATATCAATGGGATACACCACTACCGGGAGGACCATTTTCTGCATCAAATCATACACCTGCAACCTTTCTTTCCCATCAGTTTCCTCCACATCACTGTTTCTCTTGTGCTTTTACCATATTTCAATTTCTTCCCTGCCCATGCATGGCAGAGGCTTGGGTAGTGCTCAGTTAGGTTGGCACAGCTTTCATGGGTCATCAGTTCAACCTCCATCTCCTGGAAAGGTGGTGGTACTTTTCTAAGGTCTTTCCTCAGCAATGGGTTGGGAGGAAACACAGGGGGCTAAGTTTTTGCTGCGGAAGCACACACAACATTTTGCATGCTCCTAAACTCTCTAATCCAGCCCTTTCGGCCCCATTTACCCCTTGTTAACTTAGGGGTAAGAGCATGTACACTTTGCCTTGCCCATCAAAGCTCCTGTTTGTTTCTGTGCGTGACTGCTACCAAGAGGAGCACAGGTAGTGAGCCAGAGGGGACTGGCAGAAGACACAGACAACGATAAGGGAAGCAGCAAAGATCTGTCTCAGTTTTTGTCCACCAGCTTTGGCACATTTGCTTTTAAGGTTTAACTGCATGAGTTATGTTTTCAGTAATCAGTTCTGATTTCTACAACCCAGGATTTGACTGTCTGCACAAAAGCATTTACTTTTCTCTCAACAGAAAACATACTAAAACACAATTTCAAGTTGTAGATTTTAGGGTTTTTTTAATGGAGAAACATTAGGTAATTAAGGAAATCATGCACCATGTCATGTGGAGGCCTCCTGACAAATACAACTTTGGTGGCCATGACCCTGGCCAGAGGAAGAAGGCTGTGATGTCACCTCATCCCCAAGTCCCAGTTTCACGGATAGTATCTCTGAAAGGAATTGTCTAAAGGAGATTGTTCCTTATGAAAAGTTCACATGATGGAGTCTGAAGGGCTTGTTTCACTTGAAGCCCAGCAGGACAGAGCTGTTTGGAAAGAAGCATTCAGTGTGTTCTGTTTTGCTGAAAGCTGTCACAGTGAACAAGTACTTAGCAAACAGCATGAACAAGGATTTGAACTAGAAAACTAGCAGGGCCCTGACAACATTGTAATAGTGGGCTTGTCTGTTCAGAGCCTGTACAATGATGCATGAGGGCATGAGAAGGAAAACAGGAGAACGAGATTTTTGTATTTTTAGGTTTTAAAGGTGACAGTTTATCATTGCTCTAAACTTGTTTGTATTATTGTGGTTGCCTTTGGCATCAGTGGGAAGGGAAAGCATCCTGGCAAGAAGGGGAGCAGGGCAGAGGCACAGGGCACGGCCCAAAGGGTGAACTGATTGACTAAAAACCAGTCAGTTCTTTTCCCATTGTTCTGTTTTGTAATGTTTTTACTTCTGTTATGATGGGCTGACTGTTTAAGCTGTCTCTAATCCATATTTAGTGGTGAACAAAAGCTGCCTGAATGCCAGTCCAGAACTGAAAGAGAACCTGCAATTCCACACCTTTGCAAACAAGCCGCTTTCACCCAAGCACCCAGCTGCTGACACCACACAAGTATTGGAGACTAGCACCAATTAAAGACTCCCCTCCCTCTCCCCCATCATACCAGAGATTGTTGAAGGCAGCACAACATTAAGAGACATCAAATGACTAGGAAATTAGAATAGAATAAACAAAAATTCTCCTCTTAGTTTTACATACTGCAACCATGTCCTTATTTCTAAGGCAAACCCCAAAAACCCACTAATCACACCTTTTCACCATGATTATGACAGGTGTATAGTTTATGACAAAAAAAGTTTCAAAAGCAGTAGGAAATGACTAACTTTTTATTTATCACTTCTAACATGTGCATTTTCCTAGACATGGAAAGTCCCTAACTGGTGTCCTTTGCTACAGAGGACTAATAATCCCTTCTTCTACTAAGCAATTGGCACAGAATCCCTGTTTGCCTCCTTCCCTTTACAAGGACAGAAGACTGGCAATGTTTAAGTGCTTAGCCCAGCATAGCACCCACCCCTTTCCTTACAGACCTCAACAGGCTCAGGATGAAAAGCGCTTTTCTAGCCTATAAAAAAAAACGGCCAGTTTTATCGAGGGGCTGGGATATGTTCCTGGACCTGCCATTCATTGCCTTCATACTCTCCGTCATGAAAACCTCTGCTAATGGTTTGTGGAAAGAGCACAGATGGAGGAAGATAGAATGAAGAATGACCTGCTCCTACCGAAGCTTTATCCTTGGACGGGGACACTGCTCACCTAAGCCATTCCTGGGGGATTTGATCCTAGGAACACCTTCACCGATTAAATGAATCAGAGACACTACTTCAATCCTGATCCTCTTACTGCATGTACTTCTTTTTTCCGTTCATGTTCAGTAATGGTGGTATTGCTTCTGTCTGTAAATTCGGATCTTAATTTATAAGACAAATGTACATTGCTTTAAAATGATTATAAAGATTATTTTGTCTGGCCTACTGTCTCAATGTGGCCCGTATGGTGTATATAGTAAATCTTGGCATGCAAAGAGTATCTACCTTTAACCTGAGGCTTCCAAACCCTTTAGCATTAAGGACTATTCAGAGCTGCAAAGACAGGAATGATTTTTAGTAAATCACATGGTTTCTGGGTAAATTCTCCACTAAGCCCCTTCACAACTCTGCTAAATGGCTAGGTTTAGGATGACCTGTGTTCCAGGGAATCCAGAATTATGACCACCAAAGCAACAAGTCTGTGCTGGCTTTGTCCAGATCTGAGGAATCTGTTTTATCACTTTTGTGATACTGCACATGTATTATGCTCTAATAAACATGTAAACCAGGTATCAGGTGTTTCCTAAGACTCAGAAATATCCTGTGGGATTGAACTTAGTCAAATGATACTCAAGAGCTAGTATCTCCCTCTCATACCGGCACCCCTCAGATCCTGGTAATTGTATTATGAGTTTCTTATCACTAGGGGTATAACAGACTTTTTTCAGCAAAGCAAGGAGACCCAATTCTAAGACCGTTTTCTTGCCAATTCTTTTCAGCTGCTCCCTGAACCAGATAGCATGTTTTCATTATGAAAAAAAGTCACCTTCCCCTCTTTTTCTTTGCTTTTCCAGCCCAAATCTCCTCTCATTTCAAGTATACTACAGTGCAGAAGTCTGAAAGAGAATGGACTAGGCTTTTTTTTTTAAATGCCAGTATTATTTAGGGACCTGACCCAAATGGCTAGTCAGAATAGTTTTGTACAGAAGCACAACGGCTATCATTTATCCAGCAGCACTGTACTCACCAGCTCCCAGGCGCAGCTCTCTCTGGTGGCATTTCTACTGCAGACAACGCTTCAGTCTGTGGGAGACAGCAGTCCTTTGAACTCAAGTGCTCTATGAAAGGTCCAAGCTGATTTGGCTAGAAAGGTGAAATTCTGTCATTAATGATATCCTCTGGAAATGTTACCCATACTTATGCTGCGCCGAAGGAACTACCACCCCCTGTCCTTCCTTTAGCTCTTGGCAATACAGGCAGATGTCCACTCTGCTGGCAGCTGTTGCCGCAATCCAGAAAGCACCACTGTCCACTTGCTTGCTTGATTTGTGGGTTGGTTTCTCTGAGTGCCCTCAGACTGCTCCAGAGAAAACCTGGATGGCTTAATTTATACATTTTTAACAAGATAGCTTGGGTTAGCCTGGAGAATTTTGTCTGAAAGGAGAAAATGTTCACATTATGCCCTCACCACAGGACTGAGAGTGAACTCACATGCAGAGGTGAGCTCCAGGTAGAAATGGTGACATTTCCAGCTTGCAGAGCTGGCTACAGAAGATGCCACCACTGCACAGTGATTCTGGACAGCGGCATAGCTGTAGATGGGCAGGATGCAACCATATCTCCCACCTCTGTCCCTCCACCTCTATAAAATATCCGCTGTCATTTTTATGACTAGTGTCTCTAGCTTTTGCCTCTAAATTTGCAGAACAACTTTGCTCCACCTGCTGTTCCTTGCAGCATTTGTAGTATCACAAATAGGATGGCAGCTAGTGATCTGCCGCTAAAACCGTTACTGTCCCATCTGTCTGCCCAGAAAATAATGCCCAGCAGCAGGATTTTATGTCCTTGCATATCGTGGGAAAAAGACTTCTTTCTTCCATTCCCCACCCCCATAGATAAACCACATTACTTGTCTTTAAGCTGTTCTCTTCCCAGGCTAGCCTACCTTTAGCCCATGTACTGTTTGAAACCAAAATACAGAGCCCCTTTCATGAGGGGAGAGATGTGTTCCTGCCAGGTCCCAGTGTTCTAGGGAATTTGCCAGACCCTCAATAATCTGATCCTCTGTCTTTTGGCTCCAATGCTTAGAGCTGGCTCTTTGGTCTGAGTTCTCCCAAAACAGGATCTCCATCCCCTCCTGTATACTGCTTTCCCTACTGCCCAGTAACTGCATGTAAGGTCCACCCCCTTTAGCATTTCCTTCCCCAGCAGAGCAGCCTGAGGAAACAACAGGAGCAGCCAGTCCCTCCACCCTCCAGACAGCACAGGCACAAGCAAGAAGGAAAGTTTTCTCTTTGCAGTGTCCCACTTAAGTGCTTAGAGCACTGCAGTAACTGCACTGGATTTGATTCCCATAGCACAAAATACCCTTCAGAGGGCTGCAGGAAGCTGGCAGACATGCCAGGAACACAAAGAGGGAAAGTCATGTAAAGAATGGCCCAAACAGGGACCTGGAGGGGACTAGGTACAGCTGAGCTGCACTCTACTGAGTGCCCAGTTACTGTCAGGCACACCTTCCCCTCGCTGGGGAAGTCAGCTGTATGTACCAGGCTTAGTGGCCAAAGATAAGAGACATCCCCTACTGTCCAGGGCTGCTGCTTGGTTAAGAATGGAATTTAGTCCAATTAATCATTATGCACAATGTCATAAGTGAAAAGTCCATGCCAGCAAGACTGCAACAGTGCCAGCCAGAGAGAGAAGGAAGGTATCACCCTATTTAGCTGTTACATCGTCACACACACACAGCAGCTGGAGGATATTGCTCCTCCAGACAGTTATCAGCCATCTGACCGACTTCCCTTGCAATCTCTTGCTCCCTCTTCTAACCAAAATGAACAGATTTTGCAGAAAAGGAATGTAATTTTAAAAGTCCTGAGTTAATCAAATGCTTTAAAAACACAGTGCCTGTGATACAATGGATCAACTCTGTCCTGGGTGTCAGCCCATTAACTCCAACAAGCTTACACCAAAGATGAATTTGCTCTGGTGCCTTTGTCAATAAAATTCTAGATTAAAAGAGACCCTATATAGAGCTGGTCCCAGAGGTAATTGCTAGTTAATCAGCCAATTAACTGACCCAACGAGTAGGAAAAGAGGAAGGGGGAATAAGGGGGAAAACAAATCAGTCAAGGTATGGTAGAACGTAATTCTTTAGGAGTTAATGTTAGAAATCTTTTCAAAGGGATTACAGACTACCTTGACTCATTCCCCCTTCTTCTTTCCTTTTTCTCTTCTTCCCAATTTGTAATTGTTGGTTCCCCTAATTGGCTGATTAACTACTTATTACAGACAGACCTGGAGGTATGTGGGATCCTGTTAGCCACGGAACTTGATTTCATCTAGCGAAGCAAGGCTGAATGCAGCACATCATCTGTATGGGTCATTTTCCTCCTACCCAGTTTCATAGTTTAAAGTCAAGTAGCATTTCATTTGACAAGAATCTTTTTAAAACTAGCTTCTATTTTATTTATTTAATACTACAAAGAAAAGGAAGGAAATTGTTTTAACAGTTTGTTATGCAAACAGAATGATTTTTAGCAACAGATTTTGTACCCCTCAAACTGATACATTATCAACACTATCAGGATATTTTAATGAATGAGCTGTCACAGCTGCTTGATGTTACAGTAATAAGTAATTACAATAGAATTAACCTCTATTTCCCTCTGATGGTGTTACCAGGCTGCTTCCTACCAGCAGCAATCCTGGGAGATCAAATGGTGGAAAGGACAAGCTGAGAAAGTTACCCTAATTTCCTCTCCTTGGAGTTCTGTAGGGGCAAGAGCAGAGCTCACCCTTGCAGTTGCTGGCTTCACATAAGATTTATAGTAAGTCAAAAGGGAGGAACCAGTCTGTTCTGGTACATCCTGAAACCACACAAACAAGGAGGAATCCAAAGTTGCTCTCTGAAGTTTCAAAGAGGAGTTTTGCTGCTTGTTCAACATAAAGGAAATCTTACAGCATCTCATTAATGCGCATGTCCAGCATCATGTAGGTGGAGCTGCTACCCTTAAAACAATGACATCATAGCTAGACAGGGCACCAAGTTTGACATCTCTAAAACAATACCTATCAGTGCACATGGCTGCACATACACAGGTTATTTTCTAAAGCTGGTGGATTGTTTTGGTCACTCACTCTCCTGTGTAGATAGTAAATAACGTTCTTTTTCTCTTCTCGTTTCTTGGGCAGCAGGACTCTGTGCAAAGCAGCAACTCCTCTGAGTATGATTGTTCAGGGACATAGGCACAGAACGGGGTTCTCCTAACACGGCATTTATTGCGTAAACCTCTTTTAATTCCACTTCTTTCCTTCAGCTTCAGAAGAGTTTGGGATTTTAGTTCTATTTAACATTTGTGACAATCTATTCCTCTTATCCTTCTTCGTTAGCAAAAGAGCAGGCTGAGACTGGGCAGCCCATCCTCAACTGCATGTAAATCACAAACTGATTAGGAAGTGATATATTCATCTCTAACTCCTGTATAAAAGTTATTCAAGTATTTTGACAAAATAAGTGCTGTTTACTTTATACGTTTTCTGCTAATTCTAAAGATTTCTGCAAACCTAAAGGATCTCATGGAATTTACAGGCTTGTGGCTTTGCTATTGAAAGTATAAAAGCATGCTAAATTAAGTTGATTTGCCTGTGAAAGAAACACGTCCATTATTCATGTCAGGGCCCTGTCACATCAAATTGAGGGAGTGAAGAAAACCCTTTTTTATCAACGTTTAGAAGCAAGGAAAAAACCAAGCATTCAGGGACTGAATTTCAATTGGGAGAAAGTCAGCCTGAAAGCAAGGTTAAAAAAAAAAAAAAAAAAAAAGTTGGGGACATGGCTAATGTTGGAAATCAGCAAAGGGTGGGTTGATTTAACTTTGGCTGGAATCTTTCAAACAGAAAGCCAGGATGAAACTTAAAAGTAGCAAGTAGTACACACAGTCTCGATGTCTCTCATGTGTAAACTTGTCAAAAGTAGTTAAGCTAATTCAGATTTAAGTCTTTTCAGACCCCGTTTTTCTTGGATGCTTCAAATTAATGATAAAAATGGTTAAAGAGGTAGAGCATTGTGTTTGTGTACTACTAATATTTTTATCCATTGGATATTATATGATTTAATTCTTATTGGCAGACAACATGTAGGGTTTTTTAAGTTTGATTAGCTGACAAAGAAATTGAAAAGACTGTTTTCGATACGGTTGTTCTATGGTTGTGCATATCTGTAGGGGGAGAGGGCTGACAGGATCCAAAATGCTCAGGATTTTTTCCTGTCCACTGTAAGACATGTATCACTTTATGTACCCAGAAAATTTTGGCTGATTTTTTTTATGACGTAGTGTGATAGGCACAGACAAAAAAAATGGCACATGTAGACACGTCATTTTAAAAATCAAAAATTAATTTGCAGTCTACTAAACTATTCCAATATACATAGAGTTAAATGAGAAACTGTAAGGAGAATTGTTTTATACACCGATATTTTTCTCATTGTCTGAATCTAATTTCTGGTGTGGCTTGCTTATTTAGCAAAACAAAAAGCTTGCAGTTCCTTCTCACTACAGTTGTTTTTTATAAGCTTAAAACCAGCATGTTAAGTGGCATTTCACAGTCTTCTGCTTAAAGCCTAATTGGTTTAGACTGGACACCTTAGAGATATTATTTAAAAGAAGTCCAGTTTTTATGTCCTTGACATTATTATACTGTACAAAGGGTAATTCAGCAACTTGTTTGCCTTAAATCATGTTTCTGGGTACCAGGCCTTTACATCAATTCTGCATGAGATTTGTTTTCCTACCTATTGTTTTTCCCTAACCTCACAGCCCTTGGTTTAACATGTTTTCTACTTTAAAGCTCTTATCTGAAAGACACTTTAACGCCTCATCCAGGCACTCTCTCATGCTTCCCAGCTTCAAAGTCTCAAGCTGGGAAAGCAAATCTAAGTCCCAAATGCTGGACTCCGCGGCTTCTATAGGACTCGCCACTAAAGTTAATTTCTTGTCTTTAATTGAAAATTGCAGCCAGTGTAAATAGGAGTTAGTTTGCAGCAGGCTTGCCACAAAAGGAATTACCTCGTGGAGTGGCTGCATTGGGGTAAACAGAGGGGATAAAAAAAACCAGAAAGAAAAGGGAAAGAAAAAAAGCCAGGGGTAAAAGAGGGAGGCATTGTACTGTGGAGGTAGCATCAAGACAAGGATTAATGGCTAGAGGAATTGCATTTTGTGTGCTTTCAGCAACATTACAATCTCCCAAAAGTAAGTGTTACTAATAAGCAGGCCAGTAAAGAAAGGTTAGTGTATTAAGGGAAATGGAAAAATCAGGCTTTCTAAATAAGAGAAGATTTTTATTCTGAAAAGACCAAGCAAAGTGTTGCCAATGTGTGTATTTTCAATACTTACATCTGAGTCAGCTGATGAAGTTTGTTATTTTATAGAGTTGGCAAATGGTAGGAAGTGATACATGACATTTTCTGCCAACTTCAGTTACTTCTATGTTCCCACAATTTGCTTATTTTACAGTACCTAGCTGGTAAGGAGAAACCCAGTCTGTGTTTCACTGTTGATACATTATAGGGATCCCACAGTGAAATCCAAGCAGCCGTGCTTGAAGTGTTCCAGGCCCTAGCAGAGCAGAACAAGGAGTAGCTGTGGTGGAAGGGAGGGCGGGATCCCTTTTCAATACTCAAACCTCTGCTGCCCTGGGATTACGATGTTGATACAGGCTCACACATTGTCAGATCTTTGCAGTGACTCAAAAAAACACAGCAAGAGAAAGTGAGGAGAACCCCGTGGTGTTCCGGGTCTCCTTTCTCTCACTCCCAGCAGTGAGGGTGAGTTGGTTTTCTTGCTCGTTGGACTCCCTGAACTGGCTCAATGACTGGTCAAACAAGCACCAGCGCTGGCAGAAGGGAGCAGATGAAAGGCAATAAGGTCTCCTTTTTCATTGGGAGCTACAGTTTTAGTAGCTCAGCTGCCCTATGGAACTGCACCCCGAGACTTCCTAACTCCTCCTTTTCTTCCAAATTCCTGACCTTTTCTATGCAACCCCAAGCACAGTATTATGGATGCTGTCTTCATGGGAATCCATTAGCAACTGTGATACATTTTTGTATTAAAATGATTACTATTAAAATGATTGTTTAAGCAAACATACTGACCTCTATTCTGTCTTGGGTATATCACTTATGCAGTGCATCACATCATTCCATAACAATGGAAACAGCTCAGCTATGGAAACTGTGGATATTCTGAAAAGCAATAGTGTGGATATTATCAGGCAATAAGACTGTTCCGTTGCTATCAGTGCACATATTCAAACTGCAGTTTTGAATGGAAGCCCATGGAACCAGAGTCTAAAAATCTAGTGGAAGTATAATTGAGTCTGTTAATACATAATGCAGAATTACAGGAAACTAACAGGATTCAGCAAAATGTACTCTACAATGGGGGTTTGTGTTACATAACCTATTTTTAATAATAGAGTCTGTGAAATTAAGAGCACTGCTGGTACAAAACAGAATCATACTGTTTTAAAGCAGAAAATTGCATTTGTTTCTACTCAGTTCACAGTGGGTTACAAGTTGTATTGTCGGAAAACTCTCTCAAAAGTTTCTGCAGCATGGATCCATTGGATGCATCTGTGAGAAACAGAACCAATGGAAAATCAAAAATATATCCTAACTATCCAAACAAAGTAACTTTAAAATGGCATTATTTTTGAGAATTCTAAAAATTACTCAGCCAAGGATTTATCCTCTTTCAGGTTTTAGTCTTGGACTTAAAAATTTATATACTTTTAAACTTTTTGGGTTTAACAGCGGTGGTTTTTTTTATTTACTGTCATGGGAAATAATTGAATTGTGCATGGTATGAGACTTTCTCCATGTGTACCCAAAAACAAATGCCATGCCTTTTAAACTTGGATCAAAATTAAGTCAGAGAAAGACAACGCTTAGCTCGAGGCATTGCCCATTATTATTCCGCTTATGGTACACACTTGGGAAGTTTTTATGTTCATAACTCAATGTCTCCAGTGCACCATACCTCTTAAAGATATGCAAGTTCATTTCAGCATTTATCTGCTTTTTTTCTCCTCAGGAGTTCGACTGTTTTTCCGCCTGATGGTTAGAATGAATTGAATATTTTGAACTCATCCATCAGATTTGGAAATGATCCCTGAATTGATGAGAGCGTTTAACAGTTAATTGAACATTTCTGTTGTGAACTTTCATTGTTTCAAAGTCCAAAAATATTGCAACCAGGAACGTGGACAAAGAAAAGAGGATCCATGACATGTTCTTGCACCACAATTTTTCATCCTCTAGAGAGCAGCAGGCATTTAAATAACAGGGGCATCACCCTGGTCTCACTCTTGGATATTGCAAGTAATGGTGATCTGAAAAGGACTTTCACAGAACCTGAGGGCTCCCATGTTCTGTACCAGGAAGTAATTCCACATTTTTCAAATCCAGGTTTTATTTGTGTTCGTCTCACACAGGCTGACTCCCCTAAACATACAATTCAGCCACCTGATTGCTACCCATGCCCGTGTGGGACAGATGTTCATAACAACAGTCTGAAACATTAGCCTGCCTGGGTGACACACACACTGTGGCTTATTTTGTTGCATTGGTAAATAGCTCATTATAGACAAGGACAGATAGAACACACACATTCTGCAGCCAGCAAGGCTTTCCACAGGAACCTGATGATGCCAATAAGTATTTAGTTGATTTTTAATCTTATTGTAATCTGTATACCCCACTGTCTTAGGTGACTTTGAAAATTCACACAGGCAACCAAGGAAACAATAAAGGAACCTGGACTTTTTCTCCCTCCTTGAAAGTCATGAAAACATCTTTCAGACTTTCTGCTCTATTATATCACTTCAGCTAAAAAGAAAATTTTTCTCCATTCTGAAATTCCACCGGACTGTCTTATTGCACCTCACCTTTCCCCTTTTCACCAACTTTTACACAATTCTTTAAGAATACGATTTGAATTTCTTCATTCATCTATGACAAGCCCTTATCTCAGTGTCACTGCTTCCTGTCATCCCTGGCACCCAGCAGGACATCGGCAGTATGTTCCACCTCCTAAGCACCTTCATCAAACTCCGCTGCCTCTTAACAAGGACCTTGAGAAAGAACCTTACTCCTTCCACATTTCTCAGACTGTGATGCTTTTCTACTGCAGAGTTGCTTACTCTGCTTCCCTGACAAGCCTAATTCCCTGATTCCTCTTTAGAGGCTTCCTTTATTTAGTAGTTTTTTGGGTTTTTTTCCCCCAGCACCAAGATCATTCCTCTGTGCTAGATGGTTAATTAACTCACCTCCCAGGTTTTCCAGGCTCCTGTGGTGCTGGAGGTCTGCACCTGGCCCTGCAGCTCTGGCTAAGTAGTCACATCCCCCAGCCCTGTGAAGTGGAGAGCTGGGCTTGATTTTCTTTGGAAGGTTTCAAAACAAAAATATTTCTTTCTAAATGATATTTCTCCTCCACTGTGGGAAACTGCTGAACATGGACTTTATATTTTCAGGGATGATAACATTTTTTAGCATTAATTCTAACTCAGAATTAACGCTAAGCCCTGCTCAGCACCAGCTTGGTAAAAAGCATTTGGCCCAGGGTTTGCTGTACATTTAAATCAGTGATAACTGCCACATCCCCCTCTCCGTCCTGGGCTTCTTGTCACTCCCTCTTATATGTGCCTATGCCATGACAGCACAGTCATCTGTGCAGTTCTGTGATGAACCAAGCTGTGAAATTGTTCCAGGTGGAAGAGGACCATTTTTTTGTTTTTTTGCTGGGCTGCTTTTCAGCCAGTCTCAATTGATGATGTGGCTTACGAGCACCACAGCCAGAGGTGGAAATCAGCATCAGGGACAAGGGACTGCTTTTCTGCAAGAGTCACCACTGAACCTTCACAGAACAGTCACCTCCTGAAGGATCAGGGAAAGGCAGGCATCCTCAGAGGTAACCACACTTATCATGGTCTTCATCTGCTTTCAGACATTGCAAACACCAATTACAACAGATACATCACAGGAATACCAGTAGGAATTTGAAATTCATACACATGCAAATTAAACCATTCCCAGCCTCTGGAGTCCCTGTCATTACATGCAGACATCTAGCAATGTTAATTAATATCCTGGTGCAATGAACACACTTAAGTACACAACAGCTCACCAGAAGAAATACAGCCCTAGAGAAATTAAAATCTGTTCGCTGCAGTATATTCTTACTTATGCTCAAAACACCCCTTGGACAATGTCAGAATAATTTCCTATATATTACCAATGAGAAAAGACCCATGCAAATAGGTAGGGATAATTTGGAGGGGATTAGATTCTGTAGTACAGTAATTTTCTGTGAATTTGAAACAGAACAATTTGCTTTATTATACTGCAGTCAGCTCTGTCTGGATAAACTGTAGAATCATAGAAGCATTTAGGTTGAAAAAGGACTTTGAGATCAACAAGTCCAGCCATTAACCCAGCACTGCCAAGTACATCACCAAACCATGTCCCTCGGTGCCACAGCTACATGTTTTTTAAGTATCTCCAGGGATGGTGATCGGGCAGCCTGTTCCAATGCTTGACCACCCTTTCAGTGAAAACAATTTTCTTAATATCCAACCTAAACCTCCCTTGGTGCAACTTGAGGCTGTTTCCTCTTACCCTATCTGGGATAAGATATCTTTATTTTATCATTACCTGGGGGAACAGACCGACCCCCCTGCCTACAGCCCCTGCCAGGGAGCTGCAGAGAGCGGTCAGGGCCCCCCTGAGCCTCCTCCTCTCCAGACCAGCCCCCCCAGTCCCCTCAGCCGCCCCCCATCAGCCTCGTGCCCCAGCCCCTGCCCCAGCCCCTGCCCGGCTCTGGACACGCTCCAGCCCCTCACGTCCGCCTGGCAGTGAGGGGCCCAAAGCTGAACACAGGATCGAGGGGCGGCCTCACCAGGGCCCAGCACAGGGGGACGGGCACTGCCCTGGCCCTGCTGGCCACACTGCTCCTGACACCAGCCAGGCTGCTGCTGGCCCCCGTGGCCACCTGGGCACAGGGCTGGCTCCTGCCCAGCCGGCCCAGCCAGCCCCCCCAGCCCCTTTCCCGCCGGGCACCTTCCCAGCCCCCTGCCCCAGCCTGCAGCGCTGCCTGGGGCTGCTGTGCCCCACGGGCAGGGCCCGGCACGGAGCCGGGTTGAACCTCACACAGCCGGCCTGGGCCCCTCGCCCGGCCTGCCCAGACCCCCGGCAGGGCCTCCTGCCCCCCCGCAGGGCAGCACTGCCCCAGCCTGGTGTCCTCCGCAGACCGGCTGGGGGTGCGCTCAGTGCCCTCATCCAGGTCATTGATAAAGATATCAAACAGGGCCGGCCCCAGCGCTGAGCCCTGGGGACACCCCGTGTGCCCCCGCCAGCGGGATGTCACCCCATCCCCCACCACACTCTGCCCGGCCGCCCAGCCAGCTCTTAGCCCAGCGCAGAGCACACCCGCCCCGGCCACGGGCAGCCGGTGTCTCAGGAGATGCTGCGGGAGACGGTGCCAAAGGCTTCGCTAAGGCCCAGGTAGACTGGACACTTTATTATTAAGGCACTGTATTTCTATCCAGGTGTCAGGATTTTTTAAACATACATAGAAGTACTACTTTCTGATGTTACCAATGTCCCTCACTTTCCCCTTTCCATTCCTTGCCACAAGCTGGGCTGCCCGAAGCCCCCGCGGTGCTGGGCTCAGACAAGCTGCCCGGTGCCCTGTGCTCCCTCCGCCGCACACGCAGCAGCAGAGCAAGAGGCAGGCGGGCTTCTCTGGCATCAACTACTTGGTCCTTATCCTCCGGTGCAGGGCTTCACTGCTGCCACCCCTCTAGCTATCCCATGTTTCAGTGTGCATGGCTCTGTAGAGAAATAGTTGAGGTATATTCAACCAGGAGTTGATAAAATTCACTAGAAATTTCTTATCAAGTCAAGTGTGTATCTGTAAGTCTCTGGTTTTAATACATATACAAGCAGCATGGAAAGCTTCAGCCTCACCAAGACCTTGGCTAAGTCTAAGTTATCAACTAGGAAAGGATCTTTTTAATTGTCATGGAAATCTGTGGGAATCACATCTCCACCTTCAGCAGGTTGAAGAGGATGAGCACTTTGCAAAGACTTTGCCTAGTGAAGTCTGGCTGACCAGTTTACCTAGTCTTGCCCTTGCTGCTTTGCCCACTCTGGCTTATGCCCGAGACTGGAAACTCCTCCGAGCTGTGAATGCCTTCCAGCCCTTGGCACACCGAGCTTGTAATTCTGAGCCGTGTCTTTTGTAGCACCACCAGCAAATATAATGAGCCTTAAGTAAGGAGCAAAAGCAGTGATGGCAAGTTCATCAGTTGGAAGTGACAGAGAAAGGGAAAGATGGGGTGGGAGGGATTTTCTAATCAATCATAGGCCAACAAAGATCTGCTGAAGTGCTGCAGCTGCAAAAAAAGGCAAAGGTGATCCCAGGGCCCAGCTGGGGGGGCTGTTTGCTGGCTGTAGGGAGGGACTGATAACCCCCAACAGGACACCACAGACACCTCAGCAAATATAAACATCACTGGTTCTCTTTAAGAAAGTGGGATCCAACCTAAATCCAGTGCAAATAATAAAAAAAAAGCTTTACACAAGGAGATTAAAAGAACTTCCTGCAGATCACAACTGAATTGGGGTACAAATTGTTTTTTAAAGAGATGTCTATAGGTAAAAGGAAGGGAAAGCAAAGGCTACTTCAGCTGAAAGACAATCTGAAGAAAAATCAAAATATCTGCTTTAGAAGAGTCACATGATGTAGGGCCCTAGCAGTCTGTCCCCAGAGAAGCACCATCATTACTGTGATAATTTGCTCTTTCTCTTTTTCTGGCCCTAGGAGTTTTCACTCCTTTCTGCCCCGTGGCACAGCTTCAGCTGAACCACCAAAAAGCCTTATTCAGATCAGCCTCTGGGCACAACTGTGCTTGAATCTGTCAGGATGAGGACCTGGTATTGCATCTGTGGTAAAGGTTGTGGCCTTAAGGCATTGCCTGTGACCATACGCAATGACACCGATGTTTTCCAACAGGTTTAAAACTACAGACTGCACCAGGGAACCTAAAAACCAAGCGTGGTACTGCTTAGCATTGGTAACCATCAGGGAGCCAGGAGTGCACAACACAAGGGCAGAGCTGCTCACACAGCATTGTCGCGTAGGGACACAGGTATCATCACCTTCAAGTTTAATCCTAACCGGTAATGAAAGAAAAACAATAAGCAACAATTCCTCTCCATTTACAGTTTCACAGATAATAAAGTCCAAGATGATGATTAATTTATGGCATTGTTAGTACTGACATTCTAATATATTGACTCCTACCATGAGGCTGGTTTAAAAGTAATTGTTTCAAAGACTGGTTATAGAAATGATAAAGTTTATATTCTCTTTTGCATCCTACTATTTAAAATACCAGCACGTATTTTGGTCACTGGACCCAGCTTCTCTTTACAACTGTGAATTGCTGTTAAAAAATCTCCATACTATAGAAGCACAAAGTTCTTAGAAAATGCCTGAATTTCATAAGCCAGTTAACTCCTACAAGTTATTAGTAATTCTTCCCCAAATTAAAATACAGTGCTTTACACTGTATTGAATCTGGATACAATTTGTGAGCTAGTGATGCTAAAAAACATGTAATAAGATAATTAAAATGATGATATTTTCATATGCAAACAGAGTGAGGTTAGATACTTTTAACTCCAACAGCTTTTCTGCTAGCAGGTCTAGAGCAGTGTGTAGGAAGAGGACAGAAGGCGTTTGCAAGGCTGCCTGGTAAACGCATTCCTGACACTGCTTTTCCTACCGCCTAACACAAGATGCTAATGGATGGTTATGACACAGTGGATGTGGGAATAAAGGGCTTCTGCGCGTATCCAGCGGCTCCTATAACGACATAGCTTCGAGTGCTATAAATATTGGTCCAACCCCCAGTGTTTTAACAAGCTGTTAAAGGTACCGATTACACAACAGATTACTTCAGACACCCTTGAGATTCATATCATCGAACAAGTTATGAGGGGCTGAGGGGAGGAGGGGCAGGGTTTACACAGTGATGTGCTGCTCTATAGGGGCTATTGAGAGATTTGACGATATAAAGACTGAGTGGCTTTACAGATCATTCAATGAGATCCTCAAAAGGTATTCTGTATCTTTATGCATACCCAAATATTTACAGATCTTTTAAAGAGCAAGACTGTCGTTATCAGTTTACATGCTACATATAGGCACTACCCAGCGTGACCTCAGGAAAGCCGATGCTCTGCAGCGGTAATGCGATGGTATGTTCAGCTCTGCTGGATCTCCATAGAGTAGGCCTGGAATGCATTGGTGAACAATACCCAGGACTGCACAGAGCAAAGAATGAAGGGCAGCAGAGTTTGATAACCACATTAAAGCACTACCAACATCTGTTCAAGCCAAAGACAACACTATCTTCAGGAATTAACCTTCTGAACCACTTAATCATTAACCTCAGCAGAGAGAAAGTTAGACAACAAGAGCCTATTTGTCAGTAGCCCCTCAGAGAGATGCAGTGAGCAATATTTTACTGAGAACAGCGTGAGAAGGGCTTGCCCAGCTTTATAAATTTTAAACACAGAATATATTTGTGTGGGAAACAAGGAGACAATGGATGTAAATAAACAGTTGATGTTACCTTGAAGCCTTCATTCATTTATCCTATTTAAAGTGGCTTGACTGGTTTGTCCTGCATTGTGTAACAACATTTCTTCTAAACAAGTAGAGATGCTTTGGTACTTACTCAGAAATATTCCTGGCTATGGAAAGATTTACAAATTGGTAGGATGCTACAGTTTTAAACTTGCACCCATATACACAAGTTTTCTACTGAAAAACAAATGGCAACTATTGCTTTGCAAGAAGCAGTAGAGCTAGAGAAGCAAGTGGGTTTTTTTAATAGTTATTTGTCTATACGTACTGTTTGACACATGAGGTCACCCATCAAGTTATTCTGCTATAACCTGGCCTTCACATGATTATAGTTGATACAGGGTTTATTTCATTTGGTTTTGATTTTGCTTTTCAGAGGAGAACAGGCTTTGGTTCCTTCAAACTACAGTGCCCCAAATTTGTAACAAAATTGCACTGTGGTGTTGGGGCTGACTGTTTCTCTGGACCTCATGTAATCATTTACCAAGGGGGTGTAAAACACTGCCACATAAGAATGATGCTGTTTAACACCCACTTTGCACCAACCTCAGTGGCCACACAAGGTGTAGGACAATGCATAATGAGGGCCCATATGTCTGCTTAGATATTGCCACAGTTGGAGGGGACAAACAAAGAAAAAGACAAAAAAAAGGTTGGGAAGATGACTGACTGAAGGCCTGCCAACAGAAACCTGCTCTAAGCCAGGAGTTATAACAAAATTGGGTTATCCCGGGAATGGCCCAATGCCTCAACCCATCAGTGCAGGGAACAGGAAGCAAGTTGGAAGGGAAAACCAACTTGATTTAAGTATATTGTCCAGGTGACAGACTGGTCTCTGCTGTCCACATGGTGGGGCTCCTGTCTATTACTATTTCAACTGCCCTACTTAAAAGAGAATTATGGTATCTCTGGTGAGGGTAAAAAAGGACAGTCTAACACCAAGGGACGAAGAAGGAAGATCTCAGCCATCTGTTGTTTTTTCTGGTTAGCTTTCTGTTGGTCAGCAAGTTGAACTGACTCAGTACAGAGCCTCATGTATGTCAAAGCCAGCACGAGGGCAGCATCACACAACCAGGAACCCACCATTTCACACAGCAGCAAAACCTTAAATCAGCTCATACCATAACGTATAACTTTTTAAATGCATTTGCTTGCAAAGCAGACTAGTAACTTCAGCAGAAAAGATCAATAATGCTTTATTTTCCAATAAATGGTATAATATTAACACCTTTGGTAGAAAAGCCATGTTTGAATGGGCATAGAAATTGAATTACCCACTCCGATTAGGGGTCAGAGTGAACAAAGCGTGGACTACACCTGGTCTGGAGGCACCATTCCTGTTTGTCTTCCCTTACCTGTACCTGGCTAGACATAAGACAGAGACACTACAGTCCAACAGTAATCTAAATGTTACATTAAGCATGAATTATGCCCCCCAGCTCACCTGACTTGAATGCTTTCAGTGTGATTAGTGGTGTGCTGACAAAAAAAAAAAAAAGAAAAAGAAAAAGAAAATAGCAAAGCATAGTAATTACCTATTTTTAAATCAGTAGAAGGTAAACAGTGTTGTCTCCCCAAAGACAGTCACATTTACAGACACACTGGGAAGATGTTGCTCTGGTCAAGACATCTTAAACAAATGTTCCTCAGACAATTAATTTCTCCAACAGGATTATTCATCATAGTCTATACTCCCACAAATTGATTTCTCAGGGTTTATCATGGTAATTTAAACCTTACTGTTGACTGTTGGTGCTCTTCAGAGGCTGAGCTGCATAACTGGTTTTTAAACCACTGTATGCTGAGAAGGTTAAACTGAAGCAGCAGACAAGGCACTCTCACTTGGGTCGCTGAGCTCATTAATGTGGATAATTAATTGGAGCTTTGTAGCCCTCCCTTTGTACACCAACAACAAACAAGTCACGGTAGCTCTACCACCCCCCCCTCACCTGAGCACTCTTGCACAGACACCTGCTGCTCATAATTAAGATCCATTGCCCAAATTTACATATCCTGATTTCTATCACTCAGCTCCTAGAGACAAAGGAAAGCATTTACTACAGGGAAATGACAGCTCAAATTATGCTTCCCGTGTATGGCTTGCCTGGGCAGCTGCTTATGCTAAAAGGCCCTGACATGAAACACCAGAGTGTTTCTATTTAAGAAGTATATGTTTGGATTGAATTTAAAGAAAAGCACATGGTGATTTCCCCCTTAGGGAGATAATAGTCTTTTCATTAGATAACAAGTGTCAAAAGATGCCATAAACTTCATGGCAGGCTTTGTTAAGGCACAGCGCTGCACAGAGCTTGGCAGTGAACTTGTGGAGTCCTCCCTTAACTGGCTATTCAAGTGTGTGCATCTGCTTTAGGAAGAGCAGACATCCCACAAACCATAGAGGGTTCACAAAAACAGTGAAGAACTTACCCTCGGCTCACCTGTGAAGAGGAGGATGACCCTTGCATCAACAATTCAGCAAGGCTAATGTTGCACAGGAGAGAGAGCTACGGTGAAGTCAGTTAACGGTCTTTGAAAACAGTCCAAAATGCCAGATATTCCTATGCAAAGCAAATGGTGCATGAGGCTCCCACTGATACTTCAGAGGGCAGCAGCTTTCCCCATACACACCTCTATTGTACTGGTAACATCAGCTATCACCTGTTCCTCAGCTTTTTGAGTGATGCTGATAGCCAGAATGAATCTCCTAGTAATAGCTCAAGCTGTTCCTCACTACATTTTTTCTCCAGGTTTATTAGGTTGCTGTAATCCACCAGGGTAAGATCTAGCTTTCATTGGAAGCCTTTCAGAGTCTTCACTGGCTTAAATCAGTCATCCAGATGATTAAAGTTATTCTAAATCTGATTCACTCACATACTAAATGGGGGCTAACCCCAAACAGCTACCAGGGCAGAACTTCAGTGTCAGTGGGATTTGGATTTACAACTTGCTTCAGTTCAGTTCCAAATGTGGAATTAACGTTTGAGCATGTTTTCAGCTCATACTCAAGAGAAGGAATGAAATTAAAACTATGAATGGGAAACACAGTAGAATGAATACAGAAGTCCATAGGGCAGCCTCAGTACAAATATCCACATATAATGTTAATCCAGAGTGGTCTGCAGGACATCCAAGAGGCAGTGATGCAAAACCTGCAGATCAACAGAGAGCATAAACTGGGGGAGTGTCGTGATGCTCTGCCCCAGTTTGCTCCTTAGCTGAGGATCAAGAAGAAAAAATGACTTTCATTCCCACTTCATTGCTTGCTCTGTGCTTTTCTTACATTTTTATATGACCTAATCTAAAAAGCGTTGGCTATACTTCTTAAAGCACTGTCTCCAAATTCTCCTAGTTCTGTTCAGAAAAATAAGATGGGACTCAAGACTCTTGAAAGTCTCATAAGGTGCCTCTGAGATCCCTTCCACATGTCCCTTTTGGAAGTACTTTTCCTTTCATTTTTCCCTTAGTGAAAAAAAAATCAGCTAGACCTAAGATGCATTTTTCTGCTTCTTGAACTTTGAAACAGATAGTGCTTGCTATTACTGGAGCTAGGATGATAAACGAGGCACACCTGAAGTCCAGTCTGGCTTGGCACTTCCTCTTTTCAAGGGCAAAACCAAATATTTATTTCATGGCATCTGAAGAGCAAAGTTCCACACTGAGTTTCTTTTCTTAAGTGAATATAAAAAAAGATCTAACATTAAAGTTACCTAAAATCATGACTGCTTCCGAAAATCATAGTGATGAATATTTGATTGCTTACATTTAAGAAAAACAGAAAAGAAAATGATTTCTAATAGAATTAACAGCTACCAAACTTCATTAAAAAATCAAGACACTTCAGAAGTAGACATGAAAATGGTACATTATTCCTTATCTGTGACATAACTTCAGAATACATCCATAGGAATACCTGTTCAGCAGCCTGTGGCAAATGAAAAAGACAAAGAAAAACATTGCACTGGGAGTCATTAATTGAATTAATTAACCTAGTGACATTGTCATAAGAAGAATTTATCTGGCAACCAGCAGGAGCAGATCTCCAATCATTTCACCATGGCTTCTTCCACAGATTAACAGTCACACAAGCCCCTGGCAGCTGGCTGTTAACATTGCAAATTATCAGAAATTAATTAGTCAAATGCTGTGCACCCATGTGGATATTTTTGTTTTTAAGTAAAGATTATGAAGCAAATAGCTCATCTGGTGATGTATTGAGAGAAAACACAATTATTTAAACAAATAGGTTGCAGCATGGCTTTCTAATGGGAAAAAGAAAATAAGGCGGGGGGGCTTACAACAAACTGTAGTAACAAAAGCTAGATACTTGTAAACAGGAATTAAACAATCCACTCTGAAAATAGGGGTATGCACAAATTAGTTCAGAAGAGTCTTTTTTTTTCTTTGAGAATAAAAATAATACCATTTGCATACTTTTCAGAATAATTAAGCTTGCTGCTTCAATCTATTAATCTGGGATTCAACCATTCAGAAGTACTTCTGCAAGATAGCTTTGTTCATCCAGATAGTAATTGCTGTATCACACATGAAAAACAGTTTTAAGGAATCTGAAAGAGCAATATGAAGCTTAGCCTTATTATTTTCTGGACCCTCTTGTCAGAGCAACAGGCAATGTAATGATAGCATTTTTGAAAGACTCCTTTTGATGCTACTGTGCTTCTTAGGAGTAGTCAAGGACTTGTTTAAAATAAAGTCTTAATCTCTATGTGATTTAAACAAAAGAAAAACAGATTCATTCTCACTAATGGGTTTTAAATCTCCTCTTCAAAATCTCTTTTACTTCCACCTGACAGTGCTTTATTGTAAGTTTTCGACTTAAATGGACTTGGAAAGCTCCAGTAAGGAGTTCTTAAACACGCAAAACCGACACTTCATAATCCTTTGGGAAGCATAATGCATTTATATTTAACAAACTACAATAATCCATATTTTTGGAGGAGTGGGGTTTATACAATGCAAGCAATAACAAATGTAGCCCAAGAATGTACCCATCCATCTAGACACAGAGCTGCTGTGAAGGTAAAAAAGGTGCAGAGGGAAGAAGAAATGGAGAAAAGAAAGATTAGAGTGGTGACCAACTTTATTTGAGGATGTTTGGAAACCCAGAGGGTCGGATGGGATGTTGCTGACACTCAATACTAAGCCTCTGAGAAGGCAATTGCAGGTTTGAAATAATACCTTGTAAGAGACCTCAAGGGAAACAGGACGGGCCAGGTTGTTACTCCAGGCTAATATGATATTCTTCCCGTTGGGAGCTGCATGCTCACAGTCTCAGGTTTCCAGTCCCTGGGGGAAGGTGAGGCTGCTAGGGTCTCTCTGAGGCCAAGGCAAGCCCCAGAGCTGGGAAGGGGCCCCCGCCGCGGGGGTGGGTGCCGTGCAGAGCTGCCCAAAGGCAGCCGGGGCAGTGCAAGAGGAGAAAACGGGGGATGCTCTCCCCTCTCTCAGTGGAAGCGAAAATATCCCAAAACTAAGGAGCACTGGCCCTACCTGGGCCAAGCTATGCCACCCCCCCAGCCCTGTCAGGCCTCCTAATCACAGGTAGGGCATGTCACAGACTTGAAACACACATTTATAATTGGCTCAAAATAAAAACATCTATTGATGGGAAACTCGAGTTTTCCAGTGCTACATTCTATACGGGAACAAAGTCCACATGACAGAAACTCCCCTAAACCAGAAAGTTCTGTGTCAATGTCTATCCAAAAAATAGGATGTTTGGAGCCAATGTCTAACCAAAAAATAGGGATGTTCGGAGCCAATCCATTGGCAAAGCAGGCAGCTGCCGACTTTGCTCATTCCCGATGTGCCCAGCTAGCTGGCAGGTCACTTCTGCACCGGGTGTGGAGGTAGGAAATATGCGTGTGTGCAGGCAGGTGAAAAGTTTTCCCTGGAAAACATATAATGTCTAGAAAGCTGCAGTTCCCAGATATCAACAACTTCCAGTGCTACTAAAGCCTTCTTAGAAGACTGTTATTTTCTAGTATATTCCCATGCTCCTGCTAGTAGATGTACAGTTACTTGTAAACATGTGTAGTGTTCTAATTTTAAACAGCTGCTTCTCTTCCTATGCTTGACAGGAGGCTTAGGGGATAAATACTGCAGAAGCAAAATAAAAGCCAATGTCTTGAAAGCTGATACTTCAGCTAGGCTCAGTTTCTTGCTTCTTGAGAAGCTGCTTTATCACAGCATGAATCTTACTATTGCGTGGCACAAATCATCAGCGCAGTGACTTACAATTAAGCTCCTAAATCTACATTTATGCAACAACAAAAAAATCAAATAACTTGATTTTTTGAATGTTGATTTCTCATTGCCTGGCTGTGGAAACCTGAACTTTACACCTTTATTTCTATACATTATACCTTTTTGTTTTCCTACCTATAAGCTGTTGCCTGCTTAAATCCACTGAGAAAGAATATGGTGTTGGGAAAAAGGCTAAAGGGAATACGATGGCTAAATAGGAAAACAGACATTAGAACCTGAGCACTTAATTATAGTATAATTTTCTTAGGGCCTGACAATTTCTACTGTAAGGCTCTTCAATTTTGTATTATTGACTACCATAAGCATCAAAATAACCGAGACCAACCTGCCTAAACGCTTCAGATAATTCTTACTGTTACATTTTATGGTATTTGAATTCTTATAGACCCCTTTCAAGCATTTATCTTACAGGACTGTCATAATGTCAAAACTACATAACTCTTATAAATCAGTATTTAAATAAAACTATCAAATTTTAAAAAAAGAAAACAACATTGCAAAAAAAAGCTGTATGAACTCTTCTTAGCAAAAACTTGTTACACATTTCCAGTTATGTAGAAATTCAGGAGAACTGAAAAGTGCACTTAGTAGAAGCATGTGTGCAAGGATTTACAATATTTTTTGTGCAGCAGTCTGTGCACGTAGATGCTCAGGTAAAGAAGCAGTGGAAGAAGGCTGCATTTTATCCTGAGAATAATTTTAGAAGCCATGTGAAAATTTTTTGTATCATATCTTAAGCATGACACTGAGCCAGAAATAAAGAGAAGAACTCTGATGTTGAGAAGCCTTTTTTCTTAGGTCTATGAAACACCTGGGTTTATATTTTTCGCTATTCTTGTGCCAGAACTATCTTCTGTGAGTACTTTCAAGTAGAAGAAATCTTCAGCATGTATGATGTGCTGCCATATAAAGTTACGTAGGTGTCTAATTTCTTTTGTGGATCTCGTCAAAAGCCCTTGTGCATACATGTGAATGTGTGTTTGTCCCTGTGTTACAAAAGCATTTGTGCTTTGTGTGAAGACTCTTGTGCCTCTTCAACTTCTCATGTCCAGAGAGAAATAATATTCCCAAAGGCTTCCGCTGCGAACGGACTGCAGGAACACTTTTTTCTGTAAGTTTTATTGTGCCCAGATGACAATAGCTTGTATTTTTTCTACATCAGAAAATCTTTTCATGCTTTTTCCCTCCCCCTACCCATTATAAAACATATGTTCCTCTGTGCAATGTAAAACAAAACATGGGAAAATACAGCAGCTTTAACCAGAATTTTCAGAAGAACATGTTTTTTGTTTTCCTGCACTTTCCTGGGTGACTTGTCATGTCAAATAGTGTCAGTCACATCTGATTAGGTGACTTTATGACTCCAAGACATAAAGCTACATGACTGATGCACCTCGATGCAATGCACTGCAAGATGACTCACCCTCTGGGAAACTTAAAACAATGCACTTTTCAAAAAGCTTAACCCTTAATGCTTGGAGTCAAATTTCGCTAGCATGCTTCCATCACGATGATATGATAGAGGGTGACCAATGACTTAAAGGTGTAAAGAAGAAGCATGGCTTTTCAGAAAGTGAACTGATTTAGTAAAAGGTCTGAAGAATATGCTGGTGAGTTTTTGACTTGGTATTAATGTATCAGACAGTGGCTCAATAACCCTTATGAAAATTGTTTTCAGTAAAATACTTAATTTCTTATAAATCTAGAACGTTTTGCTCAAGATTGACATGGAATAAATAGGACAGATAATTTATTTGTATCATTTATCCATCCTTCCAGTTTGCAAAATCATGTATACAGGTCACACATTGCATCTCTACGTTGAAGAATTATTAGCAATGGGTCTTATCTATCTGCAAACACTGAGGCACTATAATGGTAACAACAGCAGACAGTTCACAGGGCAACAATCTACAAGTCATCATGATTTTACCATAGCATTTTTTGTTCCTGAATGAGATGTTTCAGTAAAATATTAATTGGATGATGAAAAACTGGGGGGGAAGGTCGCATTAATTGCCACCTATGGTTATTTCCCCCTTTCATTTAAACTCAATGATAAGACAGAGATGCTCTGAGATATGTTTTTCGAGAAGAAACATTTTTCATGAGATTTTGAAAGTAATTTACTATGTATTTTAAGCAGGAAAAGAGACACACAAAACGATATATACATGGTATTATTCATCACAGATTTCTGCTTTTTTTAACAAAAGTAGTCCAGATATCTACTTAGATATAATCTAACAACACAGACATAATTGTGCTGCATTAAAGTAATACAGGTGTTTTACCTGTAGACACTAACACATTTCAACATTAGCTATTACCTTATCATAAAGTAATATTATTTTCTTGCATTACATGATTATTAGATCTCAAAATAATCACAATGTTTATCTGCACAATCTTAATTTTAGCTATTTTACCTATTTAAAAATAATCCACCAGTAAAGAAAATGGATCAGGTTGTCATTATCTTATTTTGAGAATTTCATTATCTATGTGTGGAAATATTAAACCATGTGGTGTCCAAACAAACAAGTACGAAATACTGCAGCAGTAACAAAGGAGCCACACTTTACCTTAGAGCTCATGGCGAGCCACGGACACCATCCATCTCCCACTTTGGACATTTCTGTGAACTTTTGGAGGTTGAACCTCTCTCTTGCTAAGAGCCATTTCCCTAGGAGAGTCAAACACCACCACCTACTAAAGACAGACAGTAGTAACAAGGAAGGCATCAGCCCAAAGCTGATGGGTTTATCTACAACTTATGCTGTCAGACAAACGATTAACTCCAAATCAAAAATTTGTGTGCCAGCAGTTGATGCAAAGTGTGATGTTTTATGGGTGCCATCTTGATTAATACACCAGACCAATAAACCCCACAAATTAAGTACATTATAAATGGATTAAAAGCTGGTTAAACAATAGGTTTCCACATGTAATTATAAATAAGAATCATGTTTATCAGCTGTTTCGAGTGCAGTTGCTAAGGGTCTGTTTTCTGCTACTTAACATTTCTATCAGTGACTTGGGTAAAAAACCAAGTATAAAAACATTACTGATATAGAATACAGACTGGGGGAATGTTAACTAAAGATGACTAGACCAATAATACAAAGTAAACTGGATTATATGGTAAATTATGCACAATAAGCAAATACACATTTCAGCAGAGCAAAATATAAAATCACAAACCTGGAAATAAACATTGCAAGCCACAATAACGGGGTGAGGAATCTGTCTGGGGGACTGCCGGCTTTGAAAAAAATCTGTGGGGTTGTGGATGAAAATTAATCTCCTGCACAATAAAGTAACCAAGGGGGCCAGTGTAATCTTGGGGCGTATAAGCAGCAGAATCTCAAGGAAGAGCAGGCTATATTACCTTTTTACCTGGTATTGGTACTACTGCTCCTGAAAACTGTGAACAGGTCTGGCATTTACAATGCAAAACCAATACTGAAGAATCCAAGAGTCCAGAGGAGAGGCACATGAATGAGTAAAAGGCAGGAAAACATGCTTTGTGGTGAAAGACTCCAAGAGCTCAATCTATTTAGCTCCTTTCAAAAAAGACCATCTGACTGGATCATAGCCCCTACACAGTACGGAAGGAAGAGAAGTCTGACAGCTGATGCTGCTGTATTTTAGACAGAAGGTGCAGTGGCTGGATGTTGAAATTTGATAAATTCACATTAAATGCAAAGTGCAGATTTCACCGCGAAGTTGAGCTAGTAGAAGAGCAAAGTAAGTGCAGAGAATCTGTAATTTTTTTTCTTTGCTGCGTGTGGATGGTTCTGTAAAGATGATATTCTAGTTAAACCACAAGTTAAACCACTAGCCACTAGAAAACACTAAGAACTTCCTTTAGTGTGTATGCTATTGACCATGAACTCCAGTTTGTCCCCTACAGCTGTGAGCTGGCTAAAAATACTAAGAAAAAGACTGACAGAACATTTTCACCTCTACATGAGCTGCACAAAAATCTGAGGAACAATTGTTCCTGCTGGGAAGGGAGAAACTGGAACAAGGGAATCTTACAAACCTTACACTATTGATTGCCTGCACTCAGCTAGGACAGTGTTAAATACTGATGGACTATTGCCTATCGCTGCCAGTCAAGGTTGCTATGCACACTGGAGTAGAAGAGACCAGACGCATATGACACTTCACCGAAGAGGAGAGAAGATTTATACATCTATTTGTTGTAAAGGAGTTGCATGCAGTTATTTAAATTCAGTCCCATTTTTTAAGACTGCAGAATTTATTTGGCTCTGCTAGGAGGATGGGATTGAAACCCAGCCACTAGTAGCTTTTATTTGCATTTATTGTGCTATTCTAACATGAGAGGTGACTGGAAGTTACCCCAGTACCATGCCATCTGTATTAGTAAAATCTGTTGTAGCCTTATGATATTTGAAAGGAGACATTGACTGATTCAACAATTACTCCACTACATCACTCTCTTACATGCTTGCATTCTTAAACTAGGAATAGGAAACCCAAGATACTGTAAGCAGGCACACTCCTATGCAATTGCAGCCTGAGCTCAAAAAGAAATGCATGATAAATTCCCACCTGCACCAAACACTCTTATCTTCTTCACATTTCTTGTGCCCTCTCGCACTCACCTGGAACTGAACACTTCCCCTTTGTTTTATCTTATCTTGAAAACAAGGAAATACCATGAGTTACATGTCAATATGACCTCTGTGAACTAGGAAAAAGCTGTCTAACGTAATGCCTTGTGGCTCCATTAAACCAATTAAAGATGCATCTTGAATTCTAGCAGTGTTGAGAAAAGAAAATATGCTTTAGGCTGTGAGTTTGAAAAATGTAAAGAGACTAGAGATAAAGACTCTTCTGCTTAGAGATGCTTCGTAAGATGAGCTTACATATGAGGGTCCCAAAATTAGCTTTAAATCCTGTTTTTCCATATATTGAATATTTTCACTTTGTATATCTTTCATGGATTAAACTGAAAATGTTAACATTTTAGGCAAGCTGAAGGTTAACTGGGGAAATAGAAAGTAATCTCTAACGAAATGGTTAGGAATTTTCTTTCCATAGTTCAGAAATCAATGAAACAATAAACATGATGAAACATTTGTATTTATGGGATTTACTTTGCTTTATCAGTGTGCAAATTCTTTGCCTCATGGAAGACTGGGGACTGCGTTTTGTCTTTATTTTCCCTATTATACTCCCATGTTAGACTATACTTTTTGACCTGAAAAAGTTAAGACACAGAAAATACTCTTCTAGGTCAGTGCAGATCCGTATAGGTTTGATTCTTGACCAGGCTTCCCACTTTGACCATATTGCAGTGTATAGCAGAGCAGATCCAATGTGGAGGAGCAAATGCAGGATACTGGCTGTCTCCAAGGACACTGAAATGGTTATGCAGTCCTTGGACTGTGCAGGAAAAATTATGAAAGACCTGTCTTGAATGTCCTGCTCTTCTGCAGCTCATACTTACCTCTGAGTGGAATCTGTACAGATTAATCCTGTCTGAAACCATGGACAGCCAAGTCTAAGGAGCACTAAGCATCCAAATGAAATCTCTAATTTAGATCTAAGTTTACCAGAAAAGACCCAAATTTCCTAATGCTGTGGTGGTAAAAAAGTCACTTTTCATTATAACATTACACTAAACAAAGTCAAACAGACCTTAAAAATTTCTCAAGGTCTTTGGAGAATGGAGGAAGACAATGTTCCTGCATAAATCTTACGTTACTGATCATAGAATCATAGAATGGTTTGGGTTGGAAGGAACTTTAAAGATGATCCAGTTCCAACCCCCAGCCATGGGCAGGGACACCTTCCACTAGACCAAGTTACTCAAAGCCCATCCAGCTTGGCCTTGAACACATGCAGGGATGGGGCATCCACAACTTCTCTGAGCAACCTGGGTCTCAGCACCTTCATAGTAAAGACTTTCTTCCTAATATCTAATCTAAATTTATCCCTTTTTCAGTTTAAACCCACTACCCCTTGTCTTATAGCTACAAGCCCTAATAGAAAGTCTGTCCCCATCTTTCTTGTTGGCCCCCTTAGGTACTGGAAGGTCACTATAACGTCTCCCCAGAGCCTACTCTCCTCCAGGCTGAACAAGCCCAACTCTCTCAGCCTTTCCTCAAAGGAGAGGTGCTCTAGCCCTCTGATCATCTTGGTGGGCCTCCTCTGGACTCGCTCCCGTAGGTCTATGTCCTTTTTATGCTGGAGGCCCCAGAGCTGGATGCACTGCTCCAGATGGGGTCTCATAAGAGTGGAGCAGAGGGGGAAAATCACCTCTCTCAACCTGCTGGCCACACTTCTTTTGATGTAGCCCAGGGTTTATTTGAGTTTCTGGGCTGCAAGTGCACATTGTTGGGCTATGATGAACTTTTCGTGCACCAGCACCCCCAAGTCCTGATGTCCAGACTTGATCTGAACACAGATGATATTAGATATATGCCAACTATGTTAATAAATTTTCACTGGGCAAATTAATACAGAGACGTTTTCCAAACACAACTGTTGCAGCATCATACACTATTTTGGTTGGAGATGTCATCCAATTAAATAGATAAACTGATATGACCTTTAGTATGGGCACCTATTTAAAGATCTGTTATACATCAGACCAGTGAATGCTTACAGTGACATATTTAGTCCCTGACTATACTAGTGTAGCAATACTGGGCTTTAGGAAAGCAGTGCAATTTCTGGGTGCACATAGTGCATCAGTATCAGAGCAATATTTGACAGAAAGTTACCTTTCAGTACCTTCAACTTAAGTTGCTTTTGATTTCAGCCTGGCTCACATAGGAAAATCATAGCAAAAAATCTACAATGTGACAGAGGTATTTACAGTTTACCTGAAATTGGTTTATATTTTTTTAACTTCTGCTGGTGATGTCAGAGCCTGTTTGACTGCAGAGAGGATCTGTAGTCACCTCTTAGCTGCATCTGGAGATACCTGACTTTGGATGAAAAGAACTGGTGAACTTTTGAGAAATACTTTGCTGAGATGAAGTCTGAAGACCTGCCCTCAGGTGTGACAACAAGATGTTTCTGCAGATATCCCACAGAAATACAGATGCTGCTCCATTATATGACATCAAACTAGAATTACATTTCACCAGCTTCATTGTTAGTTGAGGGGAAAAGTAAAAGATTTACTACCCTGAACCCAGAGGGACAGCACTGGCAAATTCCCCACCTCATTCTGTCTGTGACATGGCTCTCTACTAAGAGTGGAAGACAGTTCTGTTTCTACAGCCAGCGTGCTGCAACTGCTACTAAGGGAAAGAAATAATTTCTCCATGAAAGACAGCTGGGGTGGAGCTCATCTACTTGTAAAAGAACTCAGATCTACCTACCACAAACTACCATCACAGCTTCTGGTTCTGGACATTACTCCCAAATGGTGCCACATTAAAACGGGAGGGCCAGAGCCTTACATACAACCAGCTAGGAATCATCTACCGTCACAGCTTAGCTACCTTCTGAGTGTTAGCAGAGGCCATCACTGTGCGCTTCTGGCCTGGCTGGTTTACATCCCATCTTAATGCTATTTACTCGGGGTCCCACTGTGAGCGTTATCAGATGTGCATGGCCTAGTGGGCAGCCACTGTGTATTGCTCTGTTCAGCTCTTCAGGTTTGACAAGGATGGATGTGAAAAGAAGTGGAATAGTAAGAAATGCAGTGTACTAACAACAACAAAACCAACAGAAACTCTGGTAGCAAGTGACTGCTTTTTGGCATCGCACCTAACTTGGACATTTTCTCTGAACAATAACAAGTCAATAAATCACCATAAGCCAGTTGGAAGAGAAGCGTTTAACTAAACCACTGAGCCTTATCTGTTAGCAGATAAGTAGGAACCAGATTAAAGAGATCCCTAACTTTAAAGACAGGTAACATAGATAGGAGGAGCAAAAACAGATTTAATGTTTTCTCTTCCCCTGGATTAACACAGCAGCTGGGATGTAAAAGCAACAAAGTTGAGACAAACTTTATAAGAAAAGAAAAGGACACTCAACTCAGATTCTTAATCAAATACTCCATTCCTCACACTCACCAACACTGTCAAAGGCCACTACGTTTGTGCCAGATACGTGCAAAAAAATTGACATGAAACTCTATAGCCGGCGCAAAAGACAGGGTGCAAGAAAGAATGTGTATATTACAAGACTTTCCATATTGCCTCACTGTTTTGATTTAAAATTTAGCTGTTTTTCATGCTACAGAGATAGCTTTGAGTAATCACTATTTCTGTCTTCTAAAACAAAACACATAGATGATCTTTCATAAACCTGTATTCTGTGAAGGATCATTGGTCTGGAAACATACCTAAATGTTTCTATAACATCAGTAGAAACGAAGCAAGACTAACTATTCTGTATTACAACTTCCCATATAATCCAAAAACCTTTTGAAATGGGAGAATATGTATCAGCACATGTTTTAATAGGAAATTTTAGGGGAATATGAAATGCATTTAGCTGCTCTGCAGAATAAGTAATTTAAACATTTACTCTGAAAGAAAATGAAGGTATTACTTCCTGCCTCTCCCCCACACCACACATGCACAAAAGGAAATGTTTTGAGAAAATGACTTTAATATTGATATTCTTCTTGTAATAGAGTCCTTGTTACTAAGGCAGGACGCAGAGCACACTAGCACATTACTGGGGCTGGAAGGTGAAGGCAGATTGTTGTTTAACTCTGTGGTGTGCTTAGTAAACTGGGAGAATGGAAATGCCAACCCAAATCAGGAAATGCTATTACCGGTCAGGAAAGGTGCTGGCATGCCGAGCCTCTTGCCTGGGAAGAGTTGTGAGTGAGCGATGCTGCAGGAGCCTAGCAATCCAGGGCCAGCCCCAGGGGGAGCATCGGGCATGCAGTTCTCTGACCTGCTTCTCACAGCAGGCAGAGGGGAAAAGAGATGCCAGATATTCTTTTGTGGCAGCAGCGAAGCAGGACACCCCAAACAGCAGGCTTTTTGCACTGGTCCATGAGGAAGGGCAGGAGAGGATGAAGCATTATTCCAGCTAGGAGAAGAGTAAGGTGGCAGCTACAAGTCATCCTGCAATTGTTATTTGAGTGTTGTGACTCATCTCCACTGTTTTTCCCAGGTAGTCTGGGGTTAAGTCAAAGAACATGTCATTTGCCAAAATAGAGGACTCAGTGGCAAATAGCTGGTAATGCCTTGCCCGACACAAATAGAACAGTCCTTCCCTGTCAGTGCTGCAAAGCATTCAGTGGACTCTACTTCCAGTGCATGCAATAATACTGACTAATGGTTTCATGCTCCCGGGAAAGCAGCCTTCTTCACCTTCCCCTCACTCATTGCACACCATTGGCAATCGGGCCTCAGTTCTGCTTATTGACTCTGCACACTGGGATTTCAGTGAACTTCTGCAGAAGACAAAGAGAAACAGGAGCTTAAGGATCAAAGCTTTACAGTATGAACTCCTGTGTTGGCATTCAGTTGTCCTAAAATGCCTTCAGTGCACTTGAAGGTGTCAAGAAATGACAGTTTCCCCTGGAAGAGGTGAATCACCAGGATGAGAAACAGAGGGGGAGTTCCACAGCTCAGCAAGGCTTCATATTAATCTGCTCGATGATCTCTCGTCACAACCCACAGTGCCCAGGCACATTAGGGAACACTGATAACTGTCTCTCTTAGTGTGAGAACTATGTTTATCCTCAAGAAACAGGCAGCACATTCCTGTGTGTTTCAGATTTCATCTTAATGTAGTCAGACACAGAACCCAATAACTGTTGAATGAGCTACTCCCATAGGATTATACAAAGTGAGCATCATACTCAGGGGACTGCTTTAAGCTACAGTCTCCAGTGGTCTCTGCTTCTCTCTTTATCCTCATCTGCCTCTGAACCATGGTACTTACTATGTGCTGTGTGTAATGTTCAATATTGCATACACCAAAGCCTTTATTTCTGTCAACAAATAAAATATGTTTCTAGCTCTTACTGCTCTGTGACAGGCCATGTAAGAGAGGTAGAAACCCATTTGACAACTATGAAGTTATTTAAAAGATCTTATTTGCAATTATGAAACAAAGATAGAAAAAAAAATCAATTTATATCAAAGTCGATTAATATTGGATTTTCATAATCCTGTATTTACAGAATCAGGCTTATGACAGACTACTGTTGACAGTGTCTGGAAAGGTTTGGGGTGACTACTTGACGACATTTTTCTTCTAAAGCAGTGGTTTGATGTCTGCTGCTGAGGGCTATTTTTATCATCATGGCCCTGTAAATACATCCATGTAAAACATCTGAACAATAAGAAATATTTTGTTTAGAAATACTGCATTTACGTGACCCATCATCTCATCCAGAAATCACTTTTTTGTAATAAATCCTTTCTTTGTGACACATTTATTTATTTCAGTATTTCCTACACATAGAAACAATCTCGCCTGTACTGCAGATCACAAACATCTTCCAACTAATGGTACCAGGCTCCCTAAATATTCCTGTTTCTCAGGACTCCAACAACTTGGCTGTTCAAAGATAGCTCAATAATTTATACATATTGTTCGGTTACTTAGTAGGTCTACAACTCTTGCTGTATCTGTAGATAGAGCATCCTTGCCTATATGTGGGTCTATTCCCTCATAATATTCTCTTCTGGGGCAGCTGTTGCTTTGAATTTAAGGAAAGGGGAGAAACCTGGGACATGCTGCTTAGAAGATCATCCCATTGACAAGTGGCATGGTAGCGTGTGTCTCCAGAAAGAAAACTAAGTAGAGCTGACAGCAGTATCATTCAGTACAACTATACAAATGCTTCCTTTGCTTATACTTTCTTGGTATTTATTTCACCAGGGAAAGAAGATACTGAAAAAGTATCTTTTTGGTCAAGACTTCATCTTGCCCTGTTACTACTTGCTGCCTGTGCAATTACTTCAACTGAATCTTTTAGGAATATTTTGATGTATAGCTGCAAGGAGAAACAAATACCCTTCTTACATTTCATAACATAGTTTAAGAGGATCCTTTCCAGCTCATCCCAGGCAAAACTCCGACTGAAATCACTGGGAAAGGAATGCAAGAAAGGGCACTTTGAGCTTTTTATTGTGTCAAAAAATATCTTTGAAGAAAATACAATGTGAAGTTCCAGTAAGCGATAAACTTCATCTTTGGCTGATGTCATCCAGTCTTTTTCTTCTTGTTGCTTAGTCAGGACTCTAACCACAGATTTTAAGTGTCTCACCTAACACTTTCACGGATGTGGTTATTCATGAGGACTCTATTCATAATGACCAGTTTAAACCAGAGTATAGAACTGTCAGGAAAACACCCAACACAATTACTGTGTTTTGAGAAGCTTTGATTTTCTGTGGGAAACCTGCAAATTCCTGAGAGCACTTGATTGGTGAGGTTAACGTTTATCACATTTTCAGAGCAAAAACTGCCTTGATCTATTATTCTGAAATAATTAATTAACACAATAGGTGCTTATATCTAGAGCCTTAAATCCAAATACTTATGAATGAAACAACTTTTAAAATCACTGAATTCCCATTATGATCAACAGAAGCATTCTGGCTTCTCTGAATATTAGAAAACCCTCAGGTTTATTAATTGTCTCAGATCCAGACTCAGAAACCTGATTTTAAGTGATTATATTTCGTAATACCTTGCAATACAGCTCATTGATTTAGGAATCAAAGCACACTTAAGTTATACTTTCCCTGACTTTTAAAAGATACAGCAAAAGTTTTTTATTCTATTCTAGTTCTTCTGTTGCTCTCATCACAATTTCAGACTGGAAAGCAATGAAGAGCCTATTTCCTACATCTGTCCAGATGGAAAACGCTGGAAAGGTCTAAAAAAGACCCAGGCAAATTAAATCCTCAATTTTGTCCTGGTTTTGGAGAGTCTTCTGAATGCTCTTGATTATATTCAGTATCAAAATATAAAGTTGTTTATTTTACAAAGTGTAGCCCTTGCAAGAGCAAGACCTACGTACTGTATGCTAAGGTGCAATGATTACATCTGCCAGTAAGTGCTGAGGCACCTGGTTTTTGACAGACAAACCCAAGAAAGCAGCTCATGAAGCCAAGTGTCTTCACATTTGTAATTGTCATCTAATCTGCACAGGTAAGGACAACAAACCAACCCATTACACCATGGGGAATCTGGATCTGCAATTAGACCTATATAGATAAAAATATTTCCCTTCTGATAAGGCATGTTATTTTGATTGGAATTTCTCAACACGTCTTGATTCACATTGTGAACGTGGTCTTGTATGGACCTGGCAGAGAAGATCCTGAGTCATAAATAGGATTTCTGACAGCTGAAACAATAGTCATAAATTCTGATCACTACCACATAACAACTTCCTAATAACCTGGCCTAGAAAAAGATATCAGCAACTCACTGAAGTAGTAATCACTATACCTGGAAATGTCTGCTCATTTTTCCTTTAAATCTTTCATAATTTAAAATAATTAAACATATTGCTTTATTCATGTCAAGTATTGCTTCAGTTTGTTGTTTTTACCACTTCTGAAAGCTATGAAGAAACCCCCCGGCCTGAAAGGGTAAAATAAAACCAAAACTGCCATTCAGAAGTAAATTCTACTTCCATAACAAAGGGTACAGGCTGTGATATTTGGAATATTTAGGATCTTGAAGAAGCATATCTTCAAGATCAGTTTGGCCCACAGAAAAGAAATATGTAACTTTAAAAATATTTTTACCTTTTAAAAAATCTGCTAACCCATGGAAAATATTTTTGTTAGCGTTTACAAATCCAGCTTGCTTGCATTTACATTTTACTTGTAATGAATCACTAAAAGGATTAGGAAGGCAGTCAATCAACTAGGAGGAAAAGCAAAGTTTATGCAGACTATTTTTAGATTTGCAAGCCCCATCACGAGGAGGCTCCCAGCTCCCAGAACAGCCAGAAAGCACTGTCGTTTTGCAAATAAGCCGTGATCTAGATATATTTTCAGGATGACTATTTCTCTCCAGCTTTGTAGAGAAAATCAATATCTTGTTTTCAGATGTGTAAATGTAGTCGTCTCTCTAAAGTGCCCCGGTCAGTTTACCACACGTTCAGCAGCTGCTTCTTTCCAGGCTATCCCACGATTCCCAGCCTATGAGGATTGACAAGGCAATGATAAACTAATGTGCCCCCTCAGCTTTGTGCGCAGCCCATTGTTCCGGCAGCTGAGACCCTCTGCTTCTATTTGCTTTCTCCCACATACATTATTCAACAGCCCAGGAAAAGGCCAAGAACCTCTTTCATTCAGGAATTCTGTATTAAAATAATCAATTTCAAACTGAAGCGGGGAAGGGAGGCTTGCTACAGGCAAGGCCTATTAAATAAGCCACCAGTCTCTGCCATTTGCATTGGAATCATGCTATCATGAGGTAATATATTATTATATCGCTTATCCATAAAAGGAAGACGAAACCTAAAGATACTTTCCCCCTCTTTCTCAGCAAAAACAGTAATTATAGCAACACCTTCCTGATGTCATATTCTGGCATGATTTCCAATGTAAGCACCTCATTTATGAGGCTTTATACAATAGACTACAACTTGATTTAGAAAGTCTTAGGGAGGGAAGAAGATTTATAGTTCCACAGCAGACAGACAAACCAGATGTTAAATATAACTTCAAACACTTTTTCTGAAGGTTTCAACAGAGGATCCAAAATTTATCATTCTATGCACATGTTTTCCTGGCATTGGAACATATTTGGTCGTGCCAAAAAGATGCCCAACACTGTTAAGTCATAAAGTGCATGGCATGCAAGCTCAGTGTTTCTCCTTACAGTGCTACCAAAAGGGAACACAGGAATAAAGGCATTTCTATGGCAGATACCACCACCTTCAGAAAAAGTGAAAAGCATCACGTCCACAGTCAAAGAGCAGCAATCTCCTGCAAAAAAATCCTGCTCAGAGGCATGGCTTTTTATGGTATTAATTGGGTCTATTTATCCGGGCCAGTTCTGTTCACTCACCAGTTAACTATCCTACTGCACTGTGCAGTTTCCAACCTAATTTTTCCTCTCACTTTTCTGGAATCATACACATTTACAACAGCAGCATTTTTAATTTGTCCACTTCAGCCATCTAGCATGTTAATTATATAAAAGTAACACTAATGTCAACACTAAGAAAGGGCAGAAAAACCAGGCCTAGCCCATGGCTGTGGAAGTTAATGGGAGGCATCTTACTGCCTTCAAATGGTATTAACCATTGTACCCTTCTGTACTCATGTTTTTCCTTCTTTTCTACCTGAACTATCCTGATAGCTCCTTGTTATGAATGTTCCACCTGCTATTTGACATTTCTGCTAATCAAGTATTGTCAGTATTATTCAGAAATTATTTAAACCTGGTAAGACTTTGGTGAGGTAAACATTATATCTACTTTACCAACAGCAACATTGGTCTAGTAAGCGCAGGGGTGGTGAGTGACTAAATAAAGCTGGTTGTGGACAACCTCTGCTCAACTCCATTAACGGGGAAAAGCTGCACTAACAGCCCTGTAGTTTCTGCCCAGTATCTTAGCTGTGAAGTCAAACAAAGTGTCTGAACTTGCATCTCAGTGGAGAACAGCAAAATAAAGGAATTTGCCCCATTCTGAGAGCAGAGGATTTTTTTACCAGTCTGCTCTGATGCTGGCACTGAATCTGCACACTGAGAGACTGTTATTCTGACAGGAAAATCCAACAAATATTTGATGTTGGAAACACACGATCTAAAGTGAAAAAGGCTAAATGTACTAGGATTTGTGTTCATGAGTCACTTCCAATGCTCAAAATGCTCAGTGAGTGAATAAAACATTCCAGAAAGTGTCGTGTACCACAGGAAGCATCCAGCTTCAATAAGCAGATGATTTTTTGCCAGCCGATGAACAGTGCCACATAACTATTCAAACTTTTGTTTTGCACTCAGGAGAGTTTAATTTCATAATTCTGCAAGAGATGTGCATGAGATTCACCTAGAGATGAGCCAGTAAAGCACTTCATTGTATCCAGATTTTCCATGGTCTGAACATACCAAACCCTCATATTTTCACTGCGCAAAACAAATCAATCCCTCCTGCTTAGCATTCCTAGTTTTGAGGATAGGAAATCCTTAATATGACAGTGGTCAGCTGCTTCCTGCTTGGTGGGGAGTAAGAGAGCAGAACTTTGGATCTTGCACCTTTGCATAAACTATTTGCTTGGCAGAGCTGAGAGCAATTGGTAAGGAGGGAGAAGAACCAAGTCAGAGCCAGATAGAGCATACTCCAGTCCCTTTCCCTGCTGAGCCATGGTGTCAACGGGAAGGAAACTTAGGAGCACAACCAGGAGGACTTGTGGCAGCCTGTGCAGCTGAAGCCTGCACTTGCTCCAGGGAGGCTGCTGTGCTGCCAGGTCCAGTAACGCACAGTCTAAAATGCTTGTAGTGTGCAACACTTCAGAGTGCATTACCTCTCAAGACATGCGCATTTCTTCAAACTCCGCCTTTAAAAGAAGGCTAATGCTCAATTTTACCATGGCTTTTCTCTGTCAGTACACCCTTTAAGATTTAGAAATATCTCATTTGTTTTCTAAAGAGCCTCAAATCCTGGAAATGGCATACTTCTTTACAAAGCTCTACTTCTGAACCTAGTTACCCACCACCATTAAATCTTTAAAATTAATACAGATTATCTAAATTGTAGGCACAACCCCAAAATGTTTCGGACATAAACTAATTACATTTCCACAACAAAGCTGGTCCACAGACCTGTGTGTAGTTTCTAACAATTGCTGGTATGCAATCCACACAGAATTTGCACGCTAGAAAGCCTCCAAATTAAACCAACCAGGGTAATAATATAACTGGCGGTAGGAAAAACGTTAGAAAGTGAGGCTGTCTTCCTTGCACAATTAATTCAGGGCTTAAAAGAGTGAGGTATCTCATAACGTGCCAAAATCTTCTGACCACTGTAAAACAAACTCTACTTTCCCTTTTCTTCCAATGAACTGATTCAAAATGTATATTGATCCAGAAAAGAATAGAGTTCAAGACTCCATGCAGGCAAACTATACAGTTCTTTTTCATAGATATGTTTACCTTTCTTAAGTGTCTCACTAAGCTAAATGCTTTAGTACTGTGGGCAGATTCAGTTACTCATTAATAGATCTTTGATGTAATTCTTCTCCAGTGTTCAGCATGTGAATTTATTCTGCAGTTTGCACTCAATGCTTGCAGTAAGCCGAACTTGTACAAAGACAAAATGCTGTCAACATTTATCTGCTGTTTTACACGTGCCTGAAACAGAGCAAAGGGAAAGTGGCAAGCATTTATATTCCTGAACTCAAAACAAGTTACATTCACTTGACACAGTGTAGGATAAAAGACAGAGTAGCAGAGGTGAAAAAGTAAACAGGAAGTGAAAAAGTAAGGAAAGGATAAGAATAAGAGACAAAAAAAAAGAGAAAAACCTGAAACAATTCAAAAGAGAAAGGATAAAATAGAATGCATCGTCAAAGAGAGAAAGAAATCAAAATCTTAAAAATAAACTCAACATAGAGTTATCCCAGGAAGAAGCAGAGCTCTCAGCATGGCTAAGAGGAGCCCAGTGGTAGCAATAAGGCAGGTGTGACCACTGCCAGCCTGCAGGACTGCACTCAACTACCGACTGCACCCCAAACAGCACGCAGAGGCGGCAGTTCACACCGAGTCCAATGCCCATCCCGGCTCCCTTCTGAACATATTGGCAAGGAGTATGAAAGGAACAATCATCTGTCAAATGGGCATTCACAAACTTACACAGAGAAAGAAATTTGATTCTCAAACTTTTGAAAACTCACCAAGTTGCACAGAAAATGTCCAGGTATCTCTGCAGTCTAATGAACAACATTCTGGTACAGCTGGGAGAGAGAACATCACAGAATGAGTAATTCAAAGGGTAAGCTATATGGGTCCTGTGTAACTACGGCTAGTTCAAAGCACATTTTTTCCTTGGAAATTGATACATCTGTAGTAAAAATCCTAATGGGGATGTACAGGTTCCTTTTGTTTTTCTGCAAAATTGTTCAAACATATTTCTGTAAGGTGAAAGCAAGTACATATTTTAGGAAACCTCATCAATTCCAAATTCCAAGATTTTTACTTTTCATTACACATAGTGACAAAGGTTTTGGACACTCAGAATTTTTCCACTAGCAGAAATCTCATTTTTATTCCTATTCTATTTCCTCCTTCCTTCCTTAACAAACAGATACAAATCCTATGCTTGCAGATGAGTTGAATCACCAATTACATCTTACAGACCAATCCCGTAAGGTGTCAAATCCTGCTAAACTCACCCAGCAGCACTGGGACTGGATGGTGCCCAGCACTTTGTTAGGAAGATCCTTGCCAGTATTGAAATGAGCTGCATTGTAGTATTACATACTTGCTAGAACTGATCCAGAGAAGGGCTAAGTGTCCTCAGCTGATTACCTCTCATTGGGAATTGAGAGCACTTGGCAAGATCCAGCCTTAAAGCTGTCTGGCACATTATCCTATTTCATAGAGTGACTTATTTTAAATGAAAGCATATGGGTAGCAAGTGTCAACGGTGCAATAGTGTTAATGTTAGGCGATGCACCCATCATCATACATGAGAAGAAATGTGGTCCCTCCAAGCAGAAGGTAGCGATACATATGCATCTGTCAATAAGATCCTACACACTTCCCGATGAGCAGATTTTGAGCTCCTATTATCATTAGTGGGAGGGGGATGGGGGACGTCCATGTCTCTACGTGTTTTCTGTGCTAATCTGAGAGCTGGACCAAATCCCAGTACTTGGGTCACTTGTACACAGGGTTCTCATTGTGAATCAGGGGTAAAATGGCAGCCTCTCAGTTGTGCTTTGAAACTATGCATTTTTTAAAACTTGTGTATGCATAAGCCTCTTATTTAATGAATGACTCCCTTTGTATTTACATGTTCCACCATCCACAGAACAAATAGGGTTTAGTCGTTTGAGAATGAAAACTTCTAGTCCTCAAGGGAGAGAAGGGAAAGGGAAAAAATAGTTGCAGCTATTTTATGGAAGTGGTAAAAAATCAATTAGCCTCTTAGTTTTAGATCCTACCTGATCTTCATGGCATTCTGTGGACACAAATATATTCTTTCTTAAGTTACATACTCCACAGCTTCGATCAGAAAAAAATTCTGATATAAAGGTAGCAAACACACTGGTTTCAATGCAGCCAAATTCAAATAAAAAGTCATCAGAAAAGTTATTTTAGGCTGCTATGGATCATTATCCTAAATTAGAGGGGTCTTACCAGACCTGAAGGTTTCTTAATCTTATGCCTTTTTTATTCCTTCCTTTAAATTTGGCTGATAAATGAAATATGTGAAATAATAAATAAATTAAAAATATATGGCAGAAATAATTTCAAAGGATTTAGCAGCCAAGATAGGAATGTAGTGAAAGCAGCATTTTAAGTTGTCTTGATTTCCAAAAGGAAATAGTTATAAATTAGTTCTAGGGCACTCTGACTCATTTATAAGAGTGGTTCAAGAAACTCTTCAATATTAATTAGTAGCCTGTGAATTCAGCCTATGCAATTATGATGAGACAGTTCTTTGGGTATGAAAGAGCTAACTTATCATATTTTTGAATTCACCATCTATAAGCTTGAATATTTTTGTATTTCCATATTTCTCAAGTAGCACTTAATTTAATCTTATCCCCATTTCTTTCAATAAACCATTGTTGCGTCTCTTAAGCAGCACAGCTTCCTCCTCTAACTCATCTCCCCGTGAAATTGGTTTAATGAAGCAGAAAGGTATGAAGCATTAACAACACTGGAATTCATGTGGTAGCACTTCATTTTTCAGAGGCACTCACATTTCCTACCTAATTTATAAAATCAGCACACAAATGATTTTTATCACAGCCATTACATCAGTATAAATTACTGCCTTTTCTATTACATGGAAGTTAGTAAAACTGTTGAAATTATATCTATTAGTCATAGAGAGGAGGAGGGAAAAAGAAAAACCTGTAGGAAAGATTGAGTGTAAAATAAAGACTGGTAGCAGCCTTATTGAAACACTAATATTAATTTACCACATGAACACAAAGTGTGGATATTTTGCAAAGGAAATTTTTAAAACACACAGAGTAAAGCAAATGGGTCAGTTTGTAAAAAGCCAAAAAGGAAACTCAGCAAACAAACTACACTGTATCAAAGGTAGTCAGAAGCTCCTCACATCCAAAAGCACAAGATATGCCTCACTTCCAGGCATAGCCCCACATTCCTCCCAAGCTTTCCCATTCACCACATTGCTCTAGTACTGGTGGTGTTCTGTGCATGGTAACTCCTCCAAAATCATAGTTGTCTTCCTAACTTCTCCCTCGTGTTCTGTTCACTACTTGCATCCTGGCTGTTCCTTTCCAGGCTAGTGGGAATCAGTCCCTACCACCCATGTTGCCACATGGCAAAAATATAATGATGCTCACTGGGAAAGTCTTTTAGTGTCCTCTGCTTTCCCAGTGAGTATAACCTGCTTTTCCAGGAGCTACAATCCCCATTTGCAAAGTTTAGCCTGTAAGAAAATAACTGTTCACTCTGCAGATGTATCACGTACTTGAAAATACTTCAGTCTTGTACCGCTCCGTAAACAACACCTATCTCCACTAAATCTGCTGTTGGTCTTACAAGTGTGGCCTGGGCCTCCTTTCCTGTTTGCTGTTCTTCAAGCATGACTCCTTCCAGAATTGTTCTGTAAATTCAGTTACCTGCTTTGTCAGATCTCTCTTCCAGATGTGCCCACATGAAGCAGCCATCAGACAGAGGGCAGACAAAAGGTCAGCAGGAAATGCTCCTTCAGAATCATGAAGATGCTCCAGAAAATCTGCTCTTCTATAACTTTTATTCTCACCTTATTTTTTCCAGTTATCTCCCCGTGATGTACTTCCTCCACCAGATAGGACGGGAAGTGCTCAGAGACAGGGACCATGCCTTCTGATTTTTCCTCTCACAGCACCAAACATAACAGGACACAAGGCTTCACAGACGTCACTTGATGTCACTGTCATTAGGGGCACTAGTATTAAAATCAGTTTAAAAAATAAAAATCTGAGCTGATGACGTTGTCAGTGCAACAGTATAAAACACGCAGGGTGCATACAGCTCAAGTTGCCTTTCCTCGGTGTGTTTTGCCTTAGATTTTGATCTCCTTCTGCTTACAGTTTTCATTAATTAGCCTTTCCCTCTACATAACATCAGGGACATTTTGCCTGGCTTTCTCTGCTTCCAGTCGATGCAGTACTGGTGTAGAAGTGTCTACTGATGGCACCTTGTGGCTAAACCAGAGAAATGCTTGGCAATAGGAGGCCTGAAGGAAGCCAGGAAAATATCGGGAAAAGGGTATATAATAGGATGAGCATATTCCTCCTCCCACAGTGACTACTGCCAGACATGGTGCTACACGGCAAAGCTTTGCAGCCATGGCCTTGGCAAGGCACTGTGCAAACCCTGCCCGCCTGCCGAGGGCACCACGAGCTGCTCCCCCCGCACCCCCCAGTCCCCTGCAGAGTCTGGGGGTGCAAGCAGGGGACTTGGCCTAAAACCTCAGCCCAGCAGGACGCAGAGAAGGGGGAAGGGGCCTGAGGCTTGCAGTAGACGAAGTGAACCGGCAAATCCAACTAATCTAGTGTGTGAGGGGAAGAAAGGACCTAGGCTTTATCTGCTACCCAGAGCCCCTGAGGTTAATGGCAGCTTTGTTGGGTGCCCCTCAACTCTGCAGAACAGAAAGTCAGACTGAACCCAGGGATTGGTTTCTGGGCTGCACCGCTCAGCAAAAACACCAGCCTCTATGGCAGCCCTTTCTGCATCCCTTTTTAGAGGCACTGCAGTACCTGCTGCCATGGGCTGGGATGTAACCACTCTGAAATGTTGATGGTATTGGAGAGACCCCAAATGCCTGCTGATCACTGTTTCTGAATGAGCAGTGATGCATTTGGTCCCCATAGCCCTAGATTCTCCCCAAAAGCTCAAGTGTGGGTGGCAGGTCCTAAATGGGCCCAGGCCTGCAAGTCAGCTGCTAGTTTGCAGCCATGACCAGGATTCAGCATGGTGTGATCATAGCCAGTAAGGTTGTTGGGTCCTTTCTGACTAGTTCAGACACAAGCCCTGATCAGGAAACAGTGAAAGCTGAGCATAGACCAGCGCTGGCTCTGTTGGTATGAATGCCATCATGTCCCCACACGCAGAAGCAGCTGACAGGATTCCCACAATGTGATGAGTAATAATGGTGGGATTGAGACAACAAAGGACACAGACATATCCTACAGATAAAGGATATTTGGCATCGAACAGTATCATGTGAGATTTGTCCTAGGTAGAGAGCAACAAACCACGAGACTCTGTTAAGGTACCAACAGATGGGATACCTAAGCCAGCCAAAGGTCTCCTAAGAAATGGTGTGACCACATGAAGGAAGCATGACATTGTCCCAACCAGTAAGCAAGAACAATGATGATTTAAAACAAGGCTACCTCTTATTTACCAGATTTTCTCAACTTTGGTTGAGTCCAACCATTTCTCTCCAGCCAAACCAGGTATTTATCCTGCATGTCTCTCTAGGTCCCATTCAGTTTTATATGATCTTTAAATGTCATTAGCATAATTCCTAGATGTTGTGAAGTCCTTTTAAGAGCTGGCTCCAAGTTTCTGCCCCAAGAGTTTTAAGTGTAAGCAACCAGCATACTTGGGAAGAGAAACAGGAGTCCTGTGGTTTGCCCAAGATCACCCAGCAGATCAGATCTCCTGCATTCCAGAGACAGGAACACATAATTACAGGATCCAAACACCACAAGTCCTCACTCTAGAGGGAAACATCTATGATGGAAAACCAGGGAGGTTCATTTCAAGTGTGAAGTCCTGGAAACTAATCATGCTACAGGTGAATGTATGAAATCCTGAAAAAGTAACTAAAAAGGTAAAATTTATCTTTTCCAGGTAGATTTACAGATTCTCACAGACTAAGGCCTTCAGACCTACTCAAGTGTCATGCAAGATGTCAAATAAAAAGCTGTACATGCCTTATATAAACACCCAAGGCAGAAGAAATTATCCTCACTGTCCATCCAGAGGTTGGTGTATCCATATTAAAAGGCAAATGAGACTCTCAACAAGCAGAACAGTTTATAAGCAGCAATACAAAATAAGCAGAAAGCATTTTTCTGCCAGCTCTATCAAGACATAGTGCTTGTCATGGCCTACCACAGTACTAGACACAGTAATTCTCAACAGCTTTGATACACACAGGTTTTGCATACAACTATACAAAGGTGTCCTGTCAGGCAAATTTTGGGCTTTCCGATCCAGCAGAGACAGAAGAAATCTCTTTTACTGATTAAAAGAAGAGAACTTAATGAAAGAACATGCTATGATGTGAAAAACAAAATGAAAGACTAAGAAAGGAGATTCAGCAGCAGCTGGTGTAAATATTTTTTTAGAATACCTTTTTTCCTTTCCTATAAAACCACTTTCTGCCATAAAATGGCTCTTGCAATTTTAGTACTACTTTTTGTCCTACCACTGCTTAATACTAAAAGGAAATTAACACCAGCAGATGAAGAATAAAAGCCTCACATCAAGGAGAACTTTTACCTGGAAAAGAAAGAGGAGTGACAGATTCAATGAAGACCACAAAAGACTTCGCTATTCCATATTACCTGGAAGATGCTCAGATACCACTGTGATAAGCAGCCTCACAAAACTTGGGAAAGGTTGATGGCTGAAATTGGATTTTTTTTTTTCCAAAGTAGGTGTTTTACTGCTTTTTTAAAAAAGTAAAGCTAAAGGCTCGTCTTTACCTTTTTGTGTAAATAACTTCCTTTGCCTGGGGTGTTCATCATCGGTTTGACCTTAAAATGCATGGCAGCGTTCTTAGCAATATTCAATCAATGGTAGGATTAAAGGTGAAATCAGTTACACAGAGGAAGCCTACTGCTGTTTCACCAGTGTGGTGGCTCTAATCTCCCTCCAAGAGACTAAAGATCATAACTGATTTACTTCTCTTCCCTGGGGAACAATTTTCTGTAGCCTGAAGCAATCAGGAAACAGACTGAATTGGCTTTAATACCCATCTGCCCTAGGGGGGAGAGACTGTGAAAAGCTACTAGGTTGTTTCTTCTTCATACTTGTAATTAAATAAACTATGACAAATTTGACAGGCAGAATTTCTAGCAGTACCAGTTGCCTTGAAACTTCCTACTCAGTGTGTAATTGATATATAGCAGCTATTCCCAAGTAGTACTGGAGAATATTTAAATATTAAAATCAGTGGTCTTCACTCCATGCCATGATTTAACCTATTGGCAACATGCCTCTAATTTTCACACCTACCAAGAGACAAAAAATATCTTTTTTAAGACTGTGAGACACGTTTAAGCACAAGAAATAGGGCTTGCTTTGATTTTTTTTTTTTTTCCTTGACTGGGATCTTTCTATAATTTCAAGAATACTAGGCATGCAAATGAGATGGTATTGATATAATGGAGAAACAAATCTTAGAAGTGGTACTTTGAAAGTTTTTATATCAGAGAAGGACAACCTGGGACTATGAAAGCATTTTCATATAGATTAATATTGAAGTATGTATTACTAATAGCTTATTCAATAAACTTTTGTTACTGCTACCTTTCAAACCAGTGCCAGAGACAAAGGAGATGACAAGTTTTTCACTGACAAACTTTCTGCAATTCAAGACATTTCCCAGAATTGTCATAACATAAAAATAATGACATTTCATAAATAAAACCAACGTTTGTATTTTATAGTGTATAGAAAGCATGAGAGAGAGAACACAGTTGCTGTGAGTACAGTCATTTAAAAAATGCTACGTTTACCTTCCTTATTCTGTATACCTCAGCATGAGACATTTATAAATATTCCTTGGGGAAGGCAAGTGAACTCATGATTTTTCAGTTGACTGTGTTAGAACCGGGGACATCATTTTTCACATGAGCTTAACTGAGACAATTTACAGTCACAGGCAATTCTAATTTTTTTATAATTACTTAACTCATTTTAGGCTTATTCATGTATTACTGGAGGAAAGCGAAGAATTCAAGAAATGCTTTGGTTTCCCTGCCCAGATCTGTTGCCAAATGATACTGAGGCCTGACACCCTGGTATTTAAAAGTGAAAGAATTGCTACCATGCCTGCTAAGTCTTTTCAAAGCACAGTACCAACCCTCCAGCAGTGCAGAGAATGGTGTTGCTTACCCCTGTTCCACAGATGGAAATATGGACATGGAAGTAAAACAGAGGATTTGTCAAAAACGTGCACTGATATTCTGCCCAGCTTGAGGTAACTCAGTGATAACCTCCCAATAAGTGTCTACAAACCTGGTTATGACACCTTTGAAAAATAAAATGAGCCACACTTCCAAAAATCATCATTACTGAAGAGTCTGATATAAAAACATCTTAATCCTTTGTAAGACCTATGATAAGAAGCTGAATTATGTTTATCAACATCAGAGGATGGTAAAGCAGAATTATCACCACCTTTTTGGTTCACACTGCCTGCTGCATCCAGTTACTAAGGAAATATAGAGGAGATGACCCTGGTAATCAGCTGTCTAAAGCAGATTTACAGCCTTTAGTTTTAAACAGATACTTATTAAAAAAAATTATGCAAGTCTACTCAAAGCTCTGAAGTTAGGGTTGCTCTCTGAAGATCCATGTGCTGCTACTTCCAAATACGTTTTCCAAAAAGTATGAGTCAATGTGCAATTACAGACTTTAACAGCAACTTAGGCATCTGAAAAACAGAAAATTTGTGTTGTAACACACTCCAGCTTGGTAGTATGGGACAGTTTCTGCAAAAGAATGTTTTTCTTCTCTGATGTCTGAAAAATTGTGAAGACATCTGAGGAGCACTGGTCCTGAACTTGTAATTAATTCCCAGTGCTATTATGATTAATTCTTTCCATCAAAGAAATAAAGGAGCTTAAATAAAATAAACAGCAAACGAGAATTGAATGAGAAGCTAAACACATGAAGCCACTCACTGAAGATTTTTACTTTGTCAAATTAATAGTAAGGAGAACTGGTGAATATATTTCCATGTTAAACTCTGCAGTTGTTTTTTATACTGTTCTTCAAAAAGAAATTATGTTTTAAAATATGGCAAGTGTTTACATTGGGTATTGTATATTTTTTCTTTGGTTAAAAGAACACAAATATTTAGCTACAAACACCTAAGACAGGTGAGTGATTTTCCTAAGAGCTAAACATTTACCTGTGTGTGATTGAAAGTGATACAAAGGGCCAACAGTGACTGCTAAAAATATACTTCACGCTGAGATTGCTTATAGAGAAAATTGCGGAGCAAACAGTTTTGTACTAAGGTTTGAAGGATTTAAATATATTCCAAGACTTATAGCTAGCTTTGTAAAAAATTAGCGTTAACATATAAAACCCAGTCATTTTTTAAGAAAATCCCATTTCCCCTATTTCTTTTCTGCACCTGCTTTTTATTGCAATAGCCACAGGCTGTAATAAGACAGCAGTGTGGCTTCAAGCCTTGATACAAAGGAAGCTCTGTCTGAGCCAGTTACTCATCCACATGACATGATAGCTCCCATTTCCTCCTCAGTCTTGCTTTCCCAGAGCAGTGACAGAAACCACATTGCAGAACTGTCAAGATCCTAAAACCTGATTGTTAAATGCCAATTACCTTGATTAGGTTTCCTAAAAAAAAAAAGGGGGGGGGGGGCAGGGGGGAAGAGAGAGATGCGAACTGAAGATTTACCTGCTATACTCCAACTTGACAAACTGGAACTTAAGCATAACTTGCATGCTCACAGATGCCATCTTTAGATCTGCTCAAAAAACATAGTTGTTTCACTTCAGCTAAGAAAATTGCACCCAGAATCAATCACTTACAATAAATTTTCCTCTTATTTTTAAATGGAGGTTTGAAAGTCACGTTTCTCTTCAAAGAAGAATTAACTGTAAAAATGGATGTAAAGATACCTGGATTTATTCAAAATTTCCCAAGGGAAACAACAATACCATATAGGTGAGAAATTTAAAATCAGACTGAAACTCATATAAAACAAGAGGCAGCCAAGAATAAAGATGTTGGGCCTCTGAAATTCACAGGTGTTGGGGGTGCTCAGTGTTTAGAAAAACTGAACACATCTTTATCCTTCACCTGAAAGGACTCGCCAATTCCTCTGAAGACCAACTCCACCACAAGCTGTACACAGCAGTTGGCGTTCAACCCCCAAATCGGTTTGCTCAGTGCCTTATGCCAGCGTGACGGTGACAAGAAGCTAAGGGAATGAGGTCGGAGAAGTACAACGGCTACGCTGGGACACTCATCACCCACCACAATGGGTGTACAGCCCCTCTGTGCCTCCCTGAGCTTAAGCAGAGAAGGAATGACATTGTGCAGGGCATAATGTACCGCCACGGATGGCCAGATGTGGCCTCGCTACCTTGGTACTCAGTCCTGCTCCACCTTCCTCCTTGGTTGCTGGGGCAGGAGGTGAGAAAAAGCATCAATGTGCTTCAGCTGCATAAGCAGAGCAGCAGTGCACATCCCAGGGCCCGGCGGGCAGGCAGAGCATGGGGACAGGAATCGTTTTTCAGTTCCTTGGCTCTGTTACCTACTGGCCTGGGGACAGAGCTGGCTGCCGGGAGAGGTGGACGGAGATCACAAGGAAGGACTCTGGTTGTGGCTCTGTGGGGTGCACTGGGAGCAGCAAGGAAGGGAGGGTGGGTGATGTTGAAGATCTGTGCCTTCACAGCAGACCACGTTCTTCTTCTATGTGCACAAGATTGAAATAATTCTGATAAGCCTTGAGCTGGCTGTTTTAACCCTCCCATGCTCAGCTACAGTCACCCTAGATCTTGGGCTGCAGCACACAGCTGTCTCGGGTGCCTGGGTGTCAGTTAGCATATCACCATCATTACGGCAAAATCATACTCGCTCTGCTGTTACTTCACTCTGTGGGATGTATGGGTCCACAGACACATCCCTTGTGCAGTTCTAGGCAGTTCTAGGTTTCTCCCACAATCAAATGCAAGTAACTTATCAACTCTTCGGTGAGGTTATGGGAAGTCATATCTGCACTCAATGACTTTGTATCTTAATGAAGATGCAAAGTACATTTTCATTACAGTGTCAGGCTCTGACATCTTACTACAAATATCGAAAGTTCCAGCCTAAATTAAGCCGGAGGCCCGGACTATAACCCTGCATAAGCAAAGCAGCAGGAGCCAAAACCCTTTCTGTTCCAAGGGGATGTTTCCCTGTAGCAGCTACAGCTGAAATCCAGCTAACAGCCCAAGTTAGCTGTGCAGTCTGGTAGACAGTCGTGAGATGTATTTTCAAAAAAGTTTAACTGTAACACTACAATTATGCACCACAGAGAGTACAAATCATCCCATCCTTCACATCAGTATGCCTTTTCTGATCCTTTATTTCTTTTTCTTCGTTTAATTAATCACCTTTACTTTCTGTGTCCCCCTGGTTCATCTGTGCAGCAGTGCTATGAATGAGCCAGAACTGCAGTTGTAAAAAGAAAGGGAACATTTATAATTTTTATTTAATTCTGTTATGTGGCTCGTTGTTGAACACAGAAAATAATTTTCTATAAAGAAGAGTTCTGGCTCATCAGCTGAGAATAATCTAATTATTTTCCCTTCAATTACATTTGAAATAAATTATTTTTAACAGTCCTTGCAACCACTTTTTCACCCATGCAACTCCTGCTGCATATCAGAAGGTGGCAGAGCAAACAGCTTCTGCACCCACTGTCAACCTGTTCCAAACTCTTCAGCACGGAAAAACACCAGGCACTTGACTAGAAATTATTATTCCCTGGGAAGAAGCACATACTAATGTTTTATCACTAGTAGTAAAGTTTCAGCAAATTCCATAAGACAGAAAGTCTAACACCACTAACAGTACCCTACCTGCAGGGTCAAAACTTCTCTCTTGTTCTCATCGCTCATCAAGGAATGACATCTGGGTATTACCACCAAAGATAGCTCAGCGTGATTCATTCAGACGGGGAAAAAATCTACAGCTGATCTGATCTGATTCAGGGATCTTGCTAACAAGCTGCTTTAATGCTCCAAGCTTCAATCCTTCCAAACAGGCACGTCAGAAATCTGGATCTGAATCCTAACCTTGGCATCCAGTAACACTGCTGAGCAGCCTGACATTGTGGGTTCTATTGATCAGTCATCATTGCACCTGAACTACTGCTGTTACTGAGCAAATCAAGCACTGTTGCAGGACTGGAGCAAGGGGAAAATTATACAGAAAATGAGCATCCACAAAACTTAAAGTTCCAAAACGCTTTTCCTTCTGCAAAGCAAGATGTCAAAAATACTGCCACAATAAATGTTTAATAGATATTCAGCTTTATCATGGAGTTTTGGAGAACAAGCTTCTAAACTGCAACTCTGTTTGGGGGAGGGAGGCAGGGTGAGCAATCCATTTCGCAGTCTTTAAAATCCTGGAAATATCAGAAGGCCCTGCATACATACCTCTGCACTTATAATGGGTTAACGCTACAAAAATTCTTATATTTTTCCCAGTTCCCTCTACCTTTGGCAGTTAAAACAGGGAGATAAGAAAGTTGTGATGTTCTTCTGACCTTCTGCCAAAGGTAAGGACCACCTGTCGATCTGAATTTCCCTTGCAAATCTGCTGGAGCTGCAATACTGAAACTGCACTGCTGGTGCCTGCTTTATCTCTGATTAGCCATCATTTGGGACAACTATTCAACTGATGGAGCAAATGACTGCACTGAGCTGGCATTTCCTACCTCCCCATCACACAACTGTTTAGAATAATATCTCAATGCAACTGAAATGCAGTTTTATTTCTCCTCTCTCATCCAATCCCAGAAGGATAAGGGAAAACTATACAAAGGATTATTTTTATTGTATACTCTGATGAACAGCGCTGGGATTAAGGTGGTCTCAAAGAGGTGTTCATGGCTCAGGATATACCCACAATGCTCAGAAAGGATGTTTCTCTCTAAAGGGCAAAATATTGCCTAAGAACACAGTTTTGGTCTGGTGGCAGGATTTCTCAGGGTTTTCCTGAATAGCTGCCAAAAACAAAGCTAGTGGTCTGCTGTCTGTATTAAATATCAGCTGGCATTCCCCAGTTTTCCCTAGAGGTGGCTGCATTTTCTGTGATAGAGCAATCCATGAGCACTGTCTGCCAGTCTTTGCTCCCTGAGATTGCGTCACTGGAGTCAGGTTACTGGAGTGATTACAGGTATTACTTGTAATCTCCTTTCTCCTTCTCTGTATTTCCTTCTTTCACTAGAATATACCAGTTTAAAATGGACCTGATCCTTTGTTTAATGTAGTGTCCAACCCTCAACATGTCAGTGTGCTCAGACAAGTCTGTCTATTCCCCTGTTCCCCCTAAGATCAGCTTTACCTTTCTGCCACAAATTCCTTCACTCCTCTGTCCATCCTCTTTGCATGTGGTCCCAGACAACAGACACTGGGAAAGCAGGCTGAAAGTTTGAGGTGCCTCAGATCAATTGTTTGATCTTATTTTATATATATAATATATATATTATATTTAAAAAAAAATGTTGTCACAGGCAAGCTGCTCCAGTCACTACAAAGAAGCTGTAGTGAACGGTTCTGTTAAAAAATGAACAATTAAGCCCAACCTTGAACTCAGTGGAGCTGATTTACAGCAGAATTTCCAATAGTTGTGACAAAATGAAAGCACAATCTCAAATACAAAGGTATCAGAAAGCATTGGAAGTGGAATCTGGAAAAAAAGCCCACCCTGTACTCATCTGCCTGACTCATTTAAATAGTACACCAGTAAATATCAGGAATGCATCCCTTCTTTTTTTTTCTCCGCCAGGGGAAGAAATGATGAAACACAGAGGGCTAAGTTCCGCACTTTAACTTAGGTGAGTGAACTGAGATGTACACCAGGGTTACTCTTTTGATCTGCATATCTGTCCCAATTATTTCTTATTTGTATGAATACAGCACCCATCAGCCCAGAAGAGTAAACAGGTCCCTGTTGGGCCACTCACTGAAAAAAGCAGAAACTACAGCAGTGTTTCTTTCCTCAAAGATTTAAAAGTCAGTAATATTCAAACTGTAAGAATTAAATACATGTGCCAAAAAGATATCAAAATATGCAAAGTGACTATTCCTTCTCCCATACACACTGTAGACCCCGTTCCCAGGTAGTTCAAGGCATTTGTGCCACTATTTCCTACTGACATCACTCTGGTACATACATACTATTCAATGTCCTTCCAATTTTTACATTCCGACATGTATTTTCTCTTATTTCACTACACTGACATAATTCAACTGACACAAATAGCACCCTCTCCAATGGACACAGGTAGCAGCCTCACACATGCCTGGGGCAGGGAACAGTTGTCAAGGGGAGATCCAAGGGCTAAAAGGACCCAGGTACCACATTGCTACATTTGCTATATGCTTCGCTTTCCTCCCTGTACAGATGGGGTAATCACCCGCCATTGTATATATATATATATGGACATAAGAGCTATCAAATGGTCAAATATTATTTTTAAAAATTGAATTCTACCTGTGCAGGTGTTTAATACATACATTAATTTAGCAAATGTTTCTTCTGCTAATTCTCAGCATTAGTAAGTATTTTTTATTAAGAACAAAACAAAAGTCACTTGGGAACATTAGAAATATACAGCAGATTATTTTGTTTGCCGTATTAAAGTATTAAAATGTTTTGCTCAAGACTTCCATTCATTCAGATGAAAATAAAATATTTCATTTTTAAGACATGATATATCACACAGATTAACTATGGAAGCTTGGGGAAAAAAATCACTTCTGATGCTTTGAATTCATATAAACTGTATTTTAGCTAATATGGCCTTGCCAGTCACCTTTTCTTTCAACTCTTCTATGAACAAAGTAAACCTGTTCAAACCATGAGTCCCTGCTCTATTAGACCTAAGCCCTAATGTCTGGAAATACACAGTTGACTGACAAGTCAATGACCGACACCCTCTTTCAAAAAATGTCCTTGTACACTTTAAAAAAAAGAGATGTGGTTTATAGATTTCTGATTTATGAATTAAATAGGACCTAGGAGCTATTTAAAAAAATCTCCATGGAAACTTGTATTTCACAAGATAAGCCTGTGAAAGAAAAGAGCAATGAAAGCTTAAGAAAATAATCTCAACAGGTATAACCTCTTGTAAAAAGTCTGCAAGACAAAATGAGTGAACAAGTCCACTTAGAAAGCTGAAGCAAATATTCACTGCAAATACTTTGCCAGAACTGAGATATTTTTAAAATAGACTGAACCAGCAGCAGGTTTTACACACAGTGGAGGAGAAAACCCCAAACCAAGCTGCAATAACCGTTTCAAAGCTGATTTTCTGAGATGGTAAGAGGTCTTTGGTATGCCACCTTGATTTTCGAAAGTCACTTGTCAGGCTGCAGTAGCTGTGCATGAACACATCCACTATACCCAAAGATAAAAGCTGGATTTGGGGGACAGAATTACAAAAGCTGCGCTGGAGCCCTGGCCATCAGGTGCCCATGCTCAGCTCACAAAAAGGAGTGCATGCACATAAACCTTGCGGATACTATTCAAACTCAACATACTTTGTCCTACTGCAAAAATGAATTTCACCTGCACAGTGCCTGGCACTGGAAATGGCACAGTCTTCACCTCGATGGATCACCAGGACACTGCCCCTTCCATGCAGAAAGCCCTTCTGCACTCTTTGTTTTGAGGACACCACCTAAATGGCAAAAGACATTATCAGTCTACTAAAGTTGTAAAAATAGTGTATGCTGAAATGCGTTCTAAGCTTACCATTACAGATTCACCATTTTTAATGTTGGTTTAACGGTGGTTGCCACTTCTTCTCCCTTTGGGAAAATTCACTCTTTCCCCAAAATCCTACTCCTTGTTGCATTCCCACAAGCAGCATCCACTATCCTGGAAGCTGCCCTTGGCTAGCCAGCCACAGGCTGCAGTGGCACTTTCTGAGGTCAATGGTAGTGTTGCACAAAAAACAAAGCTCCTTATAGAGAGTTAAAAGTTAACACTAAAAGGCTTTACTCCACTGCTGGTTTCCAGTACAAGACAGAGAAGTATGAATGATGGGTGTGAATTCACAAGCATTGGGACTTGAATAGGGAACTCAGCTTTTCAGGATATCCTCACTGCAAAATGGGTAGTTAACAACCTTAATTAATTACAAACCTTAATCCATCTACCCAATTGCGTAAATAAATCACAGTCTGCAGCATACACATGACATAAACCTTCTATTGGGAGATACCTGGCAGTAAGTAGACTAAATGCCAGCGGTAATCCATGGTATGACACACACTTATAAGCACCACACAGCTGATCATTGCTCAGGGACTGGCTGAGCACTGGGCAGCAGGCAGGGAGCAGTTGCATGATGCATCACTTGGGGTTTTTTTCCTTTTGGGTTTTATTACTCTCTCTGTCTTCCCAACTTCCCTTTTAATTACAATGGCTGTTGTTGTTGATGATGATGATGTTGTTGTTATTAATTTTATCGTTATTTCAGTTACTAAATTGTTCTTATCTCAACCCGTGAGTTTTACCTTTTTCCATATCCTCCTCCCCATTGCTTTGGGTGGGGGTGGGGGGTGAGCGAGCAGCTACGTGGCACTTAGTTTCTGGCTGGGATTAAACCACAAGATATTAAAAAGAGAAAATATGGGGGTGGGGGGTGTCTTATGATGCAAGGGACAAATTCCACTCTTCAAACACCGAGTCTATATAGAATGAGTTTTATGATATGCCTGTTAATTAGCAGATAATGATTGAAGAAATATTTCTTTCAGGGGTATTAAATGATGCCATTGCCTAGCATGAATAATGATGCAGGTCAGGCCTCAGTACTAATTGATTTAGCAAGGAATCTTTTGAAGAACCGAGGAGCTGCAGTAGCAGATACATTTGTACGTGGAGAGACAGAGCACGGGATCAGCTTTGGGCCACTGTGCCTCCCACATGATGATGTTGGCTGACTTCTGCTCCGGACAGTGGTATGAGAAGCCAGAGTGAACTGTTTCAGGCCATGTGGCCTCTTCCAACTGCACTTGTGCCACTTCAGTGAAAACTACATCAGGTAGAAAAACACCCCTGTTATTTTCACTACTTAAGCTAACACAGCTTATTTAGATTAAAACAAGAAATACACAAGCATTGATCAAAAAGAGCTACCAAACACCAAACAGAGAAGGACAGATGCAGACTGAATAAAGAAGGGAGAATAACTTTCTAGATTCTGGAATAGCTGGAAATGGAAGATGGGTCTCCACAGCACTACTTTCTAAATACAAGGATTGAGGGTTTTTTTCCCTTAATTCTGTGGTATTCAAATGAAATAGATGATTCTTCTTGAAAGGCATAATTATCTGTTAATACATGGAATGCAAAGTTATCCACCACATGTTCAGAATATCTCCTGCTCTTGTTTTCTGCATGAACATAGAAGTCTTGTCGAATTATGCCATATGAAAAGCAAGAGTCTTTCCTTTCCTGTTATTTCTAAGAGTCTTAGAGACTTACTCATTAGCAAGACTGTAGGTACAATTGGGCTTCTGAAAGCAAATTCTTGAGGACTTATTTTATTGCTTTATCACATTCTGCAGGTTTGAATGTTTCTTTACAGGATGGTTTCCTTCTAAAAGGGCTGGTTGGAGCATTTTGATTTATGGATACAACATCATTGACGGCCTCAGAGACTAGCAGATTCAGTACTTAAAATTTGGACTTCTCTTGATATCTCCTTAGGTACTTTTATTGCCCCATCACAACTGCATTCAAATGCTTTAGAAACACCTATAAACTGGAACAATGGCACCAGTTACCCTTTTTTCTTTCACACGAGGAATATCTGGAGCAGAAATCAGTTTTTTTCCTTGTATGTACATGATATCAGCAAAAAAGAGAGCCCAAGAAGAAATACTCAGGAAAAGCCATTTACACGTGACAGGAGACCAACCTGTCTTGCTTCCAGGGCCCTGAAATCCCCACAGAGGTTTTCCTATCATCTCACATTTTACTATTGCATCTTTGCCACACAACTGCCCTGGGGGGAATGATCAAGCCAGTGCTGCAAAGGACTTTGAGAGTTAAGGCAGAGACCTTGAACTGCACTTTGCATTAAAGAGTCAGTCCTCAGTGCAGAACATCAGGCTGATGTGCTCATGGTAATGATTGTTGCTAAGCAAAGGGAGCTGATAGCTGTCTTTTGTACTGAAGTTTTCAGGATGTGTGGCCTCCCTGAATGGTCGGGAGGTCAGGAATGCATAGGTCATCCTGGCCAGAGCCAGGCCCAATTGAATGGGACAACTCTTATGGCAGATGGAAAGGGGAAATTTGCTGCCATGGTTGTAGGCATCTGTAGCAGCAAGGAGTTCAAAAGGAGCACAAGGCTGCATATGGTCCTATCCCAGTCCCACGCTTCCCCACCTTAACCTCAAAACATTTACCTCTCCTTAAAGTATACAGCAGAGGGATGTCCTGACTTAATACAGCCTCAGTCCTGCCAAATTAAATTTAACATCAGGTCAGCCAAGAAAACATGCAGCGAATGGGTGACATAGAGGAGGCAGTAAACTGATCCAATTCATGACTTGCTGGCTCTTTGTCTTTATTTATTTCACCAATTCTCCCACTCTCTTCACACTTCAGAAAAGTGTAATTATCCAGAAGACAGTCACAAAAGGTGGCTAGGCCAATCTACTGACCTACTGGTACTATAGTCCCAACATCTCTGTTCCTGTTCTCTGTCACACAGTCAACTCTCTAAATTGTGTTTGTTATAATATTCATGTTTAGAAACCAGTTCAGTTTCTTAAATTGAGAGAAAAATACTATCTTTCAGCACATTACTTTTCTACCAAAAGCATCCCTCCTGGGTCGGTAAATAACAGGACTACAGAGCTTTAAGCAGGAGGGTGTAAGGACTGGGACCACTTACCGCAGGGCTGAGCGTTTAAACTGTACCTGAGTCTTCTGACAATGTTCAGGGCAGGAGCTCTGATCACCAGGGAGCCGTCTGAACTCCGAGGGGCTTCCCTCACTCAGTCTAAGAAATAAGGACTGACCCACTTCAGAATGTTTCCTTTACGCTCGTACAGCTCTGGGAAATAGGACAGACGAACATGCAGAGGGATCAATAATAGTCAAGTGCTACAGTGAGTCCATTAAGATCAGCCCATCCATCAGGGTTACAAGAGCTCTTTCTGTGCCTGGTTGTAGCCTGAGGCTGGGCTGTGACGGATCTGTGGCACCCACCCCAGCTCTTGACTGGCTTGTTCAGAAAAGATGGCTCTTGGCAAAAGTTTCCAAGGCCACCTTTTCAGAGCACTAGTATTTAGTCCTTGCTATCAGGATGTTGCAATGCTTTAGGATCAGCATCCTTCTGCAAAACACAGTCCAAGAATATTAAGAGCGGGACAGAGCTGTATTACTTCTGCCTTTTGTAGTAAAGGAAGTATATAGGGGGCTTCTTCAGTAGGGGAGGCAACATTTTTTTTTTCTGGAAACTGAAAAAGTTCTTGCGTTCAGCATATGAGGACTCCAGCTATGATATCCTCAATCACATTAAGATTTTGAAGACTCACCTATGGGAAACAGGAATACTTCAGAAAGGAGCCCTGTAGGACGTCATCATCTACACAAATGTTAAATTTGGATGACTCCACCATTTCATCTAATGTGACTTTCATGAACATCTCTGGTGACTTTGAGTGTGATATGGCAAGACAACAGCACCAGACAATGGCCTTCCCTTAGGGCTAGACTTCCTCGGCATTTTTGGGAGCCATTCAATTAATGGGTTTTTAAGGTGTGGGCACACACGTTTTTGGGGGTGGAGAGTGGTGGTAAACAACATGGTCTATACCGCTACTTCCAGTTTAACACAAATAACTGTAAATTAATTCTCCCATGGACTCAGACCTTTTGCATGGGCAATGGTTTTAAAGAACACAAGTAATGGAGAATCTATTATCTACTGGGTGAGTTATTTCATTGATCTTCACTACTAAAGATGCATAATACTTGATGAGCATTTTTTACTTCAAGACTCAGGTGTGAAATACCCCAAAGCAGTAAGCAGAAGGGAAATATCACAGAGGGTGAGATTTTTGGATTGTTTTAGAGGGAGATGATACCAGAAATATAGGGGCTATAACACTGTAGTTGTAATATGCTTTACAGCTGAAATCAGGATTTAAACCTAAACACACACATTTTTAATGCCTAACTATTAGGGCAAGCAAAATAATAGCACCAGTATTACGAAAAATTCTACAAATTACATGAGGCCAGTTTTCTTCTTGCTCACTATTCTGAAACACAGCAGGACAACAGCAGTAAAGAAAAGCAGGCACACATGTGCTGTCCTCTAGAAGACTGTTCCCAGGGAATCCGCAGAGTTTGCGATTCTCCTGAAGTCAGAATTCAGAATAAAGTGGGAAGTCTGTGCTCATCAGAACAACAATCTGTATTTGTGCAAATTATAAAACGGAGGTGGCAGCGGCGGTGGTGAGATAAATAGGTTAATCTGTTGTAAACTGATTTTGACCCTGAAGGTGATCACAGGTACACAGCATTACGGCACTTTAAACTGTTTTATGCAAAGCTTAAAAAAGATCCAGCAACAAACAAAGCTTTTTTTGTGTTTGCTAAACAAAGCATGAAAGAATAGTGACAAAAGTAGGAGGAGCCGAGTTTGTTCGGACAAAGCCAGGAGGAGGAGCCCTCATGCAATGGAAATGCAGTTCAGTGGTCCTGGATTGATATGCTCATCCTTTAAACCCCCAGGGCTGGGAGATCACAGGGCCTGAAAGTCCATCAAAGAGCACTTCTCTGCATTGATCCAGTCTGGAGCGGAAGGCTGGTGGGGGTCTGCTGCTCTGTATAAGACTGCCTCCGAGGATAATCAGCTTTTCTTCCTTGGAAATTGGGGAATCCCAAACATCAATAAAGTGTTATTTCAAGTAAAACATCAGTCTAAACCTACAGAAGTCTGAATATGTGTGTGTCTGTTTTGTTGTGGTTTTTGGTTGTTTGTTTTCTTGTTGTGTTGTGGTGGTTTTTTAAGGGAAAAAAAAAAAAAAAAAAGAAGAAGGAAAAAACCCCAAGTATGTAACACAAGAGGAGAGTAAACATTTTACCTTGGAAGTATACTCTTAATGCTTCATCTGTTCATCCCAACTTGTCAACAGCAGAACCCACAATACAGGTCTTTAAAGCTGTCTCACAAACTTTCCTATTTATGTTTGGATGCTCACCAAGCACAGTAGCACCTGACCTAAAAAGAAAAAAAAAAAAAAAAATCACGATGTCTTTTAACTTTCTCAATGACTTGTTAGGTTACCATGTACTGCAGGCAGGCAATTACATGTCAGTTCAGCTTCTTAGTTTAAAACACTTCAGGTCTGACAAAAGGGGAATCGGAAGCCTTAGGAATATTTAACACTGACAGCTAATGCTGTGACAGACTCACAATCACAATATCTTTAGCTTCCAGGTGATCAGCCGTGTGCCTGGGGAACGCCTGATCTACCTCTCACAGCCCTTTGGTTTGTTCCAAATTACATATCCAACATACATATGTTAAAGGGATGAACGTGCATAAAGCAGAAGTGGGAGTGAAATCAGACAATCTAGCACTCTTCAGTGTAACCAGAGACTGAAAGTCATTAATCAGCAGTTCATTTGACACTGGAAACCGTTAGGATATTTTATTTATTCAAGGGGAGCAGTGTTGAACAAACAGGATGATACTGGCTTTTCCATCACAGCATGTGCAATCTGACTTGCTAAAACTTAGGAATATTTTAATATCATTAAACAGCTGCATTTGACTAAAATAAATAAAATGGTTGAAAAATCTCTGTACCCTAGAGGTTCTGATCACTGACAAAACAGTCTATGATATCCTGGTATTTGAAACTATTGCAGGTGACCACAACTATTGCAGAGAAATATGGTTAAAATTACCTCTGAGCATTACCTTTATGTAAGTATAACCAGAGAAGAGAAAGAGCAGCAACTCAGCTGTTTGCAAATAGTCCATTTCATTATTTTTGAAATGCAAAAGGGTCGCAGAGGATGTGATTCTTCCAAAACACTTGGCACTGGTGTAGTGGTGGTGTTACTGGGATTAGCAGGCTACCAATCTCAGGGTTTTAGAAATCAGACATGCACAAAGTACTTTGCTGAGCATGTTTCAAACAAATTCTGTGTAAACTAACAAATTCCAGGTATGTTAGAAATCTAAAAAACTGAACAGTACAGATCAAAACTTTCTTTGGCCCTCACAATACAGTCGATCATTTCCCTTTCATACAGACCCCCCTCCCCCCCCCCAAAAAAAAAAAATCACACTACTGAAAATTAGAGAAATAAGAGTTTCTCTTTCTGTCATAAACACACAGCCTAACTCTTAAGCGCTTTTTAAGGATATTTATTGTTGAAGATAGTCATATCCTGCATAGTTAGAGTTGATTAGCCAACATTATTAACCATCTTTTATTACATCAATATCTATAACCTTCAGAAAGTAACCTGATCTAGTTAGCATACAGAGTAGAAAATAGCTTCTATCTCAAGGGTTTTTTTTGCAGAGGGAATTTTAAAAGTAGAACTTTGCCATTCAAATTATACTGATTTATGTAGCACAGACAGACTCACTTATGCAGCAGTGGCAAACTAAACTGGAAAAGAAAAAAAAGTATTCTTGTTCTGGTCTCATCACATCCACACAGCAAATCATGCTAGTAAAATGAGACAAACAAGCACTCTGCAGACAACTATATGAAAAAGGTTACTTCTCATCAGTCTGCCCCCAAGCATCTCTGCAACGCCATCTGCCAAAGGTCATCACCTCCTCAGCCCTAGCAGCACTACTGACACATTTGCTTCCAAAGATGTTTCAGTCAGAACAAGCGGGGTTAACTTGAACAGTATAAACAGATTCAGGTTTGCTTAACCTAAAGCTAACCTAGAAGTGCTCTTATAAACAGCTTTGCTGGTGAATCTGAGCAGTGGTAACCTCTGGAAAATTATGAACACCTGGTAACATCTCATACCAGCACAGCTGAACCTCGAGAGACACACATATTTGAACCCTAATTAAAGCCATAGAGATATGTGGGTAGGTTTCCCTAAACCACAAGCACATATCTACAGAGCCAGGTGGTTTGAGGCTGGATGTATTGAAAAACGGCACATAAATGAGGAAGATAAACATCGGCTGATTTCTGTCCTTTTTCTCTCAGACCATTTTCTGCTAGCAACTTTAGAGCCATCAGTCTAGCAGAAGTGGCTGTAAGAAAAGTAACCACAGAGATGGTTCTACAGCTTGGCATGGTGAGGGCATTGCATACCTAAGAACTTGTCTAAAAGACAATAGCAGATCATTGGGATAAGCTGAACTTACGGAGGGTGATAAAAGGTAGGGGGTCAAGGGCTTACATGGGAGGATATGGAAAGGACTCTGGTGAAAGTCATAAGAACAGTGGTTAAAGAAGGCAAACTTACCACAAGAATTTTGACTTCCTGATAATCAGTACAGAAAATCAAAGCAAGATATGTTACAGCGTGAAAGCACTAACAGAAACTGCTCACCAAGGGCTTGAAATGAAAAGAAATGCTGGAGAAAATTAAAAAACTAATGACTACTGAGCTCCTGTGAAGGACTTGCCAGCCAGTATCCAATATAGTGAGCTCAGACTTGAAATGAGCTTAGTGTGAATTAATGCGCATATATGCAAAAGGACTTAAAAGTGTCAGGAGGCAGCAATAAAGACAGAGAGATTTTGTTCTGGAGTCTCCAGTGGAAGACTTCCATAATATTCCCAAACAGAAAGAAATTTGCATGATGGGAGAAACCAAACCAAGTCACTTGCCACCATAATAGGAACTTGAAAAGCAATCCAAAACTAAAATAGCTGCTTCAACTTTTGTTAGACAGTTATCCTCACTGTGAGAATTTGTTTGGAGCACGAGACAGCATGGCAGCATGCTATCTTTTTGTTGAGCACAGTGCTAGAGTTTGGGTTCCTGCAGTGTGGGGGCAGATTTCCCTTCATTTCTAGGGCTGCAAAGGGATCCCATTGCATCAGTAATCAGAGGAAAAACACTCAGTACAGGTGATATCACCCATAAGCGTATTTGGCTGTTTACGTTGGTGCATCATTTTCACCGTTTATGGAACAAAGTAAGCGCTTGATTGTGTTTGTCACTTTCGACTAACAGTTCTGTGAAAGTCTCACTGCTCCTTGCTGCAGTGTTCTGAAAAGAGGATGAGGAACCAAATTTTTATGATCTTGGGAGGTTTCTTTCAGCAATTTTCCCATTTGCTGATTCACCAAGACGCTAAGTGGGGCCTAGGTGCTTCAGTTTCCATCCTGAGGGAGTGCATCATCACTTTACAAAGGCAGGCCTAGCCGGCTCATACTTAAACGGTATTGACTTCAACGGGCTTTTGATCAGGCTGCTGTCATCTACACATTTTGTGTGAGAGGGGAATGCTCACCTGTGTGCAGCTGTCCCAGTGGGCAGCACAAAGAGGGAGGTATGAAGATATCAAGAATTTTCAGCAGCCCTGGCTAACGGGGAAGGTCCCAGCAGACTGGAGGTTAGCCAGTATGACACCCGTCTACAAGAAGAGCAGGAAGGAGGATCCAGGGAACTACAGGCCTGTCAGCCTGACCTTGGTGTCAGGGAAGGTTCTGGAGCAGATCATCCTGTGCAGAACTACACAGCATGTGCAGGACAGCCAGGGGATCAGGCCCAGCCAGCGTGGGGTTATGGAAGGCAGGTCCTGCATGATGAACCTGATCTCCTGTGACAAGGTGACCCGCCTAGTGGCTGAGGGAAAGGCTGTGGCTGGTGTCTCTCTGGACCTTAGCGAAGCCTTTGGCACCGTCTCCCGCAGCATCTCCCGGAGACACCGGCTGCCCGTGGCCGGGGCGGGTGTGCTCTGCGCTGGGCTAAGAGCTGGCTGGGCGGCCGGGCAGAGCGTGGTGGGGGATGGGGTGACATCCCGCTGGCGGGGGCACACGGGGTGTCCCCAGGGCTCAGCGCTGGGGCCGGCCCTGTTTGATATCTTTATCAACGACCTGGATGAGGGCACTGAGCGCACCCCCAGCCGGTCTGCGGAGGACACCAGGCTGGGGCAGTGCTGCCCTGCGGGGGGGCAGGAGGCCCTGCCGGGGGTCTGGGCAGGCCGGGCGAGGGGCCCAGGCCGGCTGTGTGAGGTTCAACCCGGCTCCGTGCCGGGCCCTGCCCGTGGGGCACAGCAGCCCCAGGCAGCGCTGCAGGCTGGGGCAGGGGGCTGGGAAGGTGCCCGGCGGGAAAGGGGCTGGGGGGGCTGGCTGGGCCGGCTGGGCAGGAGCCAGCCCTGTGCCCAGGTGGCCACGGGGGCCAGCAGCAGCCTGGCTGGTGTCAGGAGCAGTGTGGCCAGCAGGGCCAGGGCAGTGCCCGTCCCCCTGTGCTGGGCCCTGGTGCGGCCGCCCCTCGAATCCTGTGTTCAGCTTTGGGCCCCTCACTGCCAGGGGGACGTGGAGGGGCTGGAGCGTGTCCAGAGCCGGGCAGGGGCTGGGGCAGGGGCTGGGGCACGAGGCTGATGGGGGGCGGCTGAGGGGACTGGGGGGGCTGGTCTGGAGAGGAGGAGGCTCAGGGGGGCCCTGACCGCTCTCTGCAGCTCCCTGGCAGGGGCTGTAGGCAGGGGGGTCGGTCTGTTCTCCCAGGTAACGAGCGACAGGACAAGAGGAAACGGCCTCAAGTTGTGCCAGGGGTGGGTTTAGATTGGATATTAGAAAAATATTCTTCACTGAAAGGGTGGTCAAGCACTGGAACAGGCTGGCGGTGTTTAAAAAAAACACATAGATGTGGTGCTTAGGGATGTGGGTTAGTGGTAGGCATAGCAGCGTTGGGTTAATGGTTGGACTTGTTGATCTCAAAGGTTTTTTCCAACCTAAATGATTCTGTGATTCTACAAAACAGTGGTTAAAAGGAAGTGAAAATGGAAAACTCAACTGAAGGGAAACAAACACTGTCCCATTTAAGTGCAACTGTAAGTAAAAGTAAACATACAAATTTTTTTCTAAAGAAAGAGTATGCCTATTTTAAGTAGCCAGATCAAAACTGCCATGCCCACAACTTAACAGAACTGGGTGTACTACTAGACTTTTATTGCTTCAAATGATACTACAGTATTTAGTTACAACTAAGAACAGCCCCAAAGTTTGCAAGTTTAACCTTTAGCTAAACATGCATGCAGCATCCCATCTGCTTTGCACCAGTTTATATATTCATGAAGCATCCAACATGAAGTACTTTTCATTTCTGCTATGCTTGGTAAATTAGCCAGCAAGCAGGGAGCAGACAATAACAGTAGATTCCTATTTGATGACTGGATTTGATTTGATGCATCTTTTAGTGTTTTGGTCATTTGGACTGAAGATAAGACGCACACAATTTGGTAGCTGGCAAAGTGGGATTTAATAAGTCTCCTGTAAAACACAGCATGTATGCAAACAGCCCAGAGGATTAGACTCCACTCGCTTAGTTTAGAACTTGGTGCAGTCAACCTGAATAATCAAACGGAGGAACAAAAGTTGTGAATCCCCTCAATGCACTGCTTCATTAGGATCTCCTTACAAAAAAAGAAAATGGGACTCATCTGATCAGCCAGATTTTATGGCATCTGATTAGACCACCATTTTCTCAGCAGGTCCCCTTTCTTTAAACTGTTGACTATGGATGGCCTGCTGAATAGGATGAACTTTGGACCGCTAAATTGCAGCATTATGGTTATTTAGTGTAATTTATGAAAAAGAGAGAAGTCGTGATCACCTACTTCATATTGCTAATGATATCTCCATTTATCAGAACAGGTATGAGTTTGGATCATCATTTTTGCCTCAGTCACAGAACACTGTCCAATTAGACGCAAAAAAAAAAAAAAATGTTTGCCAATGGGGCTATATGAATACTAAATTAAGATTTAATAGTCCTTACATAATCATTTATTACTGTTGACTGCTGCCTTGCATTAAGTTCCACATCATCACAGCATGTTTACTTCAAAGTTTCCTATTCATTCAGCATTTTCCATTTGCATTTTTCTGTGACTAGTCTAAAAAATAAAAATAAAAGGAAAAAAAATTCTGAACTTGATTTTTCTGCTCTACAATATTTCATCTAAATAACAATTAAAACCATAACAAATTAAAAACATGCTATGAGAATTATATTATGGTGATTTCAGTGTGAAAGTGTCCTCACCCTGAATGAAGAGAGATAGATTCCAATTACAGAAATTATCACTTTGTCTTTTTTCCCTTACAAATAAGACAGTCAAACACTTTCCATAGAGGCAAATTTCTAAACTGCCGATTATTACAGGTAATGATCTATTCACTATGTTAGCTTCCTAGCCACCCTTAGAAGCTGGAGTTATGCAAGTTAACAATGAACTGTCAGGGAGGGGAGGAACAACACCAGTAGGTGATGCTACCAGGCAGGAGCCAATTACATAGGCATGGCACAAGCACAGTACATGAGGAGTGGACATGTGCCTTGTCTCAGATTCACACAAACCACTGGAATACGCTCTTGCTTCCAGCCCCCTTACAGCTTGTTATGTATTGCTATCTATGAAATAGCTGTATAGCTCTGTACTGGTAGCTGACACCTGCCCGCTGCTGCCAGAAGGAGGTTGTATGGGGAATTCTACCCCAGGCCCGATAAGTTGGGTGGGTATAAGCCCTAGAAACGCATGGCCTTCAATCCAACCAGGTCATTATAGGCTGAAAGAGGTTTGGGTAGACCAAGCACACTGCCATGGACAGACCAGAGGGGGCCATGGCCACTGGCAGAGCACCCTGGGCAAGCAGTGTGGGATTTCCTGGCACAGCTCAGCCTGGAGCAGGAGGTCTGCTTAGAGCCTAGAGCTCTGAATCCAACCTCAGGAAACACATTTTTCTTGCCACTTGTTGATAAACAGTCATAGGGATATTCTGGATTGACTAGGAACTACATTTGCAATAATTATTCCAGCACCACTTCTGGGATAACAGTGTGAACACTTCTTTTCCCTTCTGGTTTCAATCCACTTAGGAACAGTGAATCTACTGATGCAATTCTTCTGAAAGAAGAATCTGTTTTGTCAGCTTCCTCTTGGAGTCAAACCTCCCCGTGATTTATTTGGTACCTTCTGCCGTCACAACTCAGATTCAGTATCCACTAAGAAAAGTTTTCACATGGATACTCTGTAAGAGTCAGCAGCTTTATAGCCCTCAGCAGGAGCTATTTGCTCTCTAGAATATTTTACTAGAATGCTGACTATTTCTGCAAGAGTACAGTGGGATTTTCCTGTGGGTCACAGTCCATAATTGCTGCAACTGAGACCTTGAAATCACTGTCGGCTGATACATGCTCTGAATCTTCGAATTTTGATTATTAGAATCCAACAGTAGCAGATACTGTGAAGCACCCCCAGAGCGCACTCAGGTGGGATGGAAAGAAAAAGCAGCAATAAGTGAGGGTATGTCTGTCAACCCTGCACCACAACACTACCCCTCAGAGGCAGCAGAGTTCATTACACTGGACTAAGACCTTGAACAACTGAGGACTTTTTATTTCCTATCCCAATTTGCTCTTTCTCAGTCAACAAAGGAAGGGTTGCTGCAGCAATATTCCCAGGGAAAGACTTTTTCTTAGATTTTCTACAGTTCAGATCCATGAAACCATTACTTGTTAACCAGCTGTAAAGTTACCAGCACAGCTGCAGCTATGCAATGTAGTCTTGTTCTTTGTACCCAAAAGAGGTCCTTATTTGTCCTCCTTACTCTGTACGTGTTCTTGAAGCAGATTCTCAAGAAAAATGGTGACAAAATCTGTCCAGGGCAGTATTACATGATGACATGTCTCCAATGTTATTCACTGTAATAGATACAACATTAATCCAAGAACAGCCTTGTAAATAAATGCCTATCTTGTAAAAAATGGCTGTTTGTCAGAAAAGTCAACCAGAGGTTTTCTCAAGCACCAAATGCAGCTTTCTAACTGGCTCTGCTAAATAAGATGCTGATGCCTCCCATTTGCAGTGTGCTCAGTAATAACAGTAGAAAGGAGGAAACTAGAAGAAAGCCATCAGTTCAGCTGTCAATGTACATAAGTGTCCACAGGTGTCATCAAGTGTGAAGAAGCAGCAGCCATTTGACATTGCTCTCTGTGGAAGAAATTTTTACAGCAGAGGCAGAATTTGTTAATTGTGCCAGTCCCCTGCCAGAATTCACCAGCTCCTGGGATGTGGTATCTCTGAATAAAAGATCCTCTGGCAGGTGAGTAGGAAGAAATCAAGGACAACTCTTGGGCATGACGAGTAGGCAGCACACAGACCTTCACACTTTCTGCAAGTGGCAGGAGATAGAGCTCTGCTAAAGCTCTCCAAGCCTGCTGTCATTGCAATATTTGCATGCTGGTTGTAAAAGACCAGCATTGCTCTTGGTACAGAGTGAAAAAAAAATTAAAAGCCTTCTTTTGAACCTTGTATTGGTATTTCTGGAAGAAACCTTCCATCTCAGTAACACCTGCTTGTGTTGGGCTGGTAGAGCCCTCAATAAGTTCAGCAGCCCCTCTGAGGGACCTCTGCATGAAAAAGGTGGCTGTGGTAGTAACACGCATTGCAAAGCTGAAGATGAAAAGCAAGCAAGGTTTACAGATAATTTGTTCTCCGGGAACAAGTTTTTCAGGAACCAGGCTAAATGAAAGTGACTGTTCCTGGATAACCTCTGTTGTTGTAATCACAGTAGTCTCACCAAATGAGCCTTGGTGGCAGGAACAAAACAGCAACTTTCTGACAGTTCTCGCCTCTGCGCATATGCTATTTCCCATATCACGCAGAATAAAGAAGTAAGGGGTTCAAGTACTCATAAATGATCCTTGGTGCAGAAACAGATTTTGAATTGTGCCATTTATATGGTATTGGTAATACGTGATTGTCATTTAAAAAGCAGGTTTTCAAAATGACTCTGATATGTTTCAGTAAGACTTCTTTTCTCCCCTGTGGAAAAATGCAATGTGTATTCTAACAATTATTACACCTTTATTCTGTGCATCAACTCTGTTTCTAAATGTCTGAACTGACAGCATGTCTGGTCACATGAGTCCAGTCAACAAATTTGGCTAACGGTAACGCTTTAGGACAAAATTATGAAAAAAAATGACAAATTAACAATGGCACCTAATCAATAAATGACACAATATGGAATCCATGAAGCTGATAATGCAACCTCACAATTCTCTCATTTCATAAAATAAATTACTAGAGCTAAACATGTGCAAGATGATGTCTCATTTTCAGTTAGTTGTCCCCCAACCAATAATAAATGTATCTGGAATTATATAGATTATAGGTCTAAAATGATCAGTAACACACAATTTTCAGAACCTGGCTACTTTTAACCCTAAAACAGCCATTAATAACCAGCCTACAAAGTGCTGTTGCCCTGAGACACCCTTTGGTGCAATATGATGTGCTTCAGAAAAAGTTCCCAGCTAGAATATTATCACTACACTGAGTAAAAAACAGGAAACAGAGTGAAAGATCAGTTTGTCTTGCTAAAGGAACTTCATAACTTCCCCACTCCATCTAGAAAAATACTACCACAGCACTGCCACTTCAGAAAGAACTGTTAAAATATTTCAAGATTTAACTGGCTTTCAAATAAATTTTCTGTCATTGCAGTCAAATGCTATGTTAAAGTATCTTGGTAATAATACTGTGAAGTCCAAAATTACTTACCTTTATTCTTACAACTAGCTTTAGTGACTTATCTAACCTCTGCAGGCTGACATTTCTCATTACATGGTTTCCACAAAAAAAAAGTTTGTCTTCAAAAAATTCTGAAGAAAATCTGTTTTATGATTTTGAAATGATCAGAGAGCAAGCTGAGTTAATCACAGCAGAGAAATTACATTCAGCCATCCCCCTTCTGCTATTTTCTGATCATTCAGAGCAAATCGAGATATGAAGAGCCTAAATCGGCTGTGTACATCACGCATTGAGGGAAATGTGCTTTGTCAATTTATTTATCTGAAGAGGTACTGAAGGTACCCTCTACTCTGGTGGGTTGGCAGCAACTGAAGGACTCTAAAATAAACTCCTTAAACTTTCTCTAAAGATCAGTTTGCAAAAATCAAACAGTCAAAATGTCCGACACAGTGGACTCTGGCATGCCCAGAAGGACAGATGAGATAGACATTTTAAAGCTACAAAGTGGGACTGTTAAGAACCCACTCAACTAATATCATTCGTTATTTCCAGGAATGAGAGGAAGTTGTTACACCAAAGGACAGTGTGTTGTTGAACACAAGTTAGACAGTAAGGCACACAAGAAAGTTTAAAAAAGAAAAAAAAAAAGAAAAAGGACATAGGTTTCCTGCATTATGTAAGTATTGGGCCACTAAAGCACCTGCCTGAGACCAAAGTACTCAAGTGCCATTCCTGCCCCAGGCTCTGGCCAGTCGAGGTGTTCACAGCTTTCCTTACTTATTGTTTGTAAAGTGCTCTCAGCTATTGAGGGAAAGCACTATGCAACAGGCAGATTTTTGCTGTTTCTCTTGCCTGGTCTCTGACAGGACACACTCCCTCTCAGGGCTTTCTCTTCCTTTAAAGACTGCAGCCACTACCTACAATCTTTGGAAAAGGAAAGAAGGAGCAGTTTTCAGCTCACACAGTAATTAAGAGCTGTCCATCACCATATTTTCTTATGACTGTGTATGGGAATCAGCACATACTTTTGCATGAAAGTACATCCAGTTGAATGAAAACAACTACAAGAGCAGAGTCCTATATTGCCAGCACACATTAATGTTGGTTTTGGTGAAGTGTAAAACTTTGCTGTTTTGAATACAGCAGCAACACAAAAAAGTCTCTATTTTTCAATTTGTTTAACCGCGGGAGAGGAAATGTTTTATTTGAGGGGAAAATAAAGTGTGTTTTACCGTGGCAAAAAGACAAGACTTGAAAAATAAATAAATAGAAGTTATTTTGTTAAAAGTTATCTAAAACCGAAGAGACTTTGAAAACAGAGGAGTCTGCTAAAGAAGAATGCTTTAATGTCCTGATAAAGAAAATTAATGTTAACTCACACACTCAAGACAGACCTGTTTGCAGCAAGGAGTATACTTAACGCCGAACCTGAAAAGCCTTATGCATACACCTACCTTTACCAGTAAGAGTACTCATATTCCAAAGCAACAGGAAAAGGCATAGACAATAAATAGGTGAATAAAAGATACTTTTTTGCTTATCTTGAAAAACTGGCCAAACACACACATTGATCTATTTTTAACCAAATCCCTTAAACGCACAATTCTGACTATGACATGTACCCTTGAAGCAGAGAGCATCACAACTTCCCCAACCACACCTACAGACATGATTTCATTGCTTTAATTCTGTGTTACAGCTCACACCAGATTTCTTGCTTACAACTGCTCTCTTCCTGCACAAGTAACTTGCAAGAGTTAATCCAGCTGAAAAATCAGTCTGGAAGAAAAATATTAGTTTACGGCAGCATCAGCCTCTTGATCCAGGTGACCATAAGAACATTAGCCCTGATGCAAAGCAGAAGGCAGCACCTTTGGCTGCAGCTCAGACTTAACATGAAACTGTACCCCAAGGCCTCCAAGCCCTACTGCTGAGCACTGCCATGGCATGAACATTAAGTCAATAAAATAGCATATATAATTAACAAAATGCCAGCCCAGCACTTGAGGGTGTTTGGCAGGAAGGTATCATTCCTTCATGCTTGGACTTATACCGCCCAACATGTGCAATGATCTCTAAGTTAAGTAGCTCCAGTATATTTTAGGTCAATTACACACGCCTCTGCACAGAATGTAAAAAATATATATATATATTCAAACTTCTTTCAAAAGATTATACTATCACGTAGAAAAAAAGAAACAATTAAGTGCCCTTCATTTACAAAAAAACCAATTCAGTATGTGCATCCAAATTCAGAGGAAAATCTTTATCCTTGGCAGAGAAGGTGAAAACTCTGCCCAAAGTCAGCATGAAAAATTTGCTGTTACGAATACTGCAATGGTAGCTCTGTTAAATCCTCTACAAAGTATTTCTGTCTTTTCCATATGCCCCTGTTCAAGCAATCCAAATCGTCACTCTCTAAACATACATATCTTTGTGTATGTATGACTGGGAGAAGAGAGATTTTCAGTATGATTACAGATCCTTTGAAAATCTAACCTCTCAAAGAAGCCCCTTCCAAGCCCCTGGAGGAGACTGTCTCCAACCCAACATTAAGAACAATGGGAGGTGGAGAATATACCCCTATTTTATATTCATTACAACAAAATGTGTCTCCATCACCTCCCATCACCTTAATGAAGGGTTAATTTAAAGATCTAATTGGGAGCTAAACGTGCAGATGTTATTAAACTGTCTGACTGGAAGTAAACCTGCACAGAGACAAAATACCTGCTAAAAGCACTGGGCTAGATTTGCAACTCTTGATTATGCCCAGTGACTTATATCTCTGTTAATGCCTATCACCTACCCACTGTTTTCAACCCATAAACACTTTATAAAGGTTAGTATTGCCCCAGAATGCCAAAGATACATAGCAGATGTAATGACTAATCCTCTAGAAATGGGTGAAAGAATTTGTAAGTGCCCTCCCCGCAAAATCCTACATGTACTGCTATGTATCAGTCTGGAAAGCCACACCAACCAAAAAGTCAATCTCACATTTTTCCAGGTTAAAATTTTCAATTAATCTTAAAAAAGAAGCTCTTTCCTACCTTTAATATTATTTGCAACACACCGAGTCCTTTGCTCACCTGTCTAGCAAGGTGCCATTCTATAGCCAGACTTAGGGCCTTTGCTTATAGACAACCCTATAAACCTCTTCCATTCCACTTTTGGAAATCCTCCTCCTTCATATTTTTTACTGTTTGTGTCAGTCTTATGCCATGGCAAATTTTGGCAATCACATCGTTTTTGAGAGGTTTGGTTTTGTTCTTGTGCCCCTGTGAAATTCCATTTTTAAATCACAGTACAACAGGAGGCGTCACTATGTTAAGACACTGTCCCCTCTGCGAGGACGTGCCGGTGAGGCCAGTGTGGAACACCACTGCTGAGCAACATCTTGCAAAAGTCTAGGCTCTCATAAGAGGTCTCTTCTCAAGTAGCTCAGGGCAAAGTTAAACAGCCCTCATCCAAGCCTCAGCATCTTTTTTTCTGTATAACCAGTCATATCTTCATTAATCCTGGGATAAATAAACGTGAATGTCTCTTTTTCCAGGGGAGAGGGGCCAGGGGAAGGAAGTTTCAGGGTTACCTGGATATTGTCTGCTTATCATCAGACAGATGAAAGCAAACACTCTGCTTCAGACTGTGCTCCACCCCTGGGTGGAAGAGCACAGAGGAATGCAGTCCCCTCCCAGCAGCCAGACCAGCATGGGCCTCCACCTCCGCCCCGACCAGCACCTTTCGTGGGGACTTCACAGATCAGGGTACACCCCTCCCCCATCTTCTGATCATCACGGATCACAGGAACGCCAAGTACATAAGAAGATTGCTTTAGGGCTCTATAATGGGTTTATCACACTTGGAGGTCACAGGTTTGACACCTCGCCTGGGCTGGCAGTGTCCCATATGCCTAGTCAGCTGGGGAGAACAGCGGATGGTCACTTTCCAGTCCGTGGGCTTGGGGGAAGCCTTGGCTCCTGCTGGAATTGTTCAGCCAGGGTTGCTTATAAGTGTGAAATTCATGTGAAATCATTCTCAATACCTTTGAGTTTTCCGAAATGCTTTTCTGCATGGCATGCAACATTCCTGGAATGGCATTTATTATCTGCTTGCTTATTAGTAGACCCTCGAACGGTACTGCCTTTTGCTAGTGCAAAACTTGCTATAGCCAGAGCACTGGCTGGGAAAGGGGGGTGACACAGCGTGGAGCAGCTAAGGCCACCCCAGCACAACCGCCAGCGAGGCAGCTGCTGAGCCCAAGCGTTACACATTTTAAGGCAAGCTAAAATCGGTCCGTTTCCCTCTGAAATGCCACTCTACTGAGTACAGCAGCTCAGCAACCTGTTCCTGAGCTGCTGAGCTGCCTGGGCAAATGTGGGTGGGGTGGACAGCTGGGAGCGGTAAACTGGTCCACTGCCTGCAGCTATGGATCCCCTTGTCAATCCCTTCACTTAAACAGCCATCAACGTGCGGCTGGCCTCCATTCATTCAGACCCTGCCTGTAAATCTTTCTGAGCTGGAACATTTACATCCAGATCGTGACTAAACCAGATTTTCACTTCTGCATATAAGGGTGAGACTTTAGCACCTTCCTATATGGCCCTCACCAGTGCACCAAGCACAGGAGCCACAGCCAGAAAAGCTCCCGTCTGTGGCTGCACTAGCTACCTGGATGGGGGGGGACAAGGCACCAATCCTGCTGGTCTTCACTGCAACAATTTTCAGAAACACCTTGGGCTCCTCCGGCCCAAGTTTCCTAGTCCTTAAAATTGGAATTACAAAGCTAACTGCCTCCACGGTATTCCTTGAAAAGCACTATACAAGCCCTAGAGTTTAACGGTACCAGCGACACACAAATGACAATTTCATGTTCTAATGTCTTTGCAGCAGCCAGTGGGGAATTGGCTGCACTGCACTGTGTGGATCAGCTCAGTCAGGTATCAAATAAATAAAATCTGCACCCAACTGTTCTCAATGATTTCCGCACAGGGCACTAATATTCACATGCTCTGTGGTGCTGCAAGCTCTAGTAAGTAACATTCTGTGCTGTTCATTTAGGAGCTGGAAAAGGTGCTGTAAATCCCTGAGGGCTCTGATGCACAGTTCCCGCTGGATTCAGCAATAGAAACTACAGAGATGAACCATTCAAATGTTGTGTAAATATTCTGGGCTGTGAACAATAAAGCAAGACTAAAGGTGGCTTATGCTGATAAACCAACCTGTGAACTACAGCAGCTCAGGGACACATCCCTGTTGCAGTTCAGCTTTAGGCAACAGGTACCTCAGGCAGAAGAGCAGAAAAGGCTGAAAAGCTGTTGAACATATCCCCAAGCTGCTGAAGAGGGTGTTCCCAATGCATGTCTGCCCCTAACTGCACTGAGATTGAGCTTGTTAGGTACCAGTGAGGGTTACGAATTTGAACTATTGCTTGGCATCATGAAGAGTCATCACATATAGTCATTATTTCTTAAATGAATTACAAACTCACAGCATAATAACACCTTCATATTTTTCATTGCAATACTTAAAAACCCACTTTCTACAGAAGTGTCATTGTTTAGAGGTTGTAAAGAAAGAAAAAAAATAAACAAAATCCGATGTTAATGCTTTTTCCTAGCCAAATGTTTTTTATTTCTTTTACAGCATCCTTCCTAACACCTTCTCTAACAATTATAACTACAGTGTATATCAGTGGCTGGTGTCCAATAAGGTAGCCACTGGCTGTATTGTCCAACATAAATTTAAGTCCCAATCTTGCAATTGTGTCTTCTCTGACATGTCAAAAAAAAAAAAAAAATCACAGTATTTTGATTTCATTACTCTTACACCTGCCATAGTGGGCTTGGAAAGCAAGTCTCTTTTTTTCCAGCAGAAAGAGAGGGGTTTAGAAGAGAAGGTTTAGAGCTTAAAAGAATGTGGGTTTTATCTTTTAGGCAAGATAATAGAAGATCGGTGGCATCCATCAGATATCCAGAAAGCTAGAGAAGAAAAATATTCAGATCAGAAATAAAAGGAAAAGGTGTTCTGGGTGCTAAGTCCAGAAGCTAATAAATTACTGTTCTAATTCAGCCCTGTGGTACATGGTAAAGATTTTTGAAGATGAATTTTTAAATTATTTAAATCATTTGAGGGATGCCTCAATCAGTTGCCCAGCTCGCAAGGGTGAAGAAGAAGAAGAAAAAAAGTTACATAACACCTGTAGAAATAGGAAAAAAGTTAAGTGTCTTTGGCAGAAAAAAGCCAGATTTTCTAATCTATTAAAGACTATTAATAAAATGCAATTTATCAAAAGCTGTACTACTTGAGCTAAAGGCATAATCTTAAACTGAGTTATCTTCTGTGCATGAACACACTCTTTTTATGCATTCAGGCTTTAACATTTTGGCTTTATCATCTGTAAACCTATGTGAAAGCTAGATATTTCTAATCTCTAAGAATCTCTTATCATTATTCAAGGGTGTTGTTAGACTGCTAGGATCCTGGGCACCAGGGAGTACAGGTACTTGTGGCTGAACTCACTGAAATCTGCACAGCGATTTAAGATCATTCCTGGGTGGAATGCGATGTGGGAAACCGAAGCCTGTTAAGATATGAATGCAGATGCAGGATGCCATCCAACAGCTTCCAGTCCCTTGATGGCTCACTCATTTACTGACTGATGGGGCACTCTGGCATCCCTGTGGTTGATCCAGTGATAATTAGGGCATTGTGCATTTGCTATCAGCCTGTGTGATCTGCCATTTTAACTCAGAAATGTTGAAAATTCATCTAAGGGTGAAAAATAGCACACTCACAAGCTCTCTTATGAGCCTACTTCCCACTGCAACTGTGCTTTTCAGTGCTGTACTGTGAACAAGAGTGACCAGCAACTATTATAGAATTGAAGAATTGTTAGAAGAGAGTTACTTAAAAGCAATGTGCTCAGAGTCCCCTTTAACTTAAGATTTTCATAGCGTTGTTAGCCCTGCGCTGTTCCTTTTTCCCTTGCAGCTACAGCTAACCATCTGCCATTTTTTCCAATTCTCCATTTGTTTGACGGATTATTGACCACCTTCTTCTGGCCCATGGGATCAGAAAACAAAGAAGGAGGTGTGGTGGTGCTGTGTAACAGCACTCAGAAAACCTTGGACTCAAATGAGCCTTTCTGTATGGCACACTTTGCAATATTTTAGTTTTCTCAAGTGAGCTAGCACACCACAAGTGCTCACCATCACGTGGCGGATGAATAGCCATCTCACTTGTTAGAGAGGAAGAAAGCATGAAAGACAGCAGACTTGCCAGGCAGCTGTGAGTAACCTCCATCACAAAGGTCTCAAGCTGATCCTGAAGGGTTAAAAGTATTCCTTTCAAATAAAGGTTTTGGATCCACTAACACTGTCTGCAAATACAGTAAACTCAGAGTAACATGTGGTAAACGCCATCATAATACTTTCCCCGACAATCCTGTTGGCTGCCAGATCCCTACAGTCCTGTTCTACCAGACACCGGAGCAAAGCTCTTCCTCATCACTCTCCATTCACCTACCATGCAGCAGTCGCTGCTCACAGAAACACTGGTAATGCTTCTTCAGCTGAGTAACTGGCATAATCACTTTTCACTTCCTCCAAATTAAGTCAGCAACAACTGGTACAAGATGAGCTTTACTGCTCTGGAAAAAAATCAGGCAGTTTAAGAAAGGCAACCTCACTTCAATGAAGACTTTTTTCTATTTACATTTTTAATAACAGCAGCATTTTAGGGCACTCTTTCCCCTCTTCTTTCCTGAAACAAGCTACAACAATGTTAGTTGTCACATGTAAAAGGCACTTTTGGTGGTTTTGCAGAGTTCTCCTGGGTGATATTGCAGTTGTAATCCTGCCACGTTATAGGCCTTGGAAGAAAAACCTACAGTAAACTTTTATTTCAGCCACACCTTTGTAAAACTAGTCATTCCACACCAAAGCATATAACAGAGATCAAAATCTTGACCATTAGGGCTAGAAGCAACAACTCTCACACAGGTGACAACCTCTGGGTAGACTTCCAGTTGTGACCCATTCCTTACATAAAGCTGTCTTACTAAACATATACATCATGCACTTGAAAGTATGTCGTTTCAATTACACTGCATGGTTTTGGAATAAAGAATCTGGACCACAATGCAAAAACTATATTCCCCAGACATATTTCACCTCCATTCCCACCAGTGCCTATCAGTGCAGGAGCTGACCTCCCCCAGCCAATCTTTTCCAGGCACATCACCACTCAAGTTAGCAACTCAAAACACAGCAGGGACAAGATGAAGAGATAAGCACCCAATCCTGCATTCCTCCCACACCCAGAGCTCCCAGCCAGAGGGCGGATAAAGACAAGTGAGCTGGATCCCAAGGGTACTTATGTTTGAAACTGCTCAAATAGTGTTGCTAAATTATTAAGTCACAGTATTTTAAAACTTTTGCAGGATGGGGGTTGAGTATGTGCTTGACTGTTTATCCCTCTGCATGTGCTTGAACCATTCCTGATGGTTCATTTAGTTACTGGCTTGCAGAAATATCTGATGTCAGTTGACTCCCAGAGCAGTACCCAAAGCAGACACAGAGAACAAAATCCAACACCCTTTGCTCACAAAGGCCCAGTTCACTGTATTTTAAAGTCAGGTGTATACTTTATCTTTAATGATGATACAAACAAGCAGGCAGCCATTATTACAATATTCATAACTGGTCGTATCATCAAGGAAAATAGATTCTAAACTGTGAGCAGTTCATTCAGAATGCACAAAATTAAGCCACAGAATTTAACCAGAACGTTTTTGGTAGGATGCTGTACGGAAGGGTCACATAGAATGAAAAGGCTGAATAAATCCCATGGCAATTACATGGTTACTGAATCATGAAAAAGGCCAGGCTCCTGGAATTTTTGCAGCTGCTAGTAGATTCAACGATTGCACAAACCACGCAGCAACTCAGCTACAAGTTACCCTCCCACGGAATTGATTTGAAACAAAATAAACTTACAGTGAATCCCCATAATTTAGAAATTTTGCAAGAGAACACTGATAGACTTTAATTCCCATTACCTTTCCTTGTCTTTAGGATCCATCTGTACACTTTACTGCAAAACACATAAAATACCTTTTGTTTTTAATGAAAAACATGGTACACACATTCAAGAGATCATATTTTTAGTGAAATGAAGCCCAACATTTAAGTGTAATTGTTTATTGGGAGGAGGAAGTGTATATTTCAACTAAAAGTACTTGAACGTATTTGTATTGACTGGTTTCTGGAGTTCCACCTAGCTTGCAGCATGAAGCACCTCCTGCAAATTACAAACATGCAGAGGGCCTTGTCAGCACCAGGGAGGGCGTGCAGATCCTTCAGATCACCAAGCCATCACACAACGCCTCCAAGAAGGCTCAGACAGCGCGGAGTGGCTGAGCCATCCTCACACACTACTAGCCTGGCTGTCCCTGGATAAAGCCTGGCAGTCCACGCTGGGGAAAAACAGGGAACAGCTACATGACTGATCACTCTTCCTCTTACTAGAATGACAAAGCCCATATGACACACCAAGATTACCAAGATTATCATAAGAAGCCCAGTGTGTCTGAAAATATGATTAGTTTAAGCTCATATGCCATGGTTGAAGGGCTGGCATATATACAGTTCCCACTCCAAGGCCAGTAACTTGTAGCAGAGGTATAAGGAGAAAATTAGGATCCATCCCCTCCTAGGGCTGCTGGAGCTCTTCTGGAGCTATCATCAGCATAAGGAAATGCTGCAGACAGGACAAGAATCAGCCCAGTTCTGAAATTTCTCTTCCAAACACTGGGCAGAGCATCAGTCTGAGACAAGGGATAACTACTGGCACTGCTACTGCCTTGCTGCGTATCCCTGGGCCATTTTCTTAATGTAACTGAGTTGCACTGATTGCCTTTGCAAAGTGTTTTGCAACTCCCAAATTAGGATTTATTATCAAACCACAAGTTCTGTCCTGGTATAGCACTCCCAGGCTTCCATGATGTTCAGGAACACACCTGATCATGTATGTTTCAATGACAGCAAATCAATTATTTTACAAACGACCGAGTGTTCAAGCTCAGTCAAAGCCCACGTTCGTGCAGAAACTCAAGTCAAACGGACCAGCCTATGTTAACTGCTGGTGCGGACTCACAGAAATTACATGCAGAAAACAGCCATGAAACACTGATCTCCCTTTTTTCCAACACACAATTCTTCTCTGCAGTTCACAGATATTTTATCCAGTCCTGCTTTAACATCTGAAGCATTCTCCTGGAGAGAACCTTGTATGTCTGAGTTGCATTTTCCTGGCATTCCTTTGATAAAATCCTCCTTCAATCTAACCCATTTTTCCTAGTTGTGTCACAGGGCACCACCCAGCAGAACTAGTTTTTCTTTTTGTGTCCTTCAGGTGTTATGCAGACTTCTTACTCCCTTCGCTAGTCATCACATAGTCCCACAGATATCCACCTCTTAATATCTCTCCTGATGTCTTAGAGACCTCTTTCCCCAAAGTAATTTTTTTAGCTGCAGTCTCAAACTTCTCCAGCTGCTCTGTGCGACTGACAACGTGGCGCAGACATGCATGCTAAATCCCAAGTACAGACACGTGGGAAGACTGTATCAACATCCTTCCCTTTACTGATTTAGTTTTCTTTAATTAAAAGCATGTACTCTTCCTGTGTGTCTGCACAGTGTCTCTCTGACAGCCATGACATCTGAGAGATTGCTTAAGAGCAAACAACAAATCATTACTGGATTTTGAAATCTGCCATCTTCTCTTATCCACTAGCAAGGACATAAATCCACAGATCACAAGGATCCCTGATATGCATGGCAATTTCTACATGACCTAAATTTTCACGATAAGAATAGTTTCTTAGCCTATTGGCTCTAAAGACACCTCGACAATGCAACAATGCAATCCTAACTAGTTCTCCAGTATTCAGCCATCCGAATCATTAGCACTAGCTAGGTGTTATCTTCCCTTTCCCTCTTACCTCAGGAGCTTGTAAATGTTGACGGTACTTAAGGCCACTGAAATAGAAATGTCAAACATTTAACAGCTGATCCTACTGACAAATATTCCAGTCTGAAGATGATGCACTTCGCTGGACAAAGGGACATGAGAACATGCCAGAACAGGATGTTTCAGTTGAAAAAATTGCTAGTTTAAGTTTATGATAGTCAGGATTTTAACCAGACAACTGTTACTAATATCCCCCTTCAGGTTAAGTTTCACAATGAGTATGAATGATGTTATCAAATAAAGAAGTGGGAATATGGGAGCACCATTTGGGGATAACATAGGGACTTGAGAGTATACATTTGTGTTTCTGTATTACTTGATCCAACAGTTATTTAAGTACTTTTAATATCCCACACTTTAGCAAAGATTATGCAGGGATATAAGGGAATGTACACGAACACATGAACACATGCATTATGCATAATCTACTGATGCTTCCTGTGCCAAGGGTAGATGTTCATACATGTATGCCATATGACATATCCAAGTAACCACAGGACCTTCTTTTAGGTAGTTTGCCTATTCTAGTCACTCATCTGTCGTGGTCATAGGCCCCATCTCTGCGTCTTTCTTAAGCTTTTAGGCTGCAACATGACAGAGAAGGTGCTATAGGGGAATCCGTTGACTATATTGTTGGCCAGGACACAGTCGTGGTATATACTGAGATATTGTTATATACGTATATATTTTAAGGTCAGAAGGGTCCCATTACGATCCTTTAACCCTAACCCCCTGGGGCACGCCCAACTATTACATTTCCCAGCAGTTCCTGCAGAGGGGGAGAATTATTCTCTCTTACTGCATAAGTGAAACTCTACTAAGCCCAACAGCCTGTTATTCATACTGTAAAGCAAGCAGCACCTACCACAATTTGAGTGATGAAATAAATAATAATGCAGGCCAACCAAAAATGGGAGACAAACTAGACAAATCCTCATCAAAATTCGCAGATCTGGGCTAGCTCCCTCCCAAAGCTCCCTTGTCCTCCCCTTCACACAGAGATTTTAGGGACAAATGCCAGTAGATCTCTATTGTTCCTGTTCATTCATTAGCTACAACTGATTTTTCTGTTGTGCTCACACTTCAAGGTAAGGATAAGCTAGATTCTGATCACGTTGTACATATTGAAAAAGTAACTATGAGACACAGAAAATACAGGATTGGGAAATACGGATGGAGTTTCAACACAAAATAATATTGGAGTGTTTTCTTCACAGTTTTAAATAATCCTCAGAAGTGGAAACATACATGTTTCAGGTGATAAACTCCTTTCATCCCATTATCTTGGGGCCTTCCCCTTCCATCTCCATTAGTTGTATCATTCTCCTTTTTTACATCTAATCTCCCTGGCCAGCCTTCACTAAATGGACTCAGAAAAAAAGCCTCTTGGTACTATTTGTCACGATGTCATTTTCTATATGCATACTTCTCATGTCTGCAGTAAGAGAATGATATTTATTAAATCATAAAAGCCTACCTTTAAATTGGTGCTCAGTTTCTAGTCCTCCCTCCTATATGCACCGCTGCAGATCACGAACACTGCTTTTTACAGCTTTAAAGAAAAGGAAAGGGTCTCAGTTTAGCTGGAACAATGCGTTTCACAGAGCTACAGCTTTCACTTACCTCCCATGCTGGGGGTTACTATTTGCTTTCCCACACTTCCCTTTGGGCTGCCAGTCTTTGGAGCTGGAATTAAGACAGACACAAATGGTGATTAAACCTGCTTAGATATATGAATGAGTGTGATCATCAAAATCACACCTACTGCTTTTGAAGTTGAGGAAAACAAGTCCTATTCCTCTGAAAAGCTTGCAGTCTAAAGCATGATAAAAAGTGCTCAAGAGTGATCTTTGCAACAAAATTGATGATGCAATCTATTGAAGCCACCTGCTCCCCCTTTAGAAGCATTCCTGTTTCTCATGAAGCAGGCCAGGTGAACCTAAATCCTGACCCTCCCACATGAGCTACTTCACCTTATGCTTATAACCCTGACTTCCTTATCTCTCTGATGATGAAGGTCTGTTCCATCTGCTGCTTCTCTCTCCAGTGCATCTATGGGCAAGCCAAGGTAGAAATCTTAGAAGCCGGCAGTAGTTCTCATTAAGAATTGTTCAAAACCATCACAATTTTGAAACTCCTCAAGGAGATTACTGTAGGGACTGCTTCTCATTCAAGGACCACGTTCACCTATTTCCTTATCACAAACCAAAGGAGGCAATCTAGCGCTATAACCACAAAGCACTTTCAGAGAAAGTTAACATGCCCTTACTTCAGCATCAACTTGTCCTCCTTCTTCTGGCTTCCATTCAGATACAGAAACTATGGCTTTGTTTAGCCATGCTTTCAACCCAGGCTGGCTTGCCTCTAAGGGGATACAGACAAAAGGACATTTGCTGCTCATCTACCTACTCTGCACTGAGGGTGAAGCAGATCAAGCACCAAATGTCTGCCAGTGCCTTCCCAACACCACCCTTGGGTAGCATTTGCCATTAGTCAGCCTTCCTCCTCTTGAAGTCCTGCACCGAGCGGGGTAAAGAGGTACTTGGCAGCCAACTCTTGCAATATCGTGATGTCAGCAGTATCTTCATATCTTGTCAGCAACTCCCTGGGGGCTACCAACAAGCTTCTGCTGTGAAGCTGTTTGGAACTATAATTTGATAAAAACTAGAGATCCGTAGTTCTGTTAGGAAAGGAGGGATTTTCTCATGATGAAACCTCAGTTTAAGAAGAAATGAACTTTCTCAGGACTGTGTGTATCAGAGCAGTATTCTGAAATGACACGCTGACAGTCCAGTGAAAACTCAGTTGTCCAAAAAAGAGTAGGACTGTATGGTCAGTACTCTACCTAGGTGTGGAGGCTGTGCTCATATCCAGTTTCTGAATCTTGGCAGGATCAAGGAGGGAAGATGGAGCCAAGCAGAACCAGAGCACAGGAATCAGACTGCAAAATCTCTTCTAACGCTTGTTCAGTGCTATTGAAATCTGTTTAGGCTGGCCTAAGTTCTAGTCCTCTCTTGAATAACTGAAAAGAAAATGATTGTGGGAGAAGTTTCAAGTAATAGGAAATCCAAATGACCTGCCAGATTTTGGCAGTGCCATGCTGCTTTTCCATGGAGCTCACAAGTCTCCTTTCATCATTAACTGGCCTGTCAGTCAGTGATTAACAAAGTAACTCCAACTACAGATGGACAGTCCTCTGCTAGAGGCCAAAACAATCGCCTTTCCTACTCCAGAATCTCCTGCAGAAGACCATTCAATGCCACTATAGTCTAAATTATTAAGTAATCTTTTTTGTTATACTGCTGTCTAAATAAAAAAACACAAAAGAATCCTTATTTCCTTTAGCAATTAATCCAAAATTATTAGTACCTGCGTACACAGGACCTTGAAATCGAGACATCTTGTTCTCGGCTAGAACTATTCCCCTTTGACACAAGTACAGACTGAAATCTATTGAGAGAAGAGCAGAAGAGTTACTGGAAGAGGAACCAAAATATTTTCAAGAAGTTAACCTCCTTACTTTGAGATTAAGTAAAAAACCCTTTCGTTATAACATTGCATGCTTTGCACAAAATCAGCCAAGTCGGAGAAACTTCAACTGTTCTTAGGACATTCCCCGAGAGAATGCAGACAGGGCTAATCCTTACTGCAGCAACTCCTGCAGACCTGCCGAATGTCTGGAAAACTACACAGAATTAATTACCTTGATGCATATTTTTGCCAGTTTATGTATTCAGCTCCTTTACTCCTTTTTACTTTAAGGGCATGACAATTAATTTAGTTACTATCCCAGCTCTGATACACTCATAAAAAATTCACACCTGTTTCACAAATGTTCACCTGTTTAACAGATTGAAGATTAAAAGAAAGGAACATTTTGCTCAGTAATGAAAGTATAACTTTTAAAAAAGAATTCTTACTAGGACATTTGCTGTTTACATGGTGTAAAATGAAAACTGCCCAGTGAATCTTAAAGGGGAAAAAAAGGAAAGGCGGAAAAAAAAAAGAAAGGAAAAGAAAAGAATGATTTGGATTAAAATATCTTTTCTTAACTTTGTGGAAAAGAAGCTTTTCTAACTTGGCAGCACAGTACAATGAAAATGAAATCAATGCCAAGTGTCTTATCCCGAACTCTGAATGGGCAAAGTTCCCATTGACTTTCAAGATTTCTTCCCTTGCAAATGGCATTCAGGAACAGTTGTTACATGCACCTAAGGCACGTCCACCACTATGTTCTGTCTCTCCCCTTTCTGTCAAGTAGATGTATAGAATTTTTGAAATCAGCACAGCAAGCTGTGAATGATGATGCATGAAATGAATAAGCTGAGTCTAGTACAAAGGGGAAATCCTGAAGGCTTGGTGCAATCACTGCTATACTATTTCCTATGGCCTGTATAGAAAAGATGCATAATATTCTTCATGGAGACAAAGAAAAAAAGCTCACCAAGGCCAGAAGTCTCAATCAGAAGCCCCAAAAGAGACAAATGACAGAAGCTCACAAGTTTTTAACATTGCTTAGTTTCCCTCTTATTCCTAGGCCTGTCCCAATTTACGCCTGACTCTTTCCGAGCTCTGGGCTGCTGTGCACATGGAATATACACATCGCAATCTGGGGCTCTGAGCACCTGGTTCACTTTGCATTCCTTTGGAAGCAGCACAGCTTATGTAGTAGTTTATGTTTCACACTTCTCCCCATCAGCCAAGGTGAGTTTGTACCAATGCACCAGCACGTGAACTGTGATGGCCAAAGCACAGAAAGGTGTAGTGATTTCCAGAGGATCGACTGAGCAAACAGCTCTGGGGCAGTAACGTGTTAAACCCCCCCCAGCTGCTTCCTCATGTGGATATGAATCGGAGACTTCAGTTACATTAGCACAAGCATTTTTAAACCAGGCCAAATCATGCTTAGCTTGATTTAGCATAATTTGACATATTACCGAATAAAAGTAACCTGGCAGAAATATGGTATAATTGAACTTAGCAACAACAATAAAGATGAGCATCCTGAGTATAACACCGGCTTAAATAACATTTAAGTGGTATGCACTTTTTTTCTTAATCACAGAGGAGGTATAAATACATCTCTTTATGGATTTACTGTGACAACCCCATCATTCTCTTGCTCACACCGACACACGCTCACTCATATGCGTTACAACCTCCCCTGCTGCACCAAGTAGGTGTAGATCTCAATTTAGGAACTGGAAAACTGAGGTATAAAATGGATAAAGAGTTTCTGAGGGTGTCTTTGGATGAAGCAAATCTGAAATTCTGTTTACTTGACTAGCAACACAAAGAAGTTGGCTGTGAATCGTATTCATAGCAAAGAATGAGTAATTCCTCATCCTGAGGACATTCTGTTGTGAAATAAGTCACTGCATTGGAATTATTATGGCATCCAGTGGCATCAGTAAAAAGTCATGATAGACAAGCATATGGGAAACTATTCTGCAAAACTTAATCTGCATTAAGCACTAAATTATCCTGTGCAAACAGATCTGCAGTAGCAGCTCTCCACTCCATCCTTTCGACATCTTAAAAGAAATGGATTCAAATTCTCTTTAAGATTTCTGTGTTTTGTCACTCCAGGTTTACCACAGAAATAATCTGAATCTGCACCATGTAAATGAGCTGGACTTGACTACAGTAAGTCTAGGATCGAGGCAGGTAGGTAGAAAAGAAGCCATACCAAACTTCTCACTACTGCAGGCACTGGGAACAGCAGCGACATTCCAGTCCTGAACATCACCTAACTTCATCTCTTCCGCTGTATTCATTCCTATGAAATAATTCCTTCCATTGACATCAGAATACAGTTAGACAAGTTCCTATCTTTCTAGTGTTCCTGAAAAGTATTTTTATTAGTCTCATGTTTAATATGGGAAAGCACTTGATTTATAAATGCTTTCATAAAATGTTTATGCTCATCACATGCCTTTTACTGAATTTAGTATTCATCTCTTCTTATAGCAAAAAAATATCAGAAATACAAAAAATATGTGGTTTAAAAAATATTCTTAAAATACCCACAATCTGATTTCTCTGCTAATTATTACTTATTATTTCCCAACCAGACTGTCTCAACATTTTAATTTAAATTATTCTCACCACTTTTTCTTGAAATAAATTAATTCTGCAGCTATTTGGTATAGGAAGGAACCCTGAAAATGTAACCCAATATGCTGGGGTTTTGACAGACTAACAGTAGCACCAAGTGTGATCTTCCACTTTTCCATTCAAAAAAAAGTGTTAACGCAAAAGCATAAATATTGTCATTACACTTTAATACTGACGTTATTAACCTCTCCACACCCGATGTTCAGTCTTTCTAAGGATAATGGACGTGCTTGCATCTATTCTAGATGTTCTAGAATAAGGCTGTAGGCTTTTTAACTGTGCAAACAATTGCTAATGATTTTGCACATGCAACAACTCAGCATTTCACTTTCAGCCCTGTCTTGTGAAGTACTGTGGATTTCTAGAGCGGATGGATTCTGTGCAGATGCGTCTTCCACAGAGTGAACATGTCTTGTACGCAACTGTTTGTAACTTCACCTGCTCTCCCCAAGAACCCTAATGGCTTGATTCTGATCCCTCCCACACATGCAGGAGTATGAAACGCTGCACAGGCATTGCTCAAAAAGCATGTAGATTATGCATGCAGGATGTATGTCTATGCCCAGAATAAACTGAAAATTTTAAAATGAAGTTCAGTACACATAAAACATACCTGCATTAATTCAAAGGGAACATGTTTCTGTATTTGTTCTTGAGGCATATTTCTCGAGTCCAAGCAAAGGATGTAACAGTGCTCTTTGGAAAAAAAGTTCTTTCAGGCAATATCTCCCTCTATGTTGTTGGCTCTCCAATGGAAAAGACACCCGTGTTCAGGGAAAAAAAAGCTGTTTCTGTACTTGTACTTGTGTGAAAGGCTGGGTTCATTGCTTTTGGCTTGCAATGGGTCTCTCCCCCATCCAGTGGTGTGTGCCTGTTTATAACCCTTCCCGCAAGCTCTGCACACAACTTATGAACTCCAGGATAAAGTTCAGCCCCAGAAAACTGAAAATTGGGTGGAGGATTTTTTCTGGGCAACTCAAAACCAATAGCTCAGGAAAATCATCCACAAGCCAAACCACTAAGATGAGCTTTCAAAGAGAACAAGGTGGTTTATACAGAGGCATCTCCCTGTGATCCCTCAGGGACTTGCTCACAAACTCTCCTTAGGCCCTGACTTATGGCAAACAAGGAGGATAACTTGAACTCAGAAATACTGCAAATCTTTGAAGAACACTGTTTCTCCCATTTCAGGGCAGAGAATCCACTTCCAGAGAGCTCAATAAAGACAACAACTACTTATAATGATGCAGCTGCAATTCAGCGCTGAAGATACCAAATACAATTCCAGTGCTGGCAGCAGCTCACCTGCTCGGGAGCCCTCGATTTTTGTCAGACGTGCAGCACACGCCTGTCCGGCAAGGCTGAGGGAGACCTGTTTCAGAGAACAGGATCATCACACTTCCCCTCCCAGAGCTGTCCCGCACTGCCTTTTCTGGGGAGCACTGGGGAGCACCTTGGCCCCCAGCTGAGTGGAAAAGGGACCTGCTGCTGCCGGCCCTGCGTATCTCCGTGTACGATCCCGACACCACTGATCTTGCCACCGTCTTCTCTCAGAGCTCCGGGTTATGAAGCTGCTTGTCCTCACAGAGCTAGTAACCAGCACACTCCTACCTGAAGGGTAGAGGCCACAGGTTTGCCAGAATTCACCCAGGAATGTTGCGGAAAGAGTTGAGCTGAGGCTGTGAAACACAAATCGGGTTAGCATTTGCAAAGTGATTACCCCCAGTTCCAGCACAGCTGTTCCCCCGAGGAGAGGGGAGCCTGCGCGGTGCCGGGGGCTTGCCACCCGGCCCAGGAACGACCGGCTCCGAGGGCTTGGCTGTGCAGGGGGCGGCGTGTGCCCGGGGGTCCCTCCTCGGGCCGAGGACCTGCAGCAGCCGCTCCCCGCACACCCCCGGCCCCGGGCGGCCGGGCACCCCGCACCGCAGAAGGAGATGCTCGGTTTGGTTGGCAGAACATCGATTTTCCTCTTGCAAGAGCTGGAGAAAGCCCCTCACCGGGCCTGGGCGGGCTGCCCGGCGCTGCGGCCGGGGTGGGAGCGGGGGCAGCGGGGGGGATCGCGGCTCCCACGGCCCCGGCAGGTCTCGGCCGCCGCAAGCGGGCAGCGGACGGGCGCAAAGGCTCCCCCCGAAGCCGCCGTTGGTAAGGGGCGAGCAGAGCAGGCCCCTTTAAACGAAGCCAAACCAAACAACGAGAGCACCTTCCCGTCCCCTCTCCTGTTCAGCAGAGGGATGGGCAGTGGAAGCAAGCGAAGGGCAGAGGCTCGGGGGGCTGCGCTGCGAAATGCACGGAGCGTCTCTGGCTGCGAGCGGCCCCCGGCCCGGCCAGCCCCGAGTCCGGCCCTTGGTCCCCGGGCCCCGCTCGGAGCCAGGAGCAGGGGGCACGCCGGGGGGGCGGCCGGGAGCCGGGCTCTCGCTGCCGGACAGAGCGGGACAAGCCGGCTGCCCTTGCGCCGGGCCCCGGGGCTCCGCGGGAGCTGCGGCTCGGGGCTGCTCCGCAGCGCCCGCGGAAACACAGCCAGCAATAACGCAGATCCCTAAAAAAAGAGAAGGAAAACAACACACACACAAAAAAAAGGATAGAAAAGTTGTCCAGACGAAAAACACACTCGTCAAACATACTGAAAAGATTGAATTATTTATTTCCTCTGGGGACTCCTGTAACCATTCATTTTTAATAGAGTCTAATTAAGAGTTCCCCAACGGGTTTTACTTCTGTAAATATTTCAGATGAGCTCGGGTTTCCGGGCAAATCCTCCAGAGCAAAAAACCCCGAGGCGCATACATGTAACCCCCTGCCCTCCCCGTCGGCCGAGAGAAACCGGCCGGGCGGAGAGGCAACAAGTGGCCGGCGCTCGCAGCGCAGAAGCTCCAGCAGCACCAGCGGCGCTTCCACAGCCCGGGTCCCGCTTCGCTTTTAAAAACAAAATCACCTCGAAGGAGCGCTCCTTCCCCCCCCCCCGCCCCCCAAAATCCGACGACCGCGCGGCAGCCGCAGAAACCCGGCCGAAAAGCGGCGGCAGCTCCCGGGCTCCCCGGCCGGGCGGCGGGACCGCGGGAGCCCCCGGGACGGAGCCCCCGGGACACCGCGCCCGGCCCCGCACAAACCGGCCGGAGACTGCCGACGTGCCTGATATAAAATTTATTGATCTCTCTTCGTTTAGAAGAAGGAAGCAAACGAGGACTAGGGACAGAGAGAGAAAGGAGCATTTCGACTTTTTTAAGAATCCGGTAAACAAAACTAAAACGTTTTTTCATCCGATATGTCAAAACATGAATCACAGTAAAAATCACAAACCAATTTACATTAAGTTTACAGCTTAAGAAAAAACAAGACACACAGCTTACTATAAATAAAAGAAATGCGTTTGCGACCCGCACAGCTCTCTCCCACCTCCCCCGTTTTTTTAAGGGACAAAATCCTAAAGTTAAGAAGTCGTGAAAGATACAGATTGTGGATAGAAACCAGGCGAGGCTCGGTAAGGTGGGAAGGACAAAAACACTTAAGAAACCACGACGAAAATGTGAACAACTGAATTAAAAAAAAAAAAAAAAAAAAAGGCCCGCCGGTTTGGTTGGGTTTTCTTTTTTTGTTTGTTTTTTTTGGTTTTTTTTTTTTACACTCATTGCAACGCTAGAAATCAAACTGGAAGATGCGAACAAAACAGTGCCCAACATAGCAGAAACCAGGAAAGAAGTTGCCGTGGTTTGTAAACTTCACAGCGGCTTCTAGGAGGCAGGAGTTGTGCTCTATTAAAATAACAACTGCTCAATTATTATTTTTTTGTACAAAAAAAATAGACACAACTAACGGATTTCCTTTTTAAAATTTCTCCAAGTTAGTATTAAGTCTGCTAAGCCGAGCAACACTGCCGTACGTCCCGGTGGAGTCAGGGAGCGGTGGTGGGGTTAGGGATTAAGACGGGGAGCCGTCCGGGCACTCGAGTTTATATGTGAGTTAGTGGTACGGTACCATTCACGCCCAGTCCCGCACTCTGGTAGTGCTGGTGGACGCTGTGTAACCTGCTTCCCTGCAGGGCGGAAGGGTCTGTGGCATCCCCACCCGGGGGCAGGTACATGCTGATACATATCCCGCAGGGCTCCCAGGCAGGCTCTCTGCGTGTGGGAAGTGATGGCAGGAGGAGCGAGCTGGGCTCGGATTTCCCACCACGAGCCCATGGGAGCCCAGGCTCATGGCGTGGAGGGCTGCTGGCCGTAGGCGGCGGGGGACATGCTGTAGGTGGAGGCGGCGTTCATGTGAGGTCTGGGCCGTGGACATCATGGGGCTGTACTGCAGGCCCGTCTGTCGTAGCGGTGCATCGGCTGCAGCTGGGGGCTGTTCATGCCCGGGTGCTGGCTGTAACCCAGCGGGTCTTGCATCAGTGAGTAGCCCCGTTGGTCCAGCCGTCATATGGGCATAAGTTGTCAATCCTCTGCCCCACCCCGACGGGGCTGCTCACCGCGTTGCCCCCCCCCGGGGCAGCAGATTACCGGGCAGCGAGTATTTGTCTTTCTTCAGCAAGGTCTTGGTCTTCCTTCGGGGCCGGTATTTGTAATCCGGATACTCCTTCATGTGCACGGTCCCGCAGCCGCTTGGCCTCGTCGATGAAGGGCCGCTTCTCGGCGTCGCTCAGCAGCTTCCAGTCAGCCCGAGGCGCTTGCTGATCTCCGAGTTGTGCATCTTGGGATTCTCCTGGCCATCTTCCGCCGCTGGCCCCGCGACCACACCATGAAGGCGTTCATGGGGCGCTTCACCCGGTCCTGGTCCGAGCCAGCTCCCGCCCCGTTGCCGGCCCCGCCGCCTCCACCACCTTTGCCGTTGCTGCCCGGAGCGGGGGTTGCCCCCAGCGCTGCCCGGCGTGGGCTGCGGCCGTCTTGATCTCAGTCTCCAGCATGCTGTACATGGCCGGAGCCGGCAAGAGGTGCGCCAGGGCGGCGGGCAGGCGGGCACCAGACCGGGGAGAGGAAGTTAGAAAAAAGAAAATTAAAAAGAAGGGAAAAAAACCTGCCTGGGCGGCTGCTGCGAGCGGAGGAAGTTTCTCTGCTTGGCGGGCGAAGGCGCCGCTCCCGAGGACGAGGAGGAGGAGGAGGTGGTGGTGGTGGTGCTGTTACTACTGCTGCGCGCGGTGCGGTGCGGGTGCGGATGCGCTGACGCTTCCCGCGGGGCAGCACCAAGCGATGCGCCCAGCAATCCCGGGGGTATTTGATTGACGGGCTATAATGAGCGGGCGGCAGCCAATACAGCGAGCGGGTTCCCGACAGCCCCGACGCCGGTAACTGACGCGGCTGGGGAGGGGGGGGAGCCGAAAAGTTGATGTTTCGGGGTCGCGGGGGCCGAGCCCCCACCCACCGTCTCCCGCAGCCCCCGGCCCTGCGCCCCCGGCTCCCGGCCCGAGCGGCGGGGCGCGGCAGAGCCGGAGCTGCGCGGGGCAGAGAGGCCCGTGGGGCCCCCGCAGCTGCCGGCTGCTCTGCGGGGGAAGGAGCGGGCCCGGGCGCCGGGCGGGCCGGGGCTGCCCTCGGGGGCGCGGGGAGGAGGAGCGGGGCGGAGCGCTGTGCTGCAAGCGGGAGCCGTGCCTTTGCCAGGCACAAAGGGATTGGGGCTCCGGGTGGATGCACGGCCGTGCGCCAAGCCCGCAGAAGCTGCCTGGAGACGGAGCGAGCCCGTGCTGGATGACCCCCCCCTTCCCGGAACGGATGGAGCTGGGGAGGGCGCACTGAACTCTTCTCGCTGCTGAGCCCTCTCCGGGGGAGAGTCCGCATTGCCCCACCGGGACCGGGCACTCGGTCCCGCTGGGGGAGGGTCTGCGCCGCGGCAGTCCGAGGGAGCGGCGGTGGGATGCGAGCGGGGCGGGCTGGCTGCCGGCCGGGGGCTCTCGGCCATCCCCCACCTACTCCCACCGCAATGCCACTTGAGTTTTTCCACTCGGCTGCCCCAAAGGGGGAAGGAGGTGGGGGGCACGGCCGGCGCTTGCAAAACCCCCAAGTTCCATGGCAACAGCAAAGTTCCCTCCGTATGAAACAAAACTTTGGTGGAGGGTGTGTGAGCGGAGCGAACTCAGTGGAGCTGTCAATCACGGGCCTCCCTTTCCGTCCCTCCCCTCCCCTTCCCTTCGCATCTTTCGTTCCTTCCTTCCTCCCTCCCTTCCCCAGAGGCACGGACACCCGCACCTGCACGGACAGGGCTGGCAGCTCCTTGAAAGCACGGCGGGGACGGAGCTACCGCGCCTGCCGCTGCGGGGCCGGGGGGACGCGGGGCGCGCTGCCCGGTCCCAGCTCTTCCTCGCCCACCCCCTGCCCCGGCTCCAGCTCTGCCGGGGTAAGCCGGGCTGTTCCGCCGGCCGGGGCACGCTGCGGGAGGACAGGCTAAGACGAGCCTGCAGTCTGCTCGGAGACGCGCTAGGAGAGTATCGGTGCCGGGCGAGGCGGGCAGCACCGCCGGTTCCGCCGACGGAGCTCTGAGCAAACTACCCCCGGCAGCGTGGTGGGGCGCAGGGGAGGGTCGGGGGCCTGAGGTAGGGACGTGCCTGGACATCACGTCCCGTAGCGAGGGGCCCGGCGAGGAGGGATGTTGTCGCCACAGCTCCCCCGGCTTCGCAGCCGTCGGTGCTGCCCCAAAGAGGAGATCGCGAGGAAAACGACGGTGCAGGGGAGCGGACACCTCCAGGGCAGGGCTCCAGCCTGGACCCGGAGGCACAAGCCCGAGCCGGTGCCGCTAGCCCCGAGCCCGCCGCGCTGCTGAAGCCGGGGAAGGGGGCGCCGGGCCGGCTGCAGGGCGCGGCGGACGGGACCGCTCCGCGCAGCCCCGCTCAGCGCTTCCCGCGGGCGGGGGGCAGCGCTCCGGCTTAAAACGGCGCTGGCGGTGCTCTGGAAGCAGCACGGTGTCGTGGCGGATTTTTATTTGAGTGGATGCGAGCGCTACTGCAATTTAGCAGCTTAAGGTGTCACTCGTTTTGTACGGATTTCTTTTCCGACAAAATCATCTGTTGAACAAAGTCGAAGGCAAAATAAATCCCGCTTGGACGAGCTGTGATACAGTCAGCATTTTGTCTTTGTTGTTCGGCTTGTTACTGGTGTGCTCTTGGGTGAAGTTAAAAATTTCGCAGCCCGAGAGGACAGGGTGACAGCGGCAGGCGGTGTGGCAGGTGGTAGCACACCGCGGCACGAGTTCGCTGGTAACTTTCTCAGTATCTAGGAAAAACTTCAGACAGCTGCGATGAACCTCAAACCCCTCCAAATATTTTGACCACGCCAGTCGAGGCTTAAGACGTGCCAGGCTGGGCTGGAAAGCGACTTGGTACATATCTTGACAATTCTTTGAAATTACTTTATGTAAACGTTTGTTGGAGGGACTGAACACGCTTGCATGCAACTCAAAGTAAGGCAGTATATACAGAATGAGAGGGCATGCCCAAAGCCCAGGGAACGGTGTTTCCTTCGATGTTTAAATAAATTATTACAACGTTAAGTTTCAGGCTCTTTGTCTTTCAGTATGTCTGTGCTGCCTGAGAGCCCTCTGACATAATTTTCCCCCCAAAGCCACGCTATTTAACACTTTAAGGTCCATGTTATTTCAAAGTAGGACATTTCTCTTGAAACATAGCTAATCTACTTGTAGATGAACTGAGCCTGCCTGAATAAAGAGTAAGTATAGATTCGTGCGTTTCCACGCTTCACAGGTCCCTGTAGCCCTCCCAGTGCACTAGGGCTCCCACGCCGCGCACGGCCAGAGGGCCATTTAAAATACTGGGCTGATTTATATTTCCAGAATAAGGGGCGAGCAGGAACAGGCTGCTCGCCACACACACACACACACGCTTCGGCGTTAGGGCTGGGAAGCTCTCACAGAACCCCCTGAGCGATGCCAGCACCCGGGAGGGGAGCCAGGCTCCTCTCCCAGCCCCTGGCAGACCCCCGCACTCGCCGCGGTGCTTCACGTCCGAGCCACTGGCCCGGCCCGGCCCCCGCAGGCGCTGCCCCCGCAGCCCGCCGGGGCAGCCCGGCGCTGTCGCCGCTCACCGGTGTCCAGCTGCAGCGCATCGGGATGGCTCCCCCCACCTCCAACCCCCGGCTGCCCGGCAGCGGGTGCGCCCCCGGCGGGACCGGAGCTGCGGCTTGGGAAGGGCCCGCCGGTGCGGGGCCGGAGGGTGTGAAGCAAAGCGCGGGGCAGGGCAGGGCAGGGCTCGGGGCTGCCTCCGGCGCTCGCCCCCCACCGCTCCGCAAAGGCGAGCGGGGCCGAGGGAGGAGAAGCGGCTGCTTCTGCCTCCCCGGTCTAAACACTACAGATGGTGAGGCGGCGGGGGGAGAGGGGGCAGCGAGGCAAGCCCCGCTATACCGACTGCTGCTCCCTAAAGTTACCTGCAGAGCGCTTTAGAAGGTCCTAGCCCGCCGCCCCCTCGGCAGCCACCAGCGAATTCCAGGCTCCGTCCGCTGCTCAGTCCTGCCCGTCCCGCGTCCCGGGAAAGGGGACGGAGCCTGCGGAGCTGCTGGAAAGTAGGGAAGGGGCAGCGGGCAGGAGAGGACCCAGCCAGAGCAATAAACGGAGCAGAGAGATGGGGAGGGGGCTCATGCCCGGAGCCATTTTCTTAAATTCACTCGCCTCCGGGGCTAGGGGAGCAGCCTTCCGGGGCCGGCGATCCCCGTGTGTCTGGTGGGGGTCGGGGAACGCTTGGGGTCCTGTAAATACAGTTGTCAAATCCAGAGAGGACCACCTTATTATTCCCCCCCCCCCCCGTCTTTTGGTGACAAAAGAGAGCGAGGCAAAACCGGGACTTTACGGCACAACCCGACTTGAACGGGAAACCCCGCGGCTCGACAGGCGCGTTGGAAAGGGACCGTCTGCTCCTTACGCAATCAGCGCTTAATAAGCGACAGCCATTAATATATGTTAATTGCAGCTCCAGCAGAGTTTGAGGGAATCTTGGAACGGTGTCAGGGAGGTTCTCTGGCGTTCAACGAATAACGCTATGAACCAAACTGGCCTCGTTTAATCTTATTATTAAAGCATCCTCCCTGGTCCCCAGCCTAACTCCCGATCGAGACCAGCGGGGGCTTAACTCGACCAGGCAAGGGAGCTGAGCGCCCCTTTCGTTTGGACCCTGCTGACCCTCGCCAGGATGATGCTCTGAAAATGCCGAGGCTTTTAGCGATGCTTAAGATAAAAGTTCACGTGCTTTTCCGTTTGATCCCTGTTTTAGGCTCAATCCCACGTCCTCCCGCAGAACTTTCCAGCGTGGTAATGTGGCTGCTAAATGGATCATTTCAAGCTCGTTCTGCCGCCCAGGGTCGTTATGAGATTTTTGATTCCCCATCTAACAGTGTCACGTTAAAAAAAACATCTCGAGATTGCCTGCGGGGCTGCCATAGCTGGCCCAACCTTCCAGCCCAGCGAGAGGGGGAACAAATCATTGGTTTCGACAAATGATCTCCCAACGCCTTTCTGTGACTCCCCCAGTACCTTGCCACAGAGATACCGATGCTGCGCTAGAGACGACAGTTGTCCCCACTGCTCACGTATACGGGAAAGCAAGGGATACTTTTGATGACATCATTAAAAATAGCAACATTTAAGAACAAAAATCTTAAGTGTGTGGGTAAAACCCGAGCGGCGACGTTTGGGTACAGAGCAATTCCTTTGAACTGAGCCTCCTAGTGCATTCAGGAGGCAGCGACGAATGTTGTTTTTAATCACATCACTCCCCCCCCCCCCCCCCCCCCCCCAGCTGAACTTTTATTTGGCTTCTGACAACAATAGCGGGCTGCAAACAGACCTCTCGGAGAGCCCACTGAATAGACCCTTTTCGAGCCTGGATTGTTTCCACCACCACAAAACCCAACCAGTAGCTCTGTTTCTTAATTGGGTTGTTCCTGGCCCTCGTTCATTCAGGTGTTCGCGAGGAATTTGTTTATTAGCCTTTGACAAACAGCTCCTCCTGGCAATCGCCTCATGGGGTTGGCTTCAGCGGGAGCAGAGGGATGCAGGGGGGAGGCACTGTTAATAAGGACTCTCTCCATCTCCAAGTTACCAATTAACAGAGCCGCAGAGGGGACCACCAGCACAGGACAACTCGCCAGGGCTCGCTGCGAAGCCCGGGGGAAGCGATAGGCTTAGCTCATGTGTTTTCACGCGAAAACACCAAGGTAAAAACGAGCGTGAAAAGTGATGCTAAAGAGCCCACCGCTGCCCCCTGCACCGGCAGGGCAGCCTGTGCCGAGCCTGGCAGCAGCCTCTTTCCCAGGAGACAAGGCAAGAACAGTAACTTTCTGCAGCGTCCCCCCGCTGCTACAGTACCAGCTGTACAGCACCCCCGGAAGAGCTGCCTGCCCCTGGAACAGGCTGCCCGGGGAAGCGGTGGAGCCACGGTCCCTGGAGGGATTCACAAAACGCGTGATGTAGCGCTTAGGGACACGGTTTTGCGGTGGGCTTGGCAGCACCGGCTGACGGCCGGACCCGCTCATCTCGAAGGTCTTTCCCAGCCCAGAGGATCCTGTGATAGTGTCGCTCTAACGCCTCAGCCCCCTCGCGTTTGCCCTCCCCGCCCACCGCAGCGGGCACCCCGCGGCTGCCCCCCGTCCCGCAGCACTTGCAGGCAGCGCAGCCCTGCGCGCTCGGCAGCCCCGCAGTGCCCGGGGGCGCGCACCAGGCGGGAGCGACACCCCCGCCGCGGGGACACGCGTGGGGACCAGGCGGGGCACCCCCGCCCGCGCGGCTCCTGCTGGGGACCCCCGGCTGCCACGGGCAGTGCGCGCTCCCGCGGGGCAGCGGCTCCCGGGCGCCAAGACCCTGCCCCTGACCTGCCCCAGCCCCTGCCCCAGCCCCTGCCCCGCGCCGCCCGCAGCAGCCGCCGCAGGACCGGCCCCCGCGCGCCCGGAGCCCGCCGGGCCCCGCCGGGACTTGTTGCCGGTGCCTGAGTGACCCTTTCCCCGGCGCGGAAGACAACTGAGACATGGCTGCGCTCCTTCTTCAGAAAAAATCCCCATCCCAGACCAAATCATCTCTGGTTTGTCCATTTAAAACTTCGTGATTCTTTTCCGCAATGTTTTCCATACAGATCTAGTAACCCACCTTATTTGCTGGTAATGATGCCTAGGCTCCTCTTTATGAGTTAGATTAGAAATCAGACATTAATTGTAAAACTGACTTGCTAATTAGCTGCAAATAAACTATTCATTAGTGACAAATTAAAATCAAAACACACCTTATTCCTACTCTCTGACATACAATTTTGAAGGCACATATTGTCTCAGACTACAGCCTGTATCACTGGCACAGCAAATTGAGATCCTGAAAGGTTTCTCTCCAGGATAAATAATTAAAATATATTCTACTTTAATTGACATTATAGAGGACACAAATGGGGTTTTCCTTTTAGAAAGAAATAGCAGTTTCTAAATAAAGCTTTGCAGGCTGCAGAATGGAGGTTTCAACCAAATGAATAGTCATTACTACCTTTTCAATGATGTGGGCCTTTTGATCAGAAAAGAAATTAGCTCTAAAGGACAGACAATAGGAAGCCTGCCCTGCAATAGGAAGAAAATTAGATGGCTAAGGCTCTTAACAACACCTATTTCTATAAACCGTGGAGCTTCTTGCTTTTCAATTACAGCTGTTCATTTCATATGAGGAAACTGGAAAAACACAGGGGGAATATAAACTTTGTTGCACCGAAATGCCCAAGATAGGGAAGTCAGTCAGTCTTCCCATTTCCCTTTGTTTTTATCATAATCAGTTAACGAATATCATATATTTTATAATACCAGGAGTATCAAGTATAGCGTTCTCTAGGTCAATCGAGCAATCAAGATGGACTATATTCAGGGAAGGAACTAGTAAAACAGAAGAAACTTTAAGTTAGGTAGTTGGATGTTCCCATTGTAAATCAAATAATACATTTTGCATGTGCATCTCATTCTTGTGTGCATTTCTCAGAGAAAACAAAACAAGAGTGAAGAACTTGAGAAAAACAAAATGCTGAATAACACTCTGCTTTTGGTTGTAGTAAAAAACTAACTCCAGTTTTTCTGAATTGAAATGAATGCTCTGTCATTATACTCGGGACTGAGATTATTTCAGACATGCTCTCCTCACATTACCTTTAACTCATACATCTGGGTTATTTTAGAAGATGTATTCTTACTTTTAAAACTTAGAATTAACTTCTTGTGTAATAAATTTTAAATAAGGGATCTATTTCAAATTATTTCGTTTGGATATTATTTTTTGAACACTGCTATTTCTTCTGAATATAGAAGTAATATAAGTTTTCTTATGAATCTGAGACACAATCATAAAAGCACACCTTTCTTCCTTCACCATTTCTTCCTAGCCATACTTTTATGATGGGGTGTAACAGATGATAATTTGTTATTAGCCATGCAATATACTGTAATGAAATAATGTTTCAGTGATTATTCGAACATATAATAGTCACAAAGCTTTACTGTAAACAGGTCCTGTCCTCATATTGACTCAGCTGGACTACAGAGAGCTCTTTAAGAAATAGCATAAAATCACAGGGATTCCACATCTCTCCCCCCCGCCACCGCCCTCCCCCTTGTTTTTTTAATTCTTCCTAGCTATTTATTTATTTACCTTTCCTTCATTCTTTCTACTTTTTCTCTCCCTTTCCCTTTATCTTTATTTTTCTCTTTCTCCCTGTGGTACTATTTGTTTAGAAATAAGGTTACAGGGCTAATTCAAAGGGGTGATCAAATATGCCTGATTTGTTTTTGCTGTGATAAGGTGTCATATAATTATCCTTTTCACCCTCAAACAAGTAAGTGTTCAATAAAAATTACTTTCCTTGTTCAGAAAACTAAATCACATTTATATTCTGCTTAGAAGTTATTTTAATATGAAATACAACAGCTTTTTATTCAGTGTCTGTATCCTCATTCACTCCAGCTTTGGCCTTGTGATATATAGGAATAAACAATAAGAAATAGTTTAATCTATGTAGCATGATCTCCTGACTCACAGATTGAAGTCACCAATGTCAGTATTTAATCTCCCTGCTTGAGAGTGGTTAGAAAATATGATTAATGCAAGTCTCTGCCTCACTTTTTACTGGGCTGAAACTCCCATTTGATTTGTAAGATCTTAATTAAAATGTTATTATAATTGAAATTAATTTGTCTGAGAAAATTTACTCATACCAGCTAGTGGGAAAAACCTCCTTTCATGCAAATAGGCAGCTCTAGTGTCACTGAGACTTCTGTAATTCGCAATACAAAACCTACTGAAGATCTACATCAGTGAGGAGATTAAAGATTGGGGAAAACCCAGGACTGGTGCCGCCATTTTCAGTCTAGACCTCACAGGGATGTTTTCCTTCTGATAGTATCTTTAGTTCCTGTAAGTAAGTGGAGGGTAAAGAACTGTCTGCAGGAGAACAAGTGAATCTTATTCTGACCTTGACTCTCTCAAAGTCTGAAAATGTCACCTAAAATTGTTGAAGTATCAGAGCAACAAGATTTTGGAACAAAGCTCTACTAGGAACAGAGAAGTAGGGAACCTAAAGAGCACTGAAGACTAGAGTGAACAGTTCATGTGTGGGGCTCTGTTGGAGGGGTTGGACACAATGGGATCTGAAAGACATCAAATACATGCTCAGTGTTAGCAGGGAGAGATTTCAATTCCCTCAGCCCTCCCAGTCCACCATGGAGAACACATCTGGCCATAAGAACAACTTACTAGACCTGAAGATCCTTTCTGTTCTTTTTCTCGCCTAACATATATTGATAAATGCGGGCAATATGTTCTCCACAGCATTTTGCAAAGCAAATATATGTGTATGCATATAAAATAACAGAAATGGAACTCACTGAAGAATCAGTTATTATAAGGCCTGTTTTCATAGTACAAACATTTCTGACCTGAACAGGAGTCACAAATAACTTCATCATTTAAATGAGTATTTAGCACTTATCCTCTATTTCTGTAATAGCTCAAATCAATTACCTGATACTGAAGGTATCTCCCAAGAACTGCTCAATTCCGAGTCTTGCTGAACAGTGCAAAGACTCGTAACTAACCGCCATCTGAATTCGCAATTGCTGCTTACTTACAGATACTTATAGATAATGTTCAGAGAAAACAAGAGTGAAGAACTTGAGGAAAACAAAATGCTGAATAACATTCTGCTTTTGGTTATAGTAAAAAACTGTCTGACTGCTCAGGGCAATGAACAATGGAGCATATGCTCAGGGTTCCTATTATCTGAGCTAGTGGGCAAGCTCTTCATTGACTGTAGATAACACCTCTTCTAGCAGGGCAAGTACAGCTGACACTTGCAGGGGAAAAAGTTATGCAATGGTACATGAGTTAAGGACTTGTGAAATAGGTATTTCAAGGCCATTTTTGAAACAAGTGGATCGGTCACACAGTGTGCATCTAGGGGGACACAGTGGATCTTGCTGCTGGTGCACCCATTACCTTTCTCATCCAAAGAATCTGAACAAAACCCAATTCTTGCTTAAGAGGGCCTTTTGATTCTGCTAGATTTCCTTCTCTGGACCCATCGGGAACCTGTGCAGGGTAGTGACTGGGAGCTGGTGCTCCTTGCTCCGTGGGACAGTGATGAGGTACAGGAGTGTGAAGTGTTTCCAGGTGGATTAGACATTGGGTCTGAATGTGGGTGAGGGTCACAGGACCCTCATCAAGTTAAAAAGAGAAAAAACCCCCACAAAACAACTATTCTGGCAGAAGAAAACAAAAGGTTACTACTCCATGAGTGTAGCGCTGAGGGGAAGTGGGGATTTGGTATGCAGTCCTGAGGCTAGTACCTGAAAAACTCTGTTAGGAAGTGAGGAAGAGGATGTGTGATGTAGGAGAAGCTACGGGGGAAAAGGCTTCAAAAGGAAACATTTAGTGATGGAGAAGACAAGTCAGGTGAGAGACCACGCAGTCTGTAGGGCAGTCTACGTCCCCTGTGGCATAGCTGGTTTCCCTTTTGCTATGTTTTCCTCTTGTCAGCTACCACTGCCTTCCTAGCCCATCCCACTCACACTTTTGCAAAACAGCCTGTCAAATAAGGTTCAGTTTCTTTTTGAAAAGGATTCCATGACCCCTTGGAGAACAGCGTAATCTCATAAAATTGTCATATTCGAATTTGACTTTGATTTAACTTCATCTGAAGACTTTACAAACAAGGCATATCTAAAGGATGTCCAGTGGAAGCATTAGGAATAGCATTCAGAAATATATTGTACAGAGGTTATTTAATCCATAATTGTCCTGTTCTATTTATTTATTAGAGGATATTTGGATTGGAACTGAAAAATAATTGTAAATTGTTAAGAAAACACTTGGCATTTGTGACTTTAATCAGTGCTAATGCAGACCTGATTTCTGTCATCTGGTTTCCAATTTCTATACACAAACTCTGTGAAGACTCAAGCCTGCACTATTTGCACACCAACGCCTCCTGGTAAAGCTAATGGAAAATTAGTGAAAGGTAGTTATGCCCTAGTGTTGCATGGAAAAACAGGCTGTTATTAACAACAGTGACACTACTTCTCATTGCAGGTTCAGTGAAACTAAACTGCATGAAGAATGGCAGCTAACTCACACAAAGAACTGCAAGATTCATATACAGTCTTTAAATAAAGTTGAGGACCTTATTCTTCCGTTCTCCAGATTCCTAAAATAAAATGAACTGCAGGTTCTATTTTGGTGCTTTTATGGCTCTTCCTATAATGGTATTTGAATATATTACAATAATAAATGCAGGTTTTACTTAACAGCATTCCATATGCAGTAAGAAAGTACTAGCTCTTTTTACAGATGAGAGATCCAGAGGATGGCTATAATAGTAATGCATGAAAACTTTCTGAAAGACAGAGGAAATATGCGGAATCAGATCTCTTGGGCTAGATCAGATTAGCCCAGATCCTGATCATCTTGCATATCTGTAATTGATCATGCCCATAAATATTACAGGCTGGAAAGGACTCAAAGCAAGCCTGAACTAATGGAAAGGGAAATTCAGATCTACATTTTGTAACTTACTGGGAGCAGTCCCAACAAAACGCCAGGACAAAAGAATCCAGAGAATGGAGATAGTGTTATCAATCCCATCTAAAGCTCTACATATTTGTAACTCAGTTAAATAGTATGTGAGGAATATGTTTTGAATGAGCTGGGGACTGACTAGAGTGGCATGGAAAATATGTTACAGTAATTATAGCAAAAAAAGATAAAACGTACTAAAGAGTAAGAATCAGTCTGCCAAAGATGTTTGTCAAGCTCATGCAAGACACAGTTAAGACAGGTGGTCTGGGCTCACAGCTAGGATGTCTACTGGCACAGGGAAAACCTACACCTTTGTGTACCAGTGTAGATGGGCACAGCAACCCTATGTCCCACCCTAGCAAAGGTCCCGTTGCTCCTGCGCTGCTTGGCTAACGGGAGCATTTCCTAACCCAGGAGAGGTCACTGCGCTCCCTGCAGCCTTCAGGGGCTTCCCAAGAGCTGCCACAGGGTGCACAGCCACCAGGTAGAACATTGTCATGTCAGGGAAAAGTGTTACGATGACTGATTTTTCCTATTCAAAACTAGTCACGAGCCATGGGACCTATTTAAATTTACAGTGTTATTATTCCTTTGGATTTCCTTAATTTAAGCGTCTGAGGAAATGACAGCTACAGAGAAAAGGCGTCTGCGCTGTTGTGTAGCATAAGAATGCCCAGAGTTAAGCAACAATGAGACTTCCCAGAGTAATCATTTTCCATTGATAACTGTTACACCATGACAGATTAGTCAAGTAAAGACATGAGCTTGAAACAACTACAGAGCGTTCAGGTTTACAGCCTTGTGCTAGGGAAACCTGCACACTCCCAGACTGAAGGCTGATGCGAGACTTGGTGGATTTACACAGGATTGGTACTTACACTGTTACAGTTTACTTAAAAAACTTTGCTTGGAGATTAAGAGCAAAGCCAAGTTCCAGTGTTTGCTGAGACCTGTTAGCTTCCTGCTCAAAAAATGAGAAGATGGCACAGAGGGTATGAACCGGTCAAAAGAAAACACTTTATCCCAAGGTCTTTGGGTCTGATCCCAGTGTGTTACAAAAGAAAATAACTACTATCTGGTAGGTGTTGCTGGCTTATGTACACTGAGCTGGAAATCCTTGGTTCTTTTACTCTGTACTCATTTTTGCATCATTAACTCTTCAATAACTTGCAATTATAACTTGGTCATCATGAAGTGAATGTGGTCAGTGGACTATGTACTGCACTTCTGCACAGAAAGAGCCTTCAAGTCAAATTGGTAGGAACATGTGGATAAACAAGTCTAGCTTCTGTTCATACCATTACACTTGTGATGAAAAAGAGGACTTTTGAGCTGAAAAAAATGTTAATCAAGCATTTCTCCCTATTCCTGTGTTAACATCACACATAAACCCCCAACATTTCCACATTCAGAATTATATCAGAAAAATTGTTGCTACGGTATAAAGCAGCATTCACATTTTCCTTGTCATTTATCAGCTTCTGGCCCTGCTACCACTACATATTTGATGTATTTTCCATTGAGCTAATTAGACAACTAACAACATGAACGATTTATTTATAGACTTAAAGAAATACCGACCCTGGGCTTATTGCCTAGAATAGAGCTGAAATGCTTATATTAATAACACACATGCCATTTTTGTCAGCTACATGCTTGCAAATGAGAGGGATTTTTCAAATTAGGATTTTTACTTATGTTCACGGCATCAGGCCAGATCATGCTTGTTTGCTCAATAAGACGTTTCAGAACCGTGACAATTACAGCTTATATATTTTCAGATCATGTAATATCTAAAGTGTGATGATAACAGATACTTGTAACAAATCGATCAAATATACACTCTGATTTTATTGACTGTTAGGGTGATCAATACTGTTTAGCTTTTCATGTTACACCTGTCATGGCTACAAAATTCTAGTGTTTACAGATTGATAAAAATGTTACAGATATATATGTATATACCTGTATATACATATATATGTACAAATATATATGTATACACAAATATATATGTACACACATGCACACTGTAGACACAATCACTGAGCAATTTAGAGCAAGAAGCTGAAAAATCTCTCCCTAGTTTGGTTATGTGGTAGTTGTCTGAGTCTGAATCAGTATTCCCACTTAATTAATAGTTAAGTTGCAGGCTAGGCAGTATACAGCACAGACACTAACATTAATGGCAGAACATATTTCGTGCTGTCATTCTTTTCACCTAGAGTTAAGGTAATATTATATACAATTATCAGTCTTTACCAGGAATTTGTTCTGCAAACATGTCAGTTTGCATTATAATTTCTAAAGTTTGAGGCATAGAAGTAGGTCAAGTTTGAGAAGACTCTGTTTTTTTAATTGTTTTCTGCTGCATTTGTGGGGAAAGGGTAGTTAAAAACAAACATGATCAGAAGTATAGACAATAAGGTATATAGTCTTCAGGTTAAGTTATCTATTGATGTAAATTTCACAATGTCATTATACCATTGACTTTACTGCACCTGCAACATACAGCATAAGAAAATACAACCTACTGCTTTATTTAGAAAACAGATAAGTAGTCGCTTTAATCCATCTTTATAAAATGGATAGAAGAATGATAATTCAACTCACTGAGGTTAACACTGATGATATGATTTTACGAGTGGCTTCAACAAACTGAATAAAACTGGTTAAATTAATAGATGCCTCCACCTGCATATTCCCTATGAAGAGTAGGACTCCGTAACATGAAAATAAACAAAAAAAAAAAAAAAAGAAAGAAAGAAAGAAAAAGATTGCACATAGCATATTTTCACTTGCTTGGTATGAATTCTGTGTAACAGGAATGTGTTTAGTGATGTTACTTCAGCTAAGAGACTAGGGCAAATAGGTGCAGTATTTTGTGCAATAGCTTCTTTCTAAAAAAACTAGATGTGTCCATGTAAGTGGAAACTAGATAAATTACTATGAAAAAATATAATGGCTGGAGAACAGGATTACACATAATAAGGTAAACCCTCTTTAATACAAATACCAAGGTGATATTGCCGTTATGTGTGCTTTTTCAGTCTTCAAGACATGCAACAGTGCTTATAATCTGCATGTGAAATTACCATGATTGTGTGTGCACATGGGGTATTAGCAGGTGTGAATGGCCAACAAGGCAGTTGTCTATTTGCCTGTGTGATAGTGGTAAACAGACACACAAATTAAGCTCACATCTACATATTCATTATGTAGCCGGGGCAGTTTTAAGTTTTGAGTACCAGACCTACAAGGTCCAACTGTAATATGCCTAAAGTCATATTAAATTTGAAACTGGAAGAGTTGGTGTGAACACAACTATCACTAGGTTGCCAAAATGCATACTAGATTTTTTAAATTATTGAAATAAGGCTACAGCTTACTACCACCTTAAGTACTATTGACGAACAAATGGGTTATGATGTATATCTGCAAAGTTTGATAGCAATATCAAGAAAGTTCAAATACACGTTCTGCCTAGGTGAAGAATGTAATCTTGTTTGGTAGGTAAATTATCTTCTTTGCTGTTGCTCTTTGAGAGAAGATATTCTATTTTAGGATGTTTCTCATGTAGTCAAAATCAATTGCATCAGAACAATTATGTCTGGTGTATCATTATCCAGTTTTATGGAAAACCAGGAAACGAACAGGAGGTAGCCTCTTGACAAACAGCATTTTTGAGTGCTAATTGAGATCAAGTAGCAAACTGATCTGAAATCTAGTAACACTTGCATGTGTTTTGTAGTTAAAGACAAATAGATATAAAGGAAGTTAAAATGCCAGAAGTGTTTTGGGGGATTTGATACACAAATTCCATGAACTTCAGGCAAAGTGGGGAGGCAGTAAGCACAGGATATTTGCTTCTAGCAGCATACTATGTAAGGGAACTCCAGGTAATTGGAATTGCACTCATTCAGTTCTGAAAAAGTGAATAAAAATGCCATCTTGAATTCGTACTGCTTTTTTCAATTGCTTACTGCTTACCTAATTAATTTTGCCCTTGAACTGAACATCTTTTATTGCATTTTCTGGGTGTTTAGCTAACACGGCTTAGGGTCCTGCTCTACTCTTCTTCTGAGAGCTAAATTTAAGTGAGTTACTGGATGACAAATAAATTATTGTAGTAGGTGTCATATTAGCAGTACTTTGATTAGCAGTGATCTCTATTTTTATCATTCAGTTGGCTGCTGAGATTATCTCAAGGAACTTCCTTTTCTCTCTGCTCACATAGTCTGTAATATATTCTTATTGCTCTGTCACATTGGAATTTAACATTCCTGGTCTTACATCACATGTTTTCTTAAAAGTATTTACTTTAGTTCCCATATCAAGGCACCAAGTGCCAGATTAATAGCATGTTGATATGAATGTAAATCCAGTGATACGGTATGACTATTGCTGAGTTACATTTATCCCAGTATCACTGAAGTCCAACTAGAAGGTGGAATCTATATTCTTTTTGAATTGGATCCAGATTTTCACTAGGGATATTACTCAGAACTACAGTAGGATTTAAGTCAGGCCTCTTAGATAGGATTCTAGATGCCCTGAATCAAAATTTTCAAGTGGGGAATCTGCAGACTTGTGACTTGAGAAGATCTGGCCCAGGCAATTCAGGTCTATAAGCCTCTTTTTCCAAATTAACCCCGCAGAGACACACAGAGCAGCACTTGCCTCCCAGCTCAGGTCCTGGTCCTGTCTCTAGCACAGGCTCAAGCTCTGGTAAGGTAAACACAAGATGTATTACTGAAGGATCAGACCCTTATGTCTGTTATTATGTGTTGATTTAAAAAAAATCCATTAAGAAATTGCCTTTAAGGAAAAAAAAAGAATCATAATCTTCCCTAATAGTCATCGAGCTGTAAATTAAGCTTAACAGTACAATTTGATTAAAAGAAAGGACAAAAGTTATGCTTCATTTTGCTGTTGCTTACAGTAATTTTCAAGTCAGTACACTTTAGCTGGCTACCTAAAGCCACTAGTTATCTATATGAAAAGAGTAACTAAATTATAGGCGTTTCCTTTATTCCACCATAAATTGACATGTTCTAACAAGACAGTTTGTTTGCTTTCATTGTTCAAAAGCCCCCAAGTCTTTACTGTCTGCTTCTCCACTTGTCTTAAATGTTTGATTAAGCACTGTGAGAATTGTCAGTATTGATAAACTTCTTTCCAGTACATTAAGCACTCTAATCCTTTACATTCCTACTCTATCTCCATTGCCAAGTCAGTCAGCTTCTTTAGCACTTGATTTTAGGCCAATATTTGCATTGGAAATGGTCTATAAATAAAAATTACTGCAAAAGCAGGAAAAATTGTTTTTCTGCATCTGAAGAATTCTGACAGAAACAGTATGGGAAAGGCTGTGTTTGTTCTTCTATAATCACAGGAATTAGATGGCTATCTAGTGAGCTAATTAGAAGGCAATTAACCTCAGCACTTTTTTTCCAGTTTTCTAAAAATCTTGATTTTGATGAGTGGGCAATGCTATTTATCTTTCCTTCATGAGCTTGAAGTAAGCAGGAGTTTTTTGGTGTCTGTACTGTATTTTGGATTAGGCTGTGTTTTTACTGTGATAATTTAATAGAAGAAGGTTCAAATCAGGAACTTCAGAACTCAGTATGAACTACCAAATTTTGGCACTGTTAGGGTCAGCATTTTGGTTTTCTGTTTTATTGCATTCCTTTGCTCATACTGCTCCAACATTGAAATTTAAGCCTTAAATATAGAATGTGTCAAAATCTATTTCACAGTGCATAAGATAATTAATTTAGATTGTGATATTGTACAACTTGACTATGTTTCACTTTATTTTCTTTTTATCTCTTTGACTTTCACTTGGGTATACTCTGGGAGTAGAAGCGCAGTTCAGGGCAGCAGAGACATGCTGTAAATGATGTACATTTGTATCAGGATTCCACAAACACAACCAAGTTTAGAATTTGTTTCCATACAGATAATCAGCTAGATAGCTTTGTAAGCTACCCAACGTTTGTATATTATATTTGTGAATGCTTCTTCAAATTCTGACTCACCTGATTTCAACAGAATCAGGAATTCTTATTGTCATTTGTCTTTGGCCATACCTACGAGCTATGTGGAACAGCATGGTTCTGCTGTCCCTGCTGGTGCTTCACAGATTTCAGCCAGTCAAGGGTTTGCCTGCACGTCTGTGGGACATGGGCAGAAAAATTTACTATCTTCTTTTCTGTATTTTGTGAATGTAAAACTTCTGTAAACTCAAATAGGTGATTTGGATGCAAAAAGTATTTGGTATATCAACACTAGTACCATCTTAGGAAATATATTCATACAAGTTTAACATGTCTTTACCTTGTCACAACTGTTACAGAACCATGCAATTTCTTAATGAAATCACCAAGAGTTTATATTTGTTTTTAAATATAAGGTCAAAGGCTGACCAAGTTCAGTACACCATTTGTATATTTCCCTCTTTAAAAGATGATTTGGGAATGCCACATGCAACACAGGATGAATAACAGTGGTTAGCTAGAGCAAAAGTGTAAATACCAGGTCCTAACCCGGTAATTTTTACATAGTCATTGTTTCCAGGGACAGCAGTAGGTATTCTACTTGAGTAAAGGCAGGAGGATCAGGCTTCAAGGTGCAATTTTATATGAAAATGAAGTGGATGAAATACTTCTATCAGGCTCATTTAAAACAAAATAGGAGGGCTGCCTTTTGTCTGCGCTGCTAATAAGGAAAATATGCTAGAATAGGAGGTAATTGTAATAAGGTATGTCCCCATTTTTCTCAATTTTGCCCAGTTTTCTTTGATATGATTATGGATGTCATATATAAATGGTATTTCTTCAGGGTGGATTTATTAATTTTGGAGCTGTACATTCTTTTAGTACCTATATAAGAACTGACCATTTGCACATAGGGGAAGAGAGAGGGTAGAGAGACACACAGAAAACAGAGAGTGTAGCAAAGTACATTGTGTCTGCAGCATTCTTCATAAATAACATGAATCACACAGAATTGCCAGAGATTATTTTAATGGCTCAACCCTTATGCTGTTATGGTAATTACAGAGAGAGTTTGAAGCCCCTCCACCAGGGAAATTATGCATCAAAATAGTAAAATTTTGGAATTAATTTCAATTGTTAATCAAAAATATTTAGCAGAACTTTGGGGATTAATAGTTCCAGTACTTTTTCCCTACTGCAAAACCACAAACAACGCTTAAAACCCCAGCAGAAAACATGTAGCATATCTAAAATTGATGCAACTCTTACTGATTTCAGTGAAATGGTGCTGATTTGCCCGAATGAATTTCTGGCTCATCTTTTCTATATGCGGGAGAAAACTACTTTAGGATGAAAGGCTCCTGGAAAGGCAGGGACATACTTTAAGACAGTTAAGTCCATTTAAGTCCACTGTTTACCTGCTGGGTTAGGGAATCGGTTACATATATCCAGAGTGTCTCAGTCTGCCCCTTCTTTCCTTGCAGAAATTCTGTCTAGAAAGAATTTGTGGAGTTAAGCTTCTTTGTCCCTGATTTCTGCACATCCAGCAGTTAGGTCAGAGGGGCAGCAGATACCTAAGCAGGTGTTTTTATGCACACTGCATTTTGCGCCTGTGCACCGATGTCTGTCTGAAGAATCATGGACATATCCTTTGGCAACCCTAGTGATTCATAATGCCATTGCAAATGTTTTGGTTCAGTGTGAGGTACTGAGCAACAGGTTTTCAGAATTATTTTTACCTTCTTATCTTCTGCAACAGGGCTGAAGAAGTAGAAATAGTGACCACTGCCTCTAGTTTTGCTGTGAAGTAGCTGCTCTATCAGGATGGAGTTTGCCCTCAATGCATTCAACACCAAAGGCTGAACTCATCTAGACTTTTTTTTTCATCAATTAGTATGCAATGCATACTATTCATTTCAATGTAAACACTCAGTGCTTTGTGTCAAAGGGGGTAGTATCTGGCTCTGGATAGCTGGATACATAGAAATAAAAGGTCTGTTTGCAGAGCAAGGTGCTCTCTAATGATCTGGCTGTAGGTGTAGGATTTCCATAGGTGAGAGACAACGCGGCATTGCCTACATGTGGAGTTGGTACCCTCTTTATCTCTGTAAGTTCCTATTGTAGCTTAATGCTCACTTGCTGCCTCTTACAGGTAAGTGTTCATATTAAAGATAACTGTTCATATTAAAAAAGTTATTTTCTTTAACAGGAATATTTTCTCTCTCTAAAGCAGTATGTTGAAGACAGATTAGAAGGAAACCCTCAAAGGCTGCTAAACAGATGTAAACAAAACCAGCAGGGTATCTTATACACATTAAAATAATGTTACAAGAGTTTTCCAAGTGTGATAACATCACTCCTTGTATCATGCTAAATCAATAACATCTCTCAAGCACCTGCCTAAACCAGAAGTCTTTCCAAGAGACTAGGCATAACCTCTCTCATTAAATCAGCATTCAGAGGGCTAACTAGCAGATGCTGCTGACATGAACCCAAATGTAATCTCTTTAACCTCATCCTGTGAGGAGCAGACAAGTCATGACCGAGTAATTCCAACTAAATTAGATTTTATGTGAAAGTGTATAATCTAAATTAAATTTGATTAAAATGATTCACTGATCTGTGTTTGCTTTTAGAGTTCCTAATGTAGCCAAGGTGACCAGTTTTCAGTAATTTGTGAAATCAGATCAATTTATTTTTACATGCTTGGATCGAGATTTTTTTACCTAGTAGATTTTTCTATATTAATCATATTTCTCTTGAATATCCATGGGTAGATTAGATGTTTTCTATTCAGATAGAGACACACTGTAATTCAATTTTCATCATGTTAATAAAGAAAATGGTGAAATCTAACTGTGATGACTATAAAGATGTGTGATATAAAATATCAGAAATTAACTAAGGAGAGAATCATCAGATCAGCAGAGATCAGGGGGCAATATCAAATACAAAAGATTGTGAGACAGGTGAATCAGAAAGGGCTATTTTTTTTCTGTTCTACTATCCCCAAAACCTGGTTCAGTGGGAGGCTTTGCTCAGCATAGACTCACTGCAGCAATAGGAGTGGAATTCTGCAGCTGCCTGTTTGTGTAGTGATAAATTTCCTGGGCTTAACCCCTTCACATCCTTTTCCCCTAGTGGGAATTTATGCAAATGGAATGAATCTTGGCCATTGACTTTATTACATTTTTATATCTTAATTGAATACTGCTAGTACTGGTTAGTGACTGTATTCTCAATGGTAGTCACAGCCTGCAATTAGCAAACAACATACAGGTACTAATTAAGACTTCTTCAATTAACATGATAATTTATGTAATGTATAAAGTCAGGGGTTGCTGTGTGCTGAATGTAACTTTTAATTTCAATGGGAAGATGATCATGGACTCTAGACAAGAATTTCTGTAATTTTTTATAAGAAGCTACTGTCACCACTTTTTCAGATACCATTTCTCTCTGGTATCTGGTGGCTTTTTTATTTTTTTTTCTTTTTTTTAGGTATCATGTATTTCCAGAGTTTGAAGGCCCTGCTACAAAACCACAGTTCTGTAGGGAACAGGACTTACTAGAAGGTTACATGTCATCTTTAGAGACACTGACAGATCTGAAACAGTGCCTAGTTATCTTAGTATGAAGAGACTCAAGGTGGCAGAAGGAAATTAAAATATATTATCTGTGACGTTACCCAGGTGATACTGCTGTATAACTCTCATGTTAAATTTTGGGTTATGCACATATTAAACATATTAAATCTCAGGTAGCTATCGTAGAATATTGGAATAAATCAAAGGGAATGAGGTGCCCCATGTTTATTTGGCATTTTATCCCTTTAGGCTGCTCAGACTGTTTCCCCGTCCTTAATTACCACAACTACAGCTCTTTGCTCATTCTTCCTTATCACCTCAACAGACCCTGTGTAGACCAGATAGCTCACTAAGCCTGGAGCCTCACTTGCCTATGGAGCAAAATACTTCAGCTCATGTTTAATTTTAAGTGTGGGAATATCTTCACAGATTTAAATGGGATTCTTCACAGGCTTACAATTCAACATGAGTTTCTGTGCTTTTCTGGAGTGGATCAGAGGAAAAAGCCCTTCTTCCTCAAAGACTATGCCTGAAATGTACTCTGTAGTGCTCATCAGCTTGTTTAACATGTTCTCTCTCCAGACATCTCTGGTGTTAAAACTCTTACTAAGAGAATGAAAACATGAAAGAGTAAACTGCTCCCTTCTCTACATTCTCACTGGAAACAAAGCAAAGCTATTCCACCTCAGCATCTGCACTGGTTCTGAGCCAAGAGTTTTCTTTGCCCTTCTAATTTTTATTGAGTGGGAGAACAGAAAACAGCTGATATTGTTTCCCTTCTCTGAAGGATCACTCCTCACTTTCTTCTTAACATGATAAAAAAATAGTGCAGTATACTTCACTGCTACTTTTTAAGCTTTGTGTTCTTTTTCTAACTATGGATTTGCCTAAAGGTTTGTTGAACAACTGAAAACAAACCAGGTCTAATTTTTGAATTTATTTTTACTAGACAGAGTTGGTGTAAACTATCCATATTCCAATGATCCGACATTCAAAACAACCAAAACATGAATAGAAGTAAATCAAAACTACTCAATTTATAGACTTTTGTACTGCCTACCTATATTTTTGTTGTGCATGGAGCATTCATATTGGTTTACTACTAGCCAGGTTGCATTCTGCTTGTTTAACTTGTAATGACTTTTTTTTTTTTTTCCCCATACCTTGAGGCACCTGTCCTCCTTTTCAATTAAAGTAACAGGATTATCAATGTCAGTGCTACAACTTAGCAAAACTCTTCCCTGTGTGCCCTAACCCAGTGAGTGGAACTTAATCAAACAGAAGTGAAGTCATTGGAGCAGTTTTACTTTGAGGGTGAGATAGAAAAGCCTCTTTGGGGAGTGAGGAAACAAGATCAGATGAGTGTTGTTCTGAGAAAGCTTATAACATCCCTTCAATCACATTCTGTATATTTTGTGTATTACAAATGCTCTTTCACTGTATTTTGAGTAACTACCCCAAAACAACAGTAAAGAAGAGAGAACCTGTAGCTCCTGAAAAGCAAGCATAGGCTAGCCTAGTAATCTCACTTAGATTAATTCATGTTCAAACTACAGTTTTATGTTTGGGAAGTTTGTGACCAGCAAAGTCAAGTCCTTTGCAGAATTGTCTTAAATTTAAAAAAAAAAAAATTACTAGTCAATGTTACTATAAAGGATAGCTCCTTATTTTTCATATCTAAAAGATTGAACCCTTCACCATGATTAATAAAGTCTGGTTGTTATCTACTTTTGTCATAAAAAATTATATACAAAAGGAACAGTCTAAAAATGCACAAAGGTAAAATGCTAGCATGAACATTTGTATTGACACTGCTAATTGAAAGACTTAACTTATTGTCTTCAAGTAGCAAAAAAAAAAAAAAAAAGAAACAAACAAGTATAATTTCCTAGATTAATTTCATGTTCTGTTCTATTTAATCAAAATATACCTATAGTGAAAATGACAAATCTGAGTTGTCAGACTATGGATGATAAGAAAGATAAAGGTCATATATTTTAATGTCATAGAAGGTCTTATTAAAGGAACCCTAATTACATTAGGTATCCATGAAACATTAATTAAATACTGTCTGAAATAATTAGGTCCAAGTTACTGATGATTTAATTAAACTCAGTTTTTTATTTTATAAGAAAACTACAGGTCCGGTATCAGTCTGTTGGCAGGATAATTGATAATGTGTCAGAAGAGCAAAACAGTAACCTTGACCAGCCACATCGGAAGGACACTGTGGTGAGCAGGTTGTCCTGCTTGCCACACCTCATGGAGATGAAGACACATGGTGTGCTTGATTTATTTCAAAAGGTGCAGAATTCCAAAGCAAGAAAGATAAAGGTTTTGGCTCATATTCTCCACTTGTGTAAACTGTCATAGCATATCAGATGGTAGTTCCTAACCTCTTAGTTCTGGTGAGATTCCTGGCAAATTTTGGTGAGGATTCTTTGCCTTATCGAGTAGTGGGAGTTCTACAACATAAAGCAGATGCACACCTAAAAGCCTGGTTTTACATGCCCACCACATGCCCCTCAAAGTTGCAAACCCTTCTATTCCCCTCTACAAGGGAAAAATGACTGTGTAAACAAGCTAATGACTCCTTCGCATACAGGAGGCCCTGCCAACTCCATGGTTCTACCTGGATAAAGACAGCATGACTGGGTGCAGATCAGCCAGCAAAGTGCTTACCTGATCCTTTAGAATGAGAGAAATATTGTATGAATGAAACATCATCACCTACTTAAACCAAACTGCCACAGAATATATGTGAGATTATCTGGCGGGGGGGAAATAGTACTAGAAAGGCAAGAAATATGGATGGTAAATTTGTACGTGGAGTGAGGCAGTGAAGACATCCTGAGGAAAAAGAGCCTTGTCCTGGCTATGCCATGACTGGCAGCCCAGGCTGTGGGGCATCACAGAGACAAACTTGATTCTGAACACCCAGCTCCACTGGCAAGAAAGAGCTAAAGTTTTTTCCTGGTTTTCCAAGCTGACTGGCTGATCTCAGGCAAGTAAACCTCACACTTCAGTTTCTTCTCTTGTAAAATGAAAAGGAACATATTTATTGCTTCATAATTTTAAGGATTACTTCATAATGCCTGTAAGTGATACTTTTATAGAGAATTACAATAGAACTGCAACGTGCTGGCTTGAGAGTTCAAAGAATGAGAGGCAGTCTCATGCCCACTGTGAAGAGCTAAACTGCTCTAAGATCAGCGATCACCAAAGGTTGCACAGACAGCTCAAACAACATTCTTTCTAGATATGGAGAGTGCCTTATTAAGAAAAATGTTCCAGTATATCATCTGGACAACCAACACTGGTCACATGTAGGGTTCTAGATACAGAGAACAGGATAATCTTTTTGTAATTTAAACTTGCATGCCTCCCAAATGTCACTTCCCACAGAAAGCTTTTTATTTTTGAAAGGTAATTGATTTGTCATTATACAACTAAAAATATTTTTAGAATTGAAAAAATACACTAGAAACCTCTCAGTTTATATTGTAAAGAGTAAAGCAAATTCAACAAAATAACACCTATCTTATCCTCTTGATAAAGTTCTACGAGTTCTAGCATCCACTGAAATCAAAACATCATTGAAGAGCCTATTATTTCACCACGGAAAAGTAATAAATTCTTAAAACCCCCAAATTTCATCACAACTATTCATTGGCAGGATGGGGTTTTTTTTGACCACAGCCATCATTATGACACCTAATGAATACCTGCATTTTACAAAAGACATGTGAATGATTCCAAAGTACTAAGGAAGCGCTAAGGTATTGACTTGGTAACTAGTCAATCTCTTAATTAAATCCAGAAAGACAGTTTTGCAATAAATTTAACAATTGGACACTTCTGGAAAGACAGAGGGGTTTATATATTGTATATGAAAACATAACAGCTGTACTGGGCACCGTACCGTTTTATTTGCTGCTGCTTTCACACCTTCCTCAAGATGTTCATGGAACTTCTTTTAGGCTTTCCCAGTCTTGAATCTCCTTTCATTAAAGACGAAGACTGAAATAAAAGGAAAGTCTGTTTTTAAAACCAAATGGATTTTCTATTTTGTTTGTTTTTAACAAAAGCTTTAAGTCATTCAAAAGACAAAAACAGAAGTTGAAGTTTCATTCTCTTCCTCTGCAAACTCTGCATGACATTGATTCTTAATTTATGATGTAAAATAGTCCTGCATGTTACCCTCTGTGATTGTTTGTGCCATCTATGTAATGCTGTCTTACAAAAATCTTCAACTCCTTCAGGTAAAAGTAAAATTTTTAAATGAAGTTTTTCATCAAATCCTTTTACTTTGACAGGCACAGTTATGGTAATCAGTATAACAATGGTATAAATTAGCATTTGTGTAATGTTTCAAAACCATTAAAACTATAAACATACTGGGTACCAATGAGCAATGTAGAAATCAGACCTTCATGATTAATATACTGTTTCAAAAAATTCTGTTGTCACAGTTCAGTATCAGAGTACAGGTATAAAAATGACAGGTTTTACTCCTAAAGTTTTAATTGCCACTGAATTAAATTGCTTTTTAGGATGTTTTAGACACACTTTGTAAAACAGAGAAATCTTCCATGAATTTGACAAGAATATAATTGTGTAAATGCCTCTAAATAAGGAGTACATTATATATCTGCCAAAGAGGTTGCAATCTGTTAAACAACATAATGTGTGCTGCTCTTTTGCCTGTGCACATATATGCACACATATACTGTAAGGTATTTAATGGTCATTGTTTGTCTGCAGACAGTATACAGACAAAGCAGACACAGGCACTGAAAAGAGACCAGGATCTGGGACAAAGAGACAAGCAGATGAATTAATGGGAAACTGATAACACAGTGTCAAACAGGATGCTGTTGAATACCTAGATGTTCTGCCCTGAAGGATACTCCACATCTAAGTTTTATGTTGTTTGGTACATAATGCCAGCCTTACTACAGCACACATTCTCTGGGTCTGATACATAAGGTCTTTTCTCATACACAGTAGTATCAATTCGCTCCATGACCACTGCTTCTCAGATCACCAGTCAGAACCAGTACCGTTTGAGTCCTTGGAGGTATTTGTTGCCTTTGAATTTGTCTTTACCTTTTCTTACTCTGAAAAAACTAAAAGATTTAAGTAAAGAATATTAATTGTGATACATGGTAAAGGCATTAACTGATTCTTTGTACCAGATGATGGGCTAGATCCTGCTCTCCTAACCTAGGCAAAATACAGTACAGGCTGCAGTGGCAATTCTGCTTCAGTTTCTCCAGCAGGATCAGATACTGTACAGTACTATCCCTTTATGTCATTGCAGCAATCAAATAATTTAGAAAAAAGATCACTCAGATTTTAATCCTTTTCAAAATGACATTAACTGTCAGCAAATGAGATGGAGAATGAAAGGAAAACAGCTGCTTGTGTTTTACCTGTTTTGCCACCTGTTAACTGAAATGAATGAATAAACTGAATACTGCTGGGGAATCCTTGGATTTCCTGAAAAGTGTGTCTAGAAAATCAGCTTCCATTCAAAGATACATTGGTGGCTGTGTTTACATAAGTTAAATTACAGTATATGCAATTTAACTTATATAACCATATGGAAAATAAAATTATATCACACTGTGAAGTCTAACAACCAGTTAAAATAAAGATCTTTTAAACAGCTTTAGTACTACAAATTCTAGACAGAAACAAGCTTGCATATTGACAATAACATTGACAACATCTGTTACTTGAAAATCCATAAGCTGTGCATACATTTGCAACATTTTCCCCAAAATATTTCTAAAAATTGCTTTTAGATTTTAAAAGCAATGCAGACCCAGTACAAATTTCCTCCTGTGAGCAAAAATGTTCTGCTAGAGATGTCTCAGGGCACGCAGCTACCCACAAAATTGTAAAAGTCTGCAAAACAACCTAGCAGCAGCAGATCTACAATTAACAAACAAATTTGACAAGGCAGTTGCTGGATCTTTACTTATTTTTACGTTGCAAGCACTTACCTGATGTCTTGTGCAATATGCTATAAAGATATTTCCTAAAAGATTTTGGCAAATGAATTATGTAGCTGAAATGTAATAACGAAGGTAGAAATTTGTCCTGTTATCAGTCACACACATTCAAGCAGAAACCCAGTGCAGCACAGTAGATAGAACTATAAGCTCTGGGATCTTCTCATTCAACCAAGATTGCTTCATACAAAAGTTGACAATACACTACTGAAAGCCATTGTTGATATTCAACATTTTTTAAATAGCTGAACAGAATAGACAATAAGGCATGAAGGAAAACTTGGATAGGAGGCTGGCCTGGAGTCTGGGTTCAGAAAGGAAAACCCATTAAAAATGGACAATAAATATGTTATTCTCATTTTTAATTGCCCTGTATGTGTCAATTAACTGATCTTTACTATGCTGAAATTCCACCAGTTTTAAAGGAAGAAAAAAACCCCAAACCATAATTTTTTTCATCTATGAAAGTCTAGGCGCAGTTTTAAATGTTGGCACTGAGAGAGACACATGCTTCTATGGTTCACAGGCACCATCAACTAATGTAAATTAAGGAATTTGCAAAATCACTGAAAGATCCTCCCATTAATTGTTAGTCCCATCTGTCTAGGCTGAGGAGATCATACATTTCATTTCAGCCATTATATCGGAAAAAGGATTCATATGAAGTACTTTTTTAAATAGTGAAAAATCAAGTATTTATATTTCCTGTTATTACCTCCTACCCCTCTCTTTCCTCAAAAGACATCAGATCACTATGTCCACTACAGTCACCAAATTTTAGAGTTCTTACCCATCTCGGATAATGGCTGATTTTTCAACTGTTTGTATTGGTTTTATATCGTCTGAGATTTCAGTGCCAATAGGGTAAAATTCTACCTTGTATGACTCTGAATCAGTACAAGCAGATCTTACTCTTTTCTACTGATACACCTGAAGCACCTTGTGTAGATCATACTAAAACCACTATGGTTAGCAGCCAGTAAAAGATGAGTTTGAGCAATTAATTTATTTTTTCATAATCTAGATATTCCAGCAAAACATTCTACTTCACTCTTTGGCTCAGAAGTATGTCTGTCTCCAGCTCTGCTTTGGATTTCATTATATTTTGCTGCACCCATGCTATATTCAGTACTCATTTCCCCATTTTTTTTTTATTTTTTTTTAGGGTTAACATGGTCAGATTATTTCAGGCTAGACCAAGCAGTTTATGATGAATGTTGGTACAGTAATTTAACAGGGTTTTTTTGCTAACCCTGTTGTATTATCCACTAATTCTGTTCTTGAATTTAGAATGTGAAAGTAACTGCATTTTACAGTGCATCTTTCCCTCTTGCTTGCAGCTAGTCCTATTAGCTGTGCTACTAGAATTTAGAAATCATCTACATTATTTAGACTTTCTTGAAGAAAGGATATTACTTGCTTTGTCTATGCTATATCTGAGCTGCTTGTTCCTGGAAACATCTGAAAGGCCAGGTGTGTCCAACACTTGGCACCAAGCACTTATATCGCCCTCTTCATCAGTCCGAATTCAACTTGAAATCGGGCTGCTTACAAATACTGTCTGTCCCTGCAGCAAAATTATATCTGCCAGTGAGTATGACTAAAGTAAGAACTGATCAACAGATGACTCTGAGGAGAGTGCAAGGGAAGGGACTCCGAGCAGGGAAAAGCAGCCTTGAGTACATCCTTCTAAATGACTGTTGCCTGGGTCCCCCTTAAAATGTTTCCCTAAAGACAAGGATTGAAACCGGCTGATGAATACCTTGCACTCCTGCAAAGCACAATGGGTGCAGCCCTTTCAGTTTATGGGTCATGTTCACAAGGTCCTTCTAGGAAAGTCCTAGAAGACATTCCACATTTTAGAATTTGACAAATCATCCATCCTGACTTTTTCTAGAAGTCACCATCAGACAGCAGGGTGGAAATATAATGAATTTAAGCTGCTTTGATTCAAAGTCTGTTATATGGCATCACTATAAACCAGGTTTTTCTGGCCTTGCAAACAGAAGCTGTGAACAGAAGCAGTCAAATCATTTACTCAAGCATGGAAAGCCATGAGAGTGGGAACAAAAACTACTGGGTCTTACATCATCGCAGTTAGAAGTGCCAGCCGCTCATCTACTAGATCCTTGGATGTTAGAATTTACAAACTAAGAACACAGAACAGACCTAATTTTTGCATTGGTCTTTGTAAGGCTAACTCATTCTAGACTATAAATCCTGCAAGTTGTCCAGCCTACCATGAAAGATATTTTCTAAGTTAAAAAAACCCATTTGATGCCCTTTTTTGCATCAGAAAGAGATCAAACAAGCACAGACCGGTTTGCTTTACAACTGGCCTTCAAGTCTAAGTCACACAAAGGTACATATGGCTATTTCATTGAAATTGGTTTCATTGATTTCAGTTAGCTAATTTATGTCAGTGGAAATGTTCATGTCCTTGCAATAAGTTTACAGGGATTGGTCTAAACCAGCTAGAGATATGACACCTGTATTGAACACTATTGCCTTTTCTCTCATTCCTATGAGATTACTAAAACAACTTTAAGCATGAAACCTAAACATCAAATTTGCAACTTTTTTATGTGCCTTTCTCCCTTCTTGACACTTAGAATGATTCCTTTTCACTGTGATTTGCAATCTAAACAATTACACAAACTTTTAAGTTTCACCAGGGCAGGAAATCTGGATAGCTGTGGCAAGATCTTTTTATGCTGTAGTGCTCATATGAACACCTAGTCTGAAGGCACTATAGGCTGCACTTCAAAGGCAAGTAAGAAGAAATCAGAATATGAAGCTGGGCTCTTTTTACATCTTATCCAAAGGTATGAATCAAAGAGCACCTTAGCTTTCAAACAGGCAGAGGATTTGAATAAAGAAAGGAATTCACCACTAGTTTTCCAGGTCAGGTGCCTCTTGTGTTATTACACAGATGCTATAGATACACTGTCTGTTTAAAATTTGTCTCTTCTTAAAAGGATAAGAAATTCTGTTCTCAAATCCCCAGTGTTTCACCCAGTGGAATTCTAAAATTGTCAGTAATAATTCTGTAAATTATGTCTACAAGAAAATTGCAGTTTTATCCTCCTGAAGGAAAGGATTATTTTACTACATAGTTCAGTGTTCATCTCTGAAAATCGCTTACTAGGTTGCTCTTGGCAAATTCACAAACTGCAGTTGTCAGGACTATCATAAAGTTGTATGCAACATCAATTTAACGATAACATTACACTGGTTTTCTCTCTAGTCTTGCATGGAGCCTGTGAATTTGTGGGAAAGAGATATTCAATACCAATGTAGTCATGAACAATGAAGAAAATGACAGATCTGCGTTTTGAGGACATAACATACACCTTGTCCACATTTCATTTGGATCCTTTCAAATGACTGCCAATCCTGCTTCCAGATAAGTATAGAACATTACATGTATTCAGTAACTGTTTAAATTTTAAAGTTTTAGGTTACTACTTTAATTGCAAAGTCTTAATTTTCTTCTCTTACTAAAGCCATGATATGAATTCTTCCTTCATTGTTATAATTTTCTGTGATATAAGCCTGCTATAATTTAGCACTCAGCTGCATTGGATCCCATTATGAAGTCTCATCTTATATCACACAGAGTATATCTGAGTATAAAGCATAAAATGCTTAGCTTGTAAGGATAGGGAGCTTGTCATCTCTTTAATTTGATCACTAAAGTGAAATTTTGGATAAAAAAAAGTTAGACTATAATGGCCAGATAATGCTAAATATCCAGATTTTTTAAATGAGTGACACACTAGGCTTTCAGAGATAGAGATATGTGTGACCTTCACAGAAGTTAATTAAAATATGGAGAAAAAAATTCAAACTGCTTTTTTTCTAGGAAGCTTGTGTTTCAAATGTCCCTGACCCTAACTAATAGATGGGATAGTCCAATATGTCTGCTGTTCCCCATACAAGGTCCCCTTGACTGATTTCTCTCTGGAGATTGGCACAGTGAGGTTGCCCTCTATTGCTCAGATTTCTAGATGTTTAAAGGCAATTCTCTTTTGCTGGTTCAGATGTGACATTGGTTGAGACTTTGAACATTTTGTTTTCAGAAAAATCTGGGACATTTGTGTTGACCTTGCAATACTATCTAACCTAATGATTTGTTTCCTTAATGCCATTATCTTAAATTTGCCGTAAGAAGTGTACAGACTCTTAGGTTTACTGAATTCTTTTACAGCAGTAAGAACAAAGTGTTAGAAGTTACTCACAAATCAAAATTTTTTGTTTGCTTGATGGAATAACAATAACTATAAGAAATCACAGACTAAAAATTCAGTGAGTGTCTTAAAGTAACATGAAAGATATTGTCATGAATAAGCTAATAAAACAAAATTTGCTTGCAATGGCTGTTCAAATCTGAAGCAAATCACGTTTTGTACATTCATTGCTTCCTAACCGTTCAACAGCTAAAATAAGTTACTTGAAATGGCACAGACCCATATGAAATGAGGAAACTATCAGAGCTGGATAGGCAAATAACTTTCTCGTTTGACAAGGTGTTTCAGTATTTCCCCAGGTTTCACATTCTAGATTGGGGTGGAACAAACACTAAATTCCTTCTCCACTTCCCAGCCCCAGAACTTTGAAACCCCCTGCAAAAGCAACACTTTGGTATTAGGGCATTTACTGGTGATATACAAGGCCTAGTTTAAGTCTTTGTTTTCCTAGTCGGTTCCAGCAGAGCTAATTACCATAAGCACCAATCTACTAAGCAGTCTAAGAGATGGCATAATTTCATCATTCTTATTGGAGCTGTTCTACTTTGTAAACTAATTAAATATTCTTTCCATAGGAACTAGAACGTAGATCTGCTACATTCAAGAGAATGATATAACCAACCATGGCATGAAAAACTCTGCTGAAAGACTGTGGAACCCTTTATAGTCTCACAAATCTAGTCCTCAGCTTGTTTCTTTCCATGTTGTCCATCCACAGTTGGCTGCTTTATCTGGATTATAAAGTGTGCAACACTTTCAACAGGATAGACTAGAGGAAATCTGTGATACAATAAGCAACAGCTTCATGGTCAGGCTGTGATTGTCCAGGTGGTGAAAGGTCAGTTGTAAAAGAGGTTCAGGTCCTAAGTCTGAACACTCCAACAGTCTGTGGACTAGCTGTTGTTCCATGGTATGTCATCTTAGACTTGAAAAGCCTTTTCCAGTTAAAGTCTTACAGAAGCGGTATGATCCTGTGAAAAGTTTTAGTTTCAATGAACTGACATTTTCTGATGAAAAACCATTTTTTCTAAACGTTCCTTGATAGTGCTAATGGTAAATCTATAGGTTAAATAAAAGATTTTCTACTGTTAGAAATCATATTTATAAAAATGATTACAAATACATTTCAATTGAGGAAACGTAGAAAATGCTAACAATAAGTGGCTAAATACTTGCTGCTCACATAAAGACACACTTTTTTTTCTAGCACAATTGTGGAGCATAAGACATGGAGGTGGGCTTGGGAAAAAGATGCAATAAACAGTGGACTTTTTTTTTTTTCCAATAAATTTTCATAAAAATATCTACAAAAAGGCCAAGTTACCAGTGTTGGATATTACAATGTATTTGATTAATTTTTTTCTTTTTTAATATAAAATTGTCAGATAATCTTGTCCTGTAAAAATACTACATTTTAAAATTCACCGTGGAGCTGTCAGGCACCCACTGCCTCTTAGAGCTAGAGCTGGTACTGAGCTTGTGCTCCTTGTCAAAATTTAATGAGACGACCAGTTCTAAAATAATTGAATTTTCATATCAGAGCGAACCAGGATTACTCAGACAATAAAAATGCTGAGTCCTGTACTGTTACTGGCAAATACCTTTTGCTTTGCTCATGAAATCAGTATGTAAATGTTCAGGGTTTGTATTTAAGGCATCTTATGCATTTAGAGTTGTAGTACTAGCAATAATTTCAAATGGTGCCGTTGATAAGTAGCTGGGTGGTGTTTTTTTTTTTTTAATAATGTTCAAACTGTAATTTGTTTGGTGAATCAGGATAAGCATTTGGTTTATATTTTATATAAATGTTAATGCAGTTGCAGTTTAATTATGTTTCTTAACTTTCAGCATTTCAAAAGTAGAATTTGAAGACCACTCCATCAGATTGTCTTGCTTTCATGGAATACTAAGTACATCCCCACCGACTTATGACTCTAAAAAGTAGAACTGTCCAGAAAGTTAGTGCCTGCTAGGGGTGGTGAGGCATTAAGAGTAGTGCAATGTTGTATGTATTCCTTAGCTTGCAGGCTGATAAATCGGAGACAAAAGGTCCCCATTAAAAGTACAAAAGGATTAAAACCCAAAACAAAGCAACACCTCAAATTGGGGATTATTTACATAAAAGCTTCAAGCAAAAATAAAATGTACTTCAACGATACAGTTACTGATAATACAGAAATGATTAGTAGAAATAATTAAACTGATTCTTAATACATTGTTGGGCTGAATATTACTGACAAATATTTATTTCGTTTTCCAGAGGTTCCTAGGAGGCTTAAAACTGCAGGAATAAGGGTAGCTGAACTTTTCAAACAGGCCAAATTTCTGTGACTGTCTTAGCAACAGGAGTTTTGCATGACTGCTGAATTTTAAACATGAGACAAACACCACATATTTGACTACAATTCACGAGGAAGAGCTACTGAACAACTCCTAGCACATAAAAGGCCTCTGATCTGTTATCACATTCTGCTTTCTAGCACTTATCTTCCTACAAAACACACCAACCTGTCATCATTATTAACACTTAAGGCAGAATTAACTAGCCACACACATGATGTTGTTTCCCTGACCAGCTCACCTAACTTAATAGATGTTACTGTATAGTTGTCCAGATATGCTACAGAAAAATCTATACAGGAGAGAGGAATTTGGAAAAAAAAATTCCAAACTTAAAAGAGTTTGTGAGATTAATTCCAAACCCTAATCAAAGATAAACTGCAAAAAATCTTTGCTGTGACTGCTGTCCTGCACCCTTCCCTCAGTCAGGCAGGAGACTGCATTGCTTGATGGGAGATATAATTTAATCCTGAACATTGAATTAAAACAAGGAAGAAATGCAGGAAAGATGCTATCTGAAACAAAAAGAACATAGCTTGGGTTCTTCACTTACATGGTGGTAGATTGCTGTAGCAGAGATCTCGTAAGACCTGTAGCGCCAGGGGAACATCTGAAATTTTTGTTATTACCGCAATATTGGTTGGGAAAGTGATTATTTATAATTATATTAAGACCTTGAATTATGTGTTCAAGTGTATCTGTTTCCCAGTTTGCAATCTTAACCAGTTCTATAGCTATGTAGTTGATATTTCCCTTTTTTAAAAAAAGACTAATTCTGCAGATGGTTACTTGGTAATGCTGTTAAAGAAGTCTCATTTTCTATTAACTGTGCTTGGAGCCTCAAAGTTGCAAATAGTTCTGAAAATTGATTATGGCATATTTTAATAACAGAAATTATTTGTATAGAAGTGCTCAATATGCCTGTCAGCTGACCTAATAAAATTTTGCCTTTTGCTTGATACCCTAGTATATTTAATAAGTGAGAAGACTGCAAAGATTCAAGGGAGGTATAGTTCTACCAGAATGACAGTATATAGAAAAGAAAAGCATTATTAGCTCACAAAGCTGCATCTTGATCAGGTAATGCCCAACAGTAGCATAATGCACTCGATAGTTATCTGTCACCGGGTTTAAGCATGCAGCAAGTACCCTTGAAAACCCTTGTTGTATTCCCACAGACACATTTTTGTCCTAGTAGCTCCTGGAAGAGGTGACATAGCTGAGTCTTCTGACTCATTCACTTTCAACCTTCTTGTGGTTTTTTCCCTGCTTTACTTAACCATGGTCTTGCTACATTACTGAAGGGTTTTTTTGATAATTTTTTTTCCAATGTGCAGAAAAATGCACAGCAATTTCTCTGCTTCACCTTGTGAGTTATTTAATGTCACAAATGGTAGACTAGAAACTGGAAAAGAAGATTAAGAACCAGAAGAAAAAGTTCAGGAAAGAAATTATACTAGAAAACCTGAGAAATTAAATAAAGCATTTTGGGGACAGCTAACCAGGAAGGTAAAACTACACCTGTCAAGTCTTTAGAGACCACGAGCAGTTAGTTTACTAAACTTCAAACTCTATAAGTCGCTCCCCTAAGAAAGCAGCAGGTGCAGTGAAGCACTCCCATGTCCTAAAAGGGATGCCTTCCTGAAGTTACACATGCTAGGGAAAGAGGACAACATGTAGGTAACTTATTCTTAATGACGCTTCTCTATATCTAGAGGTGAAGTGACATAGTATGTATATTGTTCCAAGTTACTACCTGTTAAGCAGTCAACCTGGGCAACTTCAGGCTGCCTCTGTCCTTTTTGTTTGCCTCACATCATCCTTTCCTCAGACTTGAAAGTTAATTTCTGGAAATTTAAAAGTTTCTGGAGTCATGGCACCTGAGTTACCATATCCCACTGATCCCTGTTTGAGGAAGAATATCATATTTACTAGGAAATATTTACTTTTTTTTTTTACCCTGTTCCTCCTGAAAGCTTTCCCAGTCAAGTATGACTTTGACGCTTTGCATATTTCTCTCCCTTAATTATGAAAAGATTTTACACACTGAAAATTGCTGCTGGCAGAATCTGCGTATCAACTAATTAGGTATAACCTATGTGCCCTAGAGAATGCTTTTAAAGATAGTAACAGTGGGCAGCAGGCAACATGAAATCAGCATTTTCTGAAATAAACTGAAAAAATGTGTTAGATGTAAGAGACATACAAGAAACAAAATCCTGTAGCAATTTCTTAGAGCCTGTGAAATAAGGAAATACTGCAAAGTAAGTTCAAACTTTATATTTCAAAACATGAGTTTCTATTCAGTCACTTACAAGAAAAAAAAATTCACAAACAGGCACAACAAGATTGAATCTTTTCCTGCAGACAAAAAGCAGGATAACTTGGAAATACCCTAGAGTGAACGATCAAAAACTCCAGTTTCCAGAAAAAGAGTTATTTACCACTTTGGCTAAAGGTGCCATGTGTCAGAAATAGTATGTTTCTCACCTTTTTGGATGGCCCTTTTTCATAATTTTTTTTTTCACAGCAAGAAAACCTGTAGCAATGATGACATTTCTGCAACCAGATGTTATTGCTTTTTTCGGGGACAAGCAATGAAATTGAAAGAAGACTTGATTTTGTGCTAAAATCCTAAGTGGATAGAGTCAGCGAGTTTCACTAGCCCTGCTGCAGTCTTGCTGACATCCAGAACAGCCAGAGGAACAGTAAATGAACCAGTCTGGTATTACAGTTATACCATTGGCACCGGGTGAGTTGATTTTGTAAATACAGAGTTCTGCTGATGTATATAAATGTGTTTAGTGCATTGGCTTTTGGAATTATGACTAAAGTGTGATGGAACAGCTGAGAAAAGGCAGGTAAAACTCATTAATGCATTATTTAGAAGTTCAAATTCTCTAGAGCTTAAGCAAGCCACTTTTCAGCTTGAACCTAAAATTCGGTGCCGCTGTTTTTGCTAATGTTGCATCATTATGCCTTCCCCCTCCCCCTTTGCATTTACATTAGCTTCCTTTAAAAGCAATTCTGTAATAATATATCATTTATATGTACACTTGTGACCTTACTGTGGTTTTAGTGAAAGAATGCTCATTTATATGTATCAGTTGAAATATGCATTTTGTCCCATGACTAAAAAAGGTAAAGAGTCACTAATATGGTCTTTTAGCCTTAAAAGACTTTAATACCCCTTTTCCTTATCTTAGATCAATTTTATTATAATACAGTAATTACACAGAAGAAAGTAATGATCATAATGTCAGCCACATTTAACCTCCTTTGATCTCCCAGGATTCTTTGCACTAAGGGCTCAAGGAAAGGCCTTCCTGACTTCTTGATAACTGAATGAGTGATTATCCTCCTTGTTAATGGGCAATGATATAGAAAACTCTTCCATATGTACAGAATATTCATGAGGGGGCTGCACACGCTGAGATAAGACTATAAGATGCCACAAGCAATCACTTATAAGAACACTATGAAAAAAAATTCATACTCAGGGACACTGCTAGACTTGGGGTTTCTGGGCAAGGGTGAGGGAGGGAGGAGGGCAGGTCCACTGCCATTTAATGACAGTGTAATTTGGAGAGAGGGCCTTCCTCCCTTGGGCTTCCCACGGCTGAGTTTTACTAGTTAAATTGCATTTGGCAACAGGACTATTTTAGCTACCACATGCCAGAACGAGATTCGCCTTCACCTGATCTCTTCGCTCCAAATGCGTGCAACCAAGACAAAGCGCAGAGGTTTGTTACTGACCAGCCCTATAGCAGGGGCTGCAGGGGTTTGCTCTGGGAGAAGCCAGCATCGCCTGAACACCTGCAAGGCTGCCCTTCAGCTAGGGGAGCTGAAGGCGAGAAGCAGTTGCATTTTCTTTTTCTGGGACTTTGGTTTTGGGACTCAGTTTCAGTGCTTGGTACCATCACAGTTACAAGGTGCACCACACACCCCTGAACTGGATGCATTTATAGGGCATCAGCTGATGACACAGCAGCATTTTCTCAGCCCATCTACTAACACATAAATGGTGGTAACAGACACTAAGCATAGTTCAGTGGTTTTCAAGAGGGGAATGGCAAAACTCATTATTACGAAACGTGAAGTGCAGATACACTTGGTAGGCAGCAGGTATCGTAACACTGAATCTCAAGAAATTAGTCTTGTGCAGGGTCATTTGTTGTACTGAACTAATAGGAAACACCTGGCCCAGCAGTTGCTAACTTATCAGCTGACTTATCAGCTACGGGATCAATCTTCAGGGCAAACAGTTTTACTTTCCTATTGCAGTTTGATGTTCCAACATTTTTTCCCAAATGAGATGGAAATTTTAACACTTGTAAATCTTTCCACATCTATAATCTGAAAAATATGCAATCAAATCTTTAATTATTTTAGGATGTGTTATTTAATTTTTTATGTTAATATTTCTCAATCTTTTTAAAAATGTATTTCTTTAAGAAGGAAAATTAAGATATTTATGATAAGAAATGGCATGTTGATAACTGTGAAATTTCTTACATAAGTCCATTGAAACAGAAAATTCATATAAGGTGCTGTCAGTTTCTGTTTTAACAGACTGATATTTTCTAATTTTGGAAAATAAATTTATGATAATGATTCTTACTAAAACAGTTCTGCTAATCACACAGAGCAAGACTCCAGCCGAGTAAGCTTTTTTGAAAAGTTATGAATTATGGTGATGGGAGATCTAGTATTCTGTGCTGTGTTTAATGGATGCTCCATTCTCTGATGCGGTCCTTTCTATTCAAAGTCCTTTTGAACAGCAATACTGTATGGACTGACCTAACTGAAATAACATGTATAGCATGATCAGCTCAGCTAAGACCAGTCATGATCCACACTGGTTTGACAATAAGCTCACTTCCTTGAAACTGCTTTTCAGTGGAAAATAGGTCTCCTATTACACAGACTTCTGTGGGTTAAAATATCTCGTTTCTATGAGACATTTTTGTCTTCCATTAAAAAAATATTTACCATAAACTCTCTTCACCAAACCCATATTTTTTTTTTGGAAAAAAAAATAGATAAAACTCCCCCAGAATGGTTTAGTTTTGAACAGCCTTCTATTCCACTAAAGCAGCAAACCTGAGTGCTTTGGTTGCTTGATGGTTTATTCTACTACAATGATTCTGTCAGCTTCCTGAAAATCAATGCAAATGTGACCCAGTGAAACCAAACAAAACCGAATTTAAGCCTTCAGGGCTTTCCTCCAATCTAGAGCTAAATCTGAAGTGATGACCTGAAGTTCTGTTGAACAAAATGCACTGGTTTGGCTTTCCAGCAGTTACAGTTTGGTGGAAATTAAAGAGCAAATTCAAGTGGACAGGCAAAACATCTATTCACACTGTGTAAACCTGAAGTCCAGATTAAGAAATATGTAGTCATCAAATTGAAAGTCTTCTGCCTTTGCCTTTGAAAGTGACTGAGAGAATGTCTGCCTGTTGTAGAAGCACTGTGTAGCAGTAGCTCCATCAGTATACCTCATATTTCATACTCATCTTTCTTTTAGCATTGCCGTCAGAACCAAACCACAAATGAGTACAGAAATCTTATATCCGTGTTTGTGCATCACATAGATATTCGGAAGAGTATGGTGCTGCAGTTCAGAGATACATATACAGGCTGGGTCATGGAAGAGGCTGTGGATTTCTCAGTATACCAGCTACCAGACACTGCGCCACCTGGGCTGAGCACGGGCACTCTGTTAACGCATTTTTGCAGAGGTTTCCACTACAGAATTCAAGTGGAGCTGTATCTGGGGCTGTACATGTCTGCACTGGCTATATGCACGTGAAGCAGGACCTGCTGGTTTTCAGTGCAGCACCAAACAATATTTAGCTTTCTTTACGCATAGGAAATATATTTTATTCTTTTTTTCCTGTATCAATAGAAACATAATTTTTGTAATTTCTAAAAAATGTACTAGATTTGAAAACTATTTCTGCAAAAATCCTTTATCTGCCTCCCTTCAGAAGTGCAGCAAATCCTAATATGATTTATTGAATGTCCTTGCTTCCAAAAGGTATTGTGGCTACTGAAATAATGAACTACTTGAAAGTCACATTTAATTTACTTCCAAAGAAACAAGCAAGCATTGCTTAAGGTTGCTGGGGAAACAGGAAAGCTGCTTTAGATCAGTTTGCAGCAGAGAAGACTTGCTGATATTTTGCAATTTGCACATGTTCACCATAACTTTAACAATCTCTTATTTTCAGAAACCTGTTTCTGACTTTGTGTTAACTATTTGTCTTCATTCCCACAGCTTGGCCTTGTTTTCAGTTGTGGATTCAGATTCATAAATCTGACTGAAAAATAAGCTGTTTTATCAGAACTGTGTATGTATTTCTTCTTTCAGGGCTCATTTGATCACAGAATGCATCCAATTTCAGCCCAAGACAAGCCCACAGCAGGCATAAAAATCTCATTTCTTGGGTTTCTACAGTACTAAAGTTGCATGCAATTTCAGCTGATCAGAACCTTTCCAAAATATTTTATTTGTCACTTTTAGACTTCCGTGCTTTAAAGAAAAGTTCTAATAACTTCCAGAGTCGTTAAAATTCAGTTACTGCATTGCTATAAAGAAAAAGAAAATTGCATTTGAAAGCAACATGCAGGAGTCTGTTGAATTCTGCTAATCCTTCTACCAGAGATAAATCAGAACACCCTTTTGTAAATTGCAGTATACAGATGTGATTTAACATGCATATATCCTGTGCTATCAAATTCGTTCCCTATTTACTGAAAGTTGCGGTGGTGAAATGAATGGACCAACAGACTCATAAGGAAGCCTGTCGTTGACAGTAAGGGAAGTTAATACACATGGAAATCAGTTTTTGGTACAAGTCATTTAGATATAAAACTAAGTCCTGCCTTGTACAGTGGGGTTAACTATTTATATTGGGCTTAAATTTTACCAAGAACATGGTGCAGCTAGGATTACCTCTCAAGGTCTGCAATGTTCAGACCTGTACTTATTGCTAGAAGAGTGTTTTCTCCCAATACCCAGTTTCATACAAGAGATCAATTTGCTAAAATCATGTCAGTCATATGAATTTCATGTGTAGAAATTAATTCTTGAATTTCAAAAGTTATCTGTGCATTATTATTTAATTATGACATTATTTACCTTTTAGAATCCCAGAATTACATCAAGCACAAAATGAAGTTAAAAATGAGCAAAGAAAAATATTAACCAAAATTAAAGTGCTTAAAATGATTGATGGTATTGAGTCCAGGTTGCTCCAATTAGTCTCATAGAAACACAACTTAGCAAATAGTCTAAAACAAAAGATACATAATATCTCTAATGTAGTTGCAGTACACATATGACTTTTTTTTTTACTGATACTTAGGTAATAGGTGATGTGTTTTGAAACATCTATCAGATAATTTCCCAATTTTCCTATCAACACACTTTTAGTTCAGATATTGGACATAAAGTTTCACCGCTGTGTTTACTTTGTTTTGTTAATTAACTTACCTCCACACATCTCATGAAAGTGCTTTTTGTACTCTTTGCCTAACTACATATTTTGAGACTTTTGGTGACATTGCAACCAGTCTTCAGCAAGTTTTGCTGTATTTTAGACTCACTATGTTTTAAAGTTAATGTAGTGATAATTTCAATTGAGTGATATATTTTATTTCCTTAACTCATAGTGCTATCATTCACTAGGATGAACGGAAGAGAGGAGAAAGCAATGAATTGCAGCAGGTAAGTAACCAGAAGGAATAATGGGGGCATGGGGAATAATTTGCACAGTGGGGATTTGGACCACTGGACAGGTCAGAATTATTGCTTATTGCTCTCTGCAGCTCCCTGACAGGGGCTGTAGGCTGGTGCGGGTCAGTCTCTTCTTCCAGGTAAAAAGTGACAGGACAAGAAGAAGAAGGCAGGGGAGGTTTAGATTGGATATTAGGAAAAATTTCTTCACTGAAAGGCTGGTGAAGCATTGGAACAGGCTGCCCAGGGAGGTGGTGGAATCACCACCCCTGGAGGTGTTTAAAAAATGTGTAGATGTGGCACTGAGGGACATGGCTTAGTGATGGACATGGCAGTGCTGGGTTAACAGCTGGACATGGTGAGCTCAATGGTCTTTTCCAGCCTAAATGATTCTGTGATTCTAGGAACACAACTTAGACAGTAAATAATACAAACCATGAGGGATGAGAGGAAAATTCTCTCAGCAACTGAAGGTAAAGGGCTTGTTGCAAAAAGACTGATTTTAGGAGAGAGAGCTTTACTTTTCTGCTGAGGTCCTGCCAGTAACCTTAACCCAGGAATCCTCCTGTGCCTGGAAGAAAAAAGGCCTGGGAGTCAGCAGGAAATCTCTTGGTGCTGCAGGGCATGCATACTTCTTCCTACTGATGGGGAAGCCGAGGTAGACTGGCTGCCTCCCCTGAAAATGTGCTAGTGGTGGGGACTTCTGGAAACCTGTTGCATGCTACTCAGAGATCATTGATCATCCTCTTGCAAATGCAAATGTTGCTGTCGCCATCCTTGCGACAAAAGACACATTGCTGACATAATTGGCTACAAAACTAGAACATAAGCGGGTTAGCCAAGCCAAATTTCAGAAGGAACTCTCGATGGCCGTTTAGTAAACAACACTGACAAAATGCCAGCTAAAACTGAGAGGCCTTGGAATCAACTCAGAAATGACCCACTATCTAAAATTCACTAACAAGTAATTTACAACATAATTCAAATAATTTTGTTCTTAGTATTGTAGCCTTTCTGGTGTTAAAATCCCAGGAAAGGAAGTGGGTTACAACAGCAACAGTATATCCCTATAGTTTGATGTCATTCTTAATTTCTTAATAAGAAATTGAAATTTTACACCAGATTAATTAATGTAAACCAGATTTTCTGGGAGGGGAAGAAAAAAAAAAAAAAGGAAGATAGCTCATTAAAGAGAATAAGATCAGGAATTAATTAGGCCCAGTCAGTCCCAGAGCTGACTCACTGAGGGTCAATGCTGGCATACCTAGGTATATCACACAGTAAAATCAATGTACCTTAAACTGGTTGTGATTTTATCTCAAGCTATTTGACCTGTTTTAGGTACTATGAGGTAGAGGTAAAAACAGTGTGTTGGGAAATGGCCCTGGGGAGCACCAACATCCAACCTCCAGCACAGCCACTTTGCATTATTCATCCTCAGGCAAAGCAAGCTGCTCCCGAGCCAGAGCAGAGTTTGGTCAGAAAGGTGTGTTGGGCTGGTGGCTGCAATGCAAGCACAACAGTGAGCACAAAAGATCACTGTCACCTGGCATATCCACTCTGAACAACAGTTACAGCCTTATTACTAAAGGTAATCAGCACATTTGTTTGCAGACATATGAAAAATTATGTACTAGCACATCAGGTAGGTGGAAGTTTGTAGTGTTAATCCATTGATTTTAGCCAGGTGCCAGTTGCTTTGTGGGTGATGGATTAGAGCATGATACATCATATCAGAAACACAAAGTACAGGAAACATAAGCTGAAATCCAATCTCAAGACTAGAAAACTTCCACTCTGTTAACCATTTTACACGTTTCATCATCTCCCTCCTGATTGTATTGCTCTTCCTTATTTCTCTATTGTTTCTGAATTAAGACAATACCGGAATCTGACTGAGCCTGGAGTCTTTTACGGCAGACTGTACAAACAAATAGCAGTAGAGTTCCTGATCCACAGAATTTCCAAGAGGAAATAACCTAGAGAAAGAAACACTAGAGAAGGAAAAAATGCAGGTACATACATGCACAGTAAATCTTACCTCATAGAATGTCTACTGTCTAGAAGCACAGAGCCTCACAAGATTGTTTTATATATATATGCAGAATAGTTTTCACTTAAACCTTTCAGGGCTGAGAACATGTCCAGATTTTCACCTAGAGAAAGAGACACAGAATGAAAAAAGCAACTCAGTGGAGGCTACAGACAGCTGAGGAACACCTTACTGGCTGCTTGCTGGGTGCTTCTTTACCAGCATGGTCTTGATCATCCAGAGTAAGCTATAAAAAGTGAAACAAAAATGAAGATGTGAAAGGATGTTTGAAGATGAAAGATCAAAGTTGCTAAGTATAGCTTGGTTATGAACTGATAGCTAACTTAGAACATAATCATCTGATTCTACCTGACGAGTAAACACACTATCATTGGGAAACATTATCTACTGCAGTAAGTAGAGGAACTTAGAACACTATTAAAAGACTATATTAAGAGATTTCTGAGAATCAGAGATTTGTACCAGGAATATTCTACTTGCCTACAGAATATTTCTAAAACACATTTGTGAAGTGCAAACTCCTTCATGCCATAAAGCTAGGCATAAGGATTGCACAACTATGAAAAATCACACTCAAGACCAGGCAAAAATAGATAATTCATATCTCTGTATTATGTTATTACACAAAATAGTATATACTGCATCTCTCTGGAAAGAAAACTAGGCATGTGTGTTCTTGCTGTGTTGTAGAGTTAATAGACAATAGACTGACCTACCATGAGAACACAGCCTTGTGCAAAAAAGAAGAAAAGAAGAAAAAGGGCAAAATGATCAGGTAAAGCATGAAATCCAAAGGAGAAAGTGATTTAATTGCAGGGAAAAAAAAAACCACGTTAATATAGGAAAAAATACTTTTCTGCAGAATTAAGAGGGGATAACAGATAATGGAAAATAATAAAAAAAAGCCATAAATTCTGCTTGATAATGTCAGTTTAATTTGAAATGCTGCTAAATCTCCCTGTATACATTCGTGTGTATGTTAAGATTGGTGTGTACATAAAGGCACTCCAACAGAAACACACAATGCAATGCTAATAGGGTTAGGTGCTCAGAAAATAAGGTAACATAAGTGCCATTTGATGCAAGAGTTGCTAGGGAAGGCTATTTTTTTCCTGTCTGTTAATTAAGTGAATTTAGTGCTTTTGAAAGGTGCCAGATTGACAGTCCTGAGACTGAAGTCCTCTATTCACGGAGCAGCTAGAGCCCAGGCAGTAGCAGCAAAGCTTCTTCACACTGCCCCTCAACCTTGACCTGCAGGGCTCACCTCTAGCGATGAGCTGGGCTGGTGGCTCGGTTTCCAAGCCTGTTCATTCTCTGGTCTCTCTGGGGAGGCTGCTGATAAAGGTGCTAATTAGGGCCAATTGTGATGGAGGGTTTTGTGCTGTGAACACCTGTCCATTAATAACTGAACTGGGAACACCAGCTTTTTTCATCCAGGGCACAGAGCACAGCCTCTAACAAGTGAGGATTTTTCAAGCACTGCTGACCTAGGGCCAGAGCTGAGGTAATACGTACAGGAAAGGCTTGCACATATATAAAGTAAGGATTGCACTGAATTTCACCCAACTCTTTCTTAAGAGAGTAATGGGAAAAATATTTTTTAGAGATGATGTCCATCCAACTGCTCTGATGACTCCTTTTCTAAGCAGTTGACTCTCATTCTTTTTGACTTCTGCCTTTGAGATGAGCCTTCCTTCACGTCTGTCAAACTATTTTAAGAAAACATGAATGACTCCAGGCAAAACCAAAGAAAGGTGATTAATTCAGCAAAACAATTCACGCTGTCTAAGTCTGCTGTAAATAGAGTATAAGAGTGCTTGCACAACCCCTGTTTCCCTCTGCCATGATACTGTGGGGAAAGGGTATCAGTCTCTATTAGAAAAATGGAGCAACGGGAAGGGGCTGTTTTTGAATAAAACACTTCAAATGACCAAGCTGACTTCTGCCTACTTTATAGGTTGTTTGGGGGCAGAGGGTGGACTACAGCTTAGTCACAGTGTAGGGATACTGGCTTTCCCAGAACGACACACAGTACATAATTTATTGGATGATCAGATGCACGTAATGACATTTCAGAGACTTTCTTGTTATCCTACTTGGATGCAGTTTTTATTCCCTACTGATTACAATCACTACAAATCTAGAAACCAAAACTCCCTGAGACACCTAGACTTTTGTCAGTTCTTTTTACTTGATTTAGCACAGGAAAGTCAAATAAAAATTCCACTGTAAGTAAATGGAAAGCTAAGTTGAGGCATTTACAGTGACTAATATAGCATAGTCCATTTTAAAATAAGAGATGCTTTAAATGCGTATGTTTTATTTTTTTCAGAAGAGGCTGACTTCAAGTCTTTGTCTTTCACCTCCTTCAAGGTGCGATAGACATATAGCAGCTTAGTGTTCTTGACATCAGCAAAGAGGCTGAAAAAACATCAGGAAAGAGCCGATCTCCTGTAACGGTTGAATAGTACTTGCACTGATGATAAAGGTTTGGGTGAAAGATGAAATGAAAAACGTGGTTATAGTTGCTTGTAGAAAAACATGCTTTTCTGTAGCACTTTTGCCCCCTGTCTTAAGTGTTTATTTTGAATGAATAGTTGGTGCTTTACGCGACTTTGCTGCTGACTGGAACAGTCTACTTAGCATGAACTTTGTGATGGCCTTACTTTCTGAATTGACATGCAAAGGTTTCATGGATTACATCCCATTAACTTTCCACTTGAAGATAACAGGAGCAGTGGCAGGGCTGATAAAGACTGAACAGAATGAGGCAAGCCGGCACCAAAACCCTTAAATTTTTGCTCACAAAAATAATTTCGTTTCACCTGCAGTAACGTGCCTCACCCGAGTGTAATATATGGCATCACATCTGATAAGGCAGCTATTAAGTCACTTAGGTGATATTTCTTCAATTTTTTCCTTTACTTTCCTATGAAAACTGGGGAATCTCCTCTTGATTACCCTCCAGTGTTTTTAACCTGCAACAAGTGACACCTGTCACTATTTGAATGTATAGATACAATCACGCACTAGGTCCACTTGCTCTCTTAGCTGATATAGCTCAAATCAGGTTGCCACATGTAGGACTTTGGACAGGATTATTGGCTAACATACCATTTTGTGGTTTGAAACACATTTGTAGTCCACCAGTTTGGAGGTAACATTCAAATGCTTGCACTTGACCAGGGAAAAACACGTATGTGCTTTTCAGAGCAATAAGGCTAAAGATTTCAAGAGATCAGTGCCAGTTAGAATTTCCTTAAAAACTGTGACATCCACATTAAAATTGCTTTAAAATATGCTCCCCCCCCCGCCCCGATCACCACAATAAGTATTAACACTGGTTCTCTGCCATCTTTTGCATTGAGTTGCATCATTCAGTGATGGCAGTGGGGCATCATTCCAGGCTTTTGCTTATTTTCACTAAACAGAGCCCCATGGAAAGTGATCAGCAGCCAGCATGTTTGGAGTACTTCAAAACTCTGACTTTCATATGAAAATTCAGCTAGAATCTTTTTTGGCCTGCTCACACCCTTCTGTTCTGGCACCCAAGCAAGGAGTTAATTGTTACAATCTTAGTGGCCTTCTGGAATCAAAAAAGTAAACTTCAAAATATTTAAGTTAAAGAAAAATTAAGAAAACCTGTGGGACAAAGTCAGGAAAACATCAGTGTTTCACCAGAAGTTAAAACTCCAGATAGGAATACTGACGCAAAAAGGTGCATCCTCCCGTTGCTCAGGCAATACAACTCTTACCAGTGGTGCTCATCTTAGGAATCATCTCAGGGTATTTTCACCCTCTAATGCCCTAGGTATTTTATGAACATTCCTGGATCATGGGTTAAATTTTAGAGGAAACTGACACACAATGTTTAGGACAGTGCCAGGACATAATGAAGTGTTGGCCATAATAAATGGGCTTCTTACAAAAAGATGAGTAGTCTGGTGACAATTAACAGCTATAGTGAAAATTAAGAAAGGCATTAAAGGGTATCAATCCTATGAATACTGACATTGATATTTCTGCTGTCAGTTGACAAGAGGGGAAAAAAAAAGTAATTAATTGTTATAGTAGACAAGGTGATGAAGACACCCCCCCACCCCCCGGACAGTCTGGAATGAAAAAGCAACACATGCAGGACATGTCCCCTCTTTAAGGAGTCATTCTCAATACTAAAGCTGATTTGTTGAGGACAAAAGGAATAGCACAGATGAAGCAAGGTCAGAAAGGTGAGTAAGAATAAGACAGTTATTATGTTTTTTCTGAAAGCAGAAGCAGATTAGAAAATAGGTCAGGGAGTGCAGGAAAAACGTTATTTGTATTCTGTCAATTTACAAAGGATGAGCATACCTGAATGTAGCAAATTTGTAGCAACCTCTTATTCTAGTCCCAAGGAGTGATGCATTCCATATTAGTTCTTATTATTACTAGTATTACAACAGATTTTAAAAAGATTTTCCTACCAAAATCAAAATCCTATTGTGATGGATGCTGCACAATCAAACAGTAGGACAAAGATTCTGTTGTGAAGAAGCTATGGAAGACAGGCAAAGTATGGGCACTGGCATGAGGGGATGATGTGGTTTGTCAGGAGTTGTATAGCAAACAGGAAATAAAGTTTGTCCTCATGTCGCAAACCAGTGCTATAGCAAAAAAAACCCCATACGCAATTAACAGAGCTGCAAAATTCAGTATTTTTCTCTGATGTCTCAAAATGTTTGTCTGATAACAAACTTCTTTTGTTGTTGGGAAAATGGAAATCCTTGATCCCATCCACTTCCTGCTATCTTGGTTTTAGCCTGCTTTCCTCAAGCAATAAATCTTAAAGTCAAGCGTGCTGTCTGTGGAGGTGTGTATGAGAGGGAAAAGGCTAGAGAAAAAGCCATCAGTCAGCCACTTCCTACTTTTCGAGTACAGACAAATCTTATATAGTGGCAGAATTCTCAGATATTCTGCATTAATAACTTTCATTGACAAAAACAGTCAGTAAAAAAAAGACCACACTTTCTTCCCCACTGAAAGACCAGTCATCATTTCCCACCATCACTTTCATCTTTTGTAGACATCAAAGATTTTCTGCATCATTTCACACTGGAAACCCACGCAGACATTTCACTGCTAGTGGAACTACTTGTTCAGAATAATTATTGCCACACGTGCACAGACACAGTTGATATACAGCAGCTCATATGGAACAACTACTTGCAGATAAGCCTTAAACCAAAGTCTGCACTTAACACGGAAGGAGAGCATGCTGTGCAGAAACAGCTGCAGTTACTAATGTTACCTCTACTTCCAAACAGATGCAGGGGGTTGAGTCAGTCCTGAAATCTCTGCTACCCCTTCATACTATTCAAGCAAAGCACTGCTGACTACTGTGCTCCTGAATACCTTTACGCAAACCAGTGTGACTCTGCAGCTGAGGAGCCTGTGAGTGTCCGACTAGGTGAGCAGCTGGGATGAGTAATGGAATCAGGCTTCCCAAAGAACACCAGAACCCTCAGAAGAACCCTCAAAGCTTAGATTCACACCATTCCCTTTCTAACCATTTAAAGGTGTTTTTATTTACTTCTCTTTTCTATTCTAGTGTTAATGCAGAAACTGGATGGACAGACAAAACCAACAATTACTTCTAACAAGGAGAGGAAAACTGGATGGTGTTAGAAAGTTCTCAAAACCATGCCCATAAATATGTTTTTAGTGCAAGACCTCTTAAACAAAAAGGCTTGATTAAAAAAAAAGCTGAGCAATTTTAATTGTTTTAAAAATTCACCCAACAACATTTTTTTCAATAAAATGAAGTAATAACATTTTAGGTATAGATATAAGAAAATGAAAAAAAAAAAGAATTTCAAGTAATAATTTTTTTTTTTTTAAAAATAATAATAAATATATTTTAACTTGATTTGAATATTTGTGTGTTGACATTAGAAAGCAAAGCATTTCTGTAGTAAGAGATATGACCATGGTCTGATTTTGAAAGCAATGTAAGGTTGCCTTAAGATTACATTTTTCTTTAATTATATGAGGGAAACATATATGCAACTAATTTTTTACATATGTACAAGAATGCATTAAAAGCCTTAAGAATTTTATTGTTTAGCTTTTAAGGGCATTTATAATAAGTTTTGCTTTTAAGAGCTTTTTGCCTTTCCCACATACTCCCTCTAAATTCTGGTAGCATGTAAGGGAAATGCTCCCTAGAATGCATATTTCCTTGTGGATGTGCAGATTATTCTTTCTTAGTCTCAAGTACCAATGACTGAAATCTTATTCCAAATAAGTAGCTGATGTGTGTAACTAATTTTCAAAAGACCTTTCTTTAAGCTTATTACCAAAGCAACTGCTTGCTTTCTTAAGATTTGAGTAATATTAGTAAAGGTAGTTCCTTTATTTCCCTACATAAAATTCTTTACTAGCCTGTATACAAGACAAAAACTTAAGTAACTTCTAGTACCTTCACAAAAATTGCCTTAGTGTTTTAGCACTGTATTTCTAACAAGTATTTTTATGGAATCATGTCAGTGTAGGATTTGTTTTTAATTTTTATTGCTATACTTGGCATCTAACCTCTTCATGTGAGCTTTCAAAGGTGATAATCAAAGCAGCAGAAAGCTGATCATGATTGCAACAGAACAAGTGTGTAGGCATAGCGTTCAGAATTTAACAAGCTTAGTGATTAAAAAGTTTAGAACGTACAATGATTTATTTCCATTAGAGATATGGCTCTCAGGATAATTTCTGAACACAATAATTTATAAGCTTAATTTTTAACATAGTCTTGAAACTAATTTTGCTCCCCTCAATACTTGTTGGTGTTTAATTTACATATGATGCTTTTATTGAATTGAGATATAACAATGACACTTTAGAAACTTTAAGGTGGCTGTCTTTCTTTGCACTGGTTTACCCAGAAATATGCAGAGAAATGGAAATCGAAAGTCCTCTAAAATATAAACTGCTCCTGTACAATGAAGTTATTAAAATTGCAGATACACAGCCCTCAGGTTAAGCTGCTTTATAATAAATGTAGCTGTATTCAGCAACTACAAAGGGACAGTATAATTTCTTTTGGAAGCAAAGACATTCCTGGGTGGAAATGAACGCAGAAAAATTCTCTGGCATAACGCAGGGCAGCATATGAAGAGATTCCTAGCAGAACATTAATCTGAATAGGAAAATTAGTTTCAATACTTGAGGATATTTACTATTATTCTCTGCTCCCTCATTTTGGTTGGGAATAGCGCATTTTGTGAAGGATAATGCAGACTGAGTTGTTTTCATAGAATCATAGAATAGTTTGTGTTGGAAGGGACATTTAAAGGACATCTAGTGTAAGCTCCCTGCAACGAGCAGGGACATCTTCAACTAGACAAGGTGGCTCAGAGCCCTGTCCAACCCAACCTTGAATGCTTCCAGGGATGGGGCTTCCACCACCTCTCTAGGGAATCTGTTCCAGTGCTTCACCACCCTCATTGTAAGAAATTTCTTTCTTTCTTATATCTAGTCTAAATCTATCCTCTTTTAGCTTAAAACCATTACCCTGTGTCCTATTGCAACAGACCCTGCTAAAAAGTCTGTCCCCATCTTTCTGATAGGCCCCCTTTAAGTATTGAAAGGCCACAATAAGGTCTCCCTGGAGAATTCTCTTCTCCAGGCTGAACAACCCCAGCTGTCTCAGCCTTTCCTCATAGGAGAGGTGCTCCCCTGTTCCCCTTGAGCCCCTCTGTTCCACTTTGTGGTACACCTTGAAATAATGATTTTATTTCTTAATGTAGGAAAAGGCTTCCTATGAGAAAATAACAAAAGAAAAAGAAAGTAACCAGAAAAATGAATAACTAGAGCACAATTTGGACAGAAGAAAACCCAATAAATGAGAATAAAGTTGTTTAGGACAAAAAGGCACAGGAGTTAGATACTGCTGTTAATTATTTTACTGTTCATGCCTTGAGCCAAAATGGGTGAAATTATATAGAAACGTTCTTCATTTGACTGATCCGCTCAGATATTTGACAGTAGTTCTGTCTGCTTCTGGGAAGAGTCAAGGTAAATGTTGACAATTACATAGAACTTTGTGAAAAAAGTAGAAGATAACCTACCTTCTGTCCTTCCTTCTTTCCCTCCCTCCCTTGCTCTCTCTGGAACAGTCAAATTAGAGTTATTTACAATTTCGGGTCAGAATATGAAACTACACATAGTGAATGAAGCCTTTGGAATCTTGATTAATTAAAATGTATAAAGTACATCGCTTGTGGAAGCCCTATAAATGTTTCTTGCTGTCATCATCCAGGCAGGGACAGTCTGGGAGACCTTTCCTTTTAATCTGTGGTTTGCTGAAATCAGCAACTGAAACTTCTGGATGGTAGGAATCCACATGACCAAAAAAACCTCCGAGGACTTTAACTTCTCATACTCAAGGCTGTGGGATGATAGAAAATAATTTGCCTGAAAACTGACGCCATTGACCTTGGCAGCCAGGGATCTCCCATTTCTGTTTGCTTATTTGAGGCTTTTCCCATGGCAGCTAGAAACTGTATTATTGGAAAATCCTAAAATGCCATGAGATGCAGCTGGAAAGCAGTTTACCAGTAACAAACAGAACAAGCTTCAGTAGCGTTGTCTGAGATTGACTATTTTCTTAACCTAAATATATTTATGTAAACGCTCAGACCTGAACCCTCTCTTTTGTTGTTGGATCACAGATCAGTCTGCTCCTGATTTAAAATGCATGGCAAAGTTTAAAACTTTAGTAAGGGCCAATCTCTGAATAATCCTTTAAGGATTATTGTAATTAAGGGACTAATCCTTAGATGCTTCTTAATTTGTGTCCATTTTAAAATCGAGTGCCACTTCTTTCATCACAAAAGAGAGAAGAAGAGGTGAAAATGACAAAGGTTTAAACATTAACAGCCCTTCCTGCCACCTCATGCATCTCAGCAATACAAACAGGTAGAATATTTAAAACCAGGAGGCCATTAAAACAAAACCAAACCACAGAAGCCCTACCCCCACAACAAACCACATCCACAAAAAACAAGCGAGATTTTAAACATGGAGAAAATGGTTGATGGTAAGAAACATTCTGTGTGCAGGTAAGGCAAATAAAACTTAAGGACATATATTTTAAGCTGCCAATTTGTGAACTCTCTTTGCTCTGCTCGAACCCTCAAATGCCTGTCTGCATAAACCCTCCCTAGCAAGGAATTGTCCTTCTCCCCTTTAGAAGCCTGTCTTAAGAAAACATAAATGACATCAGCTTTTCTAATTACTCTAGCATTTCTAGGGTTTAGTTTAACTTGTTAACACAGAAAGAATGAATTGAACAATGAGGCCAACCTAAGTTTTCAAATTCAGCAGAGAAGTTAAAGTAACTAAACCAGTGATGTACATGAGTGAAGCTTCATGATCTAATTTAAAAAATTTTGAGATTCAAGACAGGTGTCACACCTATGGTGTACAATCAGTGAAATAAAGCAACCAGGTAGCGTTGCTGGGCTAAAACACCTGTCAGCAGTAGACTGGCCTATACCTTTTAATCAGCTGTTGCTGAAAAGGAGCGGTCCTCTCTGCTTGCAGCAGTCCTGTTCTAAAGAATGTAAAGGAGGAGTCAGGAAAACCAAGACAATGTTACTAGGCTTGGAAATTTCACCCCTCTTCCCTATTTTGCTACAACCAATCTAAATCTTGAGTAAGACACAGACCTGTATGCCCCTGCCTCTGCATCTGTAAAATGAGAACATTTACAAATGTTTACAAAGGTGGGAAAAAACACCCTAGGGATTGTTAACATGAGGAGAAAAAGAGCAAGAAACAAACAGTCTATGCAGCTGGTGCTGCGTTACAACTGTGCGAACACACAGCACTGGAAGCTGTATGAGTTGGAACGGGGACGTAGTAAGGCTTCAAAACAGGGTGAGAAATCGTTAGGAGGCATGTGAAGAAAGGTTCACTCTTGTTTATATCCTTTGGAAATAGCATATACTTTTTTTTTCTCTCCCTACAACATATAAAGTATTACAAAAATACCATGCTGGATTATTTGGCAAGCCTTCAGAGGCAGGTGTTCAACATGTAATTATCCTACAGGCTCTATAAGAATGATTACTCCATGATACACATTTATCTTTAATCTAATATACTTTACAGAGTTGAGGGGTTTTTTGGTTTTTTGTTTTTTGTTGTTGTTTTCCTTTTTTTTTCCCCCCTCCTGTGACAAATTACATTGTGCTTTATGGAAATGTAACATTTTGTATGAATGGCTGGGAGCAGCCATGTTGCATAGTAATGAGCAAGACAAAGTAGCTCCACTCTTATTTGCAACTGGCTCAGACCTTTCCATTAGCAAATTAAAATCTGTTCAAATTTATTTACTAATATATTAGAAGAAGCTTCAGGCTAACCCCTGTTGACCTGTATTATATAGCAAACAACTGTAGCAGTGAAAATAATTAATAGAATGTATGGCACCTCCTGCTTGTTTCTCGATCACACCCTGGGGTCGGCTGGAGAGTGAGTTTGCCATCTGCATTCTGTTGCGAGGCCACATTTACTTAAAAATTATCAATTATATTTTGAAATTACTTCCTTTAATTGAACTCTCTTTATTCAAGGCATCCTCTATTTTTAAAACTTCTGAAAGCATGTACATGAAACCCTTTTCCTTTTCAAGACCTAGAAGTAACTTTTGCTCTGCCTGCGCATGCAAAATGAGTAAATACGCAACAGCAAGTACTAGTTACATTAGTTAATGTCATACTAGTGTCTTTCAAGTGGGAAGTGTTGCAGTAAACTTTCCTTTGTCTACTCTGCTACTGTAATGAGCATGAAACGGGACCGGTGCCCATTGAAAAGTTTGGTATGCTACCTTCATTCAGAGAAACGTGGGCTGCTAATGAGAATGCAATCGGCAATGTGTGGGAGTCCATTTTAGATGAACAGAGAAGAATGCTGTACGTTGCTGACCTCTGCTTCCCTTCATCACAAATGACCACGGTGAGCCTTTTCTCCTTTGAAAACAGTTACTCCTGAGGTCTTAATCTAATTTTTAAAGGAGAAGCTGAAAAAATGTTGCAAGGAAAAAATGTGGTTTCCAGTTGCACAGACAGTGGATGACTGAAGTTTAGGTGCCAGTGAAGTAAATGATGGGCTCATGTACATGCTTCCTTGATATCGATACAAATAGCTACAGTAAGAGCTGTCATATGGTGACCAGTTGGTAAGTCTTAGCCCTGCATAACAGGCACCATTTTTCAGAAGGAAGTCAACATGCCACTTTAACATGTCAGTGAAATATATTTACGTCTATCTGGAAGGAGTCCCAGGGCCAAGTGGTGCTGAAGGTGCCAAGTAGCAGCGGCACAAAATACAGACTCCCCACACCGAGTTTGTGCTGGCTGAAATCACGAGCAGGGACCTATAGACAGCTGCAGCCTAAACCACGGGAGAACACATCTGGGGGTCTGCAGAGCCGCACTGAGGGAAAATACAAGGTCGGTGCACTGCCTGGATATAAGAGTAAATATACATGTTCCTGGCTATGCTAACAATTTTCACACAATGAATGTAGGCCTGTTTTATTATTATATGAATAAAGACAATCGTGTAATTTGGAAAAACATACATTTCTAGGCATTTTACTTAGTCTTTGATAACTTGTTTTTCTTTAAAAGCAAACAGCAAATAAATGTTCGAGAAGTAATACTAGACAATCATTCAAATATGTTTTTTTTTTTTTAAAGATTGTTAACAATTTTATTATAACTATTTCTATAAAAATGAGAAAAGTCTTCTCTAAAATAACCGGAAAATCTAGTTTGACTACGTATTTCTATTATAATTTATTTCATACGTACAAATAAGGGGATATTAGCGGTTACGTATCGCTGTTGACCTCTTGTGGTTATGTTGCACGAGTGCACGCAAAAGAATAAGAGCAGCAAGAAAATAGCTGAAACGCTCCCCTTAAAGGACCAAAACCAATATAGTTTCTGTAACATAACACTGGAATATGAATCATAAATTCTTAACAAGTGTCTTTAACTTGAACACTTCAATATTAAAAACGAATCAACCATTCAGAGTAAAATTTTTGGAAGATTTTTGAATGGGATATCTAGTTCAGTGGTTCCCAGCTGTTTTAGACCATGAGCATCTGTCAGTCCTTAACATTTGTTGCAGATAGTGGACGGAATATAATGAGCTCAATTTGCTTGCAAATAAGGAATTAAAAAAAGGGCAACCAAAACCATCTTTTCTCAACGGAGAAAAAGCAGAAGATGGGAAGGGAGCTGAAGGCAGGTGTCAGGGAACACACGTGCAGACAGGCAAGGTATGCTCTGGCTGGCACTGCTGGTACTCGGACTCTTAGAGTCCATCGGTAAGTCTTCATGAGATAATTATCCTGTAGTGATGAAAGTGAATTTCTGCTTCCAGATCCGTGCAGCCTGACCCAGTGCACAGCTGTATATGCCAACCCAGTTCCATAAGGGTGTTCTGCAGCTGAGCGCAGCTTTGCTGCCGATGCAGCTACACTGAGAGCCCTCTTGTGGAAATACAGCACGTACTAGCAGAAATTTGTTCTGTTGATGTATCTCCGCTCCTTTCCTCTATTCTATTCAGAAAGCATTATTCGTCAGCATATATTGTTACTATATCAGTTTTTCATGCCTTCTTAGACTGTTACATCAGCTGTTGCACATCATTTCTTATACCATGCAACAGGACAGCTTTCTAGCAGACCTTACTTGTTTAGATGTGACATTACAAACCTCACTGCCAGCAGCCAGGTCTTGTTTTCCAAAAGAGAGAAGAATAACAACAACAACAACAAGGCATACAATACAACATGATCTTCTTCTTCTCTAATAAGCAGTCAGCTAACCAAGAGGTAATAATTAGCAGCAGGAGAAAAGGTAGTCAGTGATGTAGTATGTAATTACTGTGCCAGAGGTCTCATCTGGAGTGCAGTGAAACCAATAGTGATCTGTCCACTGATTTCAGCATCCTGAGTCTAGTTCTAATGTGCTAACTTACTTGCATGGCAGTCTTCACCCTTCCAGAAGGGCACACACAGATAACTATTTACTTATCATCAATATTATTATTGTGTTTGAACTTACCAGTTCCTTGAAACAAAGCTTGTGAGATTCAGTGTTTTGTTTTGAAGGGGAAAGGGGAGAGAAGGAAAGATAAATAAAGAAGAAATAGATTACTTTCAGCACTGATGAATTCAACGTTTAGGCTCCTCCACAGGAAAGGTAACCACAGGAAATTGTTAAGAAATCATTCCCTCTGGAAGCTCTAAAAGCTCTAACTTCTTGTGCTAATGATCACTACCAAGACCATTTCCCTGCTTGAAAATTTGATCACAGTGTCCTTGAAAAGGAACACATTTTGGCTGCTCTTCTGTTTAGCCAACAGAAGAAATTTTGTTCTCCCATTATTTCAGATCAGGGTGTTCTAAGTCTCTGCTAGAACTGTGCCATAAATATAAGCACTTTATCATTCCATTCATATCCTCGATGACTACACATATCTAACATTAACCTTCAAGCTAAGGCTACTTACAGGGTTTTTTTTTATGGCCACTTCCTACACAAATCTGTTCACATTACAGTTTTAAGGCTCACCTTTACTTTTGCAACACTGAGGTCTCCAACCATTATGCAGGATACATAGGGGTAAGCATACTGAAGGTATGGGAACTAAAACACTGAGAAGCTACCTCATTTGACCAACTTCATAGAAGATTAAAGTCCTGACCGATGCCTCTAATACTTGACATTTGGATGGTCACCTGCCCAGCTGTTCCTTCCTATTTTGTTCAGACAGGGTCAATTTCTTTTCTTCTTCTTTCCTTTTTGGACAGTTTCCCTCTCTTCTCCTTTTTGCTTTTGTCTTTCTTCTTGCTTCAAAACTAAAATCTAATATTAAGACCTCAAGAGGTATGACAACAAAGGAAACAAGAGGAACCATCAGAGTTTAGTTGTCCTTACTTCTCAGAAGTAGGAAGCCTTACTGGGTTCTTGGGCTACCTACTGAACTGATGCTCATTCAATCATTTACTTTGATAGGGTTCAGGGAATCATAGAATAGTTTGGGTTGGAAGGGATCTTTAAAGGTCATCTAGTGCAAGCCCCCTACAATGAGCAGGGACATTTTCAACTCGATGAGGTGGCTCAGGGCCCTGTCCAACCTGACCTTGAACGTTTCCAGGGATGGGGCTTCTACCACCTCTCTGATCAACCTGCTCCAGTGTTTCACTGCCCTCATCATAAAAATTTCTTTCTTACATCTAGTCTAAATCTACCCTCTTTTAGTTTAAAACCATTACCCTGTATCCTATTGCAACAGACCCCATCTTTCTGATATGCCTCCTTAAATACTGAAAGGCTGTAATAAGGTCTCCCCAGAGCCTTCTCTTCGCCAGTGAACAACCCCAGCTATTTCTTGTAACTACCTTGCAATACCCAATTTGCCTTTTTCAGCATGATACAAATGATACAAAAAGAAAATTGCCCTCCTTGGTATTTATAGACTGCTTAGAGGCAGGTAGTTGGTACCTGATCCTACACTGTCAGTGCCAGTTACAATGACAGAAGTCCTCTGGTTCTTATCTGCAATCCAATGAACACTTAAAGTGCTTCTAGTTTTTATACCAACATGCTGGTACGATGATGAAGACAGATTATAAAGACATGGAGAGGCAGAGACATGCCTGTCTGTGATTGCATAAATGATTCCATTTTGAAAAATACATTGACATGAGCCTGTTCAAGGGAAAGTTTGCATGCATTTTTAGCAGTTCACAGACCATCAACTCTACAGCAGCTCATCTACAAAGCCCGCTTAGGAGCTTTGGAGAAAAAAGTTAACTTACTGATCATCAGGCAGCAAATGACACCTCAAAGGCAAAATCCTTTGAGCTTTCCAAGAGTCTGTCACTAAGTTTTGTGTTTCTCATTGCAGCTCTAGCTTCCAAGACCCTGAATCCATTTAAAAAATGGAAACATTTTAAAAGGGATTTATTTCCAGGTGAATTGTCAACATTCTGACTTTCTTTAGTGTGATAGCAAGAAAAAGAACTGAACTTCATCCTGGGTAAATCAACAGCTAGCACCAACATGGGAGCGGAAGAAAGAACATTTTAGGACTGGAGTTCCTAGAGGGCTTTTAGTCTTTTTTTTTTTTTAAAGAACTTCTTAAATTATTGTTATTTGAAACCAAAATTATAGTCTTATTAAATGAAGCATTATCCTGTGAACAGGATGGAGCAGACTGACAGAAAAAACCACTGCATTTAGGCATCAAAAGCAGACAGATTTTCAAAAAAGCTTGAAATAACAGCTACCTTTTGAGGGTGAGTTCTGTTGAAAATTGGCTACAAATGTCACAATAGAGCTACTGGATGAAGAGGCCTTTTAAAAGTTAACAGCCATCAAGCACTGGAAAAAAATGCCTTTGTTATACAATTCATATATGACTCTGGACTGAACAGAAATTTTACTTAATACCCTTGTATTCAAACACTTACTTAGGACTGGGTCCTTACTCAGACACGTATAGTGTCAGGCGTGTGCCCTGGCTTTACGCTACCATCACATTACATATACATATTTGAACTAAGGCACTTTGAAAAACACATCCATCTGTTTCTTTAAAAAGACAGCTGAACTTGAAGCTGTTTTAATCTCTTACCTCCAAACATTTTTATTCTGGCCTGAAGCTTTCAGAAATCTGGTCGTTTTGATAAGCAGGAGCTGTCAACTGTATATAATTTGTATGGTTTTGTTGTTCTTCCCCACCCTAACTTTTGTGGAAGAATGTCTGCCTAAATTCTTTCAAGAAGCATAATTTTCACTCAAGAATTTTACTGTGAAATAAATTTAGGCTTAACAGATACGTCATAACCCACTATCTGAATATTTAATCACTTTGACCTGTGTATGTATTACATCACCATTTTTTAAAGTATCAGGATGTAAGAAAATCCTGGAAACACGATGTATCTCTTCATTCTGTTTTCATATATTGTCATATACATTAGGAGTAAGTGAAATGGCACATGTAAAATTGACATAAGCTGACGTATCATCAGGCTCAGTAAGTAATTTGAATGCTGTTGAAAAATTTCAAACTGTATATTTAAGTGAAACCAATTTGTACCTTCTAAGTACAGCTTAAGTAAGAGTCCAGCAGAACCCAGTGCTGAACAGACATTTAGAAACTCATCTTGTCATGTCTGCTTTCTCACTAGGGAAGTCAAGACCTGATGTGTTAGCGAACAGATGAAATAAAGCAGAAATTACAAAAAAAGTTATTATATTAAAATAAATAAATGATGCATTAGCCCCTTTCATCTCAATAATAGCAACTGGAATATTACTGAGAAAGCAAAATTCTTTTGAGCTACACATATTTGATAAAAAGCTTTAAATTTGCACTTCTATGCTGAGCAGGAGCAAGGAGAACTGTAGGTGATATCTTGGGGTTATTCTCCCCTGCAACTGCTTGTTCCTGTTACCTAGAGCATTGTAAAGAGAAAACATTTTTCTGGAACTTTCCTCTCTGGTAGGGATGTTGCAGTATCAAGTGTGACTGTGGCCTCTGTAGTTATACGAGCAAGTAAGTAAATCCAACATTTTGCAACATCACTTTTTAAATAAGCGTCCCCCCCAGTCACAACTTTGATCCAGGTTTTACCTGTACAGGCTACTCTTCTCCTTTTTCTCTGTGCAGACCCATTTTGCTTGACATGTGTTTATGTGCTGCTTTCCTCACAAAAACAACAGTATATTTACTAATTGCATTTAGAATGACCTTGGATTCAATGCTGATGCTGAATTTGTTTAACTAGGCTCTTACTCCTGTGGAGCACTAATAAGAGAAGAGTAGAGATGGCTAGGCAAATCTGTGCTTAGGTCCACCTGTTCAGATATGATTGCAAATCTCTTTATATTATATATGCATATACCAGGCACGTGTGAGTATGATTCTTTTCATGCCTTTTGACTGGGTATATTGACTTGAGATGCTTTTAATGTTGGATTTTTTTCCTGAAGAAAGAAGTATAACTACATACTGATAAATCAAATGAAGAGACAGAGCACTGAAAAAAACAATCATTGAAGATTCGTGGTTAGACTAAAGACATCTGACAATATTTCTTGTCTTCAGCAGAACTGGGAATATCTTTAAGGCATATCTGCAATGGTGTACTCAAAGATAAATGCAGGAAATAGATTTTATCCACTTCAAGCAGTACAGTGTAAGTCAAGAGTACAACATTTCTGAGTACCGTTAATGCATTCAGAGCAGATGTGTGAAGACTATTGCAATATAGACAAGATTTATGATCTAGTCTCTGCCTAATGCCTAATGGAACTCAGGGACAGGATTCAAACACCTATTACATTCCTCTGAGTTGCTCAAGGCTCCTAAACATGACTAGAAGTATTCAGCTAAGTTAGAATTTCCTTACATTTCAGGTATACTCTTGGTAGGAATTAAAGTGTGGCCACATGGTTTACTAATCTCACAGCACAGAGAAGGTGGCGTGGTAAGGCTACAGTATTACGCAATGCTTAGCTAGAGCGATTTGCTTTAGGAGTTGCTAATGTGAAGATACTGTCCAGACTGCTTTAATCTTACTTTAAAACTGAGCTCGTAGAGCCAGTTTAAGTCCCAGCTCAAGAGAGCATGGCATTATTTGGATCATTCTATTTAAAGCTGCAACTAGGTATGCTCTGTGTTAGTACAGAATATTCCACAGCCAACCAAAAACTGAACTATGCTTTTTAAAAAGATCTGTAGCACAGATCTTCAGCCAGAGACACTTTACAGAGGCACGTTCATACCCTGTACACTTTTAAATACTACTTCTGCAATGCAGAACTGAAGCCAGACAAATTCAATCTGAACTCAAATGGGTATCATTTTGTGATGGACACAAATTACCACCTGAGGCCAAGTTATTGGCAAGCCTCCTACCTGTATCTCCCCTCCTGAAGAGTAAACAGAACAATTGTACTGATAGGACCTTTCTTAATGTGAAGTTGCAGTTAGGAGTCCCTAAATCACATGGCTCCAGGACATATGCCATGATATCCATCTCTGTTCCAATAATACATAGCGCCATTAAACAACTGAATACGAAGCTATATTATTAAGTATCTAAAGTTACCAACTCTTAAAAAGCTAGGTGTTTTCAATCTTAAAAGTGCCCGGTTAGAATTTAGCAGCTTGTTATGCACATTAAATTAGATTCAACTGATCACATCTCAAGGCTGCAATTTAATTAATATTTATTTTCTTTCAAAGGAGCTGCAACATGGTATAACCATATGCACATCAACAGTGCTGCCTTTTGGGCCTCATTAAAAATGCTGGCTTTGCATTCTTGGGAGAGTGCCTAACACTCCCTTGTAATTTCAGCTCTTGAGGACAGTATTTTTGGTGCTCCAGATACCAGTTATCTTCCATTTTCTGTAATAAGGACAGCAAGAAGCTACAGAGTGAGTTAAATTTATATGCTATAAGGAGCATATTGTATATACATCAATCTGATTAACAGTAATGATAGAAGCATGTTTTGAACTGCTACAAAAGTCTATATTCACCTCACTTTTCTTTGCATGATGTAGTACTTTTGCTTAGAGAGCTTACTACCTTATTTCTATTTGAACAAAAACAATTTCAAGGTACAGAGCTTCTGTGTCAAGTTGTATTTTGGCATATTCTATTAGCTAGATGCCACAAATCATGTGAACAAGTCATTATTACAGGACAACTGAGAACATGGGACAAGTGAGTGCACATTTCAATTTGAAGACATGGTAAAAAGACTGGATTCCCTGCAACAGAACGATTTATTTTCCACTCCCTGGACAACTTATTTTGGGCAAAGATGACATTGTTCCTAGCTCATCATATGTAAATTCAAATGCTTTGCTTGAGAGTTGCACCAGCTGGTAAACAGTCTCAGAACACTTCTTGCAAGTACCCTTTGTCTTCCTGTTTGCAAACTACCTTATTTGTATGTTGTCATATGAATTAATGATAGAGAAGTAACACAGCAATTTACAACACAACCGGCATTGTTACAGGTGTGTGAGAACAAAGATATTACTCTAAAAACAAAGGAATATTCTATATGGTATAGCAAAAATATTACCAAGTAAAAATAATTAAATTTAAAATATGACTGTGATATATGATGCTGTGTCTGGTATCCCTGTTTTATCCCTTGACATGTCTCATGTTTTCTCTGGTCCACCACAAGCTCAGTAGTCATATACCACCCGTTTCACCATCTGCGACCTCTCTGTTGCATGTTGTAGAATCGCACCTAGCACCGGCCGAGGAGCTGGCTTTCCGGGTGGGGGGATGAACGGGCACACGGGAACCCCCTGCTGCGGAGGCGAACGTCAGTCATCCCGAACCGGCTGAAAGAAACGTAACTGCGGTACCACAAAGTCGCCACTAGGTGGCATGCGATGACAGCATTGGGCATCGCGCCGCATCACCGCAGCGAGGCAGGCGGTAGGAACAACCGAATCACAAACACTGCGGCAGGGAAGGGTCATTTACAAGAACCGTTTATGAAATCTAATGTTCCTTTTAACAAGACTGAAAATAATTTTGAAACTATTTCCTTTGCCTTTAAACTTGGTAGGGTTCTCTGACACACAAGGGCTATTTTCCTGAGTAGCTTTTTTTTTTTTTTTTTTTAATAGCAAAACCAAAGAAAATTGAAAGTATTTTCTGCGTTTCTTAAATATATGCTAAATAGCTTGGAAACGAACTGTTAAATTAGAAAGTAATGAACCTATGTTTATTATTTCTTTTTGTGGAAGGACCCGTGAGTCAAAAGCTAGAGACTAACAATTGCATGCAAGAGTAGGAATACAAGGATATTCCTACCTCTCTATTGCCATTCCTTGTCTGATTCTTACGCCATCATTCTTGCCAGTGGTGGAAATCTGTTCAGTTTTGTCCAGTTCTGAAATGATGGCCTAGCAGTTAAAATACTTTAGAATTTAAGAGAGAAATGTCCTATAAAAATGTGAGGTAATATAACGACTGAAGAAATACAATTTTTATACCTCCTGTAAGGCCAACGTTTCAACAGGAAATGGGTTACATTTTACATAGTATGAAGACAAGTCTTGATTGAAACAGTTAAAATCATTTTAATAGACAATGTAAACATCAAGCCAAAATTGCTTGGTAGGGAAGAAATGTGTAAACAACAAAGAAAAGGAAAGCTGATTTTTAACAATTTCTACACAAAGATCTTCTTTCAACAGCTGGAATTTGGGGCAGAATTATCAAAAGTTCTTAGCTTACACTCAGCCAGCAAATGCTTTCCTAGCTTTCCAAAATTCTCTTCTAATTCTTGGTCCACAAGAGATATTGCGGGAAAGGGTAAACACTACATGTCTTTAAAAAAACCAAAAAAAAAACCAGGAAAAATGATCTTTGTTGTAGTAGCATGTAGTTTCAAAATTCTGGTTCTGAATTCCTTTATTTAAAAATAAAATTGGAGGAAGGAAACCTTTCCAACAACCTGAGAAAGGAAACAGCGTGCTTTCAGTCTAAAGACATTTTTTGAATTTCTGAAGTATGAAGAAAAGAAAATCCTTTTCAGAAGATGGAGTTTTTCTGCCAACCTGCTGCTAACAAAAGACTACTACTGCTGCTGCTGCTGCTGCTTTTCATCTCCCAAAACTTTTATTTGTCTTTGTGTGAGACTGTTAAAAACCCAGGAAGACTGACAAAGAGAACTAGTGATAGATGCTAAGTCAACCACTAGGTTGTCCTGCATGAAATAAATTCAAATCAAGTGCTTTTCTACCACCTGTATGCTAAAACAGGTACTAAACAAATGTCTATGTTGCACTGAATTACATATAGCCATGCTTATCTGTACAAAGGGACTAGCAATGCCTCCAAATCACAGTTCTCTAATCACACAGTAATTAAAAAAAAAAAGTGACAGCTAGATTCAGAACACTCTTAAACAAGCAACTCTCATTTATTTGCTGTTTCACATTATAAAAAGCCTGTTTTATGGCATTGCTCATGGTTTTAGTAAAATTTGATTGAACAAAAGTCAATCCAATTTCCCAAAAGAGTACAATGCAGAAATCACCCCCATACATGCCTCACCTATGGCTTAGGTACTGAGGTTTCTGTTGAACTGGCATGAGGAGGACTAGAAGAGCATAAGGTACAGTCTCTTCAGTAGTCCCAGAGGACAGAAGACAACCATACATGTTGTTGAACTGTTTCATAGATGACTGAATTTTTTTCTGCTATGACGTTTCTGACAACTCTAGAAAAATACACTCTTTGTCCATGTTACACACTGACATCTGCAGTTTGACTGTGTCACTGGGATTAAATCTGTCCAAGGGGAGCACACAAACCCAGCTTTCTGTCTATTTCTGGACGTTACATCTACTCTGAAAGTTACATCTACTCTGAAAAACTCAATTTACTGGAACAAAGAAATATATGCAGAAGCTGTTCAATGCATAGAGATGCTCTGCCTAACAACAGGAATCACTCTGCTTTGCAGAGAATTGTATACTTGTTTGAAAATCATTCCTAAAAGCTACATGTTATGGGGCATAGACCACATTTCTCTACAATAACAGATGAAAAAATAGCTATGCACGTCAAAGAGGCATGTTTTTATTTATATATATATAAGTTAAATAATACTCAACAATGAAACCAATCACAAAGAGCGCAGTTACAAGTGAAACAAGGTGACGTCATATTCAATAAAACCCAAACCAGTGAAATCAGCAAAGTTAAGGTAAGATGACTGTGAATGACTTAAGGATGAGATCAAGAAAACTTCATGATTAAAAACACTTAAAAGGATGAAGGCTGTGAGGGAGAAAAGCTTCTTACTCAAGCGCTCAGGCCAGCATAGAAAACAGTCTTTACAGACAAATAAATAAAAGAGAAATGAAGCATGCATATATCACATCCCAGGCAAGTCTAGAGGAAGCAATAATAGGAAACATTAAATCACTTTTATTTACTTCAGTGGTTGTTAATGACACCTGAGTGAAGTATCAAAATCTAATAAAAATATTTATTGTATAAGGTAACTTCTTAAGATAACTGATGGAAGAGTTACTCATGAATATATTTTAGCTGGAGAATTCAACTTTTCTCCAATATTCAGATGGTTCAGCATAACTTTACCTTTAATGTCTTTAATAGATTAGTCAGTCTGAAAGCTCATTTCATTTTCTAATGATTCAAGAGATTATTAAAAAATAACATCATAAATTCCTACAAAAGTGCCTGAATTTCACTTTCAGTTATCAGCTACTGTAGGGCCAAATTACTTAACTTCATAAAAATAGGGATTCCAGCAGCAAAGCAGAGGATGAAGTACAGTCCAGCCATGAAGACATTAACTACTATTTGTAAAACTAATTCAAGACTTTGTTCCCATATTGCTATGGGCTGTTGCTAGACCTCTTACACCCAAATCGCTCACCCACAGAATGGAAACAGCTGTATTGCTCTATTTCAAAGAGGCACATACAGCACTGTTGAACGGAAAGGCAAGGAAGGAGTAAGTACACATAAAAAATTGGAAGTAGCGAGTGTCCAAGTTAGGAATCAAGAGTGAAACCCTGGTTACATTAAAGCCTCAGGGAATTCTGCCTTCAGCTTTATGGCTTTCAAGATTTCATTTGCCTGTAGTGTGAACGGCCTCTCTTAAAGTTTATGCCTGTCCACATCTGCTACTTTCTCCTCAGATAACATCTTTGCAGTATATCATATCTGTAAGGATGCATTAGCATTTAACAATGAGAAAGCCCCTCAAACAGCTTAAATACATGCTCCTCTAGCAAGAAATAACATTTTCTACATGTGAATTTGAGTGACAGTATCATGGTTCAATGCTTCTCTTCATGAACATTTACATCATTTATATCTAACCCTTCATCTTCCAGCAACTGTTAACTGACTCAGTGACTAAACAGTAATACAAGACCTCAGTGACAGTGTCAAGTGGCAACAAAACGCCTGCTGAGAGCCTTTCCCACGTGTACTTCTATGCTTGTTTAAAATAATATCATGGGCAATACTACATCCTCACAAGTCCATTGCTGCTAGCTTATCTGAGATACGCCTTGAAGGCCAAACAGAAGTAAATCAGAAGAGAGTATCACTCTGGTTTTGGAAAAATAGGGGTGTTTTTTGGCTTTATTCAAGTCCATGATAACAGCCAAACTTCAACAGAACTAGGATTTTACCAAGTGCTTCTCTTCAAATGTCTAAAACAGCTACTCCCTGGAAGTTGAGTTGATGTTTGCCTGTTTAGTTCACTGTGAAGAGACAGGATAAGTTAGGAGAGTATGTGCTTTAAATTGCTAAAGAACAAAAAATTACTAACTTATTCATGAATTGCCAGCTCCTTGCTTCCCTGTATCCTGGTTTTTATTTACAGCATGAAACGTTGCATTTTTATGTGTTTATATACGTATGATATACGTTCATGGAAATTAACATATGCAAACCTTTTTTCCACAGAGAATTGAATAAGATGCAGTTCGGTTCAGTTAACCGATTCTCTCTGCTTAAAAACTGATGCCCTGAAGTATACCAGAAACCAGCTCCAACCCTGACAGCTGCCAGGACAGTGGGGAAAACCTGGTACAAAGGAGAATAAAGCTACCTGTGGTGTGCTCTTCCAAAACCCTGGCCCAACGAAAGCTTACCAAGGGATTCTTCCCTCTAATATATGGTGTATATCTGAAGACTTGACAACGACACCACTGCTGTCAAACATTGGGAATTCTAACCCTGTAAATACAGTCCTGACAAGTCTTCGCTGCCTTTTCTGTTGTCACCACTAAGGATAAACTCCACTGCAAAAAGCTGGCCCACGTCTCACTGGACGTGTACTGTGCTTAAGTTAATATAGGACTTGAGTTGACTTAGAAAATGTATACGTATTTTATGTGCATATCTATTACACTTGTGTTTTAAGGTCTGTGACAATTATTCAGTAATTGCTATTAAAAAATACATTTTTTCAAGGCAGATGTATTTGGTTTACGTCACTTGAATCAAATACGCAGTTCAAGCTTCAATTGCTTGTCCTTGCTTTAAATCAAAGCAAAAAAATCAAGTGAAATTTTGTGTAAAAAGCTGTCTACATATGAAACAAAATCAGTAGGGAAAAAACAGTATGAATCATGAATGTCTGGAAAATATCAGAAAATAACTGGAGCACATCTGTCTGAACAATAAAGAGGTGACTAGCAAAACGGAACTATTTATCAATAAACTGATAAGCAACCTGCAATGAGGGCTGAAACTCCACACGTGCCCAGTTTTGCAAGAAGGATTCACAGTGGCCAATTAATTCAATGAATAGGCAAGCATAAGATTTTTTGCTTTAATACAACTCTATTATTCTCTTCTTAGAGTAAAATTAATGGAGTTTTTAAATTAAAATCTGGTTTCTTAGCACCATACTTATACCATTGTAAAGAAACCAATTAATTATTTATTATTCTAAAAAATAAAACTGGAAATGAAAAAGTCTTTAAGAGTACAAATCACAGAAATAAAACTGGAGTTTATATCACGTGTGTATAGAAAAGTTAAGAATGTATCATGACTGAATTATATATAAAGAAAATTACCCCCATATCCTACTCAGTGAGAAGTGCAAAACATGTCTTAAAACTTACTGCTTTATATAGATGTTTTATATTTAAAACACTATTAATTATTAATTCAGAAATTGCAGTTTTATTTGGTTACAAGAAACAAAACTTAAATTTTATGTACAGATAACATTACATGAACTGTAGTTACATTAAAGCCTTTTACAATTAAAGACATTTTATCCCAAATGCTAAGAAAAATTCCTTTGAGCCCATTAACTTTAAAATTTGTTTACAACTATTGAATAGAATTTGGAGAGGCTAAGTTTTAACCCTGAAAAAACACCTCACTTTTTATTTAAATTAAACTTTCATGGATTTAAAATCCAATTTAAATATTCATGACAAATACACTCCTTATTTAGGGAGAAATGCATGCATTAGAATGCATACTGATTAAATTCAATGTAGTTTCAATGGAAACAGGTAAACACTTGATTAGTGGCCAGAAAGAATCTGTTTTAATTTACATTAGAACCACATCTCGTTGAACTCAAGGTCTAGCTCACTTAACTTTGTGTTGCTTGACATAAATAATTTTAATATTGTTATGCCATTGGTAATGACTTTCAGCAGACCCTTATCACATATTGTCACACAGGGTTTATTACTTTAATGTTAAAAAAGAAACTGAATGCAAAACAGTGAAGAAAAAGATTTATTTTTTGCTACATAACTAATTTTTAAATCATTCCTTTTAAACTATCAGTAACTTTTTCTCAAAGTTCTTGGTTCGGAAATATCTCTTGCTTTTTCAGAAAGCCTGGGTTAACCCATGAGATTTGCAAATAACAGTAACAATGAATTTAACTTGTTGCTTTTCAGTCACAGCCATGCAGCATGCCAACCATGTCAACCAGTTAGGAATCCGCCTAAGTGTGTGAACAGCGTTAATCACAACTGTCACTAATTTACTACATATAACAGAAATAACCTGATGCTCCAGGAAAATGGTTTGGTAAAAAGGAAATTCAAGCCAAGAAACGCTTCCAAGTCATCACTCAAAGAGTCAGCAGAGCAGAAGTAACAGGGCAAACATATATTTGCACCTTATCCCTTGGGCTGGTGCAGTCTACATCAGAGGAGTGCTACCCAAGCAAGTGACATGGACATCTACTTGGCAGGAAGAATCAGAAAATGGGCAACCAATTTCTGTGTCATTTTCTCATTTATGTCCAAACATTCCCTGTGCCCAGATCCAATTGTAGATGTTCTAGATTTGAAACAACGTGTACCATTTTAAAGTACTTTTGCTAGATGGAGTTAAAATACATCATGCAGGATGTTTTTTTACTTATTGAAGCTGAACTCCGTATCTTATTCTGATATTTACCTTGTAGTTACATACATTATTCTTTCATCAAGGAAAAGCTAGAGCAAGAAAGAAAACAAATGAAATGCAGTAAGAACTCTGGTCTGTAACCAACAGAAAGCTACTGTGCAGTGGCAGAGTATACTTCAGTAGTAGTGTTCCAGACAGGCTTCCAGGATACTTGTAGATGTGAAGATTTTAAAAAGAAAGTACTGATGAAGTTTAGAAAGGGGGAGAAGCTACTTCGTCTTCTAAATGCTGATTTCAGTAAGGATTTTTGTCTTCACCTACCTACAAAATAAAGTCTTCATAAAACTAAATCTTAGTACCAGTTACTCAGGTCTGTTTTTCCCTAAGAAGGGAGAAGAAATCACGACTAGTCAACTGTTCCCAAACTAAACACATCTTAGTACTTCAGACTTTGAAATGATTGTTATACACACATTCTGTCATCTATAAGTTGAGAAAGATTTCATTAAAAATAGCTCTACTTAGAAACAGCACTACTTCTATCCATCTATAATAGCTCAGATCTTTTTGCGATAATGGAAGCATAATAAACCTAATTAACAGTCATCTAACGATAGTTACTAAATGGCGTCAGTCAAGTACAAAAAGACATCTAGCTGGCTATCCTTTTTAGGAACATATAATGGAACCATCACCATCACGACATGCAAATTATGCACATGGACATTTCACAAAAGGCTAAAAAAACTCCGGGAGAATTATCAGGTTCGGAGAGTTTGGAGGTTCTTATAGTGCACTCCCTCAGCTTGATGATGCAAGTGCCTGGGGTGGCATTTCAGAATTAGAAAACCGATGAGATACTCACGCACAGTTATACAGAGCTTCCAGAAGAAAATTAAACCAAGGCCTTGTAATATCTACCTAATGCTTTATTAATGTTTGACATCATATTTTCTTCAGTTTAAATTGAACTTTTGTCTTTCCAAACTCTTGGGACTTACTTCATTTAAAGATACTTGCTCCTTGTTGTAAAAGCAAATCCACCGGTGATATGCAGGAGACCAGAAAGCGCTCCAGGCAGTTAGCTGAAGGGATTGTTGCTTTAAGGGGTGCAGTTAAAACAGAAGATTCAGAAATTAAAGTAGTTGTATATACATACATACATATATATATAACCCTTGAAGAAAGCTTTTTAAAATGCAAACCTCATACGATTTTCATACCTACGACACCGTTCTGTCCCAAAACATGTTTTTGATTCATCTAGAAACCTCATACAACACAAAGAGCTCCTGGGCTAGGCTCTCCTCATCTGGGGGGCTGAGGCCTTTTGCTGAGGCCCACTGAAGAAAAACTTGCCAAGGAACGAAGAGTTAACTTTGCATTTTTGAACAAGTCAAGCAGCAGAGTGTGCCCAATGCCTGAAAAACACGAAGTGGGAAAAGACACGTGTGACATCTAGCTTTCGTCCACCCCAATGCAAGCCTTCGGCGCAGTGCCACAAGGAACAGAGGGACAGTGTAGTATGATGGCTGTGCTGAGAGATTCAGTGAGAAAGCACCAGTGGCCTTAGATGTCAGTTAGGGAATTGGCCTCTAAATGAGTACCAAAGGAGGAGTGTGACCAGCAGGTTGAGGGAGGTGATCCTCCCCCTCTATTCTGCCCTGGTGAGACATATCTGGAAGGCTGGGTCCAGTGCTGGGTTCCCCAGTTCAAGAGAGGCAGGTAGTTACTGGGGAGGGTCCAGCAGAGGCTACAAGATGATGGGAGGACTGGAGCATGTCCCTGATGAGGGAGGGCTGGGAGAGCTGGGCCTGTTCAGCCGGGGCAAGAGAAGACAGAGGGGATCTTATCCATGTCTGCAAACACCTTAAGGGCAAGTGCCAGGAGGACAGGGCCAGGCTCCTTTCAGTGGTGCCCAGTGACAGAGCAAGGGGCAATGGGCACAAACTGCAATACAAGAAGTTCCTTCTGAACATGGGGAAGAAGTTCTTTACCTTGAGGATGACAGAGTCCTGGGACAGGCTGCCCAGAGGGGTTGTGGAATCTCCATCTCTGGAGACGTTCAAAACCCAGCTGGATGCAATTCTGTGCAACCTACTCTAAGAGAACCTGCTTTCGTGGGGGGTTGGACTAGATCTGCAGAGGTCCCTTCCTACCCTGAACATACTCCAGTTCTGTGAAATGCAGCACTGCAGGTAGCACGACGTATGCAGCACAGGTTCACCATGTGGTGAGTCCCTTAAGGGGACACCAGGCTGTTCTGCCAGAAAAGCCACAGCAGTGAAGTGTGGCAGGGTGATGTTGTAAGGGAAAGTAGTTAGGGGGAGAAATAAGGTGGGAACTGAACTAGACTTTTAGGTTCAAAACATGATGTATGTCAAATGTGGTCTGCTCTCCATGGTTTCATTCCAAGAAAAAGATTAAAGAAGAATTTCTATTGGCAGATCTTGGGTCAAAGAAATGAGTAAAACATCACAAAATATCACTATTGAAACACATATATATATGATACAGATATTGAAAAAGACCAAGTTTAACAGTTAACAGACTAACTGCTAGCAGATTTAGTAGACATTAAGAATAAATAAAATAAAACTTTGAATATGTTAAAATAGCAAATTGCCTTTTTTCCTTTTGAACTGCAAACTCAGAATAAATATTGAAACTTAACTGTGCCTTCACCCAGACATGGTAACACATTTAAATTTCCATTTATATACAAATTTGCTTTCAATATAATTCCTATAAACACCCTTATCTCACCAATCTGAAAACAGAGAGGACATTCTAATTTGTTTTCCCAGAAGAAACTTAGACCTTGTGAATGTGTTTAGAGATGCAGTTTTACATATTTTTCAGCAAATGAAAGGAAACAGAAAATTTTACTTGCAAACCAGTTTTTGGTCCCACTCAGACGCAATGATGATTACTTCATAAATCAGTAATTTCTGTTTTATTTTACACAATATACTAAGAATGCAAAGAAAGTGCTACTGTCACACATGCTACCTGTTAGGACCAAAATGAAGCATCACAATTTTGAATAGTTTATGAAGACAGAATGGTAACAGAGCACTCAAAGTGAAGTAATGGGGGTAGACTTATGCGTGGAGAGCACTGCCTTGTTTCCAGAGGCACCTTACTGAATAACATTCAGTAAGGCAGAATGGGACTCGATTGCAGGGCTACCTAGTGAAACACACGATGTACTATAACACAAGCAGAGACAGTACCAGATCACTACAAAGTGCAAGGACAATAGCAGAGATTTGCATGCAGCTGGGACTGTTGGAGAAAAGCTAACAAACCTACATAAAAATGTGTCAAGCTTTATCTGGTAGTTTTGTTGGAACCCTTATGAAATAATTTCACAGATGAATTATGTTCCCTGCTAGATTCACAGCTGCAGATCAAGCACACAGTTCTCCCTTCTTGTATATGTAGAAAAATATGACTAGCAAACTGGCTTCAGGCATTTGTGTCACACATCATTGTGCTCTCTGAGAAGGTAACTGAACATACCTACAAAACATGTATTTCAAGTTGTTATGGTCCATACTTTATTCTGTAACATGATCCTCATTGTCTGCACAGAACAAGAGAGACAGTGATTCAATTTCATACCATCAGCTTAAACTGGTAACTCAAAACTGACCTTTTTCTTGTTTCAGTGAAGCAGATAAAGTAACAATGCTGTAAAACTCACAGCAACTGCTGACACTGAGGAGCAGTACTAAGAGAAATGTCTAATATATTTCTAGTTTACCCGAGAACTGGAAGAAATAAGAAGAGGTAGCATTCTAGAACAAATGGGTTCTCCATGGCCAGCAGCAAGACTTGCTGAAGCCCGCTGCTAGCTATAAACATTTACTCAGACCAGAGTTTTGCTGTGATGTTGAAATGTATTTTCATCATAAGAGTGATAAAAAAAGTTAGCTTCATTAGCTTTACTGCTAATGTAACAGTAAAGTATCTGAAACAAGAGTTACAGCACAGTTAGATGTGAGGAACATTCACAACGTATGAGTTGGACTCCATCTCCTTTACCAACACCTAACACATGAACAACTATGTCATACTGAAATTCCTTCAAAATCCCTCAGTTCAAAATGGCGCACTTGGTTAAGGTAAAATGGCATTATTGACTACCTACAGCAAACCATACTGTTCCAAGCATTATATTATCAACTCAAACAACACAGGAAAGAAATTAGATACATGTAACTGGGTTTTTAGGATGGAAAGAATTGCAATCAATGTAAGAGTCCTGATGGACTTCAGTGAGTACTAGGTCAGACCTGATAGCACCTGATGTCTGTAATACAGAGCATAATAAAATCTTTATCAACTAGCCCACAAAAATACAAGTGATACTCAGGAATGATAGGGAAAGCAGAATAGATTGCAGGGATGCATACAGGTCAAGCATAAACTAAAACACATGAAGTTTGTGTGCATTACCTGGAACTTACAATATTATGTTCAACATAGCATTAATGTTAATAAAATATTTGCCAAATGGGTGTAAAACACAGTGATAACCTGTGTTTACAAGAGTAAACTATTCTAGGAGCAGAATTCTGTATCATCTGTGGAAACTGTGAAAGAGTGTCAGGGTTACAGAGGTCAATGAGAAAACAGTTGTGATAATTAATCCTAGTAAGTAAGCATGCTTGAAGGACTTGCAAATTCCTTGGTCTTGTGAGATGACATCAGATCTTTTTGTCCCTAGGTCAGACTCAATTAAAAAAATACAACAAAAACATACAAACAAAAAAATGCTTACAACTTTTCAGAAGAATTATAATTGGTTTAAAAGAAGAGTAAAGTGTAATTATGATGCTTTGGCTTCACAGCATCTCAAGAGCCAGATCATGAAAGGTAGTATAAATACACATTTTGCACACTTGCAGAAGCTGGAACACCTTGAGTGAAATCATAAGGAAACCTTAAAGTAGGTGGGATATGGCTAAATCTTTGAACAACTATCTCTAGCAAAACCCAAGGTCATCTCTCTTTTTGGTTGCTCCTACATGATCAGGCAGAGAGGATTTGACCCAGGAATTTTTTAGCATCTGGAGCAAAACCCCAAATGTTTCATATTTCACTACACTCCCTGCTGCTTTCTACTGTGTGGTGGTTTTTTATTTAAAAACAACACAACACACCCCCCACCCCCCATTTATTTGCACAGCAGAACCTTTCAGTTTAGGATTCCAGATACATCTATAACACAAAGAACAATTAGTTTTAGCATCAGCTATTCAATTTGTGTTTAAACTGTAAAATTCAAAATTCAGCAATGAGAAAAGTCTTCCATTTTTCCAGAAATCGATATTTAATTTACCTTAGCAGTACTTCAGAAGCAGAATTCATTGGAAGTTATCACTGGATTGGGTGCCTGTGCTAGCTGCTTCGCAGCTTGTAACTCAAAAATCTCTTTAAAAGATATGTTCTGCATTAGAAAATATTACACACGAATGAGCTCATTACAAATAACTAACACTTTCCTTGAAACATCAGGAGTAGTTCTTTTCATTAGCAACTCATCTCAGAGGGATCATCTTGTCTATGCATTAATTACACTTCCCTTTGCACAAATGAATTTAGACGTCACGTGCTCTGGGGCAGGGAATGCACACTTTTTCACTCAAAATAATTTAGCAACCATGACATGTTACTACAACATAAATAAATGTGAGATAGCATTTTGATTATAGACAGACCTAAGAACGTGCATGACTTCAAAATCCTTGGTGTTAGAAAATGTAAGGAATACTTATGTTTGACATTCTCTACATCTTAGAAGGTTACACTAAAACGCTTGTTTAAAACACGACACCAAAAAGGTCGAGAAAAGTTTGCTGTTTCCTTGTAAGTCTGTATGTGGTTTCTTGCAAGACAGATCATCAGATATTGGCATATACTTGAACAACTTCATATTTAACACAAGCAAAAAGGTTTTGCCTGCTTTGCACAGGATTTAGTTTGGATCATGAAGAAGATAGAAACCTTTAACAAAGAACCAGTTATGTGCCTTTCCTTGCAAAGTCTTCGACAGAAAACTTCAAAATGCCTAGGTTTGCTTTAGAAAATCCAATTGGTACAAAGATCATCAAAATGGTTCAGCTAGGGGTTTCTCTGTTGTTGGGGAATTCACCTGCAGCATAAAGCTGTATAGAATCCCTACTTCCCACTATATACGAGCATATATCTTACATGCTGGAGACGGCCCAAAATCTGGAGGATGACTAGTCATGCAAAGTTTCAGTCCTAGAGACACATGACAAACAGACCCAGTATCAGCTTTAATTTAACACTATAAAGTAACTACCTTCTACTAATGCTCAGAACCAGTTTTGAATACATTGCACCTTACTACAAACATTTTGCTTACTGAAGCCTCACAACTCTGACTCAAGCCCTTGTCCAGTTTCAGGGAATACCTTCCCCATTAACATTTTTGTTCTAATTTCAAGTAGTCAGAAATGATAGATATATTTATAGTGTTATCATATACCTTTGCAAAGACAGATTAGAAAGAATGATTTCTTCATAAACTTATAAATTTATGCTGTAAGAAAGCAGAACTGTGGACAGTACAAGGCTGGAGACAGGCTGTTCTGTTAGACCCTTGCAGTAGTTACGCTAGTTTGAGACACCTGTACGGAGGTTCTGCAGTACTGTATAACCGTGGTCTGGGTGAACACCGAATGTCAGAATTCGGCTTTGTGACTGCAAGAAATCCACACATTATGCAGTTTAGGCAAACCAGGGTCTCACAGAGATGTATTCCAGCCATCAGGACACTCTTGCAGTATCATTCCACGTCTTGTGAACACATCAGGTAGTCATCAAGACCTCACTGAAGTAGTGGGGAATGACCCAAATATCAGATATCAAAACAGTTACATGAAGTGGGAGAGATCTAGTGTCTGTTTCTGTGACTAAAGGAAGTGGAACACTACCACTAGGAGACAGTGGGCACAAAACTGTCATAATTCCCAAAGTCCAAAATACTCATAGCCTGGGAACTATACTGGAACAAAGGAGTAGTTTTTCAAATCCATGAGGAAGAAAAAGAAATTGAACTTTATTGCCCTCATGCAGCACAAGAGCTGTAAGGCTAAAACTGTTGTATAAGAAAGTGGAAACAACTTCATTTCTACGAATCTAATGATTTATTCTTTTTACTTTTTTAAAGGTGCCTGAAAATAAAATGCTATGTTTAAGGTCAAATGGACTGTTTTACATTTGAGCGAGGTGAAATTTTGTCTTGCTTGTTTTAAAATAGTTTTGGATCCTGTACAATATTGCAGCAAACAGAAATGAAAGCTTTTCTCCAAGGAGAATTTCACAAATACAGGACCACTCCCCCACCCCAACCTAGGTCAGATATCAGCAAGTGATATATAAGTAAGTGTAGAGAACAGGAGGCTTTTATCTAAAGGATTTAAAATTTCAGGTTTCCAGAGTTCATCACAATTCCTATTCGAGATTAAGACAGAAAATTTTAATTTCCTAGAAAAGAAACTTTTAAACTGTCAAAGTTTAATGTAAAAAAAGTGGTTTTTTTGACATCTACATCAAAACAAAATAATTTAAAATGGCAACAGAAGTGCAATTGAAAAAATGTTGAGACAAAAATATTGCAGTATAGTCAAAGCTTCTCTCTACCCCATTTTTCAAAGCTCTCAGATGAAACTCCTCTGAAAGAGACCTAGATTCCTTCGCTTGCTGCAAGAAGTTGCAGTCTACTCAGTCAAATACTCAAATTGGCTTCTTACTGCCCTCAGAAATGACATCAGATTGATTGTGTAGCTGAGCAAGCTGGGATGCTCTGTGTTAGTTTATGACAGTTTATATTTGAGTTGTTATCCTGGGACCAGTGTGATAATTTAACTGTTTCACTTGTAAAGATATTTAATTTTTTTTTTTTATTAAAGTGTGAAAATAAGATTTATTATATAACAATCAGATGAGCATTTCAAAGATCTAATAATTTGTTATGACTTGATTTTTCATGCATCCTTAAGGCATGACTGCATTTAACTGTAGGAAAACATATATCAGTAGCTTCCAAATGGATTATGAATTTCTTAGCAGTTTTTTGTTATTACCTATTATCAGTTATTTCCAAAGTAAACTCCAATGACGCAGTCTCAGTTAAAATAAAATAATTCTGACTCCCAAAATTAATTCTATCAATAACCAGAGAAGAACTTCCAGATTTTTAATATTTGATGCTTGGGTATGTTTTCTCTTGAAGATATTAAATCATAACCAGTATTAGCCACAAGATGACACTTTAGGACTACTAGAAAGAGATTATCACCTTGGCAAATGAAATAATTTTATTACTGGAATGAATTGGGACAATTATTAAGTACAGAGCAAGTGGGAAATTGGTCTAAGTCTTTTCTGAAGGGTATCCATTGCTTGGCTGCTAAGAGGCAGGCAGCCAAATGGCGTATTGACCATTAAGGAGAATAAAGGAACTCAGAAAATTTTTATTGAGGGGTTTACCTTCCTGCCATAAATCAAACCCATAACCCAAATTTTATGGAGATGAAAACCAAACCAGAACAGTATGCATAACTTCAAAGGCTTGCATTTTCATGCACAACACCCCCAAATCAGGCACTTTGAAGTTGCAACAAGAAATAAAAGTGTGTGTGTAGCTGGAAATAAACCATACATCCGACAAGTCTATAGATCACTGAGACTTGTTTCAGTAGCTGTTTTCTAATTGCTTCAAGTGAAAGAAACTAGGTGAAAGGACATGATTTTACAACGCACTCAGTGGACAGCTTTGCAACAAGCTGTACAATCAATACTAGGTTCTAACAGCAGAGCTGTTACTACAAAACTCTTATTCAATACTAACCAGTCTTTCTAGAAAGCCATCAATTCTTAGCAATTCTTAGCTATAATAATTTGATTAAACCCCCAACCTTTCTGTAACAAAGATATTGCCATAAATATTGAGCTAAAATATATATACACATATCAAAACCACAAAAAGCCTTATCTGAGAACACTCTAGTGATTCATTTTCATGTTTCTTCCAAACTCTTTAATCTTCTTTTAAAATTTTATTCCTCAAGGATGCCAACAATAGGTACAACTTCATACACTTGAAATCAGACGTTATGCTCATGACGTTTAAAACAACTGCACCAGCCTCCCCAGGTGAACAGGAAATCTGGTAGGGCTGGTCATGCAAATTGAACTAGAGTCCACCCAGCTCCATCAGTGGTCTGACAGATGGTCCTGGAGCACAGTATTTGCTTAGCTTAGTTGAAAAAGTCAGATATCGAGTGACCTCATGTAGCTCCTTGAAGAAGGGATGGATACTCTTTTCCTGTTTATTCATCTTTTACTTTCTACAGAGTTGACTGCTGTGCTGAGATAGGTAAAGAGATAAAAGGACTCAGGACTTTCATGGGTATTTATTGTAGTGCATTAGAAAGCAGAGTGCAAACCTAGCCCAAGTGTTTTTCCTGGGGTCCCAGCACCTGTAATTCAATAGTATGTAAATTAAGAAGTCAATAGTTTGCTTTTTGAAAATTTGAGCTTTCATAAAAAACCAAAATCAAACAGGCCTAACAAGTTTCTTAGGTATGGAGAAAAGTCTAAAACCAGAAATACCATTTATACTCTATAAATGCAACAGATTCCTAGGTTTTAAGTCACTAAGTTTTTGCTGCCAGTTTTAATGGATGCTCATCTACTAGAAAAGTTTCCTTTTCCTACTGATTTCTCATCCTTTCCCATTCAGCAACTACTGATTTTTTCCCATCCTTTTTCCTACAGGGAATAGGTTTTCATGGCAGACTTTTGTGTATTTGTTTATGTCCCTTTGTATTATTAATAAGCACTGGGAAAAGGGTTTGTTACTTACGCTCCCTCTGCTGGCTGGCCATCAGCAGAAGCACAACAAGTGAAAGGTTTGTCCTTGCATTTCCTTTTTTATTAGCCTTGGAGCTAGAAAACTGCTGTTGCCAAAATTAGAGACCACTTCTCCCACGAAGGAAGTGCAGAGGACTCAGAATACTAATGTAATAAAGAACCTACTGGAATTAGGGACAGTAGTATAAAGTACAAAATGTTACTTAGGTAAGTCTGTACTTTCTGCCTTCATCACTCAGTTTCAGGCAATATACCCACATTCGGAGAAACGCATTTCCTTCCACCTCACCATCTCACCCGCTTAGGGTTTCATGCCAATTATGGTATTTGTCAGTCAAAATCTGTCTCATACCTCATATTAGGCAAAGCTTTCTCAATTTCGAATATTTCGCCCCCACCACTGCAAAACATTCAAGACATACTTTTAATATTTAGGTCTTCATTAAGATGTCACATTTTACACAGAATTTGTAGTTTCCTAGTCTGAAATGAGTAAAGCTGCTCACAGTTTGAGGATACCTATTTATAGAAAAATCACATTTTCAGTTGCTCATCTGCAAGCTTATCTTTATGGCTTGTGGCAAAATCTAACCTGTGACTCTTTTGGACTAGGCACCCTATAGCTATTAGAAAGCTGAGTCTCTCTATCTCCCCAAAGGTTTTAAATATCCACAGTCCCAATAAAATGTAGGTACTTCCTGCCTTGAAGTCTCCAAGAACATTCTTCATCTACAGTCTTTGAGTCAGATTCACTCTAATTGGGGCACATCAGTTAAATGGACCCTGGTTGGGCAGACAGTCACATTAGGCTCAATGACAGATGAGCTCCTCCAAAGACTGTTAGACTTTTTTCTCCCCAGTAATTCCAAAGGGAGCCTGACATGATTAGTCCTCCAGTTTAGGTACTTCATCAGGCTAGTCTAATCTCATTCTACTCGTCTGTTCAGCACCCAAATTTATAGTAAAATCAAGAGTCTCTGATTTGGAAAAATCCCATTTTCAAAGCAGGATTGAGAGAAATTACTGCAAAAACTCTGAAAGGTTTCCAAAACATACATCCTTGCTGAAATGAGGAATAATATCCTTCTCCATTCAAGTCCTTAGTAGAATGCCAGTGTAATTTCAAAAAGATCAGAATTTTATCTTAGTATGCACTTTGAAATGACATAATTATTTTTGCTATGCTGCATTTTATTGCAAAGACAAATTAGTTGCTGGCTCTTCATTGCAATTTCAAAAGGTATAGCATTCCTCATCTTTACCCCTGTGAGACACTAATGCATGAACACTTTTCTTGATTTGAAAGCAGAGACAAACAAACAAACAACTCCTCCCTGCAATGCCAAGTAAAAATTCTCATCCTACACTTCAGTCATCTATTCATTAGCAAAGCACACCAAAACCAATAAAATGAGTTTGGGGAACGAATTTTTTTTACTGATAAGTAATTGACAAAAGTTTTGCTACAAATTATTATCACTACGATTACTTTCCAATTTCTATATATTCCATTTTTCTGAAAAGGTCAGCTATCACCTTTCCCTTTGCAGATTATCACTGACATAGGTACAAAAATTTTTTTCCATGCTCCTTACATTTAGTAAAAGAGTATTAGGAAAAGCAAATCTGTAAGAAGAATGATAATGGTCTGGAACACCTTGTAGGTCAAACCCTTATAAATTTTATATTTTGAAATGGATTACGTTAATAATTAAAATAGTAATCTCTTGATTTGTAATTCATTTTAGCATGATAGTAGTCTAATTCCTTATAGAAGAATCTCATTCAAGAGTAACAACACTAACATTAATTTTATCTACAAACCTATCCCCCAAAATGAAAAAGATCTTCATTAGTTACATAATGAAATTCCTGCTCCCATTCACTGAGCTACATCAGGATATCAGGATTAGAACATGATAATTGTACTGAGCTTTTCTATGCAGACAAATGCTTTGGAATAGGAAGCCAGGAATACAACATCCACCTAAGAGGATGAAGAAATTCTAGAAGAAATCTGGAAGAGAGCCAGAATCTTGGGGTTGAAACCACTGGTCTATCAAAAGGTGTGAGGATATATTTATAAGTCAGGTGACAAGTGATCAAGACTTCAGCTAGAAAACATGTTCGTATCACATTAATCCCCTCTGCCATGATAGGGCACTGATGCAATCTTATCCACGTCAACTGAATTATTTCTTTCTTTTTCACTGTCTTTAGAGATCGTATTTTCAGTTAGGACATGGCATAGTTCTGTTCATCTTAGGAGAAATGACATAGACTAGACTTGCTAAGTATTGATGGGCTTCACTTAGATCAATGCAGTGCCTAGGATTCTTCTGCTGAGGAAAGCAGTGGCCCAGAAAATCTATAAAGAGCAGGAAAAATGTGAACAAAGAGCAGTTAAGCTAGTCAGCAAAATTAACAGTCAGTAGATTGTAAAATATTTTAAAGCTTGTAATTAAAAGCTTTTTTCACATTAAGCAGAAATTGTGTATGTTGTAGAATTGATGTGTTAAAAAGGATAACAGAAATTCATGAAAGAATGCCCTTTGATTGCTATTAAACTTTATGCTCCACCAACAGCCTCCAGATATCAAAATCCCTGTACTTCTCATCGATGAAGGTGAGAAGGACTTGCCCAAGAAATAATCTAACTTGCTCTGTTTCCTGTAGCTCTCATTACATCACATTTTACTGGCTACTAGCACAGAAAAGCATGGGATGAGATGAAACGAGTTTAAACTAGTATAATTATTATGCAAGCCAATTTTTTATTTGTTTGCCTACAAACAAATCTTCTGTTTTCTTTCATGCTTGTATACTGTTTGAATAAAACTATCATCTCCTGCAACTTTCCAAACCTATAAACAGTAGCTGATCATTGGTTAAATAATTTTGGTAGTTTAGTTCCTCATTAGATAATTAGGTATCCAAAAGAAAGGACTGTTTTTACACCCACAGATAACTATCAGTGCATATACATGGCTACAGTAATTCCTGTCGGAATTTATAAAACAGTACAGAAAGGAAGGGAAACTTAAAAGCACCACTTCATTTAAGCACAGCAATATATTTGACACAGTCAGTCAGAAATAACATTTTATATATGGCATGTATACTGTGTTAAAGTACAGACCTTATCCATAAAAACAAATTAATTCAAAACACAGTGGGATAAAATAATTATAGTATTGTCTAAAACTGTTTTGTGAATACTTTCCCCCAGGGAAAGGGAACAAGACTATAAATTATCAAATGAAAATATTGGATTAAAAGACAGTAGGTCAAGAGAGATATCTACGGTCATGCTTTACTACATATACTGGAAAAATAATCTCGATCCATTCTAAAACATCCTAGATGCATCTGGAGAAACTGTATTAAAAGCAGCCAGCCTTAACTGGGGATAGGTACTGGAAGAGAATGATAGGGGGAGAAAGCATTTTTATATACTCTTAGAATTCACATAAGATTGTACCAAAAACATAAAAATAAACTTAAAAGTAGAACTGGGTTTTGGACAATGGTAATCCAGTCAACCATCTTCATCATTTATGACCACTATCATGCGGTCCATACTAATTATTTAGCAGTTTTGCAAAAGCCAAGAGAATCCATACAAATCACCTTTTCCTCCTCATGCATAAACAGATGCCTCAAAACTACGTGCAATAAGCTCTATGTCAAACCATAACTTCTCGTTGGTCCACAGTGCTTCAAAACCAGCGGTAATAATAGTTTAAAAAAATCTTTGTTTAATTTTTTTTTATTTAAACTTTTATCTATTTTCCTGCAAGACTGAATACTGCTTTAATTGTTCCGCTAGGACTTTAAGAATATTACTTTTCCCTTAGGAAAATCTAAGAATCATTTAAAAAAAAAATTATAGTATCTGAAAATAAACAAACAAGAATATAATCTAATATTCATAACAATTCACAGTTTCACCACTTGATGTATATTAGCTTTACAGCTGTACTAGAAGGAACTGGAATAATTCAGAGAATATTGCTGAAGCATGATTGTTAAGGGTACGACACAAAAGCTCCTTGAAAGTCCCTGCAAAAGGTATGAAGGGTTAAACAGGTATATTGCGGGGGGAAAAAAAAAGATGTATAAAAGATTAAAATCAATAAGAAATAAGGAACGTGAATATTTTGGTATTTGGTTTATATTTCATTTAGGTTCATCAAAATGACTGCCTGAAGACTCTCCTGAGAAAAAGAGAAACATCCCCAGTTCATTTCTGTCACCAGTAAAGTCTTAAGTTTTCTCTGAAAGTCTTAAGTTTCTCTTCTCCAGGAATTTAAAGAAATGACAACACCATTCCTAGTTGCTTTGCTGAAAGGATTAAGAATAGGCAGAGGGTTCAGAGTGCTCTTGCCCTATTGTAGACAGACAACCCATCTCTCACATATTCCCTTCCTCTTTTCCCATTCTCTTAAAAAGTGTTGTTTATAGACTGTAAGCTATCTAGGGTTAAACTCATCACTTGGCCAAAATCAATGAAAGTCTTCCCATTTATTCAAATAGTGCCTAAAGCTTTAATTTGGATAATGAACTGGTTCCTTCAAGTATGACAACTGGGACTGAGCATCCAATAAATGGGCTAGCATTTGTGCTAATCTAATGCTACTTCACAACTAGTTTCATGCAGGCCAATGTTTCATTATATGACACTTGCACATATAAAGTTCTTACTAATCTACCTGGATTTTGACACAATCACAATATAAAGATATTTAAGAAGTAACATGCAAAGTATTGCACAGATCATCACAGAAGGCAGGATGCACTGGTAAGTGCAAGACGGTCTTGGCTTCAGGGCCTTCTGACATCAAGAGCTCTGATCTTACTGCATTGCTTTCTAGAATTCCCACAACCCTGTTTTTAACCACAGTAAACAGTTGCTGAAGGCTTAATGAACCATATGTTCAGGACAGCAAACGTTCGACTCTAAGAAAAGTGGTAAATTCATTTACATTTTTCAGAACTCCACAGTCAGTTAATTTTTCACTGTAAATTGTCAAATGTAAATGTCTCTTTCCAAGAATATAAATGAAATTTCTTTTTTATTGTACATTTCATCCTGAAGCACAGCCTCAAACTAACATCACTTGTAGCACGGAGGTTATGAGCATTTCAAGATTTACTCTGGGCTGGAATCACGAGTGCGTGGCTCAAGGCGATTCCGGATCAATGATTATATAGTTCTTGGCGCTTCCATAAAAGTCTCTTTCTGTCATACACGTATGACTGTCGTCTTGTTTTCATTAGAAATTCAATACTCAATCTCTTCCTGAACAAATTTTTTCTCCTGTTCACTTTTAAATTTAGAAATAATGTTATAGAATCCTGAGGAATATTTTTTCAAACTAAGACTCTGGAGAATTTGTCTTATCAGGATATTCAGAGCCATGTTCATAAGGGTGGTGATTGTTCATCAATATCTTACGCTATTTCAGAGGTAGCACAAGCAGTCTAAGAGGCAGACAGATTCTCTGTTTAGTCCTGCCACTGATGCCCTTTTTAGTTTCATTTATGCTTTCTATTTAGGTTGTATTTGCCTTTTCTGTTTATCTATTTTTCTGTTTGTCCCGTGAATTACTCAGAGTAGGTACAACCTCTTAATCCATTTGTACAGTGTCTAGCACACTGCAGATTAGTGCCTAAAGTAACAATAATAACGTTTTCCAGAGGTTGTTATCTATCAGAGTCAATTTTAAAGCTTCCAACAGAGGTCACAATTGCTCAGTGGTTCCCAAGATCGCTTTTATACACAGAAAAGTAATTTCTGAAATCAAAGCTAGAAGCTAGCATAACTAAGACTTCACTGCAACAAAACATGCAATATATTATTTATTGGTAAGGAAAAAAAAGATGTACCTAATTAATAATTGCCTCATATTTGTGAAGCTAATGAAGTATCTTTGGTCTCCTACAAAAATAATCTGTCTTAAAAGACAAAGTCTCTGGACTAAAGCGAACCATTTAATAGATAAACTGCATATCAGTAGTAATTTGTTTATGAAAAGGATACTTGTAATAGAGAGGATGGGTTTGCTTTCTGAAAAGTTAAGAGTTTCACTATTGCCAACAGAAAGTTACTTATTGTTTAAACTCTGGTTTTTCATATTTGCTAACAGCAGTTTCTGGATCCCTCTACTGTATTGTGTAGCTGCTTTTGTTTATACAAAGCTAAGAGCCTCTCTTGTGCTGGAAGAAAAAGAGAATACTTTCTGCCGTAGAAAGACACCCCCCCACCACCCCCCCCAACCCCCCCCATAATTACAAAGCGAAATAATAAAATGACATTAGGCTTTGTCACAGAGTTAAAAAACCAAACCAAAACAGTGCAGGCAAAGGGATTGTAGCTGAGCCAGTGGAAGATGTTGGGCTAAAGCAAGATAAGAAAAACATCTGGTTGAAAAGTAGCAGAGCATAAAGTGGGGAATTAAAATTAAGGACAAAAAAAATGAAGTAACATGAATTGCACTATTTAATCGCATTCTACATCACATTAAGTCATAACAGACCACAAAATATTTGTCTTACAGTCTCCTCCAATTGTCTCTCCTCAACCTGACCTGTACCACTCCCTTTTGCTTTGGAAACCTCAGAGCGCTGCGACCCAAAGCTAACTCCCACTTCTCTTACATGTCTCTTCTTTTCCTACATTCCCCAATTCTTCTGCCAGTCTGCTTACTGCCCATTTATTTTCCCTTGGTTTGGTCTCCTGATTCTTAATGGTCTGTTCAGTCCTTTCAACACAGTCTTAAATTTTATTTATGCATAATTCTACAGAAAACAGCAATGCAGATATTTGTTCTCAGTGTGTGACAGTCCCCATAAAATGATATTACAAAAGCAGCTGTAAGAGAGAGGGATGCAGTTCCTGAGTGTAAGGTCAGTAGAAGGTACTGAGAGCTATGGAGGCTTAAAAAAATAATAATCCTGTCCCCCTGCAATTTATTTTCAAAGCAGTTAAAGAATTTCAATGAATGAAATGTGTTGATAACTTGATGCTAAAATTCATATCATCAAATTTAATTCCTTTCTTCATATCATCACCAGAAGGCGAGCTTCAATTTTAATCCTGGCCAGCAACAAAGTGGTTTGGTTTTTTTGTTTTGCTTTGTTTTGAGGGTGGTGGGTGCTGTGTTTTTTTGTCCCCCCTCCCCCCAGACTTGCAAGGATGAGGAATAATTATGCACATACCTGCCACAGCAAAGTTAAAGTATCTGCCAAGATCTTTTTGATATTACAATACATCAGGGGAAAATAAAGTCTAACCACATTTTATCATGCATTTATTTATCAAAAATCTGTCATGCACATCTACCCTACCAGATTGCAGACTTGAAAGGTAAGAACAAAGACTGTTTGTTTTGGGTAAAGTAGTCTGCAGACCAGCTCTATTGCTGTACTTAACAAACAACTTACATCCTCTGCAAGGGCAAGAGGGAAAAAAATAATCCACTGCGAGAGAATGAGATTTATTTTATCATTTTAAAGTTTCTTGAACCAAGTTTACAAGGTGATTTAGTCTGCTATTATTTATTCAGTCCTCTCCCAAGGACTATCAGTTATAGTAAGATGCATAAAACTGCTTGGATTTTTCTTCCATTTCCTTTATGGATTGCTATTTGAAGTGTGTTCAGAAACTTCACTTTTTTAGGTATTAATTCAATGAAAATAGAGATAAGCCCAAATCAAACTAACCACTAGCAGGTTTCTGAGTCTATTAAATGCTATTATAAAGTATAAGAGAAAATTCTGAAAGACACCAGATTATTATTAGGTCAGTCATAGACTTTATTATTATTATTTCTCAAGCACCTTGTAATAGTACTTTGCCTAGTAATTTCCCTACTTATTCACAGTATTTGCATGTATCTGTAGGTCCTAACATCTTAAAAAGTAATAATAAAATCCCTCTGTCTCCACTTTCACTGGTTCAGAGCAAGATAGTTTTAAAAATGTTTGGTCTACATTAAATGAAATAAGACAATGAAGTTAGTCTTAGGTCTTGCACTCTGCTTATCAGCATTTGAATTTGTGGTCAACAGCATAAAGAATGTTATTGAATTATGGAACACTACTGAGAAATGCTTTCAAGATTCTGAGATCCAGATTTCAAAAGATTTCCCTTACTGCATCCATTTACATAATATACAGATTCAGAGATCTTTCAGATACAATTGACAGATGCCTAGACCAAAGCAGAAAGAATATATTTGCCTAAATGCATGTGAAATAAAGGCAGGCATGGTCACAGGGTTCATATACTATTTAAGAATGTAGGCACTAGGATCAGTCAAAGAAAAAAAGCATCACTGAACTCCCAGTTTTAGTTTAGACAAGACAAAATAGTTTCTGGGTTTCATGACCACTTTCTGCCTGTTCTTCCTTGACTGCTGGCATCACCTTTTATTTCACTTAATTATACCATTTGCTAAATTATTTGTGCCATGTTAACACTCAGGTTTAGCAGCAAATAAAACTTTATGACCTATTTGTTAAGGGGATCAAAGTGTGAACCACTCTACTACCTCAGAAGTCATCTAGAGAGAACAGAATGCTGTCTTTACAGTCTGAACACATTAGGGCAGCACCTGTGCTAAAGCCTGGCAATGCTGGGTTGCGCTTAGCCAGCGCACCCTTGTAGATGCTGCCAGCTAGGCACCACAAAAGTTCACTCAGCACTGCTGGACTCTCAATAGCATTCAGCACCACTATTCTGAAAGATACAAAAAATTGATAAGTTGACTTGATCTGAAAAGTGGATTCTCTTATCCACCTATGACAATGTAAAAAGCTTAGCATGCACAGATTTCTAACTTAGAGCCATCGGACATGTGACAGTCAGTAAGACAGCAATAGTCCTAATATCACCAGGATCACTGTGGTTGCCTCTCATAAAATTTTGTCAGCAACGAAGCTACCAGTAATATACTGTTGTCAGCACTGGCCTTCTTATCACAGCTAGCAGACCCTGTCTAGCATCTCTTAACATCTCATTTGCATACTCTGTGATCCTAACTGGAATAGTTTGTAGTTTATAATTTCCTGAACACTCAGTAAGTCTGGATATGTTGTAAGATATTTTAAATCAGTGTTAGGAGAAAAAAAAAAGTCAAGGAAAAGAATTCCTAAATGTAGATGCATACAAAATCCACAGTCATGTTTAAGGATTATAGTTTGCTCAGTTGGCTAATCAATCCCAATATGCCGAAGTACACCCTTGTATAAACTGCTCACTGACCAGTGCCCAAGTGCCATTTTCAGGACAATTGTTCTGGAGGTGGACACTGAAGGTAACAGAACTGGTAGAATTCATCAAGTTTTGATTACCTCTATTCATTTCTGCTTACATTTTTATTTTGTAGAGAGCCCATCCTGCCTTATATTTCCCCATCTTGGAAAACGTCAACTATATACTCCCCCTACACAGATCAGCCTAATCTTTTCCTGATAGATGAGCCAGAAAACCAGCCAAAACTCATCTGGAGCCAGTGATAAATGTTCTTACACAGATCATGAATGGCAGTCTTCATACAGGTCCTAAAAGCAACATGGAACTTGGAGAAAGCCTTTCTATGACAAAAACTATTCCCCCACTTCAAGAGCAACAGGATACACAACAAAATACAAGTTATTACTTGCAAGAATTATTTTGCATAATAAATAATATTGCTTCTGTTTGAAAACTATCCTAATACTAATTTGAAAGTGTTAACCATAAATGTCCCAGTCTGTTCATACCTATCAGTGGAGTGAACACAGGCTTTTCACTGGAACAGAAGGGTGTGCTCTGATAACGCAACAGAATTCTGCCTGGAGAATTGCATGTAAAAATAGAATTTTGACAAGATCTCACATCTTCTCCCTTGAGGTATCCCTCTCCTTGTTTCTTCCTCCAGCAGTGCAGCTTAACAACTATTCAGGGAGTTATTTAAAATTACAAACTAGCCTTAGGCACAAAATGCCTAAGAATGAAGTTCTTGGACTTCCATACAAAGCGGTTCCTTTGAGGTGTTGGCCTGTACATCAGTTACTCTAGAAAAAGAGAAAATTTATTGTGTTCAAGGTTATACCTGTGCTGCAAGATCTAGACAGGTAGGTAACAATGACAGATATAGGAATGAGATTCCTTGTGCATTCTCTACTGGCAGAATATATCCACACTGGGTAAAATCGGATGGATGACTCTAGTCCAGTCTATATTTCTTTAAAACCACATTCTAGTCATGTTGCAAATTGCTGTAGTAAGGATTCTCAAACTTAGGCAAGGAGAGAGTGCTTTATTTAGCAATAATAGCAGCAGCTGAGTGAGAGGAAACAACTGCACATTCACACATCAAGTAATTCAATGACCTTCAGATGCACAGATTTTCATCTAGAAAACAATGAAGGAAAGTAAATGGATAGAATACAGGTGCTGCTTATTTCTAAAGCTTAGAAGGAGATAGAAACCTTGCTCTCAGGGTCTCCAGGCACTGCTAGCCCCACTATCTTTCGAGCTGCTAAAAAAATAGCGGAAAGAATATGAGATCTCTCTCAGTAAAGGCAAACTCCAAACTAAAAATCAGGTGTAGAAGAAGAAAGAATAACCAGGTGCCTGCAGCAGCCTGGGCACAGCGTAAAAAAAGAATTATCAACACAATAGATCATTCCACAGTGAATATTCTTACCAGCACGTGCCTCACAGAGGATGCTCATTCCTCATTGCTATATAGTGCCTGGGCCTATAAGAAGCAAGATGACAGAAGAAAGACTCCTACAAGGTGCAGTCTCTGTATGGACAGCAAAGCACACAAATTCTTGCCACATTCTATCTACAGAGCATGGTAGTATCATAACATAGGTTGAATCATGGAGTTTTTAATAGTCTGAGTCCAATTCAATCACAGTTACTGTAGCGTCTTAACCATGCACAGAACCTTTAAAACAGAGAACCTGATGGAACTCAAGCAGCAGGTTGTGCTCTTGCCCAATAAAGAAGGTGTCATGCGAGTGGCATGCTGCCAGTAGTCAGGACATACTTCATGTAAAGAAAGGCAAAACTCCTCTGTTTGTTTACCTTCTTTTGGCCTGAGAAATAATTCTGACCACATGGCATTCAGGTGTAGAAAGAATTACTGATTAATCTCTGATTAGTCTAGATAGTCATGATTAGCCAAATTAACTACCCAAGCCTACTGTTTGAAAACATCTATTATTAGAACCTGTATGGAACAGGGGAGCTTATTTCTTATAAGAGATTAGAATTGCAAGTACATCTGCAAGCGTATGTTTGTGAGGCTAAAAAAAGCCTTGTTACTCATTGCAAACAGAAAATATACAGCTGATTGGAGGAAAAATAATCATTTCATCCCAGTGATAAAATACACATTCCTATTGATTTTTTTCAAATGGTGACACCTGGTTTGATTTCTTAATTAAAAGGAAGAAGTTAATTTAAAATAGGAGATAAGTCACAGTAATTTAGGACCAAATGTTGAAAAATAGCTTCTACTTTTCACCTACAGTTTCACATTCATTATCAGTTATGGTGAAAATGAAAGAATGATTATATTTGGAAGCCAGGCTGCCAAATTCCACTTATTGCTTATGGTCAGAATCAGAGGCATGATGAGGATCTGGAATACTTAGCTGTGAATGTTTATTATGTTTAAATACATTCTTGTGCAATGGTGTCTATATATTTGTGTCAATACCCATATACTTTGATCAATTTTGCAGATAAGTATTTGTAAATATGTATGTACATTTGCATATGTATATCTCTCTCTATATGTATACACACATATCCCCACACATAGAGACATTATATGAAATATCAAAGCCCTGTGCTCAGTTGTCAGTCCAATACTGCCACTCTGAGTAGACTGCTGTATTCTACATCCAGAGTGAGAGCATCAGTTTACCTATATTAAACTAACTCGCTTAAACAACGACTTGAAGTGATGACAGTCATTTTCTCTCTGTATGCACGTTCAGTTATGTGTCTTTTGAGTTGCATTTCTTCTATTTAAACTTTCCTATTAAGGTTCAAAGTGAGATCACCAACCATCTTAACACTGTTAATGATAAACTGATAGCTGACTATAAGTGTTACTTGGAAAAATATGTTTTAAATACATGGACAAGTAAGAAAACTAAATTATGAATTCTTATTGTAAGTTCATAGGAGGATCTTGGAACAGCATTTATTTTAGTAGTGCCAAAACTAAGGGAAGCAAATTCTGAATGGAATATACTCTTCGTAGGAAGTCTGCAATGGAGAGATACCTCGATCCTGCAGAATCCAGTAAAGTGGAATAATCTGCTCACAAAATCCTTTTATAAGATCTGATCCTAAAGCAAAATATTCTTTCTTGTTTAAAACTGAAAAAGAGAGAAGAGATTTAGATGGATAGTTACATATTATTTACTGCTCCAATGTCATGCTAAAATTCTCTGTTGAAGAAAATATCTACGCTGGAATAAGCCTGGTAATGTCTTTAAGCGGTAAGCTGAAGACTGTATGTAGCTAGGCTTAGTAAAGCCACAGGTATTGCAGCAGGGTATAAAGGTAATTTGGTCTAGCTGAAATAAGAGACAGAACTAATGAGTACTGCTGCACAAAATATGATCTTCATTAGACAAATATTAAGAATACTTAAGCAATAAATGGGTTCTGCTTGTTCTTCATAAGTGTCCTATTTATGTTGTGGCCAAACAGAAGAAAGCTTTCCATTTTAGAAACAGTATTCTTCAGTTTGTTATTTTTGCATGTGTGCTTCTTTTTCTTTTTCTGCATAAAAAGGCAAAAAAAAATATGATGAAAGAAAAACATGACATAAACAGACATTGCAAAACATGACATCACGTAACAGATGAACCTTTTAGTAATTTAAATATAAACTTAAAAAGCAGAGGAAGCTTTTAAAAGCTTCATTTAAAATACATATTTTGAATACTTCAGTAATGATTCCACTTGAATACTAATAAGAGACAAGGGCTAAAAGCTTGTACAAAAGGTGTATTTACTAAATGGATACATAGATCATTGAACTTTACACAGCATTAAATTTTAATGACCTTCAATGATTTGATAAGCTTTGGTTGCTTATGCAAAAATTCTGAAAAAAACCCCATGGATTACATTTATAGAGTGCTTATCTCTCTGTAAATGACAACATATTAAAAAGGAAAAAAAAAACCACCAGAAAAACTGCCTCTGATGATCACTAATAGCCATCTTGTGTAAGTTAGTAGATGCATCAAAACCCAGGTGTTAAAGGTTTCTTCTGCTCTTTTCAGAGGGAAGGAAGCAAAGCATACTTTTAAAGGGGTCTAGGTCTGTTATTTTCACTTATACGTCATTTACAGCATAACTTAGGAGGTTTCATTAAGGATTGCTGTCTGAACTCTGAGTAACGAGCAAAGCAGAGTGCTAAAATGCTTATAGCCTAGGATTAGGACATAGCAGAATAAGCACAGACAAAGCACATTGACAAAAAAGAATGTTGAGGGTCAGAATAGTCACATCTCAACATTAGTCCAGTTAGAAACTCAAAGCCAACTCAAAGTTTGCTGTGGGGAAATGCGGGTTCTTGATTTTTAGGGTGAATATTTTAAGATTTTACTCATTCAAAAGACATTTGTCTTTCCAGCATATGGCCACACTCATTGTTATAGTTCCCCAAGACCTCTTCTATAGTAATAAAGAACTTCAAGCTACCCATCTATAATGGGGAGAAGAAAACTAACTTTGTAGTCAGACTAAAATAATATATAAAACCCCACCAAACCTTTTTTGAATATTGCAGCATGATTTTTGCTATTCTGCTACTCAGCTGATTTTGTTGCTTGCACTTTTCCTGTTCAGAGGTGAATTTGTCCTGGTGAAGTACACATGTATATCCATTTAATGTGCCAGACCTCACAGCTAATTATTTCAAAAAAACCAGTTAATGAAAGAAGTTGAATAACAGAAAAAGCAAGAGGTTGTGAGTTTTGTTTTTCAAGATAAGGAGCAGCGGAGAGACTAGAAGACTTATCCAAAATCCTTACAGTGCTGGATCTCAGACAGTCTATAAATGCACAGTGACTTCTGCTTCTGCCCTCTGCTACCAACATCACACTTAAGGCTACAACTGGGCTGCATTCTTAATGTTTATTAGGTGCTTTATACAGACTGGCACTTTAAACAGAGAGCGCCACTCAAACTTAACAGTATTTAGTTCAGCCTTGTGGGATGCACCTCAACTGTGAGCTGCAAATGGAAGAATCTGCCATGTAAAAATTTAATTTATATTATTATTTTCAGTTACTGGCTGAAACAATGTAATTTTGTCAGCCAAAAATGCGTGAGTACAGACAACAAAAAAAAGCAACAGAAGTGAGATGCCATTACAACAGACGCCATCCCTCTAGCGTGGCAGCTGAACTGCTTTTTCTTTTTCTTGAAGACCCTTAGACTTTGTAAGAGCAATACCTTTGTTTACTTTAAAGGCATTCTGCAAATTACAATTAAAATTACAGCTATTGTTGGGACTGCAGGTTCAAATTGCACATCTTTTTAAAATTATACTTCACCAGGCTGCATTTAAAAGAAAACAGTCTTTTCAAAAATGTAGTTTTTTTAACGTACTGAAACATAATTGCTCCTTTTAGAATGGTAAATCATCAATATAACTGAAAAAACTAATGTATGGATTCAAGTGCTTTTAGATTACACATATATAGAAGCAAAGAACAAACAGATAAATAAACTAGTAGCATTGTACACTAGTTATCTGATGTAGAAGTAGTTACCCACACAAATAATCCAATTCAAAGAGATTCTTTGGGGAAAGTAGTACTTTTTAATATTAATAAGGGTCTAGAGATTCCTAGAGCTGATACATGCCATTTTGCAAAACCTACACGCAGCAAAGCTGAATTAAAGTCTTATGAAAGTGCTGTATTTTTCTTTAGTGTCTGACTTTATAATATAGGAATGTTACTATAGGTAATATGCAAATTAAGAAGCAAAAAGAATGTGCAAATGAACAAGTAATTTTAAAAAAATCAGTAAAAAGTAACTAATTTTCTAATAAAAATAGCAATATAAAATGCTGATGTTTAGTTTTATAATTGAACTTCGAGGGAAACATTGTGATTATTGTTCCAACAACACTGTGCATTTTCTGGTGAAGTCAAACTTCCCACCTTATTTGAAATATCCTTCTTTAAAATTCTTATAGCCACAAATAGAGGAGGAAATTGATCTATTTTAAATTTATGCTCAAAATTCTTTCCCTGCTAGTATTCCTTCTTCTCTACTGGAAATATTAGGTTTCTATTTAACTAGTAATGAAAGATTAGAATTGGCTTACTTAAAAAAAAAAAAGCAACACACTTCTAAACTGTCAACTGGAAGTGTTCCTAATTGACCTTACCCTAGAAGATGTAACTTAAAGAAGCTGAAAGTTGGCTTTAAAGAGACCTGTAAATGGATGTAGAATTTTTGAAAGCCTCAAGTTTGCTGCAGAAGGGGGAATAATGCTATCATAGAATAGTGAACAAACAAAAGCTATTTTAAATTATTTAATTGCAAATTAACTGCAATATTGCTATTTCTATAAAACTTTATTCTTTATTATTTTTTTCCTAAGCAGAATAATGCAAGGGTGCATAAGATATGTAGCTTTAGGCACAGTCTGACCTCTCAAGCATAGGCAATTTTTTTTCAACATAGGATCAAAGATTAACTATTTAATATTAATATATTTCTCAAGTCAATATTACATGACATGGTAGGGTTACAAAGCTGGAAATTGGCTTTACGTTGCTGGAAGTATATTGCTTTATTCCACCACTGCACAAAACCCTTTTTTAATAACACAAGAATTTTAACTATCAAGTTCAGCGCGCGACAAACCACCTGAAACTTCAGAGATGTTCAAATCTGAATTTAGCCGGTTTATTTTAAAAAACTATAAGGAAAAGTAAGTCTCCTTCAGAGGAGTTGTAGGAACGCTACTATGAATGAGGTCTGAAGACAGCTATAGAATTTGGAAGTTGGTTAAATGCAGTTTGGACAGCGATATGAATGCAGAAGCATTTCCCTCAGTGTAAAACCAAACTGCACTGCTAACCTGTTACTCCCTTAGAGATTTTGTGTTACATAGAGCTGTTGACAATTTATGGAAACATAATACAATATTCTTGCCTATCTTTGCAAGATTCTAGTGATATCCACAGAGAGAAAAAAATCACAAATTAAATACTTTTTGATGTAACGGATCAAAAATTAGAATAATTTCCATGACAACCCATTTAGTCTTCTTTCAGGAAAGATTGCCAACATGTTTTGTTTGCTTCTTATTTAAAATTCTCCATCCTACCACATGTATCATTTCTCTCATATCCTCTCCACAAAAAAAAAAAAAATAATCCAATGTCTCAAGTCACATCAAAACTATACAAAATAAGTGCAAGAATTATACAAAATCATTTATACATAAAACTAACCCCTGATAATATGTTTACAAAATATGCTCTCCTTTTTATTTGGAATTTTGTTTGGGGTTGAATCATATGTAAAAAGGGAACAACATCAGTTCCAGTATAGCAAGTTTTGGAACTATCTATTTTTCATTGATTTAGAAAGACTGTAACGCTTGCTCCATCACCTACATCAGAACATATTTTCTCAGTTTGAGAATCTTTTCTCCACAGTTTTGAAAAGGCTTGCTCATTGAGGAAGATCCTAGCACTGAAATACTGACTGTTTAAGTCCCTTTCATGCACTGCATGCACACTGCATGCACACATGCACTGCAGGGCAGCAGTAAGATCAAAAGATGCCCCTTGTCCTGAAATGAAACTCTCCGTTACTTGAATAAGTTAGAGGTGCTAAGCTGGAGCTACCTTCTCACTTGGTGAATACAGGAGAGACTGTTCCATCCTGGTTCCTGAATATGTGAAATTTGTATGAAGAATTCCTGGCACATTGATGCCACTTGTTGCCACAGATCATTAGACATACCACACACGCATCCCTGAGTCAGGCATTCACTGTCAAATGGCCAAAAGTCCCGTGTCTTTGGCAGGAAAGAGTAGGTAGTCCTGGAACTTGCATACAGCTCTGCTGCAACTGTGTACCGACTCCGAGCCAGATGCACAGATGGTTAAATCACTAGAAGCTGTCCTCAGGAACAAGGCCACTGCCCTGAACTCTTCTTGTTCTCTTTACCCGCCTAGTTATAGTCAGAATGTAAAGAGAGCTAAGTGCTCTGTGGGCTGACTTCTTTATGGTATTATGAAGTGCTTTTGTTTTCATTGGAAAATTCCTGGTACTGCTTATAAAGCACTTTAAGTGCTTCAGCAATATGAATTATGTTTCAAAACATGAAGGGCTGTGGAAGTAGCCAAACAGAATGTGAACCTGCTTTACAACATAGAGAGACAAACAGAGCTTCCTGAGCATTACACTTGCCTTACCATGCCAAATGCAGACACAGAGACAGGTCCTTACAAACAAGGGTTCAGGTTATGCTCTGGCATACCCTCATTGAATAATCCTGCTCCTGTTAAGAGTAGTAAATACACTTCCATTGTTTTAATTTCCAACACTGCTACACTGCTTTTGCATAAAAGGTTAGCCCACAGAGTTTGGTAGAGTGGCGTAGCAACCATTTATTTTAACCTAATTTCTTAAATTTTCCACGATTAATTGTGATTTAACTTAACAGTGAGGTATATACTGCAACAACATCCATTTATCTTACTGGAATTGCAAATGCTTCATTTCCCTCAGGATTAAAATTTGGTTAGATGAAAGTAACAGACTCACTTAAACATGAACTAATATACTTAACTTCCTTTGAGTCTCTGTATTTATGCCAGGTAAGAAAATAAAATATTGAGCTTTAAGGCAGGGTGATTATATATAAAATGCAATTGGATCCATGGTGATACTTGAACAAGCATGCAGACCACATCATGGCAAGTGTAGATGGCACTGGCTTCAACACTAAGAAGGTATAGAAGGGGAACACCTGTGCTGTGGTTTAACCCCAGTCAGTAACTATCCCCACGCAGCCGCTTGCTCACTCCCTCTGCAGTGGGATGGGAGAGAGAATCATAAGAGTAAATGAGAAAACTTGTGGCTGAGATAAAGACAGTTTAACAAATAAAGCAAAAGCCCCACATACAAGCAAGAAAAACAAGGTGGTCATTCACCTTGTCCCATGGGCAGGCAGGTGCTCAGCCATCCCCAGGAAAGCAGGGCTCCATCACACCTAATGATTACTTGGGGAGACAAGCGCCATAATGCTGAACGTCCCCTCCCTCTTCCTTCTTCTTTCTCCAGCTTAAATAGTCAACATGACATTCAATGGTATAGAATATCCCTTTGGCCAGTTCAAGTCAGCTGTCCTGGCTGTGTCCTCTACCAATATCCTGTCCCCTTCCAGCCCTCTGACTGGCAGGGCCTGAGAAACTGAGAAGTCCTTGATTTAATATAGACATTACCCAGCAACGACCAAACCCATCAGTGTGCCATCAACATTGTTCTCACACCAAATCCAAAACACAGCACTGCACCAGCTACTGAGGAGAAAATCAACTCCATCCCAGCTGAAACCGGGACAACATTGAAAAAACACTGGCTGTTGCACATTCTACTCGGAGGTAACAGCATTTAAGAAAGATTAATGGACCAAACCCTGAAGTTCATCCCCAGGTTCTCTGCAGCTCAGAGCAATGACCCATAGTTCCATAGTTGGAAGTGATCTAATATGCATGATTTTTTTTCTCTGCTTTTCCTGTATACAGGTATTGGGAATTTACACATCAGCCAAAATGAACATAACAATGACATTTTCTAATTGTATTCATTCTCTAGCAGATTTTTCCTTTGGGAAAAACTATGATTAAGAAAAAAAAAACCAACCATGCAGGACCACTAACTTAATTTTCCACTATAACAAAACAAAGGCAGAATTTTTTACTTTATAATCAAGTACAGGTTAACAAAATAAAGAAAATGTCAAGTAGCTTTTACATTAGAACTTGTCTTTATATTGCTAAAGACAAAAGGAAATGTAAGCTGTAACCTTGCATAGCAAGAAGCAAGCAACATGAATATAGCAACAGGTGTAAATAAGTATCTCAGGTGCAAAAAGAACACACTGACTGTGCGATACTGTAAAACAAAAACTAGTAATCTTAGTTGAAACTACACAGCATGTGAAGCCAGAACATTCAGAAGCAATCTGGCATCACAGTACAATACAGCTTGCTTTACTGTCAAAGCAAGATTAGAACATTTCCTAAACTTTTTTCAAAAAGATATGTTTCAGCCTAAAGCAGACTAACAGTTCTTGCTTAAGCTTTCCATGAAAAAGCTGAAATTGTTGGCCTGATTAGTCTCAGTCCTGATACATGATGCTTTGACAGCAGAGAAGAGAGAAACAGAAGGCATCAAATTGCAGTCCACGAAGACCATCATAGCAATACTTCCTGACCCAAAGAGAATATTCTTGTTTTCAGAGAGCATATTTTGATTTCATTTAAGTTTTTGTTAATAATCAAAAAGTTGATTAAAGCAACCAGGCATCTTTATTTTAAATAGTTTTGTTTCTAATAGACAGGTTATAAAAAAATCTTTTTAGCGTCTTCCTGATTTGAAGTATAGTCTATGCAATTTATATGCAGAGAGGTCTGTACACCAACTAGCCTATTACCTTTATTTACTTGATGGCAAATACATAAGCATATAAGATTTTTTTTTCCCCTCTCTCCAATTCTCATGCAGGTACTTAGTTTGAGAAACAAATCTGAACGGGCATAATCCTAGTTGTTAATGCTGTGTGAAAGCCTCTGATGATATGACTCGCATTAGGATGAGGTCTTATACTTTCAGAACCAGTTAGGACCTTGGCAACTGTATTTTGTGTGTCAGTTTTCAGATATAACTCAATAGTTTCCTGAAACCTGTTTTTCATTGGTACTAAAACCCTCCAGCTGGAGTGAAGCAGTACTTTCAGTTTAAACAGCCAGTCTGAGGTCACAGATAGGCTCTGTAATCAGTAAGAAGAGGAGTAAAGCAGTTACAGGCACTCTATATGCATTACGACAGTTGTGATTATGTTTAACAATATGTTCTGTTACAACAACTGATGCTGGGAGTGCTGTTTCATTACTGTGTTAAGCAGAGCAACATGAGCTAAACATAGGAGAGAAGACAATTGCTATGTATTTTTAAGTGTCGAGTTTCATTTTCATAACTGCTTTGCAGGTTATTTTCTCAGTTACAGACAAATGAATACCACAATTAAAGAAATGCACAAGTTCTGCAGACCTAAACAGGGCAACATGGCAATTACCAGTACAAGTTAACACCTAGGAAGTTCTTCAGTGATTTGTAAAAAAAAAGCCACCCACACCCAAACAGACAACAACAAACCCCAGAACAATCAGTGGGAAGAAACAACAAACCCCGAAACAATCAGTGGGAAGAGAATGTTGCTTTCTGTAATTAAAAGGCAGAAAGCAAGGAGAATTCTGCAGTGAAAAATTTTAACTCAGTATTTTTTCAATAATGTTTGATACAGATGTAACATTTGTGTATGCATTAATACATTTTATTAAGGATTTATTAATATTCTAGGAAATAATTGAACATGTCAAGACAAATATTTTTAATTGATTTGTAAATCTACCCATTTATCTCAGAAGATTTCAGAGTACATCTGGTGTTGCAATATTAATTGCAGCCTACAAACTATAAGGAAATCTTTTTTATTTATTTAACAGAAGATCAGTCATTCGCACATACTATTCAGAGAGGAACGTGAGACAGCTTCGCATAATCAGAGCCAGAGGTCTGATGGTTTTATGCCCGTATCTGTGAAGATCTACATTATGTTTCTAATGTATCTAAATTTGTCAATATATTCTAGTTGCTATTCACATTAATACAAAGGTAATTGAAATTATCATGTCCTTATGTAATGATTTTTAATTTTAAGTTTTGTCCTTGAATTGGAAAATATTTCTCCCTTTTTCCAGTGGTAAAGTACATTTTGTTTGCATTTAAAGTACGGATTGAAGCATTTTTCTTATGACTATATTTCCCAATTTTTTTTCTTCACTCAGAGCAAAAAAGTTATACAATAGTGTTTATCATTAACAATCAAAAGCAGGATAATAAGCTTTCCATTAGTATCACAATTTATATTTTTAGAGCCACTGAAAAATACAAGTTACTGGCAATGAGTTTCCAGTAACACATTGTAAGAAATTCACCAAATCAAAATCACTGTAGTAAAACAATAAATGCAACTCTACCAGCTGTCTTGTTACAAGTCAGGGCTATGAATTGTAGCTCCATTTCGTGGCCAGGGAGCTCACGAAGGCTTCTACATCTCATTACAGCGTGTTCTAAGATTCAGCCACTGAACTTTCAAAAAACACAACCTAAAATGCAAGCAGGTGAAGCCCAGAGAGCAAGTATAATAAAACCATCATGTCTTTACCAGAATAGGGAAGGTAACTAGGCCAGATTCTGGCTTTGTTAATCGTGCATATAATTCACACCCAAAGTAAAAGAAAGAGAGTGACAGAAAAGCACAGAGGTTTGGCAGACCTGGTCATAACGCTTTCCACCCCCAACCCAGCATGCAGCTGTATCACAGTGCATCAGCAGAACCAGCCTGGCTGTAAGTAAACACTCTGTATGTGGCCTGTGCAACCCGTTTTGTCAAAACATTACAGATACAAGTTTCTACATAGTGTTTCCTTTCACAGATGTGATTACAAAATAATTAGCAGCAACAATTCTTAGACTAACAATATTTAGATGATGTTAAAATAAACACAGACAGGCCTAACGCTGTTATTGGATTTATTTACTCACATCATTTTGCTAGTAAATAAGATTAATGTTTACAGCACTTACACACGCCTGTGAGACAGTTCTGGAAACAACTCAGAGTCATGGCTAATCCCAGTGCCGACTTCTCCTCAAAACCAGTCAAGAGCCATATCAGAGTGTTCCAGTAGCCCAGGCTTCTTTATCAATGGTTTATCAGCTAATTAGTCACTTTACCAAGAGCAGTGGCACAGCCAGAAGGTTTTCAAAAGCCTGGCGACGGCTCTCACCACCACAGGCGCTCCCAGTCACCTCACACTGCCTCCCGCTGTGCACCAGCCCGGGCACCTGTGGCCCCTCACCATGCCCCCGGCTGCTGCCAGCTTCCTCACCTCCCCACTGTCCTCACCTCCGACTCCATCCCAGGAGCACAACGGGCCTGAGGACCTCCCAGCCATGTCACCTGGAAAGCACTGCTCTGCAGCCTGCCCGCTGCAGGTAGGGACCGGCATCATCTCCCCGCTTTTGGGGCCAGGGCTCCTCAGCCCCACAGTAGGCACCTCTGTGGGAGCAACAGCCAGGGCCACAGAGGGCACCCCCCTGCCACCCTGGGTAGGGGGCAATTAGTGCTGATTTCTCTGGGCTGGCTGTAATTAGCTAATTATTTGGGTGTTAGGCAATCTCAATATTGCCTAATGAGGCAATGCTGCCCACCTGACAAGAAGCCCACAACAGTACATTAAAAAAAGGCCATGTATGTTGTTTGACTGATAGCAGTGAGGCCAGAAAGCCACGTTTTCAAAGGGTCACAGGCAACCTATGGAGCTTCAAAATCATGTTTGTATACTAATGCAAATATTACATACAGAAATAAATCTGCTTCTGCATTTGTGGCAAGAGAAAAGCTACATTTCAAATAAATTATTCATGGCGTGTGATTCACTCAAACTCTGATGTTAACTTAACCTTGAGTTGCTTTTATTGTGATCTAGGGAAATTATTCCTGTGCCCTCTACAAACACGCTGGGGCTTGGCAGTGTCACTGCTCCCGCTGCATCGCTGAGCTCCCCTCTGACATTGCCATTTAAAGAGAAATTGTAGCAGATATTCAGCAGCATATTTACACTTATTTTGTATAACACCAAAATAGCACGATTTCCACATTAGTATGAGAACCAGTCTTTGTACTAGTTGTCATTTTCTCTTCTTGAAGCTTAGAAAGTAGTCTCATGCATTGTGCCTTGAATATAGTTAAACTGTATTATTGCACTGCTTCATTAAAGTGTCTGTATTTTATCTTCTCACTTTGACCCTCCACCCACATTTTAATTCTGAGACAAGCACTGTATGCATTGCATAATACATCACATAGGCAAGAGGTCTCCCATTTTAAACAGCTTAATGCAGCTGTTGGTTTTACTTTATAAACCAGAGCAAAAATACAGGAAATTGCTATATCGATCCTTTATTTTATAGTCAGCTAATATTAACATTAGCTTCTTTTATTTACTTTACTGTTACTCGTGTAACTTAAAAATACCTGTATTATTAAAAGGGATTTCAACAGTCAGCTATCATGTTTTTTACAATGTATTTAAAAGAACTTTGTTTAGAATTACACATGTTAGCAAAGCATTTTATGCATGTTGATTTTCAGGTCTACATTTCGTGTTATGTTTGAGCTGCATCTTGAACTAATGCTTGAGTTGTATCCAAACTGTATGGATTACTCCTAATATAATATTTTACTCATTTTTTTCCCAAGATTTTGATGTTGTAGCCCAGTTAAAACTTCTAATGGAACTGGTGATTCCAAAATTTCTGTTTTAGAATTCTGTCTTGCCCTTTTGATTATATGAATGAATGATATATTTTTGAGGATCTGATGAATTTTCAGATACTAGTTGCTGAGTGAGTGCCAGGATGAATCTCATGCCTTTGTGAATGACTTCTGTATGATATGTAAATATTTTAGCATCCATTTATATGCAGATAACATTGTCAATACAGAGATCCTTCATTGTGTTAAGTAACACTTCATCTGTCTTTATAAAATGATTTTGTTAGTTTAGAAAGAACTATCAATCACATATCAAACAAATACTTCAGTACAGAATGCACAGTTTAAGACAGTAGAATTTCCCTATTGTGCTTGAAAGATTCATGTTGTTTTGGTGTCTCAGCACTAATATCTGTCCATCTATACATATGAGAAAGGAGCTGTTTTTTAATATTTTCCCTTACACTTCCCTCTACTAGTTGTCTTCCATTATTTTGTAGAATTTTGTCCTTTTAGCTGATCAGTGAAACTTCTGCTGACCAGCTGAAGGAGCGCCTTCTTATTTTACTTGAATCACACTCAAATTGAAGTTTTGGTTGTCTCATTTGCCAGAAAACAGCAATTTATGTGTTTAGTGCTGGACGCTTAAATGATCTTAATATATCTTGAGCTCAATTATAATGAGAAGACTTGTATATGGAAAACTTAATTTTCTAATTAATCTCAGTTAACTTTGCCAAGCTTGAACTACTTTTTAATATTGTTTTCCAGATAATGGTTTACATTAATTTGAGATTAGGAACAGTATCAGTGTTTTCACTTTGCAAATGTTATTTTTGGTACCACAGACTTTAACTTATGCAAAGAAGTTGACTGGTCTTAATTTAGAAGGAGAATCTATTAGAATTTTTTTTTCCTTTTGAAGTATTTGATTAGATTTTAAAAATTTTTAAGTATGCAAGACAATTGGGACAGGGAAGGAAGACTTTTCAATCATGTACAATTTCCAAGCTGCTCACAGGATGGTAGTCCTGCAATTGCAGATTTATAATTCTCTGATGACAAACCTTAAAAATGAAGGATTCAAGGTGTTTTTTCATCCTGTATTGCAAGAAAATATGGTTTGTGTTCATTCCCCCATTGCCCACCCCGCAACGTTTGTGGCAAAGCCAGGTTGAACTCCTTGCTCAGCTGAAATGAGGGCAGTATTCCATTGCAGTCACTCACTGAACTGGAGTGGGAATTTTAGTTTGGCATTGCCACCTCACAGGCTGCTGGCACAGGCATTTCAAAATTTTTTCTCAAAAAATGTTTCCAATAACAGAAGAAATAACATCTCTGAAATATTTTAGCATCAGCTGAACAGCATATACCAACTACCTTTCTTTTTTTGATGTGTTCCAAGCAGCTCTAGTTCTAAATGTTTATGAAATAATTGTTTTCTTTCATGGTGCAACCAATTTAATGAATAACTTTAAATTAGTGTAATGAAAATATTTTTTCAGCACCATGCAGCTAAAACTCAAGAAAGGTTCATCTGGAAAGATTCTGCTCTTGTCTACTTGAATAATTCATACTGATGTTACTGAGTACAAAATTTTCCCATCAGTTGGAAGTCTCATAACAGTAATGTCATTGATAGGCAGGAATAATTTTGAAACGTGTCATCTTTTTATCAAACAGAAACTGAGTGTAGTGTTCTTTTATTATGATATTAGTAATTAATATAAAAGCATGTTACAATACAGGATGTGAGTTTGGAGTCTTAATTTATTCCTACTCAGCCTATAGTTGGAAGAAACTGTGAAATTTCCTGTATTAATTTATTGCTACTGTTTAAGCACAAGGTGAGTTACAGCTGAACATTACTAGAAAATTACTGATCTAATCTGGGATACTTTGTAAGTTCTAGTCACTCATGCTGAGGAATGATGAATAAAGGATGAAACAGGCATATAGAACTCATGGGATTTTCAGGAGAAAGAAGACTTTGTCCTATTTAAGAAAAAAAAAAAAAAGAGGTTTTATCTTGGCAAAAGATATAGTCATTCTTTAGGTGTACTAGGGGATCGAAGAGAATTTAAAGAAAAATGTTGGCCCAGGAGGTGATGGATGGAAGTGGCTAGAAATTAGGAGAGTTTTGCACATCAGAACAATGAGGTTCACTGCAGGGTAGCAGGTGTGGGGGAAAAAACCTCCTTGTTTTTAAGACAGGGCTTGCTAAGAGTGGTGTTGTCCATGTCTGGCTGTGATACAGAAAAAATATTATTTAACTGTAATACGGTATCACCATTTGAAATCTTAGTACTGTTTCATAGTGAGTGTTAACATGATATTAATGAGTGGAATATTTGAAGCAGATAAGGATGCATTCTGGCTACTTCCCTCTGAATTAATTGCTGATTCATTTTATATAGCTTAACATTACTTGACCTTCTTGTACTCCAGTTAATATAGAGCTTGTATTTAAAGCATAGGAAAATGTTTGAAAAGCTGGCCTGGAACTATTACAAGAAAGTAATTAGAAGTAACATCAAATGAGCTGAAATCTATCCTACTCATTGACCATAATGTCATATGTTGTTCAGTGATGAGAGTAACTACAACAGAAATGGTGCTTTTCCTCTACCTTGGGAAAAGGGCAGCATGACTAGGATGAGTATGACTAGACTGGCTTAGGGTTATATTGTTAATTTAACTATGCTAGATCCTTCTGCTTGTGATAAGATGCTCCATTTATACAAACTTCCAGTTCCCTTTTGACTTCGATGGTGTCAAGTTGACCACACTTCTATTTCAGCAACCTTATGATTAATTTTATGTTGTTCTGAGAACAGCAGTGATGCAATGCACCTAAAGCTGCTTTGCTTTTTTTATTTGGTTATTTTGAGATTACTTAGTGAAGAAACTTGACACATTTTTTTCTAAAGAAAAGTCATTCATTTAAAGGAAAATATCTGTCCATACACTTAAATGTAGAATAGCAGCAAGGTCACTTAGAACAGCAAGTCCAGGTGACCCTGTCTCTCTGACTGTTAAGTCTGGGATGAAATATATGCTGTCAGCCACTGAGATTAATAGCTCTATTTGGTGTTCAGTATATTTGAGAAACACCTATTATGAATGTAATTTGGAAGAATTTAAACTTCTCAAGGCCTTTTTTAGAGTCTTATCTGTATGCGTGATGGTAAAGTACTTTTTAGTATCTTATAAAAGGTAAAATAATGTTGCAAATTTATCTCAGTCAAGTTGTGCTCAGAAATATCTGATTGACATATTTCTTATTCAATAATTAATCTTTATAGCCCTATTTGTTCTCAATTTACTTGCAGTAATTTAAAAAAATATTAATTGGAGATGAGTGATGTGTTAAGACTTGTTTCGGAATTTGTAATATTTCCATTACTCTTGGTGAGTCATGTATTATTTTCCTCATTAAGCAGAAATATGATTTTGTGTCAGTAGTAGTTTTAAAGCAGTGTACGGTTTTGGGTGTTCTGATAGATATTGTACAATTGTAACATATCAGCAAAGTTTCTCATGTTTCCTTTTAATGAGACAATATCAATCTCTGCTTATACAGTTTTTACCTGAAGCTGTAGGCATGTATGCTGAAATTTTAAATGTTTAAATGCTTTTGTTATGCTGGTGTAACAGGCAATTGTATTACACACCAAAACACTGTAGTTTAGTATTCAGGTCAGTATGAATTCAAGACAATCTTTTAGTTGTCATTTTAGTGTATTCCTTTAAATTTGTAGTAAATGCATCATTACATGGTAGGCTGTAAGATTAAAATCTCATTAAGAGTTAAATTTACACATGTGCTGATATTTTTCAGTGATCTTGTATACTGAAACAGCAGGTAACAGGTAGTTTGGATTTTCGTTACATGTAAAGTCGATTTAATATATTCCTGTATTCATGGTAAATTTGACATGAATATGCAACACCTATATATAAACTGAAAGAAAGTATATTTAGATTAGATATTAGGAAGAAATTCTTTACTGTGGAGATGCTGAGGTACTGAAACAGGCTGCCCAGAGAAGTTGTGGATGCCCCGACCCTGGAAGTGTTCAAGATCAGGCTGGATGGGGCTTTGAGTAACCTGGTCTAGTGGAAGGTGTCCCTGCCTGTGGCATGAGTGTTGGAACTAGGTGTTCTTGAAGGTCCCTTTCAACCCAAATTATTCAACGATTCTATGAAATAACAGTATTCATGTATTTCAGTTACAGTTCCCAGTATGCTGGGCAAAATGGGATAGGCAGGCTACAGGAAGATACAGTCCTTATATGGCACTTAGATTTTTCCAAACTCTTTTTTGTTTTCTTGCTTAAGAAATTAAATGCCTGATGAGAGTAAAGATGACTTAACAAAGGGTGCAGAATAAGAGTTGCTTGGTCTCTGACCTTTGTGGGGTATTTTGGGAATATATTGTCTGGGGTAATCTATCAAAGAACACTTTTGAGGATATCTGTTGTGACTCTGGTCCTACAGCATGAACACAAACATGCTTAAAATGTTAATGTAATAAATACAGCTTTGAGTGTTTGAGTCTATTCTGTGAGGTACCAAGAGTATTTAACTCTTGTTCTGGTCAGGGGAAAGGAGCATTTATGCCTACAAAAAAAGAAAATAAACCAGAAAAACCTTCTGCAACTTGCAGATTCAGTCTCTTTTATATAATTAGCAAGCTTCAGAGCTGTAACTCAAAATTTACACAGTACCACTGGCAGTAACAATATTATTGGAAGGAGAGAACAGTAGCCTGTTGATTAACACTACTCTTTACTAATGTAAAGAACCATTCCTAAACCTTCTGTAACTTAGTCTTTGAGAAGTTGTATTCATAATGCAAGCTGCAAATCTGCAACTCTTACATACTCAACAGTTTATGCTGAATAAAGCTTCAACTTTAATTTTCGTTTGAAGATGTCTAGCATTATCTGTAGGTATAAACTGTATAAAGGTATTTAGATGAGTTTGTCTTGATTTCATCAGGAATGACTCGAATTCAATAAAGAGAAAGGTAATGCAATCTTTTATTGCCAGTTTACCCACATAGTGATTGTAAAATTTTATTTATGGTTTTTAGAAGTTGACAAATATACTCCTTAGGTGAACAAAAAGTAATGAAATCTATTTCAGAGACATACACTTAAATGTCGCCTGTTTTTGCTAGTGGTGAGATTATGGAGCATTGCAACTAGAAGCAGAAAAGTAAATATTTCACATTCCAAGACATTAGGTGTCAAGTAGATAAATGAAAATTAAAAATAAACCTGTTAGCAGTGGGTCAGCTTCCGAAAGTCCACATGCAGTAGTAAGGTGTTGTTGCTTTGATATTATGTATGAAAAATAACATCCTTTGGAGACCAACGTGAAAGTCATATGGCTGGCTTATAGCTGGGACTATTAAATGGGAATTGGTCTGCTAAGTTTTGGTGGAGGATGGCTGGTGGAAGTTATTCTCTAAATAGATGTTCTTGTGCAATAAAATAAACAAAGCTCTCTATATGAACTAATCAGATTTGTTGTATATTATTTAAAAGCAGTGCATCGTTAATAATACCCCACCAAACCAAAACACTTTCCTTGTGAATACAATATGGCTATGGAAACTAGGCTAGTCTTTAAGTGGAAAACTTTATATTTGCATGAAGACCTCTGTGTAGTTTACAAATATAGCATACAGTATTTGACTGAACAATGATACTAGTAAATAGTAAACTACATTAAACAGAAAATCCCTCAGAAGGAAAGAACCAACAGAAATGTTACTGCACAAATACTTTATTTGAAGTTCACAATATTTTTTTGTCTAAGTTTTATAGATAGAACATATTACATTACACTTTCCTGCAATGACAAACTGAAAGATGTGGGTTTAATGCATTCTTTGGGAACAGCAGTTTTGTGCATCTTGATTCAGGAGGAGAGACTCATCTGTTTCCATGAATTATGGAACCTGGAGCTGCTGCTTTTAAAATGTGGCTGCAAAACCTGCCAGTTTATTGAGGACAAAATGTAGTTTCTGCTCACTGATGAGAAGAGGTGGTTGGTAATGTGTGTGATCTGATAGGGCGAGGACAGACTGACTGTAATGTGAAGGACTGTGATGCGAAGAATGGTAGCAAGTCATTGAAAGTAATGGTTTGCAAAAATTTCACATGGTTACTTCCAGTGTGGTTCATTTTCTGCCATCTGCTCTAAGACATCAAAACAATAAGATGAAAGAAGAAATTTTCTGCATACCTCATTTGCATAATGAAAGATCTAGATGTGGTTTTGCTGGCTAGCTTTTCAGTCTAGGCCAAGACAGGTTGTTTAACTTGTCACTGGCCAATTCATACTATGTCAGCACATGACTGAAGTATAAATCAAACCTAGAAACTCAGAGGTAAGGGTAAATAACTTTGCAGAGGGTAAAGAGGGATAATTTCACACATTATATTAAGCTGCTTCTGGTTTGATCAAATAATCCACTTTGTAACAACTTAATTTCCCATACTTCAAAAAAAGCCTGGTATATATAAAACGTGCATTCTCAGTCTGTAAGAATGAGTTAAACAGTTTACAGGGGCTGCCCAGAGAGGTTAGCTGAGAGCAGAGAGTGTCAGCAAGCCCATTCACTGTCACTGGTGAGCAAGGCTCTGGAGCAAGCAAAAATTTGTTTGTCAGACTACCTGGGGCTGGAATTGTCAGAGGTTAGTTGTTAACAGAGGAGATTAGCTAATGCCAGTCAGGAAACATGCATCCTTGTGCCTGGAGGTAAGCTGGAGTCATGATTACAAGGTCTTTTTAGTTACTTGCTTGTTGTTTACTTAAAGAAAAAATATCCAAGAGCTTTTTATTCCTTAGTGGCTGTCCAAAAAAAAACAGGAGTGGGGAATGGAAATTCTTGTATCATTTCTCAAAATGACTTAAAAACCCGTGGTTGCAGCTGTGGGTCCAGGTAGCCAAAGAATCAACGTGGTTTAACTCTTACACTGCCTTGTTCAGGCATCTATGCACTGTCATTTCATTCCGACTCCTACAGAGTGATACTAAGTTTGAAATGCTAAAGTTATACTTAGTTGATTCAAACGGAAAACATTTGATTTTATCACCATTTTGCCTGTTGCCAATCTGTTTTCAAGTCAAGTATTTTGACCGTAGGTTAGCGATAGCCTAGTGAACTGTGCACCACAAGGTGGCACTGATGGTGTGCGAGGATTGCTTCATTTAAGACTTTAGACATGTCTTTCTGGAAATCTGGTGACATGCAAAAAGCCTGAACTAAATAACTCCCTTTGACCTCCCTGGGAAATACCTGCATCGTGCAACAGTGAGGTGTGCGTGCATTGCCAAGTACCGAATGAAACTGCAGTATGAGAGGTCCCAGCATATTCTTAGCTGGATGCATGGCTGTAGAAGTGCATATCGGGAGGTTAGTGGAGTATCTAAAAGGGGGAGATCTGAACTGCAGCCTCAGTAGATTTCACACGTGCTTCTGTAGTAATACTTTCTTTACGGATCGTGAAGATTGTGACGAAAGCCTTATAGTCAACATTTTTTTTTTCTTCTTGTTTTTAAAAGCTGCTTTTTAAAAAAAGGCTGACCAAAACAAAATGAAAAAAGGATATTTTGACTCAGTTTTGGTTAAGAGGCTGATGGACGGAGTCTTCAGACTTCTATCGCATTTGGCCATTTTCTGTGTGCAGGACTGAATCAGTTAACATACTTTCAGGTACATAGGGCACAATGTGTTCGAATTACTTTATCTTGTAATTATATTTCATTTTATTGATTGGATTATCCCTTCAAGTTCAAGTTCAGATGGGGAAATACAAAATAGTTTTATATTCTTCTTCAGTAATCTGATTTTATGTTCATCTCCAGCGTGCTTTCTTGTATCAAGATCAGAGAAGAGCTAACAACATAGCCAAGACTATCTCTTACTCTATGATGGAATTGTATGTAATTTGACTTAAAAAATATTTCTTTAAAGAGATGCCAGCATCCTGGGGCAGCTTGCTACCAGCTCTCATTTACTGAGAACTGTCTTCCTGAAATGACAATTGTTTTTATTGCGGTGTTATTTCCTCTGTCAGTTTTTAGTGGTGTAATGTAGTATTATTGCATAATCGCTGTCATCCAAGTTACCTACCACTTTGACATCCTTACCTGTTCCTTGCACTTGTCATGACATCAAGAGTACTCTCCTTTTCATCATTATCTGTACCAAAAAACCAGGCACCTGTGGCATTCAAGAATCTGCTGACTAGTTAGTGTCCTGCTGTATTGCTTGTGCAACAGCTACCTCTGTAGTTAAAATGCCTTGTTATTGTAAGGTCTTGTAGAAAAGACCTGCAGTTTTTTCAGTTCAGCCTGGAGAAGAGAAGGCTCTGGGGAGACCTTGTTGTGGCCTTTCAATATATAAAGGGGGCTTATAAGAAACACTGAAAGACATTTTACCAAGGCCTGTACTGACAGGACAATTGGGAGTGGTTTTAAACTGAAAGAGGGTAGATTGATTTGGATATAGGAAAGAAATTTTTTTGTGATGAGGGTGGTGAGACACAGGAACAGGTTGCCCAGAGATGTGGATGCCCTGTCATTGAAAGAGTTTAAGGTCAGGTTAGATGGGGCTTTGAGCAACCTGATCTAGTGAAAGATGTCCCTGCCTGTGGCAGGTGGGTTGGACTAAATGGTCCTTAAAGATCCCTTCCAAACCAAACCATTCTATGATTCTGTGGTATTGTTTTCTCAATATAACAGATGAAGGATGTACCCATGAAGATTTAATCTGTGTTAGACCAGTAAGAGGGTTACTAAAAGGTTTATTTTTTTCTTTTTGTCTTTTGAAATACATTTACTTGCTATGCAGTAAGTGTAATCCATGCTTTATGGAAAACGTGTACACATATTTATGAAGATCTGCATATATTGCTGAAAAGGATTTAAATTCATTGCTGCAGATCATAGGTACTGGTATAAAGCATTTTGGATAGTAAAGCAACATAAGATTTTTTTTTTTTTGAGCTAATAAGATGCAATTTGAGAAAGAATGAGTCCAAGAAAGGGTTCAGATTTTATTGGTGATTCTTCCCCTGGCTTTGTACATTTCTAAAAATGTTAATTATTACAGCGACATGAAGGAGAGACGGAAGATTGTTTCCCATATAGTAAGTCTGAGAAAAAAGATGTGATGCCTTTTGTGTCCTTCTCCATGTTAAGCCCATACAGCTGCCCCTGCATGTGACTACTTGGGAAAAATTCTCCCAAATGGTCCCCTGACTGGGCTACACAGAGGGGAAAAAAGGCAATATGATGGGGTTGTACTGTGCTCGATGATACACCATGATGGTTTTTTAGATCTGAGAAAGGCACAGTCTTGCTTGAATATGGCAGCCTCAAAAGGCTAGCATTTTACCTCCATGTTCTTCTTTCTGAAGCATTCCTCAGAAGCTCTTAAGTATATACAGCTCTTGGATTTAGGTTGTATTTGCTGATTGGAAAATACTTTTTTTAAAAACACAGAGGATATTTCTAAACCAAATTGACCTCCCAAGACCTTACAGCCTTACAGCTAGTATTTACCACACTTCTACTAGTATTGTTTTCATGTGTTGGAGGGAAACGTGACTTCAGAAAAACATTAGAATTCTGCTGAGATGTCTAAATCTCATAATAAATGAGGAAAACACTAGATATTCATGTCCTAGAAAAATTGTACCAGGGCATCTTACAAACAACATCTTCAAAGCTGGTTAACTGTAGTATGCTGTTTTCTTTAGTGACAGGCATATTTTCAAACTTACACAAGAAAATATATAAGACCTGTGTGATAAGAATTAATCTGAATGCTGAAGATTTAAGGCTTAATTATAATTCTGTTCCAAGGCAACGGACTGTGTGAACTGCTATTACTAAACTGTACTGTGTAAACACTGCATACTGATGGAATTTGCTTGTCAACCCCAGTGGCATTCCTGTGCACTAAGCTTGTTGTTCTGTCAGCCAAGTGCATCATGGGGAAAGATGAGTATCTCAAAGGAATGTGATCTGCATTTTTAAGAAGAAAGTCAACCTCGAAGGTGCCACAGAAGGACTCTAACACAGATTACTTTGCTCAAAAGATAGCTGGTTTATTGGCTGTAAATTTTGTATGTTTCTTAGGTGATGATGTACATTTATGTTGCTAAAACTTTGACTGAATATATCCATTTTTATTTTTCATTGCTGATGAAATGATTGTTAAAAGATCTTGGTGCACTATTATAGCTAGGAAACAGTCACTAGATCCAAAGAATTCTGAAACATTACATTGCTATTCAAATACATTTTTTTTTCTATTTTGCCCCTCAAACTTTAGGTTTGTGTTATGTACTCCTCCCAAATAAAGAGAATAACATGACTCATGACAGGTCTTTAGTACAGTGTATACACCAACAAACAAGATTAAAACAGTCAAAGTAAGGGAATAAGACTTGAGCAAACTTACACAGCTGAATAATTTGAAGCTGTGAAGTTATTTTTTCCTGGTATTTCTTCTAATAACTGTTACTTAATTTTTCAACTTTACCTCAATGACTTTCTTCAATGATGTGTTTTCATGTAAAACATTAAACTTTCTAAAGAAGCAGCAGAGATGTTTACCTCTCAGCTATTGCTTGTGCTGCAGAAGGGCAATTAAACTGTGAATATTTATGGCACAGTGTTGTACCTTTACTTTAACAGATACAACAGCATCGGATTTTGCTCCTCTCCAAGTTGATGGGAGTTTTGTAATTGATTTTGCTATTGGGAACAAAACTGGGCCAGGCATTTTGAGCTGTAAATATCACTGTCATTTTGAAAATGGAAGTACTGTTAAATTGCAATGCTGACAATGGATTATCTTACATTAAATAGGTTTCACTTAAGTTTTATTATGTGTAGTCTAGTCATTATAATTCAAGATTTCTATGTGTGTGGGAAGCCTAATATACTATGTTTTTTACATAGTCCTGTATATATGTTAATGGAATTGTGGAACTCCCTTAATGCTTCAATAAATATGCCAAATGTCTGTAGAAACCTGCTGTTCACTGTGCCCAGATTGCTTCTTTGTAAGTAAGTATCAATCTTCCGTACTTGCTGCATTCTCCTAGTCTCTGATCAGGATCCATCTGTTGGTAGTGTGGTTTTTTTATGGTATATATAGGCTTAAAAAATGTTAATCTCTAAGTGGTGCCTGATCCCTACTGTGTTGTATATGTCAGCATAATAGTTTCAAATTGCAAAGAGATAAAGCCATGCACTTCCAAGTAACAAAATATTTTGTTGCTTGGTTCCATTTACATAGTCAGACTGGGGTGATTGTTTGTGATAACAGGGTCAAATTTTCTTCTCAGTTATACCTTTATGAACCTCAAAAAAACCCTTGGTCTTTATTTCTGAGTCAATAGAATAAAGCTGAAATAACGTTTTTATATGCATATTGAATATTGAAATAAAAAACAATATGCATCGTGAAAAAATAATCGATGTAATTTTTAGACATTGTATCTTTTTCTTTGGTCTTTACCTTCTCTCAGAAGTACTGGACCATGCCTGTTAAAATGTGAAAAGTGTGGGAAATCTAAAGCCAGTGCATGATTTCATAACCTTACAGAATTTATTTGCAAATATAATTTTGTATAAAATGAAATGATGAAGCACCAGTTCAAATTTAGATAACATTATAGGTGTTCCAGGTGGCTAAACCTGGAGTTCTGTTTCCTAGTTCTGCTGGAAATAGTTTTACAAATGTATTTATGATCTACTGCCTGCCATGACAGTATAGATGTATTCCTGATCTGATATGCTTATAATAACAAAACACAAATCGTCTGCAAATGTTATGTGTGAATATGAGTCTGACACTGTCAGCATCTGTGCCTTGAGTCATGGATTATATACATTAAAGTATATTAAAGTACATTAATTGAATAATGGCACCAAACCGGCAAGACTACAGGTGTCTGACAGTTTGCAGTTTTATGGATTTCAACATAAATGTGAACATGCCCAAATAGAAGCCACGAACAGCCATGTTAAATAGAAAGTTTGACATTTGGTCTGTTATGAAACAGTTTGTAGATAAAGTTTTTGTTGTAAGAAATGATATTAAGAATGACTATTTCTGAAATTCCTATGAAAATATAAAAGCCTGAAAGGATATATAAAAAAATTCATGGGTGCACTGGAATGCCGAGTAAGATACATGTCTAAACACTGATGGATCCAGAATACAGCATTTAGTCCATCAGATTAGATTAAACAATTTTAAACATTTACTTGGTGCTCTCAGTTGTCAAATACCTGGTCTGGATATCCTTAGGAAGCCTGAGGCTAGAAACTAATCATGAAGCTTTGTAATGAACTAGATTTTTTTTTTTCACTGAATTATGCAAATCAGCATAAAATTGAAATTCTAAATGGCATATATACTTACATATTTAATTTGCATATTTTAAATGTTTTCAGGTTAAAAATGAATATTTCATAGTCACATTTTCCTTATAAATAACATCTAAGACTCGGCTAATAGCATACATAAAAGATCCTAAATGCACCATGGGACTGCCGTATTGATGGAAGGAACTAGCCGTGAATTACACTTTTTGCAGTTTTACAGTGTTGTATAACTTTGTAGAGGCATAGTTTCTTTTGCCATTCACAAATACATTATGAAAGGTGTGAATGCCTTCTTTCCTGACAAATGAAAACAACCGTATTACTATAGACACAATGAACAGAGTTGGACTTTTGTCTACTGGATTGGGAGCTCATTCCGTCATAAAATGGACATTATTACAAATGTTCAGCGTGTTGGGGCCAAAGAGAAGCAATAACTCTGTTGTGTCCAGTTGCTTCCTCTGCTGGTGGAACTGCACAGGTGACGAGCCCTGAATTGGTCTGTGCTCCTCAGTTTTGTGTTCTCTGCTCAGACAAGGCACTGAAACTGCTTTAAGGACTCTGAGTGTTTATTCTCACCACCAAGCTACTCTTATTTTTCTTACCAGTCACAAAATCATTTCAGTTCCTTCATCTCCTTCACCATAAAATTCTATTTCAGGGACTTATATTTCTTACAAATCTTTTTCCAACACTAGCATTTCAAAATAGCTGCTTCAGCTGATAGGTTCTGCTCTTGGGACAATAATTCTGTAGATAATATTTCCATTTTTTAAAGTTTAGTCATAGCCTTGGTGTCTTTTGTGAGTTTGTCAGAGCAGTAGCCTTATTTTAAAAAGTGTTAAGAATATTTCAATATCAAAATGTTAACTTTTATTTCTAGGAGAATATTAAAATCCACCTTATGTTATTTATCAAAGAAGAAGCTATTTTGATGCACATTTCTTAGGCCTCTACAAATAATTAGTTACACTTAGAAAAAGCAGTAGAGCTAACAGGTGTGAAAAGGCAAGAAGGATGCAAATAGAACACAAACTAAAGAAAAACAAAGCAAAACAACAACCCTCCTCCAAACTACAAGGACGTTATTTTCATACTTTAATTTTATTGTCACTTTCAGTGTCTACTTCATCTCACACTGAAAAAAAGTCTTTAACGTAAATTTTTAATCCCCTTATCACAACTACACATTTGGATGTAATAGAATCATAGAATCATTTAGGTTGGAAAAGACCTTTAAGATCATCAAGTCCAACTGTTAACCCAGCACTGCCAAGTCCACCTCTAAACCATGTCCCTAAGCGCCACATCAATGTTTTTTTTAAACACCTCCAGGGATGGTGACTCAACCACTTCCCTGGGCAGCCTGTTTCAATGCTTGACAACCATTTCAGTGAAGAATTTTTTCCTAATATCCAATCTAAACCTCCCCTGGTGCAACTTGTGGCTGTTTCCTCTTGTCCTATCACTGGTTATCTGGGAGAAGTACTTTTCAGGTAGCTGTAGAGAACAATAAGATCCTCCCTGAGCCTCCTCCTCTCCAGACCAAACCCCCCCAGTTCCCTCAGCTGCTCCTCAGCATTGCTTATGTCTATCGCAGTCTTGACTTGCAACAATTCTATTCCTTTTCTTCTGTATTTTTAAGTCACGGTGTTTTGCCAGTTTGTGTTAATCTGTTTAACATGAACGAACAGGATTTGGGTTTAAGAGTATGTTATGAAGACAGGTGTAGAATAAAGGGCATTTTTTCAGAGTTATTTCCTGTAAGTACATTAGTTTTTAATATTGTTTACATTCTGGTGAGTAGTGTCAGAAACATTTATTATACTTCTTGGTGAAATAAACTTCTCCCTAGGACTACAGTATATATTTAGGTATTATGTGAGTCAGAGGTAAGTTTTCTGTTCTGTATCTCTGTGTCCGAGTTTTTAAGTAAGTGTCTAACTTTTTTGGTTGTATCTCCTACTAATCACTTCTCTTAAAAGGATTTTCTGCCTGGTAACCTTATTTATGGATGAGTCATACAAGTCAAGAGAAGAAATTCACAGATTTAGTTAGATGGAGGGCATAAAAACATAATTCTTTTCTGTTGAACTGTTCTCAGTTCATGCATCATAGCTTGCATTTGCCCAACTATTTCAAAGGAGGATCTCAAACAATTTTAGAATATAGTTAAGCTCAGTTTCTGGAGAACTAGAACCATAACTGGCATACTATATCTGAGTTGAACAACCTGGTAAGTTGTTAATGGCATACTTTCCTTGCTAATATATAAGGCATAATTTTTGTTTTCCAAGTTATCCAGAAACACCTCCTTGCTTTCTCCATTCAGTTTACAATATGTAACTTGTTATATTCAGAACTTTCACTGTGCCAATAAAGAGATAATTTGCTTTTGAAAGATGTATTGTAAATCAAGCAGAGGCAATGATGACACTTCTGCGGTGCCCTGTAACACATATGATGTCAGGCTGATGGTCTCTGGACCTCAAGAATTTGTGAATTCAGGAAGCTCCAGTGGAAATAATAATGTAGTCTGGTCAATAAGAAGCTTAAATACTGTGTCATTAAAACCAGTATTACAGTATAATAGGGAGCATGGTGAGGAAAATGCAGGCCATGTTTAGAAATAGGAAGGTTCTTCTTGATAGTACTCCAGCTAATTATTTGCTAATGAGGAAGTATTGGTACAAATAATGGGAAACAACCAACCACATGCACAAGTAGCTATTTTTCTTCATCTTCATGGTAGTTAACAAACTGAGCAGGTAGAATCCTGATCCATTAGGAACTGCTTAACATTGTATTTAGTAGTATAGGGGAGTTGCCTTTATATGTATCAAGTGTGCCATATTTTCCATATGAAGATAGCCTCTATTCTATTGTAGAAATTATATCAAATATGTGATATTGATCATGCTAGAAATCTGCTGCTTTCTGCCATTGCTACTAGTTATTCCTCCTGCTTCTGGTTAAAAGTCCCTTTGTAAGAATGTTTGACCTCTATCTGTCATGGTAGCATTTCTTGCACTTTTTTTTGAAGCATCAGATCCTGGCTGTTAGGAGGAAAAGGATTCTGCCAAACAAGTGCCAATCTAATACTTCAATTCTTGAATCCTGTTTCTAAATTAGAAATGGGGTCAAACTATAAATTAGTTGGAAATTTTGTGACAGTCTTAATAATACATACTTAATTATAAAAAAGTCAAGCTAATATTTAGGAAGTAATTTTATTTACCAGACTTCCTGTAGAAGCAGAATAGGGGACACAATTGCATTTTTCCCCCAACCTAACAACAAGCACTGATGCAACTGAATAGCTTTGCATCACGAAATACTAAAATGTGATATTGGAAACCAAAATCAGATATGTATTTCTGTGTGGCTGTTTTTAAGGATGATTTTTCTAAAACAGCAAAATTACAGATATCTTGTGTAATGGTGTTTACAAAAACCACTTTGAGCACTTGTTAACCCTGACTTATCTCTAGAGGAAAGATGATAAAGAATGCACTACAGATTTTGCCTAATGTCCCCATGAGCTTTTAAAAAAGTGAGTTTGTGTGGGCTGGGTGCTTAGGTAAAATGCTTGAGCGCAAATATGAATCAAGATTGATTCTCTGTGGCTATACCTCCCCTCTGTCTCTAAACAGAGCTCAAGAAAAATGGAAACGAAGACCTGAGTTAAAAAACACCACATCCAGTGTGGTTTGGGAAAAAAATTTATTTTACTTGTAGTTTTGCTTAAATAAATCCTATATTTAGTTAGTGAAAATTAAGGGTATTTTTCCTTAAATGTTATAGATTTTTTTTTTTTTTGCTTTTATTCTCTATGAAAAGAAATCTTTGCTGTTCCCAAATGCTTGTAGAACAGGCATCTGCTAATACTAAGAGCATTTGAGGGAGAATGGCACAATACATCAAACAGGAACCGAGAACTATTAGTGACAGACTGTGTTCTGAAAACAAGCATATTCTTTAGGTGTTAAGCAGCCTGTACCATTATGGTACAGCAGGGTCTCAGAGCTGGCATACCACAGTTGCAGGCTTTCTTCCCGAAAAGACCTGTTCATGACACAGGAGGGAGAACAAGAATTGTGAATGTTTCTTAAAGCAGTTTGTGGGCTTTAATGAGTGTACCAGGATTTGACCTTTCAAAAGTTCATTTCTACTTTATTTAGGATATTTTAATTTATGGAATGATGTTCAGTCCTTAGCTATCTTATAACCACTTGCCAGGCTCCCTTAAGTTTATAAATGTCTTTCTTGCACTGGGGAGACCAAAACCGGATACGACATTCCAGATGTGGTCTTATGAGTGTCAAATAATCACTTTTCTGGACCTGCTGGTAGCACAGTCTGATGTGTGGTTAGTTATGTTCACCTTGCTTTCCAGCAGGATCCTTAGGTCATTTCTGCAGAACTGCTCAACAGCTGATATTGATGGATTTTTCCATCCTCAGCACAGGACACTGCACTTGTGTTTGTTCCAGTATGACATTCGTGTTAGCCGAGAACTGCAGATTCTCAAGGTCACTGCAGCTTATCAAACAGTTCTCAGTTTGTTCCTGTAAGCCACAGCTCAGGGTCTGACAGCCTTCTTCAATCTGCAGGAAAATACTGGTCCAGTGTATTGATGTAGATCCCAGCTGCTGGACCCTGCTCTTTCTCATTTGCAATGAATGTGTGTAGTCCAAACTTTTGTGAGCAGCACTTCCTCTGCAGACACTCTGAACACAGCAAATCCTGGGTTGGTTTGTCCAATTTCTTCTTTATCCTGCTAATGCCAACAGCTGTAGGATGGATTTCTTCCCCCTGACAGCCTAGTTCAAAGATGCAGGTATCATTATACAGTTTTATGATACTCAAGGCAAATCAGCTAATACCTGTTGAACACCCTGTAAGCTGCTTCCTTGCTTCTGCTGTTTTGCCTTGAGACCCACCAAGCGGAAGTAGGGGAACTGAACTTCGGTGCTTTGCATGAGATCAGCCCATGCCCTGTATGATCCTGTGCAGTCAGCAGATGTTAAACACATTACTATATTTGTGTACACATTATTAGTAGCTGTATGCTAAGCAACATACATCAAAGGGAAATATAAACTATACTAGAGTCTCTGACATCGCTGAGTTTGTCAGTTTATCCATTGTAACCTTTTCTCTTCAAAAAGGGAAAGTGATAAAGAAAATAAAAACTTTCTCTATAAGATTGAGTAGTTGTCACACACCATTCAAATGAACAATACGGATGTTATGTTCTGGTCTGACTGAGCGAAACCATACAGCTTCACTGGTCTAGCTTGCTAAATTTTTGTTCTTTAAATAACTGTTCTCTTATCTCCTGCATTCAGTAGTTAATGATATTTCTACAGGGAAAACTGCTCCTTAGTCTTCAAAACAATTTTACCGTACTGTACTCATCAACACTAAAAACCTCAATGTGAGTCACTGTACTTAAAAGATACTGAGATGGAGAAGTGAAACAATAAGTGGAAATTAAAAGTGATAGAGGTATACAATATCTTTTTTAATGGCTCTGAGGGATGATGTGATTATGTAGCAATGAAAAGTTGCAGGTTCTCATTCTTTTTTATATGAGACTGTGAAATTGTATCTGGAATTTCAGAGCAAAGAGTGGAGCACCTCGACCTTTCAGAGACACCATATTATACCTCCCCTCCATCTCAGTAGCTACTTTTTCTATAGTTTAGTACTTTATAGAATTTATTATTAAATTCCTTTGAGAGCTCAGGTGTGTTTTTTAGAGTTGGACACTTAGTTAACTTACAGCTCAACACTGAGTATGGGGCCATACATTTTCCAAAATTTATCCTGGTGCTCCAACATACCTGATGCTAGAGCTTTTCAACCACACCATAGTAAACCTGAGTTCCTTCCAGAACTACACTGGTACCTCTTAACTAAGGTTAAGAGGGTCTTGTTTTCTTCTGATAGGAGAGGAGCAATGAAAGAGCTCAAGGAAATACAGGGAATTTTATTGTGTTTCTACCACTTAGTGTGTTACAAAACTGGAATCAGGATTTCAGACTTGCAGAGTGACAAGAAATAGCCTAGATCTGATAGATTCTATACCTGCTTTCCTTTGAGACTGGGAGTAGTGATAACCACACAACAAAATGTACTTTCTGTTGAGGAGTTCAGGAGTTAATATTGCAGTCCTGAGAAAAAAAATTTGGAGTTGTTAAGAAAATAAGATAAAGGCTTCAATGGATTTCAATTTGTATTGTTCTTTAGAGCCTTTCCATTGGGTCATTGTTCACATCTGGTGTGAAATCCAGCTGAAGGCAATTCAAATGATCTCATTCCATTTGCCAGTGGCTGTCATCTCAAAAGCTACCACTGTAGCATCTTGTTGTCAGCTTCAACTGAGAGGCCAGTGGGTTAATGAGAGAGACTGAGATACCTTCTGATCCGGACAGGTGGTCTTTCCAAATCAGGCAGAACTGGCAGAACAGCCTAGCAAAGCTTGAGTTGCCACTGCCTGCAGCTGGAACACTTTGATATCCAGAGCTGTCAGTCCAGAATCTTTCATGAGCTCTGAGTTTGCTTTAGAATATTGAAAAAGGAAGCAAGGACTGCAAAGCTAAGTTATCTGTGCTTTGAGTTTTTATATGCAGCTTGAAGATACCAGCCATTTCTGAATATGCATATGTTTTATCTAAACACCATATGGTTTTGCTGACCTGTGCAATGTTGATATTTCTACCCTAATTTGTATGTGTTTCTCTGTGCAGTGCCTATTTTAGTTGTAGGAAAATGGCTAGAGTGCTGCTGAGTCAGTGCAGCTGCTATAATGAGTTGACCTACTTTTCCTGTCTCATTGGGACATCCATGCATTATTGGAAGAAAATATTAATTGCTAAAGATAATCCTTTCCATGGTAAACTCAGTGTAGAATATCACTTCATCTATCACTGTCTTTTCTTTTCCTTTGCATATTTGTGCCTAAACCCAGTCAAAAAGCAGCCTACACTAATAATACTAGGAACAGTACTAGCTGAGAAAAATATCCAAGTAGCATTCATGTGTAATGACTGTGCAGCCTAAAGTCATAAAGCAAGTACTCAAAGCACCAAAACATGGGTTGCAGCAAGCTATATTTTGTAGATTTTGCAGTGGAATTGTGAAGACGTGAAAAGTCTTAATTCATTCAGAATGTGCTATCATCTTTTAATACAAGCCATTCACTTTTAAAATGAGCTGTAATCTTGTGTCTTATAGGGAGCAATAATCTTTGGTGTTTCATTGAGCTTTTCCAGCTCTTTGACCTGAAGCATTGTGGTTACAACATCCTACAGTGTCCTCTCCTTTTGTCACTTGAGCTATGAAGACAGACCGTCGCCAACTACCTTTGGGCTGTTGCACTATGTGAAAATGAAGGAGTCTTCTTGAAGCAGCAGAATAACGATTAGTAGGGACAAACCCAATGGGATGAGGACAGTGAAATAAAGAAGCAGTCTAAATCTACTTCTGTGACATTCAAAAGGAAGGGCAAGAAGGAAGGACACACATCTTTGGACAGTGTTGTAGGGTGCTGGACTGGCTGCTGTAGGCACATGAACAGCTGGTGGGCCAGGGGTGTGCTTCCTCCTCAGTTCTTTCCCTGTAGCTGCACTCTGTGAGATGCCAAGGAGGGAACTGCTGAAGGTGCGGTGGATAGTGTTTTAGTCCCAGTTTTCACTGGACTTGCTGACTTCCTTACAGATCTGTGAGCCATAAGTAAGTGCCTGGAGAAATACCCTGATTGACAGGCTAGGCAGTCACTGCTGATAGATAACATGAAAAATCGAGAATGGTTTCTCATTAACTGAGAATGTGTACTGCCTTTTTACAAACAAAAGTTTTAGTAATTTTTATTTGGGTGACCTTTTTTGTTAAATTAGCTGTAAAAACATACCCTGTAGTCATTGAGCTAGCTCTTTGTGACTGTTCTAGCATCAAAATCCACCTTCATTTATTGGGATTTTATCTGTACAAAGGCTGAAAGTTTTGACGTCTTGAAAGCACACAGCGCTATTGTAAATGGATTTGTGTCAGGATAAAATAATATTGCCAGAATCTGAAAGCATTCCTGTAAATCCTTCTGCAACTTCAGCCTGAAACTAAGAACAAGAACCACAATGATGTTTAGAAAACTGTCAGGCCTTGTTTTATTTACATTATAAACCCTGTTGGTTAAGGACATCCTACCTAAGAATACCAAGCAATGGGCCTAATTAACACTCTCAAACAAAATGTTACCACTCTTCTTGTGTAGCAAAGGTGAATGCAAAAGCACTGAAAGCGTTGGAGCCTGCACAAACTTTAAAGAAAGTCATTTAGTGAAAGGACAGACTTATAAGGTGAAATACTATATGCAAGATATTTGGGGGGGGGGGGCAAGAAAAGCAATAAGTTCTGCATGATTACCTCGCAAGCCCTCTCTAAACAAAAAAAAAAAATCAGTATTTTTCTTTCAGTAAGTAGATAGGTTCGAGTAGAAGCCTGGTGAGCTTTTTTGTTCCTTTGGAGGTAAGATTAATGAAGTAAATTCAGTGACAGACTGCTGTATTTGTGATTTCTTTCTTTTAGGCAGAAGATTACTGCCTGATGGCCAGAAAACACAAACTAACCACAAACTAGATGCATTCCTTTCCGGGTTAAAAAATAAAAATAAAAAATAAGAAAAAAAAAGGAGTTCTTTTGGCTTAACTAGTCCTTCTATGTCTCAAAATAATAAATCTGAATATTTATAATCTATTAACTAAGATAATGTGGTGGATTGACCCTGGCAGCCACCAAAGCTGCTTTATCACTCCGTTTTCTCAGCTGGACAGGGGAGAGAAAACATAACGAAAGGCTCAAGGCTCGTGGGCCGAGATAAGGACAGGGAGAGATCGCTCAGCAATTAACATCCAGGCAAACAGGCTCAGCTTGGGGAAATTAGTTAAATTTGTTACCAAGCAAATCAGAGCAGGGTAATAAGAAACAAAAACAAGATCTTGAAACACCATCCCCCCCACCTCTCCCTTCTTCCCGCGCTGAATTTTACTCCCAGTTCCCCCTGCCTCCTCCCCTCCAGCAGCGCAGGCTGCGGCCGCTCCCTCACACGCCGCCTCTGCTGCTCCTTCCCCTCAGGGGGGGCTCCTCGCGCTCTGCCCTGCTCCTGTGTGGGTCCCTGCCGTGGGAGACAGTTCTTCGTGAACTTCTCCAGCATGGGTGCTTCCCATGGGCTGCAATTCCTTACTGCCCCAGCGTGGATCCCCCTCCACGGGCTCCACGGGCGTAGCCCCCCAGGCTCGGCCGGCCCCAGCCCGGGCTTCTCCCCACGGGGCCACAGGCCCTGCCAGGAGCTGCCCCAGCGCCGCTGCCGGGGGTCACGGCTCCTGCGGGCACCCCCTGCTACGAAGGGATCCTCCCCGGGCTGCAGGGGGTGGTGTCTGCTCCACCATGGGCCTCCACGGGCTGGGGGCACAGCCTGCCTGGCCGGGGGCTCCCCACGGGCTGGGGGCACAGCCTGCCTCACCGGGGGCTGCACCATGGGCTGGGGGGCACAGCCTGCCCTGCTGGGGGCTCCCCACGGGCTGCCAGGGAATCTCTGCTCTGGGGCCTACAGCACCTCCTTGCCCCCCTTCTGCCCTGACTTTGGGGGCTGCAGAGTTCTCTCTCAAATAGTCTCACTCCTCTCTCTGCCTGCAGTTGCTGTTGTGCGGGGTTCCCTGCCCCCCCGCCGCTTTCTGGAATGTTGTTATCACAGAGGTGCCACCACCATCGCTGATGGGCTTGGCCTTGGCCAGCAGCAAGTCCATCTTGGAGCCAGCTGGCATGGGCTCTGCCAGACTTCCGGAAGCTTCTAGCAGCTTCTCCTAGAAGCCACCCCTGTGTGTTTACTTAAGTTCTTAAAAGTAGCAGTAGGAGAAATTCTGCAATGACCAGCCACTCGAGTCCAGTGATTTACTAACCTTACCTTTGTAGAGCTTAACTTAATGTTTAGTGTAAATCTTCTTGCTTCAATTTAAATGTGTTATTTTATTCCATTAACCCAAGTACTAAAAAAGAATATTTCCGTTCCTTTTTGCAGTAAATTAATATATATACAGCAACCTATTTTGCTTCAGTGGTCTGTAACTGTTTCATTTCTTTTAGTAAGGTCATGTTTTTTAGAAAGACTTCCTTTTTTCCTTTGTTATCAATAAAACGTTACTTGATGTTCGATTGTCAGTGCTGTTGTCTTGAGAATGCTCGGTTACTTGGCTTTGACTGGGGGATTCCAGAGGAAGCCTCACAAGGACCCTGCAAAACTCATTAGGTGAGGCCAGAGGAAAGGATGGTCTGCAACAAAACAGGTTCAGTTCCTGTGTCTGTAAGAACTTTCATATAGGTTGCAAAAAAGCTACCTTGGATGAAAGATTCAATAATGTAATCAAGGTGCTGAGAAGGGTTGATTTAGGGCCTTACTAAACATGACAGAGAGGAGGTATTTCGATTCAGAAAGTTGAATCAGTCTGCTCTTGGTATTACCAGTCAGAGATGATTCTCTACTCCCCTTGAAAAAAACCCAAAGATTCACACTAGTGATAAACATCCAAAAAAATTATTTTTGATTTGTGTATATATTTTTGAGGGAGGTATGGCTATAACAAAGCATGTGTTCCTAAGCCTTGGAACAATCATTTACAATAAAAGATCATTAAATACCTCATGAAGAGTGTTAGAAAATAAATTGTAGAAGTTGTAAGGAGAAAGGAAGCAATATTTTATTCAAGATAACAAGTAAAACTGGCAAAGATCTATTGAAAAAATCTTTATTCTTATCTGCATGTCTTTTATATACTGGCTTTAAGGCAAAACACTGTGTTCCATTATTTGATGATATGTGTAGAAGTGTTGCAACAAATAGAAGTTATTTAAGTAAAATATGCCTGAAATCAGGGTGATGTAACTTCCAGGGTTCATGAAGTTACACATTCAGGTATTCTACTCACAATATATAATCTTGCCAGAACTTAACACTTTCAGAGAGCTTTATCTGACTGAGTGGGGTTGATTCAGGAGAGTGGCTCACGTACTGTAGTGCTGGTAGGATAGAGCACCGAGATTTAGCATAGCCTGGTGATGCTGATAGACACACCATCAATTTGGAGATTTCTGCACTGGGTGTGCTCTTAGATTCATTCCTAAACTAACCCTGGGATAGCTGCCAGGTCTACATAGCAAAGTCCAGTTTCATGCAGAGATGCTGGCTTTAATCCTGGAAGCAGGACACTGTGTCCGGGATACCCAACATGCTACCCTAGGGCAGTGCCATCCTCCTAGTGTTAGGCCTCCAGTTCTGGAGCGAGGTTTATATTAGAATTAGCTGAGATATCACAGCATGGTGCATCCTTGCACAGTTGAAATATCCTTAACGTGCAGTCCTGGTTGGATATCTGTGCCATTAGATCCTTGCATCCTGTATATGCTGATCAGCCAAGGGAGCAAGCTTGTAAGTTGATGTGAAATTTAACACTGTAGAAGAGATGACATCAAAATGAAAAAAATGAGTGGCCAAAGCACAGAAGTTTATGTGGAAATGGGGGCATGAAAATTAAATGAATGGCAGCCATTTCACTGCTTAAGTCACCCCAGTACCCTGTTTTACTAGAGTTCATAAAAGAGTATAAAGTAATGATGCCAGCTGCCTGCACGGAACATATTTTTGGTATTTGCTATGTAACAGTGTCTTTCCTAGACAGCTACTCAATTCCCAATGCTTTGGGCAGAGCCCTGTGTTCCTGCCAGGCTACCAGAATGCAGCATCTGCTCCTCTTCTGCCAGCAGAGTCTGGCAGTAGACCCAGTGTGTCTGGCACAGGAAGATCAGCACAGATTTTCTTCCCTGTGTGGAACAGGCTTACCTGCTGGTCAGGAGACTCCTAGGCCATGGTCCCTCCTTCTGGGATCTGCATGGAGAAAAGTAAAGAGGCTCTGGTCATCCATTCTTCTAGCAGATGTAACGTCATGGGTTTTAGCAACTTAAAGTATCTGTTAGGCTGTTTGAATTATTCCTATGCACAGTGGTCCTGGAGCTACTGGGGTATAGAGTACTGAGATTCATCAGCTGCCCTTCCTGGCTCAGGCTGTGATCTCTGTGATGTTATGTGAGTCTTTCTCCTAAAAAGCTTTATTTGGGTAAGGAGCTGCAGTCTTTTCCTGTTATTGATTCAACTGGCCCCTTTGCACTGTGTGTTCTGATTGTCCTCCTTATAGTGGGAATGGAGCAGATATATATTTCTTTATCCCTGTGGACCATTTAACTGATGTTACATTTCAGCATTAAATATTAAAGTCACAGAGATGGTTTATGTAGCAAAACAATAAAGCATTCATAATTCTTCTCCCTCGCAGGAGAAATAATATAACCATACAATTTAACGTAAATCTTCAGCTAGCTCTAGACATATGTAAAGTTGCTCATTATTATTAGTTTTGCTCTTCCACAGTCCAGTCATTTTCTTCATTCCCCTCTGAGACTTCTGCCTGCAATTTCTCTCTAAACTCTGCATTAGATATTCTGTTTCAGTGCAGTTCTGAAAATTGTGCATTTCTTATTATAAATGGTGTTACAGATGTACTGACAACAAGTGGTTGGACACTGCTTCATTTGGAAGATTTAAACATTTCCCCATGCTAGGGTTGGACCAAATATGATCAGGAAGAAAAACATTTATTATTAATGTTGTAGAGCATATTTCCAATTTACATACATGCATATAGTGACTAATTATACTTCAGTATTCATTGTCGTTGTTCCCCCTGCCATCCCCTCTCCCGAAACAAACTTGCCTTTGCAAGCTTGGAGTTTCAAAGCTGTAATATTTAGTAGTATTTGGAAAATAATGCTGATATTTTTGTTTGAATACTGCTCAAGATTTCACTTGGACTGTATACTGGTGGATTAACATGATAATAGGAATGTATACATACATGAGTGCATAAAAGAAATGACAGATAGATACATGGAAAGTACATTTTGAGTTGTCTGAGTGTGTATGGTTCACATAGTCTGAAAATGTTAATGAACCTCCACAGTCCTCTCTGGGAAAAAGCTAGCATTTTAAAAAGACAGTCAGAATTCTGCATAAGGAGAAAATTCTGAAACTGACCCAGGTGAGGGAAATAACTTGGAGTGACATTATGTTCCTTATGCCCGAGGAATATTTTAATCCTATCAGGACCTAATCTATATTATGGATGCATATGAGGAAAGTAAAGATAATTTTGGATAGTGAATGCTCACGGTGTGCTCTTGACGACTTCAGTTAAATTCAGTCACCCTTTATAAAGACTAAATCAAATGAATGTATGTTATTTCCCCTTATACTTTTACAGATCTGCATACAATATTTAAGGTCAGTACAAGGTAAAGTTATCCTGCTTTTATGTAAAATACTTTTAGTTACTGTCTCTTCATGTATTTGTAAGAGAAATTCTTGTTTTGTCTATTAGTTTCTGAACCTTGTCCTTATTTCCATATTTTTTTTCTTATTTGCAAGCATCTTTTTTTCACTGATAGTTCATATTTGGATGCATTTGTATTTTCAAAAGCAACTGCAGTGCAGTCTATTTAAATGCATTGCAAAGCATGTTTGCATTATTGTAAATAATACATAGTGCAACTGCAAATTATTTCACTTCTTTTTAGTTGGAATACTGGCAATACAGTCATGGTGAAGCGTAACTATGAGGTGCTCTGATGGTGGAAATATGTCATTATATACAATGAATTTTTCTCAATAAAGCCAGATACAACAGTTATCAAACAGCTGGGGACTAATCACATCAGAAGTAGTCTCTGGGTGCTATAGAATCACATTTCCTCCTAAACTTTGTTACTTAAGACACTGTTAATTGGAAAATTAGTCTTGTCTGTGATATAGGTTTACCAAACATTATTAGAGGTAACACACAAGAGTGCTAAAACTGGAAGTTTCCATTTTTTTGCCTTGATTGTTAGGAAGTGTTTTTTATTTTGTTTCTTTCACTTTGCCATGTGCATCTGCTTTTCACTTTGGGATTTCTTTTGGAATTTTCTTTTAGGCCTTCCAATTACAGTTCTTCAAGGGGATAAAAGAACTTTTAAAATCTCTCTAACTGTACATGAACCTGTCCATTTGTCCAAACAAACCCCCCAGATTAGATATATGTTACATTTTATGGTCTTGTAGCAATTTTTTTTTACACTTCCAGAAAGAGTGAGATCTGCTCAGCAAATGAGATTTAATTAAAATGAACAAAGTATGTAGTTAAATAACCTGATCTTAGACTTTCCTACTTTAAATACATCTCATGCCTGCTTCACTAGAATTCCAATCTCAGAAAAAGAAGAATCTGTACTGAAGCTAAAGAAAAACTGTCACACTTTTAAGACATGGTCTGTTTGCAAAGCTATGGGCCATTTGATGGATTTATCATAGTAGTTCTTGCAAATCATACTGTTATACGCATGAACTAATTATAATTCCAGTTATTAGATATTATTAGCTATTACAATTATATATTATATTCTTATATATTATTATATATAAGAAATATCAGTTATTAGAGATATTCTTGTAGTAAAAGATCTCTGTTTCTGCTAGTCCCATTTGTGTCTTACTACAGAAGAAAAGCTTGAGGGCTTTTGATTATTTTCTTTCTGTCACAGACAACCATGCTATATGATCTCCATGTGCCAGTTAAGTCTTACCTTGCCATGGACAGGCTGTTGAAATACTTTTTTCCAGAGTTTTAGATGTTTTCTTACTTACTGAAAAGACTCCTGGGCTTGTGAATCTCATACCAATTGCAAACTTAAGATTCATGACTGTTGAGATGTTCAGACTCATATTACTCAAAATGAACGTAATCTATTATTTTGGTATTGATGGGAACCAAATTTCTTCCCTGGGTTTTAGTGGGTCTGGTGAAGAGCTAGAGCTTTTACTTACAGAGACTGAGAAAGGCAGAAAAAATTTTGTTGCACTTGTCAGGAATACAGAAATTATTTCCCAGATAAGGACAATCAATTACACTGTCTGAAGACCCGTACTGAATGATAGTACTTCTTCCAAAGCACACAAAACTGTGCAATTACTATTAATAATGTATGTGATTAAACATTTTGCAATTGATCACACAGGACCAAATCTTAAGGCCTTTACTCTATTACTTCAACAATTTCCTAGTTTAAGTTTATCTTTACAAATAGTAGCATTCAGTTGTGTGCATAGCTGGCTGTGTAACCATGTGCTTCTCTGACCGTTATCCTGACCTGCTTTGCCTCTCATTCTTTTTGTTCATTGCTATACCCACTGGGTATGTCACCTTAAATTAGCTTCTGAACTCCTTAGGGGATGACAACGTATCAGTTTGTGTTTGGAGTTTCCAGAACCAGTCAGTAGAAGCTATATGTAAAGCATGAAAGAGGCTGTATGTGCATTCTGGAAAAGATGAGGCAGAATTTGACCAAGAAATACTTAGAATTAAATAGGCAGGAATGATCAGTGAGTGAATTCAAAGACACGTTATGCAGTTTAACAAAGTGTAACCATCCCATCTGACATGCCTGAAGACGTGAGTTGTGCACCTTTTCCTGTACAGCAAAACAACAGGACAATTCATGTATTAGCTGCTGCAAGAGCTGATGTAATATGCTTCCTGGAATGAAAAATTCAAAACAGTAATTAAAACTCCCTATTTTAAAATATTTTAATAGCTTTGTTTTTGAGGTAGGTGTGAATCTACTTTTACTGAAAACCGAAAATGCTTATTTTGAGTGCAGTACTTGTATCTCGTAGAAGAGTTGCAATCTGAGAGTCCCTCTGATCAGTTCTTTTATTTTAGGCCCATTGGTGAACATGCGGTGCATTACAGTCAGTTGTCTTTGGGAGAGGAAAACCTTGCTTCAATGCCTATATGCAAGATACACAGTTTACCAGGGAATCCGGTCTGTCAAAGAGGACAGGGACACAAGAAAACAGATTTTTGAATTCCAGACATCATTTTAGTATTTCTGAATGTGTTTCAGTGTGATGTTCCTCCTTTCAGCAGAAAGTCAGTATTCCAGAGAAATGCTGAGTTTCAGTTAGAATGCCCTTAGTTAGTGTTATCAGTGTGAGTCCTGACACTGGCTACGATAGGCCATGTTAACATAGCTGACGATGACTGATGGGTGTCAGGTGGTGCTCATATAAGCAGCTTTGCCAGCTGAAGGTAATGATGGGTCTTGGCACAGGGTGGGAAGGGTGACTTCTTCAGTATACACAGCAGCTACTGGAATAAAGCTTATGAACAAAGCTCCATCTTCCAGTGTCTTGGTGCATTGCTGCTGTTCCTTTTTCAAGGTATTGACTATTACAACTAAACTCTTCTTTTAGTTGTTTTAGGGAGAGGTATTATCTTGGTGTTTTTCAAACATGGTATATTTAAATGTGATTACTATGTTTGTGCCCCTCTTGCTAGTGAGAAATTTAATCAAAATCTGCAAGTGTTTAGCATTTGCTGTTTCATAAATTGATGGTAGCAATTCAGAGGTCTTACAGTGCAACTGGGGAAAATTGAAGGTGTTTAAGGACTAAGAAGAGCAAAGATTACTCAGCTAGCAGTCTCCTTGAAAGTACAGAGAAAAAGTATAGGGAAGAAGGCATGCAGATAGCGGGTTATACTATGTAAGTATAATTCTGCACTGAATTACGTTCTAAAATAAATCCTTTACATCTTCTTCATGGTGTTTGTAGTTTGGTGTCACCACAGCTGCATATAAATGTTTAAAATTCTGATATTATTTTGAACTGGATAGAGTAATCTTTAAATTAAGTAAGTAAACAGATTGAATGTACCAGTTCTATTTCACAAGAAAGATTGTTTTTCAGCTTAAAATTTTTGGGGTGAAGCTTCATCTATATATGTACTGTCATTACTTCATTAAAGATACTAATATGACTTTAAAAAGTTAACAATACCCTTTTGCTATAAAGTTTATATTGAAATCTGATTTGTATTTTTCTTCTGGAGACTTATTATAACTAGACAATATTACAATAGTTGGTTCCTGTTTACACTTTCCTGCTTTTCTAGTGAAATATGCTACCCAGTCTAAACTATTGAATGTTCAATCCCAGCAGATTCTTAATTTTGTCAGAATATCATTTAAAGCCAATAAAAACATGAATGGAACAGCCAGTATGGCTGTTTGGGTCACAATTTTATGCAATACTTTCATTTGAAAAATCAGACTTTATGCTATATTTGAAGGAGCTTCTTGAGTCATGATACAGTCTGCAATTTAAATTAACTTATCCCTGAATTTTCATCCAAAGTTATGTAATGTCCTAAATTACATGAAAAGCTAGTAAGTAATTAATCCATTTTGCACATTTAAAACCTCTAGTTGAAGTACAGTGATTTGTAATTATCGTAAACAATTTATTACACTAATAAAATAAATGAAAATGTATTTGTTATATAGTTCAACAGGGATTTTGTAGTATACTTCTTTTCACTCCATAAAGTTACCAATGTGAGAGAGGGTTCTACTTTGTTATTTTGCCACTATTTAATGCATGTTTCTTTTGATTTAGATTCTGAATATGTGCCTTTAGTTGATCAGCTTTTAGTTAACAAAATAGTTCAAAGCCACAGGTGGATCAGGGATCTGGTGAATATCTGAAACGGTGGAGTGAGAAAGTGCAAATTCTGTGTTTTTCATGGAAATCAGGAGCATGTCAGAGCAAGAAGTGTCCTGAACAAAAATAATAGACAAGTATAGGAACCATTTAATCCCTTCATTAGCCTGGAAAGTCCAGCAGGAAACTTTAAAGCCCCATACAGAGCTGGTTGTTTTCATAGCTGCCTGACAGTTGCACTGTGTGACTTCAGCTTTCTGCCCTGCTAGACTTTCTGGGTAGTAGGAGATCCAGCCCTGTCTTTACAGGGAGAAGGGCAGCAGGGTGAAACATGCCTCTTTGCAGCTCTAGATGATAAACTGTCTCCTCAAATGAGAATATATGGTCTGGAAGAAATGAATGTAGGGACCCCTGAGACATCACAAAATGTGTGTGAAAAACAAGAGTCATGAAAGGACTGTCACAGGATGAATTTCATAACCTTGGCTGTTCAGGCCTTCTAAATAGACAACTGTTTGAGCACTGGTCTTTTTTCTTCTGCTTTTTCTATGCACTAAGTACACATTCACCCAGTTCTGTAAAAAATACTTTGAGTTGAAAACAAAAACCAACTCAGCGAAATAATTCGCTCTGCTGTTGTGCTTATACCAGGCACAGCGCAAAAGCCTTTCAGAGCAGGAGCATCCTCATTATCTAGAGAGTCTCTCAGCCTCTTGTATGGTTCCTTTTGCTGGGTGACAGAAGCAGGTACCTAAACATCCCTGTCTCCACTGCTGCAGCCTCTACTGTACACACTAGGTGGGTTATTTCATATATAATGATTTAACTCCCTGTTCTTTCTCAGTCCTCTTAAGCATTTATTTTTCAATCTATACGTTAAAAGCATTTTGTGATGCTTTCCAGTTCTGTGGTCACCTTGTCTCTCAGTTATCAACGCTTCTGACATTTTGTTGGAAGGTGCAGTAGTGCTTCTTGCTCAGCCATATGGTGCGAGCCCACACCACTGGCTTAAGATAATCGAAGGTGAATCACCTCCCATGCTTCAATCCTTCAGTCAATCCACTCTCATTTATGTGTCTCTTTATACCTGCTGTGATCATATTCCTCCCATGCAATACTGCAGCTCTCTTTCAGAGTGCTGTTCATTTCATCTGCATGTCTTTTTGTTGCCTGTTTGGGTTCTACAGTTATTGCCTTTTAAGTCCTGTGTTTTTTGGTTTTTTTTTTTTTTTTTTTTTTTTTTTTGTATATCACTGTTTCTGTTTGGAATGGCATGCACTTCTTAGTCCTCAGGAACGCATTTCTTTTCTGCCCTTCAGGTATTGCCCCCAAGCTCTCAATTTGATGTTAAGTGCTTCAGTAGTGCTTTAGTCTTGTCTCCAGTGTGCTTAAACAGATGCTGAACTTTAAACATAAGTAGTTATACTATTAAAATTTAAACACATGCTTTTCACAATTCAGAATGGATGGTACCTTTAGCATTTTCCTGAATGGGAGGCTAAAAGCCTGAATTTGAAGGTTTATAAATGTCATTAATCTTTAGTGAATACTGAGCACATAACTATAACATTAAGTGCTTTCCTAAGTAAAGGTGTTTTACCCTGATTTTAAGTTCTTTCCAGCAAGAAACATATTTTTGTTTTTCTAATTACCTGCAGTAACTGACCAGGAAAAGATATAAGCTTTTACAGATAACTAGGAGAAGGTGTTGTACTAGTTCACTTCTCTATTGTCTCATTAGGCAGGGATCTATTTATCATTCTCAGATTCTGTAGGCAAGATTTTCCTGCTGATTCTATACAAATGTAACGTATACTTACACAGAATTGTCAGCTAAACTTTAGTTACAGCATTATTTTGCCGTTTGATGCTATTACTGGATTTCTCTTGTGAAAGTGAGTGTGTGCATGTATTTCCTTATCTGTTGCTTGGAAGAGCAAGCAACATCTGTGATGGAAGAGAGCATTTGTAAAAGAAGGACAAAAGGTATAAAACTAATATTTAAAATGTGATTTAAAAAATAGTTTTATTACACATTATTTTATGTACACTGTATATAGACAACTATTACTCCTCTCCTACTCCAAAGTTTCTGGAATACTCTGCTTCCTTGAAAATATTTGTTTATGGACTGCAGAAAAATCAAAAGAAGTTGGTACTATTGTGATGGAATTCATAAAAAATGTCATTTGCAGAATCGCCTCAAAATATTTCTGCTTGATTTTCTTTGAAAAGCTTGCTTGTCTGAGTAGAATGACTGAAAAATGGTATTGTACAGAAAAAGCCCCGTTATGAATGCCTAAAATTTTTGAAGTTATTTTTGAATAGATTGATTCATATTCAGATTAACTTCCTGCCAGATGGAGGGAATTTACAGTAAATCAGTTTTTGGCAGGAGAGAAATAAAAACCTGACAACATCTGCTTATTTATAAAAGTTGCCCTATTTGTTCTCTGTATTGGTGGGGCACATAAAGAAAGTTTTATTACCAATAAATTGTGGAATCTTAAAGCTTACAGGGATGAGAAGGTATTTGTGTTGACAAAGAGGCTGACAACTGGGCATGTTTATATAGTGTAAGCACCACCTTTGCATAATACAGCCATTGAAGTCCAGCATCTATGTATCCGTTGAGCTTCTGTTCAGCAGCGGGTCTCGGTGCAGGAAAAGCCTTACAGTTGCCAGAAGTTGTTTTAGGCTGTGATCTTGCAGACATGTCTATGTAGGCAAACTCATCAAAGTCAAATGTTCCACGTTCAGAAAGAAGGAAAGCTCATGAGTATGCAAAATCCTAATAGCCTCCTTTTGACCCATACAAATCAAACTATTCTATGGTCCTATTAATATTTCTGTTCGCAAGTTCATGCGTTGCTTTATAAATGGGATATTGGAGTGCTCAGATATTAGGTCAGTGTATTTGGCTGATGCTTTGTAATGACCTTAACATGATGGGTGTGCCTGATTTTTTAATAAGCAGTTTGTTTTTACTATTGACTCTTTTAATGTACATTAAAAGAGAAAGCTCAGGCCCTCTTGGTGTCATTGATGTCCAAAGTAATGGCTCAAAACTGCTGAAGTCAGAGGTTAGATGACTAAAGCAGGAGTTAACAGCATACTCCTGGTGTGAATAGCTAACCCAACAATCCTTCAGTAGTTGCGATTCCAGATCAACAGTAGGTGGAAGCTGCAGGCAATGAAAGGGCACAGTCATATTTCACACACCTAACTTTTTTTTACCAAAAATTTACCAAAATTTACCATGCTATTCTTGTCTACCAAAACATCTCTCTGTAGAAATAGAGGTAGAACAGTAATTTTATTCTGCCCTGTAAGTTTAGACAGAAAACATATACTTGGAGTGTCAGTAACACATTTACTAAAAAAGAAGATTTAGAAAGTTAATTGTCTCTTATTTCTCCTCCTCTTCCCAGGAATGGTTTTCAGTATATTGTAATTTGGGTTGAGGATGAATCCAGTCAGCATCATTTCCATCAAGGTGACCACTAAGAAACTGCCCTTGATAAGGGATAGGATAAGTAATCCTCACAGCATACCTAGTCTTCTATGGGCAACCAATATTTATAAGCAATGTCTTCTGCTACACCAATTAATGTGGGTGAATAAAATAAAGCACACCAGCTGTTCATCAAGAGCTAAAGTTATGTTAATAATTGAACCAACTTAGCAGGTGCACCCAAAGGATAGTCATCTTATGGAGCTTCTGAATAAACAATTTCTTTCTGTTATCTAGACTGGCTTTAAAAAGGCAGAGAAATCCTGCTTCTCATAAAGGAGGGAGCTAAGGAAGTCTACTTTCATTTTTGTTCTTCCCAGAAAACATAATAAGGTTGCAGCAAGAAAAGACCATGGCTAGCAGAGGTGATGTAGAAAAGTACTGTTAGCTTCAAGTACTGAAGGAAAGTGATAAATGAGTAGAAAATGAAATTGTTTGTTATTTTCTCCTTAAAACAAACTGCTTTTCAGGCTAAGACCCTGTGTCTTGCAAATAGACATCTGCTGAACAGGGGTGTTCCACTTGCTGCCTATCGGATGCTCCAGAGGAATGGAGATAAATAGGGAGTCTAAAGTTTGCAGAATCATGCCATTTGAAACGGAACCTCTTCAGCAATTTTTTTCTTATAGATTTAAAGCCTAGTCCTGCAGGATCTACACATACAAGCCTCATAATGACTCTTTGGGAAACTGCCTCCTTTTAGAGAAGTTAACTGAAACTATTTCAAATATGTAGGTTTCAAAGACACAACAGGAAGATTTAGACAATGCTTTTCTATCGTGTATTATATCTTCAGTCACCTCAAATATATCAGTATTATTCACATTTTATGATTGTGAAATGGAGATAGTCAGATGACTACCCTGGAGCACCCACTACACCCCAAGAAGATCCAAGAGCAGAGTCTGTGTGTTTTTACATCCTGTCTTTTTTTCCTCCAGGGCCTGTTGTCTTCCTGTTTCTCAGCCAGGTCTTGAACTTCTCTATTCTGCTTTGTTTACAAAATACAAGGTGAAACAATACTTGCACTTAAATATTTCAGGAGATTGTTTTCATCATTCTTAGGGACAAGAGAGTCCCCTAGGGACTATGGCCAAGTAGACGTGCAATCAGACTCCTAAATATACTTCTACCTTCACAGCATATAGTTCTGGTCAAAAAGAAAAGGCTGTGCAGTCATTTTTTAATATTCTGACAGGGAACATAAGTCACTGACCTTGAATATCTTAGTGATTGTATTCAAGGAAATGAAAATGAGTTTGTATAAATAATAAAATACATTAATTAGATAAAATATAATTTAATGCATGGAAGAATTCTAAAAATTAATTTGAAGTTCCTAATGGTTTAAAATGTCAATTTCTTTTCACAAATGTGTTTTTGTGCAATTCATGTTTAAGAAATGTAATCTATACATTGTGTATGGTAACTCAGACCTTTCTTCAGTAAAATGCTGGAGCACATTGAGCACTTAACTAAGAGAAGATTCACACACGTTAGGGTAATTATTTGCCTAAAAGATCTCTTAGAAGTTCTATATTATAGATTTGTTTACAATGGCAAGAGCAAGTGGCAAGATTCTGCAGTTAGGTTTACAGTCCTCTTGCATTTTAACTACTCTTTCAAACATTATTTGCTTTTTCAGACTCTCTGTCCTTCTACTTGGAAGAGAAATAATGAGTAAAGCCAAGTAATTTTGGGGCATGATGAAAATGGAACGAAGAAAATTGCTTTTTCATGGGCTTTAACAAAAGCCCTTATTTTTGAATGGCTGATGAATCAAGTTGCTGGGGATTGATTGGCAAACACTGGGAACAATCCTTTGTTGTCCATTATTGACATACGGGTTGGCTAGACTTGGTTATGAACCTCTGCTATTTTTCTTCTCAGTGTCTGCAGTAGTATTTTATTAAACATTTTATAAGATAAGTGAAGGAACAGTTTGAATCCTGAGCTTTTACCGCATATTTACTTACTCTCTGAAGTGTCCTGGACAAAATTTGAACATGGGGACTGCAGAAAGATACTTGCATATTTGAGTAAATCCTTTTTGAAAGTGTGAAAACGTGCAGAGGTAGACAGTAAGCAGCCATGTAGTTTTTTTTTTTTTTTGGGAGAGGAGTGCTTGAGGGGAGTCCTGGTATTAGGGTAGGCAAGGAAATTGGAGCTGAAGTTAAAATAGTTCTGTATTCAAAATATAATTAAAATGATGTGATTTTTTTTCTTAGTGCATATTTAAAATTAAAAGTAAAAATGTTTCATTTCATTAAAGGCAAAACCAGTCATTATTCCCTTTGAGTTTTCTTTGTTTTCTTTTAAACAGTATCTGTGTCAAATTCACTGACATTACAGAAGTAAAATTCTGAGAAAAAAACATTTTTGCTCCTTATTTCTGTAAATGTGTTAGAAAACTTTTAGTTCAATAAATGGCACTTTTTCCTTTCCTTCATTTTTGTTCTTCTCCCTAAATTTTAATTGAGAGAATAAGCATACTGTAAATACATGCCTAAATATATAGGTTGCTTTTCAATACAGTACTTTTTTATAATCTTGCTTTCTTAATTTGACCTAAGAATGGGGAAGTTTGCACCATGTGTTGTGTCACAGCTTATATTTAAAATAAGAATCAAATCAGATGACTCTTAGGACCCATAGAAAGTTGTTAAGTGGCAATAATAATAACAAAACAATATTTTGGCCTTCCACAGCCTGAAAGTGTAGTCTTATTTATTAACATAAATTGATTAAGCTTAGTAACAAGAACAGGGTGAACAGTGCAAAACATTTTGTATATGTATTCACCTGGATGTCAAGTGAACCTATTTCACACGTTTCTGTTGCTTCCTGAGTTCTCTTGCACTGACTGGGCTTTTGCCAGAGTAAATGCTTACAGGAAAAAAGAATGCTAAGTCTCCATTTTTTAGCACTTTTGGAAAACTTAAATTTGTTTCCCATCAGAAATTCCTGCAGGAATCTATTAAGACCCGTGCTTATCTAATTACAGAACAGATGCCTGCTTAGGAAAGTTGATGTCTAATTTGAATGCACCCCCATACCACCATGTCTGGTAAAGAACTTTGTAAGATCACATAACGTATGGATATCAGAAACTAAATGATCTATCAGTTCTGATGTCATCTGGGTCACTTTAAACAGGGAGGTACTTTACTTTGCACTGTTCTTTTCAGTGTGTCTTCCCACTAGTAATGGCAGAGAGACTTAACCAAGAGGAAAAAGCCACTACTAGAAGCAAGAGAATTGTGGTATTATAACAGGAAACAATTAAATTGGGTATAATTTGTGACTTAATTTAGAGAAACTCTCTACAGCTCTTAACTTTTTTTATGGTTTTGAAAATTTTCTGTGACGACAAATATTCATTATGCTTTCTGCATTCTTGTGAACTAAGCAAGTTTTATCTTCATTATGTTTCCATTTTGACAAGATACAATAAAAGTGTGAAAATCACAAAATGAACAGGTTATCCATTCAAGTGATTTTTCTTAGGAAGAAAAGATATCAATAAAATGTTTGATATTTTTTCTGTAGCAGAATAACATGCATTTAAATGTAAGAAAAATTCTGTAGAAACTGAATCACTAGTTTGTTTCCCTGTTCTTTTGCCATAAATACAGTATTGAATCTTTGAATGGTTCTTTAATTACATGTCTTAGAATTATTTTAATCCACTGCTATTCCCTCCACTGTTACTAGCCTTGTTATCTTCTTTTCAATATAGCATCATTATTGGGAAATTTTAGAAAAAAATATTGCCTGAATTTAAGGCAGATTTTGCAGTGTCTGTACTTTTTCCTGCTGAAAGATTGAAGAAAATTGTGGAAAAGGTAGAGTGCAAAAAAACAGTGATACTTGAGCTGATAAAAAAAATGTCCTGTGAACACCAGAACATACATATATCTGTTACACATCTTATACTTATGCCATTTGGCTTCACCAGTGCCTAGATTCAGTAGCCCATTGGGCATAGTCTGGTGGAGGGAAATGGTGTGCCAGACATAGCAATGTTCTGTTTAACATAAGCCTCCCAAACTGGAGTCTTTTTGACATATAGAAAGTTTCTTCAACAAAATTTAGCATTTGATAATACAAGAACACACCATGCCCCCAACAATTTAAAGCCACATTAGAAAATTTTCAATTATTGTGGCAATTTTTGCTAATTTTACATCTTTATTTGGGGAAGCTAGTCATGTCCAGCAGTGGCTTCATGTACCTGGGAAGTATTTTTATTACACTTTAGTGGGTAGTAGAGGAGTTACAAAGTGTTAACAGAGGATCAGATATTTTAAGCAACTGTCCCTATTATTGTGCATTCTTCATCACCTGAACTCAGAGACAGAAATCGCCATAAATGTAAGGAAAGGAACTGAGGTACAGTCTTGCTTTAAAAGTATGCTGAGGCATCGACTTCCGACTCTCACAGTGCATTTAAAGAACAGTGGAAACCACTCGGATCAATCTTCCAACTGCAGTTGTAGCTTCAGAGGTGTCTGAGAGAACCCAGTAGAATCTGGAAAGGACAGCTGGCATCACTTTTTCAGAATCTCCCCCTAATGCCATTAGGGTGGAGAACTCACAGGTCTCTTTGAAAGAGGGTCTGGTGTGGGAGTTAAACTCTCTGATTTTTCTGGTGAAAAAGACATTTCACACACTATATTCAGTTCTGTTACTTGATTTTAAGGAAAACCTTGTGGGACGTAAGTGGAAGAGGTCAATTTATGCCCTATCTGTCAGATATGCAAAAAACTTGTGCATCTTCACTTTGTAAACATTTTGAGCAACAGTTTTCTTTTCTTTATTATTGCTATGTTACATAAGTATTGCAAAATGCATTGCCAGTAATAAAATGTTAAAAGCTTGCCAAAATCATTAGGTTCTATACACTTACTATTAGACTGAAGAAGTGCTGCATGTTCATCACCAGCTGTTTTTCCAAATGTAGTGATGCATTATAGAGGCACAGTGCTGAATCCAGTAAGCATGTTGAAAAGATGATACTACTTGTCTTGTAAAGAATCACAGATTGGTAGAAACATTTTAAATTCAATTATGGGTTCCAACCTCAATTACTTTAAGAATCATTCTTGCTAATTTATGGAGTTCATAGACAAATATTCTTATACATAATTATTTTTCATTTGACGATAAACAGAGGAAGTAAACCCAATATGGTCCAAGTCTTGCATGCAGGTAAGCCAGCTGGTAAATACACATTACTCTCAGAATACCTGCTTACCAGTGAGTTTAGGAACAGTTTATCTATAATGTCACTTCCACACTAAGAAATTCTTTCCTCTGGATGACTAGCCTGTAGTCCTGCAAGAGGGTGCATCTTTGGGGACCGGCACTTTCAGATACGACAGCTCAGTGATGGCAATGCAGTTCCTGTGTCGCTAAGTAGAAAAATGAACAGCAACATTTCTACTCTACTGCTTATCGTCCAGGCCTTATGCGATCAGTGAGTGATGAAGTTGCACTTCTCATTTCCTGCCTTGCTGTAGGAAAATTAAAGTGCAAGGGTTTTTATGTTTACATATGCTGGTACAGAAGGTATTAGTCAGAAAGGCCAGGGGAAAAATATTGTTTTGTTTCAGCAATAGCAGGAAGGGGCTTCTGTGAAGTTACCCTCCGAGAGCCTTCTCTGATCACCCCATTTCTAGATGGAGCTTATTCCGTCTGAAACTAAATGGCATTTGGATCTCCCCAAAATCATCTGGATTTTTATGCTTATTCGCTGCCCACTAGGCTGATATCCCTCTTTCCAGATCCAGTAGTGTTTTTTCTTGCTAGTGAGGTAGGATTCTTCAACATAAAAGCAGATTCCTGTGGATGAACAAAGGAACTGGAAACTATGGTGCTGATATAGTACGATTTTCAGAATCTGGATAAATTGTTTCTGTGATGGGTTGGCTAAATTGTGAATATGGATAGTTTTCCATCTCTCTCTCCTTTCAATTTTTATGCCTTTCAGCATTTTTGCTTTCCTTTTAAATTTTTCCTCCTTTTTTATCTTGTTCCTTCTATTTTTCTGATAGCATCTGCACTTTTCTGTGGAGTTTACCCTTCAGCTGAATTCTCTGTGGTGGTGAAATAAACTAAGGGCAAAGTGCTCTCTAGATTGGCTGAGCTAAAAGTTGATAAAACTAAAATGTGTGCTGGCAACATCTTTTCTATTACTAAAACATTGTTTAAAAAGTGTTGTTGAGAAAATCGAAGAAAATTCACTGATAGTCCTGTATGAATGAGGTGTTTAAAAAAACCCAAACCAACAAAACCCACCCACCCACCCACCGACAAAAAAACAACCCCAAACCAGAAAAACTCTACAGCCCTTGTAAACACTTTCTCTGTGCTGCCCTCATCTATAGTAACAATTACAAAAAAATTAAGGCAATTTACAGGAATTTCAAAGAGGTATTAGAGTATCTTGTCAGTTTGGAAAACGTGGAATTTTAAACTAGTAAAGCATTCTGTCATATCAAAATTCTTTCCAGGTCCTTTTCGTATGTCTTATTCCATAATTTGAAAGAGTGTGTACTTATGTTTAACCAGAGCATCAGTTAATGTTGGCATTATTGTAGTTTCAATGTTTGGGATTTTCACGTGCTTTGAATTTGGTTTTGCTGCTGTAGTGTGGTCCATTAGCTTTTGTGTGGTGCTTGTCCTTTTCCCTTACAATTGTTAGCTTTTGTTGTTTAATGCCAGTAGGGATGTAAAATTATTGTTTAAAAGCTTCTTGATTAGGCTGTGTGATATTATTCTAGACAGTAGTCAATATCTGCAACAGTAGTCAGTTTTGTCTTTCTGCAAATCATTAAAGAGCTCCATATTTCATATTTTCCTCCCAACAGGTTCTATGTGTTGCTACAATATATCTAATAGTTGAATTGATATATACTGCTGTATTAAAGCACTTGTCTCTTTAGAATATTTTGCTCCATTAAGTTTATTCATATTTTATGAAGTATTCAAATTTTATTAGAATAATAATCAATGCTGTTTTCTTGTGTACGTGTCATCTTGTCCTTTCACTAGAAATATTAAAAAAATACATTACTATCATTAAAGAAAAAGAAACTACTAAAAGATTAGGACCACAGTAGTGAAGAATAAGAAGTAAACAGATGTTTGGAGAGTTCTCAATGGTGATTTCTGAACTGTGAAATTGAACTGCCTATGACGACTTGTCATGAATGAGTGCTTTAAGTTAAGTCACTTAAAGAATTACCATCAAAGGTATGAGCAAAGCAGTTTTAATATGAGTTTGTGGGAGTGTGACTTCACAAAGTTTGATGTCAAGGTTCACTCTATTATTAAAAGGATAGAACACACAAGGGAAAATAATAAAATTTAAAATAAAGTTAAAAGAAAAATTAAATTAAGAATCAAGTTAAAATTAAGCCAAATTGATTTATACAGGGGTTAAAGAGGTAAGGGGTAAGGGAAACACTGTGATTGAGTCACAAGGTTTAGAGAGGACCTCTTTGCTTTCTAAACTCTTTGATAGACTTTAGGTGTGGCTAGATCCAATCCTGGTTGCAGACTTGGACAAGAGTTTATATCTAAGGGTATATAGAAATTGAGGGTTTATTCACAGTTTTAAGGTAGATCACAAAATTGTGGCAGCACTTAGCCATCAATTAATTTAACATTTACAAAGTGATTCAGTAGGATTTACTTCAATTATAACAAAGTTTTAATTATGGGTCTGAAATGATAACACTAATACTGTATAGGTTATGAAGTATCTAAATCAATTTGCACGCACCGACATACAGACAAGAAGGAATAGGTGTATAGAAATACACGTACAAAGGTATACATACCTATTAAAAGTTCCCCTCCGGTTGAGTGAAATACCTACAACGTATGCCTTTGCATTTCTCAATGGATGAAGGGTTAAGCCTTGAGAAGGAGGGGTATCAGCCCAGGCTCCATCATCAGCTTTCAGTGACAATGTCCCTAGTAACACAAATTTAGGAGTTTGTGAGCTCTGAATATCATCCCGCTCAGAGGGAGATGCTGTTTGCAGCCTGCTATGGTCCAGGATAGCTCAAAAGGTTTGACTTGGACCGCTCTTTATAGGGTTGGAGATGATTTGCTCTAGTAATCCATATTTTTCCATCCTGGCCATTATCTGAGTTGGTCATTTTTCAGTGGCAATGGTACCATTCCACTTGGGCTATGGTTCAGTCCAGGAACATCCCAAGGCTGTCAGGGGATAACTGATTATCATTTTTGTTTCCACCTTTGCCAAGCAACAAGAATTCCTGGTACAGGCAGTACCACTCCCCACCGTAGTCATGCAAGAGTTGTTGGTATGATCAAGGAATGCCTAACTGTCCAACTCGCTACTCAAACACCAAGCCCAACACCAAGGGATTCCTGAGGCCATAGAGGAGCCCAGGGAAGGAGGTGTGATGCACCACCACACAAGTCATGTAGTTCCTGGTAGCATATGAATTGCCACATCTATATTCAGTGTGCTGCCAGTCTCAAGGAAGGGCAACACATGTAGAAAATCAGGCTGATACATTTCTGGTTTTATGGTAGCATATTGCCACTGATATAGTGGAATTTTTCTGAATTTGGCTGAATAGACATTTGGCCAGAATGAAGCCCAGAGATGTTATGATGGCTCTTGACCATTGCAAAAAAAGTAGCGTTGGATCTCTCCTGATGTATTAAAGGGTATTTGAATGGGATTAATAAAATTTCTATTTATAGACATTAATTGAGTCAAAGCCCTTTCAAATGAATATCTCATTTTTGAGGTCAGTAGGAATTAAGTGCTGCTTGTCAATACTCTCAGAAATCGTTCCCATGGTGAATATGGGTAGCCACAGTGGAGTGTCTGAGATGCACCATAGCACCTATGTAACCATTCAGTTCTTATGAGACCACATTCACTTACTCACACATTTTTCATTTATATCCATTGCTGGATGGGAAACAAGTGTGTATCATACCTGACAAGATCAGCCTCTTAGTGGGAAACTTGGATGGAAATTTCCCAGGCAACCAATTATCCTAAAAGTCGAAGTATCTTTGCCCTTTTGCCTTCCCTACAAGTCCTAGAACAACTCATAGAAATGACCGATTTATGTCACTACAAATAAGAAACATCATTCTCAGATATATGAACTACACTGTAGCAGTTTTACTACCAACTGTTGAAGAGGTTGGGAAAGCAGTGTGTGATGTTTGAGCAGTAAAATATATTTTCTGGTACTCAGGCTACCTTCCACGTGCAGAGGAGCCATTAACTGTTACAGGAAGGACTAGTTACTGTCACAGGTGGGGAGCTTTCAGCAAAGATGCTGCATTAAACCTGCTTAGCATCCCACTTTCAGGAAATCAGAGACATGCTTTGCAGTAAGTGTTAATACCGCTGTGCTTCTCTAAGTTTGAAAGTCAATAGTAAAGAGTCATAACATGGATAAAGCATTATAGGACAAGTGGCTTATCGCATATATCATGAATAATGCACTTGGCTTGACTGAATATCTGTAACAGCACTGCTTACATTTTTAAAACACATTTATGAAACTGTAGTAATAAACATAAAAGGTCGTCTTCACCTCAGTGATAAAGACTACACTGCTGCAATACGTTCTTGTGACATAAGCCATATTTCTCCACTTAGATTTATTAATGTGAAGAAAATTGCTCTTCTGAAAAGCAAGTAATACAGACACATTATTACTGTAGCAAAAGGTGTTATTAATCCACATACTGCATCTCCAGTTGCATGGACTCTTTTCTGTGAAAGGAACGTGACCTTAATTTTCTTTAAGCAATTCTGGAAGCAGCTGTTTCAGGATGAGAAATTTCTTGTTCTTTTTTTTGAAGGGATACTTTGATGTCTTGGTGCTTTTTGAGGGTGTGTGGGGTGTCGCTTAGTACACAGAAGTACAGGTGCATGTTGATACAGCTTTCTGTATGTATTCTTCAAAATGTTCTTTCTGGATTTAAAATAAATAAAACCAAACAAGACAGTTATTGTGTGTGGTACAGAGCTGGAGAGGACAGATTAAGGAGCAACTGTAGAGCCATTTGAAAAACAACTTTGCAATCCCAAGCAGAGGTTTAGTGCAATCAAGAAATGTAAAAATAAGGGGGAGCAGGACTACTAACATGAGAAAATAATCCCATTTACCAGGTGGTTAGGAGAAACCATTCTGGGGTGGACTGTTGAGATACTCCAAAAAAAGTCTGGTAATCCCTGTGTGTGGAGCAGGAGGTGGTGAAGCCCTTTGTGCTCCTGTCTTTTCTACTGCAGTTCTCTGTAATCTGAGTTCAGATTCCTGTCCCGATTCCCTTTCTCTGCAGCTGAGCTAATTACACTACCTGGAATGTAATCAGTATTAGCTGGGTAATGTTTGGGTAGCCTTTTTTTTTAATATATATATAATGCAAAGATAAGCAGAACTTGATGGGGTTCTGACAAAATACATACACCTGAGCAGTCAACAAAGTAGTCATGCTTTACTTGGGCATTAGCGTCAGTCCTGTGCCTCCAGTAATTCAACAAGAGACACTATTATTCTTACTGACAAGTCATGTCATTGGTCATTGTCAGGCAAAACCCACTGCAGATCTCTTTCACTGTCTTTTGCTGCAGTATTGGCAATAACCTTGCCACCATTATGGTGGAAATTTGGTTATGAATAGTACCTTTATAATCTATATTATAAATTTATAATAAACTATAAAGGTTTACCATTATAAAGGTAATAACCTTTAAGTCACTGAGCTCCAGGTCGGAAGTAAGGCTGTTGCTGTTTCTTCATTGTCATTGGATTTCTGCCTAGGGAATGCTCTGTCTCATGGTGAAGCATATTATAATCCCTTATTTTAACCTGCCTTTAAAGAACCCGTTAATATCATTGTCAAATTAGTCCACTTTTACATGAGATAGAAGAAATGTTTGAGAGTGTGAAAGATCTTGATTATGACATCGGTGGTCTTAGTGAAGAGACTGAATGGCCATGTAAAATTAATTGATTCCTGGTTTTGGTCCATTCTGTTCGAAGTTACTTTGCTGTTAACACTTGAGATGGATGACTTTCTTGGTTATATCCTCTGAGATGTGTCTGTCTGTTGATAAATACAGTACTTTCATTGCTGTCAGTGTTCTGTTATCTTTTGTAAGTGGTATATTCTCCTGAAATAAGAACAAAATAAAGGCAATCATATAATACTACACATGTAACTTTCTATTTTTCCTGTTTTCCGCTTTATTAATAGAGCCTGCCTCACTGATACAATTTTATTTGGATTTCAAATTCAGATCTATTTTTCTCAATGCAGTCTCACAGAAGTGGTCGGCTCAAAGTGTGCTTTGTGTATTGTGTCAGTGTATGTCTCATTATATTTAATATTTCCTTTATACTAACAGAAACAAGGAGATGTAAACTGGCTTTATAGTAGTGTGGTCTCACGATAAACAGCACAGTAATTTACCCTGGTTCTGTGACTCTGCTACAAATGGTTGCTTTTAATTTGAAATATTTTTAATACTCATGCAAGGAAAAATGCTAGTGAAGACTTCTTAGTTCAGGTTCTGAAAAGCTTATTAAAACATGTAATAATGAAAACAGACTGTGGTTTTCAAACTATAAAAACCATAAAACCAAAGCTAATGTAATTCCTATAATTTCTTTCTCTGTGAACTTTAGTTTCTTTATACCAGATAACCAAATTAGTTTGTATTCCTTCTCCTTGAATTTCTTTACAGTGCTTAACAAATAGTTTGTGAAGAACAAAGTTAATTCTCCCATGTGTTCTTCCCATGGAGTGTCAACTTAAGAACAGAGTACCAGATTACCTGTGTGAATAGAATCCGTCATGTATTGACCCTGGTAGGAAGATCCAGTGGTTGATTCAGTCATGCTAGCCAAAGTCCATCAAGCAGCTGTACCTGTCATTGCTTATTGTGGTCAAACAAGCCTGCTTATGCTGTATCTCTAAAACAAGAGAGCAATTTTCAAAGTTTATTTTATTGTATATTAGTCTTCAGTTGCCTGAGGTCAGCTTTCACATTTCTCCTTTTTTCTTTTGCTAACTAACTGAATCACAGTTATTAGGCTTCTATATGCAATATTTAGAAATCTGATTTCAACCAAATCATCATTTTAATAATCTGCTAGCTCATTAGATCAGTAGATATATATTTTTATTTTCATATAGAAAGATTCAGCATTTGCAACTTCTCTTTTGTCTGAGTGGCTGTTATTCACTTGGGTGTCCTGACTGCACAAAATAATATGTATTAACTTACAATATGTAAGCAAGACTAAAACTTGAATAGTCTGAGGGGGCGAGATGTAAAATCTTCTTTATAATATAATAGCTGTTGTACTAAAATAAAATGCAGCACCTGCAGAAGTCCCATATTAAGGACCCCTTCAATGACTGTTACCGCAGATAGCATACAGAGATGAAAAATCCTATTACAGCCCTATGGAAAAGCCAAATACCCTAATGTGAGGGTCCCTAGATCGTGTTCATCTTACAGCAGGGAGGAAGGATGAGAAAGAGGCAGAGAATTACCATTTCTTTACTAGTCTTTTGCGCGGCAAAGGCATCTCGTAGCTCCTGCTATAGCAGGCATCCTGTGCTAGGAAACCTCTGGTGACACTGCTGACATGCCACCGCCTGTGGCTGCCCTTGTGTAGCCACACTAACCGCTGTCCTGTCCCACTGTCCTCAGGGACTGTAGGCTGCATCCCTTCTCAGTAGATGTGCCAGTACCAACAGGCTCTCCCTATGCTCACGTAGGAGTCCCTCAGCTATACTGCTTAGGGCAGAGCTGTGCTTAGTTACGTGCCTGTGAGTACTAACAGGTGATTTCGGGACCAAAAATCCTGTCAAAGTCCACCCAATGAATACAGTTGCTAATAATTACACATAACATGTGGCTAACAAATAATTTCAGTCACTTTAGCTGCATATACACTATTTGAGATGCTGGTTTCCTTGATTTATTACTAAGCTGTAAATAAAACATCATTGTTCTGATTCCTGAGCACATTGCATTCTATTTGAATGTCTCCCTTGCCTCTCACTTCTCATCAAAAATTTCAGGTACACTGACCTTGGGTCACAAACCACTTCCATATCATCAGTAATCTACTGTTATAGAAATCTTTTTTCCCTGCTGACTGTTTTTTAATTATATACCTGTTGGTAGCCTTTCATTATCTCAAAGATTTTGAACATCCCTTCTTGTCGTAATTTTCACATTTGATTAACTCTACCTTATTAAGAGTTTGTCTGGATTTGAGTATAAGCATTCTGATTGCTTTATTGGCTACTTGGCAAGTTTCTTCTATAGGTGTTCCGATTCATGGAATACTTGAGGATATTTTTTCTGATTTTGGTGCTGTAAGTTCATATGATTTTATTACATGCATAAGTATGTATTTTGGTGAAAGAACAAATGGGTATGCAAGATTATTCTGTATTCTCCTTCTATTGCATGATTTAGCCCCTATCTTGAAGTCACTGTATCAGTGCTTAGTTGTTAAATCCTTAAAGTAAACCTAATATTATATGGCACAAGTTTCTCTTTTTGATTCAGCCTATTGTATAGAATTTATGACAAATGGTATTTATTGTGTAGAATACTTTTGCTTCTGAAGTCAGTTAAGAAAATACTCTGCCCCTGTTATGGAGTTCTGGAGAAAGAAGTTTAAAACCTATAGAAAAAGAGTAATATCTGTCAAACATAGTAGGCCATAATCTGAAGTATTCTGAATATTATTTGGACTTCTGTGGACAGATGCTCATTACCGACGCTTCTACAGATGTGTTGACTTTAGAACTGTCTTATTGTCTAGTACATTTGTGCATTCATGTGCATACACACATGGACACACAGAGAGACATAAATTAGGAAAAGTTTTTGCCTTTTATTTGATAAGATTTGCTTATTAGTGGAACCCAAGACTAAAATATTCTTGAATAGGAATACAGAGAAGTTTTATATATAAGCATGTTTCTGCCAGTGCAGTGCTGTACTAACGTGATTTTCCTCCATGGCTTTTGAAGATGTTCTGATTAATGACCTTATTTCTTATGGAAACTGCTGTAGTTTTATTCCTCTCCTCCTCATGTGTTCCTTACAGACTGGAACTATGCTAGAATATAGCGTAAGAAGTAGAGTAGGATGTGGAATAATTGTGGCTGTAGGAATTATCTTTTCAGGTTCATTTTTGCAGACTCCTTAAAAAAAATAATTGTTGATTTTATTCGTATTAACCTACTTCACTAATAAATCACATATTTTTAATAATTAAGAATATAACAGTTTTTTTCTTCTTTTGGATGTATTGGTAGTTTTCCTATAGGATTTATTGAAAACAAGTGTAGTTTAAAACTGTGTACTAAAATATATATATTTGACAGAATAGCTTTATTCAGAACAAAGGAAGAAAGTGTTCCCCCACAAAACAAAGTTAAAAAACTCCCAAGCAAGGCCTTTCAATAATGATCCAGCAAACAAGTATCCAGATGTTGCTGCCCTGAGACAGGATACTAGCTGTCATAATCATGCCAGAAAATATCATCAAAGTTTATTTCACAGCTTATCTAAACAAACAGTAGTAGAATTAAATCATAATGCAGACTTAATGCAGCATTATTATTGTAAAGTGAATGCTGTCACAGTCTTTTAATGCTGTAGGTTAAAGGAAATGGAAGCAGATTCTATTTACCTTTTTTATTGCAGATATTTTAAAGTTTTTTTTTTTTTTTTAATGATTTCAAGATTTTATTTATTTATGCCTTCCTTTAGGTATGAAGCAGTTTTCATTTATGGAGTGTGGATGTTGCTTTTTCCTGAACTGTGATGATCAGAGAAAAAGCCATTACGCTTACAGGGTAGAATCATATGCTTGAACTGGTATTGACCAATGATTTATTGAGAATAGGTCAGTTTTTTGGTCAACCTTTTTCTCATTAGATTTATTAATCGTGAGATAAGATTGTTTAGAGTTCGGTTCCTCTAAAGATACCCCTTACTTCCCATGGCTTCATGTTTTCCTCTGGCGTGTTAGTGTCTCTTGCATCACAGCCTTTCTGCAGGATGCCTGTTGCCCAGATACCGAGTCTGCCAGTGCTTCAGTTAAATGATAGGGTGAGATTATGTGCAGGCTGGTAGGGATGCAGCTGTTCGCACTTATTTATTGCAGTCTGGAGAGAAAATTACTCCACAGATAAATTTTGCTAAGTATAAAATAGACAGGATCAAAACATTCCCAAACAAGCCCCTAATGGCTTTCTTTGATGTGAAACTGTCTGAATTCTTTATTTTTAGTCTTATGTGGCATAATTGGCTTAAAGAAGTAATGCCACATCTACTCTTGTAATTAAAATAAGGTAACATTTTAAATATTAATAAATAGTTTCTGTATTATTATGACACACTGATTAAATAGGGTGCAAACCTTATTAAGACTTGTTTTTGCTTGATAACAATGCATGACTATAATTGACTTCTGTTTGATCCAGGGTTTCACTAAATTAAAAAGAAAAGAGTGTATCAGAAAAAGCTAAATAACACAGAAATGTATATTTCATAATCCTTTTTGAAATGCAAATATGTTACAAAACATATTTCTTATATGTTCTGAAGTTATGTTTGATATTTGTAAAGATTGCCCATCATTGCCTTGAAGTAAAAGTTCACTTAGCAAGGATAACCTCTGTGTGTTTTATACCATAATTGATAAATCTACTCCTTTCATTAAGATGACTGAAGTGTTCCCTAAAAACCTTAACAGTGCCAGATGGTGTCTAGGAGAAAAACATAGTGTTTTTGACTGTTATAATTTTAACATAGACACACAATACAAATTAGTAGCAAAAAGGGAAAAAAAATCCAGTTTGTCTTTCCCCTTCCTCAAAACACGTTTTAATTTTTTGCATGGATCTGAGGTAAGAATAAATTAAAATAGTCTCTGCTATCTTTGCTTCAATAAAGTCAACGATTTCAATGGCAGTAGTTTTCTGTGTGGTTCAGAACATTTTTAAGAAACCTCACTAATTTAATTTTGATGTGCTGAAAACACTTTTTTCTCTCCCCACTGAAATATGTGGGAACAGTACCATGGCTTGAGTACCATCCACAGTATAATATGTGACTTTAGCCTTTCGGTCTATGTTTCTGTGCATGTTGAAAATGTGTAGTGGACAACCAACCTCAGCTGAAGCACCCGCTTCTCATGTTTGCTGCAGAAGGTCTGAGCCACACAGGTGTATTTCTAGTCTCCTGAGCGGTAACACTGTCTAAGGTGTGTGTTGCACAGCTGTAAGTGAGAATCCACAAGAGGTAAGTTTGATTTGACATTTCTGGCTACACCTACAAGCATCACCCAGTGGATTTCTATTGTAGAAAAGAGCCTCAGGGAATGTAAAATTGGTGGTAGAAAGAAAAATAATCTCAACAACAGACAGGTGGTAGTATTTCATGCATCTATTAACCCAAGTGGTCATATTTCCAACTTCGGAATCCCTGTCAAAGGAGAAAGAAGATATCACAAGGCAAATAACATTATTGTTTAATCCATACCTATCAAGTTGTCTCATTTTTGCCAGAATCACATCCAGAAGATAAGTTATAATACTTACATAGGAGAGCAAAAGTAGGTAAAGCCAATACACAGACTACCTTAGAAAAAAGCAAGTGTGTAGTGGAAGAATAGCTGTTGCCCTTACTGCAGTGCTTTATGTGTCCAAATCCTTATCTTCTCTTACTTTCTTTTTCTGGTAATGCTCCCCACTCATTAATTATTTTGGTTCTTATCCTCTGGAGCTTCCAGCAAGGCCTCTCGGTTTGTCCAAACTGCTAATGTTAACATAGTGATGCAACTGGTCAGTGCCACCCAAGTTTGGCATCCATTTGCATCTATCTGTGTAAGCAAACTCATTTTGCTACTTGCACATGAAAAATGCATGATCTGTGCTGCTGAAATTTCTTTTATGTGCATGCCATTCCTCTCTTTACAGATACCATTAAATCATTATAGTTCTCCAAAATTCTAAAATATGTGTTATTTGGTTGTCCCCACGAGCCTATTTTTCCCTGTGTAATATTGGTTCTGTCTATAGGATGCCCTGATTTCTTAGCAGCTTTGGTATGAAAATGAGGACTCTCTTGCCCATTCCCCAGCGCCTTCCCTTGAAAAAGTGACTTTTCAAAGGCTTAGAAAATGGCAAAGTACATAGACTTTTTTTTTTTTTCCGCAGCTTCAAACAGCATTTGCTTCTCAGTCTGCAGCTTCACATTGATTAGATGGTAGATTTTCTAGATTAACTCCTGACCACTGAAGCACTTTTGTTCTCTCCCATGCTGTTGGGAGATATATTGATTTAATCGAAGGAGTTCTTACTAGAGTTTTTCATTTGTACATATGTCTTTTCCTCCTTAAGTTGTTCACTTCACTCATTTTTATCATCCTGTGGGCTGTGACTGTTTTTTCCCAGAGGTCATGAGTAAAAACAAAGGCTCAACTACTCTTGAAGAATCTTCTGATTAACTTGGCTTTAACTTACCTTTAACAATAGATCAGTTTCACCTATGCCTATGCTACATTGGGAATTTCCCTGGGGATGTATATGCATTAGTCACAAAAGTATGAAGATAATTTCATTTAAAGGAAACAGAAATAGGTTATTTTAAGAATGCAATGGCAGCTTTGTGTCTTAGGAGCTTTGTCCGACTGAGGGTTTTTTTTTTTTTCTGTCACCTATTTCTGCAAATGAATAAAGCACAAGTTAATAAAAATAATGAAACATAAAGATGGTATTACAGCAATACAAAACTGTATCCTTACTCTCCCTTCTTCTATGGCAGCAGTAGGAGGGGCATAGTGGAAAAACAGAGTTGTTTTGTGTTAGGCCAGACAGTGGAATTGTTCAAAAGTTGTTTGCTGTTCCTCAAAGTGATACTTCACGTTATGTGAAGGTTTTGAAATGGAGAAGCAGGATCTGTGGCAGAAGTCAAGAACTTGTAGAAAAAACCAGATCCTGTTTGCTAACTGTTCTGTAAAACATTTCAAGTCATACTGGCTAATTTTAAGACTCCACAGTTTTGTTCTTATTACAGAAATCTTTAGCAATTTGTAGTTAAGCAAAATTGCCAGCTGCAATGATAAATAATAGCATATGGGTGTATGCATATACAGAAAACACCCATGCATAACATATGCAGTATAATACAATTCCTATCATCTCCATTACATTAGCATTGCAAAGAAAGCAAAAGTTGCTATGCTGCCAAGAGAATTTACACAGTTTTATTTAAATTAACAGAAACTGTGCATCTGAAGTTTTAAGAAATCCCTGAGTTTTTCTGCCTCCGACGTGTCTGTTGTTTCTTCTTCATGTTCCAAACAAGTCAAAAGAGGACGATTTGGATTATCACTACTAGAGTAATATTTTTTTCTTGCAGCTATGGTTCAGTACATCTGTCCCGTTTTATTTCAGCCTGCAAAAACGTGTTTTTTTTTTTTTTAAATCTGGTCCCCTTCTTCCCCAACTGAAGGGAAAGCAGGGCAGAACAGTTTTTTTCTGTTGTGTGTATTTATGAAAAATATGAGAACAAATCTAAAGGAACAGAGTAGCTGAAGGCAATAATTGGCTCTGACAGCTGCAAACCTACCAAAGATATCAAAATGGTAATTTCTGGGTAGCACTTTTTTTTTGCTACAGAATTGCTTCTGTGTAGCAATTTTTAACATTCCCACTGCTAAGAAAAAAAAAAAAGAAAAAGAAAAGGTGCTCTATCATGTATACGCATGTTACTGATATGTTTCATTAAAGAACAAAACTAATTCAACAAGAAAATATATTTACTGTTGGAAGCTTCCATCAAATGAAAATTGAAGTATAGAGAAATAGATCAAAGTAGCCAACCAATAATGACAGTGAAATCTCACAATAGTGATTTGTAATCCTCTGCCAGGCAGCTTCTGGTGAATCCCTAGAATGACTTTCAAAATACTTCCATTACTAGCTCTGTGTCCCCGTCAGGTGCTGCTAGCTGCCCTGCAGAGCTGACAGCTGGGATGCTTGGCTCTGTTACCCCATGGTCACGGTTACAGGGTAAACCACCAGTGAAGATAAGCATGAGCTGAGACACTGGGTTGGAGTATCTGGTGGGTAAACACCTAACCCTTTCTCCAGGTCCAGGAGGAGGGTTGGAAGGAGCTGAAGACAGAATGATCTTAATCTGTCACAGATTCACTGTAGTTTATGTAACAGAACTCACAGTGTTAAATGCTTTGGCTGTGACACACAGCATGAATTTGCATTAATTTAGAATCCTCTGAATGCATCTAGAACTTTTCTGTGCAAGTATGAAATGCCTTAGTGGCCTCATTGGGGAATCTGGGAAAAAAAGCTTTGTTTAGAAAACTTAACTGCTGTAGATTTTCCAATGCCAAATTGGTGTCTGTTTAAAGAAAATCCCCATATAAATAAATAAATAAGGATGAATTTAATAGATCATACAGAATGTTCATATAACCCAGGAATGTCTTGAACACTGTCAGTACCGTGACAGATAGGCAAAAGCAGAAGTGTCTGTATCTGTGTTCTCCCACGTTCCTTTTTCAGCACCTACGTGTGCCTCAGATCTTTCTGACCTAGAAACGGTGTAATAAGAAACTATGAAGTTTTCTCCTAAGAATTTTCTGAATCGGTTCTTAAAGTCGAGTGAACAGAGAGTTTCTTCAGCATTCTGCTGCAGAACATTTCAAGGCCTAAATATGTTTGATTGGAAGAATTCTTTCTGGTTTTTCTTTTTTTCTTTTTTCTTTTGTGGTTGCTTGGGTCTCTGTGGCATTTCTTAAATACTGCATCACATTAGCTATCTTCCAGTCCTCTCCTACAGAGGCAGATTTAAGTGGGAGGTTGCACGCTACTTAGAGTTTATTTTCTCTTAAGTTACTTCGGATTGCTGGGTAAATACCGTGTGGTTTGTTACTGTTCATTGGTTCTGTAAGCTCTTTAAATTAATATTTCTATTTGAGGTAAATCCTTCAGTGTGTTAATTTGAAGTAACATTTGCAGAATAAGTACCTTCCCAGAACTCCATGGTGAACGTGGCTGTGTCTTCATGGACATTTGTCTTTCTTACATTGTAATCAGATCACTCTGTATAGGCCCTGTCAGGTTTCCTAATAATGTGTTTTTGAAAAGTCTAGTTTTCATGCCTTCTCCAAACTCTTGGTTTGTTTTGTTGTGATTTTACATATAACTTGCTAGAATTTGTTTCTTGTATGTTTTTCACAGGAACTTTATTACTTTGAAAAAACTTCATGTACTATGGTGATTAATAGTGTCATATATTTTTTTTTCTCCTCTTTTTTTTCTTAGTAGTTTATATGTATGCATTCTGACTCTCTAACATAGTTTTCAAATAACTCCTGATAGTCTCCTGATACCTACAAATGAGAAGCAAAAAGAGATTCTCAATGCTAACTGTGAATCCTGCAAAACCCACATTTATATTCTGAGTATCACAATTTTTTTCGGTGAGACACACTTTTGCTAGGTGCAGAAACTGAAGTTCAGCTTCTGTCCTGATACAATCTTGTCCGTCAAACTCTCTCTGAAGTTACAAGTTGGACATAGAAATGCATATGTCAAGCCTAGAATTATCAAGAAAAGCATTAAGACCAATGGGCACCATCATTCAGAGTGTATCCAATTATGGCAATTTTAAAGAAGGTGAGAAGCCTATCAGAATACAGAAGAGAATTAGAGAAGTGGTAAGATTTTCCTATTTGCTTGCTAGTGTAAATGAAGAAAATTCTGAGCAGCACAATGTAGCTTAATCTATAATCACTGTTAAAATGTTTGTTAACCTACTTGCACTTTTGCTTTTCTGACAATCATTTAAGGTAAAGAGAGTAACTACATTTATTCTTTTTCATAGGTCTGCAAATCATTGCAAATGCCATGTCTTACTCTTACAAAGGTTATATTTCTGTGGCCTGCAGTTACGAAATTACTGTTCTATTTGCATTTTCAATTTGCTATACTAATCATACTTTCATTTCAAATCTACCAGTTACAATTTCTTTCTCTTCTTATTGTAATGAGACCAATAATCACCAGAATTTTATGTCTTTAAGATGCCCTTTACCTTGGTTTATTTTCCACTCATTTATTCATAGGTTTTCTTGTCTCATCATGTGCATCTCTGGCCTGCATTTTACTTCCCTCCATCCTCTTCTGATTTTTCAAGAGACATGTCTAGAACAAGAAACATTTTAAAATAAATCAATGCTTTAAAAAGAAGGTAGTTTGAATTTTGACAGAATGTTTTTGGTTACCTGTTCTTGGACCTAAATCTTATAGAAGTCATTTATTCATGAGGATGGTATTTCAAATTATTATTAAGGGATCCAAATAGGAATAGTTTGCCAGTAGATAGAAGACCAGTAATTACAAGCTAGCAGTATGACCTCGAGAGATGACTGCCTGGATAAAAATAATCTGCAAGCAGAGGAGAACAGAATCTGTTCAACCATTTGACACCATTGTGCAGTGAGATACCCAAGCCCAGAGTTACAAAGGAAGTTCAACACCTTGTAGGTAATTTATTCATAGTTTCCTCCAGGGATAGGCATGCAGGGAGTGAGTCAGTCTCTAAGTTAATGTCAGGCCAATAGCTCTATGGTCCTGTAAACTAATTGAGGTGGGCTATCCTTATAAGTTAATGGGAAATCTGTATATGGTAGCTCACAGCAAAGTGTAAGTTACATAAAAACTAAAAGTGTAAATGGCTCGTTCATTATTTTAAAATCACTTTCTTCAGCTAATTACCAAAACCTAATAAAAGTCACAATTTCACAGGGAACTGGCAGTTTGTCATTACGTTCCTCATCACAGATTCTCAAAGGGACAAAACCCAAAGCCCAGGGCTCATTATGATTTCATCTTATGTGATTATTGTACCCATAATACTGTCACCCTTTCCAGACTGGATTCCAGCCTGGCTTACACCGGGCCAGCAGGTTCAAATGTCAGATGTCTCTGGTATAATTTCCTGTGAGTTACAGCTAAAGGTGTGGTTAGAAAAGTGAAAACCAGGGTCTGTCAAGAATCCAAGGTTCTGAAATTGCATTGGCAGGCTAGAGGAGAACCAAATATCTGGCTTTGAACCAGAAGTAACAGATCAGAGCCGCTAGTCCAATGAGCCCACTTTACATAAGGGTCTGATGTTTGCCCTGTGCTGTTCGCTCTGAGTATTACTTACAATAATGTGGGAATCTGGGGCTCTAATCCAGCAAACATTTGCACTTGCATCTAAAGTTACTTTTCTGTTGCTTGAGACTGATGTCAGACATGCTGTCTTAGATACATCATGATCAACAAAGCTGGTGAGTGGAACGTTTGTCACTATGCCACCCATCAGCTCTGAAACCAGAAATATAATTTAAACTTTAATCTAATTCGGTGAGAAGGATCCAGGTTATTTTAAACACTTTCAATTGTTGTTTGATTGCTCTGTTTTTAATTCAGGTATATTTGGAAGAATCGGTTTAGGAAACATTCTTGGCTATGCCAAGCAGACTGGGGGAGTATTAATGCCTCATGGAGGAAAAGGGGGAAAGTTTATAGATGGCTGAAGAATGGGCTGGGCTTGTAATTCTATATTCCAGAGCACCATGTGTGACCATAAATTTTTCATGTGAAGAATTGTCATTTGTTATTTGAATTCTTCTGTTAGAAAAATTGGATTGGTTTATGCTTGATATTCAAAAGGAAACCCCCTAAAGGCACTTGTGTGGTTGGTGCTGTTTCGTTGGACTGCAAGTTGTCCATAGACTGAAGCGAAGACATAGAAGACAATTCTAGTTTCCAGACTGCACTATAAAACTCAGTAACTCTCTTCTGAATGGTAAGTTTATCAACAAGGTTATTGCTGAATACTTTTAACAACTTGTTTGAAGACATCCCTGACAGCAAGAAAATTGTACACCATAGCAAAAAAAGCCTTAGATGATTTAATGTCAAGGACAGTATCCCACATATTTCTGAAGGTGTCAGCAAGTAACTGACTACAAGTTTCCAAAAGGTTGCTATATTCCATATCGAGCATTAAAGTGGCGGCTAACTGACAGCAATGGTTCACTATGCTGTTCATCAAAAGGGATTATGCAAGGGAGTGACATCTTTAGTGCAGTCAATGAAGTCTGTGAAAACATTACCTTGAAGGAGCTGTTTTTCAGTGACTGTTAGTGGTGCATTGAAAGTGGTTTGTGATTTGTTTTTGTTCAGGGAGTGAAGCATCCAGTGTCCAGGTTCACTGACTCTTTGCTAAGAGGCACTTTGTCTCAAAGACAGTAGCAAGAATTTGGAGAATGTCCTGGAAATAGTTGCCAATACTTAAATTAAACTGTGGTCTGAGTGCTGAACCGCTGCCAGTTCCAGACACTACTTGATGAAGATCAGTCACAGTACTTAAGTTTGCTATTATACAATGTCATATGGCTTAGCAGGAGCAGGAATTTGATGGGTGCATAACAACACTTCTTGTAACATTTCTGTTTTGCTCAGACTGGATGAATTTGTATTTGAGAAAGAGTTAAATTTCTGAAGGGTAGAAAGCAATTTCCTATCCTAGCTGTGCAACTCAGTACAAATCAGTTTAAAAGGCGGAACCACAGAGCTTTCAGTTACAGAAAATTGTCTTTTGCTTCCTGTTCATGTGTTCTGAGGTGTTTTTATGATTATCACGCTGCATTTCTTGGATTACCCTTGCTCTGTATGCATTTCTAACTTCTTTCTGCAGTGTTCAAATTCATCAGACTGAGCTTTCAGTAGCATGTCAATAGCAAGCAGAGAGCTAGGTGTTTCTAATAATAAAGATTTTTTTCAAGCAAAGTCTAGAGTGAAATGTGGGCAGGATGGGGAGTGGTGGCTTCTGAATGTGCCATTGCCATTTAAATGCGGTTACTCTAGTGGTTTCTCCAAACCACAGAAATAGTTATTGTTTAGAAATGTGTATGTTCAATAGTGTTAAAGGTTATTTGTTTCATTTGGACAGGATTCAAAACCTGTTCTCCAAATGGCTGGTTTTTTTCTGCATTACATACTCCCCAGTATTTTAACTGGACTTGAATTCAAATTAGTCCATCATATGTACTTTCAAAATGGAAAATATTTTCAGATGTAGCAAATAAGGATCGGGTTTCATGACTCCAACATAAAGAATGGTTGGATGTATTAACATGTAGATCATGACATATTCCTTACATATGACAACATACAACTATTTAAGAAACATGCTTCAAAAGTTTACTAACTTGCTCATGATTTAATAATGGTATTGTGAGAAGTGGTAATTAGATTATAAACAGGTTATAGAGAGGCAGTGATGTCTAGTAGATTTTCTTCTCTGGCATACATTTTTTTTGTATAATACTTTTTTTTTTTTTTTTTTTTTGATGTAGAGATGCTTTACTTGACATGGAAGTTTGCCAATATTGCTCCCACTTCTAAAGAGGGAGATGCACTGCAATTTGGCAGCTACCAGGCTTTTTCTGACCTGCTTTTTATGCTTTATATAAATAATTGACTAGCTGGTAAGCATATCTGTCCTTTCTACTGTGTTTTATAAAATAATACATTTTTACCATTTTTGGCTGTGGCTAGTAAGCCAAATTGTATCTGGAGCTACCTGCAATAATGGATATAGCTACTATATTTAGTCTAGTGAAGGGACACTAGAGTTGGAGTTAGAAAAGCAGTACTTCCTATGTCTGCTCTGCCACTAAGTTACTATGGAGAAGTAATTTTACCTCTTCATTTCTCCTCCAGCCTTTGTCTACCTTGGCACAACAGCCGTATCTTACTATGCTCTTAAATTTTGGAATGTATTTTGACATACATAGTATGGTGGGGCATATTCTGTCTAAAAAAGGGCTAATGAACTGATAAAAATATACCCACCTTGTTATACCATGGTAGATGTAATGGCTGGAGCAGGTGTTTAAAGTGGGAAATGCTTTTCAGTAAAGGCTTGACCATTCTGGTTTTTTTTTTGGTTTTGTTTTGGTTTTTTTTTTTTTTTTTTTGTGTGTGTGTGTTTGTTTTGATTCATAATAGCTGTCTTCTGTATTCTCTGTGGCTTGTCACCCTTCCCCAGCTAAAGGTTTCCAGCTTGTTTTCAGGAGTCCTTCCTTTTCCAATGAACTAAAATGAGCCTGCTCGGCTGGAGGGCTGTGGTGTAGTCCAAGTGAGCTAATGTGGCCATCTGCACCATCCCCGGTGGGAAGCTGCAACTCCAGTGTTTCTGGCACAGTATGTACAGCACTGGGGATCAGCCGACCCACCTCGCTGGTGACTGCCGTGCCTGTGTAGGGCCTAAAGATGAGCGCTGAGAATTAGTTCCTCTTGTCTTTAGTGTCCTCCTGCACAGACATGTCATTTCACTACATGCTACTTTGGTTTTACTTATTAACTGGTCATTTATTTGAGTATATGAATTTCTTGATCATTAGAATATATGAAAGTTGACACAATTTTAGGATTATCTTTCTCACATAACTCTCTGTAGTGGCATAGCTTTCTCTTCAGTTAGTGTGCAGCACTATCATATTGTCACCGTGTGGCATTATAAGAGTATTGTGCTGGACTAGATTAAGTGAGAGGAGACAGTTCAGAAGTATCTAGTTTCTCAGCTTCTTATGTTTTTCCATCCAACATTATCAGTTGTTACCAAGTCAGATACAGAATTGCTTATACATGGTATAAGCACTAGACAAAATCATGGGTGAAGTTTTATGGGTAAAATTATACCAGGATGACAGCATATTTTAAGAACATTAAGTCAGTTCTAGAAAATAATTCAGATTGCAATCTGTACTGTGAAGACAAATAATTTCTTAAGTATTGCAGAGAAAATTAAATATTATAAGTGGCATTTATAGCCTTTAAATATCTCTGAATGTGTAAATTGATGTTATAGTTCTACAAGAACGTTGTTTTTTCAGCTCACATCTTTGTGTCTAGAAAAACAATATTCTAATTTAAGTGTTCCAGTGAAAGAATATATCAAGAGTTCAGCTATTACTTCCTTAGGCAACTCATTTATTACATGGATAATAGAAGTTAGTTTACTGTTTGATTAGCAGAAGTGTAAGCAATATACCAAGAAGGGAAAGCATTTTATAATTATTATCATGGTAAAGTACATTATGTCAAATTGCATTCAGCAAACAGGCTATTGTTCTACATGCTGTGTCCTTGAAAATAAATTGCAGATATATCTAAAACATATGAACAAATCTGAAAGCTAATATGGACCTAATCCAAAGGCTACTGAAGCAAATGGAAATATTCCCACTGCCTCCAATGAGCTTTGGCTAAGGGCCAGTGAAAGTAGCATTCAAGTCACCAAAGAGCAAAGCTGCTGAAATATAATTAGAAATTTTTCTTGTCATTTGCTAAGCTTTATGGGAGAGACATCAGCTGTCTGCATTCTTGCAACAGAAAGCATATATCTGGGATGTCCTTCTACTGCTGTGCAGAGAAATGACCATCTATAATGAGGTTAGGTAGGATGTAGCTGTTATTTGCAGCTCAAGAGGAATCTGTGGAATCTCAAGACTGGTCATTTCTATAACAAGAATTAGTAGATATATCAAAGTAACAGAACTACAGTTATTGGCAAATATTGGTAAATAAGCCCAGACTATGGAGAATGCAATTGTGTTTGTTTTTGGTTTTTTTTTTTTTTACCCCAAAGTTAATGTCACTAGAAGCCTTTTCTCAGTACCTTAAAGCATGCCTGACAATATGCTAAAGATCTGATATGTTGAAAATTTAGTTTTCTTTCTCTGTCTCATGTCACTAAACGTGTCCTGTGACAATGAATACCGGCTGGTGCTCATCGTTAGTATGATGAGCATGCACATCTTGCTGATGGAAACCCTACCTAGCTGGTGCCTAATCAGCTCTGTTGTGGAAGTCATGTGGAAAGTTTCCAATTTCATTGCCAGTTACACTTCTCACCTGACTAACTGGCCAGGTTTGTTGACTATATTTTACTGATAGTCTGTTTTGAAAATACTAGTTATTTGCTTTATATTAGGCATTATTTGAAGTGGTAGTTAATTTCTTGTAACTTCTGAGCCAAAGACCTTTGCTATGCATTCAGAACTGGGACTCCTAAAGAGTGGTTGTATAATAAAGTTTTACTGAGCAAATGTTTTGACTGGAAGTGTAAGTTTTAGTGAGCAATGCCACACTGTATTAAATACTAACTCTTTGTTCACCCTGAAGTGTAAATTTTACTTGTCAATATGCTAAACAGAACTACATGAAGAAGTCCTTATTTAAGTTACACTCAGAAAAAATGTTACTCAAATTGTAATCAGTTTTGAATTTTCTTTCTTGTTTTTTTTTTCAAAATCGTCATTTATGGACACATCATAATAAGACACATCAGAGTGAAAACATATTTATTTCAGAACAGGCTGTATATAAATTGTTCTTTTACTATGCATAGGGAAAGATGGAAAAATGGTTTCTTCAACCACAGTGGAAGAAGATACAACATAACCATGCTGGGGAAATAAATAACAATTAATTACAGCCTTTTAGAATTTTTTTTTTTAAATTGTAGGGGGATCTTTATATTAGTTCAAGAGTGTCTATTTGTATTTTTTATTCTGGGGAGTTTCTTCTCACTGTACAAAATGGAGGCCCCTTTCCCTGTATTTAAGAGCTCAGTAAACTGGATTTTCTTGCTATTATGCAGCTGCTTTCAAATCCATGGGTAACTCGTGGATCTCTTCCCTGGGGCCTACACTGTTACATTGCTATGTTCCTACCAGTTTAGCTGGAAATGAAAATTCTTGAAATATCATTATCTGATAAATAAGTCCTTTTTTAAGGTTTACCTGCCTCTTTGAAATAAGAAATACCCACTTCACTTATGAAAAACTCATTAAACCTTATAAAGAAGGCACAAATTAAATAAAGTTGGTAGCTTTTCTTAGTGTATATTAAGATTGATGTACTGAAAAATCTCAAAAACAGTCATCAGCAAGCAGAGTGCTTTCTGCTTGGGCTTTGAGAAATAAATAATCAGATCGGATGTTAATAAAGAATGTTGCTTCTGATGGCTCAGGGCGTAGGAAGTCAATGCACTACCTGCAAATGTTATAAACAAGAATACATAAGCAATGGTGGAAACGGAGGGAATTGGATGATTTGCTAAGCTAGTCTCATTCAAACACAATATATTGCAACAGAGGCAAATGAAAAGTTATATCCACAGGAACAGGGAATCCCAGTCAAATTTATAGATTGCAAGAAGCAGTGACTGTGAAGCATGAGGTCAATATCACTTAAACTCATGCAAGGAAGGTCTATCTGTGCAAGGTGAGTACACACAGCAAAATAGGGGTCAGGGCATGGTTTCTTTCTGGATGAAAGTTATTGGGGAAACTGGTGTTGGACTGTTGCATCCAGTCTGATGAATGATTCTGCTAGAAGAAGATGCTGGAAAAGTTGAGAAGGTACAGGGAACCACAGGATAGCAAGGCTAGAGACAACATTTAGATGGTTAAAGACTTAGAAGACTTCTTCCTAGTCAAGTGAAAATAACCCGACCCAAGTCCTTTATGGAAAGGGTATTTAACACATTTGAAAAAAATAGTAATTCTCATTCTTCAGTGTCTCCAAAACAAGTGGATGTCTTTCTGAAAGAGGCCATTTAGACAAAATTTTGGTTCTTTCGGCTGTATCTGCATTGAAATATGATGGTTTATAATTTACAGGAAGCTAGTGCAGACTTTTTAAAGACACCTGAAGACACCTCTGATCTTTAGCTGAAGGTTAGTGAGAAAATTAAGTTACCAAGTAATGCATTATTTCTCAGTTCATCAATAAATCAGACGAAGGACATTAGAAAGCCAGACATGCTGAAAGTCTATGGAAATAAATGGAGCCACTCAAAGTATTTGAATTATTGTTTCAAGTTGTTCTTACAATCAGGTTTGCGTTGTTTTCTGCAGTTTGTAGTAAATTCCATCTTTTATGCCCAGAACCACAACAGCCAGGAAACCCCTTCCTGTTTTTCAAATCAAGGTTCTGAAGAACATAACTTCTAAATGAAAAGGGCATTTCATTGAGTCTCAGGCCATCCATTTCTGTTGCACCTGAATCCAGTAAATGTTGCAAGTTCCCTTTTCCTTTCCAAAGCGTTTTTTATTTCTAATGTTTTGCAAGAACGGCGGACAGCAGCATGTACTACTAAAGGAATGTATGTTAAAAGTGCTAGTATTAACACTGAGCTAGTTCAGTAATGAATGGCCTGTGCCTAGCAAATGCACTCTACGTCAGTGGCTACACAGGAATCATGATATGTATTTAGAAATCAAACGTGGATTTTGTGTTAGTGTTTCCCCTCAAGCTTACAATCAGCTATGTTTAGTCTTATTAGAGTTCACAGGTTTTAATTGCTTATTATATCCCGCTGGCCAATTTCTCAGCATCATCATTATTTTAGGTTATGTGAAGCTTAGTGGAAAATTCAAGTAGCAAAAGAGAATTCAAACCTTTTTCTGTGTACATCTGAACCATTGTATACTTGTGATTAAAATCTTTGCTGTGCTCTAGGGTAGCGAATGGTGAAGTTGCTTAATTGTACAACCATGAAATATAATACCCTGATAAAGCTGTATGTGCCCTTGATTTTGCTACGCTTTTGTGTTGGTTGAGTGCACAGTTTTATACTCAAGACACAAATTTTACTATTCTGTGTATCTTAGTTATGAAAAATTTACCTTGTTGATCCAATTTAATGTTTTACAGATCAAGCTACACGACCTCCTGGTTAAGCTACACAGCTTATTAGCATCAGTAAGCAAGTAAACAAGTATTTAATCAACAGTTGAGGTGTGCTGACCTTAAAAGAGGAATGGCTTGCAGGTTCAGTCTGGTTGCCACTTGCTTATATTTGTGTGTGCAAATTGGTCTATAGTAGAATTAAACACATATCAGTAAATATCCATATGTTGCCAATTAATTCTTTCCTACTGATGGAAATAGTTATTTCTAGAACCAAGCTTACGTTTTATTGACTTCACTGATTATATAACAAAACTACATTTTGACTGCTTACATTCAGTTTAAAATATATGTTTCTAATCTATATTAAACTCTTCATTTCATTGTCTCTAGGTCTTAATCTGATTTTTTCCTAATTGACTGCAGTCCAACATAACTTTTCAGTAAATAACTTTGTAGTTTCTTCTTGTAAAGGTTCATATTCCATGACTTTTTTTTTTTTTTTTGGTTGGCCAGCTAAGATTAAAATGTGAAAAATGAAACAACATTGCTAATAAAAATTGAACATGTGTGCTAGAAAGTTGTTCCTTGACAAGTAAAGTATATGAAGCCACACTGAGGAGACTTTCAGCTTAATTGAACCCTTTGCCCAGTTAATTGTTTTAGTATCTGAGTTATTTCTGGATCAGGAGTGAACCACATTTATTCATCTCCTCTTGCTAACAATACCATCTTTTATCTTTACTCAGAGAGAAGGGTTTAATTTCCTCCTTTAATTTTTTCACACCTTAAAAAAGTAATGTGTTGCTGGGTTAAGAGAGATGGAAGTGCATTTGTTCATGTATTTTAGCAAGCTGAAAACTTTCAGCAGTTCTTGAAGTTGACAACAAGTATAACCTAAGCACTTGCAGTGCAAGAATATTGACAGCCTTATTAGTTAAAAATAGTTCATATAAAAGATGTATCTTGATTAAATATTGTGAACGCAGAGACATCAGCACATCCTCCAAAACAAGATTTTACCTGTCACAGTGCTGTGATTCTTGGAATGTTTGAAAGACAGCAAGTAACAGTAAATTGAGAACACATTAATAAATTTGTAAGAATGCTGCTAAGCACTGTTTCTTTCAAATGATCTTCCTCTTTCCCTGTCTCTTCTCCAGTCCAATAATATTTTTGAGTGTGTGGTAGAAAGATTTTTACATCTGTATTATGATCACTGGCAGCATATTCATCCTTCTCCCCTGAAAGTCCAGCTGTAACTTCAAAAAATAATTATGGTGAAGTAAAGAAGCTAGATCAAGTAGCTCTTGCTGTGATTTCAGACAAAGTCTTGCCATCTTCGGGCTGATTCATGTACCGTGAGTTACATATTGTTTAATACCCTGCACAGACTCTGCGTGACAGAGAGAATACAAATATGTTAAAGTTGCTTTGCAGCTCTTTAGAGTTATTCATTTATTTAGTCCTTGTTAAGGCAAATCTAAAGTAATCCACCAGAGAAAAATAACTTATTGAGATGTCAACAGCAGAGGATATTCTGGGACATTGAAACTCTCCTTATCACATACACAAATAATTTCTACAGAAAACTTAAAGCTGAGCATACTTATGTCAGAAAGCATAGGATTTAACAAGGCAGGTGTTTTACTGACATGCACTAATTTGGAACATACATAGGCAGAAGACATGAGACATTGTTTGCCTCAAATTATTTAAGTACAACGTTTGCCATTCCATTCCTGTATTTGATTTAGTGCAGCAGAACTGCAGATACCACACTCTAAAATACTTAAAATGTTCTAGTCAATTCTATTGTCTAAATATATGTCAACTTTTATGTCAAGTTTGAAGATTGAAATTGTCACTTGAGCAATTGAAAAATGTCTCTGCTAACTGTATATTTAAAGCAAAGGAAATATTTGAAGTAGAAAAAATGTGATTTGATTCATCCCACAACATACTGAGTTTGGTATCAATATTTGATTTGACTAAGTCATAATCCTACAGTGAAAAAATTCACAGGCCAGGGAATAGGTAGTTAAGAGTTACGAGTATTTCAGCACAGTTCCTGTCACTTCTTGATTGCCTGTAGGTCTTGGTGACCTTATAAAAGGCTGAAAATTATTCCCATTCCTGGCTCTTTGGTAACTAAAAGCAGTTGACAATACTATGCCAGGCCTGAATGCTGCAACTGTGATCTGTTTCAAGATGTCCATTGGTTTGTCCATTGTCATTTTGAAAAATGAGTTGTGTCACTGATTACAGCTAATTGTAAAATTCATCACTAGTGAAAACATGGAGAGATTATGGGACAACACTATGTTTTACTCAATAGAATAGTTCAGATAAGCCAAGAATCCAGGGCAGATTGACTTTGTCAAATTGACATTGTAGAGTCATGATTGACTGTTCCGTGAAATCAATGATTAGTGTGCAACAGCAACAAGAAAGCCAACAAAATGTTTGGGGATATCTGGATTAAAGTAGTTTTTGTCGATAAAGTTTATGTTCATCTTCACTTGTGTTTGTTTTCTCTCAAAATTCATTGAATCTCTTCACCCTTTGAAGTAGGTAGAATTCTCTAAGCACCACACAGGTGAGCATCTTTCCATTTGAATGGACTTGGGTGCAAGAAGAGATCCTTTTAATAAAACTTTAACTCAAAATGTAGGTTTAATATCTTTGTTCTTAACTAAGAATTCACAAAATGAAATGCTACAGTGAGGCCAACTGAACTGTCCTTGCTTATGATATGGCAAGGACGGTTAATTTTCCATGACTAATTGGAAAACATACAGCATATTAATATGCAAAATGAAAGTGCAAGCTGTGGTTATGTCAAGCAATGGAACCATGTAAAAGATTGATGTTTAATATAGCATGCTCTACCTCTGTAATATTTTGTACACTTTGTTCTATCAAAAAGAGGGAAGCTGTTGAATTGGAGATGAGAGATGCTCAGAGTTATCAGCATGCAAAGTGAAAAGATGAACTGAGAAAGGGAAAGATATGAAAAAACTTAGGTAAGCCCATAAAACTTAGCAAATTATATATTCAAGCAGTCCAGTAGTAAAGAAATTAATTAGAAATAAGTACCCCTATATATCTGGATAACCTAGTCAAGACCATTAACCTTGTACCAAGGGGTGAATTTGTATTCTGTCCATTCACTGGAATTCTGTACAGCGCAGGTAGACAATGGGAGACCCTGCAGTCAGGACATTTTAACAGAAACAACCTGAGGGCTAGAAGAGACGTCCTCTCAGTGTCCAGGTAGTCTCCTTTCCTTTTCCACTGCGTGGCCTGTAGAGGTAGAAAGGTAGCAAATAGATTTGGGAAGCACATTTTGTAATCTTGTGAAGCTGCTAATTTAGGCTTAGCTGAGATGAGCACAGTTAATGAAACAGCTTTATGAAGCTGAACGGCACTATGACTTGCAGTTTTCTTAAGCTCCTTTTGTGTAGGGAGAAAGGGAAGTTCATCTGCACTTCCCACCTGGAACACTGGAATTACTTAGTTGTCCAAAGACTGTCCTTATTGCAAAGAAGAGGTAAGGGTACGAAATCCTGTTTAATCTTCAGACTAATTCAGCAGTGTTTCCCTTCCAAGTTTTTGTTGGAGTAGGTTGTGCCATCTGATGCAGCTTGTGCCTGTGTGCTGTTTTGTCCAGTAACAGACAGGTGGTGGTATCTTTTAGCAGATAAAGGTTATGCCACTCTGTGAGGCACCTGCAGATACAGAGCCTGTCCTTGACAAACAATGCCTCACTTCTGCTTTGCATCTGACTTAGGCTAGTCCCCTGCCATGCTTGGGGCTTGCAACTGCATCACTTTTCTGCACAGATGCTTATCTCATTCAATTGCACGTTTAATGAGAAAATGGATTCTTGAAGTGGATGTTCCCACATGGAAACTTTATTGTTCTGCCATGATACACTGCCTAAACCTGGAGCCATCTGTGTTTCAAATCAAAAGAGCAAAATATATCACTCTTGTTCTTCTTTTCCAGGCACTTGTCAATGTTACCAGCAATGCTCAGAACTAACTTCCTTCTGTCTCTCATGCTGTCCACGTTTCTGAGCGACAGTTCTGCCCCAGCTCTCCAAGCTGTTCCCATTGTCCACAATAATGGTCTTGTTCAGGCAGAGGAGGAAAGAAAATACCTTACATCCACAGCCACTGGTATTACTGCATGTTTCTCTGTACCTATGTCTTCAGCAGAGCTAACAGCAACAGGCTAATATAACTGTATTGTACTGGAGGAGCTTGATGCCACATCTCTGTTCCCATCACACATGGCCAAACTGTCTCAATACCCGTATTACATCTTCACCTCTGCCATCGCCATGCTGATGCATGTTTTCCCATTCAGATAACCTGAGAGTGGAAGAGATTGTAATAGAAAGAATGGTGATACACTAAAATACCAAATAGAAGAATATGGTACTATTCTGTCTTCTCTGATTCAGACCCTCTCTTCTGAATTTGGAGATGTAAGTTCCACCTCACAGTGTGCGTGTGTCAATACATATTAATGATAATCATTGCCGCCTTTGTGTGCTTTACATTTTTATTTACATGGCACTATATTAAGCTTTGTGATAAAGGGCTCAGTCTCTCCATCAAACATACAAGGTATTTTGAAAGTGTTGTCCAGTCCAACATGCATTCTTCAATGTTTACATAATCATTAAATTCAGTTTTTCACCTGAAAAGCAAGTTACTTATATTACATTATTTGTTGTCAGTAAAAAAGACTTTGAAACAGGAAATTGTTGAGGCTAAATCACTTCTTTTTCTATACTACTGAATAAATATTTGAGACTTAAGCTATTATGCTTTGTTGTCTTTAGACTTTGAGTTTATATTTTTATATAGTTAGCTATAGGTGCATATTGGGTTTAATGAAGGCCAGCAAAAGAGGATTTGTCAAAGGCCTGTTGAACATAATCCAAGGAATTTTTTTTTCAATGCTAACCAGACTTTAATATGCAACCTTTTCTTTCTGCAGTCACAAAATGCCTCTATCCCTTAATCCATTAGCTTTTTTATTAGCAAACTAGAATTGGTTCAGCTCATACAAGATTATTTCTGCTCAGATTCTAATACTTTAGCTAAATTTACGCCTATGAAAACTTGTAATTTTCCTTGTTTTGATCAATGTGTGCATTCTGAACCAATCCTTGCTAAAGCACCCTTTGCTAAAGAGCCTGTGAGCTGGAAATTATTTCACTTTGAAAAACATCCAGCATATTATTAAACCCGTTTCCTTTGTCATATCCCTACCCTGTTACTCAGTGTTCTCTTCATAGAGGCTAATTAAACGTTATGCTGCTAATCAGTGTTGATAGATACAAAGTACTGTAATGTCTTCTGGCTTTATGGATTATGCTAATGGCCATCTGCCTATTATTGATAATTTGTTCTTCAGTTACTGGAGGGGGAGGAAGGATCTGTTTGGTTAACTATAAAAGGGAGCTATTTGGTTTATGATGCATTCGGCTATATCACCAGTTGTCTTTAGCTATTAAAGTTACTATAACTGCAAAGAATATAATTTCACCAAGGTCTGAATTTCCTCTAGTAATTGTATATGAAATTTGTATGTTCAAACATCTAGAATACATCATGAGTGATAACAGCTTGATGGCAATGTGCTTATTAAGTACTCAATGTGTTAAAGCAAAGATAGATGATTAAATTTCATACTGAAGTTGTCTAAAATGCTATTAACTATGAAGAGTAAAAAAGTCTAACTAAATTCTGTAACACAATCTGTATGTATAGGGTCTGCCTCAAATAACTGCAAATCACAGCATACTTTGCTGGTAGCAGGAAAATGTCAGTTATAAAAATTTGGATGCTCTGCTCAGAAAGGTGATGTGCACACCTGTTTTCATGTACTGTGATAGCATCAGATTTTCTCCAGTGTGAAACACATCCGGTAACAGTCCTTTAGCAGTCTATTACATTTTGCAAAGCCTTCTTGGGTTGTACTGAAGATTCCAGTTTTACTTAGCTAGTTTGGCTGTCTTGTTGCTTAACCAGAACAGACAGCTCTGAGACAGACAGTGAAAACAGACGACTGACAGATGTTGTCAGCTCCAGAGCTAGCTGAAAAATACCCACCATTATTTCACAATGTGAAAATACAGTTCAGTCTTCTGTAATACTTGTTCTTGCTTCCTGGTGAGCTACTGGAATATAAGGAAAAGGTGAAATTAGAAATTTTGATACATTTTGTTAAGAATAATAAATAAATCACAATATGGTTTTTCATTAAAACTTTCCCTAGCACTATTTGGAAATCGTGTCAACACTTGACAGTAAAGGAAAGGTTCTAAGCAGTAATCACATAAAAGAACTTACATAACTGCTTTTTCTTTCTTGAGGAATAGTGCAAGTGTGAGGCTTTTAAACAGATGAAATTTTGCTTTCTTCCAGTGCTGTAAAACTAAACTAATCTGAGAATACCCGGTGCTGAGAAAGGGAAATCTTCCAAAAAGAACTTAAACTCACTGAAGGGGACTAAGGATTGTTTCATGGAAGCGGACAGTCTGACTGATGGAATAGCAATTTTTAGCAAATGCATTCATTGGTGACCATTGTATGTTCTGTACCTATTGGGTTTCGTTAGGCTACTTAGAGGCAGCGTGTATGAATAGTAGATACCGGTAATGAGCCCAAGTTTCCTTGGAGGTTACCAAAACTTCACCAAACGAAGAGTTTGTATCATGATGCCTGTCAATGAAGGGCACCATTGAAAGTTCCCTCAGGCAATCTGTAGAAACTCTGCTTGAATTCTGTAAATGCTTTGAAACACCATTGAAATGCTTTATCAGTGAATCGAAACACCGAACAGTGCAGCTTTCTCTGAATATAATTCTTATTATATATACTATCAAAATACAAATAGCTAGACTTAGCACAAAATGAAATTATTACTTTATATATAATCTCTTTAAATTGGCTAGTTTTCCTCTCACTCAACAGCAAAGCAGATTCCCTATATGTTTCTTATAAGTGTATACTTTCATTAACGAACTAACTTCACTACATTGCAAATGTTTTATGCATTTTTCAGAGCCCTAATGGCACTAATAGACTGTTGTTGGTCTGATGAACCACACCTGGGCCCCGATGAGCTTCCAGCCATCCTCACCCCACCCTCACTTATGGGCCCAGGATTCTTATTTAAGCTTGGTCTTGAGCCTTCTCCCTGCTGGGGTAGTGCTATGTAACTGCTGGTTTCCAGTTTAGCTGCTACTATGCTTCTGCCTAGCCATGGGCTGACTTTGCAGCTTGACCTCAGACCTGTCTTGTTGCAGCACTCTCCAAACTAGCCGGCTGCAACAAGGTCTTTTACCATCACATACCAGCATACTCTTCACACCAGTCCCTCTGCTGCCTTCTCCTAGTCGTGCTCTCTCTTCTTTGGCTGCCCAACCTCTTAACTTAACCAACCACAGCTGCACCTTATCTACATCGGCCAACCCGCCGCCCCTGAAGGTAGCCCACAGCTGTATGTTATCAATGATAATTAACCCAGCTTCATTCCTCTACACTGTCTGATTCCTCAGGACCTGCCTGGTGCTAGCTGGGCTGTGTGTGATTTGACCCTATGGACTGACTTTACTGCTTGAGCTCACACCTGTCTCATCACTGTGAAACTGCCTCACAATCAGGACTTATGGTTGCACGTGGCTGCCACCTCTGACTTGACTTGCCTTGCCTGGACACTGTCTGGTGAGGTTTTGCTGCCTGGATTATCTCCTGGTTCCCTCTCCTTAGGGAGCATCTGTGCCTCACTGATCCTGACTCTTGTGGAAGAACCTGGAAAGGCAAGTTGTCCTGTAACAACTTATTTCTCGTTCCTGGTATGTTCATATTCTCACTTCTGTGTCTTGTAGAATAGACCCAAGAAGCTGCCCCTTCACCTTATGCTTATCTTCTGTTCTAGTTCTTCAGTCTTGGGAGTACCTTAGATTCCCTAGGTAATTGAAGGCAGAGTATTGTTGCTTTCACTTATGCCTCATTTTTGTCTATTCTGGGTAAAGACAAAACCACAGTCATCGGGGAAGATTCCTCATGACTGAGAACAGGTTCGCACCCTAACAATGTTCCTGTTTGCTTTCCTTGGGGGCTTTCCTGAATCTGGCATATTGCTTTTTCCATAGAGGGAAAAAAAATGTGTTTTTATAAAAAGCTGCACATTTGAAGACTGCCCTGAAAACATTATTACCCGCTTCTGGAAACAGAAAGAAAAATCAAGAGGTGTTTCATCTCTTTATTGAACAATGCTGATTGCTTTGGGGAAAACTGAGTTGTGACGTGATTTTTTGTCTTTTGGGTACTTGTTTGAAGCAATCCTTTTCTGCTTATGGGATCTTACTTTTCTAAAAAACTGGTATTTATTATAGAGGACCTAATCTAGGAGGTGTTAGTGTTCATAGTGTTGTAAAAGAGTCACTGACTCAACAGTGCTGGCAGTTTTGTTTTTTTTTTTTTTTTGTTTACAGCTGTGTGGTTAAAAAAACCCCAACACTCCAAAATCCTAAAGGCATAGCCCTAAGAATGCTAATCAAGTTTACAGTTGGTCACAAGGCTGCTGATAATTTCGGACACAATTTTGCGTAGTATCCAGGATAGCTGTGATTTTTTTTTTTTTTTTTTTTAAGCTAGAAGAAATATATAACTACTACTTTACCAGTATTCATAAGTAAGCACTATAGCTTTTATCTGTTTTGAGATTTGAGTTAAGGTGAAAGGATGTCAGTTCACACAGTAGGGGGAGAAAAAGGTTCTCCATGAAAAATGACTACATTTTATATTAGGGAAACTTGTGAATGTGTGATGAGTTGGAATCTGCAGCTTTCAGAGAGCTATAACAATTTATAATGATAGGTAATTGCATATAAAATTAATAACTACTTGTATATAACCTTATTGTTTCAAAATATTCTCTGCACAAAACCCAAATCTTGAAACACTCCAAAACCCATTTTTCTCCCTCTCCCTTTTGTCATGAAAGTGTGTTGCCTCTTCAAAATTAACTAAGTGTAAACCAAGAAAGGAAGACTTTGCACTGAGAACATGCTCATTACTTCAGTCCTTAGGATGCTTTATGGTATGTCCTTTTTTGCAACTATTGGTTCCTGGAAATCCCTTGTCTGAGGTAGTAAAGAGGTATATAATGCCCTGTTTCTTACCAGGGTGTTTTCTCTTGCTCATGTAACAGGGATTTATTGAGGAAAACCTAGTGTCACACAATAATTAAATCCTAATTTGATAAATCTCAGCGAACAAATTTTGCCTTGAAAACAAATGGTGTTAGGGTGAGACACCCGCTGCTTTGCTTCTCTATTTTGAGGAACAAATAGGAGAAAAACATGTTCAGGAAGCACAAACTGCGATGCTGAATGCAGAGTTCAAAGCCAGTTGGATACTCCAGTAATGGATGTGTGTGTAGCCAGAACTATGTTAATGTGCCCAGCTCCCTACATGCATTCTCAGAGAGACTAATGGGACTGAGCTGCATATTCCCGAGTAAAATATACCAGCTTGCTAGCTATTAACCACTATCGTAAGGAAAGATGTCTAGTTACTCAACACGTCTGTAAGAGCAGTTGCTAGGTAGAACTGTTGGTGGGAAAGGAGAGAGCAATCTGTTGAAGCAAATGGAGAGAGTTTCTCCTCTAAGTGCTTAGATTGCAAACCTGGTTTACAGACCACTTGTCTGGGGCATGAAGAATATAAACAAACGGTTCTTTTTGAAGACACGGTCTGGATAGCATCAAAGAAATAAGCCCTGTGCTTGTGGAAAGGAGCATAACCAGATGTTGAGAGGCTTGCCGACATGGGTAAAGTCAATTCTACGAACTTATTATAAAAAGCTGTAGTGGATTACAGCAAGAGTGATCAGAGCAGCCAGGTTCTTGTGTATTGTTTAATATCAGTGTATGACTTTGTCATTAAAAGCCTCCGTCCACTGAAAATAAGCCAAACTGCAAAATGTGCTTGTGAAGGTACTACACAGGTTACTGGGCAGCTGCAGAACTACTTAATGTATATTTTCATGGGGGAAATAGACACATGCCTAGATGAATATTTCTAATGACTTCAGGCTGAAGTGGGTTGCATCTGTCTTCTGTGGCAGTTTAAAGAATGTAAAGAAAAAAAAGACTGGAAATTTTGCAGTCTCCTGTGCAAATTAGCATTCTAGGGGATTGGTTAAGGCAGTCAAGAGAAAATCAGTGCCTGAACTAAAAGAAATTAAGAGGAGAATAGATGTGAAAGCATTGTAGAAGCTAAATTAATCTTGACGTGCAGCATCTTTTGTCCAAAACTGATCCATTTCTTTGGATACTCATGAAGAGCAATAAACGTTGAGTAATTGACTTGAGAGCAATTTGTGCTGGGAATGATTTTTATGAAATGTAGCTTTGAAAAGACTTCATAAATTGTCAAGGGACAAATAATGTTTTGGTTGACTAACCAGCAGTAAAATTTAAAAGCAGTCAAACAAAATGAAGTAAACTATGTGTTTTTAGCAGTGTGTTGGGATATTAACCTCATGACTTGTGTTTATTGCAGAAACAAAGTTGTTGGCTCTTAAATGAGACCATACTTAATACAAGAGGTATGGCTTCAGTGCAGCTAAGCCATAGGTTAAACAGTCATGGGCTGGTTCAGCATAGTGGGGGGAAAAAAAAAAAAAAAGCATCTGCACTGTTTTTTAAGAGTATGCTACTGTCACACCTTGTTGCTGTGTCAGCCAGAATTGTCTCTATGAGAAACTGAACAGCTCATTGGAAGCATATCCCTATGATTCATAGCTCTGTTTCATACTGCAGTTTTTGTTCACAGTAATAGGCAAAAGAACCTGCCTACCCTCTCTGGGGATAATGGCAGGAAACATTCTTGTCCTGGAAATCCAAGATGTGAACGCAGTTCCATGTGGCAGCTTGTGTTAGTGTGGGAGTCTGCATTCTCACCACTGCTTAGAATATGTCTTAATTCATCATAAACCAGACTGTTAGTCTACCATGGATGTAAAAATCCTTCCTTTGTGTTATAAAAGGTGACTTTGATGCTCTTTGTTTTCTGCATTGATCAGTGCAGAGCTTGTGACTACTTGGTGGTGGTGTGCTGAGCTACACGGTCTTGTGAGTGTAGCATTGACCTTTTCTTGTGGTTAACTGTGTTTTGCTGGAGGAGGAGCGAAGCTGTGGAAACTGCAAACAATGTGGTGTTGAGGATGCTGAACAGAAGTATATGAAGACAGATAATTTTTGGTCATGGTCAGAACACATATTTCAATGTAGTTCACAAGTCTGCCAGAAGTTAATTTATTTAATTGTGTAAATCTTAGGCTACCAATAAGTAACAAACTTACTCAGGGAATGCTGTGTACTTTGGTACGCCTTGCTTAGTAGCAAGGGTTGAGGAAAATGTGTGTAAACCCTGAGGATGTTAGGCTGAAAAATAATGGATGACCCCTTAAATTGAAGTCTGCTGTGAAGGCAAGGCTGAGATGCTGTACCTTTGCAGCAGTAAATTCCATTGATCCTAGTAGGATACAAGGGTTCTCACTACCATCATAAGAGTTAACAAATTCCTGGATTCTTCTGAAACAGAATGTAGGAGTAAATCACACAGTGTGATTTATACACATTTCCACTACAAAGGCACAGTGCTTTAGCAGGTGTCCAGTTCAAAAAGAGTTCCAAATATGACATGACCTTCTTGCTTTGTCACTTTCTCTTTGTCATTAACTCAGGCACTTTTGTATGTGTTTAAGTCTGATTTTGATGGGACTTTGATGTTGTGAGACGTGCATGTGCTTTACTAAGCAAGTATGACCTTAGTGAAAGACCTGATCATCTCCCTCATTTGTAATGAGGCTGCTAATCCAAAGAAGGTTGTGGTTGTGTCTGCAGCGCATGCGGAATTGGTGAAGAGGGTGCAGAGACCAGTAGGAGAGCAGTGATCAAGTATGCTGGTCAAGCCGTAGAAAGCATGTGGAAAGCCACTCAAAGGAGATGGGAGAAGCATGTAGCAGCAACTCCCTCTTCAATGCAGAGCTGGAGTATGAAAGAAGTTCGGTACCTTTTGTCTGGTATCAGTACAAATAGAGAGACTGAGGCTGTGGGAGAGCAAAGCCAGGTGTGCAGCTTCCTGAAATTTTGGAGTTTGTTGTGAAGATCGAACAATTTTATTCTGAGGTGATGAGTGACAAGGTTTTACATATGAAACTTGTCAAAGTATGTGGTATCTTAGCTATTATGCCTGTATGACAGCAGGGGATGGAGCCACTTCACAACTGACTAGTGGACTCAGAACCCTGAAAACAGTTTAATAATATAATGATTTCAAGTTTCAATTAGAAATAGCTCTGGCTTGGGCCTGCTGTAGTGAAATGTCTTACTGTTCATTATCGGAACACTGTTTTTAGTAGAGGAACGTATCCTGATCAATGGTAATCTGTTAACAGTGTATGGAAAAAAATTCAGTTAAACTTTCTTTGCTGCTGTACCCGATCAGAGGTTTTCCTGAGAAGTTGTAGTTGAAGGCTCCTGCAGAACATTCTGTCCCTCTTAGGTCTTGTACAGATACTTAACCTTTACTTCTTTATCAAAAAATTGCATCACTTCACAATGTTAGCTTTTTAAAAGATGAACAGTGTTAAAAGCTTTGGTTACAAACAGAAAATACAATGATGTCACCACTGCCTTCATTTCTAAATCTACAGAGAGGAGAGGTTAATGCAATAAGTCTGTGTCTGACCTGCAACGACTTCCACTTTAAAAACCCTTAAATACTGTTTTGCACAAGATAGCTACATAAATCTTTGGGCAGAAAAGTGCAGAATAACCTATTCAGACTGAAACTACAGGGGACACGTTAGGTAGACTGAATGTAATTAACTAAAATGGGTTTTGGCTAGGACATTGGAGTTACTTAAAAATATATTACAGTGTCTTGAATGACCAGAAACAGTCAGGAGCCTGGCAGATGCCACTCCTGAATGATGGCAGGTCAGTTAGAGCACTGATCTCTTGCACTGTGTTGAGACACTGGCTCAGAACCAACTCAGAGGAGGGAAAGTAGAGTCTTGACTGATTTATGTTGAAGTGTGGTGTGTGTGTGACATAAGAAGCAGGGACATAAAAAGTAGGTTTTGGACTGTTGTTGATAGTCCTGCTTTTTTGTATGCTTCTTCAGTACCAGACAAGATATGCAACCCAGGTGAAGCAGTGTTTCCAGTAGGTGAGATACGTAACTGAAAATAAGAACACCTTAGTTTCTCTCTATCGCTAGGTCTTAGTGGAAAAAAAGTACTTAGTCAGGGATTCACTTTGCCTGTCCATAAAATAGGATAAGAGCACTTTCTTATAAAGACAATCTGAAGCTTATTTCCTTGCAAGTTGGTGTGAAGTTTTGGAAGAAATTGTTCTAAGATGCTGAGTGAAACAGTACTCTTCAAACTTGAATGTCTTAAAGCCATGAGCTGTAAAGTGGTAGTAAAGCACACCTATTGGGAAACTGATGATTGCTTTATTTCAATTTCTGGAAGTGTCTGATGAGAGGCCTACTGGCAAAGTTAAAAAGTAAAGTCCCGATCGCTGGTATGTCATTTTTCCTGACCACAAAGTTGGAGGCAAGACTGAAATTCATGCTTCCATATACTCTATGTATTTTTAAACCAACACTTCCCAGCTAGAGTTCAGTTCAGAAATGGATTTTTTTTTTTCTTCTCATTTTCCTTCTCCTTATTGACACACGACTTTGTGAGTCCCGGAGAACACAGGGGTCTAAAATTTGGTAAGTAATACAAAAGATCTAAAGCGATCCTGTTCTTTTTACTCCCAAAATTTCATTACAGATGAGCGAAGTGACAAACTGAACAACTGTAATTACATTTGTTCTGCAAGCCAAATCTTTTGCAATTCCTTTATTATATTGTAATTTATAAAATCAGGATGGTACTTTAACAAAGAAGTTTTTACATTCTTTCTACATATGCTTGGAGTTATGGCTCTGCCTTAGTGTAGTGATCAGGGCACAAGATTAATGCCTTATTTCTCTTTTCTGAATGTGGAACACAGGATTTTCTGTTTTGTTTGGAGAACTAGTTCAAAGAGATCTCTTCTGCTTTTGTTGATCATCATCAGAGTATGTCAAAGCATCAGAGCATCTTTTAAGTTCTATATACTTTCTACAATGCTTTAGTGGGAATGGTTAAAAAACAAGGCAAACCATTATGCTGTTTTAGTAAGCTTTTTCATGTTCAAGCAGAGGAAGAGGATTATACTTTGAGCTGTCTCCTATAGATAATGGTTCATACATTCAGCAAAATAATGTATATTTTGCCTCTTTATGATGCATATCACATGTGGTTATGGTTGTGCTATTTGTTGAAGTATGTGTCAAAGTTGATTAATGAAAATTTAATATTAAAGCAAACTTAAATTTTACCTGTAATGAAGCCTTTCTATTTTCTCTGTTAGCCTCAGCGCCTAGCTGCCAGCCAGGTGGTCATTTATTGTGGTCTGAAGTTGTTCTCCCCTAAACACAATGATTTCCAAAATAACATTTCATCTTATCTGCTCTGGTAGTTTTCTTTTTTGTAATGAGTTTCTTGTCAGAATATCTGCAGAAGAGCTCTTCCTCCCACACCAGTTCCTGCCATTGTATAAGCCCAATTTAATCTGTTCCATGAACAATTAGTATCAAATGTATTGAGTTGCTGTCAGTAGCTTATTTGCCTATAGTACTGCAAAACTGATGCTGATCTTTTCTTTTTCCTCCTTGGAGAATCATAATAACTTTTGGCTTACAAAATAAGACATGTCTGACTCCAATTTTTTTTTTTTTTATTTTCCTTGGAACCATTTTTTTGTCTTGAATTTGTGCTCTTTGATTTATAAAGAGGACTCCCTTTATTACAGGGAATGTTTAGTTGAGATGAGGAACTTATTGCTAAGAATTTGAACCTTAGTACAATCAGACATCAGCAATTAATAAAACAGTGTTTTCCCCTGTAAAATATATTAATTGCACAGCAAATATGAAGCAAAGAATCACTATAGCAGGATCTTATTTACCAGCTACAAATGAAATACAAAAAGGTCATGCAGGTTGCTCAGCTTAAGCAGTGCTTTCTATCATAAAGCAATAAGCATATATAAGATGTTGCATTTGGCCTCGAAAAAAACCCAAACAAGTTAGAGAAACCAGGGTCTTCAGAAGGCACAGAAAGGGAAGAGACAATGTTACGTACTGGGAAATAGAAGTCTTGTGTGTGGTGTTGGCACCCTGAGTCTGTTGCTGGCTTGGCTCAAGCAGCTGAGTAGTGTGGAGCAATATAGAAGTAAAACTTTCTCAAAGCATTGCTAAAATAGGTCTAGAGAAATTGACAATTGACTAGAGTAACCAGACTGGCAAAAAGTATTTCAAACCAGGTATATTTTAGTTTTTTTGGAAACCGAGTGTCTTGAAGGTACAACATACAGGGCAGGTTATTATTCGGTTGCTGGGGGTAAGTGAAAGGAAAGATGAACTGAGACTTTTTGTGCCTGAGCTTACATGGGAGACCAAGCCAGCCCTTTGCTTGTGTTTCAGCCTTGAAATGAATCTCTGTTGATGTAAATTCCTCTTAGTGTAGACTCTGAGAAAATACAATTTCATATCCCCTTTCCTTTAAGATTCCTGAAAAAACATGTTAAGTCAGAAAAGGAACATTCTTACAGAATGTTAAGAATTTTCTCAACTGTTCTGCACCACGTGGAAGATACCCTTCTAGATGGACGCTTCCAGGCTAAGTCCAGAATGTGTACATAGAAAGAAAACCATGCCAAAACAAAGCAATACATTACATTCTCAATCTGTACCTGTACCTCATGGTAACAGCTGACTGTGGACAGGCTGAGACAGAACCCACACAACAGAAGCCAGAATAATACCCCTATGGGTGTTACTGGAGTTACTTTTTGTAGGACCAGACACTATTTGGGTACTAGGCAGCTGAGATGAGACAGAAGATTCTGTACCTAAAAGACCTCATACATTTCCTATGCCCATTAGGAGGCATCAGAACCAGATACTGAATTCCCTGTGGCAATTTTGAGGGTATTTTAAAATCATTACAGGATTGAGGAATTTATCAAATGTAGATGAGGTCAAGAGGCTTTGCACTGAACCTTTATAAATGTATATGAAAAGCAAGCTGTTTCCCAAGATTTTAATACTTCTGTCCCTAGGCTTTTTCAAGCAGGATGAGATGTTTCGAGATGAAACCTATCATTTGATTTTGAAAAATCCTTGTAGTAAGTGCTCTGAAGTAGAGAGAAATATAGCAGTAAAGCACTGTTGATGGAAAATACAAGCAGCGGGGAGAGGCTGGATGAAGTGAGATTGGAAAGCAGGCTACATAAGTCTAAGGCAATTTAAAGGAATTAAGAGCATATAGTAAAATTGACAAATGACTGACAGGAGAAACAGGAAAAAGAACCAGAGGTCAACACTGGGAGAAGTCATGGCATTGTGGAAAGCTGATAATATGGAGTATGATATCCCTGGTGAAGCATAATAGAAGAAAAGGCTTTAGTTCTGTGACTGCTTTAGGTATACGCTGACAGTGTAATTTGACTGAATCTGAGGAAAGACAATAAAAACAGAGCTGTGTACAAGGGGCAAGGGAGGGGAGTAAAAGCTTATAAAATGCACAGACAGAGTCAAAAGTGGTACAGTTCTTGAGGAGAATGCCTTCTGACATCTCAGGGACACCTAATCTCAAAACCAACCTGTGCGCTGCTGAGTCGAGGGATGGAGCACTGAGTGTCAGAAGAGTTTTTAAAACCTGCGCAAGTCAGAAAACTTGACGGGAAGTCTAAGGTAGCGCGGAGTGGCGGAGCGAAGGCTCACAACAGAACTCTGCTGAGATAATTACAGCAGCCAGCGAAGCTTAGAGAAGTCTGTAAAACTTTCAGGAGTCCCTCTGGGATTTCAGGCTGCCTGGTAATGTCCCCAGAGTCTCAGGCTTGTAGGGAAGAGCCTTCCTAAATGAAAAAAGCTAAGAGTCCACTGAGGGTACGTGTTGTTTTCCTCAGCCTCTCCAAGGACTTGAAGCTATACTGAGGTGATTGGAGCAGAGTACTGTGTCTTGGAAAAAAACCACAACATGTGGTATTCCTCATACTGCTGTCATGAAAGGCATGCTTTAAAAATTCAGGAGTGTGGCACAGATAGGAAGGAGCAGATATCCTGCCTGCTTGACTCCATGATCTATTTCAAACATACTTGACAAAGAGGGACAGTATGAATTTTTTCAAGTTTTTCCCCTAATAATTTTTGACGCTGTCGCCTTATTTCTATGGATGAGGTTGCAGCTCGTATATTTCTATGAAAATACAACAGGTTTATGAAAGTGTCAAAAAAACTTGGTATAATTCAGTTTAAAAAGGCAATGAATCAAGAGACTTGAATCTGTTGGAAATGGGGCTTCATTAGTTCCAGTGCTCAGGAAACTTGTTTGTTCCCTGAAGCAATCTACTAAATTGTAAAATCTGAAGCATATTATGTTAAAAATGGAAGAAAACAAGGAAGACTGCACCGAACTGCTACTCCCTGAAAAGTTCTTGCCTTTTCACTTGCCAAATCCATTAGAGCCAGAACAAAAAAGTGCTTTGTGGATGAACTTGGTTACCCATGCTGGGTTAACAGACTGGGATATAGCTAATATGCCACAGTTGTTTTCCTTCTCAACCACCTCAGCTATTCATGTACTCAAAAGAAAACTCCGAGGGAGGGCTTGTTTTTCAAGCTTTCTGCAATTGTCATCTTTTAATTTTTAGATGTTCTGCAGAAACGCTAAATGCTAGAAATAATTTAGAAAAGCAGCTTTTGAAGTGCAAGGATGAATCAAACAATTAAAAGTTATAAAGATGAGACCAATGCTGCCTGCCTTTGGTGATATCTTTGTACAGCACCTAAAACTGAGAGGCTCGGATCTAACTGATCTCAGACATAATAATTTGAATTTACACTTGTATGTGGCTTGGCAGATGATGAGGAATCCTGCTGGACATACAGTCTGAAAGGAATCCACTGAGGCCTTGTAGTAAAGATTTGTTTGGAGAAACCACTTTTGTATACCATGATAAAAGTGGATTGTTTGCCAGCAGCTCCTCATTCCAGTTCTGATGAATCGATTTGATTTGGCCTTATAAGGATGCTGAAGAAAGACCATTGAAGCACTTTGAAACACATCCTTCACTTCCATGTAAACAGAGATTAAAGTCATAGTTATTAATTTTCTCAGTTGGTGGAAAATATAATAAGCACAAATAAGTGGATGATATACTGTTAGTATCTGGATTTTCTGCCCTCAGGGTAAATTGCCTTTTAATGGTAAATTAGAGAAGAAAAAACCAAAACCCACAAATGCATGGGTTCTGCTTTTTCCAGTACTGGTCACCTTGTCTATAGCCAAGCCTTTACTGTGAAGATTATAAAAAGGAAGAGTTCTAATTAATTTTAATATTTGAATGTCACAGGACAAATATTTAGTCAAGTCTAAAAAGCTGTTTTGAAGAATAACAGAAAAAATAAGTCTTCATGATCATATTTACGACAATAACAAATATACGCTTACCTGTCTGAAGCTGAGAAGGCTGGTAATTAATATACAGCAAGATTGGTTTTGTTCAAAAAAACTTTAAGTCAGACTGAAACAAATTATAATTTTGGAATAGTTAATTTTTCAAGGGGCTTCACTTGCAAAAGCTTTTTAAGAATACAGGTTGCTCTGTTCTGAAAGAACATCTCCAGTGACATGCTTGCGTGACACAGATGTTTGTATGTGTGCGCTTTATGGAACCAGCTGATCTGCACCATTTATTTCACATTTTTGTATCTGATGGTGTGAATAGGTTTTCTACATCTCTGTTCATTTCAGGGGGTAACCTTCAAGAAGTGTCTGTGAAATGTGGTGACCTGCAGCTGCATGACTCATTGCATGAAGGGCAGCACGGTTTGCAGGAGCACATCCCACGCTATGTAACTGCTCTTGTCCAGGAAGCTCATTCTCTAGAATATATGTTAAGGATACAATCCCATCAGTACAAACTGGAGCAGGTCTTCCTCATTTGAAAATTCGAATAAATCCTTTTTATGTGGTTTAGGTAGCTAATTAATTGTTGATCTAGAGAATACATAGTATTGATAATTATAGAACACAGTATAAATATTAAAAATATTTATATTTCAGGGAAGATAGGTGGAGTGCAAAAGTCAGACACATCATGCCTTACTTATGCCTGTTGATAGTTTACACATCACAAAAAAGTAACAGCTTCTAGATAATGTAGTTGTCATAGTCTTTATTTTAGAAATTACTATAACCGTGGTTAAGTGTGCACTATAAATCCCATTTAGGGGAAGTTCTGGGAATATGATTTTTTTCCTTGGCATTAGTGAGATGGGGCATTCAAACAGGTCTTGCACCTTGAAGAATATCTTAGACTGGTCAATGCAATGTAATAGTGATATCCAGTGAAAATTATTGCATCTTTGGCACTACTTCACTATAATATGCAAAGGTGAGATGGGATTTTAAACACACAGAGTTTTAGTAATTTTTTTTGTCACTCCAGTAGATTTGGTCCTTGTGTGGCTGCTCAAGGATTGGATCAAGAAGAAATAAATATAATAGAATAAAATTATGAACAAAAAGACAAGGGGTACTTGAAATACATTGAATTTTTAAAGTCACTCAGATTTTAGCCATGTTTTTTCTTACTTTGAATAGCTAGATGCTTACATTTGTTGTAATTCCAGTGATTTGCTGTCATTGCTTTCTGGTCACGGAACTGGAATAATTTATTATAGGTGGAGTTCTGCAGGTCAACCCCTTGATCAAATCTGAGTTTACTTCAAATTTGTATTGTTCAAGGCTCTAACTGAGCTTGACTAGTAAAGAATTTTTCCTTGTATCTAACTGAAAATTCCCATACTGCAGTTTGTCTATTGCCTTTTGGTGTTGTGGTTTGTTTTTTTTTTTTTGTTTTTTTTCCCTCTCTATCATGCTTTTATTGAGAATTCTGAAGATTTATCAGAAGTTTTCTCCTTTCCCCATTTGAATGAGGTATGGTTTTCTGGGGATTGTTAGGTACACTAAATATCTTGAGGGAACATTCAGTAATTGCTCAATAAGTAAGGCAAGACAAAATTTCTGAAAATTTTATCCGCAGTATCAAAACCATTTTGTTGTATTGAGAAAGAAGGGATTAATCTAGTTTCTTAGACAAAAGTGCCCACAGAATTTCAGTTCATAATTAGAACCTGAAGGTTTTTTCTCATTCTCTAAAGAATTTGGTAGAAATAGAATTATAAACCAGGAAAATTATTGCAAAAAGCAATTGTTATTGTATGGCTTGTGCTCAATAAGTTATGTAAGTTTAAAACCAGTCATTGGCAGCGTCTTCTCTTTTTATAAATCCTGGAGCTATGAGAATGCCTAGATCTTTGCATTTATAATTACAGAGATCATTTTACAAATGTTCTACTGAATTTAACTTTCTGTGAAAGAGATGCTCTTTGTGTATTTGTATCAGTATTGTTAGGGCTGCAGCAGTATTTATGTCCTCCCAGACTATACTTAACCCTCATAGGCTACAAACATGAGAGGACATTGTTCTAAGGATGCTTTGACCTAAATAAGACAGAAAAAGGCTGGGGACAAAATGAAGAAAAATGCATCACCTTGCTTTGGGTGATAATCTGAGTCTTGGAAGTGTTAAAAGAGTATCTGATAATAAATAAATGTGGCTGGGGAGGAAGAAATGCAATACTCTTCTGAAGGGAAGAATTAATCTCTCTGCAGGGATTTCACAATGAAAGAATAAATTCAGCATTCACATTCCACTCGTTCTCCATTCCAATTTGGTCTTATCTTTTTATTATTTTTTTATTTTCTGTGAAATTCTGTTTGCATTTTGAGACTGCGCATGAGATAGGTGAACTGTAGTCACGGTTGTTTGCGTGTGATTATCTGGACTACTTAACTGCAAAACAAGGCCTTGAGCCTTTAAAGTCTGTCTGTATTCTTCATGTGCCGCTTCTGACATGTTATAAAGTGTTACGTGATTTAAGCTAGCAGGGGGTGGTGGGGGCGATGTGAGGATGGAATATGGTGGCAACTGAAGTTCAATAAATAAATAAATGTATATAGCAGGATGTGTAATGATGCTGCACAAACCATTTAAGCACTGGTACTATTCAGAGTGCAAATACATGCATTAATGCTTGACATTCTAGCAAAATTGGAAAATTTTTATGATCAGGGAGTTTTTGATCAAAATGATTACAATGGCTTTGTGTAGGCTTAAACTGAAATTCAAGGTGTCTGTCACAGTTGCTTGGCAATGCACTTGTGAGTATACTAGAAAGAAATATATGCAATCTGCCTCACTGAAACTATCATGCGTTGCTTAATGTTTATATATAATTGGCTTTGCGTGTTGGAAAAGATGATTATAAACACTAGGGGATTATGCTTGTGGTAAGTCAATATTCACTGGTGATTATAGGAGTAAAAAGCCGGTGTCACAGCAGATACTCTTGTATGCAAAATACTTTCAAAAGTTAGACTTATTCTGCTTTTCCCTTTGCAGGTGGCTTGCATTATTTCAATGCATGTTTATGTCTAAGTTTGGAAGTTAATATTCAAATGAACATGGAGTGATAATAGGTAAGTCAACTGACTTACCGATTTAACAAAAATTTTGACTCAATTCCCCAGGCAGAAGCAGAGTAGCTTCCATACTTGTTGCTGTCTGTGACAAAACAATGGTAGAAACTTCCTTATTGATGCTGAAAACATTTTAAAAACAAGCTTACTGAAAACAGTCCTGTGATTCTTATTCATCTGGTCCCTTAAAACTTATGTAAACTATTATTCTTGAATATTTTCCTGTTCGCTTCAAGGTTCCTTGGCTTGTGAAATAGAGCTTATAAAAAAGAAGAAAATGGGAACCTTTTTTCTTTAGTTAGAGATTCTGGAGACCTCACTTCTGTAGTAATGTTCTATTGTAGAAAGAGGGTTCTACTTTTCCTGGTAGCAAATGAGTCTCAATACTGATGTTCTGAAATAAATTAGTTATTCATGGTGCTACACATGCAAAAATATATTTCCATATTCCTCGGGCCCAACAAATTGTGTATAAATGTGACTCCTGAGAATAGAATCAAACTTCATATGCTTCTGAAAATGTTATCTTCTAGTCTGACTTAAAAACTCAGCCCTGAGCTTATAATTGCTGGTTTATACCGGTCCACATGAAAATATACAGAAAAGGCAATCCAGACGTCAAGGGAATAGACAGATAAAGTACAAGCCTGAGATACTAAGGAAACTGGAGGGTTGCAGGAGCTTTAGTTATCTTCTTCTGGGGCTTGCCTTTTTAGAGGATGCTACCTGAATCTTTACTGAACTATTCCTGCATCTTTTGTTTAGGAATAATTTATGGGAAATTATTTTTGATCATATTAGATATATATGTGAAAATTCTGGTCTTGGGAGGAGTCAAAATGCTGGATGCTAGCTCAGAAAATAAATGTAATCTGGGCCTAAAAAGCTCAAATAAATTTATAGCTTTACTTTCGTCATTTGCTTTCAAGATGACAGATGCTGCAGAGCAATTAATGTTACCTTAATATAAATACTAAATTATATTAGCATTATGAATATATGTTCATACATTAATTTATATTAGTGTACATATCTTGGTCCATGTGGATGTGTTTTTAGTTGCTCAATAATTCTTGGGAGGAAAAAGTTCCTCCCAACGGAGTGCCCCCCAAGCCATCTGAAGAGAAGACAGTAAGATAAGCACTCTGGACCCTGTACCATCAAAAGAACAGTAGCTTAATTAGGTTTGAAAGGTACTTCAAATGTCTCATGTTTCTCACATTTATTGCCTTTCCTTTTTCACAGTCCATGATACTGTGAATTTCGTGTGACAATGTTGCTTATTAGTATCTCCTTTGATGTGTTTGCTTTGCTGCTTACAAAATAACTTATGAACAGCAACTATTTTATAACAAGTTTATTTGAACTTGTTCAATGTACAATGTTCAATGGAAAATGTAGCAGATTGTCCACTTGAAGATTCTGGGCTTCAAAATATGAGATGATCTCATCTGAAAGGAGAATTTGAAAAGTATTTCTTACTAGTTTTATGCCTCTGCTTGTACTTCCTGATCTGTGGATTATGGTAAAAAGAGGTTTTCAGTTGTACCTCCATATCTTATCTTTACCCATAGTACAATGGAGTACTATTTTTTGGGAGTATCCGGGCAGTCATAGTTTTACATACCTTTCAAGGACTCCCTTAGATTAGAAAAATTGCCTGGGGGCAAGTACTCCATTCCTTTTTCTTAGCTGGATTGAATCTAGCTATTCTGAACTGCGTCCATGCATGCTTTTTACTAGTGCCTCTCTCAGTGTTACTTGCTAATGATAGAAATATAATAAAAGAAATACCTGTGTTAAGAAACTATTTTCCAATCTGATGTTCACGTTATTTCTCAGTTAGTTTCTGATTTGCCTCACTTAAATGTTCTGTTTTAGTGGCAACTTGTTATTGAAGCTGAAGTGATTCAGTGAAATCAAGAGGAGAGAAAATGTCTTCATGAGGATTATATGTTATTCACTTGCTAAGCATGGATGTAGTCCCCAAGCTAGCCCCAAGCCTTTCTTTTGGTGATTTGCTACTTCCTAGTAAGATGATAGCTCACCACAAAATCCAACCCAGTTTCGATCTTACCTAAAGTAAATTTTCTGACAGTGTATCTACTTGGATTGCACCATAAAATCTATCCAGACAGGTTGAACTGACAGTTTGGTATTGAGTCCCCTCTAAGTGTGGGTAATCTCTGCCAGCAGCATGCTAATGTTCACTCTCAGTCACTTTTAGTACTTCAAGCTCTGTAGAAAGGCAGAAATAAATTATTAGCCTAGAGCTACAAAGAATGAACTGATTTTGGTCATGACTTACTTCATATTCGCAAAAGTAAAGACAGAAGGAATACATTACTATTTCCCCATTTTTAATTTTTTTTTGAGATAATTTGTTCATCTTTCTTTGCTTTGACTTTCTTGTTTCAAGTCTGCACACAGCAGATACACAGAGCAGGACTTGGGTGAGCTGTGCCCTAGTACAAGCACCCACTTGTTTGGCCTGTAGTGCTAGAGGTAACATTACTAATAGTATAATACTGTATGGAATTGAAATATAGTTCATGTTACACCTCACAGTTACATAACTGGGAGATGTGACAGGAGAGAGACTGTAACCTTTATGATTGTGGGGAAAAAAGCCTTTATGTTGTTTTGATTTTTCTAAAAGCATGCTTTTGAGTTTTATTTTTTTTTTACAAGTTCACTTTATGGAAAAATTGACCACCCACACATCTACTGCTAATGCATTTCCTTCTGTGCAGTAGTTGGTTTAGTTCTAGTCAGTGTCATGTGTGGATGATGTTATTTTCATTCAGTGCTGTTGCACCAATTTTACAAAGGAGAGTGTGATGATCTCTGGTGGTTTTTCTTTTTCCTTTTTAATGTAAATGTAGGGTTTTTTTTTTACTTGGTTTTGTAGTGAGCCATGCGTTTCACTTCTTTCCTCTGTAAGGTTCAAAAACTTTTAGTAGCTTGTCACTTGCCTCAGGTAGCAGCTGGCATTGTTGATGTGTTCTCCCAAATGTGTGCAGTAAGGATGTGGCTAAAATGTGATAGCTTTATGCTCTGGTTGCTCTGTTTTTACAAAAGATAACCCAGGTATGCTAAGCCTAGGCACCTTAAAATAAATTTTCTTTACTAGTTAAATGACAGACTAATACATTAGCATTTCAATAAGGCACTTGGTGATTCGTTTCCTTCTTGAAACTTCTTAATTTCCATATATCATCTTGTTCTTTTTCACTGAAATTAAAGTTGTGAAGAGACTGGAATTCGTATTTCAGCCTTGTTGATGTGTTTATGCATTTTGCATTACATGCTTGGCTTTTTCGTCTATCTGCCTGATATAGTAAATGGTTTATTAGCTCAGTTCTGTTGATTATTTTTTTTATGTTTCAAGGTGTCTGAAAGATGATTTTGAAATTTGTGACGGTCCTTCACGATCTGTTCTGATTCATTCCACAACAGACAGCCTGAATTCTGAAAGTTTGAGTCTGTTCCTGCATCCCCAAAGCTGAGCTGCAGTATCTGTATGTGGCTTGGAAGGAAAGGTTGGAAAGGTTTAAGAGGACAGAGACAAGTGTGCTGCACACAAAAGGATGAGAGGTTCTGACATAATTCCTCTTAATCTCCCAGCTTTATGCATAGGTTTCAAGAGAATTTCAGCATTTTAATCAAGGGCTAATGCAGTCAGAGTTCATAAACTATAGCAGTTGCATGTTTATTATGAGGGAAATTATTGTGCTTCTGTAATATACAAATTCCGCAAGAATTACACTTACTGACCCCCTCTTCCAAACCCTTCACTTCATGTTCTTTCTCTTCCCAGGTTCCAGGTTCTTTTTTTTCCTAGGCCCTTCCCGTTTGAATGGATTATGCCAATTAACTTTATGAGCATTCTTAGGCGATTTTTGATTTGTATTTTTTCCCTCAGCTAACTTCATAGATAGTGCTGTGAGCCAGCCTTCAAAGCTGCTGAACACTGAGAGTCCCTTGCAGAACAGGGAAACAACTGGGGAGTTTAGCGCCCTTTGAAATTGTGGCTGTATGTTTATCTCTCCCATTTGATCAGTAGGCTGCTTATATCAGGATTACACTGATATCGACTGGTAACATTAGCTCGGCTCCGAACAAAGCGTAACTCAGTTACCCAAATTTTACTTCCCTAGGCTTGCCTGCCTCCTTTTTTCTCTGCGCTTTCTCTGTGGATCAAACTCTTCTGTTGGCGTGAGAGAGCTAAAAAACTGAGCTAGCTAAATCTCCACAATGGTTTTGTTCAGGATTTGGTTATGATTCGCAAGACTTGGCAAAATGAAAAACAAACAAATAAATGAGCTTTTCCTGAAATGCTGTTCCCCTGAGTGACTTGTTTCAGCTCTCACAAAGAAGGTGCAAAGATAAAGAACTTGTGCAGACTATAAATTCAGAATCTGAAACATTTTTTCTATCCCTTTTTCCTTCCAAGAGCTTACTGACTTGATTAAAGAGGAGAATATTCTCATTTATACAGCAAGGACACCAATACCGAGCAATAAAATAATTTAATACTAAATTACAAGCAGTTTATGTTTGGCTTTCTTTCTCAGCCATATTTGGGTCTGTCCTGATTTGTCTGTACATGCAGAGAGTTGTGCTTGGATATTGTTACATAGATGCAACACAATTTCAAAAAGCCTGTTTAAAATCTGTTTTCTTGAGTTGCTAGTTGCCTGCCTGTGAAAGAGTACTCCTGGAGCTGACTGGCATCCTGGATTGCTCATTATAAAAGGGGAGAACTTTTACATCAAAATGCAACTTCTTGCCAACTTTGTAAAAAGTTGCAGATCAAAAAGATGTTTTCTAACCCTTCTGGGGCTTCTTTCAGTGCAGGACCTCTGCAAAATAATGCTCGGGGTGACAGAGGTAGCAAAACAGGCTCCTCTGCCAGGTGTGGTGGTGTCCCCACACCGCAGGCTGGCTGGTGTCCCAGAGATGCCTGTCCTCTCTAGCTGTCCCTTGGACTGGCAGGAGGGACAAATTCTTTTATTTCTCTGACACTGGCTACGTAAATGAACATGCAGCTTTGGCTTACAGCTAAAAGAGGAGGAATCAAAAATCTGGCCTGTACTATATGTGCTTTCATCTTTGTCCTCAAATCTCATGGGGAATTCTGTTCTTGTCATAGGGATTGGTTAGTTTTACCTGTGTGATCCTTTGGCAAGATAGAGAAGGAAATGCAGTTGTATTTTGCTGCTTGTTTTTTAAACATCTAGCCAAATAGTATCAAAAGTTCTGACACAAATAGGATGTATTGTACTTTAAAATGGCCAGATCGGAGTGGTCTATTGCAGGAATCGTCGGAAAAAGACCTGGGAGTTCTGGTGGACAGCAAGTTGCCCACGAGCCAGCAGTGTGCCCTGGTGGACGAGAAGGCAAATAGGATCCTGGGGTGCATTGGGAGAAGCATGGCCAGCAGGTTAAGGGAGGTTATCCTCCCCCTCTGCTTTGCCCTGGTGAGACCGCATCTGGAGTGCTGGGTCCAGTTCTGGGGTCTTCAGTTCAAGAGAGGCAGGGAACTGCTGGAGAAGCTCCAGCAGAGGGCTGCAAAGATGTTTAGGGGACTGGAGCATCTCCCTTATGAGGAAAGTCTAATGTGTTGGGAAAACAGAATTGTGCCCTGCTGAGCATCTTCTATGTTTTGAGTAGGCAGAAAGGCTGCGAGGAAAGGGAAAGTGGGCTGCTCCTGGCTGCCTTCAGGCACCATAGGCCCAAGTGCACACTGGTTCCCTGATCCCTTCTGCTCCTGCCATAGCTAACACCCTCTTATTACAGTGCCCTCTCTTTTCCTTTGAAATTCCTCCTTCCCATCATGCAAGTGTGCCTTATGGGGAGCGTGAGCATACCCATGTAGGAAGCATTAGGGTCTGCAGACCCTCTGTAAGGCCCAGGCAGATCTAAACTGAGCTGGCTTCACACTGTCTTATGTGAAATTACTCATGAGCAGCATATTAAAACTCTGTACAAATAAATGAATAGAAGTTGAAGCTTTCTCCCTTATTTTCCCTCATGCCCCTTCTCCCCAGATCTAAGATGAAGAATCAGCAAAGAAAATGACGGTAGCTGTAGGCAAAGTGCTGTGGAGATGAGACTGAGAAGGAAGAAGAAAGAAGGCTGAAAACTTTCGGCGCAGCCTGCCAGCCTTGAGCGCTGAGTATGAACCAAGCAGGGCTGGAAAGGCTTCAGCAGTGACTGATGATTGTGTTGTTCCCTGCAAGCCTTTTGTAATATCTGCTGCAAATTAAGTTTTGATAGTTAAATAAGCACATAGGGCAACTGGATGTTCTTTTTGATATCTTTTGTGTATATGCACTGCCTGTATTTTTCCATGGATTGCTTGCCTGTGCTGTATTACAGTGCTGGAGAGGTTCAGCATAGCTATTAAACAGTTGCCACGTGGGAGCTGATATAACCCAACTCTGAGATATATTTTTCTCTTTAAACATACCTTATTTGCAGGCCAGCCTCAGGGTGAGTTATGAAAGCACTAGAAGTGGCTAAACAAGTATTTCAAACTAATGCTATTGTAATAAAATGATTATGTCTGGTGAGCTTAGACTGCTGACTGACTGTGCTGCATCAGAATGCTGTGATATCAGTGTATCAAACAGTGCTGCCATTGAGACAGGCACGCTTTGAAGCTTCTGGACCATATTTACTGGTGTGTTACTTACATTTATACTGGTGTGAAATTAAATTATAGGCAGAACGTTTATTGCAGTATGGTAGAAAAGGGTGACTGTGGTCATTTGTTTAAACAAAGCTAATATTGCTTAATATTAGATTTATTAGTATGTCAGTGAGACCACAAAAACATCACAGTTTTTCTCTGATGGAGGTGTGCAGAAAGTACAAATACAATGAAAGTTTCAGAAAGTTTTTTTCAGTTTTGAATGTACTAGAATGGTGCATTACAGAATGCTGCTTTTTTTTTTTTTCCTCCTTGAAGATGATGCTATGTAATTGCAATATGGACTTTCTGGTAAGTTTTCCTCTTTTGTGCCAAATGAACATTCCCCAACACTATCTTATTATCTGATTGCAGCACCTCTGCTATAATCTTTTCTGCTTTAAGTATGTCTGTTCCAACAAGACACTGAGAAGGCAGGATAAGAAACAAAATACATGGTTAAGCATAGGTAAAGAGATAGTTAACAAAATATATTAAGGTAAAAATTACATATTTGCTCAGAGTCATAAGAATTTATTTTTCTGTTGGTACTTGGGTCCAATGTCTAGTGTGAAATGTAAGATTTTAAAGACAGCATGTATAGCAATATTGTGCAATAATAACTTGTTGAAAATTATGTGGATATTGTTAAAAGGTAACAAAAAGGCAAGTGAAACACGATCGCCAAAAATTCATTAAAAACAGGAATATTCAAATGTTTCTTTTAACCTGATTATATCTGAACAATCAGAAATTCCTGAAAACCTCCATCTCCCAGCCCCCGGTTATCTTTGAAGTAATGTGTTACTTTTTCTTTCAAATTTACTCATTAGGTGTAGCCTAGGAAGTACATAACTAAACTGGTCCTGTTTCTTGGTTTTTATTTTTGTTTGTTTTTACTTGCAAGCAATTTTGCTAGAATAGGGAAGGGAAACCTGTATTTCATACAGTGATGTGATCTGGTAGATTCTGAAATGCAATACATGTGCAAATCAGAAGTGCCTGAAATAATTTCAACTACTTTCCGAATTACATCAGGGAGAACAATATAAAGGAACTTGCCCATAGTTACTGCACTTGTTAGGGAAATATCTCAGAAACCTCCCTAGTGAAATGCAAATGAGATTCATAAGTCAATATAGGAGATGCAACAGAACCAGCTCAAAGATGATCTATTTCCTAGAGACGTCTTGACATGCCAGTGTTAATTTCCTAGTTTTAACTTTTTTCATTATAAATTCACAGACCTTAAATCTGTTGTATATTTTGAGTTTGTAAATCGAAACCCTTTTAAGTTAAAGCAGCAAAACCCACACACCAAAGCATATCATTACAGGGCTAGTAGCTGGCACGTAGCATGTTGATGAAAATAAAAGTATGACAATTTTTCTTTTCTTTCCAAGGCAAACCCTTCTGTGTTTTAAATATACTTTTTATTAACAGTATCTGAAGTCATTGTGTTTGTTTCCAACCTAAATGACAGATGACTGCCAGAAGTGTCACAGGAGCTATGGACAGTAACTGGATTCTGCTGTTCGCTCAGATGCGTTAGCAAGGTACTTCCATGTCTCATCTCTTTTCTTCCTTAGCAAAGAGGTAGTAACCTTTCTCTGCCTGTCAAGATTGAACAGTCACCTGCTGAGTCAGATTCCCGAGCTAGTTATTAGAACAACATTTTTGCTTTTCTTCTCAGGAAGACCTATCTCCAGGCAACACGCTGACAACAGCAGGCATACAGTAAGCAGTGTAGGGCTTTTTTTTCTGAAGTTAGATTTGGGATTCGTGCAGATTATGTGTTTATAGAATCTCTGTGAGCTTTTCTTTGTAATTATTACTCTGATATCCATATGTAAAGGAAGATGAAAGAGGGATGTCTAATATAGTACCAATTCTTGATCCTACTGCAAGTACCTTGAGAAAGTAATGAGCTAAAGAGTTTTTCTTTCTCTCTGTGCTTGTGGCAAGGATTGGACAACTGTGTAGTTTCAAATGTAGAAAAGTGTCAGTGTCTTTATGTAGTAGTCAGCAGATGCTATTAAAATCTGGGCTAGGAATACAGAGAAACAGGTTCAAACATGTCTTGGGCTGGGCTAGAACTAAACATAGGCTACACAGACCGTTATTTATTGGTTGGAGTGAAAGGCCCTGAAGCTTACAACCTATTCTATACAATAACTTTTTTTGTGAAGACGTGAAAAAAATCTGTCACTTTTTTGAAAACAAAACCAACAAACTTCGAGGTATTACTTTCATATAATAGTAGAATAAGGATATTTTAAAGTTTTGACTTGCCTTAGGAAAAAATTCCAACCCATCCCTAGACGCAACAGATAAAGGCTCTGGTCACTATCTTAAACACATTTGATACTACTGATGGAAAAAAAGAACACAGCATTTTAATTTCTTTTTATTTAGGGAAACAACAGAATAGTAGACTTTTTCTGCAAACGGTAGTGTCTTTTGTGGATTGTAATATCTGATTACAGTATGTATTGCCTGATTTATAAAAAGCTAACTACTGCAGAGTGAGGAGATAGATAGTATTTATTTTGTTACCCATAGGAGATTTAATGATAATTGGATTATCTTCAGTTCAATGACACATTTCTAAAGTAAACCAAGTAAAGGAATTTCAGTCTTATTAAAAATAATTTCCATGATGAAAGCTTATGAAGTGACTTTTTGAACTAACCGAATATTAGCTTGAGTTTTCCCTCAAAACGTTGCACCTGAGATGAAATCCCATCTATCAAGTGCATGTAAGAAGGATGTAGCTGTACAAATAAGTAAACGACAGATAAAAGCAGTTTTTTCTAATATCACCTATAGAACAGGTCAGCACTCATTCTTTCACTTGCACTAACTTTATACTGGGTCTATTCTTCTGATCTCTGGTTCCTCCTGACTTAAACCAATGCATTGTCAAGAAGAGAGAAGAAAGAACTGGAACCAATTTATCTGGGTTGACAGCCACTTGGAATGACTAGGGAACAAAATCTTAAGTTTTCCTTCATCCATAGTGAGCTGATTAAATTTAATATAAGGGGTATTTCACTTACTTTACAATTCAAAATACAAAAACATTTACATAAAGCATTTTCTAGTTATACTCTACAGAATAACGTTTATACAGATATTAACTGAAGATGTCAGCAAGAATGCCATTTTCGAGTATCTAAAAGCTCAGTCTGGTTATGAAATGTTACGTGTATAATGTGACATAACATGATGTAACATGTTCTTAAAATGTCACAGGAGCATGAAACACTTCAGAGCAAAGGCTGATACTGCAGTCTTTGCTTCCTTTTATGCTCATTAATCTGTACATAGCTCCATCGATTTCCAAGTACTTAGTGGGGGGCTATCAGGATCTGGTAGTGTAGGTTGAGAACATGCTGAAATTATGGGAGCTTGAGTTCCTCTGTGTTGTGTATTATATCTACAAGAACTATGAAAACTCTAAGTGGCCAAAGTGCTGCTGACCACCCCTTTGCATCTTGTCACTTTCCCTAGGTGGAAAAGTTGAGATGGGATGAAAGGCGGTGGAAGATTTTTTGTGTAAGTGTTGCCTCTCTTTTGATATAACAGAGGTATTTAGAAGTTGAAGCTGAGAGCCAAGCACTCTTCTCTGCTTCCAGTTTCCTTCGTCCCCTCTTTATGTTCGTATCCCACAGCAAGATAGCCAAATTCTCTGGACTGAAACTGACTGTCACTTTGGGGTAGGCTGGTGTAATAAAATGTGTGCATGTAACAAGACTTTAGATGAAAATCAGTGTTTTGTGCTCTTGTGTGGTATGAGGCTGAAGGTTAAAAAGAATGTTATCTTCACAAAAACCTGCAATAAAAGTGCATCTGTTTCGCTGAGGCTGGGATTTCATCCCATATATCTGCACTTAAGTGTTGAATCTTGTATTCTGGATTGCAGTGTTTTCATTGTCTTTCATATAACTAAGCAGAAAGAGTAATGTCTCTCTCACGGTTTCATCTGAAACTTCGTTGAAGAGAATTCAAGTTGTGGATATATTGTGGCTTGTTGATACTTTAATAGTTTCCGGAATGGTTACTATACCTTTTCTTTAAACATGTGTTCTTCCTGTTTCTATCTGCTTGCTGCTTTGACTTGACTTTAAAGTACAAATTTTTGGTATGCAAGTAATATATTTTTTCTTTACAGCTTGTCATTGAGATCCTGTGGTCAGCCTGTCGAATTTGGGGCTCTGAGAAACAGTCAGCTTAAGCTGCTACAGAAATAATTAGTAAAGGAGATAATGCTGGGAGTGGAGAAATGAAGTTACAATAAAATTTTAAAGATGTGAAGATGAAAGAAAAAATAATTAAATAGAGAAATTAAATCCATAGGCTGGGTAGGTGATCTCTTAATGTGAGCTACATGTTGTATTAAGTACACAGGTGTTGAAATAATTGGCATGACATACTGGAGAGTAACGATTAAACAAATCATGTTAGCTGGAGTTTGGATTGTTATATGTTATCTTACATCATTTTCCCAACTGCTGGGAGGGCTGGAGGATGTATGTGGAAAAAGGGGCATGGTCAAGCTTGTATTGGTTTAAACAACATTAAATTTTTTCACTTCATATTCAGCTGTCTGAGTTCTGCTAATGCTGAATTAATTTAATGTTGCTGTGGACATAGTAATCAAATGAATGGGCTATTCATTTTTAGCTCGATATTAGACAAATGCCTTTTAAAATTTTTTCACCCTGGTGGTCTGACCATTGTTGTAGGTGACTAAAGTAGTATCTTCAAAATATTGGGAAAGGTAAAATGAATTCTGTGTCCTTTTATTTAGGTAAACTGTTCCAGTGCAAGTTAGCACCAAATACAGATGTTTACTACTTAACTAAGTTCTCTTAGAATAAGAGTCTATTGCTTCTATTATTCTGCTGAAGAAAATGATAGGGCACTTCTTTGCTCTTACTGTACAGATTATGAATAAAATGCTCACATGTACTGAATTACTCAAATGCAGGTCTCTGTCTCTGGGACCAAATTTTTTTGTAATTAATGAAAAATTATTTTTAATAGATTTTGATAAGCAGTACCTTTGTATAAGAAATTTTGAATATAAAATATTTCATTTTTAAAATATTGTGAGATTTTTTTAGTTGAATAAGTTGTTTTTTTTTTTTTTCTTTCCCAAAAGATTAGCTGAACTTGAAGTTTATGATGTACTTTTGCTCCTTGACAGGGATGTGCTTTTTCCTGATTACTAGTAACAATTATGTAGTTCCAAGATGTGTTCTGGAATTGAAGGGCATTAAACACATCATACACTCAATGATGTGTGTAGTTCAGTACAGCCCAGCTTCTGGAATAATGTCACCTTGGTTAGAAGAAGTGGTTTGAAAATATGAATTCTGAATGTTCAAAAGTCAGAAGGTCAGTAAGGAAGAGTAAGAAATCTTTGTGAAAGCTGAGTCAAGATGTGTATTTTAAAGTGTGTGCCAGTACAAATGCATATAATAATTCTCATGGCACATTCAATTTAATTATTGTCTTGGAGAGGTCAAGTGAGTTTGGCTGATATGGAAGACATGTTAAAGTGAAGGACAAATAGGGACTCCTAAGAGGAACTGAAGCACAATGCTGGAGGATGCTTCATCTTGAGTCTCTTCCCAACCCTTTTCCTTATGTAACAGCAGACAAGCTGGAAAGCTTTACCCTTACAAGTGAATGTGCACACTGTAAATGCCTTATGCAGGAATCCTGTCTATCTCTGTAAAATATTCTGCGTAGCAGGGAGTCTGTATAATCTGAACCACAACAGAGCCAGTAGAAGCATCTAGAAGACCCTCTTATTGAGGTAAGAATCCATCAAGGGAATTAATGAAAATGAGAAGGAAATAGCATGCCAACTGAGAGAGCTTTTGATGTATCGCTGTAAAGTGAGGAACCTGCCAAGCCATTTCAAGCAGTGGAAGAGAAGGGATAAGGAATGCTTAGAGATGCCGTCTTGCTTTTAAGAAGGGTAGGAGCAGTGCCATAAAAGTCTGGTTCTCCAAACTGCCAGAAACACCATACAACTGCAAAGCTGCATGTGTGGCAGGCAGTGAAGGAGGCTTGTACACCTAAGAGCTGTGGAATTGCTGTGTGAGAGAGAGATACTAGCACTAGTGCTAGGAAAAGGATATCAAAAGCAACACATCGCTGCTCTTTGAAGAGGTATATGGATCAAATCATCAAGGTGTCTGGGCGTGTAGCATCAAACGCGGGATCAGAAACTGATCCTCTTACTCATGTTGGATGGTACCATAATTTCATAATGAATTTCATCTGTGGAAAGGCAGAAAAAGAGGCGGCAGAAGGATCCTAAATCCTTCAGACCTCTGAGAGCCAGAGCTGCGTTTACCCTGATTATCAAGGTTTTAATGAAAATCCTCTGATCAAAAAGTGTATCAGAAAAGCCAATGAGAAGACAGGCCAAGGGCTGATGTTCTCCTTGTTATAGGCCAGGCGTTTAATCTTGTAAGACCCCTGGCAACACTGAAAACTTTCCCCAATCTGTCCAGTGAGGGGAGAATATTCCAGTAGCCAACAAGAGTGGGTTTGTGCACCAGAATGGCACAAGGACGAAAGATTCTCATCCACCTTTTTATTAGTAAGCAAAATATGAAGGAACCCAGGTCTTGTAAGGAGTTCCATTCCCTATTGACTTTATTAGTTCTGTATGGAACTGGCATCTAATTGCAGAACTGGGGACTAAAATTTGTATAGACTGACTTTAACAACTTTAAGAATAATGGTAATTTCACTTTTGAGTTTCTATACGAGCCTGATCCTTCTTGATTAATTCAGAACATTTGCTGTGTATTTTTTTTTTTTTTTTTGCTTGGAACAGGTTCAAGCTCAAAAAGGCTAGCTGCACGAATGATTTTCTTATGCTTCTGTTTAACATCTTAAATTAGTTTTGTGCATAAGTCAGTTCTTTAATAATATTGAGGTTGTACTTTAAATATACAACCTACTCTAAAGGAAATCAATAACATTTGTGCAACAGCTCTGCTCTGACACATATACATTCTAATTAAAATGTATGGTATTTACACTATAGAAGATGACTGATTGAATGAACTGTTGATATATCAAGTTTTATAATGAGTTTCATTTAACAATGTGGAATAGAAAGGGAGGGAAAGGTATTGCCAAATGACAGTAAACAGAGTTCTGCAGTTCTAAGCACAAGCGTGAACTAAGGCAATTCTTTTATACAACATGTGTGGATAAAAGCTTTGATTTTGTGTTGTGTGTGTCAGGGATAATGTTAGTTCTCCCCAGTCCTGTAGTGCTGCCTTCCCCAAAAACAAATGTAGGGGAAAACTATAGGAGTGTAGCTTCCTCATGGTTCTGATATAGACAGCAAAGCTGAAAAATTTGTCTTTTTATAGATTCAAATGATTCATGTGTCAGTGGAAATGGGTGTGGGCTGGTGTCATTTTGACCTTTCTCTGAGCTCTCAGAATACTAGGAAATGTCCTGTGCTCATAAGAGCTTTATTTTGGATGATTTTTTTAATGTTTCAAATAATAATAAAAATGTATCTGTCAGTGTTTTCTGAAGCTGTCTTAGTGCAGTAATTGTGTAGCAGTTTGAAAAAGGACATTTAACTAAAATGGTGGCTTAATAGATGATACGCATGCATAAGAATTACTCATTGAAATTCATTCAGACTCAGAGGATCCTGGAGTAGCAACTGCAAAATCAAGCAAACAGGCTATTGAATTGTAACAAAGCAAGATTTGAAAGAAAAGTATTTGTATGTTGGAAGTTGAAGCTTGTGAAAGCAGGTGGCTTGGTGCATAGTGAATAACCAACACAAGATTTAGTCTTCAAGGGCTGTTTCCCATTAGAGCTTTTTTTTGTGCAAGCACTTATCAGTTGACCTCAAATAAAGCACTTGTATCCTTATGAAATAACTTACTTGCAGGGATTTTATCCCCCGGTGACTGGTGTAATAACAAATGAATTTAATGTATATTTACTTCTATTACTGTATTAAGAGCCTTTAAAAAGATAGGAATGCTCCTATTAATGTACAGGAAGGGCTTTGTGGGAGAGAAGCTGAGATGATGAGTAACTAACAAAGATGACAAAGGACAGAGTAGTATGGCCCCTAAACACTTCGGAAAATGTTCATGCTCATAACATGGTCATCTGTCCTTGTCAGCAGCAGAGAGAAAATTATTTGTGCTTACAAATGTAAAGATTTTAAGTAATGGAAAACAAAACCAAATCCCGCAAGTTTAGATGTGATGTCACCTGTTAGTTTTTAAGTGTCTTCTAAGTGCGACTTTTCCCAGGGAGTTGGAATAAATTTATTTCAACTCTGGGGTCGTTGAGAGCTAAACCTCAGTCTATGGGTCTCAAAGAACCTCCAAACAGCAGCGTGCTGTAATGCTTTGTCAGGTAATCCTGCTGTTGCCTTCATTATAATTTTAATTTAAGCTGAGTGTAACAGAACAGATGGAAGGAGATAAGAAATGAAGGAAGCTGTAGAAGCACTTCATATCAAAAAGTGCAGTAGAAGTTAAAAATGCATCAAGATTTGTTCTCTGGAAGCTAATGCACATAGCTCTCTTGGGACTGTTCTTGCAGAACTCAGCAGAAAAAAAGGGAACCAATACACTCATGGACAGAATGAAATCGGGGCTCAAAAATCTGATATTCCACAGATGTGTGAGAAAATTTTTAGTGTTCATAAGCCAACACAATTTATATATGGAATGTGAATTTGGACACAAAGTTGAACAACAAAAATATGCAAACCTTACTCTAAAACACTTCAGATTTCCAATACAGGCTCAAACAGTGTGAATTACACTTGTACTGGAGGGTAATAGCAGAGTGAAAACCCTAATCTGAGACACTTGGTGATCTTAGCCGGTATCAGTGCATAACTACTAGGATTAACATTTTTAAGGCAGTTTGACACTCACACATACCTCCCTTAGATGACCTTTTATTTTTTAAGCAGTAAGACATTTTTTTTCTCAAAGAGGAAAAAAGCCTACAGCAATCTAGTTTTAGAAGCTGCTGTAAAGAATATAGTTAATTGGGATAGCTTGCCTGACCTCTCTACATTATAGGTGACAAAGCTATGAATTATTTTGCTGATTACACCTTACCCTGCCTGTAGAACAGTTCAGTGGCCTTTCTACTTGGACACTGCAAGCAGACTCTGAATAGCTAATGAATAAGATGCAATAGTAACGGCAATTAGCAGTGTCTCAAGAGTGAAACGGTATGACATGCACAGTACAGGCAGACGGGACTGGTCAGCACTGGCAAAGCCACAATACACAGAGCTGCAGGTGTAGGAGGCTCTGGGTGACAGTGACAGTCTCCCCTTCCCGCAGACTAGAAAAGTTGATGGGCTGCATGGCGGAGAGCATGATGAATCTGAGGGGACCTAACAGCGGGAGAGTAGTCGGTGCACAAGAGGCAGTGACTCCAGGGTATTGTACCCCTCCAGCACCTCCAAACATCGTACTCAGCCTTAATGTACAGTTGAACCCCTATAACTATTTCAGAAAAGTTACTAATCATCATTTTGTAGCTGAAATATTTTTCTACCTGCGAGCCTTCTACCTCACTGAGAAGGATGTAATTATGTTGGTAAAAATAGCGGCACTCTAAATCTTTCTCTTTGAAACAATTTATTTCAAACAGATATTTTAATTAGTGTTTTAACGCAGATGCAGAAAAAGCCAAGTTTATTCGCAACTTTGTTAACCAGAGTCAGCCTGTCATTATGCTAAGCATTATGCAATGTTAACAAAATAGATTTGGTGCCTACACACCCTATGCTAACTGCTGTGCTTTATAGAAATATAAATATCAATTTACAAAAGCAAATAACTGCAGAACAAATAGTAAAACTTTAATTCCCACATCGTAATGCTTGCGAATAACAGCATAAGTATTTACAAACTTGCGGAGCAGTTCAAATGCTGGTGCTTATCCACGGCAATATAAACAAGTGTGCAGATGCTAGAAAAGAGCTGGACTGGTGAATCCACCCAACTAACCAGCGGCCCAATCAGCCTGTTGTCATAGTTGTCTGCAGATACACACTGGTGCAACCCAGACTACATACTGCAGTTTAGGAATAAAACACTGATGTTCCACCATGATGTCATGTCAGAATGTAATTCCTGTAGTATGTTATATGTTATTTAAAAAGCAGGGATTATTATCAGATGTTATTATTCTGCATGTGTTTCAACCTTAAAGTGGGTTCAGCTTTCAGTGGGTTTCAGGTTTAGAAACGAACCTTTTTGTTACCCACACACTCTTGCATTGCTTTGTTAGCATCAAAGAACAGAAAAAGAGAATTAGAAATGATCGTATCTTTAAGAAATAATTTAATTCTCAGCTTACTAATGGAATCCTTATTTTTTTTCCCTTTTTTCTTTTCTTTTCTTTTTTTTTTTTTTTTTTTTTTCCACCTGAGCTACTGTTGCCTTTACCTTTCTCATGACTTTTTGGTACATTCTTACTTTCTGTCAACTTTTGTATATCTGACTTCGTATTTCTTGAATTGCTGATCATTTTAATATAATACACAGAAAATGTAGAGTCGCAGGAAAAAAAAGAAGGACTTTGAAGTTTTTTCTTACCTTTTAATGTGTTCCCACTGCACATAAGATAAAAGCATCCAAAAATATTTCCACACCTAGTTGCTTTGTAGTTTTTGCTTGATTCTCAAGAGAAAAAAAAAAAAAAAATTCTGTACTATGTCCCCTTAGCCTTTTTAGGGAACATAACAGTATTTTTCCAGGACAATCAGAAAATAGACAGTTTCTAAAAGACTGAGAATGATGCTAAGGAGTGCAAACATGTTTTAAAAATATAGGCCAAAAAATAAAGTTAAATTATAAAAGTGGGGTACCCTGAATCTTGTGTTCAGACTACTTTCCTAGTCTTTCTTCCTTTGCACATTATGGATTTGTTCTGCAATAATTTACTCAAGGTCACATACAGAATTCTGTTCCACTAAGACTTGTTCCAGCACCTCCTAAAATCTTTTTCTGTCTCTTGTCTCATCTAGCACATGTATATACATGCTTGGTCTTGTTACTTAGATAAGGAGTTTGAAGATTATACTATTCCTATTTTTTGCGGTGTGGTGGGAAGTAAAAGTAAAGGCACTTCTGCAGCTTCTTTCCACTCCTGTGTAAGTAATGTAGGTGATGTCAGAAGGTATAAAAAGATGCATAAATAGTTTAAGGAACTTAATTGTCTATGAACGTGCTGTATGAGTGTTTGGGACCTCGACTTTTAAAACAGTGGTATAACAGACTCTGTGTTGTAGGTTTTGGTCTTCTCCCACACCCTGTAATAACTGGTGATTACAACTGTTAGATCTCCTAGATCAACTTATTAAAACTACTAGTTACACTGATTTTCACAAACTGGTTAATTCACGGGGTACTAACATGAAACCTTATTGGCACCTTAATAATATTTGTAATTGACAATTCTGAAGGAAAAAAAAAGGATTCTATAGAATGGAAGATGACGGAAGTTTTTAATAAATGCTAAATTTCTGTTAAGAAGATCCTGTTAAAACCCAGTTATAAGCGCTAGTGGCAGATGAGTTTAATAAGCCAACAAAATATAAATGATCATAGCATAGCATTTAATGGGATGTCCCTTGGAAGACTTTGGATTTGGGTAGGAAATCTGTAAGCATTACATAGTTTGTATAAGAAATGCTTGTTCTGGGTGTGTCCTGGAATGTCATTGAAGGGAATACATATGTTTTAAAGCTGGAGTTTACCCTGTCTTGGAAAACGTGTGAAGGTATTGGAATTGGAAACATAGATGCAGATGTTTCATGCAAACTGGCCAGTTTTGTAACCACTATTAAATTCATTGCAACTTAACAGACAGAAATTGAATTTCTATTTAATTAATGTGCTGTGATACTCTAGAATAATTTCTTTTCACTTACAAACTTGTAAAAAAATCTTTCCTAACTGTATTTGTCTGAACTCCATTACTCAAATTCTCACAATGGCCAAGTTTTCAGGAAATGTTCTTTGATATAACACTTAATAATTTAGTTCTTTGTAACAGATTTTTTGGGCATTTTCAGTCACTATTTCTTTGTACCTTAAAATAAAGGCAAAGCTTAAAAATCATAATTTTCTACTCGAAAGAATATTGAAATGAAAATACGAATAAGAAGGATCTAATTACAACATGCAAAAATAGAATGGTATAAATCCTTCACTTTTAAGGAACTTTGTTTTGAATTGAAGTTTAATCAAATTGCACTTTAAGTGTTTGAGTTCAAACAGAGAGGAAAGCTCAGAGTATTAGCCTCAATTCTATAAACCTTTTCTCATGCGATAAGTCCTTCTTCACCTGAACAGTCTGACTGATGTCAGTGGCTTGAGTCCTCATCTGCCTCAAATTATATAGCGCAATTCACAAGGAAATTAGCCATTGAAATTTTGGCAGACCGTATTATGGCCACATAATATGCCTACATTCTTCTTCTTATTATTAGGGAAAAGTTTCTATGACTGATGCAGTGACAGTGGAGACTGGCTGTCTGTGGATGGTGATTCTCTTGTTTGTGTGTGGGCGGTTACTATAAGGTGTATACTGTATGAATCCTGATTGTATATTTACCATGCGTGTGTTTGCAGCCAGTGCTTGGGCTCTCTGAAGCGTGCTGGTGATTGCCAGGCTGATAGCAGATGCTGTGAGAGTATCTTATAATTCACAGCAGGCATTCAACTGCTGTATATGAATGTGTAGTGGTTTGGGGAATGTCCATTAAGAGAAGTCCACAAACCCAAACCCAACATCCCCCACCCTTGGGGAATACAACAAATTCAACTCTTAACAGTCATTCCAGAGAGATTGCCAGGTACAAAAAGACACGTGACTGGGGAAAAGGCAGATGTATGACAGAACTAGTCACAGATGCCAAGTATAAATAGGGACAGATTTGTTAAGGAGTTATTGATCCTTGTGCCTTTGCCTTCTGCTTTGATTGATACTTTCTATTCCCGCTTCTCACACACAATTATCCATTTCCCTTTTTGCTTATAGCAGTATTCCCAGTGCATAAAGCACGAACCCTCAGATTTCAGCAAGGCTCACACTTACCCTTCAGAGCTGGCTTCCCCTGCACTGCCTTCAAGTAATTAGCTGACTAAAATCGAGCAATGTGTGTGGGTGTACTTACCAGAAGTAAGGAAACACAAGACAAATGGCATGTTTTATTCTTCATATGTTGCCTCTATCCTCTGTGCATGTTCCTTGTAGATGTTCTGTGTTAGGGATGAAAACAATCCAGGTAAAAAATCCGCCCAGAGCTTGCTTAACTCTTCTCAGAGCTGGGGGATAAGTATGTGGAGCAAGAAAGCAGTGAAAATTAAATTAAAAAATAGATTCAGATAGAAATTCTGCAAGTATATTTCATTCTTGTCTCTGCTTCTTTTTAATTTTATTGAAACAAGATAATAAATTTGAGTTTACTCTGAAGCTTCTTGTTCTTATGCAAAGCATGCATTTTTGGGTTGTTTTGCTCTCTTTTAATCTTACTCACTTTAAATCCTATTTCAAATTGGAAAGTGTAAAATTCAATCTGAAATGTTTCAGAAATATCCTTCCCCATATGTTCAATGAGATTATTCAGTAATTTGATCTGAATTTAAATTTTTTTCAAGTGCCAAATGCTCTTTATGTTAAAAAAAATTATATAGTGTCAAACCCATGTAAGTGTAGAAAAATAGGTAGTTTAAAACCCCCAAATAATAGCTTATGGACTAAATATGATCCTAGTGTTCATGTAATATTTCTAGTGTGCTAGAACATAGTACAAATGCCTAAATGAGATGAATCACCCTGATAAAACTGAACTGAAAAATTACTTTAACCTTTTTGAAACAATGTATTTTGACATTTCCAGAATAGAACAAGAGCCAAGATTTCATGTAGACTTTTCCCACTGAAGCTGTCATAAAAATCAACAAGTTCTCACTATGTGTTTTGAAAGAGAATGAATTCTATTTTCTAGTTAGAAAATGGTACTGTTGTTTATCAGTCTTTTTGTTACTTGACCCTTCTGTTAAAGAGATTTGGGAACTCAGGACGTGGGCCTTGCTTGTCTTTTAAGTTTTTTTAGCTATGTATTTTCTTTGCCTTCTTCACCTTCAGTAATTGAAGTCCTGGGGTACAGGACTACTTTACTGCAAGGATGCACTTCTAATCTGAAGCTTAACTTCAGCTGGTCTAAAGAACCGCTACCCCACCAGCATGCAGTGGCATGATGGTTAGAGAGAAAAATTGTACATCAGTCTCGTAAATTTTAAATTTCATCCACAGTACTCTTCCATAAAAAAACATTTTAGTCAGCAAGGTGTGCATTGACTGGAGAGGCATTTATTAGGGGAAGACATCTCCTGAGTGATCACCAGTTGATCTGGAGTTTGACTCTGCGGGCACTGGTGCTGTGCTTCTGCAGAACAATTGGCCTCAGGTCCCCAGATGACTTTTCATGGAGGGAGGAAGAATCTGTTGTTTTCTAATAGTAAGGGAATTTAATGAAAAAGTCTGCATTTAAGAGTTTTCTACTTATGCCATTTGCAACCATGTACAGATGTCCAAGTCATAGCTGTTAAAACTTTCAACTATTTATCTGTAAAAAAGATACTGTAGGTGTTTCCTTTTTTATTTCTTTTCCTTTTAAAATCTCAGTAACTTAACTGTTGTAGTCAGGCACAAGCAAGTTTGACAGAACATCACTAAGCCTGATTCTGTTCTCTGCTTTCCTTGTCTAAAGTAGGAGTCACTCCACTGCAACAAATGCAGGCACATTATGGCAAAACTGGTGTTGGAGCAGATTCAGACAGAATAGAAACCTGCTGATCTGCTAAATCCCAAGGTGGTGGTGTACAGAGAGCAGAATGACTTGTGGCTTTTCAGAGCTAAATCCAGATAAGAAACCTCTTATTGGTTAGATCTCAGCAGATGAATGAAAGTGGTTACAAGGGGAGCACTAATTAAACAGACTGTCTGGCTTTCATCTCTGAAGAGATCAACTGCTATTTCACACACATAAAGGAAATACTACATTTTACTTCTGGTGGCTTTGATAAAAATAGTTTAAAATAGTACTGTCTTTTTTTTTCTTTCTTTCTTTCTTTCTTTTTTTTTTTTTTTTTAAGATTTCCCACAAGATTTCATTATTTGACAAAGCCCTGACAACAAAACCAAAACCCCCTGGCAGTCGTGTAATGTATAATGAGGTGGCATCCTAAGGAAGTCATTCTGGATCAGATCCAAAGTCCATTTTAATGAATTCGGCTTTTTCCCTTGACAACTCTAAGTTTCAGAAGCTCTTACTGAAGTAAGAACTTACGCATACCTGCTATTGAAAAGATTTAAAATATATTTTTTTCTTCTCTCCTATTTCTTGTTAAACTTTCTAATGATTTTAGGTGGGCCTATGACTATCTTTCAGAAGAAGGGTTTGTTGTAGGCCTGAAAAGAACAAGGTGTTAAACTCTAAAATATAAATCAAGGTGAATGATTTTTATACCTAAACCCATTTTTGGAATTGGGAGAGAAATTACTTTGTTTGGGAACTATTTATAATAGACCTCAAGCCTTTCAAGATAGGTAATTTTTAAATATGACATTACTGGAAAGGATTGTAAGGGTGGCAAGTGATTCAAATACCTGTCAGTAATGGTTTGGGTCAGAGGAAGGTGAATGGTGCTCTCACAGTCATGGTGAGCCCTATTTGATACAGTAATTGTGAACTCAAAGGAGGATGGTGGGGTGCGAGATTACCTCTGTATGCAGCACAGTTGAACTCTATATTGGAGTGCTGCATTTGCTCCCTGCATGTAGATTTGTGGAAGGATCTTGATGGAGAGAAAACCTTTAGAAGTCATATAGTAGAAAATCAAAAAGGTAAATTGTTAGGTTTATTCGAATCAGGTGTCTTGTCAAGCCCACCTCCAAATTTATTTACATCTGTGGTATCTCAGAAGGAAAGGAACTACAACTCTTAAGTGGGCATCAGCAGAAAAAAGCATAGCAAACAAAAAGGCTTGAAGCTAAATTAGAATACATGTCTGCACATTTAATGAAGAATGACAAGTGCCAATCAGAGATAACAAAGAATGCTTAATCTTAAACTGTCATTTGAAGTGGTGGGTCTAGCTATCTTTCAAATCAAAACTCGTTACAATGTGAACGATGTGGTTCAGTACAGGAGCATCTGAATCTAGTTTGCATGAGAAGTCAGTCTAGGTATTCAGCCCTCTTGAGAGCTACAAAGAAATGACTGCTGCCAACCTGCTACTCAAAAAAATTATATCCTTAATTTAAGAATTATAATTATCTTTACATCAAAATATACCGATGAAATAAATCTGTTGTTAAATATGCCTGTTCTACCATCTAATCACAGCTGATTTTTCACTTGTGTCAGACCTCTCAGACACATCAGTTACATATTGATATATACCCTCGGAAACCTAAAAATGTTCTATTAGTTTGGATAAATTTGATCTGAACTAGGTATATTGTCTGTTAACTTTGTGTTTATGTACAAATTTCTATCTCAAGAGTGAACGTTTCATATTCATACACAGTTTCACCAGGAGAGAGGCAGCATTGCATAAAATAAGCCCAGTGGAATGCTTACGTTTCTGATGCTCTATCATGCTTGTCTTCAAATGAAAAATAGGGTTAAGAACATGTGTACTTCTGGATTATATTCTGATTGTGGTTTGATACTCCATTTTGTGTTTCAAACTAGTAAGTTTTGAATACAAATAAGCTTGGATTTTTTGCCTGTAATATTAGGTCTAACTCTGCTTCATTTTTTTTTTTTTTTTTTACTTTTTTCCAGTTTCCAGTGTTTTTCCAGATCAAAGATATAAAATTATTTTAACCTTCTGATAATCAAGAAATTCTGTACTTGTAAGGACTTCTGAACTGACTTTGTATTAAGAGGAATAGGTTAAAACAAGTAAATTCTTCCTAAATTTGTGTAAAGAATCCAAAAGGGCAGAAAATGGCCCTTTATACAGAGAGAATATGTCCTTTAAGGAAAACCTGAACCTTCTCAGAAGTGTTTTGGTAATGCTTGACCAGAATTAGTTTTTTCAATTCAAGTTAATGAAATACGAACACCTTCCATAAAATCTTTCTTCAGTTTAACCTTTAAATGCCCTTTCTCATTTTATTACGGCAGAAGATTTTCTCTTTACATTTATACTAGTTGTCTTTAACATGCCTCTTGTCATCCCTAACAAGCTCCCACATTCTGTGTTGGTTGTTTTTTATATATAAATATATATACACACACAGACATATCACAATATATGGTTTTATTTATTTACGGATACATATATTTGCTGTGGTGGTGGTAAAAATTTAACAAAATTTCTGTAGTGGGAAGAGTGAAAATAGACCATAGAATTTTACCATCCATAGAGATATCAGTGATGATAAAGATGCCAAGTTACATAGTACTGTGTGATGCATGCTGGTCACAGTCCAGATCAAATGATCTAACACCTGTTTTTTTGTAAAAAAAGAGTGACTGATTCAGTCTGAAGAGACCTGGTTGGAAAAACGATGGCATAGATCCTTTGTGGAAATGTGGCCTGATGCACAGAAAATGATTATAAATCTTTTACATCTACACATCTTGCTGTTGCGATTTTGTGTGTGTGATAAGAAATTAAAAACCAGAGAAAAAGTATGTTGTTCTGCTTGGGTTAAATAAAGCAAAGCTGTAAAAAAAAAATAAATAAAAATGTTCAGATGTTTCTGAACTGAATGAAAACTCTATGAAACTGGGATATATATATTTTCTTTCTAAATTGGGTTGTCACTATGTTTAAAATATGAAGAAGTGAAAGAGATCTTTTGCAAGCAGCAACAAAACAGAATTTGCGTTAAGAATAGATTTTAAATTCCAAATTAACTGTCAAAAATAGTCAGGAAGACAGTTTGTATTTTTAAACATAGGAATGAATTCCTTGTAGGAGTACACAGCCAAATGCATTGCACCTTTTCTCTGTGTGAATCATTTAGATGTATTATGTCAATGTGTAAAGGGAAGCTTGCCAGCTTCGGTGATCCTCACTGTAATACTCTTAGAAAATTATCTCCTTTGTCTTGTTCATTGTTAGTTTTGTGTGTCCTAGAAGGAAAAACTTGGTTTCTTTCAGAATTAAGTGGAATATATATAACCAATCAACTCAAAAACCAGGATATCATTCCAGAAAATAAATGCTCAGAATGCATATGTTTTGCAAGAGACTTATTGTATAAGCAGGACACTTACTGTGTAATAATGACGTAACTTTAAAATAACTGCTATGACATAAGAACACATAGTCAAATGCTGACTCTTAAATACATACAACTAGATAAACATTCTATACATTTTGCTTATATCTTCGCTACTGATTTATAATGTTATTTCATTTTCTTCTAATAACATGGAGCTGCTGCAGTTTGCCTTTTTAAATTCAGTTTGTGTGCTGCAGATTCTGCGACAGGTGCACAGATGTCATCCAGGTACTTTTTCTTTCATAGGAATTACACTTCTGTCTTTTATGTGCTGTGGTACAGTGTCTGCCATAAGCACGCAGCTTTTAAAGGGAACAAGAGTTGCAGTAATAATACTGATATTTTGCATTTGCATAGATTTGAAAATATTTTCAAAAGGTATTTTATCGTGTCTGTTTTGACAATAAGCAACATAAGACATTGGAAAGATGGTAGGAATGATGTAAAAGTCAAGATGAATCTGCTATTAAAAAAACCCAGAAGAGTAAGATTCAAGATCTTGGATGATATGAGTTTTCATAGCTCTGCTGAATTCAGCTGTATCCATTTCTACTGACTGAAAAGAGAACACTGATCTTCAGAATCTTGATGCAAGTTCCACTTTCCAATTTTTTTCCTTTTTTTTTTTTTTCTTAAATAACAAAATGCTCTCACACTCTATCTGTAACCTTGCTTGCTTTTAAACTGCTGTCAAGTTTTTTTAATTTTCTTTTTGTTTTGTTTGTTTGGCTTTTTTTTTTTAGTGTGTTTTTTTGTTGCTGTTGTTTTCTCCCTGAGTAAGGACTTCTGGTATTTGATATTGTCCTTTGGCAGGAACCTAAAAGCGGTATTAAAAAAACCCAACTGAACAGAGATGAAACTTTTGTTTAAATGATGAAGCTAGGAACAAAATGGCAAGGTTTCTTAGATCCAGACATATTCCAATGTGAAGTGCTTGTGCTGGACTTACATTTGGTTTTGTTTTGCAGCAGATGTAATTATGTAGTTATTTCATTCCAGCATTCTCCCTTTTATCAAGGACACTATAGACAATACAAAAGTTTTACCTTTGTGTCTGACTATGTAAGCTGGTTTGTTGGGGGAGAAGGAGAGGGTCCATGGATATGGAATTTGTAAATGGGTATAATGAACTGAGTTGCAGCCCACCTACTCTCAACACCTCTTAGAAAGGATGCCTAGTTTTACATATTTAACATATATAGTGCAAGGAAACAGTCTCTGCTTTGCCAAACATCCAGGAAAAAGAATCCTTTAATGCAGACCTGCTGTGGCTGTGAGGCTGATTCAATCTTTTGTAGAATCCATATTGAAGAATGACTTCTATCCATGGATGGGGCTGTGCTAGAAATGGGAAAGGCTGTCACTGTATGCCTGTTTGGCTGGTATTCTTCTGTTATTGCCATTGATCCTGAGTGTCACCACTTTGCATGGGCACGTGGCATCGTCTCTCCCTGCTGTGTAGTGCTGAGGCTCGATAGAGTGGAAACTGGAATGGTTCAGGACTACTTTATGGCTTTGCTAATCCTTGTGTCAGAAGTCTGTCCTCTGCCACAGTCTGCTTCTCACTTCGAAATTTCTTACCCAGTTGGTTACTTGCCTTCTACTTTGGGGCATTTTGCTAACAGTTATTGCTTTCTGGATGGTGACAGATTTTAATTTCTTTCAGTTACCAGTACTCCTACAGCAGATGATGTGGATGTGGGGGCATACCTTTCCAGAGAACCACATATATAATTTCTTTGAGGAAGAAGAGTACCTCTATGTGGGAAAAATATGAATGTCCTGGTCATTTTACTTGCTAGAAAACTTGTAGTCTACATGAAATAAGTGTTGTTGGACCGTATCTCTCTCAAACAGCTAAGTGCCACGGCGGGAACCCTCAGTGGTCAACCTGCTAGTGAAAATCCTCTTTTCAGCTGCTGTCTCTCAGGTAGTCTTCCTTGTTGAAGTTCAAGGTTTATTTAAGGATCTCTGACCCTGCATCTAGGGCCTCTTTGATCTGTGATAGCTTTTAGATGTCTGGTCTTGGTTTATAAGAAGCTACTTAGGTGGTTTCTCCATTTCAATCTCTTATTAACAACCAGTGAGCCTGACTTCTCTGGACCTTTGTGATTCTTGGCTCTATCTGCCATATATCATCCCGGGTCCCTCGGTGAGTCTTGGATCCATTATGAGGAATCCTGGAAAGAGTTGGTTGGGATAACTTTTTTTTTTGGGATGCTTGCCTTGAGCTTCTTTTATCTTAAGTCTTCAGAGGGATGCCTTAATACAGGCAAACAACTTAAAAGTTTAGTGCATTTTGCCTGAACTCTGTCCATGTCATAGATGTTTTTCCTGTCCCTATTGGTATCTTGCAGTCTATTGCAGTATTGCTAAAGTGTTGGAGATTTCTTAAGATATCACCCTGAAGTGACACTGTCATGAAGCATTGTTCCTTTGGGACTACTAGGTTACATTATTCCCCAAAGGATAGCAATTATAAAGCTTTGCAAGAACATGGAAGGGTTAAGCTGCAGCTCTGTCCTTGTCTCACTTGACCTAGTGCTGTTCAGCTCTCTAACTGCAAATTTAATTCACAAAGGCTTTGTTTTAACTTGGGTCTTTGCTCATCTGTCCTGTTGACATCTGTAGGGTCTTGGCTGGAGGCTGCTGGGAGCAGACAGTCCCACAGCTGGGCGCTGGGGCGCTGGCCACAGCTATGAATGGAAGCAGCTCTCTCACCTGAAGCAATTTGCTGACCTTTATTTAGTTTTTGGAGACAGGGCTGAAAGTTTGTAATTGTAGCGAGTCTCCTGGCACTGTCCTGTGATGCAACCACCAGAGCATGCTCATTTTCTCCCACTGCCACTTGGTAATCATTTGAGAATAAATCCAATAGAAGACCTTTTGGATATAAGAATTATACATTTGCAACACAGCAATCACTACAAGCATTACCCTTTACCTACTGACAGCAAAGTTCAAAAATCTCATCATGTACTAGTTTCACAGCAGCTGATAAAGGTTAATAAAATGGAGGTTTAAAAGGCAGTGTTTCAAATTGTTTTACGCTCAGAAAGGACGACTCCCATTATTTTGGGTTGACTTAGTCCACACATTCCATTCATATTCAAACTGTGTGACTCTCATCCCTTCTTGCATTACACGGGACTGTAAACTGTAGGCCTTGCTGCTGTTACAACTGACAGAGAGAAGATTGCACTTTCTGAAGTGAACCGATGTCTGTAAATATCATTACAAGATAAGATTTGTGCAGTGGCCTCTGGAGAATGGAACACCTGCTTCACTGAATTATTGATATTAATTTATAATGGGGTCCTGTACAATATTAACAGGAATTATTAACTGACTAGAGTATTAAGATTTTTTATCTTTTTTTATCAGTTTACCTTTGTTAAGTTCCTGTGTCACTGGACATACTAATTTAAAAAGTAAGTCAACAACATGTTCCAACAGGGTTGATTTTACGTAGTTTTCTAGAATTCTTTTGTTTAAAATGGCTGTGCTCTTTAGAGCCAGTTTGAATGAGAGAAGATGTTTGCTTTTTCTCCTGTTTCTCATTAGTAATGCATGATGAGAGATGTATGAATTTTTACAGGATGTGGTAATTTTATTTGTTGTTCAGGTGTGTACTCTGAGATTATTCTGTTTTTAAGTAAAAAGATGAATGAAAATAACTTGAGTTTGTGGCACTAAAGTGATTTTCACTGATGTAAGACAAAAATAACGGGTTATTGAACTGGGCCCATTATATTAAAAATCTAGTCCTTGCCTTTTCTGCTCTGCTGTTGTAGAGATGAGCCTGACCTGAATTACTAATCCAAAGAGAAGTTCATAGCTGTTTGTTTTTTATAGCGGGTCTTGTCTGAGCACCATGGTGCCAATAAAATTTTGGGTAACAATACTGAGATTCCTGGTCTTAAACTCAAGAGAAACTTTCAGGTTTGGTTTTGTCTATTGTGTTTATAAAGGCTTCATATGTGAAACAAGATTATAAGTAACAGGCTTGAAGCTTAAATCAATGCTATGAGCACAGAAGTGGTTGTTAATACTGACCACATTTGATAAGATACATGAGACCATTTCAATTTTCACATCAAGTTCCACTTGAGATGTCTTGATTAATATTTGTATCAGAAAAGAATTAGGACAAGAGTGAAATAAGGTGTTGGACAGGCTGTGGTATCCGTGCAGTTCTCTCATGCAATATAATTATCATGTATTAATTATATATGCTGCATGGTACCATCCAAATCCACCAACCTCTCCTAAAGCAATGGTGCAGGTTTCAAGTGGTCTGATTAGCCCTGACGAGAGTCTATGGGTGTCCTGCAAATCATGAAAAAATACAGTCTGGCCATTTTGTTGGAATGAACTATTTCTTACACTGAAATCTTAGTTGAAATGATCAGGGCACTTCCCAAGAAATAGGATTGGTATGGGACTATAGCCTAGGCGAAGTAACTCGGCTGTCAGAGTGAGTTGGACTGGCAATTTCAGTTCTCTAGGAAATTCTTAAAATCATCATGAAACACTTTGTTCTGTAGATTTTAAGAGAAAACAACAAGGATTTGCATCTGAGTAATTACTTCTGTCTGTGCCCTCTAAGAGTACTGCAAATGACTGGCTGTAAAGTTGTTTAGCACGCCCAATATATGGGATGGACATAGAGGTGGATGGAGACATTAAATGATTTGCTTAGGGCTGTAAAGTAGTAAAAAAAGCCTAGTAAAAAGTCTAGTGTAATGGCTTCTGACCTGCAGTCCTACCGGTAGACTATACTGTTCTGACATAGTTTTGATGAAAAGAGATTAATATTTTTATCATATATATATTTTATTTTTAAATAAAGTATGAGACACTGACTGAGCTTGACCAAATTGAGAAGTTAATAAAGAGGAAATTTTTAATATACAGCAACTTGATATATATCTTCATAAGATTAAAATAAGCAATAAAACTGTCAGACACTGTCACCAATAGCACATGAAATTTCAGGTGTGATAGCAGGAAAATGTAATAATAATAAAATGGAGTCAAAGTGCCCTGGCAATGAATAAATGCTCTTGCCCATAACAATTTTAAAGAAAATTTACATTCTTAAGACCAGTTCCTTTATTATTTAGGCCTGTTTGCACGAGCATAACAGAAGGAGCTGACATTTCAAATAATTGATGCTGTAAAAGAAAAAAAAAAAAGTAAGCGTTTATCACAATATGCCAATTAAGCTTTGAAGGCTATTCAGCACATTAATGAAGGCTGAAGATAATAACCCCAGTAGTATATTATAAAGTGCGGCACATCCCTGCTCCAAATACTGTTTTGATCTTTAAGGTTCTTTTTCTTTAATGTATTAGCTTTGATTTTACCAGACTTGAGGATTTTTGACACATAAATTACATATCATGTAGATCAGTTCATGCTTGGAGACAAACATGCGTACAATCAGCAGCAGTCAAAAGGTGGAAAACTGCTGCATCGTTGTATAATTTGAGTGATTTATATGTTGGTATGATGGCACATTCACATGCTGCTTTTTCTGATGCTGTCTTGTTGAGTGCACAGCTTAATGACATTTGATCTTTTTTCAATTTATAGTCTCTCACATATCGTTTGTTTGCTATCAAAAGGATAATTTGTAAAGTGAATGTTCTGTTGATCTGAATTGGCAGAAGCGTTTTTCAACCTGCCAATTTTTCCATTTAAATGAAAAAGAATTACATTTAGTAACCTATAAATTTCTTTTTTCCTTTAATGGTGAGTTTATCGTTCTGCTTAGCATTTCCTCGGACAGCAGAGCAACTCTTTAAGACCAGAAAGTGGAAGAGTGAAACATTTGCATCTGTTTTGAGCCTACTGTCACAAAAAAAACCCTATAAATCATGTTGACTCTTCTTTTGCTTATGGCTTAATGGAACAAGAGTAAGACATTGCTGAGATACTGAGGCAGGAGTTTGTCTCATTTCATATGCATGGTCAAAGCCAACTGTAGTTGATCCAACTAAGAATGGACCTAACTGTATGTTTGACTTGAGGAATAAAGGGTAGATGAACACATCGCTAGCCACATGATGCTGTACAAACACTGTCATGCGTTAACTACGGTTGCTCGTTCGAGCCTGAATTATGGCTGACTGACTTGACGTTTCAGTTTGTTTTGTGTGACTTGTTTGTAGACTCTCTACCAATGTGGTTCCACTGAAGATCTACTGTTGCCTTGAGTGACCCTGTCATGTATTTTCTCGTATCAGTACAGTAGTGTTTGTCATGAGCTGTTTTTAATGTAAGTATTTTTCTTCATGATTCTTTTCTGACTCTAGATATCTCTATAGTCCACTGCTACTTACACCAGTTAAACAGAATGGAAGCTTTACTTGGAATAAGGCAACTAAAGGCTAATATATTTGTGAATGAATTCCTCAGCGAAGAACGTATTTTATAGTACTGCATGACATATTCTAATGCTAAATACAAGTGGTGAAAAGACACATTTTTCTTGAACTTGTTAACAAAAAAGTTCTGTTGAAAGAAAGGTAACAGAGGCAGCAAAGACTTTATTTAGAATTAAGATCGGTCCTGCAGCAGAGTGTTTCTATATATGAGGAAGCAATCTTTTTTTGTTTTTAATGATATGTTGGAGATGTTTTGAGTCATAAGTAAAAATCCCAAGGAGGGGCAGAGTACTAACATCTCTCAATGAAGACCTAGATTCTGCAGGTGCTGAGCACTGCTGAATGCCCCCAGATTTTGTTGTCTCTTTTGCATCAGTAGCTATCTACCACTATTCTGCAAAACAGTTTATCTGGCTTTGCTCCAATATACTGTTATTTGCACTTTATTTCTGGAGGAAGTAACCAGTGAAATTTCCCACACATTTCTGCTTCCCCTCCCTTGCGTATTCTATGATATTTCCATGGGTTTATGCTTTTATATTTCTGTTTCGGACTGAATTGATACACTCCTCAAGTTTTTCTGAATACATTCAGACACTCAAAGTGATCTTTCAGCCATGATTTGCAAGTCTCCCCAGTAGATGAATACCAGTCAATGTCTGCTTAGCACAGTGCCCAATTGCTGTTGCCAGGCCATTGGACAGGTGTTTGTATGTCAGTGGCCTTATAAATGGTTTTTGCCACTTCCTTGAAAACTTTATTCTCTTCTTCTGTTGTTTTTTCTTCCTTCTGTTTTTCTGTAGCATACAGATAATAAGCAAGTGTTATAACATCAGGATGTGTAATGAATATGTTCTCTTAACTAAGTATGTGAACATCACTATCAAATGTTTTTGATTACATGTATTTAAACTAAATTAACCTCTGCATTTTGAGATTTTAGATTAAATTGAGCCCTGCTGAACCTAGTTGCAATTTTATTTAAGTAAATTTAAATAGTAGTTCAGTTTTGCTCTGCTTTTGTGTTCTTGGCCAAAAGCCTTAACTGGACCTGATATCCAATCCAAACAGGAATGACTGGTACTAATGGTGCAAATACAAGACAGAAGCAGGTCTGGTACAACTTCCACTGGTTGTGATGGCTATATCCATAATACTGGTACTTTTTGGGTGTGTGGTTTTTTTTTTTTTTTTTTCATGTGGATGGAAGGTGGATGAGACGCTAGGTATTATGAAAACAATAACAGAACCTCTGCTAGACTGCAAAGAAGAGCAAGCTTCTATTTGACTGGGACGTGAGGGTATTTCAAAAGCAATGTTTTAAGTTCTTTTTTAAAATGACAAAAAAGTTGTATATACCAAAGTGGAATATGGTGGCCTTGCTGAAAGGTAATCATAGATAGTTAAAAACATCCATAAGTAAACATGAATAAATCCTACTGTAGAAGCAGATTACACATTTCAGTGTTGTGGTATAACTCAATAATCTGACTGTTTTTGTTAGGAAGGGTGAGAGGACTGGTCCTGCTTTAAATTGTATTCTGTTGAATCTGAAAATCTCCAGAATGCACCGCTACAGAAAGTGTAGCATTCCAACACCTAAGTCCATAGCGCTCTTACAGAGAAGCTGCCTGACAACCAGGAGGCAGTAGGGTAGTGCCCAGAGGGGCTGTAAGAGAAGATTCTGTGCTGGCTCAGCTCCCTTTCCAGTGCTAGCATTCAGATAAACATAAACATTTATAGCCTTGTATTACCAGAAACATTACCACCCTAAAGAGACTCACAGTCACATGCTGTGAGTTGAGAGATCACAGTGATATGACAAAAAAGGTACTAAAAGTTGCACTTTGGTGCACCACAGGTTGCAATCTCTTCGCTCAGAAGATTGTTTTAAAGATTAGGATATTTATTCCTAGGAAATCATACCTTAAATCAAAAACTCAAGAGTATTTTTATTCATTTAGGCTAAGCCTCCACAAGTTCAGAAACAAAATATTCATATGTTTTTATTTAGCATTTCATTCAGTGTAGTATTACCAAACACCTCTAAAATATGGTGCATTTAAGAAGAGCAATGTTGTCACACAGCTGGCAGGTGTTAACCCTCTTCTGTGTGCTTTGGGCTCAGCCAGGGAGAAACCTTCAGAAGTTCTGATCACTGAAATCACTAATACAATACCATACACTTAGTATAATTCATTTTCAAAACAAAGTTATATGAGGTAACCAATATTAAAGAAATGTTTCAGTGATTAGAATAAATAACATATATTTTAGAGTTATTTTACGTGTTTTTTGTTACTTACACCTGGCAGTCTGTCTCCTCTTGTCCAGAGAGATGTGTGTCCTATCAAACTAGTTCTTGGAATTGTTTTGTTTTGGAGCATATTTTCTATTTTTTTTCAGATTTTTTTTGAAAAAGTAACTTTTAGGAGTATAAACATCATACAGTTTCATTTACATAAATATTTGAGCCGGCATTCTTGAAAATGACAAAACTCCTTGCTAGAATATAAGAGCTCTTATTAAGCCATGGAGGCTTCATGTATGTACACCCTTTAGAGCTTTGAAGACCTGGAAAATGATCTTTTTGCCTTGAGGGACCTTCACATCTACAAGATAAATTTGCACTTATGGTCCTTTTTAAAGCACTTAAAATTGATGTCACGTGTCTGATCTGATCCAAACTACTTTGCAGTGAGGCAAATTAGTAACAGAGAAAATCAATCATACCTGTAACTACTTGAGCCATTTTCAAGAAAAATCAGTCTTTGTCTTTTGAAAGTCAAACAAAATCTAAGTTTCCCTCTCTTTAATTATGAAGTGCAGGTGTAAGAGCCTATCAGATCTTAAGGTTAGAGATGGAAGTTATCCATAATTAAGTCATTATTTATTTAACGCATCTGCTCAGTGCTCCGAATGTACTTCAGTTGAGCCATTCATTTGAAACTTATTTTAAAACATAGAAAAAAAAATTACTTCCCTTGAAGCAAAGCAATATATAACAGAATATTTTTATAGAAAATCTCTCTCGATGTAATTTTCTCTGCCTCTAGGAAAAGAAGTTAAGAATTCTGTCCTTTAAAATTTTGTGTATAGGTGTTAAGTGTCTCAATGTGCCCATATAACCATACCAAGAAATGGATATGAAAAAATATGCTTATGCAGTGGTAGTGGAAAGTAACACACTGATGAAAGGCTCTATTGTAATGGTTTCTGTATAGGATCTACATTGCTTCCTGTAATTGCCCGTTTCTTTCCCATTGAGGCACGGCAGAACTGTGTTCCCCGATTGAGTGGCTTAGTGAGATGCACAAAATCCATAGGAAGAATCTGGGTCTTTGCACTGTTTTATTTTTATAGCACTATGGGAAAGTGTTGTCTCATTTCTCCTTCCATTAGGTATGCAAGGCAGGTAAAAATCATATATGTATTCCTTGAAATATCATTCTGTTCCTCCATTTGCTATGATCATTGCAAGAACATTCAGATCCCATTCCCGTAGGCTGTTACATTCATTCATCTTGGAACAGGATTTTTTTCCCCTTCCTGTTTGGTGATCAGCTTAAACTCCTGGCCTGCGGTAATGAAAAGTTATAGGGACAAAAAGATGTGCATAAAGAAGTGTAGGACTGGAGATTAAACTCCCCATTGCAATTCATGTTATGCTAATGAGGCACATAAGATCATTCAGAGCAGGGTAATGCAGTGATATTACCAAGAAACCTACGTAATTTACTATGGGGAGCCTTTACTTAATATATCATATTTCAGCAAGAAACTTAATAAAAAGAAGCTTAATACATAAATACCACCAAGCAGCATAGAAGATAATGCGGCATTTGATCAGACTAATATATAAACACCACCGTGAAACCTAATTTCCAGCAAGTTGCTTGAGAATCAAAATATGCATATTGCTTATTGTTACTGCTGAAACAATAGCTTAATAACTAAGGATACCAGAAAAGGCATAATAAACATTTCCTATTATTTCTATTCCCCAGTTGCCTATAGTGGCCATATAATTTAATATTTGATTGAACAGTCTGGATATGAAAGCTATTTCCCTTGCAAAGTAATCCTAGCACTCAGCTGCAGTACAGCAAGAAGTGTTACCATGGTACCTTATCCCATGACATTTTCCCCTCAGTTTTATTGATGCTTCCATTTTTAAAGCCATTCAGTTTCATTGAATAATATACATACTGTGCTATAACATGTTTTGACGTCAGTCCCATCAAGGGTCAAAAAAAATAACATTTTTTTGTTCAATCAAGATAATTTTACTTAGTAGTATTATGAGAAAGTTTAATATCTGAAAATCTGGGATGTCCATTTGAAGCAGAGATAACGTGTCTTTTATTGGTCTCTTCCCTGAAGAACTGTCTTTCAAAACTATGGCAGAAAAGGAGTAGGAAAAGAAGGTGAAAAAACTTAAGTGAGGTGATAACCACATGATTTAAGAGTTCTGACTTACTGACTGGGATCCATGTTCTTCTGCTCTATATCTGGAAGCAGTCACCTTGCATGTGAAATATGGTTGATCTGGAGGTGTCACCTGTGTAAATTGTTTCAGAGAGGTGCAGAACTATACCTGATTATTACTTATTTCTGTTGATATTAAGCAGACTATATTGCTGTTAAGGGTCAGCTAAATTTCCTCTGGTAAATTCCTGAATTGATCTTTTCTTTTTTTTCCTCCTGTGAGAAAAATGATGGATTCAGTCAGTCCTGATACTCACGCTCTCCCACAGCTGAGGACAGGAGGGCTGTACAGCAAAGCCTGAGTTCACTACACTGAGAACTGTAAGAACCTGACTGTAATTCATGGATCTTAATAATCTGCATGTTTCTGCTGAAGATATGGAAAGTTTTGGGAGCTTTGGTTTGGCATTTGCTCCATCCACACAGAAATTTGGTCCTTATCTCCATATTCTGGGGCTCTTAGTTCAGCCATTGCTTCCAAAGCTTGAACATTTCCAAAACTTCATCAATCAACTAGGACTGACAGTGAGTCAGAAACCACAGCTTTTAGTGCAGTAGTGGTTAGATGAATCTATTCTTTGTCTTAAAACCTGCCAGCTACCCTAAGTTCATTTTCCCCCCCCCCCCAAAATCAATGTGTGCTTTCAGAAATCCCCCACTTTCAGAAACATTTTCAGAATAGGTGATCAGGACTTGCATGTGCAGAAGCAAAGATACATCCAGCATTTTTTACAGCACTCTGTGCATAGAACGTTATTTGTTTATTTTCATATTTGTAAATAAAAATTGATTTAGGAAAAATACATAAATCTCTTTTCAACAATCTCCCAGTTTGAGCCTCTAAGTGCGCATTACAGTGGGCAACATGAAACAAAGCTGAACTAATTTATGCTAAGCTGATCCATCAGTGATCATCTCAGGAAACTATGATGGGTCTGATTTTGATCCCTAATTATACTAGATTAAGTAAAAATGATTCCATAAAGGTCACTTTCATAAAAGAACTATCAGCCACGATGTAAAGCAGCTGTTCTAAAACAGCAGGTAAAACTAGGCGAGATGCTAATGAGATCTACAAACTAACCTGCCATTTCAAGGTCCTTTACATTAATACCTACATAATCAGAACATGTTATCAATTTTTGAGTATGCAGGGTGTTTAAGTCCTGAAAACTCATTTTTTTTTTTATTCCATGCTATTTATTAAAGCATTTAAGTAAAAGAATATAATTGACATTACGTATGATACATACATCTTCTAGATTTAACGTCACACAAAACAACCATTTTTATGAAAAAGATCAACATTAAACAGCCTGAGAATCTATCTATTCAGACTCCTTTTTAAAATAATGACAAAATGTGTTTCCACTAATTATTTCTGTGTTGATAGCTATTTACACAGCACAAGCAGACAGCAGATAATACTAATTGTTTTTCCAGTGTCCTCAATAACTAGATATTTAAAAGTACATAAAAAATAATAAAAATAAATGAAACAAAAAAAAGTCACCACTTCAGAGAGGGGAAGTTTCTTATAAGTATCACTTGTCATCAAGAATAAATATGGTCTGATTTCACTCGCATAATTATATCTCACTGGACAGAGGCTGTCTTTAGAGGACATAATGCAGAAATGTCCACTTTCCAGTTCTGTGATGTGAAGGTTTATTCGTAGGGCTATCTCACTCAAAGGCCACCTCACACAAATGTCTCCAGCCAAGGGCTGCTAACTTGTAGCAAGGTCTTACTTGCAGATTTGTGTTGTGGGCTTTCTCCAGCTCTGACTCTCCATGCAGTCGCTGCAGTGGTCAGCCCCATCCATTAGCCGCTAACCAGCTACAGCAGCTGCTTTTACCCCCCTGATGCAAAACATTGGTGTGCTCTAGATGCCTCCTTCTCCAGTTGCTATCTGTTGCTGTAATCCGTTGTGTTTTACGCAGCCTTGTTTGGTGACGTGCTCCCGTACAAGAAGTCTTACATACTGGAAGAGAAGGAACTCGATAGATCTGGCTGCTAATGCAATCTTGCTGGCAGATCCTTTGGGTGTAGTTCCAAACTCCATTGCAGCTAATGGAAAAATCTCTGACTCGCTGAGTTTGAATCAGATCCGTACACCCCTGCTGATAAATTTCTTAAGATCTGCCTCCATGGGGAGTTAAGGATCCAACTGATAGTTTCAAAACTATATTTAAATTAACCCTCTTAATCCAGAAAAGCAGCTTATCTTTTATAGCTTCATTGGGCTTTGCATTGAAAAGTGATCTAACAGGTTGAATTGTGGCCAGGCCCTCACCTTTGCCAGGTTACCACATTTCCACAAAAGTCTACCCAGCAATTAAAGGTCGTACCTGAACTAAGTCAGAGGATCACACAGGAGAAAAGTAGCAGCTGGCTAGGTCATGGTGATGCCCCACTGTATGGAGCAGTAGCTGCTATCAATAGCAAGGGTTTCTCCTGTCAGAGGACTAGTATGTCTTTGCTTGAGTGGATAGATTATGATGTGTTGCTATAAATAACTCAGCAGCCGCAGGTGAACAGAACTTGGTCCGTTTTCAATGTTTAACAATACTTTTTAGCATTTAAGTTGCTAGGCATTCAGTCATCTCTCTTTTAATTAGTTCTGTATGTTTGGTTCTGCTTCAACTGCCACTTTGCTAGGGTTGTTTTTTATTCTTCCTGTGCATTTTCACTTAATCTTACACGTGTTCCTTTGCTTTTCCATGTTGCCTCTCCTCATGCTAATCAGTCTGCCAGGGCATTTTCAGTCTCCCCAGGGCCAACATGCTTTTAGCTGCACTCCATAACCTCTGCCCTGTGTCTTTCTCAGTATTTCTTAGATGTCTTGCTTTGACTCTGTGTTGTGCTGTCTTCGAGAAAGCTGTTTGACTATGGAGAAAAAGAAATGCAGTGAGGCATCAATAAAGGGACAAATATAGGGTACCTTGAGGAGGTAGAACATCAATAGAAAAGAAAGTATGAAAGCCTCTGAGGAAGATAAAGCAGCTCTGGAGAACGCGAGGCAGCTATAGAATGTTTGTAAGGTAAATAATGGCCTAAGATCAAAAAAGACAACAAAAGTAGATGAAGCATAGTATCAAACAGAATTTAAATAAATCATTAGCAAGAAAATCTCCTTCTTGAACCATAGGACACTAAACAGCATTTAATTAAAAAATGGGTGTTTGATCTTCTCGTGTGACTACTTTTGTAATATCTTGCCATTTATATTGGTGATATTGAGGCCAGAAGGGCTGGTGTCCTGGGCTGAACAAAATTTAAATAAGAAAATGTGTGCTAGGTCCATGAAAAATCTTTGATCCACTTCAGTGGAACCATCAACTTGCCTATGCTTGAATCCGAAAAGCAATTTTTAACTGGACACTTGCCATTTTATCTCACTTTCTCTCTCGCTTAACGTTGTAGCTGGTAAACACAGGGACTAGAGCTGTGCATAATGCCCTGCTCGGGGGATGCTTGACCCCTTTGGTAACCAGGACTGCCTTGGAACAGACAGGCAAAATCTAGCCTAGAGGACTGTGCAAAAAAGTGAGAACAAATCTTGGCCACTGGACATCTTTGCCTTGCATTTCGTCAGGAGCAAAATTAAAGTAGCTCATATTAGTGTACGTATGGACAAATAGCAGCTAAATAACTTTTTATCTTTTCAGAAATGAATGGTAATATTTTAAAAACAGAAGTACATAGAGTAGTTTTTTCCCCTCGCATTTGCTCTTTGAGATTACTTGTTCTGCAATGGGTAGTATTAAGTAGGCCAAAGATCTTTACATATGTCGTTGTTTGCCAACATGATATCAGAAAAGCGTCAACCATATATTACCTGTGGGATGCTCCTCATTTGTATTATCAAAGTGTTCAGTTCATGACTTGGGTACCAGCTGTAGGAGTTGCTTTTATATAGCATTTTTTTTACAAGCATGGGTAACGATTTAGCTCTAGGGCTTATCTAGCATGTTATTGATGAGAAGAAAAAAGTAAGTAAAAGGAAATTACACTAATGTTTGCTCTACAAAGTCAAATAAGTGATTTAGCAATTGGTAAGACCCCTATAAATCACTGCAGACTGTGTTTTCAGCAAGCTTCTGAAAATGAATCTGCAGTCCTGTTTAACATACCTAGGCTTGCCCAGGGCACTTGCCTTAAACAAATCAATTCTGTTCATACCCCGACTGCCATGAAAGTCTTGATTCTCAGATTGACAGATCCCTTAGCTTGGGGCAGAAGAGCTGAGTGCTCTGTGGAGAAGACATTTCTCAACAGCAGCACAGAACCCCTGTTTTGGAAAACCATTAGAGGTAAGAACAGGTCCTTCATCAGCTTTTCTATGTATTATACAGTGTACTTGGTGCTGATGGCATTACAAAAAAGTGGTGTTAGATCCTCTGTGAGTCATGGGTACGTTTCTATGAGGCTTTTTATTAATTTTGTACATAATTAAAAAAAAAAAGCCTAAATGTAGGTAAGCAACACTGTATCTGTTGAAACTGGGAATACTAGACTTCAAAGTGTATTCTTAAGACATAGTTCCCATATTTTTTGTTCTTGCAAACTATTTGGAATCTATAAACTTTGTCTTAGCTGAGAGAATCAGGGGGTAGGGGCTGGAAAGCAGTTAAAATTCCCTCCCCCTCCCCTCCCCAGCGCAAGTTTCTTTCTGAATAGTGAAGTCAGTTAGATGCCTCTGGGTTTAATAGCAGTGCAACACTACATGACAGACAATATTCTTTTAGATTTAATATCATTTTTGTAACTGTAATGAAGTATCTGCTTCTCAGTTTCTGTAACACTTGCTCGAGGTACATTACCCATATAATTAAGCATGATTAAATGATAATTGCAGTCTTTTCGTGATGTAATTCTATGGTTGTTTATGCTTTGCAGAAAGTAGATGGCATTTATTTTGCATGTGTCAAGGAAAAGCTCTAAATGTTAAAGAAGTTGCTAAGGAATAATTGCCATAAATTTACAAAGGAACTACTAGGTAACTAGAATAAGGTAGTAGAAAAATTTCTGTCAAGATACATTTGTATTTTTGAGAAGGTGTTATTTTTGTATTATTTCTGAAAAAAGTCATGGTAAGTGAAGAAAACATCCAGTTTTGATTATGGGTGAGATATTATTTAAGTGAGATACCATGTTGTTTTATTTATAAAAATGCTCTTTCTACCACACTACAGAAGACCCTTTTCACATCTAATTCTGGAGACACACAGAACATGTTGATGCTCTTCTGCTTTGATATCTTTTCACTTGAATGGGGATAATACTGCAAGCAAAGGGGCGGAAGTTCTGTGCCACACCCTGTCACTTTGGATGTTAGAAAAATGACTTACAAACACTGGCTTTGCTTGCATTAACTTTTGAGTTTGGATCAAGAGTGCACCTGTGAAGCAAATCTGATCATCCGCACTTACTGTGCTTTGTTTCACATCCCATGTGTCAGTGCAGTCTTGCATCAGGCACAGGGGATTCCTCTCAAATGAAGTGAAACAGAAAGAAGAGCTGCAGGATTGCACCTAATGCTTTCCAATGAGAGGGTCCAGCACATAAGTAGGAGGAACAAAAACCTCAAAATATGTTTCCTGAAGGTGTCAGTTCCCCATCACCAGCTCTTTGGCTCTGCAGATCCACTTCTTTTGCCCGCCACTATTTGCTTACGCAAGCATAACCTGCGTTGCCTTTGGGGCCAAATACTGGATAATGTGAAAAACAGGCATGTTGTAGACCTGAAAATCTTCCTGGGGGCTGAGGTTCCAGCAGAGTCCTGTCTGGTGTTTCACAGCTGCTGCTGCGGAAGCTCCTGTGCTGCTCCCTTGGTGTGAGGTTTGGAATGAGACTGCATACTGCTCCTTTCCAAAACCTTATTCCTGTGGGGAGGACTTTTCAAATTAAAACATTTGAATCTGAAGAAAACAATCAGAAAATAATACTAGAAACAGAATTTCTCTGAAATAGATTTGGATATTTATCATTGTGATTTGTATTTTCTTTAGTGTAGTGGCTTTTTAAAAAAATTGTTTGCTTCATCTTTGGGAACACCCTGCTTGACAAAAATAGTTTCTGTTTAGTGAGCCCTCACTCTTAATTTAACAAGTATTGAAACGCAGGCTTAATATTAAGATAATTTATTTAAATTTTACTGATTTTAATAGTATTGGTCATAAAACATCTCAGCATACGGCTGAGAGATCTGGAATTGTTTGGCCTGGAGGAGTCTCAGTGCAGTGCTTATCAATGTTTATAACTACCTGGTGGAGGGATGGTAAGGAAGAAGAACCCAGGCTCCCCTCACTGGTGCCCAGTGGCAGAACAAGAGGCAATGGGCACAAACAGAAATGCTTGAAATTCTCTGTGAACATAAGACAAAAATGTTTATATTGTGGGGGAAGCTGAACACTGGAACAGGCTGCCGAGAGGGGCTGCAGTTCCCATCCTCAAGGATGTTCAAAATGTGATAGGACACAGCCCTGTGGGTGACTGCTTGAGCAGGAGGGGTTGGACTAGGTGGTCTTCAGAGGTGGCTTCCAACATCAACCGATCTGTGATTCTGTGATACGTTTTACTGGATATGTTTCCTCTACCTGGACCATAGCATTGGCTCAGGGATGATACCAATCTATGCCTTGTGGTTTCTAGGTGTTGCAAAATCTTACTGGAAAACTGTGTAGAATGCACAGGTTGAAGCCTTCTATTTCTTTTCAGGCTACTTTTGCATTGAGTAGGCTTACACCCTTTCTTCTCTAGTGCTTCTGTCAAGTGAAATGACTTTTTTTCCCCCAAGACTTGTCTGCTTGGAAGGCTTGTCAAAAAAGCTACAGAAACCAAGACGAATATTAAATACAAAGAATCTCTGGAGGTGAGATATACTGTGTATATCCTGGCACAGTCAAGTTAAAAATTACCACTCAGGTGCCTAAATCAACTAATTAATCCATACTGCATTAATTATGATAGTGAAAAACTAATAATAGCTTATTGGCCTAAAAACAAATGCAAGTGAACGAGAGACTTTTTCAACGCTGGCTGGCGACCCCCATCCAGCATGCTCCAGCATTGATTGCTGGAGCTATCAAGCAGAAATGAACAGTGACTGGAGGTAAGAAGAAATCAATTTTTGGGTTTTTTTCCCTGCTTTCAAAGTCATTGGAAAAAATTTTCATCCTTCTCTTGGTAAATAATTAAAGATTGTGTCAATCTTCATGGAACATTTATGTAAGCTTTTGTCCATTTTTGGCTTTGAGTGACATTTGTGGGTTCCTTAAATATTCTTATAAACATGTATTCTTATAAACGTGTTTCTTGGAAGAAAAGTTACAGTATTGGACGATATATGTTTATCTGGAAGATTTACAAATTTTAGCTTTTGTTGAACTGCATGTTTTTAGCATTAGACAAAACTAGTATTTTTTAGTGATTAAGAGAGATTTCTGTGTTGGTTTTGATTACTGAGGTAGCAAAGTATATCTGAAAGTGACAGAATCAAATGTCTCTCAGCCAGAACAGAAGGGATGTTAAATGTGGGATGCCCCTGTTGGTTTGCATTTCCATCTTTTTGTTTATCAGAGCAAATTATAGTCCTGCAGAGACTAGTTTGGATCTAAAGCTTAACCTACATTCCCTTAACATCTGTTCCTAAGGAGAAAAAACATATGAATTTGTACATGCTGATTCCTTTTCAAAGGGAGACACTTCCTGTGAAAAGTGTCTCTGCTAGTTCACTGAAACATAATCTAAACACTATCTGAGGGACAGAAATGAATAATATAAACCAGGCTGAGATCAAAATGAAAATAGGAAGTGGGACAGGGATTTTCACAGCAATGTTATTTTTCAAAGCCAGCACAGGTAAACAGACACAAAGGTAATGCCTAAAGCAGGAACAAAGAAAATTCTTGACAATAAAACTCAGGTGGGAGAAACTAAATTGAGAAGCACAGCACTGTCATGTGACAATCAAAAATAATAAAACAGGAGAGAAGTAATGGCAAAGAGCAAATTCTGAGCATTGAAGCAGCTCTATAGGAGAAAAGAGAAAGAGTATTGAGTCGTGGTAGAAAGAAATCAGCCTAAGGGCAGCAGAAAATCATCCTTGACTTAAATCAATATGAAAATAGTGCTGCCATACTTCATGTAGGTAGCAAAAAGACTAGATACGTTTATGAAGAAGCAAATTTGTCAAGGCAAATAAAAATAAAAGCATTATCACAAATGTTCATCCAGGGACAATTTCAACTTGTCCTGGTTTCAGCTGGGATGGAGTTGATTTTCTCCTCAGTAGCTGGTGCAGTGCTGTGTTTTGGATTTGGTGTGAGAACAATGTTGATGGCACACTGATGGGTTTGGTCGTTGCTGGGTAATGTCTGTATTAAGTCAAGGACTTTTCAGTTTCTCAGGCCCTGCCAGGGAGAGGGTTGGAGGGGCACTGGAAATTGGTAGAGGACACAGCCAGCACAGCTGACTTGAACTGGCCAAATGGAGATTCCATACCATATGATGTCATGCTGAGTATATAAGCTACAGGAAGAAGAAGGAAGTGGGGGGACATTCTACATTATGGCACTTGTCTTCCCAAGCAGACGGAGCCCTGCTCTCCTGGGGGTGGCTGAACACCTGCCTGCCCATGGGAGGTGGTGAATGGATTCCTTGGTTTGCTTTGCTTGCGTGCGTGGCTTTTGATTTACCTGTTAAGCTGTCTTTATCTCAGCCCATGAGTTCCCCCATCCCACTGTGGGGAGTGTGAGTGAGCGGCTGAGTGGTACTTGGTTGCCAGCCAGGGTTAAACTACAACACAACTCTTGTGCCGCAGGGCACCACAGCAATAACCCAGTGGTGGGGGATCTAGCCCAGAAATTAGGTAGGCACTACGATAAATGTAGAAGCTGGATATTCTGTATTGTTGTGGGTTATATCTTTTTTGTCACCATAATGTAGAAGAAAATGGCAAATATTTGTACATTTGGTTTTTTGAATATTTGCCCAAAATCCTCTTACGCAGGGGACATCATTTTACATCATTGCAGAATAAGGGGCTTGTTTTCTGTTTTAACTAGGAATGTGATTTGTTTCTAAGAAATGCAGTTTCCTTCACATCTGCTGCCTTTATGTTTGAGTTCCTGGTAGCTGGGAAGGGTTCTATCCTCGTGCTGCAGCTGGAGTGAGACAGGCAGTGTTCAAAGTTTCTTTCTTCCTTTTGAATGTGAAAAGAAAATTATATCTTTTTCCCAAATGGGAGTGGAAACCAGGCTGCAGAAGGGGCTGTGTTACCGTTTCTGTAAGGATCACTTTGTTAAAAGCCTCCAGATGGAGTGTAGCAGCGTTAACTAGTATTGAGGCACTGTGAGTGCCATACACTCATAGACATGCAGATAATGTGCTTGCTGTATCCAGGACATCTTTTAATGTATGCTACTTCTAAGTTTTCTAAGATGTGGGGAAGGAAAATGCTAATTGGCAGAGGAAAGGACCCTGGGTGGAAGGAGACTGGAGACCACCAAGAAAATTTACATATACATTTAATGGAGCAGGAGAAGAGAAAATGACCTGATTATTTAAATGTATTTTGCTGTGAGGCATAACTTTGTAACATACTCTCCTTATCCACTGAATTTTCCAGACATCAAATTGGACACATTTAATAATAGAATATATTCCTGAAACTGCATGAAGGTACAATTTTTGCTCTGGTAATTTTTTTGAAGTTTTCAGGACTGGGCTAGACTCGGCTTTAAGCAGGCTGGTCTGCATACAGTTGTATGGGGTTTGCATGGCAAGGTTTTGGTAGTGGAGGGGCTGCAGGGGTGGCTTCTGTGAGAAGCTGCTAGAAGCTTCCCCTGTGTTCCATGGAGCCAGTGCCAGCCAGCTCTAAGATGGACCCCCTGCTAGCCAAGGCTGAGCCCACCGGTGATGGTGGTAGCTTCTTTGTGATAGCGTATTTAAGAAGGGGGAAAAAAACTGCTGGGCCAGAAGAGAGGAGTGAGAATATGTGAGTGAAACAACTATGCAGCCACCAAGAAGGAGGGGGAGGAGGAGCTCCAGGCACTGAAGCAGAGATTTCCTGGCAGCCCGCGGTGAAGCCCACGGCAGGGCAGGCTGTGCCCCCAGCCCATGGAGGTTAATGGTGGAGCAGACACCCCCTTGCAGCCCATGGAGAGCCCATGCTGGAGCAGGTTAGCTGGCATGATTTGTAACCCTATTGAAACAACCCGTGCTGCAACACTCTGTAAAGAACTGCAGCCCATGGGAAGCACCCATGCTGGAGAAGTTCACGAAGAACTGTCTCCCACGGCAGGGACCCACACAGGAGCAGGGCAGAGCGCGAGGAGCCCCCCCTGAGGGGAAGGAGCAGCAGAGGCGGCGTGTGAGGGAGCGGCCGCAGCCTGCGCTGCTGGAGGGGAGGAGGCAGGGGGAACTGGGTGTGAAGCTGGGAAGAAGGGGGGGGGGGGGGGGAGGTGTTTTAAGATTTATTTTTTATTTTTTATTAATCTACTCTGATTTGATTGGCAATAATTTTCCTCACTCGAGCCTTTTTTGCCTGTGGCTATAATTGCCGAGCGATCTCCTTGTCTCTATCATGACCCACAAGCCTTCAGTCATACTTTTTCTCCCCCTGTCCAGCTGAGCAGGGCAGCGATAGAGCGGCTTGGTGGGCACCTGGCATCCAGCCAGGGTCGACCCACCACAGCAGTGTTGACTATTTTGAGTGGGAGACTGATCTCCTTGATTTCCTAAGATGTCTTCCAACCAGAATTGCTCTGATTCTAAAACTGAAATAACTTTATGGAAGGAAAAGCTATATCCATGAAAAATTAATTTATTTCTGTTTTTCACTACTGGGCCACAGACTTTGCTTGAATTCACTGGCTTTGTACCAATGTAAGTGCATTAAACTTCTTATTGAAAAACTGATATAGCAAAATGGACAACCTGGCATTTTTTCCAAACTTTTGGCTTGGCTTCATGTCAAAGGAAGACTGATTTATTTTTAAAAGTAATCATTTATTTTTCCTAAAATTAATAATTAATCATTAATTTTTGGCACAGTAACTCACCCATCTTTTATTGTACTCATATTTGAAAAGCCTTCTGCCTGAAGGTAGGTGTTGGTTAATTGTACAAACTTAACTACACAAATACGTTTTGCATAGATATTCAGTTGTAAATTTTTGTAGTTCCATTGAAATGCGCTAAGCACTAAGATGCATTGTTCTGCATATATCTTTGCAGGCAGGATGGGTCTGTGCAGCCAGCAAGCTTTTCTGTCTACTGGACTATTTTAGTTCCTTAAGGGCAACTAATGATTCTGGCAAAGTATCTGACTTGCCTTGGATGTTAACGTAGACTGAACTGAAATATTTCTTGTTAGCAGTCAGAGACATTATCTTAATTCAAGTGAATGTCTCTTTGGCTTCCTAGTGATTTCCAGTATTTGGATGTCAATATTGTAATTGGCAGGTTACTTTATTTACTGTATATGTATGCATGTATTGCTTCACCTTGCTTATGGAGGTCTTTTTCAATACCTTTTTAAGTTCAACTTTCTCTTAAATGCATGTAATTCCTCTTAAGAAATTCCCACTTCTATGACAAAATGAACTTTTTATTATAGAGCAGGCTCCTCATTCTTCTATGTAACCTTGAGCAAATCCATGGGACAGTTTCTTCCCTGGTGAAATGAGAATGTAGACCCTTTCTTTCTGAAAGTAGTTCAGGCTTTCAGGTGAAAACCACATGAGAAACAGACATAGTTAGTTATTGGAGTTTATGCAAGAGAAGATGCCACATCTGTTGGATACCTGTGCAGCGTCAGGTCAGTTTGCTGATGTCACTCATTTTTGTAATATGTAAATGTGCTGCTGTTGGCCAGACTTTTCTCAAATAATCTTTATGCATATCATATATAAAACTTTAAGTTCCTAGTTGATACGTCTGTTTTTCTGATCAGAAAAAATTACTGACAAAGGGACTTGAATGTTATGAAAACTTTGTGGCATTACTGTGGTTTAAAACCCAGAGAATCTGGACAGACTGCAGTGAAGAGCGCTTCTTATATTGAATTCAGCGCAATCTGGTTTTCCACCTTTTGTCATCATTTGGTTTACTCTTTCATTCTTATTGCTTGACTAATCACAAGTGAATGCAACTTTGCTATGAGAAGGATGTCTTCTCTAACAGGCACAGAAGATAGTATGATTTTTCTATCATATTTTCAAACCATATCCAGCAAATTTGATATTTTATTTATCTTTCCAGTGTACCTTTCTTCCTTTAAATAAATGTACCGAGTAATTTCTTTTGTCTAAGCTCTGTTTTTTCTTTTGTTTATGCAACAGAAACCTCCTGATTTTTGCATGCTTATTTATCATGACATCTAGTTATTGCTGTAATATAGCACTCTGGAAACTCAGTTATTATATATATATTTGTACCTAGTGTGATACTATATTGGATGTCTAATGAATTTATCCTAGTAACTGCAAGTGGTGTAGCTCTTTGTTAAGCTTCTGTCTACTTCAATAAATGAAATAATGAGCATGAAGATTCCTTCATTGGTGGGAATTTATCTCAGTTCAGAGAACTGCTTTTTACAGTGAAATTAGTGGAATATTAAAGGTCTCTCCAACTTCATGGCATATCAGTTGAATGGGCTAGTTCATCTTTATTAATTGCATTGTGATATTTTGCAAGCTCAAAGAAGTTAGGGTGCCATTTCCTTACAGGAAGTGAGAAAAATATAATTTTACAAGAAGTTATTTTAGGGTCAGGCTGTAGAAAACTAAATGAACTCCCAGCAGGGGGCAGATAAAGTGACTGATATTGAAAGATTTGTTTTAAGGATTTTGTTCATGTTTCCACTGGTTCACAGATGTTTTGTGAAAGTGCCTAGTTTCACTTAAAAAACAGTATTAATCAGTTTCAAAGTTTTGATATTTTTAAGTATTCTGTCTCAAATGTCTCCTTCATTCAGGCTAAATAATAAAACCTGAAAATAAAACATTCTGTTTCCTTTATCCATTCCCTCTAGACACCTGTAGTATGTCTAACATGTCCCAAGTTTCTACGGCCTCTGTTGAGTTCCCCAGCAACTCTGTCTTTGGCTGGGTTCTCCTTTTCTCCTGTGCTTGCTTACTGAGTGACTAGTTGGTCTCTGCTGTGATACCTTGCTTTTCCCTCATATTTTTATTGCTGATTTTCTTTTCCACCTCTTTTAATGGGTTTCTTTATGCCACCATAAGTCTAATCCAGCTGTGTGGGTAAACCTCATTTTCTCTAGAAATACTGCCCTCTCCTATTTTTCACCCCATGTTCAATTTTTTTCATTAGTTTCCAGAAGAAAAGGATTATTCATTAGACTTCTCATCTCCTCTACAGGAAGTCAAGTTGAGCAGTCATTGCAAAGTGCTGGCAGGAGGAGAGAGTGATGGGAATGTGCCCAGATACTTGTTAGGAGTGGATGGCAGATGCTGATGCTCTTCACAGGCTTATGTAGAGATAGACTAACCTCATGGTCCAATTCCTGGTCTGGTGGCACAGGGTTGGGCTCCAAACAGGTTTAATACAATAAGTAGAAAATTAATAGAAATTGGCAGCTAATAATCTAAATGCATGCAGGGGTGAGCTGGAAGTTTACACTGGGATTTCTTGGAAGAGAGTATGGTTCTTAAGTAAGGTTGGACACTGCCTATCCTTTGAGAAATAAGCAGTAGAAGAACTGGTGGAGATAATTCAGATAAAATTTTTGTTGTTTTGCTTTATTCTTTATCTAAACAGTGATTTAAATAGTTAACCATAAAAGTCTTGTAAAAAGCTTGAAAAAGTCTTCCTAACTGCCAGTGCCAGAGTAAGCACTGGAATGGGAACATAAAAGAATCAATGGTGGAAGTGGATAAATTATGGAAAAATCATCTGTACTTTGTGAACTAGAAACAAAGTGTTCACAAATCAATGCAACTTGAAATGCACTTTTTGACTAAATAGAGTTCACTCTGCTCTGACGAAAAGGAGCAAGGACGTTCAGGACTGGCACAGGTGAAAATAACTTAAACTGTGAATGCTCACAGGCAGCAGATAATTGTGCTGTGTGGGTGAATGTCTGAAACTGAACTTTGGAAATCTCAAGCAGATGCCTGTTACTTGCTAGCTGCAATTGGTGAAAGCTAGATGTAGGTTTGGGTAACACCTGGACTATACAAAAGTGCTACATCCTGAAACCTCCAGGTAATAAAAAGATGTGACACAAACCTGCCAGTTAGGAAGCTGATCACTTGCTGTGCTTCTGCATATAGATTAGTTAGGACATTCAGGGGCGTGGAGGCTGGGAAAGAAGGTGAAGATCTTGACTGGAGGGAAGATCCTGGAAGCTGGGGAGGATCCTGCAGATCAGAGAGATTTGTGAAGATGAATGTTGGGGGTTGTCCAGGGACCTTGGCTGGTGATGGCAGAGACTGGTAGCTGCCAACAGTAGCACAGCACAAACCAACAGGACTTTCTGCCTGACCTTCCTGGATCAGCTGCAGTCCTCCTGTGGGGAAGGGACATGAAGGTCTGGTGACTGTAGCACTGGGGAGAAGCAAATGTGTGTATGGGGAAAATCAAGTCAAGTAAGGGCTTGAATCTCATGGGTTCAAAGGAACACTGTATCCAGATTTACTGCTGAATCATACAATTCCCTGGTAGAATTAGAACTCTGGCAACTTCCCTTTCATAATATATAAGATCACACATAACATATAACTTTCCCTTCTTAGTAATAAATAAAAAAAAAACGAATAAAGCAAATATTTACAAAATGTGGGCGTCCTGAAATATACTGGCCCAGGCACCCTGAAACATACTGGGCTGTGGAGCCCAATAATTAATAACAGAAAGCAGGGCAAAATCTAGATTAGGATAGCTGGGTGTTTGGTGTTTTGGTTTGTGTGTTGTGGGTTTTTTTTTGTTTGTTTTTTTTTGGTTTTTTTTGTTTTTTCATTTAGCTCTATAGATGTAGATTTGAAAGGTCTGTGGAATAGTGGAGAATTGCTGGGGAAAACATGTGAGGAATTTAAATGAAGAAACTAGCAACTGAATATAACTCTTCTGGTAACAGGGGAAAAGTTGCTTGCAGTTCACATCTTTGTGTTTGACAGGTCATGTTACCCAGGAAAAGTTTTCGCTTTGGAGTATCTGTGGGTGGAATCATGTGGTTTAGAAGTTGCTGCTGTAATCTTCTCCTTTCCTGTGGCAGGTTTGAGGATATTCATGGAAATGGAATAAATTAATACTCCTCTGTCAAAATGATTCTTTAAACTTCAGAGAATTCAAGATAGGTTTGCAAAAAATGTAAACAAGGCAACAAATTCTTAAAGAAAGTCTAAGATTTATGCTTCAAAAATGTTTCCTGTGAAAGCAAATGAAAAACAGGAGGAGAAAGGAAGACCTTGTGCAGTGCTTATGATTCACTACTGGAGAGACTGAATAGTTAATGAAATATCAGTAAAGGTTTATGCTGTATTAATTAATAAATATTGTTAGTTTGTCAAGAAAATACGTTTTGGTTTTCTGTGGTGGCTAGCAATTTATATGTGAATCTGAACTTTTTCTCACTGCTGCTACTTTTTGTGTTTTATAACATGCAAAAAGGAGAAAATGGTTCAACAGCACACATGAGACATTGCATTAATACATGGATATGGTAGGCATTTGAAATAGATTAATGAGGAACGTACTGTGTACAAATAACATTTCACAAGGGCTTTATGTTCAGGTTTGACCTTGTTTGTCTTTGTTCCTTTGGAGTATAACACCCAGAAGCATTTGAGCAATGAGTAGAAATCCTGCTGCTGCGGCTGTCTTGTTCTTGCTGCCTGAGATTTGTTGCTAATGGTTTGACTCATTAGAACCCACTCCTACAAAGATGGACTCAGAAAGTCTGCAAAATAAAATAGGCTGCCAACAGCTGCCCAGGTGTAAATAGATAAAAGTACTAAGTAACAACTCGCAACTACGGTTTGTTTTACCCACCCACTTCTATGTTCTCCCGAGGTCTCTTAAGGCTGATTTTGGAAGATACTAAAGTCACTTAAAATAACATGCTTATGTGAAAGGATCTCTCTTATTCCTCACTAACTGGCACTGTCGTGATTACAGAGCTTTACATTTAATAAATAAACTGTGTTTTCCTAGATCTACATTCTCTCTGTTTTGCATTAAACAGAAGATATTTGATATATCATTAACACAATCATTCATTCCATGAAGTATGTTGTATTGAAAATTGCCTTACCTAGTTTTGTCATTGTTGTGCTAGATATGTTTGGGTTTTTTTTGTCCACAAGACTTGGATTAACCAAAAATGGGATGCCAAAAAAAAAAAAAAAAAAGAAAAAAAGAGGATTTCTTTATTCTCAGAATATGAAATGGTCACACAAAAGTACTTTGATGTGCATTTCTGTGCACTAATTAGTAATGTATAGTCCACTTTGCTAACCTGAGAATCCAGACCCATGGCATTCAACTGTGCTGTTAAGTCTTCCACGTTGATTAGTCTTCCTGGCAATAAACACTTTACCTTTTCTCCAGATGCTTATCTGAATGCATAGGATATTTTACAGCATGCTGAAATTTTACAGCAAGTTTTCCAGAGCTTCCTTAATCCTTGTTCTTCGAAGCCATCGCATTATATTATTCGCAAAACTGTTCAAAATAGTAAATACGCTAATTGCATGTAGATAATTGCAGTACAAGGGGGTACCCTGAACAGTAGGAGCTAACCAGTTCAGAATCTTACCTCCCAAAGAAATCCGGTTTAATCTGAAGACTGTATCCAGACACTACAAGAACAACATTTTCCTATCAGCATAGTTTGACACTACTCTTTTACTAATTTTTATTTCTAAGCAAAACCACAGTAAACAACATAACTAAAGTACTTCTGCCTGGTGGTGTATTTTATATCTCAGCGTATCTCATATCAAAGCAGCAGTACTCCAGACTATATGGTCTTTTGAGGGGTTCCCAGAACAGTAACATGTACGTATGTACATAATTTTGAGTCTTTAAAAGCATGTTAAACTTAAATTACAGGGCATTAACCTTGAATGCACATTTAGGAGATAGAATGGTGCAAACAAAATGGCAATACAAGGTAATTGCCATAAAAAAAATTTATCTGCAATATTTGAAAAACTACTAAAGTCAGCACTGTTGAAATGTGAATTCAAGGCGAGGGAAAGGCCATGGAAAAGCCTTTATAGGAACAATGAATAATGGGACAAAAGGACCTGGAGAAAATATGGATTATTAGTGTCCTAGACAAGGAACTTCACTGTCTACTTGCCTTTAGAAGCTATACATTTACAGGTGAGACATCCTATCAATACTTATCACTAGGGAAGCAGGGTGACAGGGCTAGGAAGGAAAAGATGATGTACTCTGTTAAAACAGTGGAAGGGAATAGAGACTGAAAGAGACTATGGAACTGTGTAGCTGGAGGTTGCTGTTATTGTTTAGAAAGAAAAGTTTCTGTGATGGGATGAAGTTTGGAACTAGCCAAATAAGAAGTCAGGAGAACAATCCATCCACGTAATACAGCAGTCACAGAAAGAAAGGAAAAGAGAGTGTAGGTGTGGGTTGGATGAGGTTGAAAGTTTTAAGTATAAGGCAAGCATATTTCTCTTTCAAAGCAAGATAAAAGGAGGCCTGGCAAAATGAATGCTTTGAGAACTATAAAGAAAATCAAACTTGTAAATGATAAGTGAATGAACCAAAGAAGAATAAGGCTGTATTTTCATACAGTTTAACAGTTGAGTTGGATCTAGGAGTTAGTGGGTTTGGATGACACCAGGATCTGTCTTCATTTGCTAATGTTGGGGAAATACTTCCATTCTTTTAAAAAGAGATTCTAGATCTATTATAAGTACAGGAAGTGCATGTGTATGAAAAATAGACAGCATCTTTGGAACTATCAATGGGATTCATTGTTATGCTAGAGATGAGAACTGAGTGGCAGTCACAAAATTATAGCTTGCTTTTACTATTGCATGCACGGTATAAGCTGTCAGCTGCAGGCAAGCGTAAGACCAAGTGATGCATGAGTTTTTTACTTTCCTTAATAATTTTTATTGTGTATATATTTGTGTGTAAGTTTTATTCTTCATTGGGTGGAGCACCTGAACAGTAATACTGGCTGGCAGGAAAAAAATGCTCAGATATATTTTGAAAAATTGTTATGAATTAAAAAACTGCCAAAAATCTGTAGGCTACTAACTGAGCAGAGCTTAAGTTAAAATATATGCTTTAGTAAAAACGTCAAATAAATCATTCACTGGATTGATGTATAGCAAGCTTAATTATTTTTACAGTAGTGGTGCTTTTTGTGAAAAATTAAAAATGAGAGGAACATTGCCTAGGTAGTATAAATACTTAGGAATTATTGTTTCTGATTAAATCAATATTGGAATGTAGAACCAGTTTATACATTAAAAATACCTCAATTCTCTCAGAGATTTTATAAATATGTATGATGTTCAATTCCCTATAATTCCTGTTGATCTTTTAAAGTTATGCTTGGATAGTTCTAGAGATCAGTGAAAACATTTGAAAGTAGAATATATATTGGCTACTCTCCTACTCTCCCTTTTTAATGTCTAACATAAAATAGCATGGTAGCAGGTTTTCTTAAAAGATATCAGATTGCTAAATCATTAAAAGACCACAAACAGTTGGAAAGTCTTCTCGTAACATTCATAAGGCCATATAAAAATGGAGAATTTCACCTACTGTCAGAGACCCAGGCTTCATTGCCAATCTCTGTATGCATCTGAACATGTAACCCATCAAAGTAACAAGAGTTTTTGTAATTATATCAACGTGGTCTGCTATAAATACAGAATTGTTAGGGAACAGGAACTTTTTAACAGCTAAATGTGCATATTGTTTCTGAAGATCCAAGACCCTTCTTTTAGGATAATATGTTTGCAATTGAAAGAACATGTACTTGTCAATTTATAATCCCTCTGATAATTTATCTGTGAACTAGGCTCAGGATTTTCATTCTGAGACACAAGCAGAAGGTGGAATGAAGCTGATCTACCTACAGAGGAACTGTTTGTATGAAGAGAGATGCTAGTGATGATTCAGGAACTTAAACCTAGGCAAAGCATTAAACTAGATAAAAATTCTTGCCACTGTGTGCTGACCATTATAAAGATTCCAGTACCTCTTGCTATGCAGCCTCTGCAGGCATCTTGCTGCAAGACACATATGGAATCCAATCATGACTCGGAAAACAACAAAAGCAGTCTCTTTTTTTCAGATATGCAGTTTACCCACTTAAAAGTCTTTTAAGCAAGGAATTAAATAACTGTCTTGCACATGACATGCAGCCCCTCTGCCTCTCATCTGGTTAAACTTAAAAGAAAAATTCAGGTTCCTTTCTAAAAATGGCATATGTTTAAGTGCTTGTCTGTTCCAGAACCTTTAGGAAGAGAGAGCTTCATCATAAGCAAAAATAAAGTTTGTTTGCTTGAATTAATTAAGGGGAAATTTAATTAATTTTAATGACTGTAAATTTGCTGTTAGAGGGTGAGTGATATAAGATTCCTTGAAAAGTTTACAAAGAATTGGTAAGCCTTTATGTTTTGTAAAGTAATTCAGAAAATCAGAGTGGAAAAAAGCATAAAAAAACCCTCACTGAACAAATTTAACTGAAAAAAGAATCCACTTGCTGGAGATTTTTAATATAGGGACATTTTCTGATCTGAATATGGAGAGTGAAGACAACAAAACTGAACACCACCACCCCCACCCCCCCCAACTTAAAGTCACTGAAACTTTCCCATAGAAATCGAAGGTACAAAAAAGAACAGCTGGCAGCAAGTGACACTGAGAATAATTGAAATTGGAAAAAAAAACATAGTCAACAAACTGTTTATTTAAGTGACAGCAATTATTGATAGTCACTGGAAGAAGTGATCCAATGATATAATAAAATCTCCCTAATTTATAGTGTTTAATATGTTCATAAGCTCACTATAAGTTTGAATGGGATAAAGCATATCTTACGTGATGAAAAAGCATCAGCTGCATGGTTAGACCAATGTAAATATTTCACAAAAAAAACCCCCCAAAAATCTATGGGGAAAGTCTTCCACTTCCATATTACAAATAAAAGCAGCTTTCTCTTTTTTTTCCTTTTTTTTCGGTGACAAATAACAGAAACCCATATCCATCTTCGAAGATGCATAATATAGATAAGATGCAAAATAAGACTGCATGAGAATTTACTGCAAAATATTCTCCTTTCTTGGGAATCAATTAAAATATGTTCATATAAGACAGTTAAAATATGGAGATGTTGGGTCATTCTTTCTTCATTATTTTATGAGGATGAGTAAAAGAGAGAAGTGCATTATTAACCACAAGATTAATGTTTAAAAAGAGTAAAAGATCCATAACGTTTCTGATCAGATGGAGAGTGTGGTAGTAATTGCTAGATAACTGTGAGGATGGTGTACCATTCACAAGTACTTTGCAGCAGAATGAAAGGAATTGACTGTGCAGTATAAAAAAAAATATTTAGTTGGTTTACCTGTACTGTCTTTCCCAAAGCTCACAAATTGGTACATTTTCCATCGCAAATACAAGAAGGGACTCAGCAAAGTGTTGTTCGACCTTAAGGATAATCTGTCTGTTGCAGTTTAACCCCAGCCAGCAATTAAACCCCACGCAGCCACTCGTTCACTCTCCCCGCGGATGGGGGAGAGAATTGGAAGGGTAAAAGTGAGAAAACTTGTGGGTTGAGATAAAGACAGTTTAACAGGTAAAGCAAAAGCTGCTCATGCACAGAAAGCAAGACAAGGAATTCGTTCACCACTTCCCATGGGCAGGCCGTCTCCAGGAGAGCAGGGCTCCATCATGCATAGTGGTGACTTGGGAAGACAAACCATCACTCCAAAAGTCTCCCCCCTTCCTTTTTCCCCCCCCCCAGCTTTATATACTGAGCATGACTTCATAGGGTATGGATTATGCCTTGTGCCTTGGGTCAGCTGTCCTGGCTGTGCCGCCTCCCAACTCCTTGTGCCACCCCCCCCCCCCCCCCCAATCTGCTCACTGGTGGGGTGGGGTGCGGAGCAGCAAAGGCCTTGGCTCTGTGCCAACGCTGCTCAGCAATAACAAAAACATCCCTGCGTTAGCAACATTGTTTCCAGCACAAATGCAAAACATAGCCCCATACCAGCAACTGTGAAGAAAATGAACTCTTACCCCAGCAAAACCAGGCCACGGCCATGTGAATCAGGAAAGCCCTTCAGCATATAATATTGCCATTTTCCCTTCTGACAGTACCAAAGCAGCTTGTGATTTTCCCAGACCATCTTCTTAATCCTTCCCTGAAAACATAAACTGTCTGTACATTCCAGCACATTACTTTACAATAGAATATGTAGACAAATAGGCAAGCTCAAAATCCTGACACAGGCTTAGGAAAGAGGATTTTGATCTGGGTTGGGTTTCCTCATTGAGTTGGGGTTTTTTCATTTATTTGTTTTTCTTGTCATGGATATGTGGCAAGTGAATGAAATGGCAATGCATATTGCCAAAAATCCCGTAGTGCCTATCTTGCATTCATGTTAAATAGGTTCACAGCAGATATAGGACATGAGAAAATTTGGCCCCAAATCAGGTAGCAAAATCCTTATTGTTTCTGCAAGACAGGGCAGAGGCATCTTAACCAGGTCAAATCCAAAAGGCAAGGCCACTGTGCAACTGCCTCATTTATATCCACACTGAGTAAAGCAATTGGAAAGTGTGAAGTATGTTGTATTGTAGTAACAGCAATGTGGAAGGCCAGCTTTAGAACTCAATCTCAAATTCATCAGTAGTTATTTAACATTCAGTAAGAACGACCAAAAGAAGCCTGCACCACAGAACTTTATTCTGCTGCTGACAGATTCAGTAAGCATGGCATTTTGTTTCCTATGGGAAGATAAGTGGGGTGGTATTTTTGACCAGATTATCCCAATTAAGAATTTATGATTAACTTAGAAATAGCTGGGTGAATTATCACAATAGAGATGATGGATAGAATTAGAAGTAAAGACAGAGAGAAGTGGGATTATTCAGGGAAAAAATGTTCCGAGTAGAACGAAAGGCTGAAAATATTACCTGCAGTATTTCAAAAATTATGTACAAAGAGAACTAGTGGCAAGTTAGTTTTTCTTAATTAAATTCTTAGGGAGATTTTATTTCTGATCTTCAGTCAAAATCACATGAATTAAAGATCATTGGAGTTTAGAGATGTCAAGTAAAACTACATTAGCTAAAAACTTCAGTATTGAATATTCCCAATATTCCAAGGAATTACACTTGAAGTGCTGCAACTTTTACATACATATCTTGTACATAATTTATTTTTAATCTGAATGGATTAGAATAGATCATGGTGGTCCTGTGTGGCATCTCAGGGAAAAAAGAAGAAAGGTTCCTTCCTATACATGCTGTTTTGGCACTGGGTCCAAGTATGTTTCATCCATTAAACGGAATAATCCACCTTTTAAAAGCTGTATTGGTACATGAACAGGTATGCATATAGGTCAGGTCTCCACTATAATGTTTTGCTAAGAAGAGAGTAAAACCTCAGCCAAACTAGTTCTGGCAAAATCAGCAGAGATATATACACTAGGTAAGAAATGCATGTTCTTGTAGACAGTTTTATATATATATGTGCTATAACAGCACGATCCGTTCCTTTCCCACTGTGAAGGAAACATAAAATGACAGTACTAATTCATTTGGTTACTCTGAAAGAATGCAAACTTTGTCTGTTCTTTTCTAGACAGAAATATAGGTACTACAACGCTGTATTTTCATGATAGGATTGTTCTGATGTAGTAGGATGGTATCTATACTTTCAGCCTTTAATGACTGTCTGAAACTTGAGGATAATAGAGAACAATTCTGGTTCCCTGGGTTTAATTCTCATCCTTAATCAGACTGTACTAATCTTAAAATCAAGGCCAAAATTAGCTTGTGTCCATCCCATGTATTGTACAAATGGGAGGGTGGCAGTGTCTTTCTGTAACCAGTGGTGTACATACAGCTGTTGTGGCATCTGCACTCTCTCGGTTACCTTACCTCAGCATTTCTTTGGCAAGCTGCCTTACTCTTTGGATTATACTTGGTGTGATTGAACAAGACCTAAATCTATGTTCCGTAGTTAGTAAGTCCATTAACAATATTGCCACAACACTTTGCGTTAGCACTGAGATTTTTTTTCCCCCAGACATCTGTGGGATTTAGCGATATAAAGTCCATTTGTATTAGTAGTAATTGGAGGCTGTGTAGCTGGCTCTCTCAATTATCTTTAACTTAATTTAAATTTAAATGTTCAAATTAAAATTAAACGTTAACATTTTCTGGTTTCATACTCTCCTCTCTTCTGATTCTGCTATAAAAATGCAAATAATTACTTGGGGAAAAGAAGTAGAACACAGTAGATGGTATTCCCTCTATACTGATGTGCAGCAGGTGGTAGTATGTTTTTATAATGGCCTGTTCAGATTTCATATCCATAAACGGATCCTTAAATTACCAAACAAAACCCAATTTCATAACATATGAAGGCTATGAGCACCCACATTCAAATCATTAATTTGGTAGGGATCACTTTTCTTTAGCTTTCTTGGCAGCAACATTGTTGCAAAGAGCACATGCTGACAAGGAAAAAAACAAAAAAACAACAACAAAAAGGCAAACTACACACCATTACTATGACTGTCATCATTTTAATGGAACCTTTTGAAGGATATTTATCCTTGACATTTTGAAAGTGAAGTTCAGTCAATTGTGCAGAAGGGAATACAAATGTATGCATTCATCCTGACTTAAAAGAATAAACTTCTCCTTTAATTTTTTTTTAAACTATGCATAGCCATGAATTCAAATCCTGGTTTTTTTCAAGAATTTATTCACCCATCCATGCCACTTTTCAAAATAAACATGAAATTCATATTTAAAAAAAGGTATTTCATTGCCCAAGTTGGTATTGTTGATAATGATCAAGAATGATAGAAAAACCCCCACCCAGAACTGTAGAGAAGACAATGTCTGCAGCTCTGCTTTTCATTTAATACTTCTTTAATAGAATATAAGTTTTACAAAATAGGTTGCTTTTTTTACTGGTGATAAATTGTCTTGGAAGTTCACAACCACTTAACCTATCCAAACTGCTATTAAGCTTCCTTCAATGCATCTGCAATGAAGAGCATCTGTATTTTATAAATGTTGTTTACAGACTCTTCACCGAGAGCTCCCTGTTGGAAAACAATAAATGCTGATGCAGGCAGATGTTGCAGTATCAACTACTTCATCTATCAGAAGTCAGATGCAACTCCTGCAGATCTGGACAAGCTCTGTAGTAGTTATTGCAATTACTACAGCAATATAGTAGTAATTGTAATAGTTTAAACATCACAGTACTGAAACTTAATTTGTATGGGGTTTTCATGGCAAGGTTTTGGTAGTGGAGGGGCTACAGGGGTGGCTTCTGTGAGAAGCTGCTAGAAGCTTCCCCCATGTCCAATGGAGCCAGTGCCAGCCTGTAGAGGGATGAAGACAGTAGGTTGATTAGCATTGATAACATGCAGCTGTGGCCTTGTCTCGGCGGCAGTGGGTTGATTGACATGGACAATGTGCAGGTGGAGCTTGTTCCTGCTAAGTGGTTAAATAGCCCTGAGGGTTGTGGGAGAGAGGGTGGGTGTGAGGAGCAGCAGCAGTGTGGTCTGACCTCTGGAGGAAGGAGATACAGCACAGACAGTAGAATCTGGCCAACGGTAAAGACTTGTTGCAGCCTACTAGATTGATTGTGCTGCAACAATTGGTGTGTGAGGCTGACTGAGTTGGACTCTGACTACAACACCAGCTGGCTCCAAGATGGACCCACTGCTGGCCAAGGCCAAGCCCGTCAGCGATGGTGGTTGCACTGGTGGGATGCCATATTTAAAAAGGTGGGGAAACCCCCCTGCGGCCAGAGAGAGGAGTGTGAACATGTGAGAGCAGCAGCCCTGCAGCCCCCCAGGGCAGGAGGAGGCTGTGGGGGCTCCAGGTGCTGCAGCAGAGGCTCCCCGGGAGCCTGTGGTGAAGCCCATGGCAAGGCAGGCTGTGCCTCTCAGCCCATGGTGGAGCAGACCCCCTCTGCAGCCCATGGGGACCCCATGTTGGGGCAGGGGGTGCCCACAGGAGCGGTGACCCGTGGGCAGTGGCACTGGGACAGCTCCAGGTAGGGCCTGTGGTGAGGAGCCTGGGCTGGGCCTGGCTGGGCCTGAAGAGCTGCACCTGCAGGGGGACCCACCTGGGGCAGTGTGTGAGGAACTGCAGCCTGTGGGAAGAGCTCATGCTGCAGAACTTCATGGAGAACTGTCTCCTGTGGGAGGGACCCACACTGGAGCAGGGCAGAGTGTGAGGAACCTCCCCCTGAGCGGGAAGAACAGCAGAGGTGGTGTGTGAGGGAGCGACCGCGGCGTGTGCTGCCAGACAGGAGCAGGCAGGGAAAAGTGGGAGTAAAGTTAAGCCCGGGAAGAAGGGAGGGGTGGGAGAAGGTGTTTTTAAGATCAACCCACCACAGTGAGAAGATGAAAAGCATGCACAATAGGAGATGTTCCTTGTCCATCGCAAATATTCACTCAGAAGTATCCTTCTCGCAATGGCTAGTGGTGTGGGCCAGGAAAGAGTCTACAGCACTTGAACAGGTTGTGGCAAAGAATGTCCTCATGGGGATAACTGGGCCAGAGAGAGAGACTGAGCCTGGAGAGGAGTGGGGTGACTGCAGAGTTACAGCGGGAGAGTACTAGATGACCAGACAACTGTCTTGGTGGCAAAACGGTTGGAAAAAACCCAACATAGATAGCCACCACTGCTTAACCGCTGGAAAGCCAAGCGTGTACAGCTATTGAAATCACCAGCTATTTTGCCACTTTCTGCTGAGGGCTGTTTCAAAGATTGGAGGAAGGCAGGCTCCTCTGCAAGGTGAGTGAAATAAATTGAGAATGAAAGGGAAGCTGGTCAGATAAAAATGGTTGTTTTATTCTTTATTTTTTTAATTACTGGGAAGGAAACACTGTATCATATATATTAACACATAGATAGATATATATATATAATGACATATCATATATATTAACACAGTTTGTAAACACTGTATTAAGATACTGGAAGATTTGAGGTCCTTAAATGTAAAGAGTGATTATAAATTGCAGTCATAAACAGTTTTATTTAGAGGCAAGTTTGGAAAATACCTTCTGTATCTCATTCGTGAACTGGGATAGAAAAATCAAGATTTGAGAATTTCTGTAAACAATCTTTGTTCCTTAACTCTTGGCTGAAAACAATCAAAAGACTGTTGCTTCCATTTTAACTTTTTAAAAAAGACTGCAATTTTACTACACATTAGAAAGGAATGACATTACAAATTGGTTTCAATTTTTTAAAAGTTACTTAACTTAATCATTTTGACAGTGGCAAATTTTTGTTTGATTGCTTTTGGAATCAAATGATATGAGAAGTCTGGCTTCCAATAAATTTTTTTCAGGTGGGAGGAAATGTAGTTAGAAAAATTCTTGCACACCACTGATTCCAGTTGAAATGTGAGCTAAAAACGTCATTGCACGCAAACAAGTAGTAATCTTTTGTCTCAAACTGTAACATATTTGTGCAGTGATTGGGCATCATACTTTGGGGCATTCATGTTATTAATAGGTAATCATTTAATATAAAAAAGAAACCCGAGCCGCTAAATATGTTCTCACAGTGGAAAATAAAGTAAGTTTTGATGCGTTCATCATCACTTAGCATTGTCTACTAAAATTTAGAAGTAAACTGATACGACTATGTACTTTGGACTCTCAAAGGATCTTGTTCTCAATGAATAAGACTCTCAAGGCACATGAATAATATTGCACAATCCCACTGTGAATTGGACCCTGCAAAATGTAATTTTCTTCAAAGGTGGAAAATAAGGTCTAGAGTATTTTGGGGGTGGCTCAATGGCAGAGTAAGAAAAAGAAGACTTTCTCTTGCAAGCATCTGCACATTCTGCCCTATGTTCTGCTCCCTGTTTCCAGCTCTTTATTTTAAAATATTTTTTTGTTTGTGTAGTTGTTCTGCCCAGGGGGGAGACAGTGGGAATGGAAGTCAAACCCAAGGCTCTCGTATCGCAGACATCTATTTTACAGAAGCCTGTTCATCAATCTAAAAAGTTAATTTTTTTCTCCATTGTCATGTTGGAAGACACTTCCAGACCTCGTTTCTGTCAGAAACTGTCTTCTGGATTTGTAGTGGTGGATCGAACGTTCACCCACAGGCAGGTGTTCAGTCACCTCCAGGGAAGCAGGGCTGCATCATGTGTAATGGTTACTTAAGAAGATAAATGCCATCAGTCTGAACATCCCCCTCCCCAGACTTTTAATATTCAGCATGAAGTCCCATGGTTTGGAATATCCCTTTGGCCAGTTCAGGTCAGCTGTCCTGGCTGTGTCCCCTCCCAGTTTCTTGTGACCCTCCAACCCTCTTGCTGGCCAGGCCTGAGAAGCTGAAAAGTCCTTGACATAGTATAAACATTACTTGGCAACAACCAAAACCATCAGTGTGCTATCAACACTGTTCTCACACCAAATCCAAAACACAGCACTGCATCAGCTACTAAGAAAATTAACTCTATCTCAACCAAAACCAGGACAGTAGCGTCCCATTATTCATGATGAGTCCATTTGCTTTTCTTTCTGGTGCAAAGATTGCCTTGGAGCTTAAATAGACCTTTTTCTTCTTTTGCCCCTTTCTGTCTCTTATATTTCAGAGAGTGATTGCAGCTTCTCTCAGTATGAGGTCTGCTAGCCCAAACCAGCAAGCTGCTTGTCATGAACAGCTTACTTTTTACAGAGTGTTTTTTTGCTTCCAGTCACTGTGAAGGACTATTTCATTCCTTCAGTACCAAGCTCTGAAACACGTGGCTTGCTTTCTTGCCACCATTTTACGGTGCTCAGAGAATAGATCTGAGAGGAAAAAATAATTAGAGGGCTAGTGACTGAACTTGTTATTTTCTTTCTCTAAATCCTATATCAGCATTGACAAGAACTGCTATTAGTCTGTAGAGATGGCTTGGCTTTTCATTTGCAACATCTGGGCCCCTTCAGAAAGTACCAAAAATCAAAGATCTAGCAGTATTTGCCACAAACTTTTCTTTTTCTGAAACTCATCCTCTGACCCATAAATAGCATTGTGCACATGGAAAGGACAGGAGTTGAGAAGGAGTGATTCCAGGGTGAAGTCCCCCAGAAAATCCTGGCAAGATCTTCCTGCAGTTAGTCTTTTTTCTCTATATCTTTGCCATGCCTCAGGCAGTGTGGTGGATGGAACTGTTTAACTGGTGTGCTGCTACAAGAGAAATGACATTTTTCTGGGAGCCTTTTTTTTTTTTTTTTTTTTTCCAGTTAGCTTGGCTTTCTCTCTGCTGACCATACAGGAATTCCAATCTCTTTTTTTGTCAGCTTCAGTGAGGTCTCTGAAGTCAGGTAGTGCTCATGCTTCTCCAGTTATCTGTACAAGTACTCGGTTCTTAGGGCTGTGTACAACTTCTACTGCTTGAGAGCTGCAATGAATTTGGCATGTACCAAAAACATTTAAAGTTTTTAGACATTTGACTGATTTGACCCCTGAAAGGAAAAAAAGTCTATATCTTTCAGAAAAACTTGGATGGTTAAAGGTCTGTTATTAGTTTATTAATTATTGTATCTAGTGATAGGTGTTGAGGGAGATGAAGCCGTGTGGTCTCTGTCTGGTTTTCTAAATACTTCATTATTCTTCCCAGCTGGAGTTTTACTGTGCATGTGTTTGTTTTCTGTACTGCATTATAAAAAGAATATGTTGCTGCAGGGTTATGGCAACAAGCAGGCAGTGCACTCACTTTAAGAGTGAGTCATTTTTGTCCAGAGACAAAATCTGTGGACAACCAATTCAGATTGAATATATAATCATCATTAACTTTCATTTGCAATAGATTTTCCTTGTGGTAGATTGTAACAGCAGAAGGTGCATACATCAGTGTGGCATATACCAACTACAAAATGAGTATTTCGTATGTGGCACATAATTCACCCGGTGTCTTGCACAAGAGTATACAAACCCGTGATTTTAGCATCTGCATGTAAGGATGGTCTGTGTGCTCAAAAGGGTGGAGATTCAGGCATGAGACCAGGTTTTCAAAGGCATATGAGAAGCCAAGGATGCAAACAGATACTTACTGAGATTTTTCAAGGAGGGCTGAAGAGGCTACATAAATAACTTCCTCTGATTTACTAAAAAACACAGTGTGACTTTTGTTAGTGTTTCTTTAGGCTCAGTGTTGCCTATCTTTGTCTGAGGATGCTTAAACACTTTATGAAGTATATCTCATAGTAATCAATGTGGTAAATTCTGCTGTGTCTCTGAAAAGAAATGCTGGTGGTCTTGGTCTTCAATTAGTGCTGAAATGTTTGTGAGTCAGAGCGTGCTAAATAACGTTACTCGGTTTGTACTTTTCCTTCTTTACCTGGCATAGAGATTTCTTCCTTCTCTTTAAAGCAACATAAGTATCACCTCTCTCCATTGCTGAAACTAAATAATTTACGCAATATCCTATAGTAAATCTGCAAAGAGCAGGGACTAGAACTCCCTAGCTTCCCCACATAGTAGTCCCCCTTTAGCACCACACTTTCTTTTTCAGATGGAGTCCTATACAGTCTGTGAGCTTGCTTAGCTTTTCAGAGGTTAAGGTCAGAGCCCAGATGCCTAATTTGGACCAGTCTAAGATGAGTGTCTGCTCACATTGAGCTGGCAGTTGCACTGGTTGGCGGAAATCAGTTGTGGCAAGGTACATGTTCACAGATGGAAAAGGCCTTTGTAGGGATTCAGGGCTAGGTCCCTGAAAAAAACAGATTTCCAGGGGAGCTGGTGCAAAAGTTAGAACAGAACACAGCACAAAACCAGTCAGTGGCCTGTGTTGCAAAGCAGATGGGCAGCTGAGCCTTCTTCCAGTTGGAGCTTCCATAAGGCTTGATACATGATATTGTGATAATTAAAATCAAAAATGTAAATATGTGCAAGCCTATTATGCCAGTGACATATACATTCATTACATGTTCCTGGGGGTATCCAGAAGTCCTACATACCTGTGGATTAATGTGATAGATTTACAGAAGATCTCTATCTCTGCTTGAGAACTGACAGTAAATCTCACAAGGAGTTGACCTGATAGTCACAGATATGTCAGATAAGAGATTTACTATAAATCCAAGTACCAATTTCAAATCTTGCAGGTACTGAAAGCTGGTAACTCTACTGATTATCACGGGGGAAATGGAAAAAGTGAGTATCTCTTCAAGTAGCACCAGCATGCATGTATGGCATTCACATTGATTTCAGTCATCTCTAAACCTTTTGGTACTCTGCTGGAGTACTAGACTGAGTAGTTGTACACTCAAAGTTTAATACCAAGTGGAAACGACACAGTATCCATTTCACATGAACTGTGCAACGTATACACATTTCACCCAATAAATCATCAAGTGAGTCTAAGTTAAAAATAATACTGTTTACATTATTTGTGGTTTCTGTTACTTACCTAGCAGGTGTAAAAAGCAGTGAATTAAAAGTTAGTAGTCAGTGTTGCTGATGTGAAAGAATCCTTTGTAACAGAGAGTATGTACTATTATAATAGTCATGATTTGAATGTCATGCCTCATATAATTATATTAATTAGAAAATTAGTGTACCTAATGCTTTGCCTTCTATTAGGAAAAGCTATTTTTCATGAAATACAAATTACATACAGACTATTCTAGATGTAAATTAGTCTTACTGGAACACGTAAAAGGTTGAAATTCACTTAGATCCATAGTTCCCTGATGGCTCATTGTACGTAGGCATTAATGCTATTAAAGGACACAGTGACTACTTCAGATCGGACACCCTGTATGGTGGAAATCTCCTCCTACAAAGGTTATGGTCTTGGTCTCAGATACTGCAGCATTTTAATAACTTTTTATAAGACTCCAGCATATACGTGGGTAAACAAATTGAAATTTCTGAGAAGCAAGATGTTCTATGGTGATCATAGCAAACGGGCTGGAAAGATGTACTTTAAGATTTTCAATAGAGTCCTTAAATGAAAAGAAGTTCAGAATCCCAGGAGAAGGAGACTCTATTTAAAAGTTTTATAACTTTTAATGTATATATAAAACTTCTAAATTGGCATCCACATGGCTTCTATTCTATTTCAGCCTTTTTATGAAACCACACAAAAATTCTTATTAAAATGAAATCAAAGCTTGATTATTTTTATTCTAAATCATATCCACACTGAGTAAATTGACAGCAAGCACTTGTGAATTTGAAACTTTGACAAAAAATACTGTTAGCATGTCATCTGGCTTCTCCCTGAGACCATTTTGCTAGAAGCAGACAGGAGACAGAACAGGGAAGTGTGAGGGTCCCTGGGAAAATATAGCCTTTGGTTTAGTATAGGTTGCTGTAAATATTACATTAGAAGTATTAGGGAGACCAAACTGGTCTAGAATGCTGCAAGCCCTAGGCTTGAAATAAAGGTATAAGAAATGAAACAGTCTGGTGTATGAATTTTTACTGCAGAGCCCAAGAAAGGGATGGTAATGTAGAATGCCTTCAGTCATTCTCACAGTGCATTAATTTATTCTTACTACTGTAAGGAAGCAAGGGTGAAAGAGAGCAGATACAGTGCAGGATGCATAAATGAGGAGCCCTGCTGCGGCAGAGGATTTAAAAAACTACATTTTTTTTTTTGTATTGGCTGTGCTACCTGCACTGCAGCATCTCTTTCAATCAGCTGTGCTGGGATCAGACTTCAACAAATACTTGTGTAGAGTGCTGGAGCTTTAAATTTCTACCTCTTAGGAAGACAGAGCGCAGGAAGCCTGTGACCCTTTTTATTAAAGGAGGAACTCACAGATACCATCCCTTAATGCAAGAAATTCTCTGTTGGAGGGAGGTTGCATTAAAAAGCATCTACTGTGTCAAATATTAAATGTCTTATTCCCAGCTCTAGCTGAGGGCATTTGACACAACCTGAGGTCTGTGAAAGAAGTTTTAAGCACCTTTGCATTCCTCTTTTCCTGGGCCCGTCTTCTCTGGAATGGATTTCAGTCTTAAAGGCTGCTCCCTCTTGGACAGGCTGTCAGCATCTTTGAGGGACAATTAAACAGCCAGGAAATGTAGTTTGGCCACACTCGTGGCATACCTATACCTTGTCAAGTTACAAAACCACTGTTTATGTGTGCAGTTAAGCACAGAAACTTCTACAGGTCTAACCCAAACCAGGGCCTTGTTTATAGAATATTTTCTCATAACTGTAAGAAGTAGGCAAATAGTGCAAGATTTCTGCTTCCTGGAGGAGAATCTCTCCTGATAGTTGATTAACAGAAATTTCCTTTAAAGTGAATGTGAACTAAGTGGGGAAAGAAGCCTACAGAACTTGAAGTGAAAACACATTACTCATTCTGACTAATTTTCTGCAGTAACCTGGCTGTTTTTAATAAAAGTTTCTGAAACAGTAATTCATCATAAGCTGGCTCATGTTGCTAGTCTTGGTACACTAAGCCTGATTTTTTCTGAGTGTGATTAATAACTTCTGCCTATTTATAGTTTACCAGGAGGGTCTATCAAATGCCTTAGCTTTTTCCTCTAACTACTGTTCATGATATTTTGTATTAAATATGTACATTTGAAATCTCTTATCTTTATGTTTTATATCTCTGGTATAATGTGTTCTTGGGCTCCTGTTCAAATGAAATCACTTGCAAAACCTGGAAATGTTATAGTAATTTAAAATTAGCTAGTCCTGCAGTTGTTAAAAATTCTGATCACATCAAATTTGAACACCTGATGAAAAATGCAACAACATAGCAATTGTACTTTGTGTCCTGGTGGCTGGCCTTCTTTTTCTAGTCTTTGTTAAACACAAATACATTTCACCTGTAGGTATTAAAATTAACAAAAATGAAATGTGAAAGTAATCTGGTGACACTTGTATTTAATATGGGAAGGGATCACTTGCAGAATGGGTTTCTGTCCACAGCGGCACAGCTTGCTTTTCTTTTAATGTGTGATTGGGAACAGTGTAGGAAAACCCCAGTTTGCCTGGGAAAGCAAAAAATCACATCTGTCAACATTTTAGGAGAGCTGTACAGATCTTCTTGTTTCCAGTTTCATCATACATCTCTCTTGTCACATTTTTCTTATCAACTCATTATCTCCTGATTTGGCATTTCCGTGGCAGTTTTGACTAAAACCTACCAGAATTCACCAGCCTCTGTTAAATATTGGAACAACCTTTGAAAGCAATCTTTCGGTTACAGAAGTGGCTTTAACTCAGATAAATGTTTGCATACAGACCTGTTATATTTGTAGCTAACATGGCTCTACAGTATTTAAATTTATTTAGTTTGTGAATAAAACAAGTCTTGAGTGGAAATGATATAGCTTGTTGTAGTTTTGCCAGTAACTGAGATGTGATTGTATGACTGAGGCAACTAGTTTAGCATTTTAAACTAGGTCAAATATGAAGCAAAGAACAACAAAACATAAGCAGACTCCTTAGTCTGCATGGTTCATGAAAACTTTACAGGTTGCAGGTGTGACAATAATATCGGTCTGTTTAGAATAACAATTATATTTGTGAATACAAATGAAAAGGAAATAAAATGATGGAGCATAGTTGTTTGTACTTCAATCTTTGTATAGCTCATTTAAATGATAGTGTAGTTTTGTGATAAAATTTTCACTCTAGCTTGTTTTAAAACAAGGAAAAGAAAAAATAGATATATATTCAATTGTTTTTTTGTTTTTTTCTTATTTGTGAAAGATGCTCTTGACAGAAATTACAATAGCTTTGGGGATCTTTGTCTGTCATCACCATCATCATAATGTATACATGTAATGATAAGATATTTTTAAAGGCTCAATCATTTTTGTATTTTTTCTTGCCACAATAACGTCCACATCACCTCCTCCCTCTGCCAACAGTCTCAACATCTCAGTGACTGAATGAAGAGGGAAATGGGAGTCATTAGTCATGAAAAAAACAAACCACCTGTAGTCCTTGCTTGAAGAAGCAATTACAATAATCTATTTCTATTGTCATAATTTTGCTGGAAACATGAAAACAAATGTGGCTACTTGGAATTGAATAATATTCTAAGTAATTTATCAAGACAGTTATTGTTATTACAAAGCCAGTATAGAGTAAGAAAAATATATCAAGTAGAGATGGAATGGATGCTTTGTAAATAATTTACACAATAACAAAGTGACAATTTGCACAGGTTTTGATCATCACAAATATTTTTCCCCACATTCCATTTTGCTCCTAATTATTGTAGATATTTCAAGGTAACCATGTTGCTTATGCCATTGAAGGTAATTTTGTATCTGTACATGTGTGTGTATATTTCTAGATATACATGTACCAATATTTTAAAAAGCAATTAGTCAAGAGATTATTATCTTTAATCAGTAAATCATCCAATTTTTGGAGGGCAGTGCAGTACAAATATATTTTCAACACAGTGTTTATACACATTACATCCCAGAATCCATTTCAGGGAGGTTGAAATTGCAGAAGTGTGCTACATATTTCTGTGAATTCTACTTCCATGTAGAATGTACTTCAAAAATAATTTCCTCCACTTGGCATATGTTCAAATGCTTTAGTTACTTGGCTTACATCAGACTGTTTAGAACAATGGTTTATTTTATCTTCTTTTCCAGAGGACTATACTTTTACATCTAAGAGAATGAAAAAACAAGATTTGTCTAAAAATCCCATCAAAACACAACAGATATCCCAAGTTGTATCCCTTAGTATTTCTATTAGAAATGTGATGTTGTCAACGTTTTTTTTTAATGGATGCCACTTTGAAAACATTTGTCCTCAGGTAGCATTTTTGCTTCTGACAAAGCATGGTTTATTGCATTCCTTTCGAATTCAAACATGGTTTATGGTGTCAAGGTGAGAGATTTTCAAAACTGAAAAGTTGCTGGCTGTGTCCTTCATGTCAGACATGTTGTTTCGTATATTTTAAAAACAAGACAAAAATGTCTGTATTGTTTCCATTGCTTCAGCAAAAGAATTGTAGCTGTACAGGCATACCAAGCACTTCAAATCTATTTGTGTATTTTTAGCTAGAGGACTGAGGATGTGGAGGAGCTGGATTAGCATAATAAACCATCATGCTCCAAGCTCCCATTCAGTTTAGCAAGTCAACAACAGCAAAACAGTGTTTTGTAAAAAATGAAGTGCAGTAAAAAATGTTCAAGAGAAATGTGTTTCAAGAGATTCTGCTTCAGAGTCTTTAAAGAAGTAAAGAATAAAGGACCCAGCATTTTCTGTTTTAAAGAAAAGATGTGTGCATAAGAATACTAACAGAGATCTGGGCATGTGAGTGTACCTGGCTGTTTCTTGTCTCCTGTGCCTGCTGTGCAGTCAACATAAATGCAGAGTTTGAATTATTCTGCTTTTTTAGAGGCTTTAGCGGAGGAGATAGTGCTTGTGAGACCTGCTGTTTGCTTGGACATTGCTAAGGCTATGACACTGCAGCATGACATCTTATAACATTGCAAAAAAAGGGGTCCCCACAGGTGGCCAAGCCACTTTCAAAGTGTTGCGTGCTGCCTGTCCACACCACAGATAAGGAGGCCCACAAGTACAGGATGACACTTGCCACATACAAAATTTTCCCTTGATGTATGTCAGCTGGCTTAGAACTGCTCCTGGACATGTTGCACCAGGTAAACAGTCAGGTGGACTCTGAATCTGGCATCCAGCATGGCTTCACGGCCATACCATGGACAGTATAGATGGTGCTACTGTGGCCCAACTCTAACATTGTTTTATAGGACTCCTTAAAGAAAAGAAGGGGATAGCTGTAGAAAAGTGAAATACCTTTTCTCAAAATCACACAATATGAGTGAAAGGAAACATGCTACTCCTGCAGCTTCTCTGTTCTGTCGTTAAATTCTGCTTCTTGCTTCCATATCGAACACTGGGAAGTCAGATGGCACGTTTGCTAAGACCAAGCTAACATTTGTAACAACCCGATGAGGACGCACTAAGAACAGTTCTCTCAATATGCAATTTTCTTGCATGTGTGTGAAATTTACAGAGGCTTTCATCAACAAAACCTGTCTTTTTATGTTTTCTGAGACATCTCTGATATTCTTAATGCTGGCTGGTTTGGAATAAGGTCTATAAGGACTTTTTTAGACTTCTGAAACATGCACTAATGTGCATTTGATATTTTTGAGGTAATGGCTGTAGTAAAAACATTTTAATATATCTGAAGATATCTTGTTTGGAGTTAACTGTTTTTTCATGATATGATAGCTAAGCAATAAAGACATCTATGATGTCCATAATGACAGTTGCTGGGTATCATTCCTTCAGCAGCGGATTATGTTGTGCACTATAGCCGAGAGGAGTTATGAGAAAATGCATGAGACACTGAATAGTCATGTGAAAAGATCTAGTGAAAGGAAATTCCAAACACACTCTAATACGTGGGCAAAGTATAAAAGTGCCAAAGCTGCATTTAGTCATCCCTGGTTTAATAGGTTAATTCCATTTTTTTTTTTTTTTTTGTGAACAAATGGGAATGGATAATCAAAACACCAGTGGCAATTTTGACAACTGTTAACTTTGAGGCTCTGAAATAATTGCAAAGGATCTAAGAACCATGACCTGAGGATCTATGTGTCTTTTCTTATTTGCTTTTACATGGACAGTTATTACTAACAACTAAATGTTTGCTTTCAAATTAGACTTACGGAGAATTTTACAGGGCATTTGCTGTGAGAAGGTGTCACTACTACATTGACTGCACTCTCAGTTATTTAATTCCATGATGGAAGTTGCTTACTTTTGTTTCCATTCTGTTTCTGTAGAGTGCTTTGCCTTACACTAAGTGCACTTTGGCTTGTATGAGCATAAAGTCAGAAAAATGAGTATTAAATTTGACATTTATTCATACCCTTTAAGTGCCTTTCCATCAAATAGTACCCACCTAATAGATGTAATGAAGTTGGTTTATATGGGCAATAGTGTTCCATTCAAAGCACTTATATTTCAGATTTAAGTCTATATTATTTTTAAGAAACTTGGCTGCATAGCTACATAGTAATCAATTGAGCACATGAGTTTGGTGCCTCGTTGAGTTCATTTTATGTTAAATCAGTTTCATAAATATTTTTGACTTTTAAAAATTATGTATTACATTTTCTTATTAGAAGACTGCAATCTCTCTTCCTCACTACTATCACTGATGTTGAACTTGAGCAGGTTGCTGCTTAACACTTTGTACACTGTGATTTTTTTTCAGCTGAAACTTCATTCCTCTTGTCAAATGGTTGTGCAGAGCAGACTTAACAGCCAGCCTCTTGCTGCATGGTTGCCAGAACAGCTGCCTCTGCAGGTCTGTAATCAAGCAGCCAGTACATAATATTAATACACATTTATGTACCTTTATGTTGCAGGCTTTTTTTATGCTGTAAATGAGAAACTGATCTTTATTGTTTTTACTGATGCTATGGCTTCTAAAACTTTCTCTTTTCATTTAGCCAATAACGTACATTTAACAGATCCAAAGGGATTATAATGTTTAAATACCTCAGACCCTGTTTCCCTTGTGGGTCCATCCTTCTCCTTGGTAATGAATAAGTCCATGAACGTTTTGGTCTAAACAAACAAAAGTGTTGTAGATTGGCTGTACATTGCAGTTTGCTGAGGTGGCACAAATCCTGTCAGATCAGTATGTTAAAGTATGTGAAGTTGCAAAGTAAATTTATATTGGAATATTAATATAAAAATCCAGATTTTCTAATGCCATGGAACATTTGAGACTCCCTGAAACTTGAGTGGAATTTGGAAATCTCCAGTTCTTTGAAAATCCATGTGGTTGTATTCAAGTATGTAAAAAGATGGTTATAGTCCCTGTATTGGACTGGGATAAATATGAAGATTTGAAAAAGGTGGCTTAGGTGACTTTGATGTAATTTATAAGGAAGAACTTGCTCACATAGTTATGAATTTCATTCATGTAAAATTCTGCCCCTCTTTAGTACTTGTAAAGATACAAAGCATACCAGTTTGGTTAACACTCACCACTGCTTACTATCCCTGACAAACTATCCCTGTTCCTCAAAATATTTGTATGGAAATAGAAGATGGCATAACTTTCTGTAGTAAGAACACTGGAAACTCTCAAGCCCTGAAGAACAACCCTTTTCTTGCTGGCTCCTCATTATTGTTGGTATCTAAGGTCCAGCTAGCCTACTGCTAGGAGCTCTACCAGAATTATTCAGACCTTAGAATTTCTGCTAACTGAACACTTGCCTTGGAAACACAACTATTCTGCTCTCTTAATATGAGCTTATTTATTTATTTATTTACAGTGTCACTTCTTTTTAACAGTATAATAACTACTAGGAATAACTTTGATCTTAGTAGTTATCCGATTCCAAAATCTGCTAATGTTGTTTACTGAGTATTCACCACAGTTACAGGAAAATTAGGTATACAGTGACTCTAGTAAGAAATTCTTCAACTTTAATGAAAGTGAACCATAAGCTGACTTTAATGAACCATTGCATATTGCATGTTGCTTTGCTTCATAAATAAATCTGTTTGCATTCATAGTTGTAAGTGAACATTTCTGAAATATATATTCAGATAATTAACAATTAAAGATTTCTTTTTTCCTTTCTTCTCTCTAACAATATTTTAAATGACAAGCCTTTAGCAAAAAGATGTAAATATCAGTGTTCTAAGCCTATAACAACTCACATGAACACTCATTTTTATCCACTTTGAAAAAAAAACACGTCAAGATATGGATTAAGCAAAGGAATTGGTCCAAATCCCACTGAGGTCCCTAGAAACACCTTTACTGATAGCAGTGGATTTGAATCAAATCTGTGCATGTCTGTATTTAAATTCTAGGTTCAATCCTGTCAGCATGATATTCAGATATATCCCAAGCAAAATCCTCAGTGCCAGTGAAATGGCCTTTAAAACTATTTTACTTTTTAAAATCCATTTTTCTCAAGAAAGGGTTTTTTGCCTTTCAAAAAGATGGACTTTGGAAGCAGGCACAAATTTTCTGGAAGATCATTCCACTCTTGAATTTTCCCTAAACAAATTTGTTTCATAAACATCATCTCATAGCCATATATATTGACTTTTGCTTGGAATTTAGGATGAGAATGACTTTTTGCATGTATTTGCTGTCAGGTCTATATGTGACCATGTGATTCTAACATGATTTTTTTCCCTTTTCTATTTTCATTTCTTCATTGCAAAATTGCACATTAGACGCAAGAAGGAGAAAATAGACCTCTTGTGTGAAATCTGTGCTGTGTCAGAATCTGTAGGAATTCCTGCATCCATGCCACATAGCACAGGTCTCAACTCACTCTGAGTGTCATCAGTAGATCCTCAAATGAGATGGAATGATCAGCATGCAGTGGCGAAGCATGTATTCTGTAAGTAGTTATTTCTTAAATTAGGTTACTATAGAGTCTTCCAACATTTGATCTACTGCTGCTGAGGAGTAGATAAAACATTCCTTCCCCTTTATTTTTCATTTCTTTTGATCAAGAGCTGGCCAGGCACTTATACTGAACTAAGATTTGTATTTTCACTGAGTTTACAATGAAATTCATATATGGTGGAATTCTTCAAGTGAGCAAATAAAATCGATTTATGGTAGGAAAATGGAGAGTAAATTTCAGAATGTCATTAGGGGGGTAGGTTTACTTACCCCTAAGTGCCTATTTAAGTAAAAGTTTATCTCTTGGCTAATGCATTAAAGACTATTATAATGAACACAAGAAGAAAAAAGTAAAAAAAACATTCCATCAGTGCCATTTATTTTAAGCAAAGGTATGAAGAGAAAAAAGCACATGTTATTAGGGTTATGACGAGAAAGATTCTACAAAATTGGTAGTTCACTTTCTGAGTATAGTTTTGTATCAACAGATTGAATTGTTTTCTGCTAATATGTCTGTTGGTGCAGTGTTGCCTCTGTATGGATCTGATGTCCTAAAAACAGAAAATGAGAAGCAGAGAGAGATGTCAGTGTTATTGCTTCCATATATGATAAAATCTTTCAAACTTTGTGAGGAAAAATGGATTAATTAAGTGGTTATTTTTACCACACAGCATATAATCTTTTGTATTAGGACATTATTCAAGGCAGAACTAATGTGAGGAAATTTGAAGATCCAATATTTTAAAACCAGATTAGAAGAGCTGGATGATTCAAATTGCTTTGTTCCACTTATTAATTCTTATTTATCATGATCCAGATCTGGTTTTCATACATTGTTATCAGTGCAATGACATGTACCTTGAAATGCACTGATAGAGTCCAGGTGTAAAGTTCTGCGCTCGACTTCTACAAGGATCAGCAAAGAAATGTGTCTACACAGCAGTAGCTGTTCAACATTAGCTCTAGCACATCTTCCTTCCAGTGCCTGCTTCTTCCAGCCAGTAGAAAGGCCTCTACCAGAATTTAGACCTAGCTGCCATTTCTTACAGAGCCTTTCTGAGCTGTCTTACAGAATCATAGTTTGCCTTAGAAAGGACCTTTAAAGGTCATCTAATCCAAGCCCCACCCTGCAAAAAGCAGGGACATCTTCAACTAGATCATGTTGCTCAGAGCCCCATCCAACCTGAAAATTTCCAGGGATGGGGCATCTACCACCTCCCTGGGCAACCTGTTCCAGTGTCGTCATCCTCATTGTAAAAAATTTCTTCCTTATATCTAGTCCAAATCTACCTTCCTTTAGTTTAAAACCATTACCTCTTGTCCTGTCACTACAGGCCCTGCTAAAAAGTCTGTCACCATGTTTCTTATAAGCCCCCTTCAAGTACTGAAAGAACGCAATAAGGTTTCCCCCGGAGCCCTCTCTTCTCCAGGCTGAACAACCCCAACTCTCAGCCTGTCTTCACAGGAGATGTGCTTCAGCCCTCTGATCTACTTTGTGGCCCTCCCCTGGATGCACTCCCACAGGTCGTGTCTTTCCTGTGCTGAGGACTGCAGAGCTGGGTGCAGTACTGCAGGTGTGGTCTCACCAGAGCCAAGTAGAGGGGCAACTCCCTTGACCTGCTGGCCATGCTTATTTTGATGCAGCCCAGGATATAGTTGGCTTTCTGGGCTGCAAGTGCACATCCCCAGCTCATGTTCGTCTTTTCATCCACCAGCACCCCCTCATCCTCCACAGGGCTGCTGTCAATCCCTCCATCCCCCAGCCTGTATTGATACTGGGGCTTGTCGCAACCCACGTGCAGAACCTTGCACTTGGCCTTGTTGAACCTCATGAAGTTCATATGGGCCCATTTCTTGAGCTTGTCCAGGTCCCTCTGAATGGTGTGCTGTCCCTCAGACATGTCAACCACACCACTCAGGTTCGTACCATCTGCAAACTTGGTGAGGTTGGACTTGATTCCACTGTCTATGTCATTGATGAAGATATTAAGCAGTACTGGTCCCAGTACAACCCCTTGAGGGACACCGCTTGTCACTGATCCCCATCTGGACATTGAGCACTATCCTCTGGATGTCACCATCCAACCAATTCCTTATCTACCAGTCAAATCCCTGTCTCAGATTTAGAGAGAAGGATGTTGGGGGGCGGGGACTGTGAAAGGCCTTACAGAAATCCACACAGATGGCATCCGTAGCTCTTCCCTTGTCTGCTGATGTAGTCACTCCATCATAGAAAGCCACGAGGTTGGTCAGGCAAGACTTGCCTTTGGTGAAGCCATGCTGGCCGTCTCAAATCTTCTCCCTGACCTCCATGTGCCTTATCACAGCTTCTGGGAGGATGTTCCATGATGTTCCCAGGCATAGAGGTGAAGCTAAAAGAGTACATACAGCTCATACCAACGAAGTACCTGTAGACAATAAAGTTGAGTTGTTTAATTTGAATAAATAAATAGATAGAGCTAATGGTAGCTACTGACTAAGAAAACAAATGCTGTCACCAATGTATCCCATCTTTGTGATTACAAATTCAAGCTTTGAGCTCAATCTGAGCTGATTAAAGCTGTTGTCTGATCACTACAACCTGTGCAGATTGTTCATGGGATGTTTTTCTGTTCTAAAAGTTAAATAGGGACCTTTTGATAGTATTTGGGAGCTGAAGAGTTTGAGTTTGATTACCCTTTTATTTATAGTTGAGTCCAAACTTTCAAATTTAATATGAGATCTGGCAATAAATTCAGTAAGAATTATTGAGAATTTTACTTCATTTTGGAGCAAGAACTGAGAGAAAGCTAATAGCTTCCGAATGAACCCGTGTCACAGCACTCTCAAAACTAGCCGGCTGCAACAAGGTCTTTTACCATCTCATACCAGCACACTCTTCACGCCAGTCCCTCTGCTGCCTTCTCCTAGGCTGTCCTCATCCAGGGCCCGCTCACTCTCTCTGCTTCTTCCTCCCCTCTCTTCCTTGGCTGCCCAACCACTTCGCAGAACCAGCCACAGCTGCACCTTATCTACATCAGCCCCTGAAGCCAGGCTACAGCTGTATATTATCAATGTTAATTAACCCAGCTTCATTCCTCTACAAACCCATTGGCTTTATTAGCACCTTTTGTGATTCTGACTGTTGCTAGTGTTATGGTTCTTACATTTTGTGTTAATGTGAATGACAGTTTTTTATCTTCTGCTTTCTGAATTTTTTAGAGTTAATAAGACCTCCATGGAAGTCATATGACTAGTATATATATGTCTGGAGAAAAGCTTAAGACATGTAATATAAAGATTAATGGTCCAATTAATTACAACCTTTGTGAAAATGTTTAAAGAAGTTTAACAGGGAGATTAGTTTAATTTCACAGAGATCCAACAAGAAACAGGAATCACAAAGGTCTTGCTTTTTTAGCTGACTGAGAAAGCATAACTATATGGGTTAAAATCCTGCCATGCAGTGTAAGAATTGCAAATGCTGCCTGATTAGGTAAACTAATTAGAAACCCACCCTGTTCATAGGATTCACATCATCAACCTTACAGTCAAAGGCTTTTGTTCCGTTGAGACCTACGGCTCCTGAACCTCAGTTTTTAGTATCAGCACTAAGAAAATTGATACAAATCTTTGCTGTGTATGTTGGTATATTTTACTGATAGCAGACACATTCAGAGTGTGCTAGTCATTTCTTTTCATTGCACATCTTTTTTTGTGTTTCTTGTCCTTTTGTTCTAAATGTCTTTTGCTTTCCTGATAACTAGCTTGCCTATTCTCCTGTTGCAAATCTCCAAGTTGACTTGACTAAACTGAAGTGCTACTGCACTTCCTATAATACCAGCCATTATTTTACCTCTTCCACTGCCCTCTTCCTGCTACCTGTATTCTTTGTATACAGTTAATATTTTTCTAGATTAATCAAGCAGTTACACTTTTCTGTGGTGCTATTTGAGAGACGGCTTTTGATGTCAATGAGCTGTGCGTATGAATTATTTAAGAGAATTTCACTTGTTTACTTTACCAGCATGATTTGTAATGCTGCTGCCTTTAACAGGGATCTTGCTTTTGCTACCTGAGAATTGGTTTTGCTATACTTTAATCAATGCAAACTGAGCAATAAAGGCAGAATGTCATATCTTGTTTCAAAGTAAGTCCTTAATACAAAATATGTGAATCTTCTAGCTATTAAGAACAAGTAAAGTCACAGGGTCGGGGTATGTTTTGTTTGTTAAGTTATCAGATAAAACAGATTTGGCCTCTACTTTTTACAGGAATAATATTTACAAAGCAGTATAAATAGTACCTATGAGATTAATTTTCCCTTGTGAGAACCACATTTTTAGAGGGAGATTTTCAAATCGAATTTATACTCTCCCTGTGAATATTTTAAATCTGAAAAGCAACAGTTAAGAATGTAACTCCACCATGAGCCTAAACAGGCATCTCCCTCTTTTTGAGGGATCCTGAAAATGGATTTTCTCATACCTTCAACTTTATGTTCCGCTTGTTGTTTTTCCCCAGACATGTGGGTTCTTCTCATCAAAGAAATTTTTGACAAATAGAAAAGCATCATAGCAAAATCAGAATACTTGGAGATTAAAGGAATAAGAAACAAAATGTCTTAAAAAGATTAATATGAAAAAAATGAGGAACATGAAGACTCATAGAATTGTGTAATAGTTTGAGTTGGAAGGGACCATCTAGTCTATCTTCTTGGGTTGGAAGGATCACCTGGTTCCAATACCCCTGCCATGGGCAGGGACAACTTCCACTAGACCAGGCTGCTTAAAGCCCCATCCAACCTGGCCTTAAAACTTTCAGGGAGGAGTCATCCACTACTTTCCTAGGCAACCTGTTCCAGTACCTCAACACCCTCACAGTAAGTAATTTCTTCTTCATACCTAAATCAACCCTCTTTCAGTTTAAAGCCATTCCTCCTTGTCCTATCACTATATGTCCTTGTAAAAAGTCCCTCTCCAGCTTTCTTGTAGGCCTCCTTTAGGTGCTGGAATGCTGACATAACATCTCCCTGGAGCCTTCTCTTCTCCAGGTTGAACAATCCCAACTCTCTGTCTGTCTTCACAGCAGAGGTGCTCCAGCCCTCTGATCACCTTTGCGACCTTCCTCTGGACTCTCTCCAGTGGGTCTGTGTCCTTCTTATGTTGGAGGCCCCAGAGCTGAACACAGTGCTCCAGGTAGGGTGTCACAAGAATGGACTAGATGGGGAACAATCACATCCCTCGACCTGCTGGTCATGCTTCTTTTGATGCAGTTGGCTTTCTAGGGTGCAAGGGCACATTACTGGGCCACACTGACCTTCTCATCCACCAACACCCCCAAGTCTTTCTCCTTGGGGCTGCTCTCAGTGCATTCTCTGCCCAGCCTGTATTTGGGCTTGGGATTGCCCCCACCCACGTGCAGGGCCTTGCACTTGCCCTTGTTGAATAATGAGGTTCTCATGGGCCCACCTCTCAAGGCTGTTAAGATCCCTCTGGATCGCATCCTTTCCCTCCAGTGTGTCAACTGCACCACACAGTGCACCACAGTACAGTGGGTGGTTCTTCATTCTTGCCAGCCCTGCTTTTGCCTGGTGACTGGCTGGGCATGGGTCAGCAGGTGGTGAGCAATTGTTCATCACTTATTTTTCTTGAGTTTTAGTCCTCTCTCTCTTTTTGTTCTCTCTCATTTAACTTCTATTAGTAGTATTAGTATTATATTTTACTTAATTTCAATTAATAAACTATTTTTATCTCAACCCATGGGTTTTACTCTTTTCCAAGTTCTCCTCCCCATCCCACCAGGGAGTGGAGGAGTGATTGAGGGGCTGTGTGGTACTTAGTTGCTGGCTGGGGTTAAACCATGCCCCAGGGCTTTATTTTCCCTCCCAGCTAATGTTCACAACGGACTTGTGTCAAATTCTGCTGTGAGTTTATTTCAGCAAACAAAAATTGAAGGACTTCCAAATATTCTCTTCTTCCTAGTGCTAAAGTGAAATGACTCACAGTCAGCCTGTTGGAGGACCATGGCTTATGACTTAAACTTATCTGAGACTAGGGATAGTCTGTGTTTTTTCTATTGTAGCATTGCATTGCCTGCCAGATGCATTTCAAGGAATTGGGGGTCAGACTGGAATAGACTATGTGACAAGTGGGACAGAATCTTTTACTTCAGTGGAAATATTATGTGCCTGTCTCTTTGACTCAGCATGGAATGATGTTAAATCTCACTAAATCAGCATCTACATGGAAATAAATGCTTTGCATTATTCACCCAGACTGTACTAATAAGTATCTGCCTAGACATAAGAGTTTCAATTCTAAAAGCCAAGCATGTGAAACTCCAGGTATTGATATCAAGACATACAGTCTTATTGGCATTCAGTCTAGACTCTCTACCCTGAATATGTTGCTGCTGTGCTTACTGCAATATTTCATACTAAAACTTATGTGTAACTGCCATAGCATAGCTGCATAGCTCCTGCATTCATTCTGGGAAGTACTGAGGAAAGTGAAAGAAGTACAGAAATAGAAGAGGCAGAGTGAAATATCAGTGAGCGTGGTCTAGTTTGTCTTCTGGCCTTTCAGTACCTCCTTTCTTAGGTCACAGTTTTGCTAGTAGATAATTTTTCTGTCAGACAATTGTCTCTAAAATTATTAGCTCCCAGCTCTTATTTGCTTATCAAGACAGGGAAAACAGTAAAATTTCCTGGAAGTTTATTCTACTTGCATATGAACATTTGAGACTTTGTGGAGCACCTGCCTCGAACATAGAGGCTCTAGCTTAGCAGGGCACTTGAGTATATGCTTAATTGCACACAGCTAAACTATTCCTTAAGCCTTGAATGTATGGGCCTGAAAGCACATCCTACCACTTGAGCAAAAGGACTAACTTGATCAGTTGTCATAATTAGTCCACCTCTGAGAAGACACAGATACTAAAAGATTCATACAGATTAAATCACTGTTTTATCACCCAGGCATGTGAAGACAGAACTTGAAATACACTGATATTTATGGCTATGGCAAATGAACAGTTTCCCTTATGGGGTCGCCTCTTGATCAGTTACATACCTGTATCTACATTTTTTCCAGAGAGTTACCTGTTGGTAACTGCAGGAAAGTCAAACTCCTTGGCTGGGACTGTGAATCTGCTGCATCAGTGTTTCAGTTGTGCCTTGGTTTCAAAGGACTATTCAATTATGTGGCTATTTACTTAGAAAATACAATGTTCCCTGCCCTGTGACAGATGCCACTATTTCAAGTTTTCAGTTAATAGGAAGATCTGCCTAATTCGCCTACATATTTAAACAAAAATTCTCTCATGCAATTTAACATGAACAGTGTTTGAAACACCATCTTTAAGTAAGTGAATAAAACATATCTGCACAATTTGAAGGGTTTTACAGTTGAATGACAACTAATGGAGACTGTCCAGGATAGAGACATGACAAAGGAAAAATAGGAAGCTGACAACATAAAAAATCTGTAAGTAATGTGTAAGAGTTTGAGAACTTGAAATGATGCTTCCAGAAAATTTTCCCTTTGGAAACTGTTTTTCATCTGGATAAGGTGATTAAATATATGTCAGATGTTTTGCAAATGGTGTATTGTGACTGTAAATCCACAGGTTCAAGACTCAGCTTAGCTCTGAAGCTTGTGGGGCTTCAGATGTCTCTATTGGTTAGCAAGAAAAAAGACAGATCTGAGAAAATACCATGTACTTAATGAGATGAAGGCAAGTGCTATTCTGAGATGCGTTCTGAAAAGGCATTGTGATACAGCTCTTATCCTCTGCCCCATTGTGCAAATTCTTAAACATAAATTTTGCATCATAGTTCTTTAATAATTCACTAAAAACAAATCCAAATAAAATACTGAAAGGAGCTGATTGTGGTCAAATCTTCATTTTGTCTATTTTTGATTGTGTTTAATATCAATATGTTACATCTTACAAAAGTAATTTATCCCTTGTGTTTATACTTAGCTAGGATTATTCTGCTGTAGTATATAATGGAATGAGGTATGCTTTGGATTTACTTTTGCATAGACAGAACAAATGTAAGACTGACGTTTTACCAAGACTAAAATTATACCCAGTAATGAAAACCAACTAAAATGTGAATCAGCTTCTGACTGATTTACACCTGCAATTCAATACTGTTTAATTAGAAGAATGAATATCTGGCACTGCACCTGTGCCTGAATTAAAGTTGCAGATATGAGTCTGCCTGCAGAAGAGGAGACAAACTGGTGAAATCACGGCATTTTAGCCCTGAGGCATATACAGCGATGATATCTAGAGGATGTTTGAATTGCTTTCCCAGTTCTCAGAGCAAAATATTTTACATTTATGAGCTTTGTGTGCTTCAGACTGGGTTAGGATCCTGAATGGATACTTGTCCTTTAGAAAATTCAAATATTTTCACTTTTTTCGCATAGAGCAGGATACATAGCAGTGCCTTGTATCCATCTGGTGATGTGTTTTGTGTGCACATATTCAACTTGCACAAGCATAAAATCCAGATGATTTAGAGAAGATCAGTTCAAACCATCAATGCTCCTATCTGACCTTACACTTCAAAATCCCTCCTTTTTCATTGATATCTTGGGACTGTTGTTTAGCTGTTCTGTCCACGTTTTATGATGTTGAGACATCGTTATCAGCTTACATTACAAACAGATTCTACTCAATGTCTCTTACACAGAGAATACTCTAGCTATGATGTTAGTAGTAGTGAGAAACAGCTCTTCTATAGGCACTAGAATGAAAATGCTTAAATACTTGCATAGCTTTGATGGTCACAAAGTTAAACTTTATATAATTATAAATTCCTTAAAATTAAGGTTTTGCTCAGAATAGCTAGGATGGCAAAAATCGTACTAATAAATGTAGCCAATTTGATTACAAATAATAACTCAGACTAAACTAAGTCTTGATTTTTGCAATTGCAGAGGTAAAACCCAGTTTAGCAATCCTCTGATACTTGATATTCCTTTATAATAATCTGGAATCACTGACCATCTCTGCTTATTTCTAACACAGAAACATGAAACTGCAGTTTATCACTCTGCTTTTTAATTTGTTTTTGTATTTACTTTATTTAGTTATTTTTAGAACATAAGATTCTTTTTGCACGTTGCTATATGTGGTTTTCAAAGCTACTTTACATTTTAATAATTGGAAGTCTGGAGAGCTCAATGTAATTGAAAGTCTGCGATAGGCTTATTTTGAACTGGTCTGAAAACAGATGGAAAATACACAAATACTGTGCAGGTTGAAATGTGAAATTGCAAAGGCTTTTTGTTGACTTTTGAGTGGCTCTCAGTAAGTGAGTAACATGGCAAATGCTGATTCCATGGTGGCACTGTCTATACACTTCTCACTGCACTCACCAGGAATTTTTCATTTCATGCATAATTTATAATTTGCTGCAATGATTATGAGAAGTCTCTCCATATATATGTGTGCATATATAAATGTCTATATGTATCTTTTTAAGAGGAAAAGAATGTGCCTTTTCATACTTCTCTAAGCTGTGAGTCTTTTCCTGTGTGTAAAATTTGATGGGATAAATTATATCAACGCAAGTTGCTACATGCACTTATCTCTGGAGGAGATGGGATAGAACACTAAAGTAGTTGATGCAATTTAGACATTTAATTATGGGATGTGTTAGAGAATATTGGTAATATTCCATCTGCTGCCCAACTGCATCCAGAGTTAATTCAGTCCTTGAAAATGGAGAAGCCTTGAGAAAACTGAGATCATGAGGACTGAAACTGTTACCGAGAGTCTCTTTAATCCTAGAGTTTTTTATTGGGTTCCATTTCAGAAGGACTAACTAGATGATCTTTTGCCATTAATGTTGCACAGAAGTTACATGATGGGCTCTCTCTGATTATGCTTTAGTTGCTTAGTAAATCACTGAAGTTTCAAACTTCCTTGTTTTCGTGTTTGCTTTCCATTCAAATCATACAAATCATACATACAAAACATACAAATCAAATCATACAAACTGTCACTTTGATCTCACTTTTGTTGTGGCTGTTTCTATAATTCTTTAGACACCTTACATTGCAGAGGATTTTATCTGCCATCATTATTTGTGCATCTGGACGGCAAATATGATAGATTTCTATACTTCTAGGTAGGTTTCTCCACTGAAATGCAATTGATACAGGAAGTTAAGTATTGACCAAAATTTTCACTATATACGCTTTTAGGCTTCCCAGGACGTTAATTGAAAGAGCACATGGTTTGCTTGTTAGTATTTATTCTTCAAAATTTAGTGAAGTCCTAAAGTCTTTTTTGCAAGCTAAAGTCCATGGCAGTCTTTACCATGGATAAAAATGTGCTACTTCCATTAGAGAAAATAGTCTTTCCTACTGACAAAGGTCAAAGTAAGAATTCTTGAGGTGTAAAACTAGTTCTTACCATGAAAAACAGGCACTTTTCAAGTTGGAAAATGCAAATAAATCTAAGTAAACAAGAAAAGTTAATGACACAGGCAGGACTGATGGCTTGAATGTCCAGCTTAAACAGACAAAATTATGTGGTTTTGACTTTGTGGTGGGTTGACCTTGGCTGGATGCCAGGTGCCCACCAAACTGCTCTCCCCTCCTCAGCAGAAAAGGGCAGGGATAAAAAAAGATGAAAACAGCCCTTGTGGTTCAAGATAAAAGCAGTTTAATGAAGCAACAGCAAAAGCTGCAAGTGTGGAAGCAAAGGAAACCAAAAGATATTATTCTCTACTTCCCATCGGCAGGCAACATTCATCCACTTGCCGGGAAGGAGGGCTTCAGTACATGAATGGTTGCTTTGGCAGAGAGTGTAAATAACGAATGCCTGCCTTTCGTCCTCCTTTCTCTTAGCTGTTATATCTGAGCAGAGGTCATATGGTATGGACTATCCCTGTGGTCAGTTTGGGTCAGCTGTCCTGGCTGTGTCCCCTCCCAAGACCTTGCCCACCCCCAGCCTAGCGGTGATGGGGGCAGTGCTGGAGAGACAGCCGTGATGCTGTGGGAGCGCTGCTCAGCACCAGCCAAAGCACCCTGTGTTATCAGCACCGCTCCAGCCACCAGCACAAGCACAGCACTGATGGCTGGTGCAAACTTCATCTTGTTCTTACAGTTTGTTAAGACGCTTCTGGGAGCCATACGGCAAGAGTAAGGCTCTGTTAGTTTCTCTTCTTGGTCTAATGAATGCTAAAATTGCCTGTTTACAAATAACATATTTATTTTTTTTTAGGAAACCCCTCCCAGCTAGTGTAGTAATTATTCCCTTATTCCATCCATTTACTGATTTATACAAGATGAAGGGTCTTAGGGTTATGTGTGGCTGGCTGCTTCATTCTCTGATAGTGAACTCATCCTCTGTCAGAAGAATTTGAATACAGTATCTCCCTTGTTTCTGTGGTGTGTTTTGTGTGTTTTTTTTTTTTTTAACTGGTTTGAGATGCCTTGGCTGTCGTGGCTGCCTAGCTTTGATTGATCTCTGTAAATGCACCCTTCTGAACAAGTCTGCTGTAATTTACTACATGAACTGCTCTTTCATGCTTGGTGTTTTTTCTTATCTGGCTGATATATTTGATGGCATATCAGTAAAACTGGATAGAAGCTGACCTGGGCAGAGGTAATAGACCTGAAAGGTGAAGGTGCACAAATGTCTCATTCTTGCCTGATGTGCTTTAGGTCAGTCCCTCTGACACCACATGAATTGAAATATAGCCTCTCCCCAGGTACCAAATGGGGAACTAGAGCTACAGATTACCAAGAAATAAGGACGTTATGTAGTTTCATTCTTTTTTTTAGTCTTTTTTAGTGTACTGCTCTAAAAGAATGAAACCACAACATGAATTTTTACTCACACTGCTTGTGTCTGGCTACCTCTCTTTCCTGTCTTTTCCTCATAGCAAAAAAAAAGGAAGAGAGATTATTATTGATTCACAGAATCACAGAATAGTCAGGGTTAGAAGGGACCTCTGGAGATCATCTAGTCCAACCCACTGATAAAGCAGGTTCCCCTAGAACAGATTGCACATAATCACTGCAAGGTTGTTTTTGAACGTCTCCAGAGGAGACTCCGCAACCCTTCTGGGCAGCCTATTCCAGGGCTCTTCACCCTCAAGGTAAAGAACTTCTTCATATTCAGATGGAACTTCCCACGTTGCAGTTTGTGCCTGTTGACCTTGTCCTGTCACTGGGCAGCACTGAAAAGAGCCTGGCCCTGTCCTCTTGACAATGCCCTTAAGGTATTAGCAGACATTGGTAAGATCCCCTCTGATTCTTCTCTTCTCCAGGCTGAACAGGCCCATCTCTCTCAGCCTTTCCTCATAAGGGAGATGCTCCGGTCCTCTCATCATCTCTGTAGCCCTCTGCTGGACCCTCTCCAGCAGTTCCCTGTCTCTCTTGAAGACCCCAGAACTGGACACAGCACTTCAGATGAGGTCTCACCAGGGCAGAATAGAGGGGGAAGATAACCTCCCTTGACCTGCTGGCTATGCTCCTCCCAGTGAACCCCAGGTTCCCATCGGCCTACTTGGCCCCCCGGGCACACTGCTGGCCATGGGCAACTTGCCCACCAGCACTCCCAGGTCCTTCTCCATGGAGCTGCCTCCCAGCAGGTCAGCCCCAGCCTGTACTGGTGTGTGGGGTTGATCCTCCCTGGGTGCAGGACCTTACACTTGCTTCTGTTGAACTTCATTAGATTCCTCTCTGCCTAGCTCTTCAGCCTCTCCAGGTGTCTCTGAATGGTGGCTGAATGACACTTCAGCCTTCTGGTGTATCAGCCACTCCTCCCAGTTTTGTATCAGCACCAAACCTGCTGAGGGTGCACACCATCCCTTCATCCCAGTCATTGGTGGATAAATGGAACAGGACTGGACCCAGCGCTGACCCCTGGGGAACACGACAAGCTACAGCCTCCAGCCAGACTCTGCAGCATTGATCACAACCCGCTGAGCTCTGCCACTCAGCCAGTTCTCAACCCACCTCACTGTCCACTCATCGAACCCACACTTCCTGAGCTTATATACAAGGATGTTATAGGAGACAGTGTCAAAAGCCTTGCTGAGGTCAAGGTGACAACAGTCACCACTCTTCCCTTATCTACCCAGCTGGTCATTCCGTCACAGAAGACTGTCGGGTTGGTCAGGAATTCTTTCCCCTTGGTGAAAGTCCAGAAGGCCTCATTGACTTCCTCTTCCTGATCAGGTGACCTGTAGCAAATGCCCACAACGGTGTCCCCCATGTTGGCCTGTCCCTTAATCTTTACCCATAAGCTCTTGACTCATTCTGCATCCACCCCCGTGGAGAGCTCCCTTACATAAAGAGCAACTCCACCAGTGTGGAAGGGGCTGAAAACTCCCCTTTAATCTACATGGAAAAAAAAATAATTGACTTTAAGCAAGAGAAGACTTTGATCAGACAAAAAGAAAAAAAAGTCCTCAGGAGTCTAATAAACCCACCTTCAAACAAGAAACTGCACAGGCTACCATGACTCACACAATCACCTTCTTTTCATCAAACCCTTCCTACCAGTAAAAATATCAAGGGAGTTCGCAGCTATGAGCACAGGTTCTCTGTGGGCAAACAAACTTCCTTTTGCCAGTGGAAATGTTTATTTATCCCAAAATATTCTATTTTACTTCAGTTTTAATGCGACAAAATGTATAGACAAGTTCTAGGCACCCATACTTAATTATGGCTTTTGTTGAATTACAAAAATAACTAGTTTAATCCATTTTAATCTCAAAACAAAGTGTACTGTAATGAGTATTTCAGATGTTTCAAACGTAGAAGACCTATGGCTTTTGTTTAGAAAACATACCTAAAAAATTAAATTACTCAGCTATTTCATTTTCTTATAATGGCTTTAAAAAGTTCTATAAAGAGTGCTATGTTTTTCCGGCACAATTATAATTAAGGTTGATGAGTTGCCAAGGAGGCAAAGAATAGTGAGTTTTCTGCATAATTTTTAGAGTTTGGATAGAAACTGGAAGCCACTAGACTATGCAGCTGGAAGAACTGTTCATGGTTAACACCTATGGATGGACAAAACAGGCCTGACAACACAAAACCAACTCTAACATTTTCCACTAAATCAAATCCTTCTTGACCTCTGGGTAAAAATGTAACTACTCCTCTAAGAATTTTGTATGTTGCTCTTCGCTGGACTTCAGATTGAGCCATTCATTTGCTTTAGGGTTCCTGTGACCTCTCTGGTGTTCTTACGTGCTTGGTTTGGCTATGTTTGAAATTTTGCCTGTATCATCATAAAACAACTTCTGGCTGGCAGCTGAAACCTACTGAGATGTTGTCACAGCAGTGCTAGAGGAATGCGGCTTTGGAGAACTGGCAGTATAACTTCATCAGTAGTCACTACTGTATTGTTACTGGAAATTCCTCTAGCTGGGGAATTTCCAAGTACGGTCCCTCCCCTGTTGTCTCACAGTTATAAAGGAAATTAAAGGAGTTGAAAGAATGTGTTTCAAAATACTGCTGAATGTAAAGGAAAATTTTAATGGGTCCCCAATTTTATTCAAAGTCTGTATGGATTTAGGTTCATTCCTTATGACTTTGAAATATTCTTAGAAGATCAGTATATGGTCTTCTGAATAAAGACAACCTGCACAAGGCAGGAAAAACTGCCTACAAGCATACATACACGTTTTCTGCATGAGGTTTAGTTTACTAGTGTACTTGGCTGCAATGAAATTACTTCTGCCTGAGTATTTTAACTGTGTACATTTTAAAGCTTTTTGCTCTAGTTTCTGATGAGTCCTCAAAAGCAAATATGCTGACATCTGTGGTATTTGGCTCATCTTGGAAGTTCTTCATTTCCTCAGGTGATTTTCAGCTTGTTCTGAGGTAACTTGTGTTATCCACTTATTCATGGCCAGGGTTACCCTTGAAGAAGGGGAAAAAACGTTTTTTCTCTTTATAAAATAAATTGTCTATTTTCTTTCCCCTCTTCATTTTTCAGTAGTAAAAATAGCATCATATAAGGTTTTAGAGTTAAATTCATAGGAAGAGATGTTTATGTAAGCTTGTCTGTGGTGCTAGTACAAGACTCTGGAGAGGGATATAAATCAAATATGTATAAACATGCAGCATTTTAGTTTTTATGAATTATTCTATTCCATTGTGTTTAGCTTTGTTAGGAGTATTACAGATCAGAGAATCATAGAACTGCATGACTAAGAACCTAAAAAATGGTGTATCCTAGTGTATTGAGATAGAAACACCTCACAGACATTTATTTTGTCTACTTAGAAAATAGTAACTTAAGCTGGATAGTGCTGACTATGAAGAACTCTAGGTGTCTTCACCATTCTCTCTCTGATGATAGACAAGTCAGTTCCAGCTTCACAATTAGGCAGATACATGTATTGATTGCCATATCCCACAATCAGATTTGCTGAGAATGTAAAAAGCTATAGACCGGAAGATCTTATGTAATATCTAGTGCATGTACTATTTGCTATGTTTTAGTAATCTGAGTGTTTTGCTTTATATGAGATGAGGGTGCTCTTCTATGCTGAAAAAATCATAAATCAAATTATGTGCATATTAGGCATCTTTTAATAGAATTAATGTCAGTGCAATTCATCATCTCCGAGTTCCATGTGTGCCAATTCATCAAAACAAACAACAATCTTGTTAGGTACTTTTCTAACAAATAATTATTTTTGTGTCCAGTCCTTCTGAAGGGCTTGTGAGGTTACTTGCTGATTCATCAGTGCTAATGCTGGGGTAAACCTTCTGTGATCTTCAACAGAACTGCAGTTCATCTGAGTGATTTCACTTTTTTTTTTTTTTTTTTTTTTTTCCCCTTCACAAGATCAAAATTTACACATTTCGTCTCATTTATCATTGACAAAATGGAAGGGAATTACTTGTCTGAACAACTTGTATGGATAAATGCTGTGGTATTCATCTGCAAACTCCTTTGTTTATGGTAAATCCTTAATAGTAATTTTTGGAAGCATGTTGTAGTTCAAAATTTTACTTACTTCCCTAAGGCAGCTGCATAGGATTTAGGAGCTGGAGGTACAAGTCTTATTCTCACTTTGAGTCAGAGACTTAAAATGCTGAAAAGAACACCTTCACTACGTTTACAGACCTTTTTAATGAAATATTATTTTTCAAATAAAAAAAAAATATACTAAACTACCCTGAACATGTCTGCATATAAGTTTTATAATGGTGGTTTTGGAAAAATAAGATTTATATATATATATGCAAGAGACTTAGATACTCAGCTTCTAGTGAATTGGAAATTAATGAACACGCGAAGTATTTACTACTAGTTGGTGCTTGAATAAATTGAAGCATGAGGGTATGTAATGTAATTCATCAAACTGCAAGTGGTACCTTCAAACCCTGAAAAGCTATATAACTTATAGAACTAATCAAACAATAGATAGTTTGGGCATTTTTGTTAATTAGTGTTCTTAACAAGAAGTTATAATAATCTGAGCATTTAAAACCAACTGAAAAAACAGATTCAAGCTTTGAAACACAAAAAATTACTTCCTTTCTATTCTGAATATTTTAAAGCTTATTTCTTCTAGCAGGACGTTGAAGGAAAATTCAGAGAAAAATCATGCTATGTGTCGTATGACAAATATTTTATTTTTGAATATAGAAAAATGGTCTTGTGGCTTGTTTGTTTCTAAGCTCAGGGCCTGGTGAATTTGACTGGAGTGTGTTAAAGATGTAAGTATTACCAAATATGCATTTCCCTTAGCAAAAAATGAAGCAAACTGTTCAGCCCTTGTGTGCTACTAGTACTGATTGCAATGCATCAGACTTTGGATCAGTCCTTCACAAATTAACTGTGTGCATCAGGCTTGTTTCTGGTCATGGTTTTACACCTATAGGTGTACGATTAGCAATTAACTCATTTAGCACTGAATAGCCAGTAACCAGTTTTCATTTGTTCTGATAAATGTGTTGATGTGTTCAGGGTCTGGTGCAGCGTGTGCTTGGAAGGGGTTGTTGCCCACTAGCCACCTCCTGTTTCCCTGCGTGATTCCTCTGGTTATCAATGACCCCATGCTCAAGGGAGGGAAGTGAGATATTCTGCAGCAACTGAGAAAATACTGCAGTATACGTGATGACAGCTAGGCAATCAACACTATCTCCATCAAATTGCAGGTGACATTTTCATAAGCTCAACAGCTTCTGGGCTTTGATTAGGAAATGACTCCGGGGGGGGGGGGGGGGGGGGGAAGTCGTGTCATCTCATAGTTATGTTACAGATGTGGCACTTTTTAATGTGCTTTTTTCAGCCTGCCTTAGTACTCTTACGGCAGCTGAAGCTGACAAAGAAATTTTGAAGAAATTTTATAATTCAGGACATTATTTGGGTAAAGCGGTGAGGTACTTTTACTAGTACAGAAGAAAGATTTTATTTTGGGCCTAACTAAACTAAAAGTTCATGAATATGGACTTTTATGGACTTTAGATAAAGTATATATAAAATGGACACTATATAAAGTATTTCTAGGAAAAAAATTAATAACTAAAATTTTGTATTTATAATTCCTGCTTGTGTTCAAAAGTTCACTGAACTTTATGATTTCATTGCATGTGAGGTATAGTAAAACTGGAATATGAAAACAATATAAACATAAAAAATTCCAGACAGGTGCAAATGGATTATTTCTCTGTACCTTCATGTGGATTTGTTAAAATCAGACTCAAAAATCACCTGTCAGATGGCTAAATAATGTGAATGTGCAATTTTTGTTGTTCATTAATTGTATCTTTATGTACCTAGAAGCTTTTTCTGCTTCTTCCTGGTCCAAATTCTGATTTTTTGATTATTTGGAAAAATCCAAATGAGATTTGCCATGAGTAGGTCACATGAATAATTGTTATGAAATTCTATTAACAACATCCTTTCATTGCCTCCTCCAACTAAGAAAGATTCAATCTCAAAACACTGCAACCGCAAATTATTCAGCACATCTCTGTAGTTTAGTAGTGTCCCCACTTTACATATAAGGCAACTGATCTTTGATCTTGATACTGTTCAGGAGCAATTTAAATCGGATCATATGTCATTCTTCTCATCACAGGGGAGACAGTTACTGTCCTGACTCCCCAAGCCAAAAGTGAAATCCGGATAGGGGTTTGAACTTTGGGCTCCTGCAAATGACAATTCTGCTCTCTGGTTCCTTGGCTATTCTGGGCTGGCACACTCCCATAGAAGCTGCTTTCATTTGAATAAATAATTAAATATTAATTTAAGCAGAGGCAGGCAGCCATAACCAAGCAGTTTGGTTTGAATAAATCAGCATTTTCTTGTTAAATAATTGTATTCTAAGTAGGAAGTTTTTGTTGCATTGAAAAGTAGTCTGATTACCTAAATGTAAATTAAAACCGATATGAAATCTCTAAAAAAGATCACAGGCAAATAAAAGAAGAGGAAAAGAGTATCTGCGGTTCATTTTTGATCAGCTGTAAAGCATCTGTAACTTTGGTTTCTTGGTTCTGTATTCCTGATGTAAATTTACAAAATCAAAGACAAGACAGTTTGAGGAACAACAGAATACATGACAACCTGTTAAAAATGGAAACAGCAGAGGAACAATGTTCCAAAGCAGACTGAGGAGTTATTTGTGATTTTTCTGTAGCCTATGAATGGTCTTTACGCAAATTATATTGACTGCTTTTGGTAGTGAACAGCTTGAAGAAAGAATGAATGAGAAAACAGGCTTTTAGAAAAAAGACAGTAGAAAGCATTTCTTTAATAGAAACGGCCATTTCTTTAATAAGGCTAATCTGGGTTGAGGTCTGTTGCTTGGATTTTTATTCTATTATTTCCTTGCCATGTCTCAGAAAAAACATGAGCTACTATACAACATTAGATGTTGCAGGGAGCAGGAAAGCTGACTTAAGTTTTGTCTTGGGTGGGAAATCCAGAGTTTCCCATTCCAGACTCCATTTCTGACAGCTGACTTCTCTCTGAACAGGAGGGTGGATGAACGCTTGCAGCTCACAGAGCAACATGACTGAGCAGTAACAGAGGTATGTAAAACACAAATTCATCATTTTCATGGGGAAAAAGGAATTCTGATTAAGTTTCTATTTTGCAAATGGCTTTAGAGCTGTCACTTTTCTGTTTTGACATTTTCAGGGTTGAAGAGTTCTAGGATTTTGTTTGAAACCGATTTTCTTTTAGAAAGCTAAGGTGATTCCTCGTGGGAAAATAGGAAGAAATAACATTATTGAAATGGTAAAATCCAGGTGAGTCAGAGCAGATTTTCTTTTTTCTATTTTCAGCCTATGAAATATTTTTAACATTTTATTTTTTCTTTCCACTTTGAGATAGGAAAAAATTGAGAAAGCTGAAAAACTCTCCTAAGTCAAATAGTTTTTCAGCCTATTTCAGAAGAGGAAGAGCTCCTCATTTGCTAATTAATTCGGCAGTGGGAACAGCCCAAGGTTCATCTGCTGTAACTTTGAACTGCATTGTCCATTTGAAGTACTTACAGAGAGTGTTTTGGGATACTAAACTCCAATTTGCAACCTTGGTGAAGTGTTTGAGGGTGGATAGGGCCAGTCTAGACTCTATTTATCCTCTTCCCTGGCCAGACATAGTAATGTAGATAGAGGCAGCACTTTCAAGTAGAGAAATCAAGGCTGTACGGTACAAAACTGTCAAGGATAATACAGCAAGGCCGGAGTTGAACATGCTTTAGGAATGAAGGGCCCGGGCCACTTTACTGTCACTAGATTTTTTAGCTGATTTGCAGAAGAATGGAAAGACTACAGTTGCTTTTCTCTTATTAATCCTGTCTGTTTATATGATTACTAATAGTTTTATTCATATTATGAAGTGTTGCTCCAAAATTCTGCACGTGCTTACAGCAGATGAGTTCCTCAGACCTTTCATAACAAGGTGAGGCACAATTAGATGCTAGAGTGATGCTTCATTTACACATTAAGCTAACTGTAACTGGAAATAATTCTCCATGTAGCTGGCTTAAGAATTCCAAGTTGTTTTACACCCTGTTCAAAAAGAAAAAGGAGATTTTTGACTACTGAGGTTGTACAAATCTCAGAAAAGATACCTGTGTAAGAAAGTATAATTTATTGCAAAGCCTTTGTATTTATCTTCCCTGAATGCAAACACACATTCACATCCTTCTGTGTCTCATTGCTGTATAACTTTTAAAATGGCAGATAATGTGTTGCTTATTTACCTACACAGCATTAAGCATTTCCATTAATGCCGGGGAAGCAGGAAAAATGGTGGTACTTTGTACTTTAGATTAACACTAAACTTTAAAAGTCCTCCATATTTACCTGGCTGATACTGAGAAGACACATACTCAGATTATGCCATTTCAGTTACTACTTCTACTGTAGCTGTGAGGTTCATTTTGCAACCTTTCATTTAATTTTTCTCACACCTCCTGTCTACCTCACCTGGACAACAATTCTTTTTCCTCCCTACTTCCCATTAAACAAACCCCCTAAATTTCAAAGTGTTGGTTTCTGGCCAAATCCATGTTTTTCCCAGGGTTTGGGAAAACTTTTTCAGTCGCATTGTACAGTCGCTGTGAATTTCTCAGCATCTTAACTCTGAGTCAGCTCAGAGTCCTGCCTGAATAATTTTAATAAATGAGTCTGACCACCTCAGTTTTAGAGTACAGTAGATTTGGGTCTGGATCTCTGTGAAATACTAGTATTGAAAAATAACCTGGAGCAAACATACCTAATCTGGGAAGTAGCCTGGAGCTAGTACAGAAGTGAATAGTGAAATCTGTGCCTCTTCTTTCTGAGGGCTGTTTTATTTGTAAACTGTTTGGTCGAATTTTCTTTGTCCATGGATATTAATAACTGCTGATTTGTGGGATTTATCCCAGAAAATGTTCTTTTTTTGGCTTTTCCTCTGTTTGTGCAAGAGGCTGTCATAATTTGGTTGGTTTAATACACCAAGTGTTCAGCTTACTCCTGTGTGTATAATGTAATTATCCACCAAGACAAACAGATACTAATCTCTGGGCAAATACTCCGTCATTTTTCCTATGGTGCCAGTCTCTTTGCAATGATATAATAATTTATTAGCTGCTGTCTTCAAGCAGGTAGGCTTTTAACATTCCATGTGTTGCTGGCATGAATTTGGCATTTTTATCCCTTTACTTATAGTTTCATCCTCCATGATGGGTCTTATCAACCCCTTGTCCTGTGGAGAGGACAGAAATCTCTTCAGCTGAAGCTTTGATGATCTTATTTGTCCAAATTTGCACTTCTGTCAGACTCTTGGCTGCAGTTCTACATTTCATATGTGAGGCTGTTATGATCCATTTAAATGCCTGTGGGGATCCCAACAAGCTTTTTGAAAAGATTAATGACTTAGCTGTGGTTTTTATGATAGTGTTTCTAAAGAAAAGCCTACGTACCTAAGAAGGTTATTTCTACAAGCCAAAATTTGCATTGCTTACCATAAAAGACAAATAGATAGACTTTAACTACAAAACATCTGAAGGTTTGTTGCCCATTTTTGTCTTTTGGAGATCAGTTTTGTACAAAAAAAAGGGAAATAAAGAAGGGAAAAGGGAAATAAATAAGAAACACATCAGATGTAAAATGACAGAAGGAGGATGTGGATGTGAAGAATTCTTTATGGATATACATTTGTTAAATTGTTATTGCCTATAGTCTTATGTTTTTGTTTGGACGTGACAGTAAATAGGAGCAACTTAAAACAATGCTTGAACTTTCATAAGATCTATTCAAGATTTATGTGAGTGGTTAGAAAAAGATTAACTGAATCATTAGCTAAATTGCATTTCCTAATGCAACCACCAAACAGCAGACTGCATGGAGAGAGGTTGCATTTGTGCTTTTGTTAAACCATTGACTTAGTACAACTTTTTAAGTGCATTTGAAACGCGTGTGTTATACTTTTTAGTGAGTGTTAACTAAACATCTTTCAAATATCAGGGATTATTACACATGCAACAACTGTTTTTGGCTAAAATTTGACCAATACCTGTTCTGATTTTTGAAACATGACATTTTTTTGCCCAGCATAAATCTTCATTTATTGTGAAGCTGAGTGACCTAGTGTGGCAACAGCTTTGTTTATGGGTGGTACTACATTAATAAGATCAGACTTCTGGCTCTTACTTTCTCTCTTTTAATTTCTCTTTTGTGTTACATATCATTTAACTTGACCATTTAAATGAGAATTTTCCTTTTCAAAGTGTAGAGAGCCTAAGCTTAAGAGGTAGTTTTATTAGTACTTCTTTTTAGCACATTCCACAAATGTATTCCTGTAGGACTATTAGGCAAATCTGAAATCAGAAAATTACAATTATAATGTAAAAGGAAACTTACAAGGGAAAACAATAATTTTAAACAGTCATCATGTATTGCCCTCACCTTAACTATATGAAAATGCTAGTACAATCCCTCCTAAATGAATGTGTTAGAAAAAATGCCTGCATTTGCAAATAAATGAAGAGAACTGATCTTGATTATTCAGAGACACAACACAGAACAGATACATGATTCTGTGGCATCTAGTGCTTTTTTCCCAAGTTATATTTCCTTTTTTCTAAAGAGACAAATATTTATTTATGTAAGCTACATAGCTACTTTTATTACCATCTTCTGATTGTTTCATAAGAAAATTGGAGAAATTATAATATTAGCTACTGAAAATATCTTCCAGTATTTCCAGAGTATATATTTTTGGAACATAACACATTGTCTGACTTTAGATACTATACATCTGTTGTTTGATTTGCTGCTACAAACAGTAGATGCAACAGAGAAGAGAAATATGGTTACAGACTCTGATGATATTGCAAACCACTGTTCACAAATGCTGACTGTGCTCGTGTTAAGACTGTCAGATGATGACTAACAGCAAGACACAGATGTCTGCCTGGAGCAGGCAGTGAGGAGCTGTGGAGTCCTGTTTACTCTACAACCTGCTCCAGTCAAAGGGCAGGAAACATCTGGACAGCTGTGCAGCTTGCCCAGGGGCTCTTTTTTGCAAGGCCAGAGCAGTGTTTGGTGTGGAAAACATAACAAGAGTCCTCAGAGCCTGTGCTTAGCAACACAACCTTTGCTTGGCACAGGGACATTGCAAACTTGGGATACCACCACAGGACTCAGAAATGGACCTTAATCCTATCAATGATTCTCCAGCCTGTTTCCCGCTGTGATATGTCAAGCAGTACTATGTGCTGGGAATTATTGTCAGTTTTCCCACTATATGTATGGGATTCTGGCAAGTTCTGTGGAAGTCAGAGCTACTTTGGCATGACTTCTGACACCTGTAAGGGGAAAGGCTTTCTCTGAAGCCCCCCAGCCCAAAGATGCCTATAAATTTTATCTGAACTGTCTGTGGCAAAGCAGTTGATGCTTACATGTAGAAAGCTCATTTTTAAAGGCAGATATCATCTTATTTTAGTCTTATAGGGCTCATTTTATGGTGGCCAGGGTTTCCTTTGGTTTTATGTATGGCTATATGCACATAATTTTCTGAAGGTACTAAGCATAGTTTTTAATTTGAGTCCTAAACTGAATGAAGTAAAAATCCTGTGTATTATTCATCCAGATGACGCCAAGGTCACAGAAACTTGACTATACAGCTGCTTATGTCAGTTTTACATCAGCCTACATTTGCAATTATTCCTGACTTGCAATTTTGTCAAGAGAATTTCTCTGCTGATGCACAGAGCAAATTTACAAATGCAAAAGGAGTATACCAGATTCACCTCTCAAAGTTTGGGGAGTAAATTTAGTCCTTAGGTTTGAATCTTTTGCATTATTTACCTGTTTGAAAAAAAACAAAACCCAACCATCACCACCCCCTACCACCACCAACAAACCAACACAAAAAACCAGCAACAAAACCCAAAGAAAACAATAAAACCTATTTTCCTTATTCCTAACACTTAAAGGTTAGTTGTGTGTTTCTCCTTCAGGGTTACCATGGTGATGAAAGTATTGTTAAGGCCTAGCTAGGCAGGTACTAGATTAGGCTAAAATCATTTATCCTTCTTTTCGTCTGCAAAATGCATGGCCAGAAGATGAATAGCATCATTTAGAGCACTCACTCCTCTAACAGGCTGCTGTAAGCTCAGCCTCAAGAGTTCACATTTAAACATAGGTAGAAGTTTTGCAGGCCTAAATTGTACTGTAACAGCAGGCTGGCTTTCAAAATATATCTAAAATTACAAATACATCGCTGGAATCAATAATAAAACTCAGCAACAGCAACAATAAAAGCCCAAGCTCTAAGCTATCTGCTCAAGAAGAAAATGGAAAAGGGAGAATATGCAGGCAGAGGAAGCTAAATGATTTCTTTTTTTAGTGATGCTGAAACTGTTACTTACTGCAATGCCTCATTAGCTTTCCAAGGCAGGGATCTCCCAGCTGCATAGGCTGTTTCACAATCCTAATGTTAACTCTGACTCTGAGAAAGTTATCTCGTTGTGTAGTTGGGCTCAGGTGTTTCTCCTCGGCTTTCTCTGATCCACTTCTTATTCTGAGTAATGCTACTGATCTGCTGAAGAGGAACCACAAGCACACACTCCTAGGAAAATTAGCCTCAAGAAGACTTCAAAATACTGTTTATTTTTTTCCTGTGCTTCAGGGCAGACATTTGTCTCTGCATTGGGCAGGTGCTTGTCTACCATGCTCTCAAAGACCTTCAGAAGATAGCTACAGCTACCTTACAGCTCCAGGTTGGCACTAGTCTTCTTTTTTGGCTTTCTCTTTGAATATAACTTTTAATTAAACTTTTTTTTAAATAGGCATATGTATCATTAATACCAATCTTCATTTAATATCAAATAAGTGTGTAAAATCTGGTTCTTCCATCACCCCCCAAAAAATTATTTTAAAACCATATCTTAACTTCACTCTCAAATAAACTGTGAGGTTTGTATTGGTACCTTAATATTGTATTTAGATGCATATGGGCTGGGGTTCTTTATCTAGTTGTTGAAAAACTAGCTTTGTTGTGGTATATTCCCCTAAGTGGAAAAAAGTTATCGCTGTCTTTCATAGGTTTGTTTATTTATGGCGTACGTAGTTAATGGATATTTCTAGTGCCTCTTATGCAGTAAGTAAATTACTTGATGCCAGCTATTTCATTTCAGATATCTCACATTTTCTTATTTAGGATCATCAACATATTTTAACATTAATTATTTAACTGCCATTTCCAATCTTTTTAGTCAGGCACGCTTCTGCCTACTCAGGGCATAATTAGTCATTGCATTATTATAGATTTAAACCGGTTTAAGTGAATAGAAAGTAATTTGCACATTTTGAACACAGTTACATTTTGTTCTGAATATTTTTACCCTGAAGATTGGCTTTCATTTTCACATTAAGACATTTTTATGTTTTCCAAAATGGAACAGCTAAGGCTTATGCAGTTATTTTCTTATTTTAGATACTGATTTACTTTTAAAAACTATAATTCCCCTGGACTATTGACCCTCTTCTCATCCACCAAAAGCAAAAATAAAACACAGCAAGTAAAACTATTCTGAATTAATGTTAAGAGGTGTAATAAGACAATTAATATACACAGCCTCTCTACCATCCTTGTTCTCATTGGAAGCTCAAAATGCATAGCTAACCCTTTTTTCTATAAATGTAGAGTCATACCTATCTTATGTGATAATGTGTGGTGCACTACAACCACCACTTCCAGCCTCTTAGACAAATAATTTTTTACTCAAGTCATGTTTATGGATGTTTGATTCAATAGATGGTTGCACTGATGATTTTGGAAAGAATTGTGTGTCAGAGGTTGGGAAGATGAAAGGCTGAAACTCCATGTTTGAGATACAGTTAAGGTTTTGTTCCATGATCTTGGGTCCCAGGAATTGCTATAATACTAATCATAAGAAAGGGTAAATTTACAAACAGTAGAATATCTGCCCTGATGCAACTCAAAAATTGAAAATAAAATATAGCTGTGCTATTTTCTAAGCAGTTTTGAGACCAGGAGACAGTAGAATCACACTAAAGAAAATCAACAGCCAATAAAAACATCTTGAGCTTGGGGAAAAGCTCATCAGAAAACAGGTCAACTCCCTTTTTCAACTTTTAGTGGGATTGTAAAATGAAAGGGGGGTTATTTTATGACCCCTATTCATCTTTCTTACCCATGTTTCTTTTAGCTGTCCTACAAAGCAAGCTTTGGCTCTTTTGGAATGTTAACCTTGATTGTGCAGAAAGAGATACCTTTGTCCTTGAGTAACCATTAGGTATTTTGAGCAAAAATTGTCATGATCAAAGTTAAAAATATTAGAGGATCTCTAATATGCTTCTTGGAAAGTTTTGCTTTATTTTAAAGCTTTCTCTATTGTAAGAATGTAAGAAGGATCTGTAATGGACATAAAGAAAGTTACATTAAGACATGTGATGTGAAGATTTTCCATTTTATTCTGAGATGGTTGAGACTTTCTTTGAGTAATGTCATAAAGAAATACCTCCATCAGTGGACAAAGTTTAAATATATTTCCAATTTTTTATGCTTAAAACATAAATAACCAAATGAGACTTTCCCAAATACATACAAATTTCTCTGAATTTGTTCCTTTGTTCCCATGCAGATGATGAGCCTTCCTTCACGAAGGAATGTTATTTTTATTAATGCAAGTCTGGAGAGCTGCTATTTGGCTTTCCGTTTACTTTCTTCCATGGGGAAAGTCAGGGGAACTTCTGTCAGTGTGTCTATCATATTGTTCTAAAGTTTCCTAAGGTAAGAGTCAGCAAAACAGCAGATAACAAACGTCAATGAAGTGTCTCTTGTGAGGCTGCCAGCCCTTCAAGGCTTTCACATGCTCCATGAATTAAATAGGATGAGTACCAGGACTCTGAAGGAGGGCTAACATTAAAGCAGCACCATTTGTGCCACCAGTGCTAGAAGTCTGTGCATCACTTTAATTCCCCAAACCTCGTTTTAATAGTGCAACTGCTTTTGCACAAAGGATGGCTGTGAATTCTGTCTTTGCTGTTACTGCAAAATCTGCTTGCTTCTTTGGAAACTTAAAATTGTTCAGGCTCATCTAGCAAAAACTTGACCTTGCAAAACTTTACTGACACAAATAGTCTCAATTATAAAAGCAGAGCTGTTTACGTGTGTAATTATCCCTCATGTGAGTATAAATATGCAAGAACGACCTTTAAAACATGCTCTCTGGGCTATCATAACTCAAGAAAACAGAGTATTTTTCCCTTTTAATCTAGGTGGCAAAGCTAACAATTTACAGTATGATTGAATTGCTTTTCATTTTTTAAAAACAAATCTTAATAATTGACTTCTTTCAATTTGAAAAGACATTACTCTGAATATCGAGTATGCGCTTTTTGATGAAAAAATAAGTAAGGCTGTTTAATACTGTAAATGCATTTGCTATGTATCAGCAGCACTCACATTAACCCAGCAGACTGAAACGGCTCCATCCATTGACTCAATGAGCCATGAAATAAAAATATTCTTTCCATAAGCTTTGGCACGCTGGACCTCAGTGGACTGACGCTCCCATGATGAGTTATCAAGCAAATGATACTCTGATAAGACCTTTTTGTGGACCCTGACATGACAGATTTACAGTACCAAAGAAATAGAATGAAGACTCATTTTACCAGGGCTCTTCAGTTTAAGGTACATTTGATAGTTAAAGTAGTTCTATTTAGAGGTTGTTTCAGTGCTGTCCAAGCTTCACATGAAATTTTCAGAAATGCTTTTTTTTTTTTTTTTTTTTAACTGATTTTAAGTAGATGTTTGGGGGACAGACATATTCCTATTGTTGATTGCAAATGGCTAGAGCATATTTTACATGCCCCACCCTTCTGTCAGCTAGTAGTTACTGCCTGCAGGACTAGTGTGCAGCCAGGGAATGGATTGAATGAGTCCTATTCACACTCTGGTGTATGGTTGTCTCAATCAAAACTGCAGGTAAGGTGGTTTGAGTGGCTGACATTGCACTGTAGGATTAGGGAGTCATGTCTGTCCCACCCTTCTTGTCCAAACCCTGGCAGTGATAGTCCTCAGCTTCTGCAGGGGGCTTTTCTATGTGCCCTAGAAATGAAAAGTCAAATGTACACTGACTTATGAAAATATTATCTTGAGATTTATTCTTATGCACACCTAAACCTCCAAACACTTAAGTCAGTTGTACCTCTGCTTCCTTTCTTGCTCTTGCTCCCTTGGCTGCAGTGCTAGCCTGTCTGAGGGTAGAAATACAAATTTGCTAGCACAAAAAGTGTATGTAAATAATACAGAAAATTGTGCTTGATGCTAAGTACGTTTTACTGTGGATGCCAAGCATTTTTCAACCAACACAGAGCATGACATTAATTCATGAAGGCAGGTGAATCTTGCTTGCCTGAAAGATTAATCCTTGCCCACTCCTTGCACGGTTCCAGTCACTCTGGGCCATTCTCAAACCACTCACTACAATGGACTTAGGCACCTGTAACTATCCAAATTCAAGGAATTTGTGAAAGCTGTGGATAGCCTGCTGCACCTGGTTAGTCAATGCAGAAAAGCTAAATTAGGCACTCTGGAGGGTCTGCATGCTCCATCTTTCTAAAGGTCTCTAGGTGACCTGGAATTTTTCCGGAATCATGACATACAACTATGTTGCCAAAGGCTTTTACTGACATACTTTTCCCATGGCTCTGGTTGTGTTTGTTATTCCTTGTTCTTTCACTCCTATTGGGAAGGGTAAGGAGAGTATATATGTTAGTTACAAAGCTTTCCAGTTCTTTCTGCCCTCCAGATAGGGTAGATGCTGTCGACTGTAACATAAAATTCATCCAAAGAATTTCATTTGAAAGGCAGGAGATCCCTGGAGACACCAAATCTTTCAAAATGAGATTTTCATGTTTCAGCTTCATAATTGCAGGTTGTAGACTGATAGGTTAGAAAAGATTATAGGCTAGATGAGGCACTCGCTGCTGCACTGCGATCCTTACCAGGTGTTCAAAATACATTTAAAGTTGCTAGCAGGTATAAGAGCAAAAGTCCATTTGGACTTGCTTGTTGTCACCTTCAGTCACTTTCAACTAGTTTCATTTAGATGGGACTGTCTGTTAGGATCATGCTGACAAAGCCACATGACCAGTCCTTGTGATCCCCAAAAGGAGCTGCTAGGGCAGAGAACTCTTCCCACTCTCTCCAACGTCTTTTTCTGCTACTTTGCATTTTGATGTCAATTGTACCATGTGCAGCCAGGCTTGTATCGAGTCTTTCTGTGCACCTAAGACAGCGATAAGGCACCTCAACGAGCTCTTACATTGCACATACACATGCTGGCCCAGCCTGCAGGTGACTGTTCCCACCCACTGCCCAAGGAGCATGAGTGATCTAGAGCTGTGGAGCTCATCTGACCCCTGAAAAAACGTAAAAGTAAAAATCAGTCTCTACATAGACTCTTGCTACTTGCTTTATATATTTTTGAAAAATAATATATAATTTCGACAACTGTATGTTTCCCAAGGGCAAAATCTTTTTAATCCAGATATGGTCATGATGTGAAATACTGCAGGAAGCTGGCCATCAAAGATAATCAAGCTGTATGTTTTTGTGTTAGTGGATACAGCAGGAAAGTGGCCATTCCTACATATGCCTGCTGCTAACCTTCTGCCCTGGGGAATAGTTTTTTATAATTAGGTCAAAAAAGAAAAGAGATCTCACTATTTCCTTGTCAATAAACAAGTCAGAGAACTTTTCAAAAGGATGTTGTGATTATGATGGTTTTGCTGTGAGCCAAATTTATCTATACATAGTTAAAAATAATAAAAAATTTCATGAGACAGATCAGATAAGTATCTCTAGAGAGAGATGAGTCTTGATTGCTAACTTCTCCCCAGTGTCTTCGTACCCATGGAGGCTACAGCTTTATAAAATGAAAAGTAGCAGATAAAGAGTCTGCTTGCTGTGGAGATTGGAGATTATTTTATTAATTTAAATATTATAATGTCTTAAATTTTATCTGCTATAAATTGAATGAATCAAACCATGATGCACTGAAGTATTAATAAGGTTTCAATTAAACTTTGTCAAAGTGTTCTTACTCAGTTATTCTTTCCACTACCAGCTAGAAGGAACCCCTTCTACAATACAGCTGTAAATGTTGGACCTGAATTGCCACATGATAATGTGATGATAACATAATGCATATTCTACAAAAATAACTGTAATTATGTATTTGTATGAGACATGGCTCCTCTAATATTATACAACTTTAAATCTTTATTTATATGGAGGTTATTTCTTAGCATTCATATTATTCTAAAAGTAATTTGTATTTAATATCACACTGTGTCTGCTTTTGATTATATTTTATAATAAGATGCAGCAGGATTAGTTATCAGATGATGCTTAATTTACATAATGAGCTAATTGAATCTTCTGAATTTGGAAGCAATCATCCCAGAACCTTGTTTTTGAAAAAACATAGTTCCAAGTACCAGGGACAAACACCATGCAAAGGGCAGTATTTCCTGGAATGTGGGGCAATTCAAAGTAGTATTTATCAGACACCTTCTTTGGTAGGTTCATATGTCAGTTTTGAAAGAAATCAAATATTTGATAGATGGCAGATAGTGGTAACACATTGCAGAATATCTGGTGATCATCAAAAAGTTCAGCTTTCCTGAACTCTTGCTATATAACCAAACCATGTTCCTAATTTCAAAGTAGACTCCGTGTCTGTTTGTGAAGTATATTTTATATTTATTTATATGTATACATATACACATATATGCGTATGTGTATATTAAAAAAGGTATTTATATGCATATTACATATATTGTCTGTATACATTAAATTTCTCAAAGTGTATAATTAGCAACACTGAAAATTCTTATACAGTGATTTCTCTGATGTATAATAGCTGATTTTTAGACCCTGAGAATTTTCCACCTCTCTCCCTGAAGTCTTGAGCAATAGTTTCTTATTTAAATTGTGTGGAGGATCATCTGCCCTAATGTGTATGAACAGCACCATTCCCATGCATACTCCTCTTGCTAATCTCAGGGACTTAGATCAGTGATTTCTACAGAAGAAAATCACTAAGGGTTTAGGGAGGAATCAGACTTCACTGCCATTTCCCCTGTATTGGTATCTCAAGATTTCCTTCTCAGACTGTTTGTATAATAGAATGGGCAAAGGGTTTATTCTCCTGACTCACATCCCTCAGATCCCCTTAAGTTTTTATTGAAATACTGTCTCTCTTACTCTGTAATATCTCTAGTCACTGACGTAACCTGACAGAACCAGATTTCTGCTAAAAACAGTGAAAAGTACAGCTAGTGAATGCTCCCTTCTGAAAATCAAACCCCTGACTATGCAAGGTGATTCAAAAGTTGTAATCTTGTGGTTAGTGCACTGCATTAGGATTTGGAAAACTGAATTTCACTGGTCGCTCTGAGGTCCTTTGAAAATAACTTTGGGTCAGACCCTTAAATGCATATGAGTCTGTTTTTTGCTAACGCTTGTGGAGTTTATGGATTCAAGATGCTGAATCTCGGTATCATCTAGGTTTTTTTTCTTTGATGTTGTTGTTCTCCAGTAAATAAGAATAATGGAAGGCTATTCTGTTAGAAATAATTCTGCTGCTACCCTTGCAGAGGTGTTATGACCAGTAGTATGGTCAAATAAGATAGACTAACAGAGACCAAATCAATCTGGGGAGGATACAAGTGCAAGTAGCTGTTAGGTGATGTTGTCTTTGGTTGAGAGCATAACAAACCTTAGCAGCTGAATTTGATAGGTTTTATTTAAATATGTGTAAGACAAGAAAAAGTTGGTTGAAATGGGACTCCTTATGTTCAGTTTTATTTCAAAACAGATAATATGTTTTAAGCAGCAGACCCCTAAAGAGAGTGCTGTCACATTGCTCAGTGTGTATATTTTACAAAGTTGCAGGTTTGCAAGATAAGGGACTGGATAGAAAATTACACAAAAACAGGAATGCCCTTCAAATAAACATCTAGGGCTGTTTTCTGGAAATAGGCCTTTATCAGAAATGTTTTCTGTTTTTGAGTGTTTTTGGGTTCTAGCAGTAGATGGCTACCAGGTCAACTGAGCAATCTTGTGCAGCATTCAGAACATCTCATGAGTGTCTAAGTTAGGCAGCTTGACCAGGTTTCTCTGTTGAATGACAGGGAGCAAAACTCTCTGTAATTATTTTGAATTTCTCAAGATTTTCACTTTAATTTAGAAGCCAGCACTATCATGATTATGAGTTAAGAGTGTCCCACGCAGCTGATGTGTATGTTTAAAGATTTCCAATTGGACAGAAGGTCGCCTTGACATTTTTTTAAAAGGTCTCTGGCACAATCTATTCCTCTCCAGAACAATATGATGGTAGAAGAGCTTTGGAAATTTTAAATGTCAAACTAGCTTGAAGAGTTTATTATCCAAACTGAAGTTACAAACTTCTGTGTATTCGTTAGCGTTTCGTAGCTGTTTAAGTGTTTAGTCATCCAATGTTTGAATTAAGGATTTTTTGTCAGAGCAGAAGCTTGCAGTCTGGCAACACGGTCTGGAGGAAGCGAGGCATGACTGAAATGCTGGCAGACAGATTATTGGCTGGTGTTGTGCAGAAGGAAGTCTCTAAACTAAGAGCCCTCAATCAATTGAGACAGCCTGTATGCAGCTGGGACTGGGAGACTGAAAGCTTTGGAACCACAGCTGGTGGTGGGAGTTAGAGCTTAAAAGCTACAGCTAAAGATTTCTTTACTCAGACCGTGGATTTTTGATCCTGAGATGCAGCAGCCAAAATAAATCCTAGAATGTTTAGTCAGCTCATGATTACATGCCTCCTGGATATCTGAATCCTATCTGTAGGAATCAGCTGATGGTAGTGGATATTCTATGGCCTCTCTGTGGGATATAAACCAGAGTGCCCTCAAATGACTTGCTTGAATCCCCTCCAAAACAGGAGCAGAGTATTGGCCATGTCAGCATTTGCCTGCTGATCTCTTAACAACTTTTGAAGGGATGCTGAAAGTAGTTCTACCTCACTCACAAAAGAAATGGAGGCCTGGGGAAATCCTTTTCTTGTTTGGTGTCATGACTTACTAGGAAGGCATTTGGGAGGACGGTGAGTGAAGGACACTGCAAGAACTTTAGGCCAAGCCAGTGTTGTAGAAATCAAGGTTTTGGATACACCGCGTAAAAGGACATAATGGCAATTTGTACAGATAAGCGATTCCATCGTCTAGGTTTCGGTGGTGATGGTAGATAGATGGGCCAGTGGATGCAGCAACCACTGCAAATTTCACGGCCAATCTCTGGAAAGTTTGCTTGTCCTTGTGGCGGTTTTGAATCATTTTATATGTCTGTTACTATAGCTGAGATGGGGCTTAGATATATAAACAAGTTACCCTGGTTTAAAAAACTGCAGTGAATCAGCTGTCTTAAACAACCATGAGCTTGCTATCAATCTGCAGGAATTACAGCGACTGCGCTTTAACCTCATCCTTCTCTATGAAGATTAAACTGCTTCTCCTTACCTTGCATGTGATACTCTGGGGAGGTGGACCATGGAGTGCCCTGTCTTGGGCGATGCTGACCTCAGTAAGTGATTCTGTGATCAAGTAGCAAGTGCCTATTACACTGTTAGTCCCAACACAAACCAAAAAGTAAAATATCCTTTAGCTTCAAACCCACAAACTGTTGCTGGTGACCTCCTACTCTCAGACGGTTCATTTATTTGGAAATGGTTGTATTTTACCACTATGAAATTTTTATGTAAAGAGGTGGTCCTCTGCTTATAATTGTATTAATGCTGAATTATTTCGCTCAAAATATCTTAGAGTTAAGCAGTCCATAAACTATAAGTACATTTTTCAAACTGATCCTTCAACACAGAACAGCACATCTGTGGAACACTCATGCTGCAATGCAAACCTCTCTGCAGGCAAGTAATGGCACAACCACTTGGACGGATGTGTCTTTCCAGACATGCTGAAGAACTAACATGCAGGAAATTAAACAATGAATACAAACAGAATGCAGTCTTTCACATCGTTAGTAATAGATACTTTCTGTTTTGCAATTTTAGTCAGATTGTGAATCTGCATAATTAGGAAGGCATTTGCACAGTTATGAAGTAACCAGAATAAATTAGGTGAAGAAACAAGAATGCAGAAGCAACAATCTTGATTTAAATAATATTCCTGCTCATAGATTGGTTAATTTACTGTGGTAAATTATGTGATGAACTTATACTGGTTTCTTATGTACTAGAAATTTTTCTTCTGGGGTTTGTTAAATGTTTGTGTATTGCCATCCTGCAGCAAACAGGAATATTTAAGAATATGGTGTGGCACTGTCGTCTTTCCAGTTACTACAATTTATCATTTATATTGCAGTAAGATCTACTGCCTGCCCAATGATAAAGATGTACAGAATGTTTCATGTCCAACCTCTAACTAAAATATAGAAGCCAGGGAGACTCTCCAATTATATGAAAAATGAAATGTTTTGTGGCAAATAAGATTTTGTAACCACTTATTTTTGTTCATCACCAGCCTTCATTCCTTGGAAAACAAACTATGTTGCTTTCAACTTGCAAAAAAAGCATAGACAACCCATGCTGTGACAGGTTGTATCAGAAAGTTGCACTCAGGCTGGCTCAATGTCTTCAATAATCAGTAGCACTCTCAGTTTACTCCATGGTGAGATATGATCAGTTTTGTTGAGTTTGAACGTTTAATTATTTTTTTTTATTGTTGTTATTGTTTGTTTCTGGGCTTGGACTCTGTAGATTTATATATGTGTCCCTGAGTCAGTCATTCCTGCTGCCCAGGCTGTGTAAGAATAGCAGTAGAAGTTGTAGGAATAGCAGTAAAGGTTGTTTTCCTACATTAGAAAAAAATCTCTGTGGCACAAGAACTTTGTTCGTGTGGGTGGTCATGGTGCTGAGCAGACCCAGGGCGAACCGGGAGAAACTTAATTATCCTTGTTTGGTTTTGGCATGCTCTTTGTGCTTTTGACAAGCTTTTTTGGTGTGTCCGTCCCCCCCCCCCCCCCCCCCCCCGTCCCCCCTGTTCTTGCATTTTAGGCATGTTTTATTGGCATTTTTGGTGTGATTTTTGGCTTCTTTGAATTTTTTGAGTGTTGTGGGGTTTTGTTTTTTTAGTTTTGTGAGGTTCTTTTGCATTCGTAGTGTGATTCTTTTGCAATATGGCCTTTTTTTTTTTTTGTATTGTGGCACACTTCTTGCATCACGGTGCTTTCTTGGGTATTTTTGATGCTTTCTTTGCATTTTGGTGCATTGTTTTCTTGATTTTTAATTGAGTTTGTAATTTTGCACTTTTTTTAAACTGTTTTGGTGTGCTTTCTAGTGTGTCTTTTGATCTGTTTTTGGTGGTTTTGCAGGTTATATGCATTCTTTCTTATTTTATCTTCCTTTTTTTTCACCACCCACCCCCCCACACCTCATTTTGGGGCTTTTTGCTCTTTTGTGGGAATTTTTGAGAACTAAAGCGCGCTCTGCTGGACTCAAAGAAATCTCGTCTCTCTGGTTCTCAGAAGAGCTCTTTCCTCTCTCCCCTCTACCAGTCACAGTGTCCTGTCTGAGAGGATGCCTAAAATGCTTGAAAAAAACGCTGTGTAGTGTCTGAAATGGTCACACTCTGGGTTATTAACACTTTTGGCGTGAAGTTTCTCAAGCCACATGAGGAGTTTTATCCTTGGAAATGCATCTGCTTTAAATGTTTCTCTCATTCCACTGGTAACAGAGGAGACGTGCTGGTGTGCTCTCGTACATGGTATCTATTTGACTGGGGCTCCCTGGGATTGTGTGCAATTTCTGTGGCAATCTGGGTTTTACTGAAAAGTTTGGTCTATCACACTGGTAATAGCTTTTATAATTTGTGCTGCAGGAATGCCCAGAGGGTCATAGTCTGACTGGGGACTCTCTGTGCCAGGCACTGCTTAGACATCATGTAGCTACATTTACAATTAAATTAAACTAGCTAAAAATGTGAGCCTCTCTTGCATGCACAGCAGGAGAGAAGGTAACTCCAAAGCCAGCTAGGATTACCCATTTTACCCATCAACTCAATTTTCTGTATCAAAATAGCAGTGCTCCCAAGAGAAGCACATCTCAGGACCCCAGGTAGGGGTGACATGGTTACTTGAATTTGTAGTTAAAGCAGCACAGCAGTGAAATGCTTTAGGACCACAACCTGAGGGCCTGACTTTAAATGTAAACATGCCCAGGAAAGAGGTGGCCCAGGATATTGGAAATCCATATAGACACAATGGAAAAATGGAAGTAGTGGTTTCTCTCTTGGATATGGAAGAGCAGTGAGAGTCAGCAGGCTGTGTTTGCAAAAGAAATGTGTGCCAGAAGTGGGAGGCCAGCAGCCCAGACCCTCAGCCAGATTCACCTTTTCCACGGTATATCTACGTTATCCCTGGTGGCTGATGTGCATGTAGCCATCAGTGCAGTCCTGAGCAAGCTGCAAGCTGAGGTCCTGTGAGCAGCCTGGCTGGTTCTTGCGGCGCTTTGCCCCAAACCAGGGCAAGGAGGGTAAAACCTCAGCACCGAGGGGCTCCAGTTCCAAATATGCTCAGTGGCAGCCACTTCCCATGTGCATTTTTCACTGCTGACAGGTCATTACTGTCAGTAAGAAAAACTATCCTGTAATTCCTTCTGAGTATGCAGGCTTGACTGTCACATAGAGGAATTGAGACTTTGATGGACTAAAGGGACCATTAACTGCAGCCTACATCCAAGCAGCATTTCCACTGAAACTACTGGGACAACAGAATGCAGCCAGTGTTTCCAAACCTTAATTAAATGCCCAATGAACTAGAACAACAAAATAGCAGCTAAAGATGATGCAGATTTATTTTCTTTTTTTGTTTTGGGTTTAATCAGTAGCTATCTAAATGACGGATAGGAACTGTAATTCCATAAATGCATTGGTAACTAAATGACAACATGAGACTTTCTGTTACAGAACAGTTGTCTACAAAAATTCATCCATGTTTTCACTGATTGTTTTGGATAGAAAAATGAACACATTAATAATGCTGAAATCATAGTTAGAATCATTTATGGCCCACTGAGTTTTACCACCGGGTGTTGCATTCATGCCCTAGCAATTTATTTAATAATGTTTTCCCACCTTGGAACATACTGTATTATCCCAAATCATCTGTTTGAAATGGTTGTTTCAATTGCTTAGTTGGCTCTTGCTAGTGTAATTTAACATTTTCATTAGCTCAGTAAAAGAGAGACTTTAAGGTCTTTTATGTTTCAAAGGCATAATGTGTGTCATGGTGGGAATCAGGTAGGAATTACTATTGTTTAATGAATGCTTTATGGATCCTGTAAAGTAATTATATAATGTAATTAAATTATTTGAAATTCAGTTTCTAACTTTGTTTCCTGAATAGACTTAACCAAAAATAAGTTATTCCCCACCCAAAGATCAAATTAAGTCCTCTGTAGACAGATTAGAGAATATGTCATTTGAATATAGGTATCTTGGGACTTCATGGGGAAGAAAAACAATGAGATCCCTTGTTTTGATCTAGTCTCTGTTTGACGGCTTGTGTTCAGCATGGGAAAGTCACATAATTGCTATCAACTACTCACTGAATTAGCTTATTTAAAATCTTTTTTCAATAAATATATTATACAGCTATTAATAGACTTGTAGGTGAAACAATACTGGTGCTCATTGTCTCAATGGGAGTTTCCATTTACCACAGTAATGCCTAAAAATCCTCCTTCAGAAAATACAGCACATAGAAGGATTCAAATATAAACCAAATATTTGCAGGCCCTGATCAATTAATTCTTACTTAGGGAAACTGACTTGGAACTCAGTGAACGCATTATCAATGTAGCAGGTGTGCTTTGGACATTTCTGGCACTTTTTTTCTCTCTCTTTTTGGAAGAATCCAAGCTGAAACTTCACAAATGCAAAAATTTCCAATCCTTTTGTTCAGTCATCTGGGGAAATAAGTGCATTATTTCTATCTTGGATTAAGTAAGAGTTTTCTTCTGTTAGCTAGCAGGCCTTGCCAAGGACATCAGTTTTCTTTTGCAGTAACTTCATTATGGTTCCTTAGAGGACCCCATTCTGGCACGGACCGCAGCCCAAGACCCAGCAGATCACATGTATCACTGGACCTCTGTACTGGTTCTGTGAGTGTCATAAATGGGTATAAAAATTAGCCAGCTTTCCAAATCTGGAGACAGAACTAAAAATATGTTCCAATATTTGAAATTCTCCTTCTTTTTCTGCATAGAAATAAGATTCAGCTCTGAGTCTTCAGTGTGAAAATCTTCTGGACCTGAAATCTTGGTTCAGGTCCATCTCTCACTGTGCTTAGCAGTAAATAAAAAGCTTTTCATGGCTGATTTAAACAGTTAGGAGGGCTGAGCCAGTAGCTAAATAGTCAAGGTCTGAGTATATCACAAAATGTCAGGGAATGAACTGTACTTCTGAAGGAGGGAACCAGTAGCAGTCTGTGAGGTGTTAACTAGCTATTTACTGCAATGTTTGCACCTTTACTGCAGAAAAATGAGTGCTTTAAAACCACACTTCAATATAAACAACTCTGCTTTTTTATGGAAAATTAAATAATCACGTTTTAAAGGAAGATGGTTTATTTCTTTTTTTGTTGTTTTTTTTTTTCTTTCCTGTATGAGTTTTAAGTAGGCAGCCCAAATGAATTTATTCTCTAATTCAAGTTTTAAAAATGTGACTGTGTTTAAGATGGACCATAAGAGAATGCAACCTGCCAGCTTAATTAAGTTTCTGGAATGCCTCTGGGCAAAATTAATATATGTGGATGAAAGCCAAAATCAGCCTGACTGAACAGATTTTAGCTAGCACACAACTCTGAGAAACACAGGGACCTTAAAGGACCCAGCCTAGCAATATTAATTACAGTGGTTAGAGAACTGTCTATCCTTTCTGTGGGTGCCAATCTGCATTTATTGTTGTTTATTTCCAAGCCAGTATGGTTATCAGAACAATCTTAGAGTTAAATTACAAATTAGAAAATGATTTGCCATCATTTTCTGCTTCAAACACTTAATAAACAACAGCTGATGAAAATAGAAAGCTAGACTTACTCAAATTGCCTGAGTGTGAAACTGAATTAGTTCATAATGCAATAAAGGCCTCTGATATTAATGTCCTTTATGAACATGGACTCTTAACTTGACCTTTATCTCTTCCTAGAAGATGGTCTCTGAATTAAATGCATTCTTATTCTTGTCACCAGACACTGTTCTAGAACACCTGGAGTCTTTAGCAGTGCTTCACATAGGCTGCATCCACTTCCCGTGGAGAGAAGAAAACTTAACTCATCGTGTCCTGCTATTTGATTCCCTAATTCTTCATGTCCCTGCCTTGCCGTGGTAATAGCTCTGCTGCAGTCCTGTGTACTCCAGTGCTTTATTTTGCAACACTGGAGATAAGGTGGCAAATATAGACTTTTTTTAGCTCAGCAAAATTAGGGAACTCATCCTGATGTCTTTACTGAAACACAGCTCCCATTGCCTGCAAAGGAAAGTTTGCCCAAGAAAGAAGGCCACCATCAGACCATTAGAGGAAAGTTCTCACATATCTCTCTGTTGCATATTTCCAACTTATGTTGTTGATCAGCTCTGGTGAGCAACCACGGGAGGTTCACGTACGGAAAATACAAGATTGCACTGCATTATATGCACATGGTAGTAATTATAGAGAAGCTGATTAACTGATGTAAATGCAGAACAGAGACATTCTTCCACTTGAAGGAAGGCAAACACTGCCGATCTCTCCTGTTCTGTGAAAAGAGCTTCCACAAAAAAAAATCTGCCTCTCTATATAAAGTGGCTTAGGGATGCCCTGAATCTGTGCACTGCAGAGGCTGCTTTCATCAAGCCTGTCCTGGAAAGGTGAAGAGGTCTTTGTGGGTAAGACCCCCCGGCATTTCCCCAGAGTATTTTTGGTGATGAAGGACCTTTATCTGAGAAAATTACCCTTAGAAAACATCCTGGAACCAGAAATTTTGTCATCTTCTGCTTTTCCTTTGCATTGTGTTACTAGTGAGAACTTGGTATTTATCAAGTTGAAGAAACGAACTGATTCACTCAATTTTCTTCCATCATTGGTAGTTTGCGAGCTTTAAAGGGTAACCACTGACTAAAGGCCTATTCCTGACAACCCTGTCCTGTCACCCAGCAGTGGCAAAGGCTCGTCCGACTGAACCGGGTAGCTCTAAAAGCAGGAGAAACACTGGAGCCTGCTTTTCCATGCATTATGGTGCTTGTTTGGATTTTCTAATATGTAAGGAACAGGGTCTTGAGCGCTCACAATCTGGCAAATACTTACAATAAAATCACAAATATTTATTTCCTTTCCTTACAATGTTATGCTGAAAGTATGGGTCCAGTTGACCACTATGACAGCTCAACAAATTTAGTGACGCCAACTTGTTCTGCGACTGGCATAGTGAAATTTTGGTCAGATTCATAGCTAAACACTAAAAAGATTTCGAACAGGTTTTGGAGCAACAAAGGTATATATTTTCTCCTTTCAAAGCCTTGTATCACCTTTGGAGTACAAAAATAATACTTGCACATCATGTCAGATCCCTCTCACTTTTTCTGGGCTTTAGTGTGTCAACTGTTATAAATTGTACAGGAAAGATACCTGTTTACCAAAGAAGTCTGTAACAAAACTGCTACTGATTTCAAAAGGAAAGTCCTCTCCCTAGGCTCAGATCAAGAAAGCTATGGTAGCATATTGTGTACAAAATCTACAAATACATAAACAAATATATAAACACAAATATAAAATACATGACATTATATAATAATGTTAAAAATGAGAGTCTGTTATTTTTATCTCATAATTTCTAATCACATTTCATTAAGAGTAATGGCACCTTATTTCCCTTGTGCTCATGTCACAGCTGGTTTTAAATCATGTCTGTTATGTAGCCTGACAATTTTCCATGCAATTACCTTTCAGGAATTAGTTTAACTGAGTAAAATACTATTAGCAAAATAGGCATTGGTCTATCTAGAATTAAATTGAAAATGCAGTCTAAATCTGGTTATTTAGATGCTTTGCTCATGATCTGAGAGTATTTTAAAACTAGAAAGAATTTTGAACTTGGATTTTACTCAGTATACTATAGTTTTGAAGTTCTTGATTAGTGAAGGTTATATGTAGAGTTTCATAAAAGCATGCATAAAAATATGTAACCTCAAGACAGATGAACAAATTAATTTAGACAAAATGGAACAATTTATCCCTGGGGTAACTGCATGGAAGTTGGTGGCAGTAAGCCAGACACTGATTTGGACCATTGAATTTTGTATCGTTCACTTAGAAGTTATTTCCAGTTGGAGCTGGTTTAGTCCAGGTCGGCTGTGTTGAAGCTCATTTGGGAGAACTGCGTCCGCAGATTTTGAGGGTCATAGTCTGCAATTCAACTCCAGTAATGTTCAGGATTACAGCTTTTGCATGGGAGATTTTACTAACTGGTTGAGACAGCTCCACTGTTCTTAATCCTTGTGAATATAAATGGATATAAATATTGGGGAATACATTCTGCAGAGAGAAATAAGCTTCAGGCACAACAGACAGTTATAAAATATTAGCTGTCTTCGTAGGCAAAATGTTCCTCATTTTTTACATACACTGTTTGTGGCTGTTCCAGCTTCCTTTGAAGTCCGTTTTGCTTTTGATTTAAATGGGAACTCTATGGGGCACAGACAATTTTAGTCATCACTTTTTCACATTTTCACTGCTTCATTCTAACAACTCAGAGCTTCCAATGCTGATATCAGTGGCTTTGAGAGAGCCATGTAACTTTCCTGCATCTATCCATCTCTTCATGCTGACAGCTGCTTGGAAACTATGTCCAGGTTCAGAAACTTATATTCAGTTTGGTGCATCTTTTTAATAGTACGTGTCTGAAAGTTCTGAATTTTACAAAAAGTTTAGATTCACTGCTGTATTTTCAGCCCCAGTAGACTGGACAGATGACATTCAGAAAAGCCAGACACTATTCTAAATGCAGTTCTGAGGTGATGATAGAGCTCATATTGTTTCTCTGCAAAGCACGGTTGTTAGTACTGTATCAGAAAAGATTTAATATCACTTAATGTTTGTAAAGTGCTTTGAAGGTGAAAGGCATTATACAAACGATACATTATCATTATTTATAATAATACTACAATATGCCTCAAGAAATGATCATGGAAGCTAATGAGAAATTAATTTTCTCTGGGTTGTTGTTTTTTTTTTTCCAACATTACATAAAAGTTAATAGAAAATTACAGTCTTGCTTTTGGAGTCTAACATAATGATTCAAAAGACCTATATGAAGGACATGTTTCTCCCTTTGGAGAATCTCATAAGAAACTGTACTAGAAAATCTTGAGGATCTTACAAGTTTAAATTCTGTTAAATTCTGCAGGGCTTTTTTTTTTTTTAAATAATTTTGCAATACATTTAATAAGAAATTATTAATCCAGGAAACTGTTTTTCATGTGCTTTGCAAAACTGTCAATCAAAAAATTAAAGGCTTCTTATACTCTACAGGAAAAAAAGTAGCATTTGAAATCAGATTTCTAAAGAGAAAAAAGAAATTTCATTTTACCTTTGTGTTCTAGCACACCAAGAGCTGTTGCAATGTGTTTAAATGCATTTACGTGGGGTTAGTTAACATAACTTCATTGCAGAACCTTTGATACCAATGGACCTAGAAGAAATTTTACTAATCAGCATTCTCACCAATTTCCATGAAGCATAAATCCAAATATGTCAGTTTTATTTGTATGCTGTGGTCTCCATTTTCCTGTCTTCCCGTTCTGTATCTCTGTCTCTATTTTTTGATTCCTTGCCTGTATTTCTCCACTTCTCCTACTTGTTAATAAGAAAATATTTTACTGAAAAACTCTAATATTACAGCCATACTTTATTACTTCTGGAAGAAATATTTAGGGAAATAAAATAACATGTGGAAGTTATGAAATGAGAAAAGTGAGAATGTCTGTTTTAGCAAAGTTCTGTTTTCAGAACTGATTTACTGTTGGTTTTCTCTGACAGCCCTTGCTTCTTTAACCAAAACAATCCCAAATTACATTTGAAATTCAAGGAGTTGGCTGAGTAGAATTAGGAGGAACTACTTTACATTTCTTATGAAGTTAAGAGGGAGTGTTAAGGAATACTTAATTAATTTCAGTCCTTTGTGAAAAGTCATCAGCCTTGAGACTATTGGTGCAGCAAAGAATCTGAGAAGTACAAATACTCAGAATACTCTGTGGAGAGTTTATATGCATATTGCTCTGTCTGGTTTTATGGATATGTGGTGATCTATTGATACTTTTTTGTCCAGCTTCACAGTAATTGAACTTTACCCTACTACCTCCCTCCCCAGAGCTGTGGTGCTAGCAGTCAGCTCCCAAGGGCCTGAGATACATGAAAAAAGAAAACAAAAATAGCCAAAGCAGCTTTCACTTAGATAAGAATAAGCTTTTAGAAATAAGGAAGGTGTTGTAGAATTTACAGATTAACTAATCCAGGGATTTGCCAGTCACTACAAAGAACCCTGTCTCCAAAAGGGAAGAATGAGACTGTCATGCTGCATTTCAAAAGGCAGCTTAGCAGTAATGGAGTCTGAATGAAAACCACGAGATGTGGTAGAAGCAGAGATCTGACGGGACTGTGGAAAAGTGTGGGTTGTATTGCTGCTCATACAAGGCAACATCTGCTTGTGATAGAATGAGACAATATGAGTGTACCTTCTAAAACTAGAAAGCAGGAAGGATGTCCATATTCTCCTCTGGGTCTGGAATAGTCCTTGGGAGACAAAGGTCCTGTGCAGTGATGAGGTGGGACTGCTTTCTGAACAGGCAGTTGGCTGTGGAGTCTGTGTGCCAGATGAAGCAGAGTAGCACTGGATGGCTCTGTGTTGAGAAAGACACTGTGTGCCAGAAGGCGCTCAGGGGTAGAGACCAGAAAGGAGGTGGAAGTGGTGCCATGAGGATTTGGAAGGAGCCTTAGAATCATAGAACCATTTAGGTTAGAAAAGACCTTTAAGATCATCACGTCCAACCATTAACCAAGGACTACCATGTCCACCACTAAATCATGTCCCTAAACACCACATCCACATGTTTTTTAAACACTCCAGGGATGGGGATTCCATCACTGTTCCAATGGTTCACCAGCCTTTCAGTGAGGAAAGTTTTCCCAACATCCAATCTACCCCCCCACCCCCCACCCCTGGCGTAGCTTGAGGTAGTTCACTCTTGTTCTACCACTTGTTACATGGAAGAAGAGACTGACCCCCACCTGCCTACAACCTCGTTTCAGGTAGTTGTAGAGAGCAGCCAGTTTCTCCAGGAGATACTGTGGGAGATGGTGCCAAAGGCTTTACTAAGGTCCAGACAGACAACATCCACAGCCTTCCTTCATCTGCTAGGCTGGTCACCCTGTCACAGAAGGAGATGTGGTTTGTCAAGCAGGACCTATTTTCCATAACCCTGTGCTGGCTGGGCCTGATCGCCTGGCTGTCCTGCACGTGCCGTGTGATGGCACTCGGGATGATCTACACCATCTTGTAGATGGGTGCCACATTGGCTAACCTCCAGTCTGCGGGAACATCCCCAGTTAACCAGGGCTGTGGATAAATGATAAAGAGCTGCATAGCTCTGCCGAGGGGAGCAGCTTGCGGGAAGCACCCTTGCGCAGGGCATACCCTCCTTTGCCTTTTCTCTGTGTGCAGGGCAGTACGGAGGAAAGAAACTCCTCTGAATGCTGAGCGAAATGAGAATATGAAATAACATTATTAAGAAAAATAATAATGCTAAGCCTAAATGCAACACATTTGAGATGGATTTGGGATTCTTTATATCCCCATTCTCCCACATGGGGTCAGTTTCCAGCTGGGATGTGCTGACCAAGGAGCCTGAGCTGCAGAGGGGAAGGGTGTACCTATCATGTCGTAGTCAAGGGACCTATGACAGCATTTGCAGAATGGAAGTATTTGGCTTTTAGCAGCAATGCCTCTTCCTATATATATCCATTTTCTTATTGTTTATTTTTCCAAGTAACCCAACATTTCTGTGGGATGTTCCAACAAAAAATGTTTTCCTAATTTTTGTCAAAATATGCTACTCAAAGTCATTGGTTCTGACCAGTCAAAACTATCGCATTCCCTCATCTTTTCCTAGTTCAGGCCAGCAGGCAGATAAAATTCCTCATATAATTAAAATTCGAGGAAATATAAACATTTTTTTAGAGAAACAGCTCTTCAGCCTGTGCTTCCTTTATTATTTTACTTTAATTTAAAGTTATTATTTTGTTTATAGCATATTTCTACAAATCCTTCAGTCTTATTTCATCTGTTGACTGTGTAATTTCTGAAAGTCTCTCACATGCAAATAATGTAATGAGTGGAAGACAAAACTTGACTTGTACCATTGTTGGAAGGGCTTGTCAGTCAAGAATTCTTGTTCCTTTTTCCAAAAAAGCTGCACTACAACAACAATTTTGTAATTTTCAACAGGGAGAGATTTGTTTTTGCAGAAGCAGCTGGGAAACCAGATGGAAAGTCTGTGTTTCTTCTTTTTTAATTTTTTTTTTTTTATTATTATTTCTCCTTGCTTTAACTAAGTTCTCTGGCATCAGAGTTAGTTCCTTTCCTCAGGAAATAGATGTGGCCGATACATACTCAGCATGAGGTTTGAACATTTCCTCATCTAAGAAATTCCTGTTGTGCTGCAGAGCTGTGAGGTCAATGTTGAGTTTGCTCACTTTTTGGAACAAGTGTATACAGCACACCCTGCAATAGCCAGCTGGTCACAAAGCGTGCATGTAGAAAACAAATGGGAGTCCAATTCTGGCTCAAGGCTGCTGTCTCTGAATTGACCTTGAATCATTTTTTCCAGAATGGGCTCCCAGTAAAAGCAGCCGTGTCCCTGACATTTACCTGAAATAAACTGATTTCTCTCTTTTAACCACTTTGTATCTTAGAAGAAGTAATTAGACTAGTTCCGTTTTGTTCCTTAAGCTCCCTAACAAAACAGAGGGAATTTCAATTTAAGAGCATGCTCTCTTTCAAAGGGTTTCCAGGGGGCGTTTTCCAGCCTCAGAATTAACACACAGTTCTGGATCCAAGCCACAATTTAAAGGTTATTTTTCTTTTTGATGGTACCAGTTAAGTCCTAAGCCTTCTATCTTTCCCTCTTTGATATGACAGTGAGAATTTGAAAAACAAAAGTGTGTGTAATACACTTCCTGACAAAGTGTACCGAAGACTGGAATACCTAATGTTTGTAGCTTTGGGTTTTTCTGGCTTTAATATTTGTGACTTGGATTTGATGAACCACTGTCTTCAGTTTTAACAAGCCGCACATGTAAATGTGCTGTTTCCTGATATGTCTCAGTACCTTTACTGTCCTCTAGCCAACTATATAATTAAAACAGAGCAAATTTGCTTCAGAATTTTAAAATTTTATAGAAGTGTAGAAAATTAAATAAGTTACTGCTTAAATAATTTTAACGCTGTTCTTCCATTCATACATTTCTGCAAGACACTCTTGTTTCCTTAATTTTAGTGGGCAAGTGACATTTCTGGTAGTCTGTTTAAGGTGTTTTCCCTGTGGAGCTCTTTATTGTACTATTTGTTGAGAGTACACGATTTTGCTGATTTTAGTTCAGCTTGTGATTGATTTTTCTGAGTGAAGTGTAGCATATCCTTTGTTCTTCATAGCAAGGGATATCTCCTATAATTTTGGAGAAATGATATTGAAGAACATCCTCATTTCACATCTGGTACTGCTATTCAGCAGGGATTTTCTTTCTGAAGATGCTCACTCTTCTTTGCTTGAGGTATCAATATTGGAAGGAAATTATTAAACTCTAATATTTATTGTATCTCAATAATTAATTATCATAATTTAAATTATTATAACCATACAAATTCACATACAACTTTGAAAGCAATATTGCCTTCTCTGGCCTTTTAACTGCTACTACTTCAAGCCATATCTCAACCCTTATAAATAATCCCAAGACCTCTTCTTTTACTAATCTGTTCTTTTCTGACATCATCATGACACTGACACAAAGTAGCTGCCTGCGCAGATGTGAGTACAGCTGTGACCATCAGAAGAGGGACCAGATGTGGTCAGATTGTTGGCTGATTTTTGTCTCTGTGAAAAGGGATTTGGAAAAATCAGCCTCTCCATTTTGTCGAGCAGTTTCTGGTTCCATCAAAAAGGTGCCATTTCTCAGTGAGTAACATAGCGTGCAGACACACACTGGCACAACTATGACAGGTACTTTGCAGAACAAGTGAGTACTTGTGATAAGCACCACCCACTGTCTGTGGAGCTCTTACATTTCCATAGGGCAGTGTCACAGGTGAGACAATACAGGAACATGTAGAAAGTCTCCAGTGTGCTGCATGTTCACACAGAGATTGATATGAGTGGCAGCACACTTTGAGCAGGCTGTGGGGCTGTCCCGCAGCTCTTGATAAACCCAGTGGCTGGTTCCTGTTAGGCTTAACCCTCAAGAGACCATTGCCCTTGGTAATTATTTCCTCACCAGAAAATGCTGCAAGAACTCATTTAAACACCATCCAGGGCAATGCCATACTCAGAGTCAGAGCACAATGTTTTTTTCTTGAATCTTACAGAACCAAATCAAAAACTGCTCATCCACTGCTGGTCAATCTTGCAACCTTGTTCACTGAAGTCTGTACTTTCTCTCCTCTCACTGAGGCCATCGGTGTTTTAACTGGCTGGAAATATGCTAGGCTTGAAGGGGTCAGTGTTGACTTTTTTTTAAAAATTTTTTTCCCCCCTGTGGAAGGTGCAGATGATAGGATATTTCTTTACCTTGGCTGATTAAAAGGGTGCAATATAGGACTTTCAGTTTCTCTGTTTGAAAGGCAGAGTGTGAAACAACAGAGATGCTGTTCTGCTAGTCAAGGCAACTTACCAAATCCCATCTGAAGATAAAGGGATTGCTGACATGTTTGAGCAGAACAATATGTCTTGGCATTGCTCCTTGACCCTTGTGTAAGAGCCAGATGGTAAATGTTCTTTTGCCAGGGTTCTATGTAGAAAACAGGCAAGTTATTTTGCTAAGGAAATGGCAGGCATGTCAGAATCAATAGACTTGGAAAGCTCACAGTATGTGCCTCCTCCTGACAGATCAAGGGAAGCTGAGGATAGCAGTGAGCTGTAACAAGGCAGTCACAGTGAGAGGTGATTCTGTTCTGCAAGCAGGGCAATTTCTTAATGACATATTACACGCTTCTGCCTTCTGTTTAATGCTTACAAGGAACTGCTAGAAAGTGGATTACAGTACTGTGCATTGCTCACCTACAGACGTCTATAGATAGTCTACAGGCTCACATGGCAAAGATAGCCCAGCATTGCTTGTATCTGGCCGTGGGGATGCATTGTAGCCTATCATACCGTATTGCTGCTGCCTACAGAACTGCTAATTGTTTCCATTATTTGTGCAGGTGTCATGGTTAGATATATGGAGAGAGATTCAGCCATACCTCTCTGAACTTGATGATTTTCATGTGCAGTCAGTGGCTCTGCTGCATGTCAGGAAGAAAGTGTCATGGGCAGCCTGGCTTATAGGAACTTCCCTCTTGTGTTGTACAACGGGAAACAGAGGAGAGCAGGAATAAAGCAAAGTGTAGAGCCAGACCTGACATTTAATATGGTCAGAGGATGCCTCTGCGCTGGGAGTTTTCTATGCTTTCTCCACTGGTGTAAACACATGACAGATCTATGTTGGCTCCAATTTGAAATTCAACCAGCTTCTTCAAAACAAATCGCACCATCCCATAAGGCAGAAGAATAATGGGTGGAATGGTTTACATGTCTGAAGAGAAATGGGAGAGTACTTAAATGTGATAAAGCATTGTGGAATGATTTAAAGGATTGTTCTGGGGTGGGAACATTTTAAATCACTTGAATCCTTATAGGATAATTAAACAGCTTAAAGGACATGGTCTTTTCAAAGTAACTGGTGTGACTACAATCCTCCATTACTGGATTTAGAAATATGTTTAAACCCATTTCTTAGCCATGAAGAACATTTTAAACAGCCAATTTAAATATGGAAGCAAATGAGGAGATATACTAGGTAGCAAACTCAGCCACGCTAGCCAGCTTTAGAAGTAAAACACAATCTTGCAAACAGGAGTGTGGAATTCATTTTAAAAGATTTACCAAATTATGAAACTAGGCAGAGGGATTTAATTAAAGTCAGAGGAGATGAGAGGTAGCTAGATTAATCTTGGAAGCTGGATTTGTTGATGAATGTAGCTCTTTTCTCTGTTCTTAGTTCATATTAATTTCTGGAACTATATTAATTTTCCATAGAGTTACACCATGTATTTCAAAGAATTCCCACTGTGTGGGATAGTTAAACATTTTTTCATTTCACCTACTTTATTTTGTGATGTATTCTATTAATGGTTTATGATCGTCACAAGACAACCATAGCAATCTCACAAGATAGCCTTACTAGTCCTTTACCTTAGATGACTCTGTTTTCAGAAAAAAAAAATATTTAAAAGCACCCACCAAATGGACAATACCAACAATCAAATATAAAAGAATGTCATCTAAAAAAAAGAAAAACAATTAATAAAAAAAGAAAAATATTCAAATAATAAATCACTCAATCACACACATATATAAAAGAAAATTCAGTCACCTCAGTGTTAAGGTACAATAAATATCAAGACTAAAACATGGCTGGGTTTAGTAGTTTTTTGGAGTCTAACCAAATCCTCAGGAATCCAGAGACAAGTTTTCTTGAAACAAGCCCTGGATGTGTCAAATGTTTAAGATTTTGCATAGATTCAAATGTCACTGTCTGCCCTTGACAATGTAATTCCATTTTCAGACTAAGGTCAAAATCTGTCCTTATTTCTTTCAGAAGTAGTTCTATCTATCCTTTATAGTACTTATCATCGTGATAATGAAAAACTGTTTCAATGCATGCCAGCAATAGAAGCACTGTTTGGATGAAAGTTCTTTTACAGTACTATGAATACCAATACTTTACAATTGAGACCTGTTCGTAAGGTAGGAAGACAAATAAAGATATCTAGTGAATATATTTTTTGAAAGGTATTTTTTTATAAACTCCAAAAGTTTTTCATAGACAGCTCATAACTGTCATTTAAAAACAGCTCTCGCATGCATGCATTAGTTTTTGGGCCTCTAAATCTTTTGTTCTCCTTGGAAAAGAAGACTTTTGTTCATGCTTTTAGGTTAAAGAATAGTCTTTTGCTTATATTTAACAAAACAGTGTTTTGTTAAAAGTTCCATTTCCATATTTTTCCAACTTTCAGATACTGTAAAACATCAAACACAAATGCATAAAGCAGAGGATTTCATATCAACATCCATAAATCCCCTGATTTTTAAATGTTTGGGGAAATTACAAGAGATGATTAGTGTTTCTTTCTTACCCGCGTTTGGAAGACTAGGTCGTTTGAGTATGCCATTTTAATTGGTCCGTTTGACATAGATTCATAGAATCATTTAGCTTGGAAAAGACCTTTAATATTATCAAGTGCAACCATTAACCCAGGGCTGCCAGTGCACCACTAAACTATGTCCCTAAGCATCTATGTGTGACACGGACTATGTATCCTCTCCTGGAGCAACTTGAGACTATTTCCTTTTGCTGCAGGGAGTGATCAGGTCCCCTGTGAGCCTCCTCCTCTCCAGACCAACCCCCCCCCCCCCCCAATTCCCTCAGCCGCTCCCCATCAGACTCATGCCCCAACCCCTTCCCCAGCTCCGTTGCCCGGTTCTGGACACGCTCCAGCCCCTCCACGTCCCTCTTGCAGTCCTTCCCTGTTTGTAAGCAGCCGGCCCAGCGGGGCATCTCTCTGGTTGGCTCACTGACCTGCTGTGCCAGGAAGGTCTCTTCCACACACCACAGGAACCTTCTGGGCTGTTTTTTCTCCACTGTGTTGTATTTCTGGTGGACATCTGGTAGGCTGAAGTCCCCCACGAGCACAAGGGCTGACGATCTTGAGAATTCTTCCAGCTGCTTGTAGAATGTTTCATCTGTCTCTTCATCCTGGTTGGGTGGTCTATAACAGACCCCACCACAATATCTGCCTTGTTGGCCCTTCACCTGATCCTTACCCATAAACATTCAACCTTGTTGTTAACATCATATAGTTAAGTAGAAGGTCTAGCCAGTCTAAACTCTTTCTGAAGAGTATATAGCCATCCACTCAGCCCTCCAGTCATGCTAGTTATCCCACCATGTTTCTGTGATGGTGACTGTCATGTCATAGTTTTCCTGCTGCTCAGTGACTTCCAGCTCCTCCTGTTTGTTGCCCAGACTTTAGGCATCGGCATAGATATGTTTCAGCTGTGCTATCGATCTCTCCTCCAACACAGGCATGCCGCACCTAGGTTCATCCCTAATGAGCTTGGTTTTACTTTCATCCTCCTTCAAATCTAGCTTAAAGCTCTCTCTATGAGCCCTGATAACTCCTGACCTAATACCCTTTCCCCCCTTTGAGAAAGGTGAACCCTGAATGATGAGACATATTTTCATCAGTATGGACCTCCATCATTTATATAACAGCTAATTTGACCCACTCTGTGAATTTTAGCAATGTTTTTCATGAAAGAAGGCTATCTTTCATATGTTTGTATAGATTGTAGGCATAGGAGTGTTCTATGACACATGTCAAGAAAATATGTAGGAGTAGTACGTACTTTTATTTTGCAGACTTCTCACCCATGCTGAATATATTGCAGCTCTGGGGCAGGATATGGACAATAGAAAAAATACAACTAAATGAAAGAACTCTGTCAGAATGCTTTAAAGGAATGAAGTCATTCCTTTGTTCTTTTGTAGTAACTCCTACCTTTTTTTTTTTTTTTTTTTTAATTGTTTTGTGTGGTAGTGTGTCTACTGTTATATGCAGGCATGTTGGCAGGGGTGGGAATTAATAAATACCTTAAGTCCAGAAGATGTCAGGAAAACAGCAAGAGACAAAGAACTGGGGGTAACTCAGAGAGTAAGTTATCTGCTGCTTAAAGAACCAGAAATGCTCTATGTTAGAACCGTGTTTTAACCAAACCCAGAAATTTTAGACCTACTAGCAATTTATATTAATTATTCTGTCCTGGTCACAGTAGATGCATTGTCCTTTAACAGGTCTTTCTGAATATGCTCTTTTTGCTTCCATACTGTAGGTTTTTATTAATACTTTCATTGCTTGCTAAGGACTTAAGATCCAAGAATATTTTTTATGGGATATTTCCAGATGGTGATCTAAATTTGTGTGGTTTTATGTTCCATGTTGTTATAGTTAAGTAGAAGGCAAATATGGGTTTCTGAGACTAGTACATAAAGTTTTCAGTATTGCTAGTTATTTCAAATGTAGTTAGACATGCTTTAGCTTATGCTAACATTTGTGTGCCTATATGCACACTGATTAAAATAATTTCTCAAAGTCAGGACAAGCTCATGTCCATTTGGAGTGATGTTTCCCATTGTTCTACCATCTCTGGCTTTACTAGAGGGAATCAGCTGAAAGTCAGATGAAGGCCAGGCTTCTGTTAAAACTAACCAGTCTTTTTGGAATATAATTACATACATTTGAGTATATTATGAATTGACTTTCCCTAATATTTCTAAATTGGTTGTTGGTGACACAGCACAGTCAGGAATACCAGTGCTAGCTAGACTCCATTACTAAACCTCAGTGACTGGAAACACTGAAACATAATAAATAAAAACAGGAATATTTTTCTCTTCCTGTCATTTGTTCCTTTGTGTTTTCTGTCATTACCTCATTGGCTTTATGCTCAGTGATACCCAACAAAATTTTTAAATCATAAACATGTTGGTTTTAGTGGAATATTGATAAAACATTAAGATAAATACTTATTTTTATATGATAACCTCCACTCTGGCATTTACAGTGTAGTCAGAATGAACAGATTTTTCAGCTGGGCCAGAGGTTGTAGCCCTAGAGCTTCTCTGCTTCAGTAGTTGCCGAAGTTCTTGCCATTTTCTCAAATGATCTGTTTCGAGTGGGCATGAGAAGTACTAAATAGCAAGATAGCCCACAGTCTATGACTTCTATTTCATGCTTCAATGTTTTACTGTTATGTGCACACTTAAAGTGCAATGAATGCTGCTTGTTAACACTCAGATGGTGATATGGTATGAGTATCTGTTAAAGAAGATTTCATTTAAACTCTGTGCTCTTCACTAAGAACATTGCACATGCCAATTGATTGCAAGTGATAAGAGATGTGCTATGCCTGCATTTATTTTATTTTGTTTTACTTTATTTCATTTTTGCTGCAGCTAAATAGAGGTTAGCCAGTAGTACTGTGGTATTTGGGTTTAACATCCCTCTGCAAGTGAGCATTTGTTATACATGTGACTCTTTTCTTTGTTGCTTATTTAGCTATCGGACCCTCAAATTTCAGAGCAGTCAGTCCTAATGCTTTCTGGCTGCTCCACAGAATGGGTAAAGACTGTACCTTCCTGTAGCAGTGCTGGTGTGCATTTAATGGACAAGCATGTATGACAGCCAAGACTCATAGGTAACTCGCAAAAGATCTTGTTGGAGTAAATTATGTGGCTGTGAGAAATTAACTTCTTTCCACCCCAGATACCTACTTTTCGTTTCATGTGTTACATAGAAGCAGCAACCTTCAAAGCAAAGGACAGGTTAAGGACAGTTCTTTGAAGCTTGACTGGATTTGTGTTTCTGGGCTCAGGTAACAATCCAGGCAAATACTTTGTAATTTTAAACTTGTAAACCTTTCAAACCATACTATATCTATGTATGACATGAAGGCAATTCTCCTGCCTGCCTTTAAATCTCTTTGCTCCAATTGCCAGTACCAGAAATTATACTTAGTTGCCAGTGATGAACTATGGCTAGCAGCATTTTGTTTTTCATAAAGTGGACGTTTCTGATTAATTTTATTCTGAGAATTGCCCTTCCTCAGCCATTTTGTTTAAGATCGGAGAGTGAGATGATAAAAAGTGATATTAAACATCTTTTAAAATCCTTAAAACTGAGGTGTAAGAGCGATGTGGAGACCACAGTGCAAATGAATATAATATTAGTGACTTCACCACAGCCTTGTTTACCTGTCCTTGGAGAAAGTTTACTGCTTTACTAATAATTAACTACACTAGAAAAAAAATCCATATTTAGAAGAGGAAGTAGTAATTTTACTTGGAAAAATACTCCAGAAATCTTAAGTATAGTGCTCAAGAGCTACTGTGACTACCCAGTATTACATATTAAACTTCAATATAAGGAAAAGGAAGTAAAAAATATTCTTCTACCTTGTAACTGTGTAGTCTCTGACTGTGAAGCAGTAAGTGCCAGCCTGACTAGACCTGTTAAAGAGCAGAAAGAATAAGAAAGCAGTATTCCTTGCGAATGCAGGGAATAAACTGATGTACTTAACAGCAAGAATATTTTATTTCTCTTATGATATAAAACTGTATTATAACTGCTGTCTCTGGTCTTGAAACTGATTCTGAATTCTGTCTTTCTGGTGGACTATAAAGGCTACAAAAGACCAACTTTTCTATGAATTTTAGACTCTGCACCCAGAAGAAACACAATTAGTGACAGAGGCTGGGCACCAAGCAAATAATGAATGTTACAGTTCACATTAGAAAGCATTTTGCAGTATATTGGCCCAACCCTATAGTCCAGGAAGTCTTGGGAACCAAGGCCAGGAGCTTCCCAAGGTGCAAGTTAGAAAGCACAGTATTTTCAAGTTATAATTTAGTAAATATTAATTAGTGTAGTAATAGTACACTATTCACTTTCCTACCTTAGGACCTCATTTGCTGCAGCCTTACCAAAAAGAGGGATGCAGGCTGTGCATTTTCCATTACAGATATTTACCCTGGATATTGTCAATATGCCATTTGAATGTTATATGCTTAATAATCTCCTTTTAGTATGTATGCTTTCTCTTTGCATCTATCTGTCTATCGGTTTGTCTATCTTTTATGTACAGTCTTGAAAACATCTAGCCTCTTTGGTGCATTCAGGAGCACAGAGGAAATGTGTGGTTGCTGTCTCATGTGATGTGATAACTGTAATGAAGTAATTTCTTAGATATCTATTATTCTACATCTGTAAAATGAGACTCGCACCTAATGCAGCAGCATTTTATTGCATAAAAGTGTTAAACATTACATTGTCTAAACCCATGCTAATAAGAATATCACTGGTCATAATAAAGGCAGTAGTTCTAATTCTAGGCAGGTATTTCACAGCATTGTTTAATTATTCATTATGCATATGCCTAAAATGTCAGTACATACTCTTAAAATTTCACTACTAGGGTTTTCAAGGTCCTAATTAAAATAACCATATGCAGTAGCTGATATGTTCTCTTTCTATACTTAACATATTCCTACATTATAGCTGTAGTAATCTGGATCAGGCTATAAGAAAAGTGAATGAGTTTTATTGCTACCTGACAGCATTTTGTAAAACCTGCATTATGCTGAATGAGGAATACCTAGCAGTACCATCTTTCTTTCTTCCTCAGTTGTGTTATGCATTTCCTTCAGTAATTTTTTTTTTTTTTTCTTATTGATATTAGCTTTTAAGGCCACTTTGGCTTGAAAAAGAAGCACTACACTTAACATTTATTTGCAAATATGCAAAAGAAGGAAGGGAAAATAATATTTTGTTACCATTAACTGTATGTTCTCTCTACATTGATGCAGAAGGAGGTAGATGTGGTAAAAACAGAACATGCACATATGAAGTGTCTCATCCCTGCTAGGCAAAGCATAGGGCTTTGTAGCATCACAAAGGATCGTCACTATCCTGACAGCAATTTGAAGATTTTCCTCTGGGATGACTATAGTTCAAAATAAACTCAAAACATTGTAAACTTTAAAAAGAGCCTCAGAGACTTGGTCCATGACAAAGCAAGTCCCATTTGGCAGCCACGAGCAACATTTGCAGGATTTGAGGACCTGCCATGCCATCTTAAGGGACCAGCAAAGCTCCAGGGGATGGCGCAGGAAAGGAGGGAGACATAACAGGTGAAGGACAGTACTGCCATCTTAAAAATCCATTTCAGAAAAACAATATTGCCACAAAATCTTCTTTGCAACTCTCTGAAAATATTTGTCTTTTAATTACCTCAGACTTATTTTTCAGCAGTATCTCAGACAGTTTGTCATCCAGGCAACTCCCAAGCTATTCGGAGCACATGTAGTCCTGTGCAGTGTAGCGCTGTGCAGCTGTACCTCACTTGGCTCTGAGTGAGCTTCCCCAGGACTGTGGGTTTATGGTGCATGTCCTGGGCTAATTCTGCCTTCAGGGAACTGGCTGTTCTCTTGCAAGGGCTGCATTTTGCTACAATGAATGGTGGCAGCTTTTTTGGTTGTCTCTAACCCAGCATGGTTCTGGTATATTCACACCCTGGACGCTTCTTTGGTTATAGCCAAAACCTGTAAGTTTACAGGAGGATCAATTGTTACCATCTATAGTAAACCAAAGCCTTTTTAATGTAATATACAAATTAATGTTTTCAATATTGAGTTAGATCTCTGGATACTTTCAATGGGTAGTCAGGTATGTTTGCTTTTTTTTTTTTTTTTAATACATAGGATGAAATAGCTGTAGTAGTATTTTGAACCATCTGAAAACTATTGAATACCTGTCTTCTCAAACCAGTACTACTCCTGACTGAGTCCATCCAGCAGAGCATCTCTGCTGGATTTGCACCTCTCTACTGTATCACAATTTGGTACTGATAAGAAAGAGAGCAGAGGGATATGATTTACTGTAGAATGGCTTCAAGCTGGTATACTGTAGTATAGTTCTCTATCCATGGGCATCGAGGTGATGTTCTATGTTGTGCATTAGTGTAATTCCAAACCCTGCCCACTGCACTCCCTCATTGGTGTACTCATCACTTAGTGGTAAGACTTACAGGTTTGTGGTTGTAGGTGGCATCTAGACATTTGTGATTTGTTTTTATATATTTATATATGGAAGACACCACAGTGCCTGTTTAACAGTCCAATTATGAGACCTCAGGCAATGGAAAAAATGATTTGTAGCTTAAAAAGGACAATCCTGGAGCAAGCGAGGCATTAGGAATCTAATCCTACTGCTGCTGCAGTACGCTGCCAAGTTCCAGCAGGCAGCAGTGTTGGTCCCTGTCCCTGGTGCTGGAAGAGCTGTTGATGGAAATGTGCAATTCTGCTAAGAACTGTTGAAGTCTGTTAAAAATAATTTTGTTGTTTAAGAGACTAAATAAAAATTAGGAGCCCATCATGATGCGCTTTTTTTTTTTTTGTAAAGCAGCACTGATTTGATATTTTTACCTTCCTTTTATCATCCAAAGGACACCTTTGTTTTCTGTGCCTGAGCCTCAGCAGTCCCAGTAACTGCAGGGATGATTACATCCCTCAAATCTGCCCACTATATATATTATTTATATATATAAATATACATATAATATATATATATTATTAGGCAGTGAAATCGAGACACGTCTGTAATCAGTTTGATACTGCAAAATTGAACTAAAGCAGATTGCTGCATTAGTCTGTGATTTCTTGCCAGAATATTTATTCATTTTTAAGAAGAGCATACAGAATTTCCAACCCAATATTCCAGTGTATCACGAAGTCTGGAGTCTGTAATCCACGAGGCATTGGATCCTATTCTATTTAATTTTCCTTTTTGAATGTTCCCCTCTAACTCATACTCCTTATGCAATTCCCATCGTTTTTTACTGGTTATGCTATGTTTTTCCCCTAGCTCAGCATGCCCACATTTGATTTTTTTCACTTAGGTTGTATTTATCTACCAGATGAATTCCATAATCTTGGCTTATTCTAGCCACAGGACTCATGACCTTCTACCTTCCCCAGTGTGTTCAGATAATACACTGATAGTCTGTTGTCAGATGTGATTAATATTACCTTTAGAAAATGCAGTATGAGCCCTGCAGTGTATTTTAGTTCCAGCAGATTTATGTATGGACTGTTAACTTGGTTTTGGACACTGTCACACCATTAGCACACTAAAAAGAAGCCTGTGCTGAACAGCTTGTGTCCTCTATAAACACAGAAGTCAGCATATACTTCCACCATACCATGACTTAGCTGTCAGTAGAGTGGTGATCAGCAGGTACCCAGTATGTGAGTCTGATTCCATTCCCAGTAAATCAGGAGGAAAGGGACTGGATTGGAATCTTACAAGTGAGGTCAGGGTCACACCGTTTCCATATTTAACTATGAAAAATTCCATCATACATCACTTCAGTCAAGGAAAAACAAAAAGTAATAATGAGCAAGTATGATTGAGAAGCCAGCAAAAGTCGCCACAGATCCTGCACTAATTGCTATTCCCAGAAGTCAGCATAGTCACATAAGAAAAAACGTACCTTGGAAAAGGTGGATCAGTTGGTCTCCTCTGTATCAATACTGTTACTTATCCACTTTGGGAGATAGGTACTAGGCGTCAGAGAGCTGGGTAATAAGTTGTTGATTTAAATATTAGCCCAATTACATGTTTTAAGAAGCCATTTCAGATAAAATTATCACTACTTGTGATAGTAATTGTCAATAGTAATTTGGTTGCTGCTGGAGGCCCTCATGTAAGGGTGCAAGGCCCCCATGCTGCCTGAGGAGTTTGCTGCCTGGGCACTCTGTGGCCAAAGTGTTTTGAACAAGCTGCATCCCACAAGAGATGGGCCAGATCAGTCCTGTTGCAATGTGAGCAACAGGGAATGATCTTAAGTCTCTTCCTGGGTGAGAGCAAAAGAGGAAAGAAACCCTTTTTTCCCCTGCGTTCTGAGGATGACAGGCAGGGATACGTGTTTGAGTGACAGGTAAGCATAAATGTGGTTCTTCACCTCTCTCCTTCTTTCTGAGCAACAGAACTGCTTGACACTTAGTGATGGCCGATTTATTAACGGGGTTTGACCTGTGTTTATTGAGTTAGCACAAGCAAAATCACATCTGCCAGCTTCTGCCACTGTGGATGAAAGTTAATGTTTTAATGTGGGTATCTTAACCACAAACATCCTGAATCTTTCCATTTCAAGACTTTCCCATTCCTGCAAATTATACTATTCCTTATGCTTTATGGATTGGTTTTGCCTAATGTTTATTTAAATACATTTAATCATAAATGTGGTGTCTAGTTCTATATATAGTGTCTTTATATATACAGATCTGTATATGCAGCCTCATACAGACTCACAAAGCTGTTGATAGCAAGCAATACAGATATTTACAATCCAAATGAGCAGGCAAAACATGTGCTGTTATGCTAACTTACCATTGGAAGCATGTCATGCATGGCTGAACAACAGAGTATTAAAAGCTGAGAAATTGCTAAATGGTGCTGATAAACAAAAAGGACCCTAAAGGGCAAAGACTCAAACAGATTTATTCCATGAAAAGTGCAATCTGTCCAGACCCCTGTACAACAGGAACTTTAATCTGTGAATCAGTAAGACTTAAATAATTATTTTTATTTATGACAGCACCCAAAATGTTTAGGCTGTGTTCAGCCATATGGAGGCATAATGTTTAAAGACGTCGCTGGCTTCATATATTCCTCATGGGAGGAGGGTACAAAGGAAAACAGCCAAACACAGAAACATGTGAGAAGAGTAACTGCTAGGGCACATCAAATATTAAGCTAAATAGACTAAAAGTTGGTTCTAGAAAATTAACTGGACTGTGAGACAACAGATCTGAATTTTGTTCCCTTCTCTCCTAGCAGGATAACCAAGTTCTCTGATCTTCTGCAATTTGTTTTCCTCCTAGCCTTTCTCCATTTTGTAAGCTTTCTATAGCAAAGCCTGTTTCCCATCATGTGAGTGCTTTCCCATGTCAAGCTGACGTGGAGCTACTGTGTTTCTACTGGGAGAACTGTCTACGGTAACATCGTATCTTGCAGAAATTATCTTCTGCTGAAATACCCCTGTCCTAGTGTTCCCAGGCTAAATGAAAACTCTGCAGATTGGTGTTCAGTGAGTACCATTTGTAATCAAAATGAAAAATTAAAAATTCAAATTCAAATTACAATTCAAAATTTGAAAAATTATAATGCTACCCTGCAGGGAAACCAAAATGAAGAAAAGTTTTAGTAAAGATTCCCAACTTAAGGTGGCATATCTTCAAACTAGGACTGTTGATAGATAGCTGAGACTTCCATAACTGGCCCAGACAAATACAGACAAATTTGTAAGTGTTTATTCTAAATTCCTAAACTGCTTTGCAAACCTCAGGCTGATTTCTTGTGTACTACAGCCATATCACCCTTACACGCTGTAGGATAAAAGGTTAAATTAAAAAAACAAACAAACAAACAAAAAACAACCCCCAAAAAACCCCAACAACCCAAGTTTCTTTTCATATGTTTGGCAAATGGGGGTGAAAGGCAGCTGGGGCTGTTACCTGTTTCATAGTTTTAAAATATATAAATGTAGTAAGTTAAAGTTTTAATCTCTTGAGTAAGAGATGGGATTTGTTTATTCTTTTCCTCAACAATATTAGAAAATGCCTTTTTTAGAACTAGGGAACAAGACTGAAATAAGCTAGTAATGTATTGTTATGTAGGAAAATTTAAAACATCTTTGGTTTGGCAGAGTTTACCAGAGATACAATAACATAAAAAGCATTTACCTCTAAACCAATATCCTTCCTGAGCTCTAGATAGGACATTTTTTGGTGAGTTTAACTGAAAGGAGAACTTGTTGGAAGTCATTCCATACTTAGGTTTTGAAAATTCAAATCCACCTCTCATTCTCTAGTATGTACCAGATGATTAATATGTTGTTGCAGTGCCATTGCTTTTTTTTAATTGCCAAGTACTATGAAGCTATGGTTCTTTGAATGTAGCTGAGGCTTTCTGGCATCCAGTGTTATGTTTTTCATGTGATAAATCTGCCAATTTTACATTAAGACTGAAAAAAGTTGCTGTATCTCATTTTATTTAAATTCCTATATGAAGGGGTTTTTGTTAAATGAAAGATTACTAGGGTACAAGGTAAAGAGGAGGAAGACAAGAATGGTGGGAGGTGAAGTGCTGCAGAGTCAGAATGAAAAAGAGTTAGGAAAATAGAGCTAAGAAAGGTTAAGACAAAGGCCAATAAAACATTGTATATACTTTTCCTGTCTCCCAGAATGTTTTCTTTAACTAGAAAAAGTTATGAGTATGTTTAAAGCAAATCCCTTTAGAAAATCCAGAGTTCAAATCACAAGGGATAAACATTATCACGAATTGTCATTTGGTAAGAAAAGTAAGGGATTTTTATTCTGTTTTCTTTTTTAATAAACAAAATGTCAACCTCCTGAAAAGTCATGTGTTCTGTCACCAGGAATCCACCCCACTGTGCTGGAGATGGCCACCTCGCAGTGCGCAATGACATTCAAAGGAGAGAAAAATCATAACTGGCCAAGATCCCTAAACCCACCTCTGCTTCTTTGAGTCACAGTACCCTATTAGTGACCAAACATCCCACAAAGGCTAATCAGCCCTCACTTTTTCCTTACAGCCAAAGATGTATTTGTACTTTTGTTTGAGAATTTTAAGGTGAGGTTGGTTTTTTTTGCAACATTGCACAAGTATGTGCTTCCTGTTTACATGGCTTATCACATTTAATTCACGTTGGGCCATACAGATAATTTAATTAGAAAGTATGTCACATGTATTCCAGCTAATGTCAATGAACTCTGAACCTATTACTACTGTGTTTATGACTACTAATCATTGTGTTGTAATTAGCAGTAAATTGTCTTCTGCAAAGAGTATAGGTGTGATGTGCCTGACTGCATGAAGAAACCTGAAGTTAGTTATAATGTTGGATAAAGTAATTTCAAGTTCAATCCCTTGAACAGGATAGATAGGTTATGTTATCAATTTGTCAGAACTACTAGATATTTTCAGTTAGTTTATTCGTGTTATCTGAAAGTCATGTCTGCATTTGCTATTATGGCTTAGTTTCTGCATAGCTCTTTAACGCATGAGTGAAGGTCTCACTGACAGCAAGAAAAAATAATTTGGAACCAGTGGAATACATAATGCCTACCTGCAATATGGTGACTTACCACATTCATACAAAGGTTGGAAGATGATTGACTGAAGTACACTGTGAGGGGAGGATACTGATGGGAGAGATTATAATTCCCCAGGATAACAAACAGTCAGAATTGGAGAATGGAAATGTTCGTGGTTAAAATAAGAGCAGTGTTACACTAAAGTTTCACACAAACTGTGTGACAAAACTATGCTCGTAGTAGGAATTTGGATCTATTTAGCATGTAAAGCCTGTTTGATTAAGATTGAAATATGTATGTGAGAACCTGATAAACATGAGTCCCATGTGACTGGAGGGAACGAAGGACAGTGTCAGAAAAGAACAGTATAAAAAAGGAAAAGCAGAAAGGATAAATACTGGAATGAATAATGTAGTACCTTGAAAAAGCCAAGAAAGTGAGAGAAATAATTTTGAGTTCTCAAAAGTGGATGGTTTTGTTTCATTTCTTTCAAGGCAGACAGAGGAAACCAGGGTTTGAAACTACAGCAATGTTTGTTGGAATGTTGCAATGTTTATATAAAATGGGCTATGCGATGATTAAAAATGTCTTCAACAAAACACTCCATGGCTTGTTTGAATGGATGGGGAAACCGAGTCACAGAGTAAGAGACTTGCCTGTGACTCCTGAAAATGTAAGTGAAAGAGCAGGGAGCACAGGTACTATTATCTGCCTTGGACTTTGTCTTCAAGATTTTGCCAGCCCCCGGCCATCTGTGAGCAGAACAACTTATAGAAGTTGAGGTTATGCTTTTTTACACATCCATACTTCCTAGGGACCTTAACATTCTATTATATTTTTGACACAGAATGGTTTCTTTTATCTTCTTCCGAGGCATATAGTGATGGCTTCTGTGGACAGCATGCTAGAATACCTGGATTAAGAAGGTGAACCACTTGCTCCATCTCGTTCCAACTGGCATTTCAAAACGTTCCATTTAGTGCGTTTAGTATAGATTTACAATTGTAAGGCCAAAAGCAGAAATGAGGGTAAACTAGTGCACAATTCACACCTCTTTCTACCATCTAGGCTGTGCCTTGTGGCTCAGAGCTGATTTTGGTGTGGAGAGTTTGAACTGTGCATGTGCTGTATATGTTGTAGTGTGTTGAAGAACCCAAATGTTGCTTGAAAATGTGCAAAAATCAAAGAAAGCTGGAAATTACCCAAGAAGACCAAGGGAACACAGATATGGCTGAGGTTATCTTAAATTTCCTGCTTATTTATTTATTTTGAAAACCAACATGACTCACTGTATTCAAATCAGTTTGCCTCAAAGCCTGCATTCAGGAATAATATATTTCTAAATAAACACATTTTTAGAGTGATTTAATGAACTCATGGCTCTCCCACCCAGTTTATTTGCTAAAAAATTTACAATTATTTGCTCCTCAGCTCCAAGAGCTCACTGCACTGCATGGCCTATCTCACTTTAATACTAAACTACAATTGTGTATATATATATATAGTAAAAATACTTATCAGTGTTTATATAGCACTTCTCATTCAAAAGGATTCAGAAGTACACAATAACCTTGAAAAATTATAATACACACTGCATCAAGGCATACTTTCCCCTGTCATTGAAATGCAGGTAGGACGCTGGATCTGATAGAACAATCATCTGCTCTGATATGGCGTATCCTGCATTCCTGTGTTATTGTAGGCTGCTCTGGGGAATATATGCATAGAATTGGAAATTATGTATTGTACTTTGTATGTAATTTTTTATTTGGGGTTGTTAAATATAAATATTGCAAAGCCATTTCTGTCCTCAGCTTTCTATACTATAATAGTTTCCTCTACCTGACTAGAATATTAAATGTTTGGCTGGAGGTATTACAGGTCATTTGCGGTTGCTGGCCCAGTTAGATACAATCCTGACCTTCACCTAGTAATTTCCTCCTTTAGTCACAAGCAAACACCTGTGGAGTATAAACCCATTAATGAGAACTGTCTGTCACCTTTCTCTGAAGTTTTACACAATTGTTTTATTGAGTGAAATCGGTTTATGGGTTTGCATTACTGGCTTTAGATGAAGCATCCTGTCATTTTGGTGACTGCTAGAATTAGAACTCTGGCGTGAACTTGAAATTGTATTATTAATATATATTTCAGTGGACCTATGGGCTCCAATGAGACGGTGAACGTCCTGTAGTAGTTCCCGTACAGATTCAGCTTGGGACTTTGCCCATGCCCTGAGAAGATTATAGTCCAAAAAGGCTGGACACTCAGTGTTTAGATAGGTTGCATATGTGTTAATGTGTTAATGATGTGTTAAATGACTCTTTTTGATACCTACTAGTGGTTTATTTTTGTTTATAACTTCTTCCTCCTGTTTCCATAATCTCTGTATGATTGCAGTTAGCTTTCCCCATGCTTACTCCAAGAAAAACTAGTGCAAGAGAAATTAAAACTATTAATACAAGCATCAATTACAGACAGTGTTAATTCATTCCTTCAGATGCCCACCATCTATTCCAAGTACCTCAAAGATGGCATGCTTTGGGTTACCTCATTGTTTTCCTCACTTTCCATGGAGTTTCCTTTGGGAAAAAAAGCAAAGGCAGAAATAACAGAGTTAATAGGCACTTTGCTCCCTTCCTGAGCAACCTGACCTGCCTCCTTGGCGAGTAACCTCTCTGTGGTATGTATAACTGAGCTGTAAGGGTCTATGCATGACAATAAATAAACACAAAAATGAATGGAAACTCTGTCTGTGCTCTGAGGCACTCTACATTTTCCTGGGGGCAATTAGCAGGAGCAATGCTTCATTGCAGTTGCTCCCTGTGGGAGTTTTTCAGGAAGGAGCTGTATGCTTGGGAGTCTCAGCATGTCTTAGTATTACCAAACTGCCCGTGGGGTCGTTTAGGCAAGGATATTTCTAAATTCAGTTTTATGTACCTTCAGTCTCACTAATAGTGTTAGAAATTACTTGGGACCAAGGAAGTTGGCTGTACATGAGCCAGCCCTGTGCCCAGGTGGCCACGGGGGCCAGCAGCAGCCTGGCTGGTGTCAGGAGCAGTGTGGCCAGCAGGGCCAGGGCAGTGCCCGTCCCCCTGTGCTGGGCCCTGGTGAGGCCGCCCCTCGAATCCTGTGTTCAGCTTTGGGCCCCTCACTGCCAGGGGGACGTGGAGGGGCTGGAGCGTGTCCAGAGCCGGGCAGGGGCTGGGGCACGAGGCTGATGGGGGGCGGCTGAGGGGACTGGGGGGGCTGGTCTGGAGAGGAGGAGGCTCGGGGGGGCCCTGACCGCTCTCTGCAGCTCCCTGGCAGGGGCTGTAGGCAGGGGGGTCGGTCTGTTCCCCCAGGTAACGAGCGACAGGACAAGGGGAAACAGCCTCGAGTTGTGCCAGGGGAGGGTTAGATTGGGTAGGAGGAAAAATGTCTTCACTGAAAAGGTGGTAAAACACTGGAACAGGCTGCCCAGGGAGGTAGTGGAATCACCATCCCTGGAAGTGTTCAAAACACGCATAGATGTGGTGCTTAAGGACATGGTATCATGGTGTACATGGCAGTCCTGAATTAACACTTGAATTTGACAATCTCACAAGTCTTTTTCCTACCTAAATTATTCTACTATTCTATGATTCTAAGTCATCTGGGACTCCCAGTTTTGGATTCGGTGCTTTGTTCTGCTGAATCACACCTTCTGACCCTGGGCAAGTCTTCTAACCTCTCTGGCTAGCATTTTTCCTACCTAACTTCTGATATTTAATGAGACAAAAAGTAGTCATGCTGTTGCCTAAGGCTTCCTGAATAGTCAGTGGAAAAAGGGTGGTATTTCTACAGAGCTGTACCAGTCTCTTCACCTTGAATATACAAAAAGCTCCAAGCTTCTGTATTCTGAACTGTGGCATTTCAATTAGTTTGACTTTAGGTGGTATGAAACCAGTGAATTCCTTGCCTTTGCTACTTTCTATGGAATGAAGGGTGCTTGCTTTTTCTCTTTTCTTTTTCTTTCTTGTTATTCTCTCAGGCAAGTATTGTCTGCAACACTACAAGTTTGTACAAATGAAGCCTTGATTTCCATTCTGTAAATGCAGTAGTAGGGCCCTTTAATTGCTGTAATAATACAAATAATAACAGAAGCTCTCACTGTTTCTGTTTTGCATCAGTCGGATTACATTTCCTTTCCCAAACTATAGGGCTATCTAGTTTGCTTTAACACAGGGGAGGCTGTTATTTAGGATTTTGGAATTAAAAGTAGCACCTTATTTCCAGACTAAAGTTAATGTATATCCCTGGCAGAGCTTCAGGTGATAAGAATCTGTCCAAGAGAGTAACTGGCGTGTGCGTTGCGTGAAAGTGATCCTATTCTATGGGTATTGCTTCCTTTCTTGTTAAGTAGCTTTCCATCTCTGTTCAAACTGAACCTCTATTCCTACTGCAGATTAATTCTTGTTACTGGGTGCCGAGTGCTGAGCACTTTCAAAAGATTTAAATGCCTGAGAACTTATTGTCTGCTACTATACTCTACATTGTGGATAACTGGCTAGCTGAAAAAGTTCACATAGACATAGTCCAGCTGGCTGGACAAAAATACACATCGCTCTCAGCTTATCTGAAGTAAAGCAAAATACACTGTCTTTGGCTGTCCTTGTTACACAATAACAGGAAGATTTTGGTGGGAAAAGAATGTTGCAGGTGGGAACAGAAAACTACAGAAGAGAAACTAGGGGTGGGCTTGGTATTTAGGCAACTAACCAATAATGAGCTTAACTTTTGTAATATGTATGAGCTAATTATAACAAGGCATAAAAGGTGACTGTAAGGGACAATAAACGAAGTCTGCTGATCACTCATATTGAGCGACTGTGTCTTCCCTCCGTCGCAACACTACATATTCTTTGCTCTTATGGGAATATATCAGATAGGTGAAGCAGGCTACCTATAGAGTTCATACATTTGCTGGATTTCAAGCCATTCAGTATTTCCAAGGTGTCCTCTCAAAATGCAAATTAAAAGTTGTAACATCTGGGGTTGCTCTTGACAGTCCGTCCCTGTTCCTGTACCCCTCATTCTAGGTAGGGTTAGTTCAGGTAGTAGTGCTTTGTTTTTCAGAGCTTTGATTCTGAAATTTCCTGATTTATTTTTCAGTAACTCCATTTTCTTAGATTTTTCTGTATCAATTTAAGTACAAGGGTCTGCAGCTTGCCCACACTTTTATCAAGCTTGAGAGCTCAAAAAACAATAGAAATTTATGGCACTTACATTGACACAACTAACTGTTTCCTTTTCAAACATCAGTTTCCCTCAACAAAACACACAGATCTTTTCTCCTAGTTTTTTGGGGGGACGCTGCAAGGCTGTGGCTCTCTGTGGGTGCAGAATGCAGAAAAAGACCATTGTACTTACAGCTTTTGCTTTCAGACAAGGCTGACTTCTAGACCCTGTTGTCAGGAATAAATAATATGGTGACATTTGGTAGACTGAGCCAGAAAGATTCTCTTATTTTAAGACAAAGGGGAATGACAGCTACTGCTCTCAGAAGGAAAGCTTAATCAAAGCTTAATTCCCTCTTATAATTAAGTCTTCAAAATTGATACATGACACATTCAAGCATGGCATTTTTAATTTAATTAATTTTCTAAGGACTAAATAGTAACTCTGATTAAAAAGTACAGTATGCTAAGCAAAACTTCCAGAGCCATACCAAGAATTCTCTGCCTGTGATGCTGCAAGAGCTGCGTGGGCCCTGGGAGTTACGGCAATGCTACAGCAGGAACACAGTATGACCCTATAAATGCCAGGCTGGTTGCCCTCTCCACATTTGCTTGCAAAAGCAGTTGGGGCACCAGGCTGAAGGTTGGGTGAAGGGGGACCGGAACGAGATCTTGAGTTGTTGCTTCATGTTGAATTATCCCTGTTTGTAAAAAGGCTCACGCTAGTGTCATATTAGGTATCATCCTTGTATAAGGGAGCATGGAATTTGGTGAAAATAATTCCCAAGGATTAATTTATCTGTATTTTCTCACTGGCATAGTAAAGCAAAGCACACATTTTACCCCTTTGGTTCTGATGCTTGTTGCCCTCATACTTTCTGTCCAAATAAAGTGAGTATCAAGTAAAAAAATCAAAGGTACAAATTATATGATACAAATCATATGTTAGCATGCACTGTTCAGAAGTGTTGTTGCCTGGGCATTTGTCTCCGAAAGTTTTCCATCTACTCTCAAGCACTTTACATCCTGTCCTACAGCTAGGTCGGGTATTTCGTGTTTGTCACATCATGAAGAGAGTACAAGGAGAAGGGTGGTGGAGAGAGTGCATTAAACCAGACTGGTTTTTTAATTTCTTGTGATGAGCTTTATAAAACTTAGTCCTTGTAACACAAACAGCCAGTATTGTGAATTGGAGAATTATTGTATGGGGTCACGGTGAAACTGTACACATTAGAAAGAGTCATCTGGAAGCACCTTTAGCTCACCTCACCTCAATTTAACAACTTTAGTACGCCTGCAGCAGGTGTCCCCATGCGGTAATTACCTAACTAGGAAAGGTCTATGTGTTGGTGTTGCTCTACTGCATTCAACAGATTGAATGTGGGCTTGTTGTAAATGAAGTGTAGGGAGAAACTGTTAGGGATTGTATGGATAACAGCTGTCCACATGTCATCAATAACAAATAAATTATTTCATTAAAAATCTGAAAGAACAGCCAACAACTGGCTGAACAAATTCCTTTCTTCTAGATGCTGGCAAATTTCAAAATTAATTGTGTTTCTTTTCAGAATGCTTGCAGTATTTGGTGTTTCCTTGAATCGTAAGCTTTTCTATATTATTTACATGTAGATGTAATATTTGTATTTGTTTTCATAATACATTCCAGGAAAGGATTATACTGTGCCTAGAACTCAGTAAGAATAATCATTCTTTGATGAACAATTGCATATTCTCACCAGAATTGTTTCAGAGGTGTCTTCTGCACAATGTTTGGAAAAGTTTCTGCTTTAAAACTAGACTGTATAGATGGATGTCAGTGCTGAAATGAACCAGAATGCTTTCCCAAAGTTTTTCTAAGATGATTCATACAGTGAGAGATATAGTTTATTCTCAAATAAGATAAATAAGAGCATTTGGGTCATAATTTATCAGAAAGGACTGAAGAATTAGAAATCCAACATAAAGCATGAGTTGCTTGTTTTTCTTGACAAGCCCACATATCTGTGTGTCTGTCTCACTTTTTCTGGCTTCCCTTTCTTCAGTTACAGACAATTGAACATCACTGACTTTATCAGCTCCTTTCAGCAGAGATAATTTGTGTTTTGGTGCTACACCCTCCGAACAACAGCAGATTCTGTTGAATTGCCAGAAAAAAGTCTTTGGAGTAAGTGATATTTTCCAGTTCTAGGAGTACCTTTCAATTTAAGCCATCCTTCATGTTTTTGGGATTTGTGTGGTATGATAGCTTTCAAGTAGAGCTATGTGTGGTTTGTGTTCTTGGAAAGGCTCAATCAATTTCAGATGATAATCAGAGGAGAGCAAACTAGTTTTACAGAAAGGAACAAAGATGCTTTGTCTTGAGTCACATTTGCATGTGACTGTACTCAGATCAAAGAATGTTAACGATGTCCTTCCTGGCCAGGTGGTGGTTGTGTGGTTGCAGCATACACTGCTGCTTGTCTCTGGCCTGATGCTTTGTAAGAGCAGCAGTTGGTGTAAACTGGTAGCCAGAATTCAACAATGTTGTTGTTGTTGTTCTTGCCTGTGGGGATGCTGTGCTGTGCTCCAAGGTTCTGCCATTGCTGGTGAGTAAGTAAAGCTGCAAATACCTTGTGATCAGTCTCAGACAAGAAGTTAGATTCTGTACAGTCACCTTCTAGTTCTACAATTCAGTTGCTGTTGTCAGTTGTTACAATTCAGATGATTTTTCTGGGGGGAGACTCTAATTTCTGTTCCAGGCAGTTCTTAAGTGGTTAACGTTTTTCACAGTAAATTTCTCAGGACATATCTTTTTTATTTTTGAGGCATCTGAGCCAAAGTTTCTAAGATTCAGAAAAAAAAATGTTAAAATTTCTTGAATTTTTGAAAACTAAATGCTAGCTTGGAATCTTTGTTCCTGTTTTTATTCACTTAAATCCTGACCAGCTCATAAAATGTCTTGATATTACTGAGAAATGAAACAGGAGCAATGCTCAAACTCTGAACACCTAGTGCTAATCTGAGTTTCAGACCTCTGTCCTCAGATACAAGTGCCAGCAGATTTAACTTATTTTGTCACACCTGGACCTGAGATTCTTCACTTAGAGAGAGATAGGAAGGTAAACATGTTGTGCATATTATTCTTACTCATTTTCAGACAGCTGTCAACATTGTAGAAAGTTAAAATGTTGAATAGATGTTGCCCCATTTCATCTCACTTAGCTGGGGTCTCTGGAAAAGAGATATCTTTTGTTTTTCCATCCTAAAGTAATTCTGATTCTTGCTGACAGGCTGCATTCACTTTCCTCTGGCACAGTAGCTCTGGGCCAAATCAGTTCATGGCTGCATAGAGCATGTTCTCTTGCTGAATGGCTGGAAATGCTCCCTGTAGCAGAAAGCAAATTCAGTCTGGATCCAATATCCACACTACCAGCACAGTGCAGATTTAAAGTATTGTTTCATAATTCTGAGTTCTTAATAAAGATGTGGCATAAATTCAGAATGCATTTAAGTGCCAGTATATCTCAATAATAGTAGTTATATTACCTGACACATGTATTCTTCATAATTTTGCTCAGAACTTGAGAAGAGGGATTTTGTGTAGAGGTCCAGAGGAATTCTTTTAACTCCAAGGGTTTTTAATCTGGAAGCAGTTTGAAAAGAATGAAGAAATAAATACTTTTCCAAATATACTCCTGAAATATGGCCCCTTTTATTAACTAAAGAATTGATACTAGAGCAATTAATAGAGATTAAAATCAGGTACATTAACATGAAAATAACCCCCCATCAAATAGAAGATAAAATATTAGCTATTTACTGGGATTTGCTATGACAAAATATATTTGGACATCAAAGATCATGAACTGCTTCTGGCATTTATAGAAATTACAATGAATGAATCAGCTGCTAATCCGGAGTTTAAGGCAATTTGATTGTACAGATGACATTTTGAATAAGTGCCACTCATTTTTAAACCACGTGGACTGCAGTGGATTTCCTAGGGGTCCTAGGGAACATTTTTCCAAATATTTTGCTTACCTTGCTGTAATCCACTGTCATTTTGAACATAGCCCCATTTCACCAAGTCCCATACAACCAAAATGTTCATTAAACATTTTTTAATTATTATAGCTAAGCATTTCTGATGACTGTGAGATTGTGAAAGGAAGGCTTCTGAAACTGTTTATGTAACTCCACTGAGTTCTTCTAATGTCGGGCAGCTTTGTCTTTTTAATATGTAACTACAGTTATTTGAAAGATTATTGCACTTCAATGTGCAGAAGGTCAAGGGAGGAGAAGAGGAAATAATTCCGTAACTGTAATATCAGTTGAAAACAATAAAAATTTTTAGGTAGTTGATACAAGAACCAGTTTAACACTAGCTGCCCTTTCAGTTCATCTCATTTATGACCTGCTAAATACAAATACAATAAATAGCTGATCTGAATAGTCTGGATATTATTTAATATCTTCTGGCGGAAATTTGAGACTTTTTTTTAAAGTGGAACCTACATGGATGGAGCTCAAATCTCATGGGAAAAGTGCTAATTTCAGATTTACCAGTTTCTGACAAACAAATAATAATAATAAAATAATCTTTGCTGTATTTAAAAAAATATACAAATAATAACTCTAATATTAATTAAAAAATATTCCTAAGACAGAATTTTTGGATGCAATTTATTTTGTCTCCCATAGAAAGAATAACCTGAAGGCCAGTCAATTTGTGCAGTTTTAATTCCGGTATTTACTATACATCTTAGAAACTAGACTGTGAGCCTTCAGCTATTAAGCCATGGTTTTGACTTCATAGATGGCAATTGGAATCATGGTCACAGTCAAGTCAGTAGCAAAGCTACCAGTGAAAGTGAGACTCCACCCTGCAAGTAGTAGGAGCAGTCAAGGCAGCTACTGCTAGGGCTGAGCACACGTCTAGTTCTTATGGTGGTCTTGACCATTGTTAGAATGATCTGTGGAAATGTATTTACTGTCTGATGACATTAGATAATGATATAGTTTCTGTGAATATAGTATTTGGGGTTCTTTATAGTTTTAGATGTATTTTTTCTGCTTAAGCCCTGTTAGGTAGAGAAGAACCTAAACAGCAGAACGTCTGTTCTTTTTAAATAACTCTTCCATATGAAAGAATGTAACATAATTACTGGGGTCTAATTCTTAGTCCTTCTTACAGATAAAAACTATATAGGGGTTAGCTATTAATATATGTATAAATATGCCTTCATTCATAATATCAGCCTTACCCCAAAGTCAACTAAAACTTTTCTGGCATCATTAAACAGTAGGTTAACTTAAGTGGTTTAGGACCAGGTTTTTGAATAGTTATCTACCATTAAAAACTCTTGCCATATTTGAACCAATAGCAAACTGTTCTTTCATTTAAATAGGGAAAGGGCTTTCAGTCTGCCCTTTGTATTTCAGAAAAGATTGAGTATTGTGTTTTTGATTTGAGGAGCAAAAGGCTCCTAAGTCAAAAATGCTTGCTTACTTGTAAGCAGTTTCCACTTAGAACGAATTCAGACAAAACTAAACTTGTGACATGGTTAATTTTTAATAATGTTGCATAGTCATAATATCTCTTTCATACATCTTTTATTAGTATTTTTGTTGAATTATAATGTTTTTAAATAAACCCACTTTTCTTATGTTTTGAATCAAACTAAAAATGAAAAGAACATGTTTATTTGAAATTGTTAAGGTTTATATAACAGGTTTCTGATCCTCATAACTTCTGAAACAGTTCAGTGAGAAAACCTTGAAGCAGGCTTGAAATAAGTTTTAAATTAAAAGTCTCTTAGTCAAAAGAAAGTCAGTTGTGTGCTTACTGAACAGCATCTTTATGAATAAAAGACTAGAGCAATTAAGGAAAACACATACCGTCTGTAAATACTGATTTTTTTCATATTCCTAAATTATACTGTCTCCATTTGTTGTATCTCAAAGAAAGCATTTGTTTACATAGAAAAACTAAATGTAATATAATCAGATTAAAAATGAAATGAAACATAAACTCTTCTACATTTATTAACTTTAAATAGTGTAACTCAAATGGTAAAAATATTGATCTAGTCTTAGATTAAACATACATTGCTTATCAATTTTGTTTTGTACAAATGCAGATTAAATTTTGAACTTGTGTACTCCCCCTACAGACTGCAGCATAGACTTTGCTTCCACATATCCAGGGCTGAAAAAGACTTTTTTCCCATTTTTGTAAAAAAGCTGCTATCTCAGTGGTTGCCAGGCTTTTGTGTTTTTAACATGGCTAAATACTACGTCAAACATCAGAGCATATAAATGATTTCAAAGCACTGTCTCTAAATTCTTTTTCAGCTGGCTGGGGGAGGATTTCCATTTCCTACATCATTCACAACTTACTGTAGTGACTCCACAAAGTCACCCAGGAGGCTTAATACAGTTAATGGAAAAGAAAAACTTCCTTTTGGTTTGGGATACTTTTTCCCCCCTCCTCTTAGCTCTGCTCTGTGCCTGCTTCCATTGGCAGCACTGGTAGAGCTCCAAGAGAGTGTTTACGTCAGTTGTATTTGCTGGAAATCTTCCCAGGCTTCTTAGTAGCAAGTGATTAGAGCAAGAGCAGCAGCAAGCAGGAGTAGCTTTCTCTCTGTAAAGGGAAAAGAGGTCAAACAGGATTTGATTCTGACAAGAAGGTTGGCTGACTGGTTTGGACAACTGATTCCAAACCTGCCTCCATGGTCCAGAACAATCAGATTTTCCACCGTGGAATGAGGGGCTGCTTGCAAATAGTGGTTTGTTTTTACAGAGTTGGTAAACTGATTAATATGCAACACTGAGTTGCATAGTGTATGCCTCCTCATAGAAAACGCTGACATTGTTGGAATCCAAAGACATTTCACATCTTACAGGAGATACGGCATTAAGCCTACTAACTCTCCTCTGCATTCTGGGATGTCTTTCACTAGCTGATCCATAGTGATTTTATTACAGATTTATTAAAAATTTGATTTAGCAATTTACATTTTGCTAATGTAAGTAAGTTATGAACAAGCTGCTAAATATGTCTTACTACAGAAAGGGCATACAGCATTAGGAATCCTACGTAACATAATTCACAGATTTCTTGTCACCCAGATCTGTGAAAATGCTGCGTACAGTAGGGAGTAAAGCAGGATTTTGCTGGATATAAAGAAACATTGAATTCCTTAAAACTGGAATTTCCAAGTTAGTCATTCAGAATTTGACCTCAAGTATGCCAGCATAAAAGTGGAGTGATTTCATCAAAGCTAACGGGCTTTTCTGGAGTTGTACTACTCCAAATGAATTCAGTATTTCTAGGTAGGCAGTTAACTTGGAGACATTTTCTTAAAATAATAAAAAAAGTCTAAGGCACTGCAGTGCTACACTTTTTCTTTCCAAGGCCTCATAAAAAGGGGAACCAACTTTGCAATCTCAGTTCAGCCAAGGGACTCTAAAAGCATTGCTCTCATTTGTTGCTAGCATGGCATACCCATGGTCAGATGGATGCCCCTTCAGTTTAGTCATTACAGGACTTTGAATAGGTCCTTTGTAGCTGCTGATAGTAGTTGAAGTGTCAGACAAACTTCATTTATGTCAGAGGTTTATTCCTAGGTGTTCCTGCAAACCTGAGATATCTCTGTATACTTAGAGATTGGACAGTAATGCAGTCATTACACAGTAGCCAGCACTGAGGTTCCAGCAGTGTCTATTTTACATTCCCTCTCTCTCAAGCTGCTCCACTAGATCAACTCCCTGTGGATAATAAATGGGTGATAAATTGTTATAGATTGCTGTAAGGGCTACTGGGTGGCAGACAAACGTTGACCATCTTTAGCATGCTCTGAGTCTGTATTTATAATCTTCAAAAATTCATAGCAGTTAAATTTTGCATGACATGTTATCAGCTATTAATCCTCTACTAAACCTCCAAATGACATGTTCTTTGAATATGAGATATTACTATATTATGCTTTATTATGTACAAACAAAGCAGGAATTTTTTTTCCCCCCTTTCAGTCTGACATGTTAGTGTTGTGTTTACATATAATTTTATTTTTATCTGTCTGGAGAATCTTGGATTTTAACTTTAAATGTTTAAAATCTAGTGGTTTAATTTAATTGAAGAGTAAGATCATTGAGCTTCTCTCCCAGATTTCATTCATGAATGTTCATGTCCAGTGTGCTTTACTTTCTTTTCCTTTACCTTGTTGGATTTTCAAGCAGGGCATCACCCTGGTTAGCGCTATAATGTTGCTGCCTCATTGAGCTCAGCTGACAGATATTAATTTGTAAGCCAGTGAGATACCAGTGCTAAATCCAGGAGTAGTGATGCTAATGTGTCCTTACTTCATCTGTTCTTATTGCAAAGATTATTAAGGTTAAAATAACAATCCAACGTATGTAACATTTATACCTTAGTATCAAAGCAAGCTATTCTGCAGGACAACAGTCACCTTTATGACTGATTTTATCATTCTTACTCTATTATTTATTTTATGTATGTATCTGTATGTCTTTTTAAAAAAATAATTAGTTTGCACCATTAAAGATGTACATTGTTTGAATTCTATCCTTGCATACAGATTTGTTTGGCTCATCTGTATGGAACACAGTAAAATCTGGGCATAGGATGCTCAGAGTTTTTATGCTGCAGGAATTTGCCAGAATTAAAAAAAAAAAATCATCATTGAATTTATGAATTTATTTTGACCACTTATTTTACAGCACTTAATTATTCATATAAATGAGGCAGGATTATTGTGAAAAATCCAATAAAAAAGTTCAATTTAAAACCTAAATTATAAGTTTAATCAGAATCTTCAACAGCACAAAACATGATTTGCATATAGTCTCATTGAAAAATGCTTTGTGTAAGATGAACATTGCACTTTTGTGCCATCTCAGCTCTGTTAGTTATTTCTGCTGCATAAATGATCATATATCATTTTATCGATGGCAATTTTCTCTGTGGCTGCAGTTCCCTTAAAAAAATCCCTCAGTAGCTCTCCATCTTCATACTGAGAATTAAGTGTGTTCCTCTTTTTTTTGTATATGAGCAGTATCTGAATCAACACAATTAGGAAATCCTGAGAGTGTTCCAAAGGAAGGCTCTCCCTACCCAGCTATTTCCTATTTAGTTCTACTGAATCGTTGGCCTGTCATCATAAAAATCTCATTACTACATTAATAGCAAGTTTCAGAAAAGCTTTGTTGTTTTAATTAAAAGCACATAAATCTCAGAGATTATCAACCACAATATGGACTGATTGAGGGGTTTAGTTTATTCAGTCTAACAATATAGTAGAAGTGAGACCTCCTAGGAAACCTGATGTTATTTACTATGGAGGAAAATTACATTAAAAACCTCCACCTCACTTGGTGCCTCCTTCTGTTTGTTTAGAAAGAGGTATGAGGTCCAGCACCAGGCTGTTCAACCCCAAAATGCTTGAATGGCATTGGCTAAACTCTGGGAGTGAAACAGCTTTTAGTACAACAGGATCTTTAGAATGATCAGCGAATACAGCCTGCTCTGATAGAATATGTTTGTTCTGTAGAGTCACATCCTCAGATTTAGATGTAAGTGGCTTCTTTCGTCTTCTTTGTCATGCAGGATCCTCAAGCTTAATGTTTAGATCTCAGTTATGTAAATATAAGTTTCTCATGAGTGAGAGGAGTGAGTCGATCGTGATTTTGTTACACAGATTGTTGTACATGACTTTTTGGCTATACTTGTGGTAGGAAAGTGTTCCCTTTAAGAAAAGCATTTGACTAATAATAATACTTTGTGAACACAATAACCATAATGCAATAAGTGAAAAGTACATCTGTATGTTGGTACTCACATGAGAAGTTGCTTATTTCAGGATGAAAATTGTTTGCTCTACAGTCAATGTGGTTTTGTGTGGCAGAACTCACTGCGTTCATTCTCCAAGGTGAAGTCACCAAGGAGCAGTGATCACTGCAGCCTCCATTTTTTTACAGCCCTATGTCCCATCATTCAAATAATTCCACAACTCCCATACATAAGTTTCTGAGCAGGACAGAGAATATCACTCTCATCTCTTTTTATCTGACAGCAATGCAGAAGGCTTGGTTGATCAACGTCTGTAACACGGGCTATAAGAGGGCACAGATATTTGGATCAAAGGGTAATCTCTCTCTTTTATGTAACTGTGGAACCTCACATATCATTAGATTATTCTCTGCCCTTGCTGTAAATAATTCTCCCCATCCGATCTAAGCACTTTGCAACCATTGCCTCTAAATTATAAGATGATCTATACCACCTCCACCTCTGTGCAGTTCCCTGACCTGAAGTTGCTTATTTTCACTCAGCAACAGCTGCAGATTTATGGCCACAGTATTACATTTTCTCTCAAGGGGAAAATGCATTTTTCATATCAAACAGAATTTGTTTTTAATGCAACATTTCATCATCACCCTATTATTATTATACTTCAGAAGGTGTAGCGCCCAGCTGAAAATATGAACTTATCTCTATTTATTCACTGAAGAGCTTAGAGCTGTAGCATGTGTGGGAGCTGGTGCAGTTTGCTCTGAAGGGGCTTCAGATAGAACCGGGATGTCCACATTGTGTGTGTGCTGTTACCTCTTTGGGTGGCCTTTGATTAGCACCTAAGGTGAAGGATGGAGGCTCCACCTCAAAATCTTTCTTTACAGCTGTGTCTATAAGGGTACCTGGGTGCTATGATACAGAATCTATAGATGTTCAAGGATGGCTGGAAAGCCCTCAACACCTTAGTATATGATGAAGTACTCAGGGTTGTGCATAACCTTATGACCCTGAGTTAGAGCCCACCTCTGTAGCTGTATAGCTGTGAAGTCTGAAATTAGTACTGTGCTAAAGGAAAATAATGCCTAGAAATATGGATATAGCAATGGATTCTGGGAAAGGGAATTAATGAAGGTCCATGAGGTGGTGTCAGAAAATCTAGAAATCTATTTTAACCTACCCAAGTGGCAACATTACACTCCTTTAGAAATCCATTAGGAAAAATTGAACACAAACCAGCTATTGGTATATGGCCAGTGTTCTACACCAGAAATAATCTTATCTGTCAAAACCACAAGACGTAACAGGGCTACTCAACTATATTGCCTGTTCAAGGTTCAGTGTGCATCATGGATGAATGAGATGCTTTTCACAGCTAAACTCTCACTTAGCTCATTCCATAGGAGCAGATACCCAAGAGAAGAAGAATTCTGATTACATCACAAGCCTGGGAGAAATGTGGCCTTTTCCAAAGCAGCAAAGTATTAAAAGTCTTCAAGAGCAATAGCACATGCACAGTAACCTATTCAAGGTTAACTAGCTCTTCTGCTTGATTTATATATACCTTTTAAAAGAACCGAATTGCAAAGTAATATAACATGAACTGTTTGATTGCCAAACATGATTTAAAAAATAAAATAATAGAAAAATAGCAATGCTATCTTACTTCAGTTGCAAAGCTCAAAACCAATGCAAAAATTAAAATCAAGAACTATTTTCCTGTCTCTCACATGTGTAACATTCATGTATCTCTCTCACGTGCTTATTCTTTTACATGTCATATTGTTTAAAACAAATGCCAGAAGGGGGTTTCCTACTCCTTATATTCATTCCCTTTTCACCAGATATTCCTGCTTCACTTCACCTCCCCATCTCTGTTTGAAGACAGGACTCAGTCAAGTTTCATTTAAAACCCACTATTTGCCCTCGTGAATATCCTTTTCCCACATTATATTGCTTTATTCTCTGGATTTAAGTCCACTGATCTTCATCATTCTGTTACTGCTGCCTGTTATAACTTTCAGTTCTACTCCTAATGTATCAGTATCACCCTGTTTTTTTGTAGGAGTAGGATATGAATCGGTCTGGGTGTCATTTCACCCATCTTATTCCCAGCCCCAAATGGCTGTAAAAATATGTGAACTTCACTACATCTATAAATCATTCACTGACAGCCAGAGAAAACACCTGAACACAGCCTGTCCCCAGTACAGAAAGTTCCACGTCCTACTATCTCCTCTTGAGGATGCTGACAACTCATCACTGTGTCTGTCTTTGTCCTTAGGTGCTGAGCAGTGTTGGGAGCTGTGTGTTGGTCAGCTCTCATGGAGACAACGTGAACAGTAAGCACACAGAGCACTGTATTTAACACCTTGGAGATGACAGGTTTATAACGCGCCTTTTTAGTGTTGGAGGTGAGAATGAACACAGTAGCACCGGTCCTGTAGCTCTTTCCTTTGGTTATACTCTCTTTTAGCAGTACTTAACACAAGCGGTATCACACCGAACAGTCCACCTCCACCATGCCCCGGGCATCATGCCGGTTTTCAACCAGGCACATTATGACTGTCACCTGCTGCGGTGAATTACCTCCAAGTACACATTTATGTATCAGGATTTGCCGTGCAGTTTCAGATGTCATCAGCCTCTTGTGATAGGCACTGTGGTAATGAAACAGATAAAGGGCAGAGTAGAGCATTCAAAGGGTAATGAAAAGAGTGAAATACAGAGCATACACTTCATAAAAGTAGTAAGGCAGGTGTTGTTATGATAGAAGGAATATACTGACAAGCAAAATAGAGATGAACCTCTTAATGCTTCAGCTCTAGTGGAGCTGAATGGTCATGATTGCTGGTGTTCTGTTACTTCTTACTGAGAATACATGCACGTAGTACTCCTGCTTGTGCCTAGTCACAGAAGTGTTAGTATGCGTGGAGGGGGGGGCTTCTGAAAAATACATACCCAGAAATGGTGCAGAGTCTTTTATCCAGTAATCTGGGTACCAGAATATGACAGGGACATATTTACCACAAAGATACCGAGACAAAAATATTTGTGACAAAATTTTGAAACAGGAATAAATGCTGGGACAAACATAAAGAGTTGAAAACTCTGTAAATTGAAACTAAAGAAACAGTTGGTGAATTTTAAAGAAAAATAGAATTTGCTCAGTGAGTGGAAGTTTTGCTCTTCACATGCAACTGATTAAGGATATGTAAGAAATGCACATAAGAGCTTACTCAGCAATGTGCTAATTTGGATAGATGAAAAAGGGATAGACAAAAACCTATGGAGAGATACATAATGCCTACGTGGGGTATCTCATTAGGTGTTTTAAATCACAGTCCTGGAGGTCCCTACTTCACACCATGGATGGAACATAAGCTTTTAACTGTGGTCCATGGAGTCCTAAATTAAATGTCCAAAGCAGACTAATGTCAGCACAAACACTAACAAATAATACAACTTAAACAACTATAAATAAAACTATCAATAAAACAACTTCTTTGGTAAACCATTTAAAAATCAGTATGGCAAATTAATCTAACAGGCCACTATAGAACGGCATACAATTTATGCTAGATTCACAAATGTCTAACAAGTGTTCAACCAACCCAGAAAAGTCACACTACCCAAGCTCTAATTCTGGATCGTTTCCAATGCAAAATGCAAGACTTTTGACTAGAAACCCAGCAGAGGCGATGCAAGGAAGGAAGCAGGAACCGGATAAAATGGTTAGCTATGAAAGTTGAGAAAAGGAAAATTAAAGTCCACATTGCTACCCTCTGACAGCTACTACCAAACAGCTGTAAACATCTCAAACAAACAAAAAAAAAATAATCTGGAGTATAAACCTAAAATCTTCTGCAGCAGTTCTGGAGATCAGTATGGTGTAACCAGCTTCCTGATGGCCGAGGGACACCTCCAGCCTTTCTGTGACTGTTTCTACATTGACAGTGAAGGGACAGCAATCTTTGCCTACACTGCAAGACCATGGCTGGTGTTTATAAATTTTTGAAAAGTTGCCATGTTGCTAAAATTTAATTCTCAAACATGGTAAGGGATGTAAATATTGCTAAACACGGGCTGACCTGGTTCCCACTGGAGATACTCAGTGGTGGTAAAGAACACCATACTGGCAGCAGCAATGCTATACCATTGGTTACAGAAATAGCAGAATCAGGCCATTCTGCATTGGTGTGGAGCTGTACAAAGTTATACAATATTGAGAGAAAATTATTAAAGAATATATTTGACATTTAAGGGATGGTATGATGCTGCCAACTGCACTGAAATTTTTAGTTTATTATATGATGGATTCCTTGACACTTTAAAGATAAAAAAAAAAAAAAAAAAAGTCGCTGAGGCTGAACCTAAAAACTTACCTGTGTGCATAGTTAGCGATGCCAGCAGCCACACTGCCCTTTCCCAAAAGTTACCACAACTGATCATAACATGTGCCAGCTGTCAGAGCATTATCGGACTCTGATGAAATCTTCTAGCATATTGATTTCTGTTTGACAGAAAAAAATGTCATTCAGAAACCCTATGATACTGGTATAATTTTGAAAATTTCTTGGGTCAATTGCCATTTTTGTGACAGACTCTTTTTTCCTTTTAATTCATTGTCTTTGTAGTTTCTTAGTATCTTCTCTTTTCTGTATTTTTCTCTTTTAGTCTAATTCAGGAAGCTTGATATTCCATGTTCATTATTGTAAAGTGGCTTCTTTAATAACAGCTGCATTGTACACTTTATTGTATGCTTTCCTTCTGTAAGCATAGAATTAAGAGCTGTATAGCTAAAACCTAAAAAAATTAGACATTAAAAATCAAAAGCTCTGGTAAGACAGATCAGAAGGATAGCTTTTGAAGTTAAGTAAAGTTGGCAACACTCATTTACAAAGTTCAAATGAGAAATGCAAAACATCTACGGTGAAGCAAAAGGGACCCATCTTTCATATATAATTGGAATACCTGAAAGTGCAATGCTCAGACAAGAGGAAATAAAACAAAACACCAAATGTAAGGGATATTACTGATGACTTTACAGTGCTAGAAGAAGAACTAGTATGAACAGGAGAGAAAACTAAATCATGGAAAAATTTAGTTCAATATTTCTACATGCATAAATGATGCTGAATTTTTCTGATTGAGGTGGTGATGTCATGTTTATTTTTAGCTTGCTTTTATTTGATACAATGGTGACTTTGTGGCACTACATTTGTCTGCTAAGCTTTGAGCTTGCAGAATATTCTAAGCATACATGTAACATCAGACACGGACTCCAGATATTACTGAGGAACTATGTGCCATAAATGACTACAAAGAAAAGCAATGCATTTGTTTCTGAATCTGGGGCTTTTATTCCTGCACCCTTAACGATTCCATACCTGTCCAACCTCCCTAAGCCTGTGAGGCTTTCTCTTTTGCAAAGGGCCACCAGCCAACCAGCCACTGAGACCTAGAGTTTCAAAATAGGATAGTTTTCATATCCTCATTTTCCAGTGCCTGGTTTTGGCCTTTGGGGAGCTGACTGTTGGAGGTTTTGAACCCACCGTGCTGGGCAGCACAGGTGAGGAGAGCTGTTCTGGGGAGAGCTTAGACTAAGCCTGAACAACCCCGAGGAGAGCAGGCAGCTACAAGTGAGCCTTCCACAACATTTTCCAACTGCTGTGCTGATGTTGCTGGCTCAGAGCCCTCGGTGCTGAGTACTGGGGATGGTGGGATTTGCATAAACATGGGTCTGCTCTCCGTGCCATTGAGGTGGATTGCACAAGCTGTTTTGTAAGGGCCTCTCCACGAGGCTGTAATTGGGAATTTAAACACAAAAGCCAGTTCCTGTTGTCATTGCACATTGCATATCCTGTGAGTTTTTCATGGAAGCATAAAAGAAACAGTTCAATGTCTGCCTAAGAAGTACTTTTGTGGGACTGCTTGTGGTGGTGCTATTGCCCAGTTGATGCTGCCACCTGATCCAAAGCATCTGAAAGGTTTAAATGATACAGAAACTGCAACAGCAAGATGTTAGACAAAGACAGGCTCTCTAACTGGAGTGGTGAATGTAATATTTTAATAAATTAAAATATTAATAAAGAGTGGAAAGGGGAAGGATAAATGGACTAAGGAAACAGTCTGGAGAAAACTCACCCCAGAATAGGTGAAAAATACAGTACCCATGAGCCATATGAGCTATCAAAACAGGAGACAGGCTAGCCAACTCTCAGGACAAGACTCTTATACCTTGTCACTCAAAAAGAAAGGAGATTATCTCTGCCTTTCACTATATTCCGAATACAATCACATGTGATTGCCTAGCTGGTGGAGGACACTAAAGTATGGAAAGTCTGCCTTGATTTCTCATTTCTTCTCAGCACAGAATCAGGTTGGAAAATTTGGAAAGTCTTTCGTTCTTCACTTAGTTCATGCAATGAAATCTTATGTCATACAAGTTGCTCCTGAAGATATGATTTGAGCTTAGACACGCTTAAATTACTTACAACCATACTGATTTTATCTGTCAGTCAGGGATACTTTATAATTGGTAGCTGGTTCATATTTTTTAGCAAATATCAAGCAGAATCAGAACTTTTTCCCTTCAGAGATTAGTCCAATGTGTCTTTGATATTTCTGATTGCAAAACTTTGCGTTGTTAATTAGTATGCAAATTCACACTTCAGCACTCTGTAGCCTGCCACTGAATTTTAATGGGTCCATCTAACACTTCATGGTAAAGGACTAAATGAATAAAGGTATAAAAGTATGGAGGAAGATTTTTCCTACGCTTTCACAGGTGCCTGGATTTTACTTAGCCTGTATCCTAATGTTTCTGTATATTGTGAATTGTACACAGCTGATGTGGCTGTTTTTACTGTTTCTTGTCCCTTAGAGGGGATCGAGGGGAGCAGACACATACTTTAACAGCACAGCAATCAGTGTATATCACGGTAGCCACCAGCTGCAGACTCTCCCCCATAAAACACCGTGTCTATCAGTCTGGATGTTGACATTGCAACCTGTATGACCAGACACTGCTGGCCTGCCTTCAGTGCTTGTTCAAGATTAGATAGAGCATTTTTACAAATGTTTGAGAACTGTCACATCTTACATGTATTTTGTCTGCCAGAAATATTCAGTAACTTCCATCCTGATGAGATGGGCGGAGGCTAATCCTTGCAGAGAAGATTCTGGCTAACATATAAATCTGTCAACAAAACCTGTAGGGAAACATTTTGTGTGTTTTGGTATAATTTTAATAATCTAAACCAGATTTCAGACACCGAAAAATATCTACATGTAGTTGTCTAGTTCAAAAGCCAAAAGTGATCCATGCTTATGTATATTAACTTCTGAAGATTTCATGTGTACAGACTGTAAAAGTTGTGTGCTAAATTTTAGGCAAGATAATACTTAGCTTGGTTGAACAGGTGCTGCAAGGCTCTTCAGAATAACTTCTAATGCTAAGGGAGAGGCTGTATAGGGTGGGTTTCATTTGCTTGTGAATAAAAGATGGAAATGGCTCAAGAGCTGAATTTCACCTTAGCTCTTAAAAAGCTGACAATAAATGAGGCCCAACCTCATTTGTGATGTATTACAAGGATACATTTTGTTACAGATATCAGTGATGAAAAGTGAAGTAAAATGAAGTTTACAAAGTGTTTTCACTGTTTGAGATCTGCATTAAGTCCTTAACAAGTAGCCTTGAGAGGGTCCTGAGAATTTTCAGAATTTTTTTCTCTTTCAAAGAAGAGCAAGTCTTCAGCCTCCTTAACTTCCCCTGGGTTTTCTAGATTTTACAATAAATTGAACTCAGATTCTTAAGGGTACAGACATTGTGAATTTATTATTCTACTGTCAAGTGTTGTCTTTCAAAAATTATAGTTTAAAACTTTTGTGGTCTACTTAACTGCCTTTGAGGGTAGCTGTTTGATTAATCAGAATTTAAGTTTTTAACCACTGTCTTGTAAGAGTCAAACATTTTTCTCTTAAAAGAAAGTAAAAATTCTTGCACAGTCCTTGTGACCTTCAAAAAGGCATTCTTCAAGAGAAGAAACCAGTACACTTTGAAGATTTAAAATAAAAATGTTGGCTATTTTTCAGCTTTTAATACAATGTGATTATGATTGGAGCCATCCCATCCTTTCCCTCCGCACACCCCCACCCCCACCCCCACCCCCCAGATATAAAGACAGAATGCTCATATTTTCCAGATACTATTTTCTAATTTTCCTTTCTTCCTGTCTGTTTCTGTATGTGTGTATTTTAAGAACAGACTTTGGGGGGGATGGGATGGACCAAATTATCTGGAAGCTATTTTCTCCTTTTTAGAATTAAGTATTATGACCACAGTAATGAGAATAAGGAGGAAGCAATTACTGGTATTTGCTTCTTCTCTGCATTAAAACAGATGTGTTTAAACAAGCCCAGTGCAGCGGGGATACTCTGGCTTGATCTGCAAAAGATATACCAGCTTGGGTACTAGAAAGCTGTAGAGCCATTTTAGCATCCCTCTACCGATGCTGATTTACCAGCTATCTCACCAGAGCTAACGAACTGAGACACAGCTCCCTGCTAACAGGGAGGCATCACTTCCAGTAGCCAAACTTATTTAACAAGTAAATGCTATGTGCTTTTAATGAAATAGCAGAGAAAAGGGGGGGGGGGGGGGGAAGACCCCTTCTCCCTGCATTTCTAAAATTTTTCAAATGCAAAATGGCTCTTTGAGAACACAGGAATTACATGAAAACAATTAGCTTTTTGGTATGAAAAATGAGCAAGCAGTCAAAAAGCTTTTTATTGTTGACAAAATCTGTTAAACAGCTGCGGTACATTTTGAAAGAAAATTAAAAAAAAAATCACAAATTTGTTTTGGTCAGAGGAGTATGTAATTAATCTGCTTTCAAGGTCAACTGGATCTGTGCACTGAAAATTTAACTCCTGAAAAGTTATAAAAATTCTGACACTAATTTCCCCTGTAGCAGTTACTGTCTCCCACACTGGGAAGTCATGATTTACATGTCTGTTAAAAAAGATTGAATTTATCTCAATTTATCTCAAAAGTTGCTGTGTAAATAGGTGCTACTCTGGAAAGTAGTTTAAGAAAATGACTGCTGTGGAACTTTTTGGGATGCTGACTGTATTATAGAATATGCCTTTTTTTTTTTTTTTTTTTTTCCAGGAATAACTAGATAAATTGGATTACTTCTGCAGGAATAACCAGAAAAATTGGATTAACCAGATAAACTGATAAAAGGCAGTCCCACCTTGCTGCAATGCCTAGGGATTTCCTCTTGACATCTCTATTCCCATTAATATCTTCCTCCTCTGCATTGTTTGAGAACTGATGTGGAAGTGTTTCTCAAATTGTGTTGCGAAATAATAGCAGATTATAATTTGGTTAGTATATGACAAAAAAGCTTGATAACTTTTTCTCTAGGGTATGGAGAAAAGTAGGGATCCATTTCCCTTGCTCCTCAATGTTTCCCACCTATCATATGTGGCCTTAAAGAGCGTCAGTGAGCCTCTTCCCTGTTCATCCCTTTCTGTCTGTCCTCCCTTCACTGCCATAACAGGGCTTGTTCCCCGCCTCTGACAGGTCCGGGAGCCTTAAAATTCCATTTGCCTAACAGCTGGCAGTTTCCTTTTGTTTTTTTCAATCCTATTGAATGAAACTCATTACAGTTAAGTGAGATTGCAGGAGAGAAGGAATTATAGCTGTCTTTTGGAGTTTTACATTCCTGACTAGTATAAGAAAGTTTTAAACCATTTGATGATAAAACCTTCAGCATGCCAAATCACTTGGGAATATGCACAGATCACAGACCACAGATACAATATGCTTTCAATGAGAAGCACCATTAAGTCACTGGGCTGCTTTATTATGCACTAAAGCTTTAACACTCTGCTTGTTAAGGCTAACAGCAACATTCCCAGTACGTTTAGTGGTGCACATCTTTCTGAAGTGACTTTAGGTATGGTTCCTTGGAAAGACATGTAAAACAGTTCTGTCTTGGGTATATTTTATTGTACCTGCAGTGATATAACTTCAAAGGTAGGAAAGAACTGGGGAATGATAGCAAGGACTACACAGAAGTCAAGTTTTAAATTTTTGAATCTTCCTGCTTCCATTTGAAATATGCAAAAACCTAAGATGCTACTTACAGAATATTAGCCCCTTTTGTTCATCCTTTGTTCTCTCAAAAGCATTTCTACTACTCATTCACCTATGCATTCACTCTCTATTTCACAGTTTTTCTGCAGGGACAGGGCCTTTCACAACAAAATATTTTTCAGGAAGCAGCACAATTCACACCCACGGCACAAAGTGAAAATGGGCCTTCACATTTTCATATTCAACTCATGCTTGGCCTGAATAAGACTACAGAAGGGGAATGAGTATCTTAATGTTTGTTTTCATTCATAGTAGTCTGATGGGATAGATGAAAGTGTTTGAGGTTTGAAACCCATAAAAGGTTGATGAGCTAAGTGCATGTTGCTCTTATTGTCTCAGCCTCACATTTAGATTGTTCGTTGCTTGGGGACTGATTTTTTTTTTTTTCACTGCCCTGTGACAGAGTCATTATATTGTTATTTGCCTTATTAATAATGTTCAGAATTTAAATATAATAAAAACTTTGTGTACATTGTGAGCTACCTAACCGTCCTTGTTTACAGAGTTCTGGGTTTACAGTATGTCAAATACTGCTCTGCAGTTTATGTATCACTTCTTTTTTCTTTAAGTTTAACCCTTCAGAAGCACAAAGATCTTTAGCAGAGCTTCACTGAAAGCTGTTTGGCCAGGGGCATTGATTCTTTCATTGCCACATATTACATCCTTCAGCAGAGATATAATCCTGTCATTGAAATTTGTCTTGTGTATATATTTGTGTCTCTCCCGTGTGTCTCAGTGTAAGCTTGTCACTTAAATCTGTTGGCACTAAGTGCTGAACTGGACCAAAACCCAGTTCCACACACATGCTATGCAAGGAAAGACTAGGTAGTAAGTAGTTTAGGAAGTGGCACAATATTTCCAGGTTAGTTTTCACTAGACTAACTTCCAGTCTTCGTGGCTCTCCTCAGTTTCTATGCATTTACCGAAGGCCTCCATTTGTTCTCCCTTCCCCATCCTTCCTTTGTTCTTTATGCTCTACTCTACTCATCCTCTTGTTTCACTGTTCTTTTCTTTTGACATTGCCTTTCACTCTGCAGTGTGTACAGATTCCTGGTACCTCTGATTCATCATGCTTTCAAATGAGCAATTATTTCCTCCCCAGACTGTGAGGCAACTCCCCCCCCCCCCCCCCCCATTTGTCTTTAAGACCAGCTTGTGAGGATGCGGGATGAGAATCCAAACGTAGGACAGATTTCGACAAGACTGGAAAACTGAGTGGTTTCCTTTAGATGTTTGATCAATTGAGTAGGTATTAGTGGTTTAGAGACACATCACACTTCTAACCTGCCTCTCCCGGCCCTATGGAATGCTACATTTTAAAGTGTTTGATAAAAAGCAAACTGCAAAGTGAGAAACTGGAAGATTCATATCATTATGCTTAAGTTGCCTTAAAGGTAAGTATTTAGTCTCTGCTTGCTGTCTTCAGCCACCTGGTTTTCTGTGAATATTCCATCCTTCGATTTATTCACATAGAAATGAAATGAGCTGCCCCTGCAACCTGGTTTTGATGTGAACAAAGCAAGACTCAAATGTACTTGCTAGGAGTATTTTCCATACTCTGAAATATAAATTAATGTTTTCCTCCCTAGCTTTCTGACTCAAATCCAGTTTGATATCTGTCTCTGTGCATTGCATTGTTTACACTATTTGGTGGCAGGTAATGGGATTATTTAGATAAAACAAGAAATGTGTTTTATGCAAGTTTCCTGCCACTATGGCCATGTACATATGACAGGTACCAGACGCATGATCTTCTTTGGTTGAGATGAAAGGAAAAGCTGTACAAATAGTTTCTCTCAGCAAGCAAAAATGCGAAGCAAAAATGTTTTATTACAATATTTTAGGAACATGTAGAAAAAATACTCTCAGGATGTTGTGGGTTTGTCAATTCTTTTGCCAAAAACTTGCTTTGCTTTTGCTGAGACACCTGAGTATCCAGAGAGATGAAAATCCAGGTTAACTTCCATTTGCCCCTGCATCTTTTCATAGACCAGATGTTGGTTGGAAGGTCAGGCCTGGGAGGGAACAAATAGATACTCAGGAGTTTAAAAAGAGAGATTGAGATCCAGTGGTCAATTTAAGAGCCATTGTTTGGAAAAGGGATGAGAGGAAATACAGGGATATATATGGGGGATATATTAAAAACTTTCTGAGAGGAAAGAGGGACACAAACACAGTGATGGTTTGGTTTACATAAGAACTTGCTGCTTAAGAGAACGCAGCTCTGAACAATCTGCGATTGGTGAAATGAGGAGGGAGGGCTGGAAGATTCATTTTACAGGGTTTTTTATGTTCATTTTTTAATACTGAAAAAGTCATTTCAGGAAAAGGAAATGGGAACGATTCCATTAAAGAAGGACAACGTAGGAAGAAATGTGATGTCAAAGAAACAGACATTTGCAGTATCTTCTGTGGCTGAAAGGGAAGCTCAGGCAGTGTGTCAGCAAGACCTGGAGACACTGTGACAGCAGTAGTGGCCATGATACATGCCAGAACATGACTATTTAGAGACGTTTTGTCTAATTCTGATACTGTTCATATCAGCATATGACTGAAGCTGTTCCACAGGAGTCAGAGGAACTGCACAGCTTAAAACCAGGGTGGGACTTAAACCTTTCATCTCCTGGTTGAAAATAAGTGTCCTGACTCAAATCTAAATTCCTGGAAGTGAGTTTAAACAGCAGCGATGGCTCACACTTACAAATAGTACTGTGGATACTGCAGGCATATTGACACATGGCTATACAATATCCTTTTTCCTATTATTTTCATGATGACCTAAAAGCTGCCATGAAACCATTATGCGTGGTATTGATAATTAATCAGGTTATGCTTTAGGAGTTATGCAAGATTTACCGATACTGGTATATGCTCTGCAGTGAGACAGTAGCTGGAGCAGGGAGGCTGTATAATCACTGGAGCTGCTGTTCTTCAGAATGTCATCTCTGACATTCTTGGGGCTGCATGGATAGCTGCTAGGGCACTTGGATATGAATGTCAATGAAAGAGAAAATTACCCCAGACAGATCTGTAGGTTACAGGACAACAGCCCATCTGGGAATTAGAGACATTCGTATTTTCTATTGCCATCATTATTGCAGTGCTATCCTAGCTAATTTTTGCTGGAGGAACTAGTAGCAATTTTTATACTTAGGCTGCCTGGCACTTCTTATTATAGAGGGTTCTTGTAACCTTTCTCTGAACATTTTCAACACCTCAACTGCTTGCAAAAGACCTTTGAAATTCAGTAGGGTGGAAGACCTCAGGGTAATAAATATTCACAACTGGAATCAGCTGGGTATGTTCTGTAAAAGATTTAGAGGTTTTCTGTTTGAAAAGTGCTGATTCCCCTAAACTATATCTTTGCTGATCCTAAACATTGAATAGATGCAGAATGGAAGATCTGGTCAAAATGAGAGATGAAGGCAGACATACACAAGATGAGACAGAAAACCACCTACCTCAGGATAGGCAGGCACCAGGCACTTGAAATACTTAGAATCCATCATATAGTAGGCTCAGATTTTAATTACTGCTTAAAATGAATAGCTTGAACCTGTACTTTTAATGTGCTAGATGAATGCCATAATGTCTGAGCTCTGAGGTTTGTAGTTATTCTTTATCTCCTCCATTAGAGACGAGAAATCTATCTTCAACATGCATTAAGTTGCTAGCAGAGTGGAAACTCGTAGGCAGCTGCAGTTCACTTTGCAGGTACAAAAACATTGGCAGGTATGAAAGAGGAAGTCAGACCACACTGAGATCTGCAGAGATGTTTGACCTCGCTAATAAATACACTGAATCATGTAGACGTGAACACTGTCACCGCTGCAGAACCAATTTACAACCAGTGTGACTCTAAAGCTGGAGTTATTGCAGGACTAGAAGGACCAAAATTTATAATGTGTGTGACCTGCTCATCCCCAGACTTGGTGGTCTGTTTTCAGCATAGATAGCATAGTTCCTTCTATGACAAGAAGTTTCCAAAACATCTTCATCTGAAAGATTAAGCTTTTCTGTAACTCAATCACCAGCAGGGGAAGTCTGTCAATTCATAAAAGGTGTTACTTCTAAACTCTAGATTATATGGCTTTTAAGGTGACTGAATCTATTCATTATTGATTACAAAGTGTCTTCCTCTATAAGTACTCAAATAGTTACACTTTAGTAGTGTTTCTCAGGTAATAAATGAAATGGACATTTCTCCAATTGCTTTTTTGCAGCAGGTAAAATCATTAATCACGGGCAGTACTCTCACACTGCAGCATGCCTGGGGATAATAAACACTCATTAGAAAACAGCAGTAACAGACCATTCTTTTCTGAGCTGTGTGGTGCTATGTAATGAAAATGTTAGTCAGCAGAGGCTATTTTACCCCATTGAATTTCTTTTCTATTTGAGAAGTGAATTTAATGGTCACGAAAAGTGCTCAGAAGATACCTCTATGAACTCACATGCTCTGTCATTCCACGGTAGTGCTATAGCAAGGATTTTTATCACTTCTGGCCTGGCAGACCAACTTCATAAGCAGATTTTTGGTGCAGCTGCCGCACCTCGTCTGCCCTGAGAAAAAGACAAAGGAATATTATAAGAGGAGAGGGGACTTCTGTTGATTTGGAATAGACTACAATCTTTCAAATTACTCAATAAGCAGAAGGGAAGCTGAAAGGAAATAGCTGTGATTTTAACTTCTATCATTTACTTTATCTTTGGAGTCATGGGTTCAACTCAGCACTCCAGAGTGATACTGTTGCTTCCAAGTAATTTTTCCATGTAGTGCTGCAATTCTTCCTCTATAAAATAGAAGAAATGCCATTTCCTTACTTCAAAAAGACTGAGAGAGTAGCTATATCAGCAAAACACTACATCAATTTGAGTCTGAAGAGCAGTGTATTTATTCTGTTACGAAAACTATTTTCCCCAAATTTATTCCATTTAATCCCAAACTTTGTTTCTTAGCTTTTATTATTTTTGTTTACACAAAATTGAATGTAGGACCCCATCAAATTAATGCTACTGGTATATATGCTGTTATTTAGCTCAACGCATATGAGAAGAAAAATTCTTAAAACAAATGTTGACACATTTTTTTTCACACTCAGGCATCCAGAAGGCATGGCCAATGACACTGGTGGCACCTTAAATTGCAACAACTTAGTTTCTTGTTAGTTTCTTTCCTCTGTTTATTTTTAAAAACCAAAAAGCTACAAGGGAAAGGCTTCACATATAAATACCCTTTGTACTGCCTGCTAAGTGATTTTCTCATTATCCTTTCAGTAAAGGTCTCTCCTGCTATTGTCTTTTGAATGGTTCACTGCAGACAGATTTTAATACTTCAAACAATTTCCTCTCCTTCTTTGTTTCTTTTAGAGGGCAGAGTTTTCTCTCTTTTCAGAAAAATAATAATACTTCTTTGTCAACATATCAAGTTGCCTTTAAAGGCCAGAGCTTTGATGAAAGTTGGTGAATTCTTTTTGCAGTAGGAGTAAGTGTAGCTAAGAGAATTTCAACAGTCTCCTGGTTTCAGCTGGGATAAAGTTAATTTTCTTCTCAGGAGCTGGTGCAGCGCTGCGTTTCAGATGTGGTGTCAGAACAACATTGATAGCACACTGATGGTTTTGGTTGTTGCTAAGTAATATTTATACTAAGTCAAGGACTTTTCTGTTTCTCAGGCCCTGCCAGCGAGAGGGCTGGAGGGGCACGGGATTCTGGGAGGGGACACAGCCAGGACAGCTGACCCAACCTGTCCACACAGATATTCTATACCGTATGAGGTCATGCTCAGTATATAAAGCTGGGGGAAGAAGAAGGAAGAGGGGGACGTTTGGAGTGATGGTGTTTGTCTTCCCAAGTAACTGTTACGCATGCTGGAGCCCTGCTCTCCTGGGGATGGCTGAACACCTGCCTGCCCATGGGAGGTGGTGAATGGATTCCTTGGTTTGCTTTGCTTGCTTGCAGGGCTTTTGCTTTACTTGTTAAGCTGTCTTTATCTCAGCCCATGAGTTTTCTCACTTTTCTGATTATCTCCCAGATCCCAATGCAGGGGTGAGTGAGTGAGTGGCTGTGTGGGGCTTAGTTGCTGGCTGGGGTTAAACCACAACAAACTGGGGGGTGGGAGAAGACGACATAAGCATGAAATATTAAAATATGGAAATGAAATTATAAACTTTTTGTGTGGTATTCATAGGTTAACAATAGCTAATTCCCTAAGTAAACTTTGTTAACAAAAATTGGATCTGGATGCCAGTTTAGGTGCTAGGAAAACAGATGCTTCCAATTTTATCATTTGCCACTTAAACTTGGAGGCACTGGACATTGCCAGGCACCTCTGTTTAATATATGCCTATGGCTTCAGTGTGGGACATGCCCCATCCTAGAACTGTGACCACAACAGCGGTCAGCGGTCCCAAAGGACATACAGCTGCCACAATACAGGCCATCGTGGCAGTCAGCTGTAGGTGTCCCTGGTGCAGAGGCAGAACTGAAGACCTACACACTTTACGCAACACATGGAAAGATTTATGTAACTTAGGCAGGTGTCCCTAACACTCAGTAGCCTTTCTGGGGATGCACCTTATTTAACTGATGGGGTACCCTAAGGACAGGGGCCAATGAAAACCTCTTGTGAATCAAGCAAGGCTGAACATCTCTGGTGTGTAAGCACTGTGAAATGAAAGTAGAAGCCTGACCATCAATTTTTTTAGGTCAGGGAATAGTCTCAGAAACTTGATAAGTACTTATCTTTTTCTCAAATATTTAAGAGCATGAATTTGCTCATGAAACCATTTGTGTCTATAATTTTTTACCTATAAATCCTGAACCCTCAAAACTGTAGGTTAAAAGCTTGTTTATAGAAATTTCTTTTTGCAGATTCACCTTTTTGTAGCTTTACTGGCATAAATCAAGTGAACTATTCATAATTGCAAGCAGATTTTTTTCAAACAAATCATATTAATGATACTTTTGTTAGGAAATCATAAAAGCCTAGGACTAAATGACTGTTTTTGGTGTCTTTACTTTGAAAATTGACTAGAAAAATACTTTAGTGTTCTATGATTTGCTTTCTATTTCATCTAATAACTTTTAACATGCTTGCTTAGAAAATAGAAAACATAAATCATACACTATCAAGACTGCGTTGCAGACAGAAGTAATAACTTCTAAAAACTTACATTTCACTATAAATGTATTTCTGATGAGAATTATTATACCCTTCCACCAAAAGTTTATGTTCCATTTTCTCCCACTTCTGCTATTTTCTCTTGGCATTTCTTTTTTCACCCAGGAACAAAATAAAATGCAAATTAAACATATAATAGCAAGTAAACTTTTGCTCCCAACTCCTTGTTCACTTAGCTATGGTGCAGAATATTAGCAAATTTCTTTCTGTGCCTAGATTTATCAAGCCAAGTTGTATTCATTAGAACTTTATTTTTGGGAGGTTTTATTTTCCTGTAAAAAAAATATCTGTCTCTGATGAAGAAACCTCCAGTACAGCACTACATTTGGATTGTTTTAGGATTTAAAATGTGGACTACAGGCAGATTTCAGCTGATATCAATCTTTTTTAGAGCCACAGAATTGACAGGTTAGGTTATTTCAACCAGGTACCAGACAAAGAATGTTTTGAATGGGGAAAAGAAAGCTGAATTGTTGCCAACATATGATTTTGTATGTATAAGCTATTTGTCTAGGAAGACTGTGCATCTTAACCCATTAGTTTAAAAGATTTAGATAAGTTTTAAACCTAAAGTTTAAAAGACTCTATTAAAGAATCCATAAAATTTGCTCAGAAAGTAAAGGTGTATAGCAAATACATGGTCAAGTTCAACAGCGTCAGCTTTTAAATCCCTGCCTGCTACTAAGCATCTTTAAGAAGGTGCTGGCAGCTCCTGGCTTCAGCACCAGCATTTTTTTCTCATGGGGTGTGAAGAAAGCTGGGGGGCCCCATACGTAAATGCCATGGGATGAAGCTGTGTGTGCAGTGACACAGGCACAATCTCCAAGACAAAATTCATCCTCTTTTCATCCTCTTGGTGCCTGCCAGTGTGGAGCTGACACCATTTGCTAGTGAAGGAGACTGCTCTCTGCAGGAGAACATTTTTCCAGGGCCCTGAGTGCACCAAGGAGCCTTGATTGGAGGAACAGGCTCACCTGGGGCCACCGCCCACACACTCTCTGCTCTTTAGGAGCTACACTTAAGCTGTGGCCATGGCTCCTACATCTTTCATGAGCTGTGTAGTAGCTAGCACTGTGTCCTGCTATCCTGGCTTGATGAATGGGATTCCAGAATTTGCCTTGGACTTGCTTTGTTACCTGGTCTTGTCTGAAATTGCTGGGTGGCCACCAGCACGTTACTCTCAGCAGCCTAGCCCTGCTTGGATACTATGGCGCTTCACCCTGGTAGGTAAGATTGCTGCTCCTGTTGTGCTGTAGTCAACCTTAGCTCTTGGTCTGCCTAACCTTGTGGAGTAGCCCTGGTTCTGCTGCCTGTCAGCTGCTTTCAAATTGCATTTCCAGTGGGAGGAAGACAACCTCTTGCATCCCTTGCTGAGCATAAAGTGTTATCTTCTCCGAACTGCAAAGTGCATACCAGGTGCGAGTGGGCCTGTCTCACTTCTAAGAGCGTACTGGGTGAGCCTAGTTACTGATTTTCCTCTTAAGGAATGAATTTTGCATTTGCTAAACAATTCAGGGGATGCTTTGCTGCTATGTTTCAGGTTGTTGGATAGTTTACATTTAGAAAGTACAGGCTGCTCTGTTGACCCTTTGTTCCTGTTTGTTTGTTTGGTATAAAACTACATAGATAGTTTTCATCCACCCATCTGAGTTGGAAGAATGAATCTTTTAGGGGAGCGAGCATAGGGTAGCTCCAAATTCTAATTGCCAGGATAGAGGTGAAAAGAAGGGTTTATGTGTAAATATAATGAAGTCAGAAGGGACTAAATGAGGAATGCAGATCATCTCTCTAAATGAGAGATGCAGAGTAAAACCTATAACTGCAGTCTAGAGCTAACTGTGAAGACAAGGCTGGGAAGCAGTAGAAAAGTGTTGCTGAAGTGGAAGCATTTATGTGAAAAACAACGGTATGTTATCATAAAGAGTCATTGGACAATTGGTTATTGAAATATAATTCCTGAAGTCAGAAAGAGAGACCCAGGCCGTGCCCTCTTAGAGCTCGCCTGGTAGCTGTCATACAAACTTACGCTATTTTTCTTTATTTTCACTAACTCAGAATCTTACACTGAGTTCGTATTAGCCCTGCTTCAAAAGAAAAGGTGAACAGTTTCATCTGTCTTAATCCATTGAATGTCGCATATCTAGGAAAACAGGAAATAGGAGCTTGAAGAAGAGCAAGAAAACATCATAAATGGGTCTTCTGATTATAGATAGGCCTAGATATAACAGTCTTTAGAAGGAACCACACACTTGCTAAGCTTTTAACTTGTGTCTACAAGTTATGAGCCCCAGGTTCTCATGGAAAACTCAAGGAACTTTAGCATTGTGTAGATTCTGGCACATAGATGTTAAACCTGCCATGTCACTTTCGGAAACTGGACTGATAATCATTCACCTTTGTTGTTACTCTGGAAAACCTGTGGCCTTTAGATAACCCAAAGACTTTTAATGCACACTTACATATTAAACTGCCTTGATTTAGATATTTTATTTCCATGTCTTGATTGTGAAGTGGTTACATTTAATGAGTTATCGACCACTAGAGAAAAATGCAAATGTATCCAAATCCGGCATCAATTACAAGTAAACCTATGGTTGTTTCTTTCTTTCTTGGAGGATGATAGGGACAGTAGAGGAAATGATAACAGACAGTTGCAAGACTACATGATAGGAGGCATTTTCCCTGTTAAGTCTTGGCTTAGAAAATGTTGCTATTCATAAAACTGCTGACTTTCAGTAGGAGCTAGAATTGGCAGTGACTGATCTTCAGATTGCTTTCGTTATGGGACTTCCACCTACAAAGAACATTGTGTTTAGTTCCATTTTTTACCTTTTTGCTAAGGAGGGTCACTTATAATGATAGCTCATGAATGATGGCCAAAAGCCTGTGAAGCTAAGACAGCTTGATCCTCAGAATAGTTTGAGCTTAGGGCACACCAAATGCTGGCGCTATGTAAACTTTCCTATGCAACTTTTTTAGTCTTTTTAAATGTCTTGCTTAATCTTTCTTCTCCGGCATTAAATCTCTCTGTCAGGAGCTCTCCCGTACCATAGGGACGTAACTACAACTGAAGATTAGTTAGCTCGGGAAGAAAAGACATTGATTATCTGGATAAATATTTACCATGCATATTTTAAGGGTGATAATCTTTGCTGTGTGTGTTAGATTCTGAACTGGCTGAAATTACTGTATTAGCATGGCAGTAAATGGATCTTTTTCATTTGTTCCTGTTGATGTTCAGTTTCTTAGTATGTATTACAAAGAATTAAGATAACAATATTTTTGCAGTGTATGTGTGGGGTTTTTTTTAATGTCTACTGTGAGATAAGTGTATTTCTATTCTGTTACATAGAATGACAGTTGTTTAAAAAGTTTTTTGACATTGGTTTGTATTCATTGCCATTGGAAGCATAAATTAGAGAAGTGATTCATTTATATACCCTTTTCTACAAACTGTGACATTGAAAGAGAAGCTTTACAGCTTCATCTTGATTCCATTTGTAAGATGTAAGCCTGAAATGCTGCCTTTGTTAGACAGGAATCTGTATCCAAACAATGCTGTTGATATTGTGTGGAAAGGTAATTAAAAACTCTCAGTCTTAAGTTTGCTAGTGTTTTGTTTAGTGATTATAGAATTACCTCTTTTTCTATTTTAAGATGACAGGTTTAATTACATAGTTTTCATGATTATGAAGTTACTTGTGAATGTTCAAAATCCACTATATTCTGGATTTTAAAATTTGGTTTGTCAATACTTATGACACTATGATTTTGTTAGGAGAATTGCAAGAGGCAAAATGAGTATTGCAGGATAGGGTTAACTGGCATCAATAGTATTATTCTACTGCAGTTACAGAAAAGCACATTGTCTTGACAAGAGTAACTTTCACAGGAATGTGTCCCATGGGCAGGGACATCTCCCACTAGCCCAGGTTGCTCAAATCCCTGTCCAACCTGCCCTTGAACAGGGGATGGGGCATCCAGAACTCCAACAGATCCGTGTCCTTTTGTTGGGTGCTCCAGAGCCGAACTCAGTGCTCCAGGTAGGGTCTCATGAGAGTAGAGGGAGACAATCGCCTCCCTCTACCTCCTGCTCACACTTATTTTGGTGCAGCCCAGTTCCATTTTTTGCCTTCTTGCCAAAGAGGGTCATTTATGATGATAGCTCATGAATGATGGATGAAATAGCCTGTGAAGCTAAGACAGCTTGATCCTCAGAGTAGTTTGAGCTTAGGGCACACCAAACACTAACGTTATGTAAACTTTCCTATGCAACTTTTTTAGTCTTTTTAGTGTGTGTGTGGTTTTTTTTTTTTTTTTTTTTTTTTTTCCTTCAGCACATACTCATGGTGCTAGGAAAGCCACCATTCCTATCTTGTTGGGGTTTTTTAATAACTGTACAAATGATAAATTATCTTACAATTGTTTATGTATTAATAAAGTTCTTTTGGCAGGTTTCATAGTATTTCATTGAATTTTGAAATGGTTATTTGAAATCCAGTTTTGTGAAATCTTCCAAGTCCATATATTTTATCAAAGTAAACTTATCTGTAGAAGATTAGAGAGAGTTTAATATAAATAATTGTGTTAGTATCTATCTGAGTTAATTTCCCAGAGGATTTATCAAGAAGAGTAGATCAGACTAAAATTAATTATGAAGTCTTCTATAACTTATTTAGAAAAGCCTCTGTTTATTTGCAAATAACAATTGGGGTACTATCAATAAGAGAACAACCTGAAGTCATTGAAAAAACTAATTAAAAAATTGTTTACATTTATTGAAACAGCAGTTCAGATCAAAATTACCTTCCCAAGTGATAATTCATTGTCAAGCTTTTTTCCTTCATATGCTCGCTAATGCATGCAATGAATGATTCAAGCTAATTCTGGCTGCTTTTGAAATTCATCAGTAGCTGTAACCAGGGTAACCTGTAATTCTAATCTTAGTTCACTATAAAGTCTTATGCTGTTTTTATCAGATGTTATGGTGAACTCTTCATTTTTACATCAGACACTCATTAAATCAATGAATTCTCTGTCCAAAGAACTATTAGTTTTCTGCAACATACAGTGGTGCTGTCTCTAGAGTGTAATTGCTGGAGCTTTTGACTTGTGTCTGTTGTTTCTAGTTAGTTTTTCATTACATGCAAGCAATGTTTTCCAATATATTACTTTGGTAAAAGCTGACTGAAAAAAATACCTTTTTATTCTGTTGTCTCAGTATGTGGAAGTGAATGCCAGAGGTTGTTCTATTACATTCTATTCTGGAAACTGAGGCATAGTAACTGATAAATTTAGAAATGCAAATAATCTTCCCATGCTCTTTGTTCCTGCTGTTACTCTGAGGCATGGATGTAATTCCTGGTGTCAGTTCAGTTAGGAAATGGATTTTGCATATCAGGAGTATCATGTCTTTGCGTGGGTCCATACTGGGTGCACAGAACCCTATGAGGTTGATAGGAATAAATGTCTCATGGACATGGATGCAATTATATAGTGGGGAAGCAGAAGTGTTAGCGTGCATAGATAGGGTTAGTGTCTCATAAGTACATTATACGTAGCTGAATGATTGTGTGTTAAGATTGTATCAGATGTAAATTATTTATCTCCTAGCAAGCCAGAACACAGAGAAACTATAAAAGTGTCTCCTTCCTATAATGACTTGCTCTTTTGGGAAAGTAGCAGTCTTCCATCTTTTGTCCCTTAGTGGGGAGACTTGCTCATGAGCATCTTGATAATTGGATGGATGTCGGTATGATTTAAGACGGAAAGAATATTTTTTTTTTCACAGTATGGATGATTACCTTCCGTTTTCAATATTTATTTTTAGCTAAAGGAAAAAAGCAGTTGTGATTATCCAAAGTTGTTATATTGCTAGCACATAATGGATATGCTACATAGAATACAGTTATTTTCTTTCTAACTGCATATTGCACTTCCTGCAGTGTCAGTTATATTGAATGATAAAGTTACATTCGGTTTGGGATTTTGTCATTTTTATTAAAATTGGCAGCCTCAAGAAAAAGAACAACCAAAATTCTATCAGCACCAATGGAACCTGCACTGATCCCTACTGCGTGTTATTTGGGTCCTCCTCTGGTGTATCACGTGTCTTGCTGAGCAGACTCTGTGTAAACTCATGCTTGTGAAATCCCCTAAATATCAAGAGGGATGTCTCCTGCCAGGACTACTAATTTAATTCTATGTAATACACAGCTGAACAGAACAGGAAGAGAAATTGTTACTCTAACATTTACATAGAATACATACTGCATTATAAGCTTTTCTCCATATTTCTAATCAGTTGTTTTGGTTTCTTTTAATTCATACTAAATGACTTTTTTTCTCTTTATTTTCCTTTAAGACAATAGCTCAAACAATTTCTCTTCACCTGTAGCCTAAATTATGTGCTATTTAGTGTACATAAGACTTGCAAAACCAGTTTTAATTCTATGCATTTAAAAGCTTTGACTGTTGGTAGTGCTGTATAGTGCTGTAGAAGTGGAGAATGCAGCCCATTGTGGACTAATGTGTAAGACTGGGATAACCAAATTTTTCACTTTCATAAGTTCAAGGTCTAGAAATTCCAGTTGTGACTTTTCTAGGAGGGCTGAGATGCTGATTCAAAGTCAGCCTTATTTTGCTGGCATACAATACAAACTGTGGAGACCCATACTCAGCCAAGTCACCCCTCTGTAGGGAGGAATAATGGCCCCACTTCTTAGGTGGTGATTGCTTAATCTCTTTCTCAGGTGATAAACTGCCATACTGTTCACAAATACCTGAATCCCTTCCTGCAGTAGAATCCATTTACTTTTGTGCAAATAGTCTGTTTTTATTCTAGACCACACACAGATCTGAGTGACATCAGAGTAAGAATGCAGTAACCCCAATTAATTTCAGAAGGCTTATTCCAGATTTATTCTACTCAGAGATAAAAATGTGTGTATTTATCTTTGAATTGCATGGCACAGAGTATAATGATGAGCTGCACTGAGCTCCCTTCTCAGCATAAATTAGTTTGGCATAGTCAGTGGGAAAATGTTGACGTACACCAGATTGACAAGATAGATGGTCCTTTATAACTTTAGTTAAGCAAAATATGAATGCTACTGAATCTATTTTGTCTATCATGAATTCTGAAAATAAAATAAACTTCCATCACCATGGGTTTTTCTTTTTTCCTTCTATTTTAATGTGTTAGTGAACACTGAGGGCACTAACATTTGTAGGAAAGAAAAAATAATTTCTAACTGATTGGGCAGTTTGCTGGTGTATTATCTTTTGGTTGCTAGGTGTTGGGTTCTTTCAACAGAAGAGTTCTACATTCCTTTAAAAAAAAAATAAAAAAAATGGGCTGCCCTCAAATATGGATTTTATTGGTCTTCATCTGAAAATTTTTGGCAGAAAAGGTCAGTGGAGAAATCTGGTTCATCCTTCTGTACTCAAATTTATGGGGCAGATTCTTCACCTATGTTCTTAGTCATCACAGTCCCAGCTGATGCAAAGGCAACATGGTCCAGCTATAGTGGAAGCATGCTTATCTCTGAAGTACTGTTGTGGTACACGATGATATACCTTCTGAAATAAAAATAAATTTTCTGGAGAAAATTGTCAGGGTTTAGGTGAGAAGGTGTTCTTTTCCTTTTTCCTGTACATCTGTGCATTCATGTGGCAATTAAAAGGAACATGCGTGCCTCCTTTCTCCATGGTCTTCTCCATGCCCATCTTGTGTCATGGGAATAGATCTGTCACTCAGATTGCAAAGCTTTCCTCATTGCATGGAAAGGATTCATTGTACACACCAGAGACATTATAGTCAAGGTACTCTGTAGTATGTAGTTCCTTCTACTGGATCTTTCCTGTATGGTCCCATCTTCTGACATGTATTAGGTCAGGAAAATATTTTGAGATCAAACAAAAGAAAAAACCCTCTGTTTTCCGTTTATTGAAGGCAAATATCCCGGCCTAACCTACTGTGCTGGGAGTTTTTTATATGAATATTGATGACATTGTGATTTAATCCCTTCCTTTTTATTTATTTATTTATTTTTGCCTAGAATTTTTATTTTCACTTATCTTGTTTTGGATTTCATCATGTTTCATTGCTTGCATTTAGGTTGTGGGATAGGTGTCTGTTCTGTTTTAGGCTTGGCAAAGTACTGCATGAAGTTATGGAGCTACAGAACTGTGTATTGTCTCATTTTAATAATAATATTGCCTTTGGTTGAGATAATTCTACTATTTCAATAAATATGCATTAAATGGAATTGGTGGCTTTTTTTCTGTGGATGCTATTTTATGACCATTGAGTAGTTTTAGGAAAGAAAAAAAAAACTGCAATGCAGTGCAGTAGCCCTCTTCACCTCACTGTTTTATTCTATCAATTTACTTATTTAGTGGTTGGAAATCCAACTGATGGCCAGATACTTCTTCCAAAACCTACTTTGTTCAGGGAAATTTAGGAAAGAATAGCTTTTGACATTTTAATAAAGTGTGCTTTATGCTGCAGTCAGCATGCTTGACTAGAAAACAGCCAGACATGCAAAGAAGATAAGGGACATTTAAAAAACCACAGCTTTAACTTGAATCCAGTAACCAGGAGAACGATGTAGTTCTAAGACCTTATTTTGAAGGTAAAATTGCATTATTGAAAGCTTTTGTAGTTTTCTAGTTCAATCCATAGGGTTCAGTCTGATCTCTCAAAATGATGTTGCCATTACTCTATTATGCCTGAATATCCCAAGTGCTGAAAAAATTTTGAATTATGACCATTGAAGGGGGGAAAATATGACACTCCAGAACACCACCACCCTGTTGCGTTTATTGTAGTCTAACAGTGTTCATTCCTCCAGGTAACTGTTATAGAATCATTTAAGTTGGAGAAGACTGTGAAGATCAAGTCCAACCATTAACCTAGCACTGCCAAGTTCACCACTTTCAGTTGCAGAAGGACATAAGTTTTAAGAACTGGGACATGTTCAACAAATCGGTTTGGCTCTTGGAATATACTCTGGAGCACAAAAATAAAACACAGTTTTAAGACAAACTCAGTGCCTTTGACTAAAGTAAACATAATGCAAAAATAAAGCTCTTAACATCTGTTCTACCAAAAACATATCAACATAAATCAGAACTTCAATTAGGTCTTTCAGTTACGCTGATGACCTGCATAGTCTGAAAAAGATTCATAAGAACGTTGGAAGTTTGCAGTAAAACAAACCCTTCTAATAGGTTTTCAAGCTGGAAATCTTTCTAAGGGGTAGCTGTCAACAACTGTTAATCAACATCTATGTAGGTCACAGGGGTGACCCACACATTTAGGTGTTGAAGTTCAGCACATGTAGGTCCTAAAACTTAAAGGTTGTAAGTCTCATGGGAGGTCAGAGGGAGTCTGCTCAGTTCAGCATTTGTAGGTGTTTTGTAGATCAGCATTTCAAAATGTGGGATGATGTTCAGCAAACTTGATCGTATAGGTTTTGTCTGGTACTGCAGGAAGATGGGAAAAGGGAAGAAATGGTGGCTACTTGGTATCAAAACAAATTGGTCTGATTCTAACAATGATCTAAATATGAGTCTTATCTTTTGGCCTCAATGACCTAGTTCAGCATTTTCTGAAGCTGAATGGACTTGCTGCTGAGGTTTTGGATTTTGCTTGCTTGTTACGAGGAAACCTGAAATTTTCATCCCTAAATGTTTTTAATGCACTTTCTTTGCAAGGAGGGGGGAATTATTGTCAATTTGACCGCCAGTCCTTAAATGCTTTAAGGATGCTTCATGTGCAATGACAGTCAGCTCTAACTTTGGGCTAGCAAGAGCCTTTGCCTAGGTTGGGTACAACAGCAACAAATTTTTTAAGCTTCTGCTTAAAACTGAAACAAAGACTAGACATTCCTTGAGTGTCAGACTAATCCAATTCATCATGCAGAAATTTTTTTTTTAAAATGCTCCACATCTAGTAGCATAATGTGATAATGCTGAGGTTATTTTGCACTTTGCATGTTGGTGAATGGTGTCAGGGTGATCGTATGCTTGCATTAGACTTGTGAGAAAGCCAGCAAAACATGATGAATTAAAGTTGGCAAGAAACTCTTATGTTTGAATGCTCTTGAAACTGCAGATTTTACACATTCCTGTTGATTTTGTGAAGTGTTGGAAAAATACTGCTCGTGAGTTTGGTTTTGGTTTTTTTTTTCTACATTAGTATGTCTGAGCTTAATATGGTACTTTTTTTGAAATGGGTGTTCTGCCACATGGTCTTATTTGGAAGAACAGAAGGTGATGCTTGAGTTACAGGTCTTTCAATCATCTTTCAAATTAATGAGAAAATGTTTCTAATTAAAATCAGTATTTGATTAATTAGTAGTTGACTTACTAGGAAGGAGACAAGAAAGTCAGGAGTGTTGTTAAGATGCATTCAATGCGAATCATGGGAAGAGTGTATCACAGGAAAGAAACTGTCAATGCTTCAAAGGATACTGGTTGTTTTGCTGTAGGATGTCCTCCAGCAGCCTGTTCAAGTTGGTTTGAATGAACTAATAAAGAAAACATCTACAATTTGTAAGTAGTTTGAAGCCAATAAGAACACCCATCCTTGAGCATGAGCACTATGTGCGCTTGCACATAATATCTTGCAAATAGCAGCATACCACACCAAAATACCTGTCAAAGATATGTGTACATCTTCAGACAATCAGTCTGAGTAACAAATAAATCAGTTTAGTTGTATCTCTTGACATAAGATGATATGTGAATCCTTCTAAACCAAGGCAGAGGATGAAAATATATAATTTTTGGAAAAGACACAGAAAAAGAAGTATCATTTAGTTTTAGAACTTCTGTGTCTTGGAGACAGTTATAAATGGGTACAACACTGCTTATTTATTTATTTATATGTCTTACTGTGAAAGTTGTAGCTTTGGAAAGCAAGTACAGTACTCAGAAAAATGAAATTCAGCTTTCATAATTCCTGGGTGGGTTTGGTCCCACAATACATTCATTCTTTTCAGCTCTTCTAGTCCAAATCAGATTTCTAACTCAAAGACAGCTTTGCTTATGTTTTCACAGTAGTATTTTAGCAAAGCCTGCACATACATAGACTGCCTGACGACTTCCCTCTCTTTTGTATGCGTACATATTGCTTCCTGCATCTTGCTGCTTCATGAAAAGAATTGCGTTTACCTGGTTTCTTGATCTGTCAGACAACAGCAGAACCATAGAAAACCTTCCATGTAGTCTATCATTTGCTCATTTATGTGCACCAAAATATCACTGTCTTAATGTTACTAATAACATGAATAACACAAAGTAGTGTTATGGTTTCTATTCCATCTGAAATATCAGTGCAAAATGGCTTCAGTTCTAAGGGAAGCAAATGATTGACTGCTTGGTTCTGGTTATTTAATTTAAAATTTTCAAGTGGAAGTAGCAAAGATTGTTGATGTATTATCCAGAATTCAGAGCAAATCAATATAAGCCTTAATGACCTTCCCCCATTGCTCTTTAGCTTGCATTAGTCACATCTTGGGAGAGCACTGTAACCATCAATCAGGCAAATAAATTATTTTATTTTCATACTGTGAACTTAATGGCAGATCTTGCATAATCTTTCCAAGCTAGTTCTGAAATTCTGCATGAAAAAGACAAGAGGAAAAAGTATCTGAAAGGATGAAAAACTTTAAAAGAGTATACAACCAGTAATTTAGACACAAGATAAACTTTATTCCTGGAAAGAACAAAAATTGGATTTCTAGAATGATCTAGATATGTGACCTTGAATCAGGACACCAGATACAATGAGAAGAGCTGTGCAATAGCAGCCACACAAGAGCAGACTAAGCAGACCTGCTGTCCAGTCTCTGAGATCCCCGTGGGTTACAATATAAAAAATATTTTTTAAAAATCCAAACCTCTGGTCTAACTCATGGTTTGCTAGTGACCTTTCATAAACTCTTTAATGGTATGCTCCTTGCCCACTCCCCACCCCTAACCTGAACTTTATTTCCCATAATCCTGCTCAAGTGATAACCACCAGTGGCAGTCATAATGGATGCACCTGGTTGTGATGGCTGCAACCGGCTAAAAGTGGATTTGGGGGAGGTAGATAATGATACAATAGCTGAGGACTAATTTCAGCAATGTGCCCACCCAGCCACAGTATATCTGGTCAATGTCCAGCTCAAACCAAATGTGGAAGAAACACATACCAGCTGCAGACGTTAACATCAGCCATCGTACTCCATAAATAGTGGGCCCGGGGCTTGTTGAGTTTTGCTGCATAGTGGTGGGCTGCACGTCAGGATCTCCCCTTCGGTGAGGATGTGTCTCAAGGTTACTCCTTGAGGTTGAGAGAATCCTTATTGTGTCAGATACTTGGTAAACAAATTGGGAATAAGTGTGCTGAAACTTTGAAATCTGAGCTAAGTGATATGAAGGATTGATTATGCGTATATAATCTGTATATAAAAGTATATATAAACTGTTGTCTAATTCTGGATGCAGCTGCACATAAAATCCTCTCTGAGAAGGAATTTAGAAAGAAAAAGGGTCCTCCCTGAACTCGTTGAGTCCTCGTGACTCAACAGGAGGATCTCCCTGACAATTTTGTCTGACCCTGTATGCAGTAAATACTTAAGCGTACCTTGCCTTCAAACCTCGTTAAACCACTCTCATGTTTACCATGGAACTTTATTTCACTGTCTTATGTCTATAAAATATATTGTCGCTTGTCTTGCGAATGAAGTGCACCACTCCCTCTGCAACATTCCTCTATACAGAGTAAAGACTCATTTCAATTTGTTCTTATTATACTAATGTATCCATCCTAATGAGGTTTTGTTCTCTTATTTGTTCAGGTTCCTACAATATGTTTGTAAAGCAGCTGAGGACTAAGCTCATAGCCCCCAGAATGTTGGAAATTATTAGAAGGGAGTAGAGAAGAAGCACGACAGCGCTTCTTAGCCACTGTATAAATACTGAATTCATACACTGAATTTTGAGTAACTCACTGGCAATGAAATGATTAGCAGCAGGTTTAAAATAAATGAAATGCAGAGCTGTTTTACATAGAGTAAATTAAATTAGGGGCTATAATTGCAAGAGGTTAGAGGAAGATTAGACAAATTTATGGGTACAAGGTCCATCAGTGATCATCAAGCACAATGGTCTTGATGCTGCCTTTACTTCATGGTGATGTTAAGGCACTGCTTTCTCAGGATGAAGGCTATACTTAAAAAAGGATCACCTTATATTTATCTTTACTTCTTATGCTCTTCCCTTAAGCACGAGTTAGCTATTATCTGAGAGAAAATAAAAGTAGAAGGCTGCTCGGTTTACCTACAAAACTTACAGCCTTTGGTCCATTTTCTTCTCCATCTATAACGAATCTTTAGCTATGACAAAAGATGTGTTAAGAGGATTTGAGAAGCCAAGATTTTATTTCCAGATTTAATAGAGATAAACTTTATTTTCTGTGGCTGGTTTCTATGTATGCGTGCAGAAACTAAAGCTGTGTTAAGAAAGATATCAGGACTCTGATGTTTGTTTCTGTCTCCACACCCACCTTGCCCCCTCCCAGGTGTTTTATTTGAGAAGCTCAGTATCATAAGGCAGCTGAGTGGCACCTGCTCTTAACAGAGCTATGCAGGAAATAATTTGTTGTACTATCTACAAAATCAATGGCTAACAAATGACTTAATGTTTATTCAAGTTACTAAGAGAATCTCAGAGTTGTTGTACCTAGCAGCCTCTGCCCACATCCTTACAATGATTTTACTTGGATCTTCCTGTCTGTAAGCATAGAGTGTAACACTTCCTAATATTTAAATACCTTGTAGCTTTATGATGTCTCACATAGGAACACTCATCTTCTCTGCATGAAGACTGTGCTGTAAGTATCTACCAAAACCTTTTTTCATTTTTGAAAAGAGAGGAACCTGCGCCAGGGAACCAAGTAGGAGAGGAGATTCCTGGAGTATCAGTACCTGGCATATGGGCTCCTGAACTGTGCTCTGATTTTTCCCTAGATTAGCAGAGATGGAAAAACAAGTAGGCTGTAACCCAGTGAGGAGACCTGACTCTTACTTCAGTTTCTTTCCAAAACAATTTTTGCAGCAAGATGAGTCTGTATTATGAGAACCTGAGCTGTCCAGGAAAACTTGGCAACAAATGATAACTTTCTTCTGAAGATTTGTAAGAAAACAGCTCTTAAAATAAAAGCCTTTCTGCTCTGTTCCTATTCACGAGAGCTGACCATCAGCTTACGTTTTTACAGAGCAAAGAAGTAAAATAACGTATCTTGTATATTTGTCAGGAATAAAGTTTTTCAGAAGGCTATAAATGAGGGATTAGGCTTAATAGTAGATACTTAGCGATTTAAATATATCCTGAAACCAAGTCAATGGAATTAAGTTGTTGTGATATACAAAAGTATTTCTGTCTTGTGTCCATCAAACAAAATAGAAAATGACCTGGTCTGACTCTTTCAAACAAGGAACAGAGGGAAAACTGCTGTTGCTTTTAAATGTATTCTTAGCAATCTCATTGTCTCAGACAGATCTAGCAAAGCTGACAAACTCTTCAAGAGGTATTTAACTGATGAATGCAGATCTTGCTGATTGTTCTTCATGCCTGCAAGGTGGTTGGCAGCACTGCAAAGGTTAAGAAGATCCAAACTGAAACTAGACTGTTAATTCCACTTTGAGGATGGATTTGTGTCTGTGAGGCTCCTGTGTAATCCTTAGTATAGTGGCTTTCTAAATCTTGATATTTGTCTTGAATATTAACGTAAGGCAAAGAAACATGAATAATAAAAGCCAAAGCTGTGTCTCCCATTATACTTCTCAGTCCCTGACAGTGGGGGAAAGGATTGTAAACTGCTTACTCTAGAAAATGAGTGTGACCCTCAGATTGAGCCATGTCTTAAAAATAACATGATGAGAAGTGACAAGATGAAAGCTGAAGAAATGCCTTCTGAACAGCACCTGAAATATAAATAATAATCAGGAGCTCATTTGTCAATAACCTGCCCTAGAGTTTAACAGTCCCGTCTATGTTAAAATTTAAATGTGCAGAAAATGAACCTGTTATTAAACTAAGGTCAGCATAATTTAACAGTATTGTACCTGCTATATACTTGGTGTCCTTGTTAAAAATAAATAAATAAATAAATTAAAAGAACGTCAAAACCCCAAAAAACCCAACAAAGCAGTGATTTTTGCAGGACTAAGTATACTCCCAGCAGTGCATTATGGCAGAGTGATAGGAATATACCCTGGAATCAGAGAGTAATGACCGTAATCAAATTCACTATTTAAATACAACCTTTTGGTTTGATCGTAAGTAACAAGCTGAGGTTACTGTCATAATAACAAAGCTGTATTTATTTTGTTTGCTGCCCAACCAGAAAGTTCCAAATAAACACTAACTGTTTAGGATCCTCCCCTCGTTTCACTAAAGTCAACAAGTTAGTCTTTTTTTTCCTCTCTGAAGGAAGGGTGGCATACCAGCATGTTACTCTGGGATCAAATTAGAGATCTTGTCTTTGATCCTGGGGGACTGGTGACCTAAATTTGACTGCACAAAATATTCAGTTTCTAACAAAAGTTACACATTATTGTTGCATCCTGAAGTCCTGCTTAACTGGGTGACTGTTTATTCCTGTTTACCAGTGCAAGTCTATTCTGCAAGTGCAATGTTTTTTTTAATTATTTTTTTTATTTATTTTAATGGCTGTTTTAATCGAGGAAGAAGAAAACTGTGGTAGAGTAGTATTTTTCCCTGTGAGATTTCTTCTGCTTTCTGGTCTGTCTTTGGTATTTTAATTTAGTCATCCCGTTCTGCTGTCAAATTTTTTATGATTCTGCTGGGTAAAGTCTTTCTGTCATTTACACTCAAAAATTATAAAGGTCATAGGAAAAAAACCCAAACATCTCTCATAATCAGTTTCCCAGATCACATAATAACCTGTGTTAAGTATCCCCAACCTTCTCTGCACCTTTACTGTGCTGGTACTACATGTTTTAGCCCGTTAGGCAATTCATGCTGAAGTCATGAATTGCAGTAATCTCTTTCAGTACATACCAAAATAGTTGCTTGTCATATTTAGTGCACCTAGCAGAAATTCTTGAGGGTCTTTTTATGCTCTGTGGAGAATATTTTATGCTGCGTTCTGTTCTCTTGATGCTGCTGTGAAACAAATAATGGTATTAATATCTATTATATCCAGCATAATGATAACTCCTTTTAACTCAGTTTATTCCTCTCATTGCACTGAAGGACCTTTATTACTCTTTTTCTCTTCAATGTTATTCTAACACAGAGTTTAATATGGTGTAAGAAAGGAAGGTCTACCCACCTTATCCAGAGACAGGTGAACTTCTTAAGTTCCAAAGAAATTTTGATCTAGCTACAATGATTAATGGTTACACATTTGCAGTTCCTATATGCTCCAGTGACCTTCAGCCATGCCTGAACGTGTTCCTGGGTTTTTCTTGTTCATATGTGAAATTATTTGGGACCTAAGGACAGTTTGAGAGATGTTTTTAACTTTCAGTGTAACATACCAGCATCTCACTTCTTCATTCCTGAAATATGTTAAAAATGCTTTAAACTCAACAGATGAAAAGAAATAATCACAATATAAAAACTGTGCCATTGCTATCATAACAACGAGGATAAGTGCCACAGCCGTACCCTACATCCTCTTCTGCAAATTTGGTTTATTTTCCCTGTAGGCTTTAGTGTAGATAATTTTGTAGTTAGGGATTTTATCTTTATTTGCTAAAGAGAAATGTAACTCAGCTATTTAGAAGGTTTTTCCTTTTTTTTTTTTTTTTGACATTCTTCATCTTCTGATTTCACTTGCAAGAAAACTGATATTGAAAGTCAGTTATTTCTGTCATGATTTCTTAAACTCATGTTTTATGGTAGGAAGTAACATGCAGAGACAAAGTTAATGAGTTATCTACTGCAAACCGTGTGCCTGAATTGACTTAAAAATCATAAAGCAGTTCAATTATAACTACTTGTCCATACTTTTCACGATGGAGTTGTAACTCACGTATGTGCTTTGTAGATTCTTCCCCACCTACACCACCACCACCCCACCCCCCTTCCCCTCTAGGTCATTTCAAATAGCTGCTTTAACAAGCCATTTTCTTGACCTACCGCATATGTCGGTTTTCAGTATTTGAGCAGATGTGAAAGAAATACTCAAATGCCACTTAGTGGTAATAGGCATGTGGTAGCTTGTCACAAATAGTCTGATGAATCCAATTTCATCTCATCACACCTTCCACTTCAGAAATAATGCCACTTTTCTGTGTTTCTTTTTGCCACTTGTTATAGTTACACACGGTATTCCTGAGTGCTGCAAACTAAAAGGCAAGTTTATTGCTTAGTACCAGTCAAATATGTGTATAGACAATAAAATCAACCACACTTCATTCCTTTCCCTCTCTACACTCCAAATGCAGATGAAAGTTTTTTTTTTTCAATGTTGAGACATAAGTAGTATTACAGTGAAAAGCTCTAAGTGAGTCAAAGGATCTAATAAATGAACAGTCAATATAACTGCGAAAAATTGGGGGAGGCATGGAGAATACACACTGCCTAATTTAGTTAGGAGATACACACTCCCTGGGATTATGATAGACCCAAAAGAGGGGGTGAAAGAGAAAGATTCCCTCACAAGGAAGCTCAGAGCAGAGTCTAACTGAAAGATGACAAAAATCTTAATGGGTTTTTGTTTTGGTGATTTGGCCTGTATGACTTCCTCTTACTCTCCTGCTTTACTAGGAGACCTAACACCTTGTAGAATTGAAAATGTCTGTCCTTCTGACAAGCTGGGTCCCTTGAACATCCTACTATGGAGGTAGCTTTCATTTATCTCGGAGAAGCCGTGATCAGGTTGATACTTTTTTTTTCTCTATGTCTGTTACAAGTATGATCGTTATTTTTTCATACTTAGGATGATATTTTGAGGAGACAAGTATTCCACAAGAATCTGAGAAAAATGTCATTTTTCTCGTTTGCATGGTGGTCTATGGTTTGAAAGTGGAAGCTTTTCAAGCTAAATGCTTGTATAAGGTTCCGTGAAGTAGGAAAATTTTTCTGAACTAAATTTAAATCTATTAATTAGAAAGCAGCTGGAAGGTGGTTAAGAAAATTCTATTGACAGAAAGCTGAGTGAGAGTTTTCGGTGTTTGTCTTTGAAAAGCACAGATGACAGAGGATCTGTTTGTGGTCAGCCTGCATACCACATTTCAGAATTAAGCAAATAATAATGGAAACCAAACTGAATTGATTATCGTTTAGTGTCCTTAGTGTGACATGATATTTGTATTTTTATTTCTACCATTTGATTCACAAATCAAATTCTACAGTGTTCTTCTAGAAGCACTTGTATCACTTAGATAGTGTGAGCCAGAATGATGAACCCAAGCACTGGGGAAAAAAGATTCTCGGGGCCAGCGGAATATAGCCGTGCACTGCAGACTGTTTGGTTTCTAGTCTTAATGTCATACTATTGAAGTGAAGCACTTCTGGTAGAGAACATGTTTGTATTTCAGGCCATCTCTGCTGGGTGCTGTGGATAAAACTTCTTGCTCTTTTGCATGCTATTGAAAAAGTGGCCTTTTCATGGCTCACACTGGGTGGGTAGGGGGGAACCCCAAAACAATTCAGACAATAGATTCAGTCAGCTTCTTAATATCTCTGCATCCTGGAGGCTGAAGGAACTGTTCTTCCTGTTCACTGCACCCAGCTCTACAGCACAAATCTGTTTGGCCTGAGCTTAATTCTCTGACCCGATAGAAAGCAATATATAGATACATTACAAATGAAAAATGGTACCCTCCTTCTAAGCATCATCAGATATACCAGTATGTGAAATACCTAGGGACTCAGATAATTGAACTCAGTTTCATGTCTACAAAGTAGAGTGAACCTTGTGGGGGCTGAAGTAACTTGTGGGCTTCTCAAATGACCTTAATTTGAACTCTAAATGCATGGCAGGTTCAGAACATTTCATGATAAGCTAGTCGACCAAGACCGTTCCTCTCCAGTGCAAGTGAATAGTTTGCAGACATAAAAAGGATATCAAGCAGTCCACTACTAATTCAGAAAGTCAGGTCAAGTTGGAAACAATTCTACTTTTGCCTGTGGTTCAGACTGGAGATAAGTACTTTATACAGCTCTAACTGAAATACCAAACTTTAAGAAGTCAGTCATCAAGAGAGCTGATACCATGAATCAAGAACAGGTCAGGATTCTTTCATGGCCTTAAATCCCTTTTGAGCTTTTACTGTAAATGAATTTGTGAGTTCAGCTTCACATCAGGGTATTCCACTCTTGCTCAGAAGAATATCCATACCTGTAAATTACAGGACCAATTCAGGAGCCAAAACAGTCTCATTCTGAGTCCCTCAGCCCCAAAGGCAGTGTGATTTTGATCATTGGTTTCTGTATGAGCTGGTTCAGACTGTGCAATGTGCTGATACGACCATTTAGTTGTCAGATTCTGACAGATGTTCTATGTAATACATGCATATCCCCCACGAACCTATCATAAAAAAATACAAACCATTTGCACAGTTGTTGTCTCCAGATTTACAGCTTTCTCTGAAAGCTAGCAAAGTCGGTAAGACTTTCTCCATTGACCTCAGCTGACTTTGAATTAAATGCAGAAAGTTATGCCGCATAAAAAGGCATGCACTGGTCTATCTGTGAGTCTGGGTAATTATACCCTGACAATGATTCTGTTCCATTGAGTATTTACATCCTTTCCTTCCCACTTGGCTCTGTCATTCCATAACAAAAGAATTTTTGTCCTGGATTCTGTAACCTTCTCCTTTTTCATAATGCTTTTCTGGGGTGACAAGTAGTTAAAATGTAAGTTAAAATGTAAGTTACATTTACTATCAAAGAGTTAGGTGTCTTTTCATAGTTACCTGGGCTGTGTATTACCATAGAAGTGTGACTCCAGGTATTTGATATTCACACAAAAGAAAGCACACTGACTTACCTAGGGTTGAATCAAGTGTTATCTCATTAGCATTAAACCGCTATAATGGGAGAAAGATGAAAATAACTACAGAAACATGAGAAACAACAAAGATGAAAAGGAAGATGTAAGAATGGGACAAAACCATGGTTCCTTATTTGTAGGGTAAACTTGAAAGGCACCCTTCTCAACCCTCCTAGTTTATAATGTATTCAGAAATGGAAATTAATCAGCAGTTGTTTACATCTGTGCATATCTGGCACAGGGATCTGATATGGTAGCTAGCAACCTGCAGACTTTGAGACTAATCTGCAGCTCTTCCACAGAGCCTTTTCCCACTAACTCTATTCCACAGCCTCAGCATCTGAGCTGTTCCCTTGTTCTCTTTTCCCCTTGACTTTGATGTATGAACATATTCTTCACTCTTGCTGCTTGAAGTCTAAAGATATTATTCCTTTCTATTTGGATCTGTTCAAAAATTTTTGCACTTGATGTGCTTTTCTGTATTACAAAATGTGCCTCTTATTGATAATTACTGATATTTTCCTCTGCTAAGATTAAAAAATGAAAGATTCATAGGTAAAACGGTCCAATCAAAGCTAGTTTGGTCAGGTAGATGTCTTATTGCAGTGGTTTGTCAGCTGGTTTGTGTCCGTCTTTAACTTGATTCAGTTTCTGTTTGGTCATGTTATGAACTAGAAACTTGCTTGATGTTGATACACCAGTCAATGTGATGCCATTAGCTTGAACGTCCTCACAGCTATTTTAAAATATGCAGGTTCTTAATCACTTCCAGGGTTTTGTAGATGGAAAAGAGTTTTTTCTCCCAGACTGGAGAGACTCTAAATGAAGTGAAAACTGAAGGATCGCTTATTGTTCTCACTTCTACTTATATCAATACCGCTTCAGAATTGTTTCAGGAAAGGCATTTGCCTCTTCATGTTGGATTAGTTTTTTAAATCCTTAATTTTGAAGAGTCAGTGTAAACAAATCTCCTGGTGATTTCTCATGGATATTAATTTGCGGAATGGTGACAGAGATATTAATCCAGTGGGATCACTTAGAAAATTTGCCTTGACTTCTTCCTGATCTCAGTTATATTCTGATATATAGTCTCGCTCTGATAAGAGGAAAGTCATGGTATATAAATCAAGGGGCCTCTAGCTGGCTGCTGTATGGTTGGAATGTTTCCAAGCAAAAGATGTCGTCTCTTTCTAAAACAAGCCACATGTGGCAGGCTATTTTCTCTATTAACCTCTGCCGGTCTGATCCAACTGTCACTAAGAACACTAGTAATCCTTCCAATGACATTCAGATTTGGGCCTGAAATTGAAAGAATAACCTTCATAATTTCTCTAGATTTGAGCATATTATTTGTATGGCAACTGAATAATGTAAACTGCTAGTTTACACCGGTACATGTGTTATTTTAGGTCAAGCTTGCTGTGTATTCCACTATAATTAAAAATAACCCAGTTCCTTCACTTAGTTAATTGGATGAGTCTCCTTAAATAAATATAAAATTAATATAAATGTTATTCTCATTGCTGTATTGAATGTTTTAGCAAATGACATTATTGGCAGAAGTTTTTAAACCCTCTACACTTTCCTAATTTGATATGTTTTTAAAGCATGGAAATTCTGCTGTGATGATGTTACGCACACAAAAACTTGTGTCATGATCTCCAATGTCTAGTTCATATCTAGTTCATAGTATCATATCATTCAGTAGTATGTTCCAGATGTTTAATACCTAGATGGTACTAGATATTAGAGTAAAGATAAATCAGTCTGGAGTTTGTAAGGAAGGTGATTAGGGATCAGGTTGTTAGACACATGGAAGTTTTCTAGGAATAGTATTAAGACAAACACAAATTCTTCCAATTATTCTATTTGATTGTACATTTTTTTTATATATATAGAAAACAATTTTCCCCCGCCTCTTTGTAAATCCATGTCACGGATTAGGGTGATAGAGAGCTGGCAGGAAAATCTTGTTGCTTCCTTAAACAGCAGACATTCTGCTACCTCTGTGTCTGTAAGGATTGTGTGGCAAAAATACTAGAATTTTTCTTCCAGACAATATGATTCATGGATCTTTGACAGCCTCTCATGTTCTGCAGCCGCTGAATATTATCCCTTAATAAATAGGAAAGCTAGGCTGAAAAGAATTTTTGTGTTGCATCTTCACCACCTTCATTCAGAGGGATAATGTGTTTACATTGAGAATACTTACAGAACTTCCAGACGTATGAAAGGTGACACATTCCTTCTTGGCTAAGAGATCACTGCTTTCAATTTCAGAGGATATATGGAATATTAATGAGACCAGGATTTCATGCTCGGTACCTCAAGTTTGGGTTCACTGCTCAAGCAGTTAAACAGCATGTTGTTTAGCTGCAGGACATATACTGGTCATAGTTTTCTTGATCAGTGGCATGTTCTATGCCAAGGACACAAGCTTCGGATCCACAGAACAGGCCTTAGTGAGGGACTTATTGTCCTCTTTGACAGTTCTATCTCATTTCTCTCCCTCATTCAACAATGAAATGTCTTCTTTTGGAGATCATGAACCTGCATCAGCTGAGTCAGCCAGTGGTCTTCTGAAGTCTATACCAGCTGATAAAGTCCATTAATAGAAGACTATTTGTCATTTCTGAGTATATTCCTTCATGCCAAATAAGAATTGTTTAAACAGGGAAGATGGACTGGTTTTGATATTCGACTGCCTCATGTTTTTTAACTGTCAGGTCATTCTTTTTTTCTCTTGGATCGCTGAGTATTTATAACATCTAAATATAAAGCAAAAAAATTGCTTCCAAACATATGTATATGTGTGAATTTGTATTTGTGTGTATACAGTAGCTTATGCTGCTGTCACATAAACAGACTATTCAGCTATAATATTATAGAGTTGAATAATAATTGCAATGCAAGAATTAGGGGTTATTTAAAAGGTGAATGAATAATGGTGAAATTACTTAGAAGAGCATCTTAAATTCATAATAGTCATACACATAAATAACACTTTACCATTTCCCATCTGTCATCCTCTGTGAAGATTTGTGGTACCCTTTGATCAGATGACTTGTCCTTGAAGTACAGTTAGCATTCTAGTGTGAAATATCAACTGTTCTGCTGACAGAATGAGTTCAGTCAGCAAGCATCAAACACTCCGTATGGCACTCATCATAGGAACCGGGAATAAAATAGTTTCAACCTTTGGGCAGAGCAATTTGCACTAATAAGCATTGTACTAGATTATGAAAGCCTTAATAATTAAAAATTAATTCATTCTGGGGGCACCAATATTATTTAACTTGTTTTATCAAGAAAAGCAATGAACTGTGGTTACCTGATAATCTTGCCAAACTAGTCACCTCACTGTTTAGGAAGGTCCCTTATTTCTTTTCCCCTCCCTATTTTTTTTTATTCCAGTAGTACCTGACCTTAGCTCTTAGCTTAATATTGTTCTCCCCAACTTTACATTTTTATATAGTTAAGACTTATTATAAAGGGAAGAGCTGACTAATAATGCAGGTTGGTAATGTGATAAATGGTTGAAATGAAAGAAAATTAACGTAACAATTATATATCTCCCAATAGAATGTATTTATTTAAGTTAGGTGATATCTGTTCAGGTTTTTGAGTCCTGATTTTTTGATGAACTAACAGTTGAAGGAAATGAATGTCTATTCCCCACTCACCAGTCAGAGAATAACTCTATAGAAGCTATCCAGTCCTATCATGGGTATAAATTTGTTTGAATTTATTGACTTCAAGCTGACAGTTGTCTGGCTTTGTGTAGGCCACAACTATGCTATGGGGCCGCTGATCTCTGCAAATCGTCTCATAGCTTTCATGCTATCACCCACAAGTTCCTTCTGGCTCAAATATCTGAGCTGCCGTTGTATAATAATAAAGGCATGTGCATGGTGTACTCCTTACTTTTGCTTCCCACATTGGAAAAAAAAAAAAAAAGAAAAGTAGCTCCAGCAGACACTTGGAGCCAGGAAATGCTTTCACTACCTACAGTGTAGCCTTATCCTTAAAGTTTGTTCAGTCCATTTACTTTTTCTAAAATAGCTTTCAGACTGATGACAACTAAAGCTGACTAAAGAGGCTGACCTTGAAGAAGCCTATGTTGCTGCTTGTATGGAACAGGGAATACTCAGAACACAAAGAATACGAGTATTTGAATGCAAAGTAAGGATGATTTAATTTTAAGTAAAGAATCACTTACTCCTGTAATGGAACTGGAAGACTTTCATATATACCCCTCCCACAAGCATTTAAAAATGGAGATTTCTTGATTACATAGAATACTTTGTATGAATGCAGATCGTGTGTCAATGCACAAACACTTCAATGGGAGCTATGCTGCATTTGAGACAGTGCAGGCTACAGTGAATTGCTGAATATTTTATTCTTCCATAACTGTTCAAACACAAAATAAGAAACAATTGTTTTGATGTAGAAGTGCTAAAATCATTATTCTGTTACATGCAATTAACTTCATTTTGATATTAGTTCCAGTTTTTCTGTTGCATGATGAAGCAATAAAAATTGAGTAAAGACTATTAATAAGCTCTTGGAATTTAAAAACATAACAGATCCATGTAAATAAAAAATATACTTCTAAATGTATTCATTCAATAGCCCTTTACTTGTTATGCTGATACAGATACTTACACTGCAAAGTCTAAGTACCTGAGGATGCATTTCTGTTCTATCAAATATGAAATGGATTTAGATACAATGAATATGTTCAACCCTCCAACTCCAAGTCTGGCTAATAAATACATCTTGGATGAGTTCTATGAACGTTTCCACCAGCAAACATATCCCTTTCTTTAGATGTCTGGATGACCCTGAGCAGAAAGTTTGTGTGGTTTTGTGTTTGTTCTGTTTTGTTTTTAATAAAGTAATCAATTTTTACTATAGGTTCATAAACATGTTAAGAAAATTAAATAATCTATAGATTTTATGCATTATATGTGTAGCCTTCTTAGTTCTTTGTTCCATTTTCAGAAAACAAAAGAACAGTTTACGAGCTTGCTCAGTAAGGAAATGGTACACTGTTTCTACTGAGACAAGATAGTTCTAAAGAACGACAGATATATCTGTGATATTACTTTGGATATCTGGAGCCCATCTAAGTGTCCTCATAATTCCTAGATGGTATGAGACATTCTGTTGATACTGATTTTCAATTTTTTTCCTCCTCCTCCCAATTTAGCAATTGAAATGAGGAAGAAGACAAAGATCTGACAGCTTCTTACAAAAATTCATTGCTGCTTTCCTAGTGGGCTCTCGCCAAAAAATCTATAGAGGAAAAGGGATACACTAACCAACATTACTACGCTTAGCCCCCTGTGATGCTAATCACAATTATCATCATGTCTTTGAAAGGATGGTTAGAGGGCTGAAAAGATGTTTCAGTCCCCACTCAGGTACAATAGCTGCAAAATTAACAATGGATGGAAACTATTTTCTTAAATCGTAACAAATTCATTATTCATGTTATTCATCATAATGTGACAGACTTAAGTAACGGAGTAATTTTCTGTGGAGGCAAGATATAATTTTGGCCACTTCTTTACGTGACAATCTTTTAAATGATCACTGATAGTCAAATTGCTGAAACTTCAGTTCCTTGTAATCTGAAACAGTTCCCATCTGGGGAAATACTCAGGAATTGAGAGACTTCTGTTTTATTGGGTAACTTTCCACATGATTAAGAGAGAACAGAAGGTTGTTTTTCCTCTTGTAGAAGGCTAATTCCATTGCAGTAATGCTGATAATACTGTTAATATTTAATGAGTGTTAAGTGTTTTAGGAATTTAGAGCCTGGAGTGTATGTCCTTTATAGCTAACTTCATATACCTGAGCCATTCTTCTTACTGTAACAGATCTAATAATGTATGGGTCTGATTCTGCATTCATTCAGACAAAGTTTCCATTGACTTAGTGGTATGGGTTCAGACTCTGTGTATGGTACGTGTGTAAGATGAATACCTGTATAGTGTTTTTCAGAAGAAAGCTACCTTAAATTTTCCTAGTGTGACATAAGCTCACAAAATTATGAAAATTCTCGGTGTTAAATTGCCATAACTTTGCTGTAAAAGGATGACTTGAAATTAAGTTGAAGTGGTTCCCTGTTGTGCTTTGATGCTGCTTGTGAATGTGTGTGTGTGTGTGTTGGTGCAGAGAAAAGATTAAGTCCTTTTAAAAGAACTTGGGAGGGAGAAAAGAATCCCTCAACCTTTCTAGGGGTATGAAAGTAGAAAGGGCCACAATGACTGAGGTTTTCAGAGTCAGAAAATTTCCTTTGTATGTCAGTCTCAAAGTGATAGATGGAGCTGAACAGTGGCAGTTCTGTCTTGAGGATACAAATTTATTAAGAAATATACTGTTGTCATCCCTCAAAGAATCACAGAAGGTAATTGTGTTCCCTACTATAGCACACGAAAAAGCTGCCATAGTAAAATGATTACTGTTTGGTCATTCTCCAGTATCTTATTACTTCATTAGACCTAATAATTTACAAGAGCCAGTCTATGTTGCCTATGACTCTACAGAGAGTTTACCATTAGCTTAAAACTGTGCCTTCTCTTTTCAAATACATTTGCCTTTGGCAGGGGCAGGGCAAGGGGGAAGACAAGTATTTCTCCTATAAGGTAATGAGCCAAAGCTCTGTGACAGATTCTGCTGTGCAAACTGGAAGACTGACATAAGAATTTGTGTTGCACGGATTCAGTAGCTATGATTTTGGTGCGATGGAAGCAGCAAGTTTCTCATTCGGTAACTTTGTATAAAACAAAACCGTTCTTATGTGTGCATCTGAACTCTGCAATGTTTTGCTTGAAGGCCTCTGTGTAGTCCTGGGCAGTGGACCAAGCAGGTGGTGCAGATAAATTGCAAGACTCTTCCTCTTAGGGCTGGAATAACAGGTAGCTTGTTCCTAGGGTCATCCTATAAATATTTATACTTTAATAATTAGTTCAGAGGAAGTTGCTGTGGAGGCAATCAGTAGAAATTGATAAAGGGAAGAATTTTTAATGCAACCCATTTAAGTGAAGCTCTTCCACCCCTACCACCGTTAAGGAACAGAATTTCTTTCTACATCAAACATAGTTATATAGTATTAGTTTGAAATGGCTGTGCCACTCGGACCGTTGAGAGTTAAAGTGTTGCATCTAACCTAAAAAGTGATTCTATACATCTAGAATATATTAGATATTAGAATACAATAGAAAATAATGTAAGAGATCTCAGTAACTGATTCAAATTCATTCTCACGTTCAAAGTTAAAATTTAATTTAATTTTTTACTTTTTCTTCCCATTCTGCTTTTGAAAACAAATACTGTGAGCTTACAATGAGCAAATGAAATGCACTTTGACAACCTGTGACTCACACTAAAGGGATGTTTATTATATTGCACATGAAAAACCATTCTTAATAGTTTTTTCATCAAGAATACTAAAGTGACAACTGTGACTCAACCTTAAAAGCAGCAGTGAAGAGAATACAAGGAAAAAAACACTAATGATAAGTGCAAAATGCTCTTTTAGGTTGCTGGAAATAACTTTTCCACTTGATCCTTTCTGAAATAGCTCATCTGTTGGAAAGAACAATTTTAGTATTCAACCTTTAAGCTGATGCTTCTTTTTACATAGGAGCAATCCACTGAATAGATTAATTTAAGACCATTAATTGTTTAAGGGTCAGTCTCATTTTATGATCTAGAATATTATTTTCACATTCTAAAACATATTGTCATTGACTTTATCAAGAGGAATTTATTTTTGTGTCAATTAATCCAGTTGACTTAAATTGCTTATGGTGGATTGACATATGAGCTCCTTAAATTATTTTACTTATCTGATGACATTATTTCCTAATTTGTCCTTGGGAAAAGTTGGAGAATAGATTCTAATATCTAAAAACTGCTTTGGATTCCTAGTGTGCTCCAGCAGTTGCATGGAAATGAGACTGTGGACTGTCTTGCAGACTGCAAAACATGACTCATCAGGCACTCTTTGTTTTGTTTGCTGCTTCAACAAAACCTGAGAAATAAAAAAAGAACTTTGGTATTCAGAAGCTTAGTGAATATGACATTAAAATCATGGTTTATATGCGAAGATAAGCATAGTGAAGTTTCTATTCTATCCAGTAAAGCAATGAAGAACCTGGAGTTAGCTCTACTGCATCAGTAACCTGAACTACCATCAGATTTGTTTCTTTATGCGTAACAGTACAGGTATATTTACTAGGCTGGAGAACAGCTGCTATGATGTTTGTTATTACTGAGTATTCAAATCTGAATGAGTCTTCCAAATGCTATGAATGGTAACTGACTTCATAAATCACGTGTATTACTGGAGCTGGTGACTTCACCATTTTTCTGTGGTTTTGCTTCAAGTCTTGAACTACAGCTGAAGTATATGATGAGTTAATATATAGTCATAAGTAATGCTGTTTATACTTCAGACTACAAAAATACAGCTAAAACAAACTAAAGAAGATGATATCATGTCTCAGCTTATCACTTACTACCATTGATTGTTGAAAAATAAAGAAGTGTTATTACTGGAGATGAAAATATCATATCCTAAAAGATTTCATTGACCAATACTTAGCAAATAACAAGATCATGCATAATTTTAATGTATTTTTATTATCATTATTCTTTTGATGAAAACAAAATTTCCTTGAAATATATAATGATTTTATTTAATGTGTTTGTGTAGAAATGTGGTTTTCTGAGGCTCTGTCCCAAATCTTTCATAGTTCCCCAAGTGCAAGTTTCAGGTTAATAATCCTGAGGTTTTGGACTTTAATTGAAGTTCTTCAGAATGAAACAGCCTGCTTGAAAGCTTTAATAAAATCACTAATTTATAAGATAAATACTGTCAGTATGTCCTTTTTATAAAAAAGTACTTTAAGTGAGATTCCACTTGATGTCAAAGTGGAAGTTCTGTACAGAATCAGAAAAAAAGAAATAAATGTGTTTTGACTATTTATTTTATTACCGTCGTACGGCAGGTGCTTGTGTACAGCTTAAGCGACAGATCCTGCACATCCTTACACAGGTAGTTCCATGGAAGGATTTCTTTCCGAGCCACTGGAGCTACCAACTTGAACGAAGGCTGTTTTGTCTTTAACGTAAAAGGTTTTTCATGTCTGAAACATGTTCGCAAGCAGGGCAAGCTAAAAAATATCCTTATCTCATTACTATCTTAGGGGAGATGAAATTAAAGGTTCTTATATGGTGACTTTGAGTACAGGAATAATGAGATTAACAGTGCCAGGCATGAAGTATCATATTTGGATGCACTCCTGAGAATGGCAAAATTGAATGTTAGAGCCTGCACAGATAAAGCATGTGGCTTGTGGTTTGGCTACAGAGGACTAAGTAAATGAAGTTTGTGATATGGCATAATCAAGTTATTAGTAGGTGAATAAAAGAATAAAATTCCTTGATTACTTTTTTACCCTTCCATTTGCCTTAAAGACGAACTTAATTGTATTTGCATCAGGATTGAAAAGAATCATAAATCATAGAATGATTTAGGTTAGAAGATCATCTAGTTCCATCCCCGCTGCCACAGGCAGGGACATCTCCCACTAGCCCAGCTTGCTCAAAGCCCCATCCAGCCTGGCCTTGAACACTGTCAGGGATGGAGCGTCCACAGCTCCTCTGGGCAACCTGTGCCAGTGTCTCACCACCCTCACAGTAAATCATTTCTTCCTAATACCTAATCTAAATCCGCTCTCTTTCAGTTCAAAGCCATTCCCCCTTGTCCTATCACTACATGCCCTTGTAGTGTAGCAGAGACTATTTAGTCCCTCTCTCTCTTTCTTGTAGGCCCCCTTGAGATACTGGAAGGCTACTATAAGCTCTCCCAAGAACACTGGCATATCTAAACATTATATGGCCAATGATACCCTCACAGATCTATCATTGTCTGATAACCAGCCTACAAAAATATTTAAGTTGGGGTACAGCAGAACTTGTGGCCAGACCTCTGATCTGCTGACTGACAGTCTTGTGGCAGAAAATAATTACATGATGTCAGCACAGAATAAAGTACAAACACTGCTCAGTCTGTTTTTATCTTTACCCTTACCATAAGAGTAGGAACAGAAATTGTGTCCTGTCTCACAAAGCTTCTGATAAATATCTACAAAACCTGAAATTAGAAGTTTTAAAGAAGCGTATGTGCTAGAGGACAAGGGACTGAAGACAAGACAGGAAGGAAAAAAAGAAAAATATTGGTTTGTACAGATGCAAACATTGCTGTAATAAGATTCTACACCATGATATATTGGACTATCTTTGGTTTGTATCTGTGTGGACAGCTGCAGAAACTGAGCTCCAGCTGCCCCCATTTTAAGCAGCCTGAATGAAAGGCATTTACAGTCTTAAAGACACCTACGTTGCTGTGCTTGAAGTAATAGCTTTGTCATAAGTATTCTGAAATATAGGGTGCGTATCTGAGCTCTGTAAACCTATTCCAATCTATGCAAATAGTATATGTTGGACTGTGAACAGTATCCCCTTAAGTAGCATTTGAGACTGAAAAGCTGGTTTATGTAAATCCTTCATTAGTATTTATTTTGCAAATGCATCTTTTCATTTTCTTTTTTTGTAATTCTTCAGAGCTTGTGTAAGACAGTGCATGTTTATTGACTTACCATTTAGGTAAGTCTAACATAGAAAATGTTTTGTATACCACAAAACTGTTCGTTCTTTTCAGAAAGCTTTCAGATGCTCAAGGAATAGTTATTCTTTTTAATCAAGAGATAATTCTAGAATGCCATTCCAATTCTAGTAAGTTGTACAAATTAATTGTCTTTTCCCTGTGGTAGGATTTGTGGAGTTAGGGGTCTGGTTTTTTTCAATGATCTCCCATTACTGTAGCTGTCACTTTTGCTTCTTTAGCCCAGCACGCAGCTCTGAGTGTTACTGTTTCATGGGCCGTGAGTTTTACCTGTGGTTAGAAAATGCACAATCTTCCATTGTAGAGAATATTACATGACCAAACATGGGTCTATGGTAACTTAATTTGTAACAGTGAAAGAATAATCTAAGGGTACCAAAAGTAAGGGTGTCTAAGGTAGATACCCTGTTTTGCAGTAAAGGAGGAATAAGTGTGTTCCAGTGATATACTATGCACTTCAAACTGAATATTCTAAAATCAAACGTTGTTTTTGTTTTTATCAATCAGTTTTCTTTTTTTATTACTTTCAGCTATTTCTAATTAAAGCTTGATTTTATTTAACTGCAATTTAAGAATTAGTTCTAAGTACTTAATTTGTTAATTACCAAATCTGGTCAATCTTAATATGAAGATGTGATATATTTACACTACTTCTTTGGCTAGCATACATATTTTGTGTTAGATTTTCATGCAGTCCTGATATAAGTGCTGTAACAATAGGGAAATATATACCCAAAGTAAAATAAACTGAGACACAGTGAGTACTTAATCAAAATTATCTGTGGTGAGCATGAGAAATACAGTCCTTTCCTGCTTCTTGACTATATGTAAGGTGTCATTAAAAGTCTAGGCTTCCCCTCCAGACATTTTTAAATAAAACACATAGTGAAATCTATTTTCCACATTTATCTCTCTCCTTCTCTCTCACCATATGAAACGCCCTATAGTTTGATTTGGTTGGCTGCTTTTGTAGCTTTCTGGGTGTAAACGATGTGCAGGAAAGGAGAACTGAGGCTTGGACTCCTGGACAGGCTTTTTACCAGAACTGATGGAGTAGATAGACCTGCTGGCTTCAACTGCATTTCTAAGAGAGGTTTGTATTCAAGCTGCATGCTGTAGCCCGGAAACCACAGAGCTTCACTCCTTGCCAAACTGAGACAATATTTTGTGATCCGGTTATGATGAAACTAAATAATCTCCTCAAAGTGTGTCATTCTAAATCAGAAAAGATAAATTTGGCTATTCCCTGTAACTGTAGCTTTTTAGCTCTGATACTTTTCTTGGCCTGGGATAAAATTGAGGTAATGTTTTCATTTAAAAAAAGCTTGAAAGTGGGCTGCCAGTATCCTCCTTTTGTCTGACAAAATGAAGTGTCCTTGGAAGTATTTTCATTAGTGATCTTCCTTTCTTCCCCTTCATTTAAATAAGTTGATATCCTACCAAGTTTTGCTGTCACTAGGGATTAGAACAGCTCCCAGATTCCACATCTTCACTTAAATCCTCCTGAAGCTGAAATGTTTGCCACAACTTTTACCAGACATCAGGAGAAATGCCAGAGCCCGTATTCAACTTTCAATAACACAGGAAAATGAAGGGTGAGACCAATTCCAGAGATCATTAACTCCTTTTACTGCACTCAGCTTCCACCGGATCCTTTTGTAGAAGGTGTTGTGACAGAGGGTGTCAGATGCTGGAGCTTCTCTTCACAGCTCCCTTAGTTTTTCTGAGTAGCTATGGGCAAGTGATCGCCATTTGCAGAGAAATGACATCTTGAAATTTTTTCTCTGGCTTGACTCATTACAAAACCATTCTACTTGTGTCTCCTATTGACTTGACACACCCACTGTTGTTATTTAGTAAGCTGTGCAGTTTAGCATATAAATAGAAAATACTTTTCCAATGTACCATTGTTCATTAATGAGCCAATTAATCATTAAACTGCTTTCCTCCCCTTAGTAAAATACAGGAGCACTGAGATATCTACCTCTGGCTTTGCTGGGAGCTGCCCCAGATACGTTCATAACATTTTACTTGCAACTTGCTTTACAGCTGATAGTGCAATATGACATTGCTACATTTTGCTTTATTAGTCCACTAATCTGGCAGTTGTCAAGCATGATTCACGCCATTTCTTGGCAGTTGGACAGTAGATAGGTATATCAGCAAGGCTTCATTTGCTGTTCTCAAATCTGCCACAGCGCATATGTTATGTACTGTGGAGTATTACAGATAACAGAACTCTTCAATGAGCTCAGGTTTCACGCCTCGTGTAGCTGTTCATCCCGCCGAATTGTTATTAAACTTTGGAGTTTTGCTGTAGGCTTCCCTGGGTTTAATTATGTATTTAACGATCTGTGTCATAAACAAGATTCCCAGCATGTCCTTAGGGTAATGAAATGGTTCACACAAAAGGGATCCCACTGAAGACGGGTTGATTTTAGTAGTCTGCCTCTGGGCCAACAGCAAGCAAAAACATGATGATTTTCCGACTTTGTTAACAACAGTCCTGAGCTCTCCAAACTATTTATTTCTCTTGGGAGGTATTATGATCTGTTTCTAACCTAGTTAACTGAAGATAAAGAGGAATTGGGATGAAGACTTCAGGTGGCCAAGATACATGCGTTAGAGGAAGCTGGGGTTTGCTCCAAAGAAATGCAAACTTGGTGATAACTTTCAGTCTTTCTCCTCATGTCTCTCTGCTTTCCTTACTGCCACCTCCTGAAGTGCAGAAGGTGCTGCCACATCCTTGGTTTGTGGATGTTTCACGGGGGGGGAGCAGTGGAGAGGTGGGGGCAGCGAGCGGGGTGCCAGGCGTGGCGGGGCCTGCGGGCAGCCCGGCTCCCTTGGTGGGAGCTGCCCAGGTGCAGTGAGGAGGGCCGGGCCCTCGGGACGGGTGGGCAGCAGCCCAAGCAGGTACACGGGGAAACCTGTGCACCCTGATGGAAGAGGGAGGTTTTGGCAGGAGCCTAGAAGAGCCTCTGTGGTTCCAGAAGCCTCCCCGAGTCTGGGCTAGGGGACAGCCTGATTGGTGGGCAGCAGCATGAGCACCTCGGATCTATAGATCCAACAGGATCTTGAAACCTTTTATTTATCTGGGCTCACATGTTGCATCTGATGGATCTTACTCTCATTTGCTGCTTTATGTTCTGTTAAAACATAGCTTGAGTGGTATAGAGCCTACAGGTGCTTTTGCTTTGTGATTAGAAGTTTTCTTTAAGGAGGTGAGCAGAGGTACTGGGTGCCTGGTGATACCGTCATGAGGACAGAGTGCCAAAATATTCTTTCTTCCTTCTCTGAAATAACAATGATGATAATAGAGCTCCTTGGTTGTATGATTTGAGGTCTCTTATCTAAAAAAATATATCTATCTCTGAAGTAGTCAGTCCGTTACCTGACAAAAATCTCTTTTGATCAATTTATTTTTTTATGAGAAGATAGTTATTCTGGGGCAGGCTGTCTATCTTTTAATTAGCAGGAGAAAAACATCAAAGGTTTTGGACTACATCCAGTGTAGAATAAGTGTATTTGAAATCTCGGAGATTTTAGCAAGGAAACAGCTTCAGTCCAAAGGGAAATTCATGGCCAAATGAACATTCTGACTGAGGAACCGCATGAACTCCCCAGGAGGGGTCCAGGGGGAGAGGAAGACTTCTAAGAAGGAATGATGGTGTGAGTTAGAGCAAATATCCTTCCCACAGCAGAAGTCTTGCCTGAGGAGCTGAACTTCAAAGACATTGCAGATAGCTTTCCATGTCAGGCAGTGGCCGAGGAAAAATCCTGAGAGGAAGCTAAAACAAATAATATTTTCCAGAAGTAGGAGAGTCAATGTCAGCTCCAACTCAACTGAGTGTGTTTTTATTTGTTTGTAAAGAATAACTCATGTAACAATAAAATTGATTTTGTGTCACTTTTTTTGTCTTCTGGTGCTTCAGGCAGTAGATTCTCAGACTGCAACAAAATCCCATATACTTCTCTGGGAACTAGTAACTAGAGCTGCACAAATGATGGTGAGGTGGGACATCTTGATTATTTTGAGGAAAAAGGCAATCTCATAACTTTTTTTTTTAATTTTCAAATAATTTAAACCCTGTAAATGGCCCTGTGAATATTGATTTAGGAGCTCAGTTTAATAATAGTGATTTAGACAAAAGTTTAAAAGTTGATAAGAAACAGCTAATGGAATCAGCAAGCTAGAGAATAAACAAGGAGTTTGTGGGAAATAAACAAATTAACCAAATGTTATTTATAAAGAACAAAGCCACTCACTAAGCTGCTATCCATCATTTATCAGCAGTCCTGGCTAACTAGGGAGGTCCCAGAAGATGGGAGGTAGCCAGGGTGACACCCATCTACAAGAAGGGTAGGAAGGAGGATCCAGGGAACTACTAGCCTGTCAGCCTGACCTTGGTGCTGGGGAAGGTTCTGGAGCAGATCATCCTGAGTGCTGTCACACGGCATGTGCAGGACAGCCAGGGGATCAGGCCCAGCCAGCGTGGGATTATGCATGATGGGGGGTTTAGATTGAATGTTAGGAGAACTTCCCTCACTGAAAGGCTGATGAAGCATTGGAACAGGCTGTCCAAGGAGGTGATATGGAATCCCCGTCCCTGGAGATGTTTAAAAAACGCATAGTTAGAGTGCTTAGGGACACGTTTAGTGGTGGACATGGCAGTGCTGGATTAATGGTTGGACTTGATGACCTTAAAGGTCTTTTCCAACCTAAATGATTCTATGAATAAGATAAGGTCTGGTGATACATACTGATTCAACAGTAACAATGATCAGAGAGTAATGGAAGCAAGAAAAATGACATATTACACAAATCCCAGGAAGCATTTATGATTTTTTTTTTTTTTTTTTTTTTTTAGAAATAAAAGTACTTCTAGAAGAATTACTGGAAGAGAACAGTTTTTCTAAGATTCACCAGTAGCATTAGAATTGATAAGTTCAGATAGGGGCTTGAGGACATGCCTGTCTGGACATTTACAGCTCACAACAGACAAGACTGTTCGTGGGTTTTTTTGGGGGTTGTTTTATTATTAATAATTTTGTCATGCAATGGGAATAAGAAAAGAGTCGGTTGAGTTATAAGAGAAGGGGCTTGTTTTGTCAAGGAATAAAAAGACTGAAAGAGGCAGAAAAAGGAAATTGAGAGAAAACAGCTAAGTCCTCAAACAAGTGGGTTACCTCCTCATAGGAATCAATTATGAAAGTGAAAGTGTATCTGTTCTATATAGGAAGGGTGAAAGTCTGTGGAGATACAAAGACTTTTAAAGTTTGCATACTCCGTTGAACTTTATGATAAGAATATATGCAAACTTGATAATAAAAAACCCTACATATTTCTTGGTGTAGATCGCTAAGTCCCAGCTGCAGTCTGATTTCGTGTCCATATCCTGACTGATGTAATGATTGAGAAGTCCCATCTGACCTGCAGCACCGGTTCATATTTAGAATCAGTTTGTGCAATATGGGGTTTTAAAGTTTCATCCAACCCCTTCCAGAATAAGCAGGAGATAATGAGGTGCTTCTGTACATACCCACCCTTCTGTACTATCAGGCACTGTAGAACAATGTACATGTTTCCTAAGAGTGATTTCACTGTTTAACATCTGTTACTCTAAACAGAGTCATAAAGGAATATCAATAGCAGTATCCTAAGGAGAAGAATTCAGAAGTCTTTTATTTGCATTTGGAAGGTCTGGCATTTAATGACTTGAAACATTCTTACTTGACGCAGAGCATATTTTATAACACACCACCACCACCGCAAGCACTGCAGAGCTGTGGGAAGCACTGATGCACAGGAGCTTACAGGGACCTGCAGTTGCAGTGGCTATTGTGCTACTTCCAGTTGCTTATGAAAAGTTTAAGAAAAGCAGTTTTGGTTTAGCTTCTGTTGCATCAAAAAATGTAATCAGCCATGGCATTGCACAAAGTAGACTGATAAGAAGTGACAAAACAGTCTGTCATGTCAGGAATTTAAAAGGGAATCACTCTCTATCTTCCCTTATTCCATCCCTGTTTAATATATATATTTAATTTTGAAGACATCTTTGATCACTCACATTTTGTTAAGATGTACAGGAGTGTGCAGTGTCATGCTAGGATTGGGTCTTTATGCAATTTGCAATTACAGAAATGTACATGGAATATTTTTTTGTGAAGTAAATGACTTTGCTATGCCTTCATCCCTTGCTATAGGTGTGTTTTATTTGTCTCCCCTTATACCAGCTTTCTGTCTTGAACAAGTGACAGTTTGCTTTGAGAAGCTAAAATGAAGATAAAAGTTTGACTGACTGGGTTGCTGCCTATTAATTTAGAACAATTCATTAGCTAGGAGGAAAGGAAGAATGTATAAAGCAGCCCCTGATACTTGGAAACTCACTAAGTGTGTTTGTATGCAAAAAATCTGTTAGGAGAAAATAAGAGTAAATTTTAATTTATTCTAAGTAGTGCTCTTTGCTATATCAGGAGTTACAAGAACCTGTATTTTGTTTTGGCTTTTTAACAGGTTACTCTGCATTTTCTGGTACTTTTTTTTGCCACAAGCTTACTAGGTTTTTGCTCTTGTCTCACAGTTCTCTTCGAGTACCACTTAAACGCAGCCCTAGGCCTAGTAGCTTTATAAAGGCATGACTCGTGTACTGTGAGACTGGCTTTTACCATTTAGAAACACGGGGTTGGTGGCACTAAGGAGGCAATGAGATTTGCTGAGTACACACCCACCAGTCTTCTCTTAAACCAAGCAATCAAAACCAATGTTTGAAATTAACATCAAGCCAGAATTTATTAATTAAATAAATTTTCCAGTGTAAAGGTATCATTGAGCCTTGTAAAACTAACTGCAAGGCCGCTTGTGGTGGGTTTTGTTTTGTGTAACCAAAGATGGTTAAAATGTACACTAAAAGCTAACCGTCAGGACAAAGCTAATAATCAGCAGAGAAGCAAGGATTTCTCTTGTGCAAGTCACCTCTGTTGGAGGTGCACACTGAAAAAGTCCAGCTCACAGGCTGTAGTATTGCCTGTTTCCCTGTGTTGACTGTGAGTCTGGATTCTTAGGTCAGATGTAGATATTTCTACTATAGATGTCTAAAGCTAGTGAGGTGAAATTCACTGTCCATGTATGCAGGAATAACAGGATCAGTAGATCTGGCTTGCCCAGATACTATTTTCATTCCGTACTTACAGAAATGTTTTTGCTGGTATTTAGAGGTGGCCTTATTCACCTGAGGATACTATGAACAATGTTCTTGTACATTGTTGTGCTCATTTACCAAGCAGCCCCCTGTTGAGAATCAGTCCATCGTTTAACTTTTTTTAGTGCTAATAGGTACAGAAAGGGAGAGTTGACAGCTGAAGAACAGGAGTAGGTTTGTAGCTAGCAGAGTTCTTATTCTGGAGACACTTGTTTAGGAAAGCATTGATTCGATACTCGGAATTCTGCTAGGAGAGAAGCTAAGGAATTTATGTTGTAGTTGGTTAAGGATGTAAGGGGAGCCTTAAGATCAATTCCAAATATCAGCATAATTCTAGCTTCTGTGTTACTTCTGACCCCCCCTGCTCCAATTTGTAAAGCAGTACTGTGTAGAATATACCCTTGCCTCTTTATTTACAGACTTCTGAAACATATCTTATTTAGTTGTTTGGATCTGGTTGTCTTCAGTCTGCTGTTGTTTTCTTAGGAGGATGTTTCTTCTAGCTAATTATACTCTCATTTTTTGAGAGAACACATGGGTAAGACCAGATCAGGACTACTACATCCAAGCTAAAACATCTCCACCTGGTAGTGACATATTTTGTTGAAAGTAGTCAAGCAAAACCTGAGAACTGAGCCTTTATTAATGTTACAGGGACTCTGACCACGCTCCAAGAAACAAAACAGCATTTAAAAAAAGGCCCAGGCAAATCTCCAAGGTTTCAAATTTCTGTGTGCCAGTCATACACCTATGGACATTTGACGAATGAGGGAAAGTGGGCAAATTCCCCAAAGCAGACATTGAGGGGCGGGGGCAGCAGGGTGGAGGCTGTTAGTAAGGCTTTAGTATTAAAATGTTTTATCTCTGCATAGAAAATTGAGAAATGAGGTGTTATCCTGCAAGGATGCAGAGATGCAGTGTTGATGCAGAGGCAGAATGGAGCTGTCACAGGTGCAGAAAAATACCAGATGTTCTTGGTAAAAGGCAAACTGTTACACTTTTTGGACTAGAATGATTACATTCATTTACCTTTGTGTGTAATGGGGACATGTTGTCTGATTGTGTTACTAAAAAGCATGACAAAGAAGTTACTACAAAATTCCAGTATCAGCTAAATGACTTGCTGGTGGTGCTGCAGGTTCACAGTGGGAGGATAAAACATTGCCTTAGATCGAAGATTGCCTTTCAATGATGAATAAACTGAGCTGGATATGCCTTCTAGAGTATATAAGGTAGAACTCAAAGATGGTACACATCAGCTTGATACACTACATTTGTGTCTTTAAATAAAGCATTTTACTCAATCACTGCAGTAAACAGCATAGGGTGTTACAAGCGGTAAAATAATTCAAACTTGAAAACTAGCCACAACAAATGACAGGATGTTTTCTGTCTTGATATCAAGAGATGTATAATCTGTGACTGCATAATAGGATGTAGTGTAAAGTGGATAATGCTAGTAGCTTTAAGAGCTCACATCATGGAGAAATGTGTTTCACAGCTGGTCAGGATTAAGGCGAGTCAGGGAGAATATTTTATGGCTAGCTGTGAATCCCTAAGGGCATGCATAAAGCAGTATGAGTTATGTAAAAATTACGGACTGATAGTAGGAAGAGATTGTCTGATCCCATAAAATTCTGTCCTAAGTCTGACTCCAATCTTTTTCCTCTTTGTTCTCTTTTAATGATGGAATCTATGTTTCGGAACATTACTTCACCCATTTCTGGAAGATGAATTGTCACTCAGAGAAGTGCTATGATTAGAAAACTAGAAGTGTGTATTGCAGCATAAAAGGTAGAGCTGACACTGACTATTTAGACAATGAGCTACAGTTTGCTGAAGCAGAATTCAAATGATTCAGTACTAACAAGGCGGTAAAATGACTTATTCTGAGTGCCCACAAAACAATGGGAAGAAAGATTGTCAAAAAAGCTATCAGACAGCTGATGAAGATGGCAAAATAGAAAGCAAGCCCTGTTGTCTTGTTGGACCACCCCTTCTGTTCTCAGGTCTCAGAGATTTAACAGTCTGGAGAATGCTAAAACCTAATACACAGGTGCATGAATGAAGCCTACTCAGACAAGCAGCCTGATTTAGGCTGGATCCCTGGCCATTGCAGATGGGAGAGAAAGATTAGGTTGAATGTTTAAGTTGGGACACAACACAGTAACAAAGGTTATGTACGGGAAGACGTAGATCAGATCATAAGAGGTACCTGTCAACTCAGGACTGCAATGGAGATGAAAAGGAGGACAGTTGTGAAGTACTGTTGGACAGCTGACACACCCCAACAGATAAGCCTGATGCAGGACCATTATAAGTCTTAGCCCTCAGCTGATTTGAAGCCAAACTGATTGATTTGAAGCCAGACTCACATAAGCAGCAGTGATTGATTCTAAAACACTGTGTTCTAGAGACTGTGATGCCTATCAAGCCAAACTAAGGGTTATACAGTTCAAATATACATTGTAATAATCTCTGAGAATCCCCAAACCAGCAAATTGTCTTTTTAAGTAGCTGCCATTTACTTTGTTGAAAGATGGAGGGACCTTAAATGTCAGAAAAGGGAAGAGTACTGAGAAGCAACAGGAACTTTGTTGGTATGCATGTTGTTTAGCCAGTAGCTACACTTTTTCAGTTGGTTGTTTCTGTAATATGCTTACAGTAAAATTTTATATGCAAGAGGTTCTTCCTCATTGTGACTACCAGCACAGGTAAGAAAAGAGTTACTTTGAGCTGGTTTTTGGGAGGAGTTTCAGTAACCCAGCCCGCAACTGTGCCTCTGGCCTATATGTGTGCATTTTTAATGAAAAAGACAGCCACGCTCCCTGTGTTTGTAGGGGAGAAGTATCTTTGATACTACTCTGAAGTATTCAATTGCACTTAATATATAATACAATGTATATTTAAATGTACACATAATGTCATTTGCAAGTTCTAATCAAGAATGTAAATTCTAGGTAAATGTTAAGTCAGATGTCATTTGAATGCTTAATGGGATTCCTATTTATGACATCATAATATTGAACTTTAAATAATAGAGTTGAAGAGAGCAATATTTGTTTTAGTAAACAGAGGAAAATTGTCAACAGTTACAGAAACATAGGGAAGACATCACAGGTTGTCTGTATGCACTCATATGTATATATGTCACGGACATTTAATTGCTCTGGAAACATTGTGTCATTAAACTAGAAAGTAAAGGTATGGTCTTCTGATGCCAATACAGGTCAGGTAACACCACTAACAGGTTGTGATATTGAAAATCTAGTAGTGCATAAGAGTATAATGATTTTTTTTCTTCTGAATTTATTTGCTCTCTGTTCTTTGTTTTCAGGGCACTAGAAGAGAAAATGTGGCAAAAAACAAGGGAAGAGGAGGACTGGTAAGATGATGGTTGCTTTTTCATATTTCAGTGTTTCACATATGTATGTGAAACACATGTATGTATATATGAAATGCTGTGTACAGATATATCAAAATATTAAGCTTATAAGTGCTATTAGAATAGATTTCTGATCTCATGTCAGAAAAAAAAAAGCACAGTTAACCTATGACAATCTTTGACTTGTGTAAATTAGAATACAATCTTACACAGCTGAGTTTTAGTTCATTCAAGTTTTGACTGTCACTCTGAATTTGTAGTTTTGAAAAAACCTGACAGATTCACACCCCCCCCCCTTATCTTAATAAAGGACATTGGTTTTGATTCATTTGGTAATACAGTTTACATAATGGAAATATAATCATTTTGCCATTAGTTTATTGTTCCAGTGTTCAGTTTAGAATAAAGATGATCACTTCAATAAACAGGGCTAAAGTGATTGTTCAGTTCTCCTTTTCCAGGCCTGGTGTTAAGTACTGTTTCCCCATTTGAAGCAAAGACATGTTTATGTTCTACAGTACCATTAGATTCAATTTATTAATCGATAGATTTCAATATTATTTGCGTAAAGCTAATCAATGCCACAAACATTTTAGTCTGAAGAGAGGAGGAATTTTTTTTTTATAAAAAAGAATGTCTGTCTTGCTATGTCTATTTCTATGAACATGCATATTTTCCAAACCATTTGGGAAAGCTGAAAATTGTTTCTAATTAAGCTGTTGAAAGCTTAAAAACCAAAAAATTATTTGGGTATTTTCAAGATATCCTTAAAGGGGAGCTGTGAATTATGTGTTGCTTCTTTTCTTTAAATTTGATCTTTTTATAACTGTAACATGAGTTAACAAGTTGTGTTTTGCAACAACTTGCAGCCATTTTTGTGTAGAAGAATGGATGTGTGTTTATAAGACATTTTAACAAACTGAAACTGAACAGGATCTTGTTTTTTAAATAGTCTGATTACATCATTAGAGCTATTTTTCAAAATTTCCAAATTTGACTCATTCAATGCCTCTTAAGCACAATATGGGATTTAATTTTTAACTGTGTTCTATTAGGAGATGAAAATGAGATCCTAACGTTAATTCAGTAGGTATCAAAGCAGATTCTGGACATCTTGCAAAACCTTGGTGTGGATAGGCTGAACACCTCCTGTGCAAGGACACAGGCAAGCATAGTAAAAGTAGTCCTCGGAGGGAAAGCACTGTGTCTTGTACTAAGTCAAGTGTTTTCAGTTCTCTTGGAAATCATGGCTGTATCCTGTAACAGCCCTGCTAAACTTACTGCAACATGATTCTTTTGGTGTTGCAAAAAGAATCTGTGTCTGATGATTCATTTTTAAGCTCCAGTTAAACAAATCAATGAAATGTGAAATTCTTAAGACTCATTCAGTCCCATGGAGAGAGGGAAATGATGCTTCCATCCTGACTGCATGACTGTATTATCCTCTGATAATTGGCTTTTTGGCTAGGTAATAATTTTTTTTTTTTTCCGCGCTCTGCACAGTCTGACTTTCTGAAAGTGTAGTGACAGTGCAGGACATAAAATGTAGTGGAAAAAAAAGCTGTAAAATAAATATCATGGAGTACTAGCAAAAATAGTTTAGAAGTAGTAACATGCGAAACAATGTAAAGTCAAGAAAGTGCATGCTTGAGATCTGATGCTTGTAATGTTGCTCAAGTGAGGAGCTTTACTTGGCAAACTCATTTGGTTTCAAAGGTGGTTACCTCCAGGTTTTAGAGTCATCAAATAAGTGTTTGGTGCAATCTTCATATCACTGCATGCTCTGAGATTTCTGCAGTCCAAGTTGTTTAGGACTGATTTAATGAAATGAAAAATAAAATGAAAATGTTTTCTTACTTCCGTAAGCATGTATAAGGGTATTGCAATGTCTTTGCAATAGGTAGCTGCTGATACTCATTTATCCAATTAAAAGCTACATCTTACTCACCACCCTATCTCTAGGACATAAAGGCAGAGAAAGGTAACTTTTCTTGCATTTTAGTCACATATATTATAAAACTTTGCTCTTTTTGTGTGGTGTTTTGGGTTTGGTTTTTTTTTTGTTTGTTTTGTTTTGTTTTCCCTAAAGATACTGATGAAAACATCTGTGCTTTTCTTACGTTTGACTCTGATGGGAAAAAATGAAGAGGAAAAAAGTAATGTTGTTTAATTCTTTGGTTTTGTGTATTGGTGTTAGAAAATACTCACGTACAACTAAGAATCCAATCAATTGTAGTAACTGATTTTTTTATTTGTGTTTGCAAATGGATGAATTATTACAGCTGTTTACCTTAACTCCTTATACCATTCATTGTAAAAGGTCGTATGTATTCTATTATGCATTTACTAAATTATTGTGATGGCTTTTTTTCAGATATTTTAAATGCCTTCTAGCATTATACAGAGTTCATAAATACTGTGCTTTATAATCTGTCCTAGAAGGAAACAACAGATTATTGTTCAGCTGAAAAGTTAGATATATTCTGTATTAATAAAAGATCTTTCTTAAATTCAAAAGATAACAAGCAACTGTTGGAGCCAAATTCTGACAAGAATTCAATCATTTCTCTCTATCTCATCCGATGTCCAATGCAGTGCACGTATAGCATGAGTGCAATGTCTTGCACTATGTTTTTGTATGCATCCTATAGTTCCATATGAATGTGATTACCTCAGTGCCACTTACTAAAATCAGGACATTCTGTCTTTTCCATTTCTAAAATAAAGTAACAGTGCTTACAGTTCTGGAATGGGCAGTTAAGGAACATTTCTAGCTTAACCAGATAATATGAAGTCTCATTATTTTATTATAAAGGCTTTGTATCTTTTCCATCTGTGTCTTAAGAATTGATAGGTGATCTTGTTTTACTGAAAGCAATAACTGATCTCCTTAGAGTAAAAGAAGCTAACCTAGCCTCAAATATAATGTTAAATTCCATCAGGAATACTTAGGTGAATGAACACACACAAGAGAAGTATTTCCAGGAAACAGGAATTTGCTGTTTACTACTAAAGTGTATTATAAATCAGAAGAAAAGCAGACAGCTGAAAAACTGTCAGTTTTTTTCATGGTTCTGTGATACTTCTCCTCACGCTTTGTTTTCTGTCATCCACAAAGTTCATGAGAATCTCAGTTTTCATTTTCAGTGAGGTTGTTTCTGACCATTGTTTGGAGAAAGGCTTGAAAACATGAAGCAAGGGCACCTAATAGGCTTAGAATAGTAGGAGGCAGGGAAGAAACTTTACAGTTTTTCTTCAGATGAAGTCTTCTGGCTTTGAAGGCAATATAGGGATTTTTGCAGGGCACTGATTTAGAGTTTTTAAATATTAAATATTAATGTAATTTATTAATTATTACTAATCAACATGATATATATTTAAAAAAAAACAACTAAAAATATGTTGGACGCATATTTAAGCGTATTCTAGGAAAAACCATGGAGGGGGGATTTATGAAGCTGCTACAAGAAGTGTGCAACTCTATCCTGGCTTTTTTTCTCTGCCTGTGGGAACATCACCTTTTAAAAGGCAGCAGTGATTTTGTACATCATGCAAAAATACACCCATGATTTGAAAAGTAATTGGGTGTGCACATAGGAGTATTGTGCTGTTCAGTGTCAGTACACCTATTGTATAGATCTAGTGGATATCAATGTTAATCTTTTCCTATAGGAAAAGGATGACCTTGATAAAATGACCTGAATTCTGAGATTTAAGTGACCTGAAGTAATGAAGTTTCAGCAGCCAAACTTTGGTCTTAGGTTGATTGTGGTGTTTGGTTTATAGGTTTTAGTACCAGAACGTCCTACCCTGATCCTCATCATGTGTTTGTTTTGTCAGTTGTTACGGAGAGTTCTTCCTCTTACTGAGGCTGTCAGAATTTATCTCACTAGAAACCAGTAGACTTGTACTAGCTGTAATATAAACAAATGGAAAGCCCCAATGGGTTGTTTGTCTTTGTAACTGATTATACTTTAGCTTTGTGTGAACTTTTAGTAAATCCACATTGGAACTACTTTTATATCATTAATAAATCACTTCTTCCTAGCTGTATGTTTGCCAAATAGTTACTGCAAGATAAACATGCAGCACAAAGAACATCTGAATAGCCTGAGATACCCTTTCAACTGAGGGATGCATTAACTGTAAACACACAATTTTCTGCAGATTTCAAGTATTCCATTTCATGGAAATTAAAAATGAATTACATCAAATTTATAGCAGGATAGAGATACTTGATTTTTATCACAATCCTGGCAATGTTTTTTTCTGAGTAGACTGAATGCCTTTTTCTAAATGGAAAGTCATCTATTGGCAGGTGGTATCAGAATAAAATGGAATATTGCTTGTGTAGATTCAACGCACTCCAGTAATCATTTGAGGTAAACTATTTTAGAGAAAATAAACTGAGTTCTTTTACAAATGTCAGTGACTTGTAAGCCCAGAAAGTTCCCCAGGCACCATAACGCATATGCCTTCTTTTCCAGTTTCTCCCAGTCTAAACTCCTTTCTTATATGATTTGTTTGTGAATGTGACATTTATTCTTCACTAAGAATCTGTATGAATTTGCAAAGCTTTTTGTGATAGCTGCTGATAAAGTGGAGGCCCTAGATGTAAAACATTTTAAATGTAAGAATTCCAGCTCCAGTATCTCTGCTCTGTCCCATAGTTCATTCTGGATGTCTTATAATCTGCATTCTTATTTCTTAAAGATTATTTTACTATAATATCAGGAGATTACTAGCACAAATGCATTTAATAAGATTTTGTTTGTTTCACAAAATTAATCTTCCAAAACCCTGAGGCTCTTCAGTATATTGCATTAAGTACTGTTCGCTGTATTAAATATCAGTAGAACACATGCAGCACTGGTGTGCAGGGTATTAATGGGATACATTGTTTTTCTTTCCCTGTCTTGGATCATCTAATCCATTATATGGATGCCTTTTATCACATTTCCTTAGAAGTTAAGAACTTCTAAGTAAGTGGCATTTTGAATTAACTAGACACTTAATATGTTTCAGAAAGAACTCGGGGTTGTTGAGGGAACACAGCATAAAGTTCAAGGAAGTTGAAGCTCTGTCAGTTAGGTTGATATGAGCTGCAGTGTACATTGTAAGCACTGAGCAGAGCATGGATGTATGAAAATCAAGCAGGCCTAGAACAGCGAGGGATTTCTATACCTGATTGTAATACTCGTGTTTAAATCAACATTGACATGCATGCTTATTTATACCTAGTGCTGAATGCATAAGTGCTTTTATCTAGAAAATCCATGGTTTGCTAGATAGTTCTGGATGTGTCACAGTCTTAATGCTGTTGAGCTGCTCAATGCTCTGTTGTATGTAAAAAGCTTAAGTCGTTTAGGGTGCAGGAGTTTGCTGTCATAAATTTACCTTGTGACTCCACTTGTGCTCGTTTGTGTGTATACCACATGACTCTGGAACCGGTACTTTCCTCACAGTCTCACTTGTACTAAAATCAAGAACAAATCTATATGCACGGGTGCCATCCACAGCACCTCATTTGCAATGCAGGTGCAAGGTTCTGCAGCAGTGAGTGCTCTAGCCATGCGTAGTGTGTCCTTAGGACAGGCAACTTGCACAAACTTTATTGCTGATAAAAGTTGTCCCTTTTTAGGTATAGCTATCTTCTTGTGCCCCTTATAGACAGCACCAGAAGGTCTACAAGTGCCTCAAAATAAGGCTTGTAGCTTCCCATTTTATGTCATTTTATGAGTTTAGATTATGAGAACTTTGAGTTTATATGAATTTATGAGAACTTTGCTCCTTCAATCTAGGTCCGCTCCAACTCGTATGCCTTCATGCATACAGTAGTAATTACAGTGCTTTAAGGTTGTGTTGCAATGACATTATGGGTTGTCAGTAGGGTGGTATTACTGACTGTTGTCATGGAAAATTTGTATTAGCAACATTAAGTAGAGTGTTTACTGATTTCTTAGTGAACTACTAAAAACAATGTCACTGTACCTTGTATGCTGTTTGATAGAAAGCATAATGTTAGTGGGGAGTTAGATCATATCAAAATGCAGTAACATCATGAAAAAGAACCCCACCCATGCTTATATCTTTTACAACGTTTTGTCATTTTCTTTGATATTATGGGTGCATGCATTTATATCAGCTAAGGATCCAACAATATACAATTTTATAGCTGTTCTAGTCATAATTGTACTATGTATATTGATATTAACTTTATCATGATCTTTCTGAAGTCACAAAAACCCCCTGTGTTTAGAAGATGTGTGACAGATGCTTCATTTCACTGCTGAAGAATGAAAGGCTGTAGCTGAGATCTACGTGCTCAGACCTGCTAGGCAGTAGGTGTGTAGGCTGAATTAAGGGGTTTACAGAAGCTGCAGAGTCCTTTGATTAAAGAAAATAGACTTTCCAAAGCTAAGGGTAAGCTCCCCTTAGAATCTGTGAGTCTCTATCCAGCTTTAATGGATTCGGTCAATTCATGGAGAGAGCTGATGGTGTATGTTCAAACTATAGGTTTTAAAACATTTAAAATGTGCAGATATTGCTAGGTAGAAGACTTTGAGTGCTTGTGCTGGTGGCATGAGGAGATGAGGAAAGACTTGGAAGAAAGTCAAGAACACGGGGTGTCCCCAGGGCTCAGCGCTGGGCCCGGCCCTGTTTGATATCTTTATCGATGACCTGGATGAGGGCACTGAGCGCACCCCCAGCCGGTCTGCGGAGGACACCAGGCTGGGGCAGTGCTGCCCTGCGGGGGGGCAGGAGGCCCTGCCGGGGGTCTGGGCAGGCCGGGCGAGGGGCCCAGGCCGGCTGTGTGAGGTTCAACCCGGCTCCGTGCCGGGCCCTGCCCGTGGGGCACAGCAGCCCCAGGCAGCGCTGCAGGCTGGGGCAGGGGGCTGGGAAGGTGCCCGGCGGGAAAGGGGCTGGGGGGGCTGGCTGGGCCGGCTGGGCAGGAGCCAGCCCTGTGCCCAGGTGGCCACGGGGGCCAGCAGCAGCCTGGCTGGTGTCAGGAACAGTGTGGCCAGCAGGGCCAGGGCAGTGCCCGTCCCCCTGTGCTGGGCCCTGGTGAGGCCGCCCCTCGAATCCTGTGTTCAGCTTTGGGCCCCTCACTGCCAGGGGGACGTGGAGGGGCTGGAGCGTGTCCAGAGCCGGGCAGGGGCTGGGGCAGGGGCTGGGGCACGAGGCTGATGGGGGGCGGCTGAGGGGACTGGGGGGGCTGGTCTGGAGAGGAGGAGGCTCAGGGGGGCCCTGACCGCTCTCTGCAGCTCCCTGGCAGGGGCTGTAGGCAGGGGGGTCGGTCTGTTCCCCCAGGTAACGAGCGACAGGACAAGAGGAAGTGTCCTCACATTGCACTGGGGGGGTTAGATTGTATATGAGGAAAAATTTCTTCCCTGAAAGGCTGGTGAAGCATTGGAACAGGCTGCCCAGGGAGGTGGTGGGATCCCTATCCCTGGAGCATTTCAAAAACACATAGATGTGGTGCTTAGGGACACCGCTTAGTGATGGACATGGCAGTGCTGGGTTAACAGTTGGACCTGATGATCTTAAGGGTCTTTTCCAATCTAAATTATTCTGTGATTCTATCGTTGTGTTCTCTTATTTCTCCTAATATTCAAACAGAATTTTTTTATATTACATTCCTAGCTCTTGCTGTTAGAGAACTTTTTGCCTCTTATAAATTATATTTGGATGTGTAATTAAATTTGATGTAGCTACAGTGTTCTCCCAAAGTTTGCAAAATAGTCCTTCCAGCACCTTGATACAGATTATATAATATAGCTATTAAATACGGATTATCTTTTGAAGGAAAGGCAAGGATTAATGACTCAAACTAAAATGAAAAATTAGATGTGTGTGATGAGATGCATTCTTGCAGTGATGAAGGAAATGGAACCAGAGAAGGTGAAAATATTAAAATGAGATTAATAGAGCTACATGCTTAAGTAAAGAAATTTAGCTACCCATTTTGTTTAGGAGAAAAAAAAAATGCTTGTCTTGCATATATTAAAAAGTAATATCATGACTTTATAGAATAGTCTGGCTGACAGTTGCAGTCGTAGTTATTTTGTAGTAAGCCTGTCTGCAACTTTGAGAAAAAAACCCTTTCCTTGGAAAAGAAGAGGCTTTGCAATATCTGTTTTGTAGAGCAATCCTGAGAATTTTTAGAAGTTCATTTAGATACAAATAAATTTTATTGGTAAAGCTTATCTATACAGAGCTAAATCAGTTGCCAAATGTGTGTGGAAGGAACTTCTTCCCAGTCAGCTTGGTAGTAACTTTTTAGCTTTTATTTTGCTTTACTACGTAGCATAAGTCTCAGTCTGTTTCCTGGGATCAACTGGACATTTTGCCCGACAGATTTCTGTCCTTATAGGTAACTCACGTAGGGTGATCACACCCCTCTGAGAGCTGGAGCCCATCTGGGGACAGTGCCTTGCAGCCTGTGGGGTTATAGGAGCAATAGCAGCTGCTCCCAGCTGCTTGTACTACGGCGGTACTTCACTAGACAGGGCCCCAGCTTCGTTTCGTATGAACGGAGTCACGTCCTGTGTTTTCAAACATCAGATGACTGGTGCTGGGAGAGGCTTCTGCTTTTGTGCTGGCTCCATCATCTGAGCAGCTGTTTCCATCTCCTTGTGTGACAGGGCAGCAGAGCAGCCCTGGACCACCCATTGGCCTGCTGACAGAAGTGCTGGCAGTGCATGATGCAAAGTGACACCTTTATCAGAAGTGCTTAATATCTGATGTACCTGCAGACTTACAGAAATCTGAACTTGCTTTGATGCTCTTATGGACGTTAACTTTCTCTAAAGATCTGTGCTGTTTTCTTCCTCTTCATGAGCAATCTATTAGTACTAATCCTTGTATAACCCGCCACTACAGAAGGTACTATCTTAAATGTGACATGCACAGTTATCTGATTGTGTGCTCTGCTCAGATGAAAGGCTGGTGTGTTTTTTTCAGTTTTCTTTGTTTAAGGAAGAGTTATAAGAAGATAAGCAGTTCTTTTATCTTTGTTCTTATGTATAACTGATCTTTCTAGCAGGCCTATTTTGAATAGAAAAAGCTGTATTCATTTGTAAGTTGTAGTGTAAAATCATACTTGTGATTTAACCCCAGCTGGCACACCCAATGTTTAACCTCAATGACCACACAGCTAGTCACTCACTCCCCCTGCAGTGAGATGGAGGAGAGGATCGGAAGAGTAAAAATGACAAAACTCATGGGTTGAGACTTTACCAGTAAAGCAAAAGCCCTGCAAGCAAGCAAAGCAAACCAAGGAATCCATTCACCACCTCCCATGGGCAGGCAGGTGTTCAGCCATCCCCAGGAGAGCAGGGCTCCAGCATGCGTAACAGTTACTTGGGAAGACAAACACCATCACTCCAAACGTCCCCCTCTTCCTTCTTCTTCCCCCAGCTTTATATACTGAGCATGACCTCATACGGTATAGAATATCTGTGTGGACAGGTTGGGTCAGCTGTCCTGGCTGTGTCCCCTCCCAGAATCCCGTGCCCCTCCAGCCCTCTCGCTGGCAGGGCCTGAGAAACAGAAAAGTCCTTGACTTAGTATAAATATTACTTAGCAACAACCAAAACCATCAGTGTGCTATCAATGTTGTTCTGACACCACATCTGAAACAGCGCTGCATCAGCTCCTGAGAAGAAAATCAACCCTGTCCCAGCTGAAACCAGGACATTACCGTAGATACAAATTAAGATACTTTAATCCTTAGAAAGATTAGGCTACTGACAGGGTTTCTCTGCTTATCTATGTCATGGGAAGAGGTTGCCATGATCAACTAGCTATGTTCATCACCCTTCTGTGGGTGCTTGCTAAAAGAGTTGCTCACATTAATACTCTCTAAAACTCTTTAAATATATAGGTTTAAGCTGTTGAAATTGGTGGGCTGATCTAGCTCATTAGTTTCTTGACTGAATTAGGTGAATCTGGGGACACCTGCACAAGCAGCATCTGCCAGCAGATTAGATGAGTGTCTACTGAAAAATAATGCCTAGTAGGTAAGTATTACAACTTCTTCTACTGAATTAACTAGATCTGGAAGTAGGGTATCTGTCTGCAACCTTTTTTTTTTTTTTTTTTCTTCCAATTTCTATTGGCAATTTTGACATTTTAGATATATACTGTCATTTTTTTCTTCAAAATGCAAGTCTTCTGAATGAGCACTTCCTTAAGTTCTCTTGAACATGGTACCCACAGTGGAGCCAATTCACATATAGTGTGTAATGGGGTGTGTAATAAGTGGTATGATATGACTAAGGAAGCACAGAAAGGCAGCTTTGAATTTACGTTAGGTGTGTTTAAATCTGTAAGGTTAATGTTGGGAAGTCTAGCAGATGTGAATAAAAATAATTTAACTTTGTCTACAGTTGTTTTACCTCTGAGGTAAGATTCAGAAGCAGATAGAAGATAGCAAGCCTACCAGCTTCACCCATCCCCATAGTTTATTGATTGCACATTGACTGTGTCTGATTGGAGAATATTCTATACACTATACAGTAATTCAGTGATTACTTGTTCCTTTCTTGCAAGCTGTTTCATATTCATTTTCTGAATGTATTCTTAAAATCAAAGTAACCTATTTCCAGTGTACGTAATTCAGTTTAGTTCTTTTTTCACTGTGCGTAGCAAGTATATAATGAGAAAAGTTCGGTGAGATGGCCAACTGCTTGGGTAACTGTAGATTTAAAATGGCATTAAAGTGCATTATGTTTTAATGATGATTCCTTTGATTTTCTGCTAAACGTGGGAAACAATTTTCTTCCCTACTGCTTCCTGAGTCTCTAAGGCAGAGAGGCTGAATTAATTCAGAAATATTGTACCTATCTGTTGTCTTTGGTATCTCAGCCTCCCCACTTTTTTCAGTGATTTTTCCTTCTGTCAGCACAAAGTAATTTACTTTGCACCAGAGAAGGAGCCTATACTGCTTTTCTGCTCCATGTTCCACCTATCTACATATACACACAGACCATACCCAAAATATATACTGAAGTCTAGAGTAAAACAGAACTTAACATTGCCTGAACACATCTGAAGGGGAAATTCTAAAAAGTATCTAGAATTATTCATGTTTTGCTAGTGCAGATACGTTTTCTGCATGGCTCTAAGCAAAATCAGGCTTTGAGTATTTCAGGAACTGAGGTTACTGGGCCAATTTAGAGGCAACATAGACATAAGCTTTGTGATGGTATCGTGTCGAAAACACTGGGGTTTTTTGCAGCAGTCTAATACTATTTGAACCTTAGTGGTGGGCCTGCTATTCAAATGGAGCATTAGCTCTTCCTGCTCAAATTCTTCCTCCTTGCACTGCCACCCCATCCTATGTATAGTGTTTGCCATACATTGTAGTCCTGCATATATAAAAGCTGAAATGGTATTAAAGTGTTCAAATATTTTTGTTTCACTTGTTGGCATAGAAGTGGTGCAGGATAGCACTAGGATGTTTGGAGAATTCATTGTTTAGCAAATCAGTATGTGTTTCAGCTGAGGATTGAGACCTATTTTACGGTTGTGGAAAAATCAGTAGTTTGGTTCCATCAAGACGTGGGAGTGAGTAAATACTTGCAAACAGTAATTACAGCCTGGTTTTGTATCCCTGCTGAGAAATGCAAGTGCTCATGCCTGGGGAGGAGGAGGGCTGGAGGGAATGGAAGGGTGGCAGGAAGGCAGACAAGGAAAAAGGGGTTGCATTTTAAGTATGTTTGAAAAACTGTCGTAAGTGGTTAGACAAAGTTTAATGTTAGCTTCTAATAGAGGAAAACCAGCACGGAATAGGTCAGTGAATGGTGTCTTACTCAAGATTCAGCTAAGAAAAAACATTCATCTTTAAATAAACCACATAGAACTTGAGATGCTCTGATACTGAACTACTACAGGAAATACTGTGCAGGTTTCTAGTTTGGGATGAGACTGCTCTGAAAACTTGATCACTGCTAGCAGTTTGTTTCTGGCCAAAGCGGCCTGGTCCAAATCATCATGTTGTTCACATATTCTTGTTCCAGAACTTTGTATGTAGCCAGAAGGGTGCTTAGCTTTTCCGTTTGAAAGTAATGCATTGGCCATCTGTACTGTGTGCTCCCGCAGACCAAATACAGCTTTTGCCTAATGGTTTTCTCCCAAGAACTTCATAAAATCTGCAGTAGATGAAAGAGTGACTCTCAGTTGCACAGTTTAGCACATACTGTGCTTATCTCACAAACAATAGGATGCCTTGGTCTGGTTTAGGATTTGACTCAGTATCACTATCACACATTATTTTTAATACAGAGTTCCTGTTGTCTACAGTGGGACTTCTCTTTGCAGGATGATGGCAGAACTTGTGTAATACTCTGCAACATCCTTAAAAATACCTATATGCTAAGTGCTTTATTTCATATTAAATGATCATTTCTGAAGAGGGAACTGGATCTACTCCAGCAAAGCACTCAAACATAGGCTTAATTATAGGCACACAAATAGCTTCTGTTCATGCAGCATGGCTTGGCACAAATCCAAAAATAAAGTACCTGCCTACAGAGGGACTAGGTTGGAACTACTGAGGACTGTTGAAGTCAACAGGAATGTGTTACTATTCTTAGTTGTAAACAAACGGACAAACACTGGGTTAGTCTTCAGCGTTTGACATCTTCAGGATAGATTTTTCTGTTGCTCACTGAAACCTTTCTCCTTTCACCCAAAAAAATGGTTCTTCAGTTTTCCATCATCTGCATCATCTGTGTCAAAGTTCAGCATGCTGTCTTCACATGGCTATTGCTTTGAAAGCCGTGAAGACAACCTCAATTGTAGCAGCGATGCAATCCTAATCATCTGGGTTATAACTGCTGGGTTTTTTTCAGTTTTAGCCCTTCACTTCAATCTTTTTAATTGGGACATGCCTCATAATAAAAAATACTTGAATGAGCATCTGCATATCCTGAAGCCTAGTGAATAAAGATGGGGTTTAAAACTCTCAGTTCTGCTGCTGGCTTTCCTTCTGGACTTGTATCTATGATCTTAAGACAAGGTAGTTCCAGCTCCTTTGTGGATTGGTGCTTTTTGTGGTACAATGAGGAATATGAAACATAACTTCTGAGTAGTACAGTCCTGTCTGCCCAGCTGTGTTTACTGCTAACCTGTAATACTTTTGTTGGACAATGATGTCAATCTTATCTGTCTTATGGATGGGACTAACCAGGGTGATTTTAGGTGGCTGTCTCTTTGAACTGGAGTGTTACAAAATATTCACAGAAAAACAAAGTCTTCATGTCTTTTAGCAGGAAGGACAGGAGGAAAGCGAATTTTACCAGAGCTGTGAAGTTTCTGAACAGCTGCTTATAGGTTCTGTTTAAAAACTGAACAAAACAAACAACCCACAAACTGCTAAAAGTGTACCTGGGTGCACTCATGTTATTTCACAAGTCTGCCAGGGTTTCAGGGGCACTTTTGTGAAGAAAATCTCTTGTAGCCACAGGTAGAGCTGGGAAATTGGTATGGAGAGTGCTCTGAATACAGATATCTACTCATAGGTGATGATTCAAACTAAATTTGGCATCTTGATATATTGCATTTTTTTGTTGGTTTTGTTGCTGATCTGTGCCTTACAGACAAGTTCTGAGCTACACTGTATTGTAGACAATGAATAAGAGAAAATTCCCATTACAGGGCTAAGCAGAAAGTAAGTAGAAAAGATGGGTAAAATGATGGGAAAATGAACGTATCTCTGTTTTACAGGTGAAGTTATGAAGCTTGGAAAGCTTGTTTAGAAATACACAGAATGCTAATGGTCTTACTGAGAACTGAATCAAGCTTAAGATCCAACTTTCTTTATCCTACATGTTGTGGAACCAAATAATGAAATATTTCCAGATCTATTCAGAAAGCCAAATTAAAACCCTTTGCTACAGGATATAATCTGTTTCCCGTCTGATGTAGTGGTGATATTAGAATTAAGCTCATTAGAATTGATCATCAGTTTAAATTGCTTCACCACTTAATCCCAGAGAGGTCATCTCTGGGTTGTATGCTTTCAAATCTCATGTTTTCTTGCTGTGACTTTCAGAGGGTTCCCCTTGTTTAATGTCAGAAAGGCTAAACAATTATTGTGCATCATGAAATCGAATGTGTAGCATTGCTAGATTTTGTGTGAATACTCTTTTCAGAACATCTCTGCAAAACCTTATTGAGGTTATTCCAGCTTTGGGAATGTGTAATGGAGAAGAGGCAGGTGGCCATTGTAGTTTTGTGGCATGCCTTGTTCTGAGGGATGTGGGACTCCATGGAGGAGGAGGCAGAATCGTAAGCTGTTGGTGCAACTGAAAAAATGTGAAACCCTGCTGCACAGTTTTGGTGTTTGAGATGTTCCTGGTTCTGCTGAATTCTATCATCGGTTGCTGCTGACTCAGCCTTGCAGTGGAGCTGGCTTTTACCTGCCTTGGGGAACAGGAGTTTACTCTTCTTGCATAGCTTACTTATGTTTTCCTTTTTTAATGGGAGGTTTTCCTGTTTGCTTTTATTTAAGCTTAAAAAAATAAATTAAAAAAGTACATTGTAGGTCTAAATGGTTGCTGTAACATGTAAATGCTGACCCATATCCCATGAATGTCTGTGTGCAATTCCTGCAACTGCAGTTCTCACAGTAGCAGAATTAAACACAGGACTGGGAGTGCAGTCTGAAATTGGTTGCAAAATGTTTTGAATTTTTTTTATATGGAGCCTCACAGATCTGTGACTACTAATACAAATAATATATTGATTCACTTCTTGGAGATGCAGCATATTTCTCAACAGGGATTAATTTCTCATGGACACTGTTAATTAGTCCCTCAGTTGATTATGTTCGATATACTGTTTCCCTTCATTTACAGCAGAAACAGATCATGGAAGTGTTCAACAGTTGACAGAGTGGTTCCCCCAAAAGTTACAATTTTTTACAAAGAGTTTATTAGTAAATTCCTCTTTTGCAGGATGTTGTGTAATTTTGAGATCTGAGTGCAACTGTAAATTGGCTGACATCACTGGAATTTGCTTCTAATCTGCCTATTTTGTGTTTGTGCTAATCCTAAAGCAGAGGGGAGGTTACCTGGCTATCCACAGAAACATTTTATTTTAAAACTGATCTTTGTTTTTCTAAAGAAAAATATATTTTAATTATTATTTCAAAATAAAAGTCAGATTTCTGGAGTATCACAAAGAGAATACTTTGAGGATCTCTAGATTCACTAGAATCTAATTCACTAGAAGGTAAATGTGTTTTGCACTCCCTGTTTGTCCCATGACAGAAGGTCCCATAATCTTAGTGAAATGTTTGTGTTTCTGTTTCTTCAATCGTACTAGTAAATGATTATGGGTAAAGATTAAGGGGCAGGCCAACACTGAGGACACGGCTGTTGGCTACAGACCAACTGATTAGGTAGAGGTAGTCAGTGAGGTTCTACAGACAGGTGGAGGTAGCCTCAAGGTCACAGGCCCTCATGGGGGACTTCAGCCTCCGTGATGTCTGCTGGAAGGACAACACAGATAGGTTCATGCAGTCCAGGAGGTTCCTGCAAGAGTGCTGGTGATAACTTTTTAACACAGGTGGTGGAGCAGTGATCACAGCAAGGCTTGCTCTTAGACATTGTCTTCACAAATGCTTTAGCAGAAGGTTGGGCTAGATGATCTCCAGAGGTCCCTTCCAGCCCTGACCATTCTGTGATTCTGTACAGTTTTAAGATTGAAATTAACAGATGCATATGGAAAAGAGCCTTACGTATTTGAGGGCATTATAACAAGGGCAAGCAATGAGTGTCTATGGGAGATAACACCTCTTAAACTGGAGGTGCTGCTGAAGGGATCCTACTATGGCAACACAGCCAGAGAGCACCTCAGCTGTGATGGGGTGACTGCCTGTTTGCGTACTGTTACTGTGCAGTAAATGCAAGTATTTTACTAAAGATAGGTGGGTTAACTTGTAAGTGGATGTTCTCGTTTGGCCTAGTTTAAATCTGATTTAAGCTTCCACAGTCTACAAGTATAATGGCCTCTTGAGTTTAAACGCTCTAGGAATTTTACCGATTTGTCTAAGACCACATTTGTCAGTCCAAATTTGGTTCTTAGGTATATTACTAATTTCAGGCTCAGTAAAGACTTTCTTTATGCACAGTTTATAACTGGTGGGATAATTTCAATGTGCCACATACTAGGCTTAGTACTCTGGCACAGTGAATGTACAATTCTGGATCTGCTCCTTTCACAGCTTATATAGAATTTTAATATATGTTAGTTTGTTGAAAGGAGTATTATGTGAACTAAAAGTAAAAAAAGTTGAACAAGAGTTATTTTCACAGGTACAGGGAGCGAAGGAGACCAATGTCTTGCTACCTATATTCTCTCTCTTTTTAAAATTACTGATGGATTCTAAAAGTGAAATACGTAATTTTACTGCACAGTAAACCACGCAATTATGTATGTTCATATAAATATCATGTAAGTTTTTCTTACACTGGCTAATTTTCTCAGGAACAACAGCAGACCTTACAATCAAGCATATTTCTTGAACTGAATGATTGTACTGGTTTGTTTTTCAGCAGGGTTTCTGTTGTGTATGTGCACTGATCTCTAAAATCCTGAATTTGTGGCAGTCATGAGAGATGTTGCAAGTGTTCTGATCTCTCAACATGCTATGAATTCAAATAAAGCAGTTGTAGGTGTAAGTTCTCAGTAGGTTTAATGAAAGCTTAAGTTTTGGCCCACGATGTATTTCTGGTTCAGATCGACAATGCTTCACTGTATAAAGTAGCTATGGGATATTCCTTAAACCTTGCTGGCTTCTTAATGGCTGAATAATTTACCATAACTTCATGTACGCACCAGTCCAGAAAAACATTTAAACTGGTTTATAACTTCAAGCAATCAAGTAGTCTGGTGAGGTTTGTCACACTCTTACTTTCATGCATAATTAAGATGAAATGAGCCCTCTGTTACATTCTTTGACAATGTCCTTTAAAGAGAACAATAACCTTAGTTAACAGCAAAATAATCAATGTTATGACAATAATTCAGCAGTCTACCTGCAAAAAACAACAACTGTGAAGCATTGTAGAGTGCTATGTCTTGAGTCTGGTGTTTTAAAAGCAAGAGATAAATACTCAAAATTTGTCACTGTGGATAGCATGGAAGTGAAAGAAAATCCTTCAGTTTTTTTCCAATGATTTTCCAATGTTTGGTAGAAGGAGGAACTGAGGGACAAGGTGGAAGTGGAATGTTATTTGAAAGCTTTCAGCTTTAGTTAGTCTTTTTCTGCACAGTAACTAGAATGAGACACCGTAGAGCTTCTGCATGCCATCTGAAATCTCAAATGCCCCAAAGAGTTTCTTTCCCCACCTTTAAATACAGACTCTGACCTGATGTCTTTCATTCACAAAGACAGATTAAAATAACTCAAGGGCATTGAGCTGGCTTTGGGTGATATACAGGGGAACCTGCTGTCAATAATTATTACTGCAAATAACTGCTTTAACTTTTTTATTATTATAATTAATTTTGGACAAGAACAAGTGCTGAATATTTACATCTGCTGTCTAAATCTAATTGGAGCTGTGGGTCTCTGCCCATGAATAGGGACAATATGTGCTTGGAACAAACTTAGTAAAAATTTCTTCATTGATTTCAGTTGTGTAGGATGCAAGTACAAAATGGCAAATAGCCATGACTGTATGAAGATATTGAAGAGAGAGATAAATTAAGAACGTGGTTAAATTGAAATTAAACAATCGAGGAGGTCTTCTAGTTGTCCTTCCTGAATGCTTTTAGATATTCTTCTTGCAAACCCTACAAGAATAATACTATATGTGTGAAGACTGTATTTTTTGAGTGTTTCTCAGATCTCCTGGTTGTGTAATGAATAGGAAAAAAGTGTTTGCCTATGAGTGTTTAGTGAGCTGGTTCTGATTCATCTGGTAATGGCAGTGGGTTTTTTGCTGTCCTTTGAAGTGGAACTGCTCTTTGTGCTTGACAAATCACTATTGAATTATTGTGTTCTGTTTTTAAAATGTTTTAGTGTTTATAAAGAAGAATGTTGCTTTGCTTTTCCAGAATGTGATATCTGCACAAAGATGCACCTGTATTATCTTTGAGCCTGAGACAAATGGAAAGGCTATGTCAAAGAACTGAGGGAAAGAATTTATAAAGCGATCTGCTCTTGCCGTCTTGGATTTGGTCAATATATCGTTCTGTTACAAAACCTGAAAGAGACTTCCTGCCCCTTCAAATTTGAGGTTTATTTTAGATTTAGAAATACAATTCTTTTTTTCAGACCTAATGGCTTCTATCCAACAAATTTGGGACTGTTTTTAAAATAAAAATAAACGACATACTTTTAAGTAGCTTTGTTAAGACAAAAATCTTTTCCTTGCATTGAACAGATGGAGTAAGAAATCATTTCAATCCAAGGGTCAAGCTCAGTATCAGGTTTTCAAAAACTGAAAAACTAGTCAATGGAAGGAAACAGTTGCAAGGAAACAGTTTTTTCTGGGTCTGAATATAGACAAATTAATGTGATGTTATACACATAGACTCCATTTTGATTAATGAGAAAGTCCCATCACTGATATAGTCTGGGTTTTCTTTTATTCCCTTGCTACTGTTCATTTCCAGCACCATCCAGTAGTAAAAGCCTTTCTCATAAGAAAAAAAATATTAATTAAAATCAATGATCTCCTCAATTCAGTTGCTAGATTACTTGGAACAAGTATCTCAGAGTAATAGAGAAGATGCTAATTAATACAATAAATATTTTTAATTTCTATCCCTTAAAAAGTTCACCACATTGTTACCATTGTGACGAAGATGTGAATTATTGGAAAACCATTGCTCAAAACCTATAAAGCATGCTAAATAAGCTCACTAGGAGACCTTATATTGATGCCAACTGAAAATTCATATATGTTAAAGGTATGGGTGAGTTTCTGTGGGAGTGCAAGAAACCCAGCCTCTTATGCAGTGCCTCTTGTTGGAAATGGTTTTAACCTGACATCCATTTTATATGTGCAGAAGCTACATTTATGTGCATTTGTGCATACAAATAACCAAGAAAATGTGCCTGCAGTCCTAAGTATTGTTTGCTCTGGTAGAAGTTGATCTATGCAAACATTTTTATTGGTGCTGAACTAGAAACCAGCCTTTATTTTTCTACTTTTGATTTCCTGCCTGGTTTGACAAACTTCCCTCAGTCAGCCAAAATTTGTGTAATAGGTGAGAACATCCTGGATACTGCATGTAACAGATTTTTGCCTTTGGGGCATGTAACATTAACCTTCCTCTGCCTTTCAGATGAGTTAGGACACTGTCCTGCTTTAATTGGGCCAGATGTTTCAAAGTGGCAATAGAGATTCTGCCTAAACAGCATGATTTAGATGACAAAGCACTCCTAGCTTCTGCACTTCTGTACTGCCAAGTCAATTAGGAAGATGCTACTCTTTCACTATGGCATGCTGTAGCGTGTCAGCCAAATACAAGAATGACTACAACTTGGAAGGATAAAAGTTTGTGAGTTTTGAGCTTGGAGGTTTTTTTTGAGGGGGAAAGGGCCTGGGAGTTTGTTTGTATTAAGCCAGAAGCAGGTTGAGACTGTGGGGAAGAGTCTCATCTTGGGTAGTTGCCAAAGTTCTGCTTTTTTTTTTTTTTTTTTTTTTTTTTTTTTTAGAAAAGAGAATCTAAAGAAGCAAATTGCTGCTACTGCATACCCAACATCAAAATCTCTTAACAACACAGTGCCAAGGTATTTTGGTCCAAATATTACTTGAAAAGATTTATCTACTTCAGACCTTGTAAATCAGCAAAAGGACATTGATATTAGTCATTTACAATTAAAGAACATTCCTAAATTTATGTGCAACTTCTTTGATTTTAGTAGGATAACAATATTTCTTGAAATAAGTTCATGATTTGTTGGTTTTTTTCCTCCCCTTAGTAAGAGCTCTGTTCTGTCCAAATACTATCTATGCTTTTTGGGCAGCGTTTCATTCAGGTTCTACTAATCCTTGTTTATCCCAGATGTTGGAAGAGCTTCATCATTCAGGCTTGATGAACGAAACACATAAGTGAATATTCTCTAGAAACTGAGGAAAACATGACGATGAGTTTCACCCAATCTCATGATTAACATTCTGCCTGGACTTCTTTTTTCTTTAGTGGTGTAAATTTACCCAGAAGTCTGAAAAGTTGTGCATGTTTCTTGCTCTTTATTTTTTAAGTTCTCTAAAGAAAGCGTAAAGATATTTATATGTTTATATAGTTCTTGCATAACTATAGGTAATATAAATATAACTAGAATCATCCAAACATAAAATTGCATTATTTTGGACAATCTTTTTTGATACATTCTTCCTGATGGACTGTGGTATTGTCAAAATAAAAATCACCAAACTCAAAAATCATGCTGACTTCGTTGCATAAAAAATAACAATTATGTTGTTAACTGACTAAGCACAGGTATGTGCTTGATGATTCATGCTACTAATCTTGGCTGTATTACTGAAGTGCTTAGAGGGTGGTCATTCTCATTCCACCAAACTGCTCAGTGGGTTTCAGACTTAGGTTTCTAGTTTTCCTAGGTAGCACACCTGGCTAGTAAAATGGTCAATGGCCATGGCTGCATGACCAAATGAAGAAGCAGAATAATTTTTGATGTTTCTGGTGGGGTAATTGAGAAAGAAGGCCAGCAGATGAAGTTTTCTGCAACTGCCACAAGCTAGAACCTCTGTTAGAAATGCTTTTGAACTGCTATGACATAGCAGCAATACCTTCATTAATGATTTAACCAAAATACTTAAACTAGCTGTAACTATTGATTTCATAAAATGGAATATTAAAAACTAAAGTAAACGCTTAGGAAGCCAAATCCAGAAAACAGCCTGCCTGGCTTTTTAATTTAAAAGGAATTCAGGGTGTTTAGCATGTGTTTACTGCTTTGGCTTCTGAATGATGTCATCATAAAGTGAGGTTACTCGGAGGGAACCAAAATTTTAGCTGGCCAAATTCACTGTCACTTTATAATTTCTTTAGAAAGTTTGTGTAAACTTCAAGTAGTAATTTAGCTTTTGGTAGTTTTTTCATGCTGAATTTGCCCTAAGATAAAAAATAGTAAAGTGGAAGATGAGAAAATCAGTGTTCATCTGCTTTAAGTTGGTGTTTTCAAGCTGCCTTTCAGCCCAACACACAACACTGTCTCCTCTGTATAAAATGTAATAATTTCTTAACATAAGTTTCAGTAGCATTGGTTAATAAAGATTGTTGGGGGGTGGGGGGTTGATGGGGTGGGTTGTGTTTTGTTTTGGGTTTTTTTGTTAAGATTCAAGTGAAAAGCAAAGGCAATGAAATGGATGTTTTGATCTTCTAAACTGTTCTAATGCTGCTCAGCATCTAACTTAAGCTGCAGAGGTGTAATCCAAAGCATGTATTTGGGGTTTATTCGGTCTTTCCTTTCTGGTCTCCATTTTGTGGATGCTAAGCATGTAAGTCTTACATGCACAGACAAACTTCATCTCATAAAATTGCATTATTTTGGGCAATCCTTTTCGATACATTCTTCCTGATGGACTGTGGTATTGTCAGAAAAATAACATTTTCAGTTCAGTTTTTTGTGCTAAGTACAGATTTATGCAGATTGGTAATTCAGTACAGAATCAAAATATCCTGGAGTGCCTGCTTCAGCAATATCAGTGCTCAGTTTCTAAGATATGTCCCTCCAAATACCCTATTTTTACTGTATATTGGTTTACTGAACTTTCATTTGTTTGGTCTAAACTTTGCTTCAGGAAGTTCCATAAGAAACATTCAGCTAGATCCATGACTTACAGCATAAGAATGCGAGGAAAAGTGTATTTTCTGCTATTTAGAAAACGTTGGCACTTTTTTGCATTACGTAAGTCTAAAAGCTTCTCTTTTAAAGCATCAAGCTCAGCAGGAGGTATGAGTATGAGTAATCTGTGCTTTGCCTTGTTTGAAGCAATTGGTTTTGAAATAGCAAAGCTATACAAACTTGAAAATACCTGTTTGTGGGAGCCTGGCAATATGTTCATTTCCCTGACATCAGACAGAGAAACAAGCACAGAAGTGCTGTTAACTTTTCTTAGGTGCTGAAGTAGTGAGGAATTTAAGTCTTCTTTATTGCGTTATTGACCATTTTGAGTTATACAAACCCCTCTTCCACACTGTGTGCTTACAATGATGTGATCATTGATGGAAAATGTAATATTTCATTATTTTTTTATATGTCCCTAGGCACTGATGGATGCACAGGTATTGTACCACTTGTTCTAGAACATACTTTAAGATTCCTTATGGACATTGCTCTAAATACTTTAATAAAGAGAATGTCAACTCCTATCACAAAAGTTGGCATGTATGTTTAGAAGTTAGAACAAACTATTTGATTTTTCCATTTATAATTTTGCTAAAGTGAAAACCCAATTATCTTGATTGGACAAGAAAGCTTCCCCACCTGTTCATCAGGGTGTTTTTCCAATATGCTATACATTTAGGAATGATCTAAACTGCTTCAGAGCTAGGGAATGATGTGATGTTGTAACAAGCAGTATAGGCAGTGCATTTCTTAGCATGAATTTGTGATAGCTTCACAAGTGGGTGTGCTGGAAGTATGTTAATGTGGTTAGAAGATATGTATATGTTAAGCACCTGGATTCATATAACAATACTGTCATTGAAAACTACTGTAAATTCAGTGAAGCAAGGCCTTGGAAGGAGAGGCAGTATCTTTCTTGTTCAGTCAGAGGTAAAAGATGTCCCCCTATTACTGAATGCTGTTAGAAGAAAAAAGTAGGTCACTGTGTAATCTATAGCATCTCATCACATGTAATTGCATTTTATACATTTTGCTGAGAGTCTTTAAAAGATCAGCTATGCCATTGTAGGAACTGCAGAATAAGCCTGAAAGATTGGCATTCCATTGTGGACGTGCAGATATTTCATCTTAACTGAGTCACATTCAGTCATGGAATAACTAGAAAATTTTGCTGTACATTTACCAGTCATCATTATGGAAGGTATTTTCCTTTAATTGCTAAATCCTTACATGATAAAATAATTATTAAGCAATGCCTGTCCTATCCATGTAGATTTTTCTTCCCCACCCCCCCTTTCATTTGAAAGTAGCCAGCTTGATCTCTGAAGTATGGTGAACTCATGTATCTTGAAGTTGTGATGAGAGGCTAGCTGAGGAACTTTGCATTATTGTCAATATACCTTAATGCTTAGAACAAGACATTTGTTTACATTAACTAAAATTACACCTATCAGACCACAGGACAAGAGGCAAAAACAATGCTGAGATTACATATTATCGTTTGGCTGATCTCAGGTCCCTTGTGGATCTTCAACAAAGATATACCACCATGGATTTTCTCAGTTTCTGTTGCTGTCATTCCTAAAAGTATTTATTCTGCAAGAAATTTCAGTCAAGTCTCATTATGTCTCATACATATGATATGAAGTCTCATACAGCGGAGATGTGCTACTCCAGCAGACATGCTTTTGGTGAACTGGAGAGGTCCCAGCAGACTGGAGGTTAGCCAGTGTGATACCCCGTCTACAAGAAGGCAGGAATGAGAACCCAGGGAACTCCAGGCCTGTCAGCCTGACCTCAGTGCTGCGGAAGGTTCTGGAGCAGATCATCCTGAGTGCCATCACACAGCACGTAAAGGACAACTGGAGGATCAGGCCCAGTCAGGGTGTGTTAAGTTGGGATGGACTTGATGATCTCAAAGGTCTTTTTCAACCAAAATTTGAAATTAAATTTGTCTTCTTAAGACAGTTTCTCTGCTACTATTAACAGTGCAATATTGATGGCCACTGCTTGGATATTGTTCTTTCAAGTGCCTTCTAGAGCTTCTGTTGCTAAAAGTTAAAACCTGTGGATCTGGAGCAGTGAGAACAACCATGGAATACACAAAATGTGAACTTCAATATCATAAAAGACAAATAGAAAATAATGAAGACTTACTGCAAATTATTTTGTTTCTGCAGTGAAACCAGAATAGAAGTTCCTTCTAGTTTTTATAAGACTTGGTTTCTAATTTTTTTTTTTTTTTCTGACTTCCATGTCTCTGAATACAGAGAAATCTGTGTTCTTACTACAGAAACATAAAAATGTCTCCTTGGCTAAATATAATGCCACATGCAGTCCAGTGTTCTTTTTCAAGCAATGTGCAGAAGCAAATCTACTGAAGATCAGTAGAGGTAGTTTTGCAGACACACCACTCCAACATGTATTTTTTTTTTTTTTCTGTAATACCTTTTGAGGTTGAGTTCTGCTTTGTAACAAGATTTTAAATGAAATTAACTAATTTTTTATGGAAACAGGAAGAAAAACATAAAAAGTGTCACAGAGAAAGACTGGAATTTGCAACACGGTTTAGGAAATTCAGCCAATATCACCACAATAACAGTGTTAAGCAACTTCATACCATTACTGTTTGCTGTACTATGCTTCCACCATGATCCACAGAAACTGAACTGAGACACAAGCACTCAAATAACAGCATGTCTGCACTGTGAATAATTGCCTATCTAGGCAAATCTGACTGCAAAAGATGATGAATGACACCCTGCAAAATGGGAAACTCAGTAATTCGCAGAATTTCCCAGTCAGAATCACTGAAAAGCAGAAAATCCTAAGGCAAAGGGGAAATATAGAAGATGAACAACAAAGATATATAGGGTAGAAACTATGAAAATTATGGCTGTAATTGTGATGATTCATCACCAGGCCTTAGTATAAGATTTATCAATGCATATTGTACTAGGTGCAGATTAAAGCCACTAGGGAAGAAAGTACCACGTAAAATTATTTCAAGATAATCTGAAGCCTCATAGCAAAACCTGGAGGACTTCCAGGTTTAGTATGTAGTGTATCCAGATCAAGAAATAAAACTTGTTTGACTGCCATGGAACAGGTACACACTGCAACTACGGTTGAGCATATAATATTCTCTAGATGGTACTTGACTTCAAAGACCTCTGGTGATTGTAGTGATGTGTTGGTCTGTGTGTGCTGTCTCCTCTGTTCACAATAACTGGAATTATCTTTTTTTTCTACTCGTGATTATCTAATTAGCATTTGGCAGTTGTTTGTGCAGTGGTTGTGGTAACATGATGAAATATCCATCAACTATTTACGTAGAAATATTAGCACGGTATCCACAGGCTACCATTTTTTCACTGTGTGCAAATCACAAAGTATTCTAAAGAAAATAATTATGGCTTTATTTTTGGAAGCTGTGTTTAGGTCCCATCCTATAGGTGGCAATATACTGTAATACTTACTAATTAAAAAAGTTACTGCAAGAGATTCAGGGTTTGTTGAAAAGAATGAATGCTTTTTCCTTTTCACGTCATCTCCTTTACATATTCCATTTGAACATATTTGATTATGTGAAACAGGGTAGCCTTGGTTCATTTAAATGCAGTTAAAGAAATTTATAAAATCTAACAAAAAATACTTAACAACCCCACTATTAAATACATTTATTCCTGTGATATCCTAAAAGGGAAAAATGGCTTTTTCTCCCTTAGCCTCATGTTCCCTCTAAAAATATGCATCACGACTAAAATTGCATGGAAGTAGGACATATCTGGTTTCTAGTTTGATCTGCTAAATCAGAAGGCCATGAAGACTTCTAAAGTAGGTTCCTAATATAAATTAACATTGAACTGATATTTATTGGGAGTAAAGACTAGCTTTTTTTGAACCTTCTGAAAGTTGAATCTTAGATCTTCAAAAAAGACCAGTGTTACTTCACTTAAACTTGAGGGGAAAAAAATGACACTAACACTATTTTTTTAACCACATTGAATGCTCTGCCTATGTAAGTTGTCACACAAAACTATATTTAATTATAATCTTCTTAATACTGAAGGAGTGTCAAAGGGGTAGGACAGAGGCCCTGGGAACCCATATTAGCATGTAATAGGCTTTGTATACTCTTCCAGTAGTTTGAATGGCTGAAGAACTGGGTGAAACTGGAAATTTGAATGTTTTTGAGGAATTTCTCTCTCCCTCTTGTTTGCAAGAAGTTGAAAGACAGATTGGATAAAAGCTTTCTGTAATATAAATAAAACTAGCTGAAACTTGAATATTTGAGGCTTTTGATTCTGAATCCTTACATTCCTACACCATCTGCTCTTTAAGGCACAAAGTGGCTAGAATAAGTGTGCATGGAGTCCTATAGTATATGTATTACATTTGTTTCCTTCTTTAATTATTTTTGAAAATTTTTTGTCTATTCTTTGTGCATTACTTTGGTGAAATGGTAACCATTCAGATTTCGTTCTTAATGCATCTTGGATAGAATTTAAATACTTTTCTATAAAAGTTCTCCATGAAAAAACATTGAAGTGTTTGCCTTGGTAATTTTCAATTCCAGTTAAAAAGAACAAAACAAAACCCAAACCAACCAAACAAAAACCCCCTAAATAAACATTCACACCAAAAAACCCCAACCAAACAAAAAAAAAAAACCACCAACCAAACACAAACAAAATATTTGGTCTTCTCCTTACACATTTTTTGGAAGGCATATGACTTCTCAGGATAGAAAACATCATTTAAGAAATACTGGAATCAAATCTCTAAATGTTTCTCCAATCTTATATGATGTGGTTTATGTACTTTGAAATAATTTTATCAACTATTGAAATAATTCATGGTACAATAATATGCTTAGTGTAACTTAAATCTAGTTAGCACTTATCATACCGTTCTGTCACGTCACTCAGCTCTTTTACATACAGGAGAAAAAAAATTGTCATATATGAACAGGTGATTTTGAAGAGCAAATGGTTTAATTGTTTAACGTATGAATTTGTTGTTGTCACATTACCTAAGGTATGATTGAATTTCAAGTTGAGACTTAATTTGGAAAGTTTTCTGAAAGGTTATTCATATAGGCAATGTAAAATTAATGCCTTTTATGATACAGTCTTATAACACCCCCCCACTCCCCCACCCCCCCGTTTCTGTACTATATTTAGGTGTTGCTTGACTGTGGATGTAGTATATGTCAAAAATTAACTCATTTTTCTGGCACAAGATCCCAAAAGTGAGGTATCCAACAACTGCTAGTTTGTTTTGGTGACCCAGTGGAACTGATCTGGCCAAGCCTTTCCCGGTGTATTTCAAAGGAGTTTTCCTTTCTACTTTCAGAAGTATCTGAGCTTAATGTATTCTTTTATGAAGAAATAAGATTTCTGTGTGGAAATAGAAAATCTCAAAGGATGTGAATCTTTTGCAGAGACTTGAATGAACAGAAATTAACAATGCAGGCTGGACTTTTTGGAAAAAAGGAAAAAAAAAAGGTAAAATGGATGATGTCTGCCCTCACTGAGGTATTTGAGAGAGGAAAGGGATGTGTTAGGGTGTAGGATTTCGCTCCCCATTGAGCTAGCTGAACAGCAGAAGGACCTCTGATTCCTTCTTCTCCCTCACCCTCATCCCCAATGATAGGGGTAACATCTGAACATCAAAACTGCTGATTTTACATATGGTGGAGGTCAGCATATATCACCATTCTATTTCTTGAAGTGCTCCTTTTGCTTTTCTGGATATCTGTACGTTTGGGTTCTTTCTCTTTCTCCTTTTCTCATAGATGTCATTCTCTATTAGACAACAAATACTGAGTACTTCCCCTTCTCATATTTTGTTTCAATTAGCCATAGCTACCTTCTGTGGTAAAAACAACTATCTCTGGAAACGTTTAAATAATAATAATAAAAAAATAATATCTGCAATGATGCAATAGCACTGCCTTACATCTGCCTTACTACTTTTACCTTGATAATTACATGAAAAATATTGAGAAAAGGAAGACCAGATAAGAACTATTCCATTCATTTGAATTGACTTGCAGTCAGGAACTGCTTAATGACATAGTTGGTTGTATTTGTTCTGCCTGAGCCCCCTACCATCCCTCACAGTGCTGAGCTTGTGCTGGTGGCTGGAGCGGTGCTGATAACACAGGGTGCTTTGGCTGGTGCCGAGCAGCGCTCCCACAGCATCACGGCTGTCTCTCCAACACCCCCTCTGCTCCACACCCCTCAGCAGCCTGAAACCCTGCTTCCCTGGAAGTGGCTGAACGTTGCCTGCTGATGGGAAGTAGAGAATAACATCTTGTGTTTTCCTTTGCTTCCACATGTGAGCTTTTGCTATTGCTTCATTAAACTGCCTTTACCCCCCTGTTCTGCTGAGGAGAAGAGTGACGGCACAGCTTGGTGGGCACCTGGCATCCAGCCAAGGTCAACCCATCGCCTTGATATTAAAATGTGTCAATTATTTCAATTAAATGTAAGCTAATTATACATATGACAATCATAGTACCAAAAGACAGCATATGGATGCACAATGAGATAAAAATATCAGAACTCCCCAAATGCATGCTAAAATCAGCTAAAACCAATCGTTTTCTCCCTGAGTGCAGGAATACTAGAGGGTTTTTCTTATGCTGTTACAGAGAATATTAATGACAGTAGAACCAGAACTAAGTATGTTCCTTGATATTATAAGCAACAACGGTTTTAGGAACAGACACAAAAGGTCCAGTGTTAACATTAAACTTTATCCATCATATTTGATCTTCTTTGCTTTTTATTTCACCCCTGACACTTTTCCATGACACTTCCTTTATTCTCTGATCCTCTTCATACTTTCACTCTGGTCCTGGCCTTCCTATTGACTGGTTACACTTCTGTGTCTTTGGGTTCTGTTTTGTTTCTTGTTCAAAGTACCTTCATTTTGATCTAGAAGGGAGGAAGGAGAATGAGGAGAATTTTTATTTCAGTTTGAAAAATTTACCAATATGACATCTGAGAACTTCAAACGAACCTCTTTGACCATTCTTTGCAGTTAGTTTTCTCCTCATCTCATACTACTGATCTCTCCCTCTCTCTTCTTTCCCTTTGTGTATGTCTATCAAATGGATGAAGAATCTGTCTTATTCCTTATCTGCCATTACCCCATTTCCCTAAAAGCTTTTCATTTTATGAGGAGTACATCTTCTGTATGTTGTGTGTGGTTGAACTACAAACAACTAAGAGCAAGTACTTTGTGTATGATAGCCCTTTACTTTGGGCTACACAAAGTTTCTCAGGGGACTGGAGGAAGTAGCAAGAGTAATCTCTATACCCTTTTCACTGTGAAATCCCGGTTACTCTTCTCTCCATCCTGATGACGTTTGATACTGCTGTTGCTGAAGTGACTCTTTATTCCACAGAGAACCTTGCAACCTGAGGGAAAGTCTCGCACATTACCTGGAAGATTAACAAAAAGACAATGAGATAATGGCAGTGGAAAAAATGTTGCGTTACCTTTTTTTCTTCTCCCCCTCCCTGTGGCCCCCACCCCACCCCCCTTCTCCTCTATTACTTCATGGTCATGTTTGAATTTAGTTCAAGAGAAAAGGGAAGAACACTGAAAGTACATGTGTGTATGTAATTATATATATTATATATATATATATGCATGTATATATATGTTTCTCCATGCTCACAAAGATACGGAGAATAAATTTAGTGGGCAGAGCAGCAACTGATAAGCTTAAAAATTTTAAATGTAGCCAGATTATGGTTTCTTAATTTCAGAAATTCAGATGTCACCAGTGATATGGATATTCAGTATTTTAAATCTCATATTGACAACAGTCCGCTTGTGATTTTATAAATAAGCCAGTAACTTTTGGGGTGAATGTGGTATATCTTTAAGACATAAATACTGTGAAGAAAAAAAGAACGAAACAGTTCTTTTTTTCCCCCCTCACTTGCTGCTGCTTTTTCCCTTTAGAAGTCATTACAGTCAGTTACCAACACAGATTAGCTTTTCTGGTAGGTTATTCTTACAATGTATCATTTTGAATTGAACTCTGACTTTGAAAAAACTAAATTGTCTAAAAAGAAAGCAAAGATTAATCAGCAAATAGTGAAACAAACTTGATTGCACAGAAATGGCAAAGCATAAACAGCCTTGCATTTGTAACCCATAAAATATTAATTAAAATAACTAAGGTTAAGGAGTAGTGACTGTAAAGAGTTTTGTTCCTACTCCACTTTTATTTTCGAAGTGTCTTGATTTGCTTTGCTTGAAGAGACTCTTGAACTTTGTTATTGACTTTAAGATAATCTGAGTTCTGTTCTTAGCACCTAAAAGTAATGCTTTGGAAAATACAATTTGGGATTTTGTTGTTTTCTCTCATTTTCAGTTGTATAGGGATCTTAGTGTTAATACTGTGAGGAGATAAGAACTATAACAGGTGAGGAAACAGATTTCCTGTGGAACAATTATGTGCAATTATCTTTTTTTAAAACAACACAAGCAAACAAACCAAAACTTTCCCCCACTCCACCCCCAAAAACCCCCACCCAAAACCCCAAACCAAACCCTCTCACAAAAACCTCTTCACACCTATATTCTTGTTCTCCCCACTTCATAGAAGAAACAGAAGGTAGATTTCTTATAGAACAGGGAGAGGACCCAATCTTATGCTCCTGGGATGAAGAAATACTTCTGAAAAAAAGGGATGCCTGAGAGGTAGCAGGTATCTGTGGGGAAAAGAGGGAACTGAATCAAGGCAGTTGATCAGAGACCAGTCTTTCCAAATGTTTTCTAGACTGCAGTCTGAATTCTGCAGTTGTCTCTTCTCTAGTGCCTGGGGCCTGCGAGTGGGGCAGAAGCCTGTCTCAGGCAGCACCATCAGCTCAGGAGATCTGGGTAGCTGAGCAGCAAAAATCAGTACAGAATGTAAACACGACATGGTCAAAGAGAAAGGAGAGATCTGATTTCCTCCTTTACATGGATGTTTTCGGAATGGATGTGTTTTCCTCAGGACATTTAAGGATCATTATGGAGAGATTAATACAGATTTCAGCTATGATCACAGCAACAGAAAATAAAATGCTGAACTCTGTTTAAGAAGGAAACAGATTGTTTTGTGCCTTATCCTTTAACATCTCAGTTTAAACTGATATTTTCTTTCCTGGTAATTATATAATTTAGATTTTGTTATTTCAGAGGGACAAAACAAACTGTACAATGCTCCAGAAGTTCTGAAAGAGTAAAAGCTGAAGGACAGGACAGCAAAAATATTATAGGTATAAAAAATCAGGGAAGAAATTGGAAAAATTGGCATATAAAGGGAGAGAGGAAAAGGACGTTGTGTGTTGTGTGATAGTTGTACAGGAGTGAGGATCAGAATCTCATAACAGCTTCAAATATGTTCACAATTTTTCAAAAAATATTTACTCCAAAGTTCACTCTTTTTTTCTTACAAGGTGGATTCATGGTACAACCTTAAAATTATCTCTTTTTTTAAAAAAAAAAAACAAAACAAAAAACAATATAATAATTTAGGAGAGTGAGAGAAGAAGAAATTTCCTTCATTACATGTTTTCTGGTAATTTCTTGTTCAAAACCACTTCTGCCTTCAACAGTGATTTTTATGTAATGTTTTATGTCTACAAATTATGATTAGTTCTCTAGAGTAAAAAGAATTAACCAGGTCATCCTACTTCCATATTCATTAGCAAGTAAATCCTAAAATATGGGAGGATCTTTCCATTCAACTCCATTGCTGTTAGCTGAAATCTTCCAGGCTGATTTTTATCACTTAACTGCTGTTCGTGTCAATCAGAGTCAAATGATTAATTTTACAGTTAATGATATGTCATTTAATCTTTCACTTTATAGAGAACAATATTGTATCATTTCAGTATTAAGTTATTTATTTGTAGAAACATTGATGTGTTTATGATCTTTACCAGTGAATTTGTTATCAAAATGCAAACAGGCCATTACACTTAAAGGTTGATTAAAAGCTGTTATTTTGTTAAATACCAGCAGGTTTTCACAGGCAGAAAATTAACTGTTAGGACTCTGCTGCATATATACTTAGATATGTTGTGTAATTCATTATGTAACAACAAGACACCAAATGTTTCATTTTCCTGGAAAACAAACACAGACATAATTGGAACTTGAGTTATTGTTGGTTTAAGTAGAGGAGCTATTATCTAAAGACATAAAACTTGTATTTTTCACACTCCAAAATGGCACTTTTTTTTTCCCCTTGCATTATAACTTTACACTTCACTGGCAGAACATGATACCCAACAGATGTGCCTAACTAGAAACAGAGTAGAGCTGGTAGAACTAGCTTCTCCACCTGCCCTTCCTTTTTTTAAAGGAATATTATTTTTTAAATAATCAAATAGTGTGCCTTGGATAAATTACTCCAATATAAAGCTAGGTAACATGTATCTAGGTTTTTTTTAAACATCCAGTAGAAAAAGTTGTGGGTTTTTTAATTTGCATGTATTTGTAATTGAATATGTTTGTTATGTATGCCCTACATATTGCTCTGCTTTTACTAAGCAACACTAGGAGGTGACAGTTTCAAAACAAGAAAAAAAAGTTTTTAGTTTCTTATTGTATGATTAATCCTTTGTGGAATTGCTTTCTGTAGAATGCTGTGGATGAGAACAATTTTCAGAGGTTCAGTGAAAAAATGCAGAAGTGCATGGAAAAGAAATTTCTTAATAGTTACTAAATCCATGGAAACAACTTTAGGTCAGGCAGTCCCTGAGCTGCAAACAGAGATCTGGGAATACTTGGACAAAGTATCACATAGGGCCATACTATCCTTACATTGCTGTATCTTACGTGCTTTGGTACTGTCAGAGGCCATGGACCAGGCTGAATGAGATGAATCTTTCAGCTGCTCTGCTTTGATCAGTCCTATGTTCAAAATATTTTGGTTTAGTCCTACTGGAACTTTTGCAGTGAAACTTCAGAAATTTTATGCTACAAGTTTGAAAACACTGTACTGTTAAAATGCCACGATACGTAGGAGCTCTAGTGTCTGGTCATGGGACTACTATGCTGTCATATACATATAAAACCTCTAAAAGTACTAAAGTAAGGCTTACTTGCCTCAGATTATGTCCTTGCATGCTAGGAAATAGAAAACAAGAATTATGTCTGCTTGCCTTTCTATAGCATGCCGATTATTACTAAGGCCAAGACTTATTAAAAAAAAAATAAAATAAAAAGGTACAAAATGCTATGCTGTTCATACTCCTTTTAACTCAGTGTCTACTTATGATCTAGATACTAGTGGTTGAATTCCTGCCTTTATTTCTTGAATTTTAAAAAAATCCCACTAACCTGAGAATGTGTATGGAATGTATAAAACTGTGCCATAGTCATATTGTTACTTCTGAAAATAAACATCACAGTGTAAGGAAATTTAAAACTAATGTTTAAATTAAAAGAATTTAAGCTTATTATATATAGATGGGTAAAAAGGAAACAATATTGAAGAACATATATCTCTACATTATTTTCCTGTAAAATGACAGACATCCAGTCAGTTCCATTGTGTTTCAGTTGTATTCTGTGAAAGTATTGTTTCTGCAAACCCTGTTTCATATAACTTCTGTCTTTTTTTTGTCTCTCTCAACAATGTGCACTAAGTATCCTTTTCCTAATCAGGAATCTACTTGTATAACAGCATTAGTCTATTTGTGCTAACAGTACTAGACAGTGCTAGTCTAATTCCCAAATTACATCTACAGAAATTGTCATGAATTTATCCCTTCTTAGAAAATTGATCTTATTAGTTTCTACAGACTCTTATGGTACAATGGTATTTCTGTGACCTATCTAACCCACTGATTTTGGTCATTCAGCAGTGCCTTTTGTAAAGCAGCCGCTTTGCTCCACATTTTCCTTTATGATTTCTGCTGGGTATGGGTATCCAGATAGATGCATTTAATAAAATCTGCCTTGGCTCTGCATTCTTTTTAATAAATAAAAGTTTTAACTTTACCTTACCATGCCCAGAATTTTGGTCCACCTCTCTTCTTCTAATGTTACTATCAATGTGTACTGGAAACTAATGGTCGCCCAACTGCATTTGGTCTAGCTATCTTATGAAAAAAAAAAAATTAAAAAATCACTGCAGGGATGATAAGCGGATTTGTTTGTGATTCTTCTTGTACCTCTTCCCTTGGATATTCATATTTTTTTTCTTATTTCTGTATTTATTAAGCAGTTTATATTATCATTTTTGATATGGTGTATTATTGCTTAAAAGGTTATTTTTATACTGGAGATGAATAGTCTAATTCTGATGTCACCTCAATAGAGTCAGCGTAAATCAGCTTGGAATTAGACTGCAATGGAAAGATTCCTTGATCTTGCTGACTTAACCACCTGTTCTTTAGGCATTTGCTGTGCACCCCTAAATGGGTTTAGGAATAAATTACTAGCTGTCCTAGATGTGAACCTCTCATGCTATTGGTCTTTTGTGGTATCAGCTGCACCAGTTTATTACAGAAACCTGTTCTGTTCTGTTTAGATAAACAGTGCATTGGAATTTAACAGAAAATTTAGAAGAAAATCCATGTGTTCAAGTTGAAAAGTGGTTCTGTTTACCTTATGACTTTTAAATTGAAATCTTTGAGCAAAGTTAGAGAGAAAGTTTTCCAATCTGTTTTCAGCCTTTTCTTCTGAACACAGAAGAGTGACTGGCATGAATCAGTGGTCCTTTTCTTGCTTCAGTGGCTCAGCCAATGACTCTGCATGTCAGTAGGAACATGTCAACCCATCCTATTAACTCCATGACTGCTGGGAGTGCCTTCCCAGACAGACCTGTGGTCCTTGAAATGAAAACTCATTTTTTTTGTTTGTTTGTTTGTTTTTTAATATAAGAAAGGATTAGGGTTTTGTTCATGGAGGCTTTTACTTTCTGAAGTCTGTTTGTTGTTTAGCCCAGGAACTAGTTGGAAATGAAATAGTGAGCTCTGAAGGGAGTTAAAGTCATAACTATGCTGTAAATAAAACATTTAAAGTTAGAAGACGTGAGTGAAAATACTTTCAGTGACTAATCAGGCAGCAGAAGAAAGCAGGTTTTTTCTCATCTTAAAGGATGTTGTAAATGGAATAGGTTGGGATTTGAGTATCTAGCTTATGCTATGGGGGCAAAAAGGAGGCAATTTGCACCTGTAGACTGTACCAACCTTGTAATTTCTTACACAGATATTTTTCTCCAGGGAAGATGGTCCCTTACTTGATAAGCAATAAACAAAAGATAAACCTGTTTCTGCTTACATGCTTAAACAGTTAGAGATTGCTCAAATTACAGTGCTGCTCAAAACCTTCTAACAGGATGCATGGGGGGAAAGACCAAGGCTAGTCACGAGAGGAAGAAAAAGCAGGAATGCAGAACACTTAGACACAAATCTGAATGGATTTTCCATGGATATTAAAAACTAAAATCTGTGTTTAAATGCTCACTCTCTTGGCCTGCTGAAGTCTTCTGGAACCCTAGCCTGGGGTGAATATACAGTGTGTATGTATCTGAATAAACTAACTATTCTTGGATCACCCACAGGCCCTTTTTAGCTGATTTTTTTCTGAATCTCTACTTCTGTCACTCATGTGTGCCCTTGGAGAACAGGATTTTTCAAGCTTACCCATACTGATTCTCCCTACACAAGTTGTCAAATTGATGATTAAAGCAGTGAAAAATCTACAGCCTCTATAGAAGTTCTGTTTATTATAAACAAATACCTTAAAATTAGCTTACTTAAGGTGATAAAAAAGACAAACGTCACTAGCAGTGTATTGATCACAAAAAGAAAAAACACCCCACCTTTGGCAATGCTAAACAGAAAGGTCTTGCTAATGGTTTTTGTTTTTTTTTTTCTGTAGTGCAATATAATCTCCAAACCCCTATCCTCTTTCTGATGATTGACCATTCTTCATCCCATGGCTGGCTGGACAATTACTGATCTTTTTAACTTGAGCAGCAGGATGCTTTCTTGCTCTAGGTGGGGCCATAAGACTTTGTAGCAGAGCACATTAGTATGCCTTTGTAAATCAAAATATGTGTTCCCTGTCTCCCTGAACACAGGGGGTCTCAGTTTTGAAGTGCTGTTACAGAGAAAAAAAAATAACCTGTGGCAACAAACATGGGGACTGCATATGCAGTGTATAAGTCGCCATTCACCCTCCAATGTGTGCCAGGAGCAGCTTTTTGGCATACTGTTTTTTAAGTAATGAGATTTTAAAGTTGCATGGAAATCTGTAGTACTTTTCATTTTCAGAAATATTTGATATTTTATTTGCCTTTATCTCTTGGCCTATCTTTCTATTCATCTTTGACAGTGAAAAGTAAAGAATGGCCGAGGTAGGTGACCTGCTGGACGTTATAAAGAGTGATGTTAGCTGCAGAAATATTATGTTTGTCTTACCCTTACATTGTGGTGCATGGATTTTTGCTTTCATCTTTTACACTCTGTGCCTCCATCATCCCTTCTGCAGCAGTTTAGAGGAATCTATAGTTCCGCAAATTCCAAGTTTCTTTCAAGTTTCTTACTTGCTACAAATAGCATAAGATTGTGGGTTTAGGGATTCCCTGTTTAAATGAATGACTGAGATCGCTCTGAACATTTGTTGAGGGTTTTGATCTGTTTCCAGCTGAGCTGCCTTTGGCTTGGAGGTGTGGTTGTCTTGCTGACTGGGTCATGCCTATTTTCCCCCTCTGTCCTGACAAGCTGTCAGTTCTGTGTTGATGTGTCTATTTAGTCACTTTCTGGTTTCTTTTTTTTTTTTAGAATTTAATTAAGCTTCTCCTTTCACTGTTCCACTCCACTTTAAGCCAGCTAGTTTTTTTACTGGATGCATAACAATTTGATATAATAGAATATATGCAACAGTATTTTTTCTGTATCTTACCCAGCTTGGGTTATGCTAATAACAATATTTAGCACGTTTATGCAGTTTGAAATAATTGCACAGAGATTAACTAATTATTCATCACAGGGAGGTAAATGGAGGAAGAATTATCATTTGTTTTTAAATAGAATGAAAGCTGAAGCAGCTCACTCAAGCTCTATAACGAGCTGGAGTAAAAGTAGATGGAGGACTTGCAACATTTATTTTTTTTTTTTTAGAAATAAGCTTATAATTCCTTTCATGACACAATGTATTTCAGTAAATTAATATATCAAGATAGTCTTCATAAATGTATTTCTCATTACAATGCCAGCATCATTTTACTTGACTACCTATGAAGCACAAATGCTTTCTGTATTCAAATCCTTGAGCACCTAGTGCAAAAATTACTGTATAGACCAGATTAATTTTTATATGATGTTTAGGCTATGCAAGTACAGGTTTATCGTATAAATGATAACTTAAAATTATTGATTTATTCTATTTTCTGCTTTTGCTCTATTGGAAAATTTCAGCCTTATGCTTCAGTATGACACAGCTGCTACTTCAAAATTTAAAAAAATTACACTTCAGAAAAGATTTAAATGCATTTCAGTCTAGGATATTGCTGAAAGAAGTCATGAAATGAAGGAAAGGTTATATGAAAGGTTCTAAAATAAAACAAGTTGTCTTCCAAGTCCTTTTCCTGTTACTTGAGGACAGTAGAAACGTTTAATAAACATTGAACAAAATTGGTTAATTTAATATGAACATGTAAGAAGTTGTCCAAAGTTTCACGCAGACTTGTGCCTGAAGGCATAAAGCAGGACTTGATGGTCCTCAGACTGCTTTTGCATTCTCAAAGGTTATAGAAAATTATTCTATATTGATGTTTTGCTGCAAAATAATGCTTTGGACATCTTCATAATGATAGTGGTTTGTGAAATTACTGCAACTGATTATTATAATATATCTTTAATCCATTTGGCATTCTATCTCATTATTCAGTTATGTAATCTCTCAGTTTGCATGAGCGAACATCTTATCATTCAAGTCATGATTGAAAATATGTGTAGACCTGGGCCTGGGATAGACTTCTCTAGAATTCTGCTTAAAATGCATTTCTGGTTGGCAGCAAACTGTGGATCACTGCCTTTATATGAAGTTTTGTGCCCATCTTCTGTTTTCTTCATCAAAACCAAATTTCCTAGTTTACTCATGAGAGTGTCCTGAGGGACAGCACCAAGCGCATTACTAAAGTCAAGACAGATTGTCTCTAATGCCTCCCCCTTATCTGCCAGGCCCATTATCTTATCACAGAAGGAAATTGGATCATTTTGATGTGATTTTTTTCTTGACAGATCCATGTTGGCTGCTTTTTATCACCTTTATTATCCTGTAGGTGCTTTTAAATTGACTCTTAAGTGATTTGTTCTAGCATCTTTCTGAACATTGAAGTTAGGCTGGCTGATATATAATTTTCCAGACCCTTTTCCTCATTTTGGAAATACCCGTGAAGTTTGCCCTTCACAAGTCCTTTAGAAACTTCTCTTTATATCTTCAACAAATTCTCAAAAATAAGCATTAATGACTCATAGATTGCGTTGGCTAGTTTCCTGCGTACCCTAGGGTGAACTGTATCAGGTCCTGTCAACTTGGATGCATTTAATTTATCCAAATATATTTTCACTGCTTCTTTTTTTTTTTTTCCTCCTTTTTTCAGCACTGTGACCTAATCATCATCTATTCTGCTCAAATGCACAGATTTTTAAAATGAATTACTGATATATTCCTTTAGAGGTTTACATACATGTATTATAAACATTTTACATGTACATCCCATTTTATATGTGTTATTAATGTATATCCCATTTAACCCTCAAGATGGTTTTCAAATCTTACAGTTACCTTCAGGAACAAAGAAATTGCATTACTGGGGACATTTCAGTTACCGAAATTAATCTGTGATCTAATACTAGTTGACAATACATTTTAAACAGAAGTGCAAGCAGAGAGATGAGATACCCTCCATCCCCAATGCTTTTTAATGAACAACTGAGAAGTAAATTTAATTCTGAGCATGATATTTTTTTAATCAAAACCCAAACCCTTTGCTTTTAAATGTCCGCTTTTTATTCTGTCAGTTGTAAAGATGGATTCTCTTTGAACCTTAGTAAAATTTTGACCATTTGGATTTAAGTTTTAACTATATTTTTGTGGTGTGTATTCGATTTTGTTTTGGGTTTGGGTTGGTTTTTTTTCTGTTTGGTGGGTTGTTTGTTTTGAGGTTTTATTTTTGCTTTTTAACTCCAAGCAGTACTTAGAGAAATTTCAAAATTTTGGTACAGTTTTCACTTTTGAAGAACACATAGTGGTGAGTGCTTTGTAATGTGTTATTTTGTGGGATTTTTTTTTCTTTGTTTTCTATATGCAGAAGGGATTTTTATCTCTGTGTGGGTCTTTAGTTCAGATGCATTCTGTATTGCTCAATTCAGACAAACCATTTGTTACTATGGATTTTCAAAATTGCTCAATTTTCCAGACTTGTGCAAGAATCTCCTCCTTCAAACCAAGCCAATTTTTTCAGCATTTCTCATCCAGTATGCAATGCATCATTTCATTTAATGATAGCAAGCAGAGTGTGTAGTGTTCCTAACAGTCCCAGAGACACTTTATGGAACAATCAAAATCCTCAAGGACAACTAGCGTGCAGCCAATACTGACTCAGCAGAGTTCAAAGCATCTCTTAAAAGTGTATGTAATCACTGTCTATTTTGAGCACAATTGTTTGCACAATAGCTTGCAAAGGCAACACAATTTAGTGAGAACATCTTTTGTTTTGTGGTGTTATCTAAAGTTTTCAAAACAGTTACGTAGCTGGGATGCAGGATTTATGTATGAATTTAGGCCCTGTTACTTTGACAACTGGTTTAAAAGTGATGCTTGTATGTGTGTTTATAGGTGAAAGGTACCTGCTCTGGATTGACTCTGGAGTACCCATACAGTGTATTTGTTTGAGAAGTAGGAGTTTATTACAACTCAGAAAGGCCCATGAGAAGAGAAACCAATGCAACCGTTGCTCTCCTCACTGCATTTTGTCTTTCGGTGGTAGAAAACCCAACAGCACAATGTTACCCAAACCGCGGACAGATTAACCATAGCGTTGCTAGGTTTAGAGGTAATATTTTAGAAGAGAAATTATCTCAAGACTTTTGAAGGACTTTTTTGCCATCAGCAACTACTTAGATGCAAATAACAATATTAACATAACATCACACTTCAGTATATTTAATGCCTGTTCTGTATTTGTTTTGGACCACATAAACCTGACTGTGACTACACTTGCAATTTTTACCATGCCTTCTGTATGCTCCAGACTGATTCAGCAAAGGGCATTGGTTAGCCTGAACCCTCTGTACTGTGAATCCAAGTTGTTCATCTGGTAGATCTGTTCAACTTTCAGTTTTTTGGCTAGTTATGTCAGCATGCATATCTTCCTGAGAGAGCTGAGTTATTTTGCTTTGCAGCATGTTCTGGAGATTTGCAGTTTTGTTTTCATTCGTGCTATACTAGGAAAAAGTTTCTGAATGTTTTGCTGTGCAAAGGGTGGCTGGCTGAAGAAAGCTGTGGGTACTGACTGGCTGTGGCTGTGAGAGATTCATATTCAAGTCTTGACTCAGAAAGATCTGGAATGGGCTACTCTGGCTGAGATACAGCAGGGTATTTAATCTGTGTCATTCTAAATCATTATAAATAAGGAACCTGAACCTGGCTTTCAAGCAGTCTAGGCTGTGTTTTACCTTTTGTAGTGTCTGTCTTCTATTTTTGCCCAGTAAACCGTATGTGCTATTGAAATAGAAATGTTTTAGCTTCACTGTGGCAGAAATGGTTCTGTCAGTATTTCCTCTTTATCTATCAGCAGCCCTGCATTCTGTGGGGGATCCTAGCTAAAGAAGCACTGAGCAACTGATGGGATACTGCAGTCATTGTTAGGCTCTTACTGCTTTCTGGTTTACAGCTTTACTGAAAAGTCTGGCAGTCAGTTTTGTACGCTCAAGTCCTGAGTTAGAGACCACTAAAACACTGGGAATCACTAATGATTAGGGATGTGTTTGCAAAAAGAGTGAGACTATGAATAGCTGAATTTCTATTGAAATAATAGTCTTTTAAGCTAAAAGATTTTTTGCTTACATACTGAATTTCAAGAAAATATTGTTTCATATTCTACTTAAAAGGTAAGCAGTTATAAGTGATACAGTTATAAGTACTTATAAGTGATACAGTTGTCTTAAGTGACATTATCACTAAGGGATTTTTTTTTTTCTGTTTCATACGCAGTGGTTTCCTTCCCTGTCCATGGACAGCCTCTTCCCCATTTAGAAAAGAAACTCTGGCATACCTTTTGCTATCTGTGTACTTCTAAAGATCAGTTCACTTGTTCTGCATAGTTGGAGTGCTGATCCAACTTCCAGCATGGCAGATTTAAATATAGTGGGTCTTTCACCTTGCTGTATATTCACCTAAAAACCACACCATGTTGTTTTGAAGTCAGTAAGAAAAATACTGTCTTGACCACCTATATTGATTGGGAAAGCAGCAAAGTCAATACAAGTTTAAATGTGTGAATCCAGGAAACTCACAGTGTGTATGACATCTTCACTTAATTCTGTAACTCAGAACGTGGAAGTGACATACGTGATTCTATAATAAGTCTCTGGTCCAGTCCAATATGCTTTTTAAAAGTGTACCTTTACCTCTCAATATGTCATTATTTAGTTGCAACTTGCTGAGCTTATTCTTACTAGAGGTAGACTTCTTCACATTCACCCATTTAGTCTCTGAAAAATAAGCAGAAAGTTGTGTTTGAATAGTTATCCTTGTTATCCCTCTGTAGTAATTCAAATTTTCATCATTATTGCCATGTTGTTCATTTCCAGTTGTATTAGTAGTCAAGATTATAGGTTTACCTTGTAGCCTATGTGCAAAAATAGTGTATCAAATCCATTTAAACCAGTCATGGGTCACGAGTAGCAGGGGAATGGAGTGGTAAGAGGAGTACTACCTAAAATTGCCTAAGAGAATTACCTAAAACTTATGTGTTTAGATTAGATATCCCTTGTTTTATTCTTTTTTTTAATCATCGAACCTTGAAAAAGTCAGTATGTTTTGTTATTGGTTCATACGCAACATTGAGACACTTGTCTAACATTGCATACTCAGAAAATACAATTAGATAAAATTCTTGGCATGCTTTCCATGCCAGTTCTGCTTTCACCTTTATCTGCTGCAAATAAGCTGGAGCTGAAATAAATATTAATACAGTTAGGTCAATTGCATGTATCTGGATTTGTACATACACCAAGGCTGTCTACCATGTTTAGGAATGCTTTCTTTGAAAAACAGTGGGTGGCTGCTATAAACACACAGGCTTAGGAGCATGCAGGGAGAGAAAACTGAATGCTACTGCTAAATTCAGCCATCAAGGTTGACCCTTTCCCATGTATTTTTTCTTAAATATTTTCTTTCCTAAAACTGGACACCAGCCTTTAGTGCAATATGAGGATTTGTGATATTAGATTAAAATCAAATTACTTCTTTTTCTCTTCCTTAATGTTGTCTTTTTGTGCCACAGTTTTTTCCTTCTGCTAACATTCAGCTGCAGCTCAAAAGAGATGGAGAAAAGATTCTTATTTTAGTCTTGCTTGTCTCAAGTGTTAACTTGAATATTCAATTACTTTGTTCAAAAAACCTGATCTCTTTCCCCTCCCATGAAAGAGTAGGGATAAATCTTAATTTAGGGAGACTATCTTATACCAAGACAAAGGCAATATTGACCTTTCTCAACTAATTAGAAGTTCATAGTTCATTTTTGGATATGTAACATGAGTGACTGTTGAGTGTTGGTCTCATTCTGCCACATTGATTATGTAGAGGATTGTTGGGTAAGATGTCAGGAGACAGGGCTGCTGTGCCTTTTTGCAAGGGTTAATGGAGAGCAAAAAATTATATAAGCTAAATATTATACAGAACATAATTCCAAATTGAGTTACTATGACTTTATGATACATTTTACAAATATAAACCTTTTATATCGAAATTCTTATATTTAACACTTAAAAGCTAATATTTTATTAAATATAATTTTTAACATATGCCACATAATGGGTATTACAGTAAGAAAATAACAGCTGAAAAATTCACTGGGAGCAAAGTTTCAAGGACATGCAGCTCTGGAAAACTCCCATTTCTTCCTGAAATTAGAAAATTCTTTTCATCTGCGTGGAAAGCAAAGGGGAGCAGCCTCTGAAAATTCATGGTTTTTTCTAGCCTGTGACTCCTCCATAACCATCTTGGGAGACATATGTGAAGAACAAGAAGTAAGGATTATTGCCCAAAATGCATGATAAAAGTGATGCAATAGTATATTTCTGAGTGAGGGGGGAAGGCTCATATGCATGAAATTGTGTTTCAAACAAAACGTGTTCCTCCATTGTTTTAATCACCTCCACCCACTTACTCCTGTCTTTTTAGCAAGCTCCTTAGGCAAGAAATTATCTGTCTGCCAAGTAACAAACTCATAGACACAGATTAAATTTCATTAACCTCTTTATCTTTAATTGCAAGTCTATATCCACTACAACTTCAAGCTCTTTAATAAGCAATTTGTATTCTTTTCAATACTGTCTCAAAAGTGGACTTAGGAGCCCTAGGGCAAGCTTTTCCATATTGATTCAAAGAGAGACAAGTCTCTAAGGTTTTTGAAAGTCCTTGCTATATCTTTAGGTGAAAAAGACATGGAAAACATTAATTTAAGTTAATTAAGTTAAATAAAGGTAAATTAGTTTAATTAATTAAAAAGTTAATACAAAGGATCCTAAACACTCGGTACTTTTCTAAACTACTGTTTTCTTTTTAATATTTGAACTATAGTCCTTCTTTGAAAGCACAATATCTACTAATTAACTCATTTGGTGTTGAAGTATTTTCTCTTTTATATAGCAAAGATTTCAACAGAATTGTACTTGAAACTTTAAGAAATGGAATTTAAATTATGCATATTGACTCTTAGGGAAGTCAGCTACTGAAATGAGGAGACGGTTACTGAAATATTGTTGAAGAGCACTATAAACTGTGAAGGACTTCAGAGGAAGAATAACAGGACAAGTTTGTGTTAGGTAACAGAAGCCCAAAGGCAGAAGCTGATATATTAAAAAAGACAGAATTTATGGCTCATTAGATAAAGTCACAATTTAACCCAGTGTTCAAACACATGATGCTGATGGAGAAAAAGGCATGTAATTAACCAGGTGATCTAGGAGAAGGCAGACAATTAAAAGAAAACTCCTATCTAAAGTTGACTGTGTAAAAGTTTGGCAATGGAAGCACTGGTTCCTTCTTACTCTGTTTGGAGAGGAGTGCAGTATATGAAAACCACAGGGTGTGTGAGTCATTTCAGAACAGTTCAACACAATAATGGTAAAGAAACAGTCTCACAGAAGAGCTGATGTTTCTGTTGTTTTTATAGATTTTTCTACCTTTGGGTCCCCTAGGCCCTGTTGGGCTAGGTACTTTTTATTGTTGTGTGTTTGTAAAATACTTGTTCAGAGAACTTCCCATCTAAACACACAAGATGCTGAAGGGGCACAAGGGGGCAACGGGATGCAGCAGAGCAGTGGCAAAGTGAGTTGTAAACTTCAGGCAGTAGATAGAACCTCTTATCAGTCATCTCGGCAGCTAGTATATATACTGCTTTGTTTATTTTGTTACCATACTGACAGACGCAGGCTGCCCAATACACGCCTTGCTCTGAGTGCATTGGCTGGGAATTCAGAATTGATGGGTCCTTTGAGCTTTGAAACTTTGCCTGGGACATTTAGTGTCTGTTCAGGAGAAGTGAGGGAAAAATGCATTGTTCGATATAACAAATCCTGGGAAAAAACCCCTACTTTCCGGCTGCTGCAAGATATCAAGTATTTATTAACACTGCAGCCTTATTCTTTTTCATGACTGTCATGTTTATGCTTGTTGCTGAGGTTATTTTTGAACATTAATTGGCAGTTAAAGTAACCTTGTCCAATGCTCTTTTGCTGCTTCTTTTCCCTTGGTTGCTTTCTCTTCTCATTCTCTACACTTCTAATAATATTTCAAATTCATTTGTTGCTTTTTATTGCACTTTGGTCACAGAAGACAGAGCTTGGCTTAATCTGTGCTCTGGAAGGTAGATAAGCTGAAAAAATGGGAGCAGAGAATTCCTGGGTCAATGGCAATATGGCACAAATAAAATGCTGTAAAAACTCTTCTATAAGTCTAACTTCAGTCAAGCTGCAATGGTGGATTTTGATTTGTTTGGCAATGTATACATTCATATAGAGAAGATGACAGAAATATCAGAAAAAGGATGGAGGAGGGAATTGTGATGTAGTGCCAGAAATAATGCAATGAGGATTGCTTCTTTTTTCAACATATTTTAAAAAAACCTGTTTAATGTTTTTAAGTCACTTTTGATCTTCTTTTGATTGGTACATTGTTAGATAGTGTAAGAAATGAGGCTTACCAGCTATAATTGATATTTTTGAAAAGGGCAAAAATGGATGCATGGAGGGGTGAGATTGGGGGACGGGTAAATTTGAGCTTTCCTTGCTCCAGCATAGGACTCGGAAGCAGGGTGTGTGTAGGGATATAATGCTGGGCGCAGTGTCCTTCTTGCATAGAGCCACTGTGTGTCACCAATGCAAGGCAACACCAAAAAACCCTTATTCATTATCTTCCTGAAATTCCTTTTAATCTTCCTAAATAAGTATCCCTACACTCTCTAGCAGAAATCACCCTTCTTAGTAGTATAACTCAATTACTTGGATAACCTTATTAAATGCGGTAGCTTTTTCCTTCACACCACAGCTCAAATTCCTGTTTCCTCTGATGCATTTTTACATGAAGAACATAGAATCATAGAATCATTTAGGTTGGAAAAGACCTTTAAGGTCATCAGGATCCACTGTTACACACAATTGCCATGTCCACCACTAAACCATGCCCCTAAGCACCAATCTATGTCTTTTTTAAACATCTCCAGGGATGGACATTCCATCAAGTCCTTGGGCAGCCTGTTCCTTGTCCCTCCTTTTGTTTCTAATGGGTTTGTAAAAACATTTTTCTTTTCTTTTATAGCAGTGGCCAGCCTTAGTTGTATCTGGTCTTTTTCTTCTCTAATTCTCTCCTTACATAATGCTGCAACAGCCTAATAGCCCTCCGGACCTTGCCTGCCCCTTCTTCCAAAGGTGGTAACTCTCCTTTTTTTTTTTTCCCTTAGTTCCAGCCAAAGCTCTGCTCAGCCAGGCCAGTCTTCCCCCCATCACTCATCTTTTGGCACGTAGGGACAGCCTGCCCCTGTGGCCTTTCAGATATGTCCTTCTTGAAGAATATCCAGCCTCCCTGGACCTCTTGGCCCTTCATAACTACTTCCCAAGGGACTTTATCAACCAGTCTCGTTAACAAGGCCAAACACACTTATACCCTACTCTCTTTAGACCAATGACCAATCCTTATCTTTAATTTGTTACTGAACTTTGTATGTCTCAGATTTCTATTTTTTGCATGGTTTTAGATTAAGGAATGCATTTACACTTTAATATCTGCATAAATTAAGTGATTTTTAAATGGACTTTATTTTATAACTTCTTGCAGGTCCCATAAAAATGCAACCCTTATGCCTGAGGACTTTAGAAATTCATAAAGACAGTTGGATGCAATTCCTGTAACTCTCAAAGAATAATAATGAGTTATTTGGAAAGCAGAATACACTGAAAAGAAGAATGATGCAATAAATCACTAAGGAATATCTCTGGATATATTTAAAAAGGTGATATTGTTCTGATTATCATCTCATTTGCTACATGTTTAATGTAAAGCATACACAAAAGTTTTCTGTCTGAGGCAGAAATTGTGGTTGTGTTTGGTTCCCATGTAAAGGAAGGACAGTTCCCCCACTAGAAAAATTCTGTAACATGTTACTGAGCTAATTCATGTAACAGTCAAGAAATGGTAATGACATACATATGTGCAAATTAATAAAAAAGAGGGGGGAAAAAAAGTAGTTGCTGGTTCAGTGTTCAGGAGGTGCTTGGAGGTTCAATGAACCTACAGTGGCATAGAGAAAGTTATTGCTGACTTCATTTGTGTCTTGTACACTGCTGCAGGCATTTTGTAGCTTAAAAGGACAAAGTAATTTTATAATGGCGTTGACAGTCAGATACTACTGATGCGATTGTTGTGTGCTGCTCTTTTCCATGATAATTATCAAAAATTTACTTCAGTTAGATTGGTTTGGGGAGGCTGGTGGTGGGGAGGTTAGTGGCGATGAATGATCTTTCACACTCCCTTAAAACTACAAAATTTTAAAAACACAAATTACGTAGGAGTTCCATTTTGTCTGGAAATTTATAGGGTGAAAGCCTACAGGTTTAAACCATGTGTTAACGGAGACGTGCAACCATAAGCACAATGTTTTTCTCCATTTTTATGTAGGTTTCTCTTGGTAGGCTTCTGTTCAGAGATGGAAGGCACAAAAGGAGTCATGTGCTCAGTGCCTGCCACAGGAATCCTGCACTCTGCAGGAAATCAGAAGGGTCATGCTAGAGCACGACAGCTGAACTGACTCCTAGATGGAAGTGATTCTTGGTGCAACCTTCCTAATAGGTAGACTACAGCTTTCTTTGAATGGATTTTTTTTTCAATGTAAACTACATCCCAAAAGGTGGTAGAAGAGGGCTATATGCATAAGCTGTGTGTACCCCCACAAAGCTAATTTGTTCTTGGTCTGTTTCAACTTACTTTGTCTTAAATGTAGACACATCCATCCTAGCTTGCAAAATACATGAACCCTGAAGACAAATCTGTGACTCTTCTGGAATACTGAAGCTCTGAAAGCTTTTATCTTGCTTCTTCATTGATCCTCAAGATAGGGGAGTTGTATCTTACTAGTTGGGTCACACATTTCTGCTTTAGTCACCTTAGCCTACTAAAGCTTGTTTCTCTTTCCTGTTCTCCAGCTGTTTACTCTTGGATGAAATATATTATCTAACTTGCCCCATGTCCCTGAATCCAGACAAGCCACAGGGGAAAGTGTGTGGTGGGGGTGATCACCCCTGAGAAGTTCTGTAATCCAAGTGAGTTTAGGTCAAATTTTTATGTTTTCTGCTGTTCTGCTGGGTGATCTGCCAGAATGACCTTGTTCTTCAAACTCTCCTGGGACTCTCCTATTGCCTATCCAAATTCGAAACCCTTGCTGTCTGTATTTTTCTACACTACTAGCACAACCTTCTACAGTCAGAGTTGCAGTTAATCTTTTCTGATGTAGAGGTGCTGTTCAGTTCAGGCTTTCAATTTTCCCAAAGTAGTTTTCTGAGTCAGTTCTTATCATACTGTTATGTGAATTGAACAAATAGAGCAAAAAAAAGAAGATACCCTTAGTGAAGTCAGTGGTCTAGCTGTGGATGTAGGACTCTAAGATATCCTTGTGTTATAATGCAAGTCATTTCCTGGGGATCATCTGATATTTGTCACTTTCAAGCAAAGTAAAATACTTTGGAAATACTATTTCTAACATCATCTCTTGTGAGTCAGTTGCTAGCACTTAATGGTGATAGGCTGCATAGACAGAATTTTCTTTCATGCTTTGATGAGAGGAGGAATCAAGACACTACTTATGTGTGAAGCAGAAACCTTGATATTGCCTTGAATGGTTGTAGTATGCGACAAAAAGGAATTTTGTGCTGTGAAATAAGGGAGGAAACCTTCTGGATAGCATCATTATCAACTGTGTGTGATTCTATTGAGACCACTGGTGCAGTATAATGGAAAGCTTGGTGTGGGACAATTATGTGTAAATAAACTCAATACACTGTGACATGAATGATCACTCGGTGTCAGAGCTGTAACTGGGGAAATGATTAGACTGCTTTGCAATTGTGAATAAAGGCTGGCAAAGGCTGTGAGAATGAAGGCAAGAGCTTCAAGTATGAAAACAGAAAATAGTTTAAGCATAAGAGGAGAAAATACCAAGATACAGTAAAAACAATTTTACTGCATAGGAAACATTTCAAAAATAATAGCTGCACTTCAGCGTGATTAATGAAACCACAACATTCTACAGAATAACAAGTGATACTGGAATAATAGGAACTTATTTGACATATCATTGTCTGAGACATGAAACATTACATGAGTCTATTTACATTAATTATAGGATTAAATATCTTCTATATAGATATCTTCTACCTAAATCCTTTAACTTAGCTTGAAAGATTTTTTTACCCAAAGAGCATTTCTCAGTTTCTCTAATAAAAATACTTGATTGCTTTAAGAGAATAAATTTTGCCTTTTATTACTCTCCAACATCAAAGTTTGTGGTTTTCTTTTTGGTTTCAGTTTTGTTGGAGGTTTTTCTGTTGGATGGTTTGGATTTTTTTCCGGCTTAAATGCAAATGGATTTTTTTTTAAAAAAGTGTTTATATTTTTCTAAGCTTTTTATTTGATATGTCAACACTGTAAGGAATAAAGATGAACGTCTGTAAGGGTGTAACCAACCCTGTAAGAGGTTTGGAGCAGAATATGACGTACTTGTGAATTTTTTAGGTTAGTTTGTGATCAGTCCCAGACACAGAGGCAGGGTGGTTCTACTCTCTGTACTGTGTTCTTCTGATCTTTGTTTGATCATTGATGTTAAATTCTGATTTTGGTAAATAAATTATTGATTCAGTCTTGGAGTTCTTCCTTGCCACCTAAACAACACAACCTACTTTTAGACAGAATCACTTAATTTTGTTTAGGTTCTGTTCCAGTTCAGATTTGGAGAAGGAGGTTTATTAATCCAGACACTGAATGGAAAAGGTGTCGCCTGGTTCTACAGAGTTTACCCCTAAGTGTTTAGCTGCATTAATAAATCATGTTAATATGGCTAGATATCAAGAAGACTTTAGTCAGACACTGGACAAATGATTTCTGCTTTGCTTGCAATTGCAATTCTGCCTTTTTCTCCCTCATTTTCACTTTCATTTTTATCTTTGCAAATTCCCAGGTTCAATATTACCACTGTCACTTGCAGACTGTAGCAATGGATTTCCTAGACAGGTATAAAAAATATAATAGAGATACTGCTGCAAACTGTGTTTTGAGAACATTGTTTGTCCTTTGCATTTTTAATTTTCAATGTATATGTGCAGGACAACAGAGTTATTTTTATTTCACAGTTTCTTATCTCTTCTGATAGCTGCAATAACTTGATAATATGATTAAGGAAGAAATATTTTACAGGCAGCTTTAAATGATAAACATTTTCAGCTCCTGCTGAAAAACAAAAGAATGATGGCATGCCTTGAAAAGCAAAAATGCCACAAGCAGGATTATGTCTTCCAAGAGGAAAAATTCTCTGAAGTATACAAGTTTGAAGGCAATCTGCTAGTCTCTTCTGCTTAATTCCCAAAGTAAGAAGCCAAGAAGAGCAGACTGATCTGGTCATCAGTGTCTGGAAAAGATCCTCTGTATTTTGTGCCTCTTAAATGAAGGGGACAGTGTTTCGTAGTGATGAAGGGATACTTGGAGAAACATGGTTTCAAGTCACCCTCACACCCAAGTAGGCGCTTCAGAGCATTCAAAATAGGGACAGGGATCATTTCTTGTTCCTTGTGTATTTGTGCAGCTTGTAAACTTTCTGCTTATATTTTGCCACTTTTTGATGATGGCTTTTTTCTTTTCTGTCTTTTCCTGTAGCTTAAGGGAAGGTTTTCCATTCTGTCTTTGTGTGTGTTGCAGCAAAAATGTAGATGATAGCAGGGGACAGTCAGTGCTGTATTTTGCATCCTCTTCTCATGTGCTTAAAGCCTAGGCATGGCAGTTTGATACTTTGTTACTGTTCCAGTCCAAACAAGGTCTAGTATAAAGAAACGGTCACTAGTATTAGGATTTGTTTGGCAATAAAAAACCAAACAACCACCCCCCCTATGTTTGTTTTAAAAACATCCTGTTACCTTTCAAGGCTTTATATGCAGTATTCGGGTATCATACAGCAAATAAGTTGGTTGTAATTGCCCACTTGCAACCCTGTGGGAAGATACGGGAAAAGTGTGTTTTGGGTTGTTGACAGTGTCACCAAGAATCTTCAAGAACAAGACCCCCACTTATCTGAAAACACAAAATTAAATGTATAAATGAAGTATGCAGCTGCCAATAACACCTCTTGAAATTCTAATTTTCCCTTTTCTTCAACATGCTTCCTGAGAGTTGACCTAATACCCACAGCAATTTCTTCAATGACCGTTGTATCAGGCTGTGACAGTCTGTAGTCTCCATTAGGAGCATATTGCTAGCTTATTAATTGTGATGACTGGGTTCTAGTCTGCTCTTTTATTTTGTGGCCTGTGCTGTTAGAATTTTTGTCTAAAATTAACCACTGAGACATAGCAAGTATACATAACTCTATGAACACTTACCTGGTCTTTAAGAGACAAATCAATCATTTGTTTCAGATTATACAAGTGATGATTTGAGCTAGCTTCCAAAAAGGTCGTGTAGCATAATGTACTAATCTGTGAGGCTTTGTTTCTAGTGTAGAATTTTTCCAAATGGCGAATTGAGCCATAGACTTCAGTTGTCTGTTAGCATGTTTCACAGGCATAAAATTGTTGCTGATAGTGATTTGGAGTAGTTTACTTAAGTCAGGCAACTTAAATTAGTTCACAAGACTGCTCAAATATAAATGTTTTCACATAAAGTTTTGTTCCTTTGTTTTCTTTCTTGGTATGGTCAGACATAATGTTAACAGTTTGCTGACAGTCTTCATTTCCCAAACAATAGAGAAACCCAACTTCCTATAGCAGGTCGCAACAAACTGTTAAATACCATCTTTTATAGTAGATGTTTATTCGTGTGCTTAGAAGTATCTCTTCTAGATAGTGATGGGTGTAGCACTTCCATAAATCCTGTCTCATTCTACTTCTCTTTATTCTATGGTCCTCTGCTCTCTAAGAAGGAATGGTAGCCGTTATCCCAAATTCTCAAGTACATATCACCACCTTTATTCATTTTTTAATCCAAACATTAATCTAAAGTGTGCTGAAAATACTTAACTGGTTGAATAAAAGCCTTGCAGTTATTATGCTCTAATCATCTTTTTCCCAAGCAACAAGGCATGAATTATAAAATAATAATTTATAGCTAACATGGTTTAAGCACGAGGCCAAAAGCTAAATGTCTTGACAGTGCCATGGCTGAATTACTACATCGTCACTCAAACTCTGAAGCCACTTGTGTGCTCATAATATGATTATAAAAAAGAATGAAAAGCATATTCATCAATGTAATTAGTTTCTTTTAAAAAAATAATGTGCATGGAAATATGCGTTCTACTACATCATCTTACACTATGGAAATAAAGTTTATTTCTATTTCTGAATATTAAATTACACAGTGCTTAAGGAATTTCTGCATTTCTGGAAATCACCAGCTCACATGGTTATTTTCCATTTAGACAAGTTTTGTTCAGTTATTTTTAATAAGAAAAAATGAGATAGAAAAAGTTTCAGAATTTGAATAGAGAATGAAAAATTTTGCAAGCATCATAACTTCTATATTTTAGTAGTGGCTCATTAGTGGTAATAAGCAGATAGACCCAAGGACAATAAAACAACAAATTATACTGTTATTACAGAGAAATATCGAAGCAAATCTGTATATGAATAAGCATGGACATCTGTTACAAATTTTTTTTCAAACTGTTGTTTAAAAGTACTTCAGTGGTTTTCACCAGAGCTGTTCAAGAAGTGACCAATTCCATCGTAGGGCTCAGAGAACTGAAAATTTTCATTCACCTCAGCCTAAACTTTATCCCTTTTGTCATTAACTGAGGCAGGGCCTATAGATTTTGCTCTGAAATAACAATACAATGGTATTACATTTTCTGTGACAGCAAATGTCTTTGTTAAGACGCTTCAGACATTTTTTTAAAAAGTTCCTTAAAACTCATTGTGTATTTCTTTTGTCTCAATACGTTTTCTTTTGTTTCTTTCCTGGTTAGGTTAGGAAACACTCTTTTCTACTGATGTGATCCCTCTTTATGGCTCTCAAGTGTTCCTTTTGATTCACTGGTCCAGGTGCTAATAGCAAGCCACTTTGAGTTGTGCCATCTTCCTCCTTTATGCATCCCGAGCTAGATTCTGTTCACCCAGAAGTGAATGAAAATTCAATCATCCTCCCTTTGATTTAAGGAGCAGTGAATCTCCTGTGCATTTGCTTTTGTTGGTGGGTTCAAAACATTTTTCAAACCATTCCAAAGAAGCTAAGATTGCTTCTACTGTTTGAAATAGGCATTAACTCAGCCCTACTTCAGGAAGAGCCTGAAAAATAAAGGTAGGAAATATCAGTGAATTTTCCTTTTTACTTGGTACAATAACTACCAGATGCCAACTTCAAGCTGACCTGTGTTAAATGAGGGTGTGTCTGGTGGAGATTTTTAAAACCACTAAAAGGAATATTACCGACAGGGCCTAGATATGTCAAGGAAAAAAATATCTCCAGCAAATTTATGACCTTACAACATATGATAATTGCTGTTGGTTCATGGCATCTTGCACATCTTTTAAACTAAGAGATGATGGAAGATCTTAACTGAGAAGTTTTCTTCTTGCAATTGTATTGAGTAATAACTGCAATGATGACAAAGCAAGCACATAAATGACAAATAACTTTTCTGCAGTCAGTTCAATTACATAGTTCTTATTTGTTTTGTAATTAGAATTGGAATCCTTGACATGTGCGTGTGTCTACAAAAATTAAATAAGATTATTCATATGCACTTACATATATTATCTGTAGGGGAGGCTCTAGCCTAAGTGATAGGGGTATTTAGACTGCAGGTGTTATGGTTAATATGCAGCACTTGTAGTCAAACTTTGAGTAATCGGAAGATAGATAATCCTTGCCACACTGGTTTCACTGAAACTGTGATTTCACTTTAAAGATTTTGTTTGCTGATAAAGTGAAACAAGTAGAAAGTCTTCTACTTTCAGCGTACAAGAAGGAAGAAGAGAAGGAGGGTATTAAGGAATTCTTACTAATCCTTAGAAAATACAGATTTAATAAAGCGGTAGGGAACTTTATTTAAAAAAAAAAAAAAAAAAAAAGAGATGATGAAAGAGACGGTAGATAAAAGAGGCTGGAACAGGAGTTCTTGTAGTAGGAGATCTCTATTTTGGTCAAGGCTACTCATCAAACTAATGTGTGGTGCATGACTTTGATCAAAAGTTTTCATTTTGTGACATGTTTGCTTCTTGCATAAATTTCTCTCCCTTCATAAAAGTGCTGAGAGATAAATATTACTGATCTAGGCTATTAATTTTAAGTAAAAGTAAGAATAGAACTCGAACAAAAAAATAATCTTTTTGACTTAGCTGAAACTGCTTGGAAAAAACACGCACGTAAACTGACTGAATGCACTGAGGCTCTAAATTTGAAATGTGGCAATTGTATAATCACAATGCAAGTCTTCTAAATGAAAAATAATCTCCATCTTTCATTTAAACAATGTACTGTATAAAGAACCTCTCTCTGAACTGGTGGCCTTTTCACAATGAAGTGATGAAACAAAACCTCCATGTAAGGAATATAAATGTGTTAAGAGTTACAGATATGTACATTTCACATCTTTCAAAGGCTCTGTTTATGTTTATATTTCTTCCTATATTACTAGCACTACCATCCTTTTTTATTAACAGACCTTTCCTAAAATAGTCATGGTACATAATCCTTGTTGAATTGCATACCTTAGGCTTGTTCTCAAGATTTCTGGGTGTGTGAAGAAGAAAAGAATAAAGTTAGGTTTATTGCTAGTTACTCTGGCATCAGACTGATCCTCGATGGACCAGCTGCTTGCTTAGGAGTTCCTAGAGCATAGAGGTTTCTGACTGTGCAGCTAACGTGTAACTGATGCTGGAAGAAATTTTTGAAATATGATGATTAATAGAATGTGGTTTAGCCAGATGCAACAGTAGCTTTTTACTGTGGATGTGCTCACAGAGAAGGTAAAAGAGGGCAGGTCATAAAAGTTCAAAGGAGGCAGGACATATATCCTCAGGATAGAGGCTTCCCATTATGTAAATTAATAAAAGTACCTGGTTTTAAGAGCAAAATTCAGTGTCAGAGTGAGGTGGACCTAAGATGAGGCTGCCAGCTGATGTAAAAGTATTTTTTAATGGACTTTTCCTTTGTATCCTCTATGGATCTGGCTTTTTGAAGATTCAAATCTTGACCACCCAGGTCTTTAGATATCTACATGCTTTTAAAAAGCACATAATATATGTAAAATGACATGATATTTCTCTTCAGGGGTACAACATCCATTACATTTTAGAGGGTTAGAACTGTAGGGTTTAATTTGGGCCCCATCACTTCAGTATTTAAGGTCGCAACCCCTCAACCACATTTGCATGCACCAAATTGTAGTCCACATGGAGTTCAAAGCACCTGTATTAGTGCAAAGTTGTTCAGAGTCCATTGGAAGTAATGAGAGCTTGAGCTAAAGATTTAAAAGGGGGGGGGGAGGAAAAAAGGAGAAGTTGGAACTAAAAGATGTGATGTAAAGCAAAATAAAACCCGCAAAGAGCAGCACTTCAAATATTGTCATCTAATTAGCCTATCTTTTTATTCCTTTATTTTTGACTCTGCAGGTATCAGTAGCTTAATGTACAGCTAAGCATCCAACACTTTATTTTCTGCTTTGTTTTATACATGGCAATTGGACAGATAGTCCCAAAGGGTTCCTTTTTATTATGGATTATTTCCAGTGAACACCCTGGCTGTAACCACTCTATGACAGCGAGGTTATTGTAAAATGGCTTTCTTTTCCCCCCTTTGAAGTAGAGCTGTAGCACCAAGAATAACTATTATGAGGCCTTGTGGGGATCTTGTTCTTTATGAAATTCAGTGATTATGTTCAGAGGCTGGAATAAATGTTCCCATGAACTTTCTAAAAATAAAAGAAGGGAGGAAAAGGAATGAAAGCGTACGCAGCTCTAAGGGTTAGGTACTCTATTACATGTGGTTTACTGGATTCCCTGGCCTAGCTCTCATCCTAAACTAAGGTTAGACGTGCCCAGGGACTGCTCTATAAAGCAGGAATTAACTGATACTGTGTATCAGCAAGGAATTTTCTAGTAGTATACCATGTTTGAGACTTTTTCAATCCTGTTGCGGTGATGAAGGCAGCACACCAAGAGCCTGAAAAAGAGGATCTTTTGCAAGGTGTTTTAAAAGAGAAAGTTCAGGCTTGCTTTCTTTCCTTTCTTTCTTTCTTTCTTTCTTTTTTTTTTTTTTATACATAAAAAGAGTAGAATGAGTTAAGAAGTGCCATAATCCTGCCCTAATTAATTTCAGTTTGTGAGGTAATGTTGAAGAGCTGAAAAACAAACAAAGGCCAGGTAATTAGCCTCTTATAATTTCCAGCTATAGCTTTCTTTAGAGGTCTGAGTCATTAAGTGTAATTTTCCTCTTGCCCAGCCCTTTATGCTTATAAAGGCACAGAAGCAGACCTCCTAAGCCACTGGGCTGCTTTTGGATCTGGCATATAGTAGCTTCAGGAAGACCTGTGGTCCCAAATACATGGAATGCATGAAGGTATCCAAGTCCTCAGCTGGGTCCCTGGCAGCAGTGAGGAGCTGTAGTTATACATGGTTCTTCTATATATTATCCAACCTTTCCCTCAAGTCCATCTAGTTTCTCCCAGCACTGAATATTCTTTCTCAGTGGCATGCACTGAAATTCCATTTCCTTCTTGTCTTATACACCTGACTCCTAACAAATCTTTCTGATAGCAATGGAGAACTTTCTCTGATGGTAGGTGAAGCAAATGAGTCTGGATCTGAGTCTTTACTACCCTCCCATCCCTGTGATTTGCCAAAAGGAGATAAGTAAATAAGTAAAATATGTCAGAAAAACAAGCCATGGATTATATAAGAGCAACACAAGAAGAGCCTTTGAGATCAGTGGAGCAGAAAGGCAAGAGATGCAGGAAAGATACAGTGATTTCATTGTCATGCAACTTATCAACCATCCTCCATCATCATCTGCCTGAATGGAATTTTACCCTCTTAGACCCTCCCCATGCTATTTGAACATACAAAAACTCCTAAAGAAGTGAAGGACAATACAGGAATGAAAATAAATCTACCATCTCAAAAACAAGTTTCAATTTTTGATAGCATTCACAAAGTTTAATTGAAATACAAATCCAGCAAAACCAGTATGAGACTCTGAAAAGCACCTTCAGAAACACAAATGCAGAAATGTTTATTTAGAGGGGTATAAGACTTTGTCTCATTACATAACACACTGAAAAAATACAGGAAAAGAGGTAGGAGAAAAAAAGCTACTTATTCTGAAAAGCTTTTCAACTTCTTGTCATGCTCACCTTTTTTCTGACACTGGTGAAAAATAAAATATTTGCTGAGCTGAGGAACATCGCTGAGTTCAACACTGAAAGAATATGCTGACGAGTCACACAATTTCAGGGCTGCAAAGGTAGGATGGTTAAACACCCAGTGGAGCGTATTTTCAGAATCCACAGTTATACACGGGTTTGCATTTTTGTGGGAGATCTTAAAAAAAGGAGGAAAGGCAGACAGAGGAGAGAATGTTAACGCTACCAGAAAATTTATGGAGTTTTCTTTTTTGTTTACTTTTTAAGAGAAGGATTTGTTCTTTTGTGTGTAACTGTAACACAAACAGCAGGTATTAGCTGTCTGTGAAAGGCACTGACAGTAGTCAGGGCTGGGACAGACCACTAGTCACATCTTTAGGTGCTAAGAGTCAGTCATGATGTGTCTCAACCCTGTTTTTCCCCATGCAGAAATTCTGACTTACACATTTTTTCTTGAGAAGAGATATTTCTCCTTCTTGTTTATACAAGCTGGTTAACAAGGGAGTTAGCTAGAGAGTATGGTTAGGAATGCAGCTGGTGTTGTGTTCATGCTGGTGAATGTTGTTGTGCTTACCACTTCCAGGACCGGTTCCCTTTGCTTGCTCAAAGATGTGTAGCAGCAGGGCAGTTTGCCTGGCTACAGCCTCAGTTATGTCCCGTTGAAGTTGATGTATTTTAATGCCACATTGAAAGTTAAGCATGTGCTTAACAGTCTGAGGATCAATGTGTTTCAAACCATCAATTCTGAGAGAGCGAGGCCCTTAAATCAGCCATAATATCTTTGTCAGCTTGTTCACTGAATGTAAGACTAAGAATACGGATTTTTTTGCTAGTTAGTTGAAGCACATGCTGCAGAGCAGCTGGTGTTTGTGCCATGCATTAGCTGTACAACAGCAGCTCTCTATATGGAAGTTGCTGTGTCATGAGTTTTCGGAAGGGAAAATGTGCTTTACATTGTGTTCATTGACACATACGTACGAGAGAGAGGTTTGGCTGTGAAGCTTTGCATGGGAGACACACAGAAGTCTAATTCTGTAAAATTTATTACTAATGTGATAAGGCAAAACTGTTCTCCACATCAGCTGCTAATAAATGCCGCTGCAGGCCTTTAGGAGATGCATCACTGGTCACCCTCTGTAACTTCATATTTGTGAGTTGATGAGGCCCTAATTGAGTCCTCAAGAGAGGGAGCCATTGGTGCAGAAAGCAACTAAATTCTGCTGCTTGCTTGACAGCACCAGTCTTGTTAGTCTCTGTTGTCGGAGGAGGAGGAAAGAAACTGAGAAACAGTGAAGGAAGATCATAGACTATAAGTTATTCTCACACTAGAAACAAAAGTTTGAGTGTTCTAAAATATGTGGTGTATTTTTGCACTTTTCCTAGCAAAGTGGGAGTTTGCAATGATGTATTTACTTTCTTAATAAGACTTGTACTTTGCAAGAATTAATCAGTCATGTGCATGTAATTCCTCAATGGCTAAGTTGGTGTTTGAGACAGACTTTAAGTTCATGCTGTTTTAAAGGTAGCCTCTGAGACAGATATATTTCTATGCTTTTCTGCAGAGCCTCTAAAGAGAATCTTGCAATATTTTTATTTATGGCTCATAATTTTATTCTCTGTTATGCCTGTTTATATATATATACATACACAAAATATAGTTGGTGGGGTGTTTTAAATGTGAAAGCTCTTGATATTTACGTTACAGAGAAGTACTCATATAGAGTTCTACACTGTTATTCACTGTTGCCATATTAGTCTCACAGCATGTGATTGGGGGAATGCAAGTAAACCTGTTGTTCAAGGTGTGAGCATGAGTTTATAATTGCTTTCAATAATAACAACATTGTCCTATTCTGCAATGTATAAACCTTTCCTGAGAATTCTGTCAGTATTTTCTTTGCTTCTTTCAACCTTTCTGGGGCAACAAACATTTACAAAACAACTATCCCAATCTAAGTTCATGTATGGTGAAGTTACACCCTCTGCTTATATTGGATATGGAATGTAAAGATATAGGTTATATTGAAATCATATCAAGTGAAGGTTTTGTTATTAATGGGAATGTTGTTGGCCTTTGACCTTGATTTGGAAAATAATTTCCCTGTGAAGCATTGTAAATTTTATATATCATTTACATATATATAATTTAATAACCCATCCTTTGGGTCTTGTAACAACAGTAATATTATCAGAAGGGTATGATGTGTGCTTCATTATAAATTCCATCCATAGATCATGGCAGTTTGCTTTAAAAATGCGTCTTAATAATCTCTTCATCACAACAAGGAGTCTCTTCCATATGCTGTCACTTGCTTAAAATGGTCTTTTTCCACTCGGCTTTTAGATACTCTGTGATATAAATTTGCTCATTTTCATTAAGTGCAAGCATAATATTCTTTTTTGGTAAACTACCATTACAATTGAAACATTTTTTTTAATCAGTTGGTGCATTTGATTTACCAAAGGTTGTGTGCTTAGAATTGCTTTACATTTTAATTAGAACTGCAGCAATCTGTTAGCTAGCACTGAGCTCTGATGAACACGAATCTCTAGGCATGTTTGGAAAAGCTCATGAATTCTCTGCCATTTGCCTAATGAGGTATTGGAAAGGGTCCATCAATAGTGTCAAAAAAATTGTTTAAGGACCCTACAGATGTGTTCAAGAAGCTTCAATGAGCAAGGACTAATACAAAATGAGTGCCATTGGGCTAAATATTTCTGGTGAGGTCCATTGTTGCTGACACAAGGAGAATTAAAGGTCGTGCTTGAATGTTTGCTTTTGAGGGGGTATTTCGAAATGTAGATTGTAAAATGTAGCTATTAGCTTCAACGTTATCTCCGGGAAGGACAACATGAAAATATATCTCATTACATCCTTCTCTGCCACAGTACAAGGGTGGATAGGGCCTTTTCTATTCTCCACTAACCACAGCACAGGGATTTGAAGAGTACATAAAACCCCCAAACTTCTCTGTGGGGTTCTTTGAATCTGACAACCACTGTATGAAATAGAATTATGATAGATTATAGTCTTTTAATGGATTGGCAAATCAGTGGAAATCCAGTACCCTCAGCATTTCCAGTGTCACACAAAAGATTGTGAAAGGGGACTACTCTTTTTGACAATTTCTGCTGTAAAATAACTGAAAGACACAAAGTGATGAGCTCTTCACATGCCACTGGTCTACTATTCATCTGGGAATTCACAGAGAGACAATAAATCTTCTGTATTATTCACAGCACAAGGGTTATGTCACAGCATTCTTTTGGAGTTTATAGGGTATGTGAATGGCAATGATTTTATTCTCAAGATGTGGTAATCTAATCTGCTGTTAGTAATCATTTATAACTAAAACTTGTTGACTAGCTAGTACCTTGAGTTAAAAAAATAAGCAACTGTTCTCTAACCATATGTCAGTAGTCTCACTGCTGTCATTGACAGAAATATTCCAAGTTTTTAAGAAGAAACATATGTATAAATATTTAAAAGTGGAAGAGCATGCATAGGAATATTTACTTCTGATAAGGCAGTGAATAAAATATCAGCTTCTTACAAGCCAAGATACAGTGCCCAAAGAGATTCCAGGAAACCCCAAGTCACACTAAAGCTACCAGGTTCTAAGATAATTCTAATTTATTTCCTTTTTATTATTAGCAGTTGAATCTTGGTCTGAAAGACAGTGAAAAGTCAAATAGATATTTTTGTTTCAAGTAATAAAAGATTTTTTTTTAACCTATCTCGTTTAAGTCTTTATTAGCTAGCAATACAAAGTTTCAGCAACAAAGGTCAATAACATAGGTTTGCTTATTAACTGCAACATACTATACTGCTAAAATTCATTTTTAAATAACCTACCAATGTTGTAGGCACTTCTGAAACCAATACATTACACTTAACGCTGAAAGGAGAGACTAGATATTGCAAAATCTTTTATATTACATGCATTGCCAGTGTAATTTCCTTAAATCACACACACACACACATATTTTCCTTCTACTAATCTATCTGCAATAATTAAAAAAAAAAAAAAGGAGGGAAGGGAAGTGAATGATTCAAGATTTCTAGTCAAATCACAAATGAAGTAAAACTTTTGAGAACTATGGTGCTAAGTTCCCCTTGCCTTACAGAAGCAACACAGAGACTGTAGTAACAACTACAAAGTTATAGTTCACCTTCAATTTTTTGGCAAATCCTAGGTAATCTGCATCAAAATTCTAATAGGTGATTGAGAAATATTAAATGTGGTTTGGATGAGAAGTAGGTATGACAGTAACAACTTAGTAGGCACTGAGGCTTTATCTGGGAGAAAACCCCAGAGATTGCTGTTTCGATGTTGAATGTTTGCAATGTTACCATACACCTGGATTCAAATTAGGTATGTGATTAATTCTCTAATTTTTGAAAGTCAAGATGCTAAAAAGCTTTTTTTTGTGTGTGCTAAACTGTAAACATCTCATATAATGTGGTTTATAGAAGACTTACAGAGAAGGGAAGGTTTTCATATCTGAAAGGAGGTTGTAGCAAGGTGGGTGTCAGTCTCTTTTCCCTGGTAGCAAGTGGTAGGACACGAGGAAATAGCCTGAAGTTGCACCAGGGAGGTTTAGATTGGGTATTAAAAAAAATTTCTTCATCAAAAGGGTTATCAAGCACTGGTACAGCCTTCCCAGGGAAGTTGTTGAGTCACCATCCCTGCAGGTATTTAAAAGATGTGTAGATGGAACTGAGGGACTGGTTTAGTGGTGGGCTTGGCAGTATTAGGTTTATGGCTGAACTCAATGATCATAAAGGTCTTTTCCAACCTTAATTATTCCATGATTCATACACAGATGTTTCTCAGGTATCTACATTCTGTTTATGCCAGTGAAGAACAGTATACATTTATGAACACTTAAACATACCAAAGTGGATAACAGATGAATGTGAAGAAGATTCTTTACGTCTTTGTACCATCTACTTTATTGTCTCATTGGTACAGTAATGTTTCCATACTATGAGCTGTATGGATATGTTATAAATTACCTGTTTAGTTTCCAGGTGTAAAAGGTTTAATAACTCTTAATGAGATTTGATTCACAGTAAAAAGGGATTTATTTTCTTCACTCTTGTTAAATGCAAAGCACAGATTTTGTCTTAGATTTTAGCTAGCACAGCTTTCTTATGTGTTGATAACATTGTTCAGTTAGACAGAAGAAATTAATGTTTCATTAAATATGTTATCTAAAAATAAAATTGTTCCCTAAATCTGTAATGAATAATTGCCTTACTTTTAATTAATAATGGGGGAATTTCAGTGGACATTATTTACACTACAGAATTTGATGAAAGTCTATTGTCAGCTTGTGATTATGGCTATCTATCTGTGTCATAACTTCATTCATACAGCATTAACATACATCATTCCTGTCATATTAATCAATTGACTATCTATTCTGTAGACTAATAGTACTATGGTTCCACAGATATCCAAGCTGGTCCAGGTACTGTCTGTGCATATTTTGTATGCATGTATGCACAGAAAAGAAGACTTGTTACCCAGGTTTTATCATTAAGAAGAATAAAATTCACCACAAGGAAATGCACTGGGCATTGATGAAGCTTGTGTGTCTGAGATCAAAATTTTTTATGTGTCTGCTGTCTCAGTAGGAGGGTGAGAAGTGCTCAAGGCAGATTTCTGAAGTGTCAAGAATATAATCTGAATATGAAGGATAAAAATGTATTGACTGCTACCAGAAGGATAGGCTAGTCCATGACCTCCCTGACCTTTTTGAAAAGGTGATTAGCACCCGCCCTGGGAGTATATCATTAAAATGGTTCTTAAAGTAGTTGTTACCATGTATTTAGTGGGTTTAACAACAATCACAGACACAGATTCTCATACCCTTCAAGCTGGATGATAGCTTTTCTACTCCTAACAAGTCATGGTTTGCCACTGACTAGCACATTTGAAATTGAGTTTCGTTTAAATACAGAATGGGTTGTAATATGTGTGGCTTGTTGGAAATAGGCTTAAATAGAAACACTTTTTTTCACTTTAAAAGGTACTTGAATGCTAACATTGTTTGCTCTGTGATGAAAGCCTCTTACCTATATACACAGTTTGTATACATGCAAGCCACAAAAACTTCCTTTTTAATACATATGGAAATCTAGGCTAGGAACTTAGGTATATTAGCCTCCCACAAATGATATTGATCAATGTTTTATCTTTAGGAATAGTTTCTGTTTTGCTTTGTTTCTTTTTCCAGGAGGATGTAAAGATTTCTTTTTCCTTTGAGATATCACTGTCATTTAGATCAATGTGATGAATTACTTTAATTTCAATAAGTGTATATATTTGGACCCGTTGCAGAGCACCAGAATATGTAACTGTATTATATTTGAAAAGATCATCTGTACTATTGGATAATTTCACTGCCTTACCTTACCCATTAGGAAAACCAATGTAAGAGTTCTCTTTGATTCATTGTCTACAATGCCCACATATGTACGTATACAAAATAGTAGAATGGGAATACTGAACTCCAATAAACAGTTAGTGATTTACAGTGTAGTCCTTTACTAGTAAGTGTAAAATACTGCATGCAGGGCAGTTGAATGACAGTCCCATAGCCTTTTGGTATCCTTTGGATAGTCTGCTGTGCTCCATTTACATTGCATAATGTTTCTAAAGCACTTGCTAATTTTACTAATGAGTGTTCATTAGGAGTCATGTCATGACACTGATTAATCTTCACCCACTTTTATATTTTACACAGAAAAACAGTATTACCCACTGGCTTTAATGGCCTGACCATCCCCTCAGATATGAAAAACAAACAAGTACCTTGCATGCCTTACCTGGTTCAGTTTCACTGCCCATAGCAGGTACAGAAATCCTGTTCACAGAGCCCTGGGAGATCAGAAAAAGGGGTTTAAAGGAGACTTAAAGAAGTAAGAAAGAAGGAACATAATATTAACAATAAAATCACTTACAGGAATATTTAACCACAATCTGGTTTTAAGGAAAATAAAATTCCTCCCTCCTCCATTTATTTCTTTTAACTGCTATTGGCTGAAATATTATCCTTGCAAAGTAATTTCATGAATAATGTGGGGGTGGAGTGGTGGTGTTTGCTTGTTAGTGTAAAGACTAAAATTTATCAGCACAGACTGTGCAGGAAGGTTATGTAAAACTGGAACCTGACTAGGCAGTATGAGAGTACTGTGCTGGACCACACCAAAGATCAGTCTGATGCGGTGTCCTGTCTCTGAGACTCACCCTTCTCAGTGTCTCTGAGAAGATGTAAAAGATTAGGGAATGTCAATCACTTCCCAGACAATCTAGAAACTATAAATTGTTCTATGGAACAGATGAATGTGTAACTGCAAAGAGACAATCTGTAGAGGAGAAAAGGAGAAAGTATAAACTTTACTAGATGAGCTATTCAAAGTGAATAACTGCAATGAATAACTACAGCAATGTGATAGCTTCTTAAAGCCAAGGTACAAGTCATTATTAAGAAAGATACTGTAATCTTCATGGTCTCTGACCACAAAAGTGACAGCTGAAGAGAGCTGGGTGTAATGGATATGTCTGCATATCAAGGTGACGTCAACTTGGAGCCATCACCAGCAGACCACCCTAAAAATAAAAAAAATTAGACCTGTATAAAACATGTCATCTGGAGCACAGTTTGCCAGCAGGAACACCCTTACTGCTAATGAAATAGCTATAGATACATGGCAAGCAAGAAATGAAGCCCTCCGTGCTGTCACCTGCTCCAGAGATTTGATTTCTTGGACAGTGAACTAGCCAGCCAAAAAAAAACAAAAAACCACCAAACCCAAAAACAGAGGCTGCTAGAACTTAACTTACAGGCCAGTGGATTTTTTTTTGGTGGACAAAGTAAAACCCTCTAGTTTTAGATGCAATTCTGCTGCTGTTTTCAGTCCAAAATGCAGATGAATACATAATACGTAACACATCTGTTTCTACTTAGGTCAGGGATGCTACTTGATGTCTATGTTTTCTTATTTCAGTGCTAATTATTGACAGACGAAGAACTTTTTAACAAACAACAAAAAGATCTGTTTTCCTCCTAACAGAGGCTTTCAGATATAGGCTTTTCTTAATGAAGTCGTGAAGTAAATCAAATATTAAGATGGGAAAACAATCCGTTTTCTCTAGTTGCCATTCCTCTTTGGGGTTTTTTTGGGTTTTGTTTTGTTATTTTTTTTAGATCTGTGCTCCTATCTATGTGACAGAATAGTGGTCATGCTGCCCATCTTCCTTTCTGAACACCCGTAAAAGCACTGTTGAATCTAACCCTCAAAGTCTATCAGAAAGAAAAAAAAACCCCACACCCTGGTGTTCAAGCAACTAATAGTCTTTGGGGTTAAGTAACGTCTTTATATCACAAGTAAGGCAAGTTGTCACTGGGGAACTTAATATGTTATAATAATTGCAGGTTTATAGTCTACTGTAATTTTCCAGTAGTATCTGGCTTCAGGAGAGTACAAAATCAGTTGATAAATACTGACAAGACAGTCATGTTCACCGTAACAATGGATTGTCAGCCAGTGCCTTACTATAAACATAAAGGAGAAGTCCCGTCCCCGTCCCCGTGTCGTCCCCCCCCCCCCCCCCCCCCGCTTTATATTTAAAAGGTGAGGGGAATTGTAGCTGGCAGATGGCAGTTTAGCACTTGGACGTGTGACACGTTTCCGTTCTCCATTGCACAGAACAGGTACGGTATGCTTCAAAAAAAAGAAAAAAACCACCCGAGATTATAAGATTATTTAGGTACCAACTCTCCATGCCTTGAACCCTGCAAGGGTACCTGTTGCCTTTAATGGGATAAGGCTTTAAGAAGGTGATGTGTGGTTTTCTTTGAGTATTGTAAAGTGTTCATCTGAGAGCGTTCTGACAGCCTTCCTGAACTGATGAGAACAACTGACAGCTATTCCTAAATAGCCTAATGGAATAAATAAGTAGGAAATGATAAAATGATCCATTTTTCAAACAGCTTTCTGTTAAATTCTCTTAAAGTTCTTTCAAATTCCTGACATTTAGCTGTAACTATTGTTTACAAAATTTGGGAAATTACAGAGTATAATCTATGTTTCATTACATTGTTGCAGCAGTTACAGTTGTCAAAGCACAGCAAATTGAGGTAGCGAATATCTTATCTCACTAACAAAATACTACTGAAAGCTTTCTTCAGAAAAAACCCAGCTTTCTTGATGGAGTTGATCATCTTGAAAACAGATACAGGGTATGAATATGCTTCTCTTATAATGTCTTTAATATATTTTCATGTGTTCTAGTGTTAGTGTCTTTTTTTTTTCTTTTTTTCTTTTTTTTTCTCCTTTTTTTCTTTAATTTCTTAGGACTGCATTCCCTTTAAGATCATAGTTCTTATATTATTTTGCATAGATTTTATACTTCCTTTCCATGCTATCATTATTTTCTCTGATTTTCCTCAGGCTAAAGGGAGTTTGATGGAAACTTTGTTAAATGAGTTTTCTCAACCAGATGTGTTATGTTTGAGTTGAATAAACCCAAGGGGAAGTTTCTCTGATGTGAGTCTGTCTAATCGCTTTTTGAAACTAGGTAAACTGTTGATATCTGCACCACTCCTGAGACAATTAATTCCAACATTTAACTACAGCGAGTGTGACTGAGTTTCACCATTTCTTTATTTTGAACCTGCCATCTGAGATTTTAATTTAGCTGTTTCACATTGTTCCTTATGAATACATCTATCATATATCTCTGCAGTCATTTCTTTTTAATGCCAGAAAGTCCTAGTCTGTTCTCCTTTTCTATAGCTTTAATTGCAGGCTTGCTGAGGGTCTGTACAGAACCATCGCAAGGTTTCTGTTTGTTTTCCTGTTCCTTTCCTGAAATATTGGATTCATTGGGTTTTTGAGTACTACTGAGTATTTTTGAAGTTACAATTATTTCTTCTTTCCTGAGTTTATCACTGCCTATGGGTAGGTAGGACTCTCTTCCCCTTCAGTGCACTATTTTTATTATTTATCACCATTCAAGTTCACCTGGTATTTTGCCACGTGATTGCTCAGTATGTTGAGGTAATTTCACAGTTTTTTTTCAGGCAGCTTTCATTTTCAGTTCTCTGAATACTTTAATATCATCAGTGAATGCCATCACACTTCTATTTACCTCTTTTTCTAAATCTTTCAAGTTTAATAAATACCTGCTCCATTTTAAGTACAGCTTTGTTTAAACAGTTACAATTTTTAAATCTTAGGAAACAAATATCAGCACTCATGGAGTTCCTGGAACAAAACCAGTCTGCTCAGGGCAAACCTCCTCTCTTGTTCAAGTACAGCGTGGCTAAATAATGTTGGACAACCTTTTCTGAGGGTCGTATCAAGTATTTAGGCTCATGTTCTCAAGACTTCCAGCTCTCACTCAGTTCATTGACTACATAATGAAGAAATGTGAAGAATTTATAAATACGGTACTAGCTGTTGCCAATGCTTAACTACTGCTGCTAGTGGAGAATACTTATTGATTGGTGAAAAAGGGAACACTGCAGCCTGAATACTGGAAGATGCTTAGCTGTTTACCTCCCATAACGCCTTGCTTGATTAGGCCTCCTAGTTCTTTCTTTGTGTATGTTACTGTGAAGCTAACATATACCTTCAAACGTTCTTGATTTCTTCTTGATGTCACAAGCAAATGTGGCTAAATTCCTCCCAAATAAGTAGTGCTTACTACCTGAGTAGAATATCTGTACTTCCATCACTGAGGAATTTTATTTCATTCTTCACTGACAAGTCTAGAAAATTTTATTTGGCACTTTTGACAGTATGTAATGTGTAGGCAACGTGTGCTGTGTTTATAAGAGATGTACCACATCATATGAAATATTACCTGTCATTAGAGCCTCCATCAGTCACATCTGACTGGCATAAATCAAATAGAACAAATCCCCATTTTTAGAATAGGAATTGTTTTGGCAAGCATGCCATCACATAAACATATTGTGTCAGAAAAAAAATAGAAATACACCAAGCATTTGAAATGACGTCCATAAAACTGCAAATAAAACTGACAATAAATGTCACTATAACAAAGTGTATAGCCTATGTTCTTGCGGAAACCCTTAATATAAGCTGATGTGACTTACAGTAAAAAAATTGGTACTGTTAATAAATATCAACAGTGGAACACAAACAGAAGCAACACCAAAACTCAGAGCCAATTTGCAGCTGACATTAATGTTTCATATGTAAGAGTATGTGGTGCACAAGTATGAATCTTCCCTTCTTGGTAGTGTGGTGATTCTCATGAGTAAGGTAAACAGCTTTCTGTTTTACAGGCTTTTCAGATGACACACTGTAGATTTTAGCTGCTCTTCACATATAAGATTGTGATATTTGGGGGAAATGCTATTTCAGTAGCAGCTCCAGCTGAGAAAGGATAACTTGTTTATGTGTTTCAGAATAAGAAGCTGTGTTCTCAGAGAACTATGAATATTGAATCTTGTATGGCATGTTATCTGAGCAAAAAGTTTGTCAATATCTCTGAGATATGTGTCCATCTTGTCAATATCTACGAGATACAAGTGTCCGTATAACTATAAAATCCATCTATATTTTTAAGCACTAAATAGCACTAAATGGGAGATCTTGCCTTTCATGGACACACATAATGGCTTTGTTCAGAGCAGTGGAAAGCTTCACTTTTTTTTTTTGCCAGCACAGGCAAAATAGAAGATTCTTTATCTATAGACGGCAACAAGTCAAAATATTTCAGAATGAAGCTGTAAATTTAACTTATCTGTATCTTGTATGGAGCTAGCCAATATTTTACATCCTTATAAACCTTCCTCTGCCATGACTGTTTTGATATTGTGAATGTCATTCCATGCAAGTTACTGGTATTTCTGTATTTTTGCAAAGGAGGTATCTCACTGTAATATTTGATCAATGAACGAATGACATTGTTATTGAACTGTTTTCAGCTGTGGCAGCATAATATGCATCTCACAAAGACTGAAGTTCACTGTCAATTATTTTTGCAGAATGCAAAACCTCATGAACCACCTCCGTATTGGTGCAAGTGGTTTTGTATAAAACTGCCTGGGAGAATGATTCTCTACTGTAAATGGGTACAGCCATAACTATAATCAGCCTATATGAAGAATTCTCCTATACGGATGAATAAATTTTGAGTATAAGGCTAGACTTCAAATAGGATTGGTATGTTTACTATAAATGTAAATAATATGGCAGGCATTTACATGTTTATTGAGCTATTCATTAAAAAGTTAAAATGAAAATGTGGAAGCACTGACAGCTGACTTTTATTATTGCAATGCATTTATACCTATGGAAGTCAAAATCAACGGAAGATTATTGTAATGGTAATATTTAATGCCACATGAAAACATTTGTAGAAATAATTTTATAAAAGAAAAATATGAACTCAAATTGTGCCTTGCTAATAACATTAAAGAGAAACATTTAATATTTTTTTTATTCTATATGCTATTTATATTACTAATGATAGAAACCAAGTTTTTGATACCAAAATAGTGTGATAACTAGCGCATACTCATTCACAAAAAAATGTTCTAAAAAACTTGTGAAATTCCTGTATATCAAACCCCAATGGAAGCCTAATTGAAAAAAAAAAAAAAAATAATATCAAAGCCCACAAAACAGTGCCTGGCATATCATGTAATTGAGCCATTAATTTCAAGATTACAATAAGAGATTCAATGCATGGTAACACATATTAGAGTTACATAATTAACTGCATTGTTTTGTAGTCTCTACTATGCAGAAAACAAATTATTAGTGTATATGTAAGCACCTTAATATGTTAGTTTAGGATATGGAACCAGAGTGCAAATAAATCTTTGGAAAGACCTGTATTGTGAAAAATTAATCTGGATTTTGAAAAGATACTAACTGAAAACATGAAGAGTTTTGAGACTTTTATAAAAGAAAAAGCTCAATGTTTTTCCATTTTGGGTTGGTGGTTAGTTTGGTTTTTCCTTTCCTGAAATCTTGTCTTTGTTAATGTGAGTAAGCAGATAAATAAACATGCAGATCCACAGTAACAGTGTTTTACTTGGATCTCGTAGGGGTTTATATGTTGATTTTTTTTGATTAAAGTTTTCCCAGCATAGTTCTTCTGAAGCTGATACAGTCACAAGGTTAATAATTGAAAATCATTAACCCTAATAGCTGTAGCAGCAGAAGAAAAAAATCATTTGTGATCACAGCATGATCCTACATGGACTGACTGTCCAAAAATGAAAAAAGAAAAATGTAGTACCTTGCTTCTGTTACAAAATCAATTTAGTAATCAGATAATTGAGCCAAAAGATACAGGGAAGTAATAAGCTTTTAAAAATCTTGGCTTTCCTGTCAAAGTAGTGAAAGGACTTTGGATTATGCCCTTTCTAGGAGATAAATTTAGTTTGGCTGCAGGTAGATCTGTAGCTTCCTAAAATTATATAGTTCTCTTACAGTAACTTGCATGAGGGCTCTCTGTTTTTGTTTGTAGAGAAAAGCAGGATTGACTAGTTAGAACCAAACAGATTAATGCTTTAAAATGCTCTCTAATGCCTTGCCCTACACAGAGAGACACAGGTGCACAGAAGAGCACAGCATTCAGGGAAAAGTCAATTTAAAGTAGCTGCATCACTAAAACACCACTATTTTTTTTATGCTGTAAGAGGAAATTTGAAAGTGACATTAAAAATAGTAGGATAAATCACTGGTTCCACAGATTCTCTCAGGCAATTACTAGAAGGACAAGATGTGAAAGCAGAGGAAGATGTGAAGGGGTAAGTATTCATAAGACTGCAGTAAGTAATAGCAGCTGTAACTGCGGCAGAAGCAGTAATGGTCTGGAATCTTTTGAAGAAATGGTTGGTTGCTACAAGTGTTTTCTTTAAGTGATTTAACTAAGAAACTTGTTTAGCCAGCATTATGACAAACTGAGCTACAACAATGTTCACAATTCTTGGTATATGCAGTGAGATGTTTCTGGATAGTGGTCTGAAACTATTAAATTACCTATGTGTTATCCTTTTAAAAGACAGTAGGAGAAGCAACTCTAAGATATCCTTTGCTCTCCTTAGATGGATTGCTGAAAAGGTAGTGAAAGACCATTTATTCTTTGCGCTGTGACTCCACGTGCCTGCAGATAGCCTAAGCCTTGGTAGTACGGGTCAGCCTTGGGAAAAGAGGTTGCCATCATTTGCAAAATCTGCAGAAGAAAACACTTAAATTGAGAAAGCTGCAAGAAAGTGAGATCTGGATGTACCTTTTCTTTTCTTTCATACAACCTCATGTCTCCCACTATCTTGTCACAGCTTTGTATAACTCAGAGGTTTGAGCATCTGGGTCCAATGAGAAAAGTTTTGGACCACAGATTTTTTTTCTTAGATCTCTGTAGTGCATGCTGTTGACAAAACAGAAATATGTGGTATAGTCATTGCGTTTCTCCTACAAACTCAGGTTCTTGCACTAGCCAAATGCATACAGAGATAGGAAATGCACTACTATTTCAGCTTCCTGCCATAGAAGACCATCTATTGTGAGACCCCAGAATGAGCTATATATCACCACAGTGGGATTTGCTGGTGTTCATAAAGAAATAGTTATCCAAATTCTCTTTTTATAAGCCCCACTGAAAGCCCACGTGCTATAATAAACAGAAGAAAAACAATTTCTTAGGTCAAAATGTAAAGTTGAAAAAAAGCTAATCTCATAAATACTCCATGAAACTCATGAATCTCCCCCCAGATACATATATCACATAGGTAAAGAACAAGCATCAATAGTATGTGGAGCATGTCTGTGCCTTGTTTGAACCATACATACATCCTCTGAAGCTAAAGGTCCATAGGAACTTTTACAGAAGGGTAGAATTTGGCTCAAAGCCTGAAGCTAGATGATGCCACAAGTTCCATTCAATTTAATGAACATTTTAATTTATTGAGTTCACCTACACAATAAAGTAAAAGCACTATGTAATAAATTGAGTCTGAGTTTCCACTTCACAGGGTTTAAATTCAACATGGCAATACATTTGCCAGCATTTCCTTTATGGTCAAAAGAGGAAAAACAAAGTTTCAGCTATTTAAAATGGCTAACATAAGAAAACCACCCTACTCTGATATTTGTAGATTTGGGGTGTGTTTTTATCTCTAGATGAATTTAACTGACTGAATACTTCACGTGCAGAAAGTAGGTGATTAATTGACGCTATAATATATTTTCTGTTAAAATATTCGATGCATATATAATATCAGTGACGGTTTAAAAAAAATACCAACAACTTGTTTTAATCAAGTTAAATTATTAGCATAAAATATTAAGCTTGTCATTTCCCACCCCACCCCCCAAATTGTTGATCTACTTTTGTTACCTACCGTCAGTTGATGAATATGTTGGGAATTTAGTGGGATTTGGCCTCATAGCACAGATAAGATTACGTTACAAATTTGGATTTTCAGCCTTACATGACAAATAAAATTGCCTTAATGGGTTTTTATGTCTTCAAGCAGGCTACAGAGCAACAACTCACTTCCCTTATAAGGACAGTATAAAAGACTGCTAAAGTGGCTGCACTTGATCTCAGACAAGATCAGAGTAACTGATATTATACTATTATCTACAGTATTTGCAGATTTTGCTAAGCTAAAGCATTCACCATAAATCCAGTGTGCTTCAACCCCATGAAATGAGTAGTCCTTCATATCTGACTCATTGTCTGGCCACATCTGACGCTTTAGTTGTTTAAAAAAACAACCTTTGCTACATCTGTTAGCATTGCCCTTCATTCCAGTGTGAAACTGAGAAACATTTAGAAATGGCATGATGGATTTGGCTGCTGAATGACAGGACAACAAGAAAGTGGATAGTCCATAGGGTTCAATCATTTAGTGGCAAGTTAAAGCAGCAAAGTAGTTCAGAGGAAGCTAAAGATATCTGTACCCTTCAAAGTTCAGGAAAGCTTTTGACCATGAGATAGAGATGAAGCAGTTAATAGAGAACACACAGCAGATCCATATCGTTCAGCATTGGCAGCGAGAGTATAGATGCGAATTGATAGTGGTGTGAGAAGCATGATCATTTAGAGCTGTATGTCTGTCAACTGGAGTACTCCAACTGGAGTCCAGTCCTCTGTTGCTGTGTAGCAGGAAGCAAAGACTACTGCCCAAGCAGTACTAGTTTCAGATCTCAGGTAGCTCTTGCATGCTTGCCAGGTTGGTTGTCAGAGGTCTTGATGTTGGTAAACAGCTTTATCAAGTGTTTGTGCTAAGCTAAAACCAAATAATGCTGAATTTGATCAAGCGGCACAGTTTATTGTTTATTGGCAAAGAAAGCAAAATGAAAAATGCCCCAAAATAATTTTAGATTGTTTCACAAAAAGGGATGATTACAGTACTGGTAGGGAGTTAGCAGCAAAGGCTTTTTGGGGTCAAGAAAGACTTGATATCTGATAACTTCAGGAGCCTTATATTTGCTCATTTAGGAGACCCTTATTGAATAGAGTTTCAGCCAGGTCACTGATAAATGATTTTAAAAAAAATGTAGTTCTTATATGGAGCACTACAATAAATAACTGATTTGGATTTTCCAGAAACAAGATATGTTTTTTCATATGAACTCTGAAACTGCTTGTGTAAGAGAAATTTTGCAATGTGAACAAAACTGATGGGGAGTGTTTTAAATATACAGGCTGGTGTGTTTCACAGTTTCATAGCAGAAAATTAGAGGTGGCAGTAGTGATCGGTATAAGTGCTAATTTTACTGTATTTTTTTTCCAAGAATTATAGATACTAAGTCTGCAATGAATATAATCTTTCTGTTAGAATTACACTAATATTTGTTGCTACTGATACCTATCAGAGATGAGCTGGTTGTAATGCTTCATGGAAACACTGAAAGTGCTGTTGGATAGTGGGCAATTGCCAGGCATGAAATTTTAACTGGTTTTATATAAAATAATCATTCACAGTGAAAAAAAAAATAATGAGTCTTTGCATATAATAAAGATAACAGTTTTATTTCATCCTGGCTTAGCTGGAAATTTTAAAGCTACAGTTCTCTTCCTTAGTCTAGAATATATACATGTTTTCCAAATATGATAGAAACAACCAATTTAAGATTATATGTTTTAAATATTTGCTATTGAAAGCTTACAAAAGATTAATATATTATTAGCCTTTCATTTCTTACTGTCTGCAGATAAAAAATTGTTGGAAGAATAGTGAGCCAAGTAATATTTCCACTTATAAAAATAAAGGTTCATTAAAACTTGCATTTTATTTTATGGCTTATGTTGCATAGTACTAAAAGGAGCAACTAGACATTATATAGGTAAAATGAGATTTAATTTGGTATATTAGTCTTTCATATGCCTGGACACATTTGTTTATATAACCACTGAATAATAGTATCCAATCCCTCAGGTCTTTGGTTTGTGTTAACTAAATATAATTACAAACTACACACACTTTAAGAAGTTACTGTCTTGCTTCTAAAATAGTTTAAAGATCAGTGAATGTGCATAGGCTTTAAATGGAAATAAACGGACTCCTCAGTTCATGTTTTCTTATAGCAAGCCTATACATTTGTTATCATTTATGACAGATGAGGGTAAAGGGAATTCTGTGCCAGGCCCTTGTTAAAAGTGCTGGCATTTCATTGATTGTTGTCATTAAGGAATCAGGGCGCCTCTATCTGCTGACATCCTATAATTTCTGTGTTAAGCCTCTAAAAAAGGACGTGCTGCTTCACCTGATTTTATAACCTCACTTAAGATCCGCACCCATTAAAATCAGCAGAAAAAAATCTTTCATTGTGATTACATTAGTTGCATAGATACAATGCTCAGTATCTATTTCTTATGCAGTTTTCTGCTAGAATATTAATAAATTTTATTCCGAGTAAGGTACTCTGACAAAAATAAAAATTAGCTGCTTCCTCCCAGAGGTTTAGGTAAGAAGACATCAGATTTTTCTATTTTTGATGCTTTTTCTTGCTAAAGTCTGACGTAGATGTAGTTGTGTTTTGCAGTCCATTAAAATCCCACAATCTTGTCCACAATCCTGTTTTCTTTTTTTAATGGTGCAGTTGGTTTGAGTTTGACAGGCTGTCTACATTGTGCTGTTTTGATATTAAAGGCATGTGACAGTAACTCATTTTTTGTGTAAAACTGTTGTTCATGTTGAGGATTGAGCCTTGCCAGTTAGAACTCAAATGGTCCTTGCTGGGCAGATTTTGAAATTTGTTAATTTGGCTGGTGCTGGCTGTCGTTTGCCACACTGCTGCTTTCACCATTTCTTGATATTCTAACTTGTCTCTTTAAGACAACGCCACCTTCCTAATAAATCCTCGTTCTCAGCTGAGACACCTTCACACTTCTTCACTCAATTGTGAGTTTCATTTCCATGTTCCTTTCCTTTCCTAGGTGGTGAGCCTCTGTACCGTAGTTAGGAAGTTCAATGTGATCAAACTTACAGTTTCTGTCAGCACTTTAATTTTATTGATTTGTTAGAAGAGATTAAGGTAAACATTTGATTATTCCATTGGTGCTTAACTTTAGGTACATGAACAATCCTGTTTATATAGGTAAAATATAGATTAAATGTTGTCTGTATAATATTTAATTTAAAAGGTTGTGAATGTGGCCAGTTTGTGAAAAGTGTGAATAAACAGGTCAAGTAACCACAAATGCAATAAAGCAGCTCTGTTGGGGAGGACAGAATTAGTTCTTCCCATAATTACTAGGGAAGTCCTCAACATCTGCTCCATATTAAGATCCCAAAAGCCTTTAGGCAGCAATAAAGTTACTCATTATGGCAGATTGAGTCTGACTTGCTTGTTGTACTCCAGACATTAAACTTATGTTTGAGCATCACATCTGCTTTTCTATTAACTGTTATAAAAAATAAGGTTAATGTTAAATTGCCCGACATACTTAAGCGTCTTTAATTGTAGATTCATAAGGTAGAGAAAAAAAACAAACAAACACAAACAAACAAACAAAAAAACAACAAAAGAAGAAAAAAGAAAAAAAGAAGAAATTATCTAAACATGACTTAGAATGTAGATTGCAACTAGATAAAGCTCTGGCCTTCAGAGATCTGGTTTTTATTTTTGACTCTACTGGTGGGCTGTTGTCTAACTAGGGACAGGCACTTTGCCCTACTCAATCAGGTGGTTTATATTGAGGTAATGACCTCCCTTCCCTGCAATTGTGACCTTGATGAGTCAGCAACTCTCTCTCACTGTACCCCTCACAAAGGCAGAGATCTAGGCACAGCTGTGGAACAGACAACGTTTGTGAAGGGTTAAGGATGGGAAAACCGCAAATAGAAAAGGGTATGTGAGGATATGGGTACCACAGGTGCCAAGGGTAGGGAATAGAAATAGGACAGCAGTTGTGAATTTGTAAGAAGAAGTAAAAAGAGGTTAAAGGCTTTAATCTTTTATTTTCTGTTCTCTTTTTGTTCTCTGATTGTACCTGTAGTTAGTGCAACATAGAAGAACCTCAGGGTAAATTTGAAGAAAAGTTAATTCAGCTGCATATTCACAGCAAATGGCTAGCATCTTTTCAGGTCAGTTTACATAGATTGCCATCTACCAGAGATGCTTATAGTGGTACCATAGTACTTATAGTAACCATCAGAATGTATCACAGCCCGATAAATGCTACACGTGGTTGGTGAACCTGTGGATAAGGGGTAGTTACAAAGAAACTTATTCTCAGTTGTTGCTTACCTATATTAATTCTGTAATTGATGTCAAACTCTCATTTGCTTTCCTCTGGTGACACTACTAGGCTTTCTGTCTCAGCAAAATCAGCAGGGGAATGGAACAAACTCTGTAACAATGTAGTATTTGCTTTCAGGTGCACATTAAGCAATGCTCTTATCTGCCATGCACCTCCTTTGGCAAAGATGTAAGGGGGCAGTAGAGGGGGGATTCGCTAAGGATGGATTATAAATTAGCAATCTCCTTGTACAGTGTTTTGCATAATATCTACACTCTAGCCTTTGTATTCCTATAATTGCTGATACCTACAATTTGTTCCATACCATCATGTGTGTGTGAAAATAACGGATAACAGAATTAAAGCTGCCTGAAAGTATACATAAATGTCCTTGAGACCTGAAGTTGTTTGTCAGTTAGGGAATGGAGGAATTTGCTAAAGACAGTGGCAAAATCAACTACAAGAGCAGCACTGATGGCAGCATATGGTATCAATACTGCAGTGACTCATCAGGAATGTCTTGTATTTGCACACTGCATTTTAATTAAATTTGATTTTATAAAATATATTTAATACCTTAAAACAATTGTTCTCTGCAATTGTTGCTTTATTCAACATCAAAAGGAATGAGACCACTTTATATTTGGGTCAAAGTGATATACTCACATTAAATAACATTTTGTAAAATGTTACCTAATTAATCCTCTTAATTAATATGGTTGGGGTTTTTTAACTTCTCAAAAATTCTTGGCTGACTCTGCTTCCTCCTTTTGCTTTTGTCTGTGTGCATCCTTCCCTGCTGCTATGTCTGATTGTTATAGCTATTCCAGACAGTTTTCCTTCTGTAGGTTTGGAGAATAATATTAAGGTGACTTTTTTGACATTTCCTGGAAATCATGTGCTGAGAATGGTAGTCATGCTGGCTGTACACAAGGCAAATGTTAAATGTTTCAGATATGTATCAAAGACTAAATAAATATTAAATAACCTGTGGTACCTCTTTTGAAAAGCAGCTTGGTGGATTACTTGTAACTGTACAGAACACATTTCAGGTGTTCCCGTCAAAGCACTGAAAGATACCTTATAGATTTCTGTTACTTTGAAACGGCTAGGATAAACAATGAACATTGTTTATTTGGTTTGCTTTTGTCTAATTCATATACTTCACCTTTTTATCCATTACATGTACAGTTCTTGGATGGAGCTGTTTGCCATCTACTTAGCCTGATTGTTTCAATCCTGGGAAGCCAGGGCATTTTTAGGGGTTTTCTAAGAAATGCATTAAAGTCATAAGCATTGAACAGCACGTTCAAAATGTTTTTACTTTAGGTGCAGTCACTTTTATGAACTCACAGAAATTGATACAGTTTGGTAACAACAAAGCAGATCTCCTTCTCCTACCTGTGTGGATTGTTTCCCAACAAGTACCTTTTCAATACCTTATGTTTTAATTATTTTTTTTTATGATTTTATGTTTTATGATTATCGGTTTGACCAAAACATACTGTGATAGTACTTTTAACTTTAATTTAAATGCTTTTATTTGTAGAGGCTACATAAAAATTATTTCTTTGAACATTTCCTATATCTAAGGAATCTGGAGGATGCTTCCTGACCTCTACTTACTATTTACTTGCAAAATAAAAGGTAATTCTATTGATTTCAACATCTTAATAAGATGCACTTGGAGATGAAAGTGGAAGTATGTTTCTTTAATACTGAAAACTAACTGTGATATTTGTGGAATTTATCTATATAATTTTTGAATAATCTTTGGTATTATGAAAATTGCTGCCTGTATATGTTCATAAAAGACTGTCAAATTAGCTCTTGTCTTGTCAGACTCAGAATAATTTTCACCATTAGAATACATTCATGCCCGACTCTCATTTAATCTTAGGACTGTTGATTATTGGCCATAACTGAGAGGAGGAATAAAAGAAAAATGTAGGGTTTTTTTCTTTTTCCCTAAAGAGAGAAAAAAATGGAGTAGGCAGGGTTGACAAGACATTTTCCTAGAATCACGTGAGGACAGTATGAAGCAAGTAACAGAAAATATTAAATAGATGACATGAAGTTACATCCTTCTGTAACAGTAGGGATTCTTCTGGATTTTATCTTCTAAGATAAAAAGTAATATTTATTCATAAGCCTTGTGCAATGATTTTGAATGTACTTTCATTTCATGCCATGGAAGGACAAACCAAAGTTCCTCATAGCACGGTATCCATCATGTTGAACCATGTTTATCATCCTTCTTGCTGAGTCAAAGCAGAAAACTCAAACCTTTGGCAGGATTAGGGTGAAAGGCTGAAACACAAAGACCCCAGAGAAAGGTGCAAGGACTGCTGGAAGGAGAGTTCCCAGAAGGTGTTGCTAAGCAAAAGGTTCATGTTCCAGCAATGCCAGTGCAGTACCAAGGTACTGAGCTTAAAATATCCATGCATAAAGGAACTGAATCTCCTAATAGTGTCTGACAGAGGGTGTTTATTTAGATTCTGTCAAGTGAGCAGTGACTTCTGTTCTCTTACAAAGAAGTCGTCAGTGTTTTCTTTGAGTCCAAGGTCTTCATGTTGGCATGATACCAAACTATTTTCTTTCTGTCTACTTGTTTCCTATTACCAGGACATAGAAGATAGAATTATTCTGGTATTTTTTTTTTCTCCTTTCATGCCATTTAACGATTAGAAAGATTTTTTTTTTTTCTTTGATCAGCAACAGAAAGAATATCTTTTTGTTTGGAATATGCATGGTCAGTGGGGAAACTCTCCCAAGCCTGGATGGGTATCCCACATGAATATGGTGTATACGATCATGATGCCTTTGTGTGTATATGCATGCTGGTGTGTGTAAGCAAAAAATGTGGCTTTCAACTGTCCAAAAGAAAGTTCTTTAGCATCAGTGACTAGAAGGTGGAGGTGTTAATGCTGCAGGAGCCTGAAAGATGGAGGTTCACGATTGGAAACCAAGGTGGATAAAAATGCATTTTAAAGCCATTCAGTGGGCTACTTAGGAAACTTTCTATTGCTAATTATTTCTTTACAAATGGTTTTATCCTTTGAGTTCTGTAAATATTGTCTGTATCATAAATTAATATCACCTGAGCAGCAAAAAGGAGATTTTGTTATAGCCAGTAAGAATGTAGTTTTGTAGGAATGGTGACTTTTGGTTTTTAGGTGTTTTTTTGATTGGTTTGGGGGTGTTGGTGTTTCCTGCTTGTCCTCTATCATTGTCCCTATTGTCCCTATCATTACTTCACATAACATTCACCTAGAGGAGTGTGTCCAAGGGTTCTGGTGAGCTGTGGGAGTGTTACGTCTGATCTCTGCTCTTGCAATAAAGATATGAGCTGCAAGAAATTGTACCAGTCAGATAGTGGCTACGAGTAAATAGATGATCATTATGTCAGTTCTTAGCAGCATCTTTGTTGATCTCTCATATCACTAGTATATTGTGCTCTTGTAAAAGAGAGAGCTGAATTGTGCATTGGTTGGTTCACAATTATGGCAGACCTTTTTGTTCTCTGAAATATATTTATTTAATTTCCGTCAAGGGTACAGAACTTCCTGTACAGCCCAGAAGAGCTCTGGCCAGAGAAACAAAGGGAAAGTGGCGGTTGTAAAGAATTTGTACGTTGTAGAATATATGATGTAAATTAACACAATACTTTGATTTCCCTTCTCAGTGCTATGTTACTTTTCTTGCAAAATGTGTTATGTGATATAGAATAGAATAATATGCACTATTTCAGTTGGAAGGGACCTACAACAGTCATCTAGTCCAACTGCCTGACAAGTTCAAGGCTGACCAAGTTAAAGCATGTTATTAAGAACATTGTCCAAACGCCTCTTAAACACTGACAGGCTTGGGGCATCGACCACCTCTCTAGGAAGCCTGCTCCAGTGTTTGACCAACGTCTCAGTACAGACATTAAATTATATTCATATGATGTTTGAATTATTTGAATAAAAAGAAAAGAAAAAAGAGAAAAAGCTGTGATACCATGAGTGTGACTGATATGTTCCCAGAGGATAGAGCAGTGGGTAGGGATTCAGGTGGCCCCAGTCATGCTTTGAGACACTTACCATTAGTTTGCCTTGTAACCTCAAGAAAGTTCTCTCCTTTAACTGTCTCTGTTTCTTTCCCAGCAGTTTATCATCTCTAGTTAAAAAGGTCTTTGGCAAAGGGACTGGCTGTTCTATTGTACAGTTATGGGGAATAATTATATTAATGTCTCTAGCCATTATTATAAACTAAATAACATCTAGTGGAATATTTTTTAGCCTTGAAATCCTATTGGAGGGTCCTTCAAATTTTTAATGGAAGTCTGGTGAATCTGTATCCTGCTGAGATTTTGGGCAACACTTAAACAGCAACATAGTTTTTAATTACAATATAATTATAACATAGTTCATTCCAGGAATTTCAGTCCAAACCCCTTGTTGCATACTGAGTTCTGGATGTACTGAGCAATCCATTCATCTAGTTTCTGTGTATATCTCATGAGGTGTTCTAAGAAAGCAGTGCTAGCATGAAGGCACTTTTTTAGTTCTAAACCAGATTTGTCAATGTGCCACACTAATGCTTACCTGGGTTTAATTAGCAATTCTCTTTTTCTTGTCTCTTCATTTCATTTCAAGTCCTTATTGTATTTCTATACTACATTATTAAAAATAAAGTAGCTTCTTTAAAAAGAAAAAGAAACTAACTGCTTTGAAATATGGAATAAAAAATATTTTATCCCTTATGGTCCTCTGCTAGTTGCCGTACTGCAGATATGCCACTGAAAATTATCACTGCAATACAATATCTTACACAGCACAGCAGGGTGCAATCTGCTTGCCATGCCAAATACATCTTGCAGCAGACAAGAGTTTTAAAGGATATACCCATGAAGGACTATTAAATGAATGCAACTGGAGAGTTAAGTACAGGAAAAAGCCTGATTCTGAAGATGCGATGTAAGCTTGAACAGTTGCTCACATTGAGACAAACAAGATACAGGATGGTTTTGTATAGAATAGAAAATGTAATGAAAAGGTGTAAGTGATGTTGTCCATCATCAACAAGACTCGACAAATAAACTCTTCAGCTACAAATATTCCCTGACTTTGAAAAGGTTTCTAGAAGTTTAGGGGTGAAAAATTGTTAAAGAATCTGGAAAAAGTTCTGCTGGTTCTCTTAAAGGATTTTCAAAGAGATCTTTCAGCTTAATACTGGAAGGTGAGGACCACAAAATGAATCTAAGCACAGTGATTAGTGGCACAGAGAATCACAAAGGTTTGATCTGTGCAACACCTTATCTGGTTTTTAAGATTGTGCACACAATTGAACTTGGTAAATACGTGCTTGTTGCTGCTGTTCTACTTTTTTGTTTTTGTTTTTGTAGTGAAGATCTTTTAGAAGTTTGGAGTTTCTGGAACAAAACCTACAACATGCCTATCTACAGTCAAGAAAACTACTCTTCCTTGAGATGCAAAGTAGACAGTAAATTAGCAATCGATTAAGGCAATACAAAAGTAGAAGCTATATATGCAGTAATTAAGAGGGAGGAGGTTCTTAGACTTTTCCAGTGTAGCAAGTGTAACATTCTTCTTTTTATAATGCAGTGTTCTCCTCTGCATTAGGGGTAGCCACATTCGGAATTTGGAAAGAATCTAGTTACATTCTGATTAGAAAATCATCGTAATAACTTAAGGGTGAATATTTCTAGCTTGTCATACATTTGACTAAATTATGTTATCCCTATTTATTTTGTTCAAATGAAATGTTGCTCTTCGGCAGATTTATCACACTTGTTATCTTACTACAGCATGGACCTTAATTGCTATCACATGTTGACAATGAATTTTGAGTAAATGAAGACATGTATATGACTTGCTGTCTGGAATTAAGGCAAAGCAACTGCCTTTATGTATTTCTTACACCACAGAGAAAAAAATATCCTATACATTTCTATTAAACATATAACTTCCTTTTTCTATGGAGTTGGGAAAATGAGTTGTGTATCCAGTCATTGGATCCAAAGAGAGATTGCCATTCTCTAACTCAGTCATCCCTCAACTTCTTTGTTTCCTGGACTAAAATAGTGGGATATTCACTCCAAAGCAATATTAACTGCTAACCGATCAGAGTCTTGTATGCCTATACCAATTATTTAAATCAATATTTGGTACAACATAGTCAGAAAAAGAGCAACATTACTTTAAAATTTCCAGAGCATTAAAATAATGCTTTTTGGGGATTTTTTGAACACAGAATATTGAACAGAATTCTTAAGTGAATTTCATGGCAAAATAAAATAGTACTTTGCTTCAAGGAAACCAACTGCTGCCAATTTTCTGTGGCTCAGTTCTTCAGGGTTCTTTGATATAGAAGTACCCTTCTGTTGATTTGAGTCCAACTTTGCTTAGAGTTGTTATCTTCTTCTTCATATGGCATACAAAGTTAACCAAATAAGGCAGTGAAAGTGTTGATTAGTACATAGCAAGCATATACAAAAGGTAGATGAATCAAAATAGTTTAATAGCCAATTAGAGAGAGCCATTATTAAAGAGAGCTAGAACAAATCACTATGTAAAAGGGATAAACCAGTGTCATGCTAGAACTGGTTCTTAACAATTGGATTTTTATTCTCTTTGACGTTTGTAGCTGATTCTTTTGAGGGAAAGAAATGTTCATAAGATAATTAGGTAAACCTGGTTCATAGCAGAAGAGCAAAAAGGCATCTTCATCTGCAGCAAACATTATTTTCCTTTAAATATTAGAAAAAAGTTTCCATCCATGTGAATAGAGAACCATTGGAACAGACCATTAAGGATTTTGTGGAAAACTTAGACAAGTAAGACACTGTTTGAGAATGATTGTATTTGATTTCTTCTCAGTGAAAGGAGTAAATGTAGCTGAATCTCAGGAAGTTTCTGTCAGCCTTGTAATTTCTATGATTGTGTGATCAAAGTAATTTTGAGTAAATGTGCAGAATAGATTATGAATTTCTGTGTCTAGCCTATATTCACAGCTGTTTTACAAAGGATTAAACAATTTCAGAAAGGCTAGGAAGTCAAACCCCTCATACTCCAAGGCATAAGCCAACCTCTGAAGCTAAAAAGCAGCTTTTCTTATTCATGTTTCTTTTCCATACTAATGCTTTCACTTTCTAATTCCTTCTGAAGCTGATGGCATGGCGTCTGTTGGCAATAAGATACTAGACTAGCAAATATTCTTTCCTCATTAGTATTTTCTTATTACTTCTACATGAGTTTTATTCAGTTAAATACAATTTAATAGGGCAAACACAAGACTTTTCCTTACTATGGTTTGTTATGATCATGCTGCTATATAATAAAAGTTTGGATTGAGAACTAAATAATCATTCTCTTTTCCCCTTAATACACCCTTTTTCATCCTTTCTTTTAATTCTCCTGTCTACTGACACAACGTCAGTAATCCAACAGCATTTCAGCAGTTAGATGAGCTAGATACCATTTTATGTCCTCTGGCTTTCAGCGTACGTTTAAACCTGATGTCCTGCAAAAAAAATCTTGTGTACAAAACCAAAGGGTCTGATTCCTTACATGACAAAATTGATGGGAGATTTCACCAGGGCTTCTTGTTGTCACTTTACTGCATCCATCTCTACAAATGTCTTATATTCATCTGTTATAAATTCCTGTTTCTAAGGGCATGCTTTCCACATGTAAGCTCCTTCTCCACTTTTCATGTTTAGCGTTTACTTTTTTATTTTGTGTTCTTGTCTGACATTTCATTCTGGATAACAGAGAATTTTCTTGTATTATAATATGGATAACACAGATGCTGTTACTAGTTTAACCTACAGCTACCTCTCCAGTTCTATTCCGTTGTTTTAATTCTTTGTACCCCTGTCTAAGTCTAAGTGGAGCTGTAATTGCACAGGACCATTGGAGTCACTTATCTCCATTGTAGATGGTATTATTCCTCTAAAATGTTGGTAGGATTAATAGTAGTTTAGTTTATGAAAGATCTGTATTGCACTGGTAAAGTAGATATATGCAACAAACCCGCCCCTGCTGAGGTTTTTGGCCTAAATTCTGTAAAACCAGTGGCAACCCGATCACCACTTACTTTCTGTGCCAGACTTTCTATACAGAGAAAACATTGATTTTACATATTGTTCTTGCATAAGAAGTATGGGTGATTAAGAGGTGCTGGAGACGGTATTTAAACTCTTCTGGTTTTCCTTAGAGCCCAGATAAGAACTCAGCTCACAAAAGTTTGGTTAACAAGAGTTACCAAAACCTTACCAAGAAATGCTTTTGGCAGGCTCACCAGTGATATAGTAGTCACTGTTAGTTAAGTGGTTTTAGAGTTAGCATTACTCCAGCAGAGCATTCTCTGTTTCAAAACTTGCTAAATCAAATGGAAACATTCACGGTGATTTCCAATGGGAGCTGGATCATGTTCTTGCTGATCATCATGTGCAAGACTGATGGTTTCTGACTGCTCTTTCTTGTAAATGAACCCCCTTACGGGTGTGATGGCACTTTGGCTCATGAATCATACATGTTAGCCATTATCGCTCACTTCAGTGTGGTGAAAGCTGGTAATAATGTAGCTGAGAGCACTGCTAAAGATTTTTAAAGCAATAGTTAAGTCTTGTTCCTTAGCGCCTCGAAGTAAATAAGTAATGCAATGAAATAGCACTGTATGGCTTAAACAGAGAGAAAGGTCTGCATTTCCTTCCGAAGAAAGTCATTTACTGCTCCTCACGTATCTGCAGTAACTCTGAGCATTCTAAATGGTTGAGTTCACTTTTGACGATATGATTTAAAAGGGGAGAGAGTTTCTAACGATGGCCTAAAATTTATCAAGAAGTATGTTACAAATGCCTTTCAGTCATTTCCGTCTCTGTGAGATCAAGGTGCGTGTTTATACAAAGTGCTTATCATGTCAGGCAACAGTACTGATGCATGCTTTAGAAAAGAAACAGAAAAGACGCTCTAGAAAACAACTGCGTTAAAAAAAAATAGAATTGTTTTTCAGAGATGATTGTTTTTCTGTCCTGACCAAATGAGGACTGAAGGAGAGCTGTTCTCCATTTTAGGCATCGTAGTAGGTGCCAAAAATTAAGTAGAATCAAACTGGATGTAGTTCTTCTGGAAGGAAATGGTAGAGCAATTCATCATGACCTTGTGCCTCAAGCATCACAAAACACCCTCAAGGAGATTTGCCTGAAAGCCTTAATTGAAATCCAAGCTACTTAAAAACCATCAACCATCCATCTCACCCAAAGTTGATTAGGATGAATTGTTTGTTGCTGCTGTTTTGCACACGTTCCACTGGGAACAGCACTAGATGGGAAAGTTTTAAACTGTATTAGTCTTTTCTCTCACTGAGTATTTCTTTCAAGTAGTGAACTTTGGAAAGTATTGATTATCCTTCTGTCAGATCACTCTGTGCCTTAAAAATTCTCAACCAGTAAAAAAGTAAAAAAACCCCAAAACTGCAATTTGAATTATAGTTACTTTGTAAGAATGGTGAAATCTATATCTTATTTTGCTATGTGAAATATATTCATTTTGTCTTTGCAAGCTTTGATATTTCAGTCATTCATGATTGGTATTGTTTAATTCTTCATCAGAATTCAAGGGGTTTGTCAAAAGAAACCAGCGTTCTCTTGAGCAGTTTCTTCTATGCTTCTGTATTCCTCTTTTTCTGAAATCTGCACATCAAGAAGTTTGCTTGGGAGGGGTGTATTTGAGTTGGAAGAGCTATTAAGTTTCATTTTATTCCTTGAAAATATCATGCATTTTAGAGGATTAGGTTCATTGCTGGGACTGTAAGTGTGGTTCATAAGATCACCTGGCCAACCATTAAACTAGACATTATGAAGTGGTCTCAATCTGTTCAGATAAGTTAAAATCAATAAGAATGATGTGTTTACTCTAGTGGAATAGAAATGTTCACATAAATCTCTAAGGTGCTGATGTATATCTGGAAATGTCAAAGGTTCAGCACGTCTCTTATTGTACAGGGTAGCTTTCCATAGAGCCTGGATAGATGGCCTAAATAAAGATGTCTGGAGTTAGATTTGCTTTTGGTCAAGGCTTTGTGAAACACTGCACTGTGCTACAAGGTGAGGAGACCTCTGTGTCTTTTGAAGGGCTTTGGTTGCAATGCAAACATTGCTTTATATCGGGAGACGGAAAAATAAAGGACAACACTCCCTTCTTTGTGTTTTCCCATAGCACACCTTAATGTGCATTTAAAAAGAGCTTTTGTTTAAAGCAAATATCTATTTAAAGATTTCTACATAAAAAACTTGTCAGTGCTGTGCTACATCAGTAACATATTTACTACAAAAGCCTTCTTTCTGTCTTTGATAAACATTGTGTCTCCTAAAATTGTAGAGGAGTTTCATAAACCTTTTGGAAATGCAGAAGATACCAAACACAAACAAACAAAAAAAGCCTGGTCATTTGTGAGTGACAGAAAAATTATGCTTTTTTTTTTTTTTTTATCGTTTTCCCCATTCCTCATACAGTAATTTTTTATCAGTGCTTTTCCTGAAGAGTTCGTAATACATCTATCCTGTTTTGATTCTGTGGTATCTGCTACAGTTCGAAGTATGCTGCATCATTTTCCTTAAGGGGACACCAAGCTGGAGCTCGTTGTTATACTCAGCTGTTTTAGGAGTTTTCTTGGAGTGTGACAGGACAACTTTCTGTAGTATAACATCTCCGAGATCTTTACCATCTCCCGGTTGGATCTAAATTGATGGACATATTTGAAAGTCATTATGGAGACTGGGGGTGCGGGGGGAGAAGGTGGCAAGCAGAGGCAGTCAGATGCGCTGGGTATGGCTGTATAGATCTTTCCTTCTTTGAGAAAGGCTGCCTAAAAACTGAGATTTGGAGTTACAGGCAAAATTCAGAAGCGGAAGGACTGATCTCAAATAGCTATAATCGATTCAGTGGAGGAAGTTTATAAAAATTAGTAATGGAAACAGATGTGTTGTGTTCCTTTTTGATTAATACTCTTTTCCTAAAATTAGCGTACGAATCAGAGAAGGCATTGCCTTCACAGGAATTGGTTGCTCTGACCCAAATTCAGTGTTTTCCAATTGAAAGGACATATTTTCAGGCAGTATTTGAATATCTCTGTTGAGAAAAAGAATGTCTTCCTTTCCCATGGATTACTTTTTTTCTTCTTGTTGCAGGGAAGCTCACTGAAAGGCTTCTTGTCAGTTGGTTGCTCTGCACAATACTTAAGATATTCACCAACTTTTATTTTGAGAAGAGAGGAAAGAAAATTCTTGAGGTGAATTCAATTTCTTTTTTCAATTTTCAATGTATGTGCATCAAATAAAGATACAATAAGCCATTGCATTTTACATAGAAAAAGCTTTCCTGGTGTGAGCATACAGCTCACCAAAAGCAGAAATAAAAGCAAATACATTTGTGTTCCACAAACTGCAAAAAGTTCAACCTTCCTTCTAACCTGAAAGTTCAAAATCAGTTGTATAACCTGTAAATTTTGCAATTGTTGATCTAAAAAAAAGCATCACTGGATCCCAGCCTTCATTCATTAACTTACTCAACAGTAAGTCAGGACCTGTACAAATGTTTTTCTTAAATTAGGGTTACAGAAAAAGTCTCTGAGCTATACTGGTTCTTAGAACAGGTGACCTGTGCTGTAAATGCTGGAGGGCAAGACTGAGCTCTGCCTTGATTTAATTAGTAGGCACTTTGCAGTTAGTGGGAAATCACAGCAAAATCAATCTGCTACATGGTAATCTGCATTATATTTCAGAGCAACACCTCATTAGTTATATTGCACTCTAAAGGGCTTTTATAAAAGCAAAGTAGTGCACCTTTGCTGGCAGTTTTTAATTTGTATGTGTTCTCCATAGTTTCTCTATATTATGAAAAATGAAAGTAGAGGAATAATGTGAGCTCTATTAATTTAAATAGTATCTATCTACATTGAGAGCTCAGATGACAAAGCAATTGCAGAATAATATAGAAAATGAGGAGGAGAAAGTAATAAAAGCATCTTCTAACTAAGGCCTGACGAATTATTGCTTTTTAATTTAGGTGATGAATGTTTCCATTTTATTTGGAAAGGTTTGGATTCTATAGCTCATAGCTTGGTAAAAGTTATTTGTAGTCCTTAGTAATTTTAAATAAATAATGTTAAATCATTTTAAATAAATGTGGCACTAATTGATCACACAAAACATATTAGTTTTCCCAACACTGAATTCCAAAAATACACTTTTTTGGATTCTCTTAATTAAAAAAAATATAATCTAACAACAAAAAAACCAAAACCTATTGCTTTTTTTTCCCTTCTTTTGTTTCAAAGATTGGATTCTAAATTTATGAATAAGGTTATTGATCTGATTTTGGGAAAAAAATCCATTACATTAAATATGATTTTTTTTGTCTTGTGTGCAGAGTGCAAGTTCTTCAGAACTAATAGACCATCCTTTTCTTGAATTGTCTTTTTTCAGGCAGAGTAGGCCAACCCCATTTACTGTAATGTTGTAACAAGATTTTCTTCTCTTGGAGATGGTACAAATTACATTCATATCACCTTCCTACTATAAAAGCAGTAGAAGGTGACATTAGTCTTTGTCTACACTGAATTGTTAGTAGTGCACTGTAGCAAATGTACAAAAAACATAATAAATTTGCTGCAAATACCCAATGTAGATGTAGGTAGATGGGTAATAATATAATAAGTCCTTGTGCTATATAGATTATTTAATGCAGGGAACTGATTTCAGCTATATTTTTAAATATTTTTCTTTTTTACTCACTTAAAATAAAATTTCTACTAACCAACATGTCTATATCAGCAATTTCTTAAAATTTAAAGAAATTCTCTGTGCAAAGGAGACTCATACCTTATATGAACATTGTATGATTAAGACCAAAATCTTCTGTCTTACCATGTGGTTATCTGGCCACTGTTGTTTTTTTAAATGAACTAATCTCGTATCTCAGTTGATTTATCAAAATTTCAAGCCTCTGTAATCCCATGCATTCTGTCTTTATCTCAACCCACAAGTTTTCTTACTTTTATTCTTCCGATTCTCTCCCCCATCAACTGTGTGGGGAGTGAAAGAGCGGCTGCGTGGTGCTTGGTTGCCAGCTGGAGTTAAACCATGACAGGGTCCCTTGCAATCTATATTTATCTGTGATTCTATGATAAAATGTTTCAGGAATTTGCAAAATCAGCAGAATTATGTAGATACTGCAATTAAAAGCATTGCCTTTGATATTGGTGGATGAAGCCTTGTTTATGTAGTGAATAACTGTTACGAGTGTCTCACTCTGCAATACCAGTTTAATCGTGTTTTCATAGGTGGAATGAGTCTGCTGTATACATTTTTTTTTCTTAGTTCCTGATGAAACTATATATTCACTGGTAATCATCATGTGCCGTTATGGGATCAGGTATATTTTCAGTACCAGAAATGATAGCCTTGGCAGGAAGCCTACAAATTAAGAAAGATCAGAGTTGCAATTGTTCAAGAGGGAATTGGTAGTGTGCCAATATACCACTGCTTTTTCTTGTAACTTTTTTCCCAAGATTGACAACGTACCACAAAGTGTTTGCGCTTCCTTGCTATGCCAGATTTTTGGTGAGGTGATACTTGTTGCTGAACTCTCTGGGAAGAGGCTTTGTAATCGCATATTTGTTCTGGTCACATGAGAAGTAATTGCATATGCCTTTGCCTAGCATAACTGTGTCTCTTGGTAAAAGAATCACAGAAATAGATTCAGTGATTTATTATTTAATAGAGATTATCAGCTACTTTAAGTCACTTAGGTCCACAAGTATTAATTCAAGTTCTGCTTAAGACTTATGATATTTTCCATTCCGTCTGTATCCATATGAGGACTGACCACTGAGGTTGGGGAGTTAAATATGGCACGTCTTATCACTACTCACACGCAGCACTTGTATATAGCTGGCTATAGAAACCGAGGCAGCTTTATCATACTGTCCTGGTGAGCTACCAGGGTCCATTGAGCTTTTTCTCATTTCTTTATTGATTCCCAACTGTCACATTTCCTTGGCCTTTAAAAACAGTCTTTCCTTCCCCTCCTTTCTAGCTTCTGAAACTAAATAAATCATTAGTAATTTCCTCAATTAGAACAGGAAGAGTAGATTAATTGTTTAATGATCCAGAAATTTTATGTAATAAAACTCACATACCAGAGAAACACAGCAAGGTTCACAGATTCCCTTTAATTGTCAATTTTTCCTGTTAAACCTGTAGAACCTTGCAAGCACTGCACCATATTGATGCTGAGATTCCATGGTACTTCATAACAAACCTAAGTAATAGGAGAAAAAAAATATTTTAAAAAAAGGAATTGTTTTTTACCAGCTAATGAAAAAAAATTTGCTGTCTAAATAGGCAATCTTTACTTATGTAAACTGTATAAAATAATAGTACTTAAGACTTGTAAAAGGTTGTGGGTAAGACCTGCATTCTTACCCAGTATTTCTGTCCCAGAAAATTTTGGGACCAACTTAGGGAACACTTTTCCTGTCAAGCTTTCAAAACATGTTTCAAAGGGGGGGGGGGGGGGGGGGGGGCGCAGAGTGGAGGTAAACTCTATATAAATAGTGCCCATGATTGATGAAATGGCAAACTACTACCTTCAGGTCAGACCTAGCCCTGACTTCAACCTACTATTGAAATTCTTGCTATATCTAGTTTTCTGTTGTAGTCCCACTCTGTGATTATATGAAAACATCAGCTTTTTCTTTGAAGGTCCTAGCCCATATGCTTCTTGGAAGAATGTTGAAGGAATTCAGCTTTAGAGGGTAATGAAAGTAGCCTGCTTGATACTGTTTGTTAAAAATATGGGCGGATTAATAAATGATTATTTTTTTAATACAGTTTTAATGTTGGGGTTTACAACATCACATAGTAACTTTATAAGTTACTTTCTTTTCCCACAAAAGTGACAGCAGATTTTATTTTTTTTTTTATCAGAGGAGGAAGGCAATGGGCAGAGAAAAAATGCAAGCATTTTGATTTCATTTGTGAATATTTAAGTTCCTGCAGAAATAGACCTAATTGTATTAATTTCCAAGGAACAGTAATTCACCCATCAATCTGGAAATGATCCATTTCTAGAAAGGAACATTCATCTTTATATATAAATGCGTGGCTATTCTCAAGAAAGTGGTGATCAATTTTGCAGCAACATGCTAGAGTGCATTTAATTACTTTATTTCAAGTTAGATGGAATTGCCACACAGTAATATACGAGTGCCCCTGAAATACTTGTAGTCACCTATACTGTGCTTTACAGAGGAAAACTGTTAAATCAGTATATGTGGAACACAGAATGAAATTCTTCTTAATGGCATCTGTGTAAATTTGAACAGCTCTGTAGATACCAGTTTAGTTACTTTGGATTTAAACTGTTACAACTGGTAACAAACTTTTTCCAAGAATCTGTCTGAAAGTGTACAGACTCCTAACTTTCACTGAAAATAATAGGCAGTAATGCCTGCCTGTCTCTTTAAGAGCTGCTTTACCGGATCTGAGAGGAATGGAGAATGAATCATCAGGTAATTTTCTTTACAGTATTCAGATGTTCATTACTGGTGTGTTTCACATATATACCCTGCATATACATTTTAATGTATCTTGATAAGAATTGGAAACATGCTGTTTCCTTACTATTTTATGCTTTGAAGACCATATATTGTTGAGCTTGCTGCTAGGGGAAGTGGTGGTGGGGGGGGGGGGGGGGGGGGGGGAGGAAGGGGGAATGGGGGAGCAGAGTTCTGCACCCTTGAAGTTAGAAGACTGTCCTAGAAGAATATACACTTGCATAGATTCGGTTTGTGATGCCATCTTTCTTCAAATGGTTTTAGCTGCCAGAGCACAGTATAGGAAGAGATGTTAACCAACTGTCAAGTCAGCATCTCAGCCTGGAATAACACATGCCCATACTGTCATTTACTACTTCTCCTCCCTTTAGGACTTGGACAATTTTGATAGTAAGATAATGGAGTTGTGCATCTCTAGTTATGTATAAATATAGCATCTGTAACAGTGAGGACTGATTTAAGTTGGGTTTTCCAGGTACTAATATAATTCAGACTGATAACATGAACAAACCCAATTTTCTAAAAAAAAAGCTTCCCTGTCTTGCAGTGAAAATTTTGTTTCAAGTTTTGACAAAGGGTTCGTTGATCCCAAAAGTGCCACAAATGTCAGTCATGAAAGTCTCCATATTGGACCCAAATCTAACATTTTTCTTTTCATAAAGCTATGTTGTAAAGAATCTGTTCAACCTTGACTGACATGCTGCTGCTCACGTAGAATAATTTTTATATCACTTGCAAGAATATTTATTTATACTTTCACTTAATGTGAGAATTATGTTCTCCAGGGTCCTTAATAAAACATAGTGTACTTCCTTTACAGTGAGATTGATCATATCTGGAATTAAAGTATACAATCACATGCCTATAAATAAAAAGAACATCTTGTGTTGCTGATGCACTGAACTTTGAGATATTCCTTGGTAATGACGTAGAATATATAGAAAACTTTTCTTGAAGTATGATCTTTGCCAAGCAAATACCCTGTCACCTGTTGCTCTTGTAGACAGATACTTTTCTTACAGGAGGGAGCAGATATAACCTATATTTGAAATCCTGTAAAGGTCATTCATTGCATACTAATAATTCTTCAGTAATGCACCTCAAGAGTCTGTGGCCACTAAAGCACTGAATTTTTTATTTGAAATCATGACATGAAAATTTATTGGTGAAAAAGGAGAAATGCTAAAAGGACATGTGTATGAGAAGTCAAACGTGACTTGCTGTACCTTGCTATGCTTACTTCCCTAAAATATCACACATCAACAAAAGTTCATACACAAAACTAAACATACTGTTCAAGTCCTGAAGAAAAAGTTGATGGAGTTGTGCTTGTCAGTTCCAGTGAATAAGGATCATAACTGAAGGGTTTTGACCTACAGCTGTTTTGCAATTAGCCTGTTTTCTTTCTCATTTGTCTTCAAGTTCAGGATGTTGATGGATCCGGTATGGTTGGGCTACATCAGAGCATGCAGCAGTAGCAGCTAATAACCTGGAAGTCTGAAAGGGTGAACAAGAGTTTTCAGAAAGTTCAGGAGAAAAAAACCACATTTCTTCTTTTTCAAGGTTTGGAAATATACCTCATGTTTTTGCCAAAAGATTTCTACAGTCCTGCATACAGGTACTAAAACTGAAGTGTTTCCACAAAATCAAACAATAAAGTTAAGTGCTGTGGCTCTGGTGGCAGAGCTTCTCTTTCCAGCACAGGGCAGTATACATCATACAACTGCATGCTGCAGAGTATCCATCATCAAGCCATATGTTCAAGCGCACTGGTGGTACAGTATATATTTTATTTTGCCAGAAAGATAAATGGAGAGGCAGACAGACATAGAATGTGCTGTGAGTTACAATTGTGTGTTAGTCCAAGGCTAATACTGTTGTGGCTAGTTTGGCTTTGCTACCTGGAAACTCGGATGAGAATTACCCAGATGAATTCTTTAAAGGGAAACTTGCTACATCTCCATGTTAAGATGGGAAGCAGATTATGCCTGTGTTATAGGAGCAACAAAAGACGAAATATTTGCTTAGAAGTCCTCAAAGGAAAACATTGCCTCAAAAAGAATACCAGTATTTAAATATACAACGATGTTTTTCCTTGAGAGAGAGAGAGAGAGGTTTCACATCATACCCCATCAAAAATGTTAACAATTCAATATTTTATGCTTCTGTTTTTCAGCCAAGAAAGCATCCTGACCATAATTTGAAATGTTAGACTTCTGCTTAAGGCAGAATGGTCATGATGAGTGCACTACTAAAGCATTTTTTTGATACTCTTCTCCTGGAGGAGAAAAGAATGCATAAGAGGGAAATTTCCTTTATCAGTAAGTAACTTATGAAATGTTTAGTTTATGCTCAAATGTGCATTATTGATTCAAAATTGTTTAGTGGGAAAGAACCATCCTGTAGTCGACTTCCTGAATTTTGAAGACTAGCAAGTATTTAGAGTGTTCTGGTAAAATGGAATTCCTTAATAGAAATGTCAACGCTGCAACAAACTAGAAGTGGTCATAACAGTGTGCTCTTTGGTTTTGGAAGGGATAGCTGGTCAATCTTGCCTAAGTATTTCAGGATTTCTGCAGTATTGATGAAAAATTCTTCATGTTATAAACTTGTTTTTATGGAGACAGTTTATAAGCCATGCTATATGCAGTCTTTTGTGGAAACCGACATTATTTTCTTCCTAATAATGTCTGTACTAATTATTAGGTGCTTTTAATGAATAAACTCCTGTTCTGGAGGAAAACTTGCTACCACTGGGATCAAATGTTGATAGAGCTTTTAGTTAATAGTAATATATTGCTAAAAGAAAGCAGTAAGAAAGCTAAATCTTGACCAATTTTTGTCTTCATAATAGCTGATCATTTAAAAATGTATGCTTCATAGTACATAATATGCAACAGAAGAGCCTGAGCAAAATGAGTAAGACTTTATCATCTGCAAATGCCTCCCATTAGTACCAGGGTTTGAGTAGGAACCCCACAACATACGCATCCACATACCCAGGCCTTGTGCCATGAGATGTTGTAAAGCCATATTTTTCTCCTGTTTAGGGAATCAACATCGAATTTACTGCTTGCTATCGTAGTGCTAACCTACAGTAATTACATATGTGAAATCAGAAAACCAGATGAGTGTGGTAATGTATGTCTCCTCCTCCCTGGGCTGCTGTGTGATCTTGGGACTCCCTGTTAGGCGTTGGCCTCTGTGTAAGGAGTTGGGCAGTTAAGTGTCCCTTGACTGTACGAGCAACTCTTGCAGAGCTGAGGTGGGAAAGTGCACTAGCTGTACCAGAAACATCCCTTATCTGAACACCATCACCACCTGCTAGCCTTGGAGTGTTCCTTCTGGACCGTAACATCCCTTAACAAGCCTGGGAACACTTTACTAGGACTCCGAGTGGTACAATAGCACAGTCATATTTGAAAAAAAAAAAAATAATCCACTAATTACTGACTCGGATTGCAGCCAGGATGGAAAATTACTGATGACTAAAGCCAATCATCTCTGAACCTGTAAGCAGTAGTCCTATGTGAGGCCCTCCGAGCTCTTCTGGACCGCAGAGCAGCATCTCCCTGACTGGGATGCCCCTCGGAGCCCGGGAACTCCCCAGTTTGTGATACTAGTGGGATTGTTGCTGAGAGCTGACAGTGGAGCCTGGGCTGATTTTCCTGCTTCTCTAGGCGCAACCTTTTGCCTGTTGAAAAATGCAAAAGCATTTGACATGAGTATTTCACTGAGCTCGAGTGGAACTTTTAGCAGGTATATATCTTTATACATATGTATCTCTATATTTCTGTTTCTATGTGTCTGTGTGCATGTGTGTGTGAATTAATTTAGTAACTTTCTAATAAGTATAGTATTACCATTTTGAATCCATAGTTAAACCACTTTAATAATTTAAGTAATTCTTATTTGATTCACTTTGTAAATGATAAATTGGTCAATGATTAAGTGCTGTTAAAATCCTATGATCAGCCTTAAACTGTGAATATTCCTTATATTCCTTTACATATAAACAGTTGACCAAGTCTGAGATTAAGATTGGATCTAGCTGCACCTAAGATCTATTAAAAGTTTAGAAAAGAAAATATTTTTTTTTTTATAAAAACTACTTCCTTTGACCAAACCTAATGAGAATTTAGAGCATCAGTTCTTCCACAGTAGTGTGGGTTTGGTTTTTTTGAGGTAATGAATTGTGGAATTTATGATAATTCCTTCTTTTGCTTTGGTTTAAACAGCCCTGCACCTATGGATTTCTTTATATAGGATGGCTTTTGACCAGTGCAGTAGTGTAATGAGAAGACTGCACATACTGGGTAAGAAACACTTATGCAAGTGAAAGGCAATGGCAATAAACATTCACTTTCTGGTGAAATGTGAGATATGAGTTTGCAGGCTACATGCCAGCTTATGAAGAAATGGAATAGTTATTTTTAAACAAGGTAAAAGCAAGCTGGAGTTGTCATCTTTTTGCAAGATAACTTTAATCCTGGAGTATTGTCACATGAAAATGCAAAAGAGGAAACACATCAATGAACTGGTGAACATTATCCAATTCAGATAGCTTTTTAACTCCCTAAAATGTTCACTGTTATGTGTTTATATGCATCTCACTGCTCTCTAGGAATTTTCTTTATTGAAGTGCAAGATTCTCGTATAGTTTGATTTTTATCTTTCAGGAAGGAGCAGTAAGGTTACTTGATGCTACAGCACCTCAACATGTTAATCTCAAAGTCTCACCTGTGAGGCTTAATTATCTATTTATAAACTCCCATACCTGGCTGGCAGAGAGGAACAAATTGATGCTAACCAGTGACTCAGCAGCAGTAATGGGCATGGGATTGCACTGTGACAGCAAGTCACTCTCTGGCTCCTCAGTTGGCCATGCCAGTAATACAGGACCTGTAACGAGTCTGTACAGAGAACAGAAAAACTTCACTTCTGACAGGCGTAAATCTACAGTTTGGCTAACATAATGGCCCAGTTTCTGCTAGTACGTGTAGAAGGGTGTGTGGTGTCTGTGGCTGCTAGTTTCCTTTTCCATCACCTACAGATAATCGTTTGTATAATGACACCCTAAGAGATTCTTCACATACAGAGATCCCTTTGCTAAGCACTTTATAAACCCAGAGTTGATCCTTGCACATCTGAATTTACAGTCAAGTTTTGTACTCCTCTGCACCATTGTACTGGGCACAATGTGCTTTGTGATTCTGATTCTCTCACTATATTGAGTAGCTCCTTCAAAACTAAATTTCACTTTTTTTCTTTCATTCTAATAATTTAATGTGAATGAACATCCACATCCATCACCATTAACAGTTCTTTTCTCAATTAAATTTAAACGTGTTCTACAACATTCCTCAGCTCTTGGGATAGAAGATATTATTGTTCTCACAGTATAATTTGTCACATCTGTTGTCTTAATTTTTGTGACAAGTGTTGGTGCAAGTAATTACACAATGCTTAACAATAGATACAAATATCGGAAAAAGGATACATTTGTTTTCCCATTTTCCCAAAAAGGTGGCTTTACTAATGGCCTGATACAGAACATACTGACATCTGTGGCAGTCTTTCCATTTGTCTTAAGTAGCCTTTGTTCTGGGTGCCAAAACAAGAGAACAATGCATCTTGTGAGGGAGAACTACAATGGCGTAATTAAGAAAAGACACTCATAGCCAGGTATATTACATTTCCATGAGCTAGTATAAATAGATCCTGTTAATTAAGCAAGGAAGTGAAAGAATGGGCTATCATGAGGAATAAGGCTAGATAATAAGGCTCTGTTGCTGTGTTCTAGATCTTTTTACAGTTTGCTGCATTTACACATTTGTCCTATTGTTATCTGAGTTCAGTATTTAGAGCGCTCATTGACTCTGACTAAGAACTAACTACTTTCAGCAAGGATTAATTCTGCCCGGTAGCAGGAAGTCAGGCAGGCCAGCTAAGGCTGCTTTATGCGCTTTTGCTTTGCCAGATTACCTATGGCAGAGCCAGTAACCTGTAATGGAGATATCAGTCCCCTGTGTCATGGTGATTACAGACTGGAACTCTTCAAAAGAACTTTAGGAATACATCGCATAAAATATGTATCAGAAACTTTACCATGAAGGATAAAAGCAGCAAAATAATTACATTAAGTTTTTATTAGGTTATCTTCAATACTCTGTTAAATAATAAAATCCAGGTATGCTTTGAAGGAACAAAGGAGAATGTGAAAAAGTCTATCTCTGCAGCTTTACTTTGGGGAAGTCTAATTCAGGTTTGCTTAGGTTTACTATTAGAAAAAAGCTTGAAAATGAGGCAATCTTTGTTCCAGTAGTCCTGTTTAATCCATAAATGACTGGATTGAGATAAATCTTGTAGCTCATTGATTCTCTCTACCTCTCTGTACAGAGGATATGTAGCTGGATAATAAGTGCAAACTTGAAAAGTCACACTGAACTGGGGGGCCTCTTACATGTCACTGTCAGGAAGATTTTCAGTTTCATTCCATAAACTGCCTTCTATTTTCCACAAGGTTTGGGTAGGCGATGTTCACTGGGAAGTGGCACAATCACAGTCTTTATGCAAGTTGAGGGTGTGATAAATGTTGCCCACTATCTTGTTGTAATTTATTTATATCACATAATATTTACATTTTTATATCTCATTGCTTTGTATACAGCTTTCACGTACTGGATTTGCATGAGAAAAGTTACAGAGATCTCATTTCAATAACATCCCTTGGCCACCACTAGGATTCCAAGACTGACTTTAGAGAAGAGGGTAGGGATGGTTGTATTCCTGTTATTATCCATTCCCAGCAGAAGAACTGGGTTTCTGTATTGCAGGGGTGAGAAAGATCCTCGGAGCCTCAAAGGGCAGGGTGGATGCCAAATCTGTCTTCATCCCTGCTGAGCACAGCAGGGGACTGGACCTACCAGGAGGTCACATATATAATGTGAAACCTTCTACCAGCAGTTCAGTGGTGAGTCAGGAGCAGAGACAGCGAGATTAGTACAGTAGTCAGGATTTTTTTTTCCTTCCTTTCTGTACCCTGGGTTTTCTCATCAGACACTTGTTTGGAAGCTGACCTTTTTAAGACCTTCAATATACAATCAAACTGTCTCGTTGGGAAGCAACTTTTGTGAGGAAAAAATCTTCCCACAGATGGAAATCAGGAATGCTTTGCTGGGCCAGCTTTCACTAGATCTGATATGAGAGACCTAACAGCTCTTTTAACAGAAGAATTAACAAATGTGGGCTTCCTTCTCATTTTACAAAAGGACAGGAGGGCTATTGTCACCTAATTTATTTTAGTCATTAATGTAAGGACAACCAAAAGTAAATGTCTCGGAAGTAAGCATGTATTTTTCTACCCTGATGCTTACCTATACACATGACATAAAGCAGGAGGAGAGCTATATTTCTTTATTTTTGTGTGTCTGTTATTGTAACTTAGCCAAATTAAGGTGAAATCAGTAAATCAGGGTAGAAATTCTGACTCAACTTGCTTAGCAATATCTTTTCTGAAATAGCAAAAAGGAATAATATGTCTTTCTGCATAGTCTTTCACTAATTTAATTCTATCCACTGTTCCTGATTATTTTAAGCTCATAATGGACTTGGAAAACATGATAGAGAACTCTTGTTTTTTGACAGTGGTTACATTTATAGGGTGAAATGGTTTTGCTGAGCTCCCGTTTACCTTTACCATTTGCTCTGCTACTGCTTATCCTTTGCCTGGGCTTTCCTGACGCCCTCAGAATAAGCCTTTCCACTTCAGAAGTGGATAGATTCAGAGATTGTTCTTTATTAACTACATTCAGTTTCTTTTTGCTGCATTCACTTAGATTACTAGTAGTCATTAATTCCAATATATGTTTCTGTATATCGTGGTCTAACCCCAGCTGGCAGCTAAACCCCACGTAGCCGCTCGCTCGCTCCCCCCCCAGTGGGATGGGGGAGAGAATTGGAAGGGTAAAAGTGAGAAAACTTGTGGGTTGAGATAAAGACAGTTTAACAGGTAAAGCAAAAGCCGTGCATGCAAAGAAAGCAAGACAAGGAATTCATTCACCACCTCCCATGGGCAGGCAGGTGTTTAGCTGTCCCCAGGAGAGCAGGGCTCCATCACACATAATGGTGACTTGAGAATAACTCTGAATGTGTTGTGTGTGTCCCCACCCCCCACCCCCCCTTCCTCCTCCTTCCCCCAGCTTCATATATTGAGCATAATCTCATATGGTATGGAATATGCCTTGGGTCAGCTGATGTTAACTGACCCAGCAGTGTCCCCTCCCAACTTCTTGTGCACCCCCAGCTTACCCACTGGTGGGGTAGTGTGAGGAGCCAGAAATGCCTTGGCTCTGTGCAAGCCCTGCTCAGCAATAACAAAAAAATAATAATCTCTGTATTATCAACCCTGTTTCCAGCACAAATCCAAACCATAGCACCATATGAGCTACTATGAAGAAAATTAACTCTATCCCAGCCAAGACCAGCACAGTGTAAGAAACGGGAAGCTCTTAGATGTCATTCTAGGAAATTCTTAAGAAACAAATCTTGTTTTTTACAACTTTTTTTTTTTTTTTTAATTAGATAGGCTTTGTCAAGGAAGTCAGTATCTTAGATGTAGCTTTGAAAGTGGAGAGTATGACATGCAGGGAATTAGAGAAACACACGAAGAGTCAGCCTTCTCTTACCATTTTTCAAGCAGTAGCAGAATAAGAGGGACCTTGACTGTTTTGAGAGGTGGGCCTGTGCAAACGTCATGAAGCTCAACAAGGCCAAGTGCAAGGTCCTGCACATGGTTCAGGGCAACCTCTAGTATCGATACAGGCTGGGTGGAGAATGGATTGAGAGCAGCCCTGAGGAAAAGGACTTGGTGGTGGTGGATGAGAAGCTCAACATGGCCCAGCAATGTGCACTTGTAGCCCAGAAAGTTGACCAAATCTTGGGCTGCATGAAAAGAAGCATGGCCAGCTGGCTTTGCCTACTCCATTCTTGTGAGAACCGACCTGGAGTATGCAGTGTTCAGCTCTGGAGTTCCCAGCATAAAAAGGACACAGACCTGTTAAAGCAGGTCCAGAGGAGGGTCACAAATATGACCAGAGGGCTGGAGCACCTCTCCTATGAACACAGTCTGAGAGACTTGGGCTGGTTCAGCCTGGAGAAGAGAAGGCTCCAGGAAGACCTTATAGCAGCCTTCCAGCACCTAAAGGGGCCAACAAGAAAGCTAGAGAGAGACTTTTTAGAAGGGCCTGTAGTGATAGGACAAGGGGGAATGGCTGCAAACTGAAAGGGTAAATTTGCGTGAGATATTAGGAAGAAATTCTTCACTGTGTTGGTAGTGAGGCACTGGAACAGGTTGCCCAGAGGAGCTGTGGATGCCTCATCCCTGGAAGTGCTCAAGGCCAGGTTGGATGGGCTTTGGACAGCCTGGTCTAGTAGAAGGCGTCCCTGCCCATGGCAGGTGGGTGGAACTAGGTGATGTTAAGGTCCCTTCCAACATAAACCATTTCATGATGTGGATATCCTTATTCTCAGTTCCTATTGAACTAGCCTCAAAATATTTCTACCTCAAAATTGAAGTAAACTCACCTTTATATCTCTTATTTTAAATACTGATCTATTTCTCCATAATTATTTTGGTTGCTTTGGCCTCTGTGGATACATGAAGGAATGTTAGATCTAAGTAAATTTTCTATCTGCCAGCGTTGGTAAAGAAAAAGAAATTTCATATTGTTTAGTGGGAAGAATAAAATTATGTGTTTTATAATGCTGCATTTGTTTTATTTTTCCAAGGTTATAGTCTGCAGCATTAGGTTATAAATATAGACAACAGTGAATAAGTTTTCTTGATTTTGAGATTCAATCTTAGAGGAAGGAAGCTGAAACTTTTCTTGCACAACAGAAGAAACACATATAAAACCCTGACATAGCATATGGTCCAGTGAACGAGAGGCATCAGAAAGATAAACTGTAAAAAGAAAAGGTATAATTATCCTAAAGGGAAAGAGGGAGTCTGGGTCAAATATGAGGTTTCCCTTTCCTTAGAAGACTGTGTCTTAAGACACTACTGTACGCTAATTATTTTACACCTAAGCACACGCTGAACTGTACAAGTGGGGAAGCGACCTTCATGGTGCCCTACAAAGACATTTCATGCTTGTTAAGCATACTGTGTATAGCAAAGTTATAGTCATGATGCTTAAGCAAGGGAGAAAGCATAATTAATGGAAACAAGCGCATTTATGATATGAGCAACAAATACTGATCAGCTCTCTTCTAAAAGGATTAACCTTTATTTTTACTTAGAAATGGAAGTGGCAGTTCTGCAGTGATTTGTCATGCAGAATTTTTGACATAACTTTAGCAAAAAAAGATAATTTATTAGTAGTTTATATTATATTCTCTACAACATAGGCAATGCTATGAACACATGTATTTTAAAGCTGGTTATCTTGATATCCATTAAAAAGTAATGTTTAAAAACAATTGCACATTATTTTTAAACAAAAAATATTGTGTAAACATTTAGATTAGGAATGATTTTCCTCAGATTTAGAACTATGATCTTTTAGGGAGAGGAAAGAAAAAGTAGACAAAAGGATAAAAGTTTTGTTACAAACTATTTTTAGTGGAGTAATTTTGGAATAATTATGGAAAGTAATTTAATCTCAAACTCAAATCTCATCAATTAGAAAGACTGAGACTCCCATTATTCATGAAGATTTTTCTAGCAGCAGATCCATTTTTTGACACCCTAAACAGATATGGGACTGTATAAGCATGGTGTATTGCATCCTAAACTTTGCTAGAAATTATCAAAGAAAATACTAATCTTGTCTCAGTCCAAAATCAAAGTCACTCAGTGCACTCAGGAGTCAGTAATGCTACTAATAGCGACAGTAATGTTGTGAACACTTGGGAAGTAAAAACTGAGGGAAAATTAAACCAATTTGATGCTCTTATATCTTGTAATACCTCTGAATCTTATCTGGCTAATATTATCATAATCTTCTGGTAAGGTGGAATATTGATGATGTTCTCATTTTCCCTCTTTTTCCTGCAGTCTACAGTTTGAAAAGCTACAGATCTTATCTGCTTTATATCAGTTTGGATGTTTTGATATTCTGAATTTGATGATAAATTGCATTTATTAGGTGGCATGTCAAGTTTGAGGTTTACTAACTAAAAGCAAACAAACCAAAAATTAGTTTCCAGAGTTTAGCCTTATTTTGTTTGATCCTGTGGACTGTGGCATATCTTCTTCCTGACTTCCCTATAGAGTTATTTGATTATTTGGATATTTAAAGCAAAGAAAACTTTCCCCTTTTCCTACACACTAGATCTGATACTTGTTTCACTGAAACACATTGTTTCACACATGGTAATACCAATTGTTACGGTGAACGCATGAACTAGATGAAATGCAGACAGAGGGAAGTAAACACCAGTGGCTTTTCCTACATATGGTCAGATAGCGTTTCTACTAAGAAATATGGTAAACTAAGCATGTGAGTTGTATGAATGGCATTTGTTTATTTTTCAGGAGCTCGTGCTGATCTGGTTTCTCAGCCAGCATCTCATTTAGGAAGACTGGGGAATAGTAGGCAGAACTACTTCCTAGAATTTGTCCTCACAGTCTTGGAATAGGCTTATAGAGCAATTTAAAAAACAGATTGCAATGCATAAAGTCAGATTATAACTTGCTAAATTAGCTAGTACTTGTAGCAGTGCAGCCATGGCAACAAAGAATTTAAGGGACACTAGAAACCTGAACTTAGGCCGGTTTTGTGGCCTGCAATGCTGCCATAGCAACACTGCCGTCTGCCGCAAAGACAGCTAATTTAAAGTCAGCAACAGTATGTCTACATAAATTGTCATTATGCCTTTGAATTTCATAATAAACATCCTCTTAAAGATAGTGGATGTCCAATAGCCATGAGAAGCAAGTCTGGTGCCAGATCGTTCTGGTTTACTACAGCATTCATTAGATATATAACTGTGGTGCTTATCAGGATACAGAAAGGGAATTTAGCCGGTGTAGGTGTGTACAGAGATAATTTCGGCCAGACCAAATGCATATTCCATTTTTGTTGATGATTACTAGTTTTTACTTGGTGGAAAACACTGCTTGGATTGGCTGTTCCCCTTGAAGGGATTGTACTGAATCTACCGACTCACTTGGCAGCATTATCCTGTGATGAGGTAAATACACCACAAATACTCAAGCTACAGTTTTGCACTTGTAAACTCAGGCATTCATATATACTTTGCAGAATATCTGGGTTAAAAGACAGTTTAAGAAAAGTAAGAAAATTTGGTTCTGTAAATAAAAATGCCAAGGAGTAGCACTGGAATGTGTGTCCTGGAACCCACAAAACAACACAATTTTATTTGAAACACACCTGCAGTCTCTAGCGACTAGTGTGCTGCTCAAAATCTTAAAAGCACTGCAAAGGCAAATGGTGCAACTGTGGCAGATAATAGCTGTAAATTAAAATATTTAATTATGCTATTTTTGAGTTTGCAAGTTATAGAAATTGAAACCTGTGCTTTTGTTAGCCTCAGATGGGATGTCAGATACATTCATTGTAGTTGGAGATGTAGCGGCACCCACCTTGTTCTTCTTCTGAAGCCTATACTGTTGCATTGTGGTCTAGCTGGAAGGGATTCTCATGGCCTCTCAGCAGTTACAGCTCGTTCAAATTCAGAGTGTGTTATGATTTCCTTTTCCAGAGCCACTCCTACATCACAGTAACATTCTTTATCTTACATTCTCTGCTAATGTATTCCTGGGGTCATTCCAAAGTATTTAACACTCTGAATACAACACAGCCTGTGTACTTTATGCTAAACATATATTTCACCACATCAGCTGAATTCCAAGTGCTTGAAGGTTGGCCTTCATCATAAGGATTCTGGAACAGAGGAAGTTTTTATGATTACCATGTTTTGAGTTTGAGATTTGGAGAGGGAACGTTTTTTCTTCTGTATTTCCATATATTTCTTCTTCTGACGTGGGGATATCTACTGAATTTGAAACCCGAGTGGCTTATCAGCCTACGGCAAAGTTGGCCATGAAGAGAAAGAACTTCCATGCAAGGATCCAGAATCATGCCTAGCATCAAGCAGCTGAGGTCTTGTCCTCTGTTATGTAATTTTGTAATGTAATACATTACAAATTGATTACATGCCATTGAATCTAGCTGACCTAGCTGATAACTGGCCTTCAGTGCTCCAAACCAAACTTGGTCATAAATGCCACAGAAACATGCATTTTCTGTAAGTGAGGTCCTTCCAGGACAGGGGACAAAAGGAAATTAGTAAAGACATGACTCCTGAGATAGCCTATCAAGAGGTTTTTGGAGAAGCAGAATATAATCTATATGTGCAATTATTCTTCTCTTTGAAGAGCTTTCTTCCTCTTTGGTTTTGCAGGTAGTCACAGAAAGTATCTTCAGCATGAAACAAAATTTAGATCAATATTATCTGCAAGTGGAAATAAAATACAGAAATTGTAATTTTTCAATAATAAAATTACTTTCAAAGATTAAAATAATGAGCTAGCAAAAATGTGTCATACACGACAGTTGTTTGTTATTGAAGTATGAATGACCAGATAGGAAATTAAGTAACATTTTAAAAAATGTTGTGCTCTGAGAACTGAATTAAAATGCTGTTGATTTTAAATGAAAGAAAAAAATAATATAAGGCTGTGTGTTAAAAACTGTTATGAAGTTTAGCGTAAATTGTGGTCCTCGAGGCCTGAGGGGCAAATTGACAATTAAAACATAAAAAGGACTAATTAGGAATTTATTATGGCAAACTTATTTTATATGACAGAGGTTTGAATTATCATCTGCTACTTCATGCCAAGAACAGATGTTTGAACATGATCAAAACCAGGTGAGAGCTGGTTAAAAAAAAGTAGCTAGGAATATTAAAGGATTTTCTGGCAGCTTTCGTTTCTGCTGCATGTAAACAATTTGTCTATGTGACGGTTATACTGTGTATCTTATTATTGCTTATAGCTCCAGCAGCATCCTTGTATTGCTTTTAACCCTGCTCTACTATACTGTAAAGTCTTTTCATTTGTACAGAAGAGAAGATGTGGAATCCTTTAATTTGTGTTCCTTTAGAAATGTTTTTAAGAGCATTCAGTCTACACATCATGTGTTTGATTTTAAGTGATGGCACTATGCCAAGAATACGCTGTTGTGTAGAATCTAAGGGAGAAAAATTAAACCTATATATTGTAGGCTATCTCTGTTATTTTGTAGAATTCTAGTTTTAAAAAGTTTCTAATTTTATTCATTATTTAGATATGCCACTTATGTGGCATATACATATATCTTATGTATATGTATACATATATCTTTACATATCTTATGTAAAAATTCTGTATTTCCTCAGTATATGAGGAGTGTAGGTGTTACAATATATATCTTTACACATTTTATATTTTTTTACATTTATTTCCACGATAATACTGCTTTGTCATTGTCATGTCAATTTGCAACATGAAAAAACTTCAAAATGGTTCCCAGGAACTTAACACCATTCCTTACTGCACAGATCTAGACTCAGGAGCTCTGCTGTATGACAGAGAAACTGAAAAGTGGATTAATTTAAATTTTAAGTGACTCACCTCAAATATAGAAAATCTAAAAAAAAATAATAAGGTATAACATTTCTTTTCATCTCAAGTGCATGATCTTCAGTTCAGGACAAACAGTTTACTTTCAGCATGCTTTCCTTAAAATAAGTCAGTCAACCTACTTTTCAGCATAATTAGAGAGTGGAATCATGGATCCATGAATTTCTTCTACCTGAAGATAGTACAAGTTAGCTAAACTATTTAACCTAAACAGTAGGATTTAATAGAATCATTTAAAATAGAAATTGTGACCATACCAATGACCTTTGGTACTTACCAGGTATGTGTTGAAATACACATAAAAGTCACTAGTGGAGATGTTTAAGCTGTCCACTGAATTTGTCTTAGGCAGTGCCCAAGGAACTTTTTAAAATGGCTACTTTGAAACAAGTAATTTCTATGTTGAATTTCATTTATTGTTTTCTCTTGTTAATCAAATCTATTATTTGGTGAAATTCTCAAATGGCTTGTTCTTTAGAATGGTTCAGTGCTCCACCAGAAACAAAAAAGGACACAAGAATATGAGTTTTCAAAATTAATGAGATCACTGGATTCTGCCAGGACAGGGAATGAAAGGAAATGAGTTGAGAAATGATTGTTGGGATAATTTTTTTCTGAAGACTTTACTGCTATTACTAAACATTGTTACCTGAATCTATGAAGCGGCACCAGAAGTAATAATAATGAAACCAGAATATCATGCAAAGTTACAGATCATGGATTTTTTCCAGATGGTGATGTTTTGTTTCCAGTTTGTAGTGAGATGAAATATGTAATTAGCACTTGAGGTTCAAATTTTAGAACTTCCAATTTAATACAAGATCAAATATGCGTTTGTATAACTGCTTGTAATCCATCTGTGCTTGGTGCTTTCCCAGTGTTTAATCACCTAAACCATAAGACAGATGTACAAAATCCATGTTACTTTGTCATGTCTTCACTGCAAATAAGTGCAAAATAATTATTACAAATAAAAATAAGGTTACATTTTTGCTAATAAGCTTGCTACTCTGTCTTGTGAATAACATCAGAGATTAATAATAGGGTCAATATATATCTGTGGTAATTATCACACCATTTTTTCCCTTTTCCTGTATTCTTCTCATGTTACTTTTTGGTGTGTTTCTGCTCAAGTTGATTCAATTTCTCAGTAGACAAAATGCATGAAACAGCACCGATTTGCTTTGGATCTACTTAAAAATAAACTGGAAACCTCAATTTTCAAGTCAGATTTTTTGAATCAGAAACACATGAGAAGAACAATAAATTAATTTTAAAATGTCTTTATTTACAGACATATGATAAAATATACATTAAAAGGGAAAATTTAATGTGCCAGTAATACACTTGGCTTCATGTTGTTTTCTTTTTTACCAAGCACATACAAGCAGAGGAGGTTTTATCTGTGGCCACAATGGTACTAAAGAGATGCATTGAAAATGCACATTGAAAAAATGAAAAACCGGTGGGGCAACACAGGGAAGCTGCGTGGGGCTGTCTTTGCCTTCTCTCATAAATGAGAGCAGGTTCTTCATGCCTGTCTTTGAACGCATGCTTTGAATAATATGCTCCTTTTGTACACTGTTGCCTGGAAGAATTACTTTGACTGTAGAATTATGAGAAGATTTGAGATAGTAAGTTGGTTATAGGGATAGGAATAGTGTAAGCCTCTTCCTGCAGGCACTTTAACTTACAGTGCATCGCACTTGCAAACTGTTTTGCCGTGCTAGAACGTGCCTTTTTTCACTCACTGAGAAATGTAGTCTGGCTGGAAAATGGCAGCAGCCTCTAGAAAGGGCTTTGCCCTGCCAGTGAGTGGTACAGGCTATGTTCCAACCCAGGTCCTTTATGGATTTCAGCAGGCAATATTTGACAGTCTTTAAGTGGTAGGACGTGCAATTCAGATGTTTGCTGCTTTGTATTGTCTATAAGCTATAAACCTGCTTGTCTGGGAACGCTGTTCCTAAGACACAGGAAAAGCTGTTTTACTTCTAAATATTGAACGTTAAGAGCTGGAGCTGATCGAGGCTTTTTCTCAGTGGGGTTCTCCTGAAAAGTGTGCTGAATTTGGAGGATTATTATGGGACATATTGTTTGAACTGAAACCTTGTTTCTTACAGATCCGACAAGCAGGCTTGTCAGCTCTGGTTCCTGGCAGCCCGTTCTCCCTTGGAGGCTGTTCCTGTATTGCCTGTGGTAACTGCTCAGCTGCTGGTTCACGTTCACAGAGCCAAGATGCTCAAGCCACGTGCCCCGGTCTACACATAACAGTGGAAACTGAATGTAAGCAAGTCTTACTAAGCCTGAGCTTTCTGACTGGAGAGTTTGTTGCCTTGCACCTGATTATATCCAATGTACAGTCACTGTGAACTGTCCAGGAAGCAGAGGAGCAAGCCAGACCCCTGAGTCAACATAAAAGCCAGAGCTGCTAATTGCCTATTTTCAATAAATCTGCAATCCCCTAAACTGTGTGAACAGCTGGATAAAAAAAAAAAAAAAAAAAAAAAAAAGCTACCTGGAAGCATGATTTCATGATTTGCAAGGAACAAGTTGTAAAATTTCTCCCCAAAGTTGACTTGGTTTTTCTTTCTGAATTTTTGGGTAGTCACCTCATCTTCGTGGACCGAACTAAAGTATTTCCTTTTTCCTTTATCCCTTTCTATGGGGTAGTGTATTTTTCCAACTAGCAATTCTTGTGTCTCGTTCAGATACTCTGAAATGAAAAAAAAGAATATCTGCTTAGTGCAAAGCATATGAACGACCCCTGCTGAATTGAATCTGGGCATCTGCTCAGCCTTTGCTAACGTGAGCAGCAGCCTCTAAAGCTCTCCACATGCTCTTTACTCAAGTCTTAAATTACACTATGATGAAACCCAAGGAACACAAAGAGCACAGGAAAAAACTTAAGTTGAGATTTATGCCTCATTGGTGCTTAACAAAGAAAAACTCCAGGGACTGTGCTGTGCTGAGATCTTCAGGTTAGGATTTTCCTTATTCGTTCATTAATTTCACATCAAATGTTCATAGCACTGCATTGTGGATCTACAGCATAAATTATGAGCTTTGAAGCCTAATTATGCCAAAGAAGAAAATATCAAACAAACTTCAGCTTCTGTTTATGTAATTTGAATGATTTAATCTTTTTTTTTTTTTTTTTTTGCTTTTAAGACCACAACAAAACTATAGTAAATATAGTCCTATGCCACTCAGCTCTGCCAGCAAGCTAATTAATTTCTATGTGGTCTGATTGCTGAGGTCAAGCATCCTTTAAAAAATTATTTCTACTTCTCCCTTCCACTAGGAAGAGTGACTGCACAACCTTGCAAATTGAAGAAGGGTTGTTTCTGAAAGAGTGTGTAGAGGTCAGATGTAAATATTTCTGCAAAAGGGCACAAGAGCAGAAAAAAGAAGGGGCAAGTGTAGTAGCTTATGACATGTCCAAACCTCAGCGCAGCACCTGAGGGACCATCAGCTCTCAGACTCTCATGGAGAGGAAAGCAAAATGGCAGTTTATTGAAAGACACAGGCACTTATATACTAGTAGCAGAGCCAGCTCCTTCATGGGCGGTTCTCTACTTAGTTCCTACGTTTCTGTCACAACACGTGATCTTCCACATCGCCACATCCCTATGTTACTACAGGGCAAGAAATTAGGAATCACTTCAATGGCAAATGATTGAGGTGGAAAAATCTTCATGAGTTAACTTCATGATCATGCTTGGGTCTGTGTGATTAAAAGTACTCAGCTACCAAAGAGCAATATAAAAGGTGTAAGGATCAGGTTAAAGAAGAGTGCATAGTTTAAGAAGAAGCATGGATGAGTTGCTGTATGTGATTTGTCCTTATGAGAATCTCACAAATATTGTTCAGAGTTTGGAAGAATCGATGCTATTATTGACAGAGGTAAAAAAAAAAAAAAAAAAAAAAAAAAAGATACTTCCCTCGTTACTATAACAGCTCTTCTACACAATTAGCAAGACCTATTCTATGTGAATATGCAGTGTTCAACTCTAGGGCCCCCAACATAAGGACACAGACCTGTTGGAGTCAGTCCAGAGGAGGGTCACAAAGATGATAAGAGGCTGGAGCACCTCTGCTGTGAAGACAGGCTGGGAGGGTTGGGGTTCAGCCTGGAGAAGGCTCCAGGGAGACCTTACAGCAGCCTGCCAGTACATAAAGGGGCCGACGAGAGCTGGGGAGGGACTTTCTACAAGGACATGCAGTGATAGGACAAGGGGTAATGGCTTCAAACTGAAAGAGGGTAGATTTAGGAATAAATTCTATACTGTGAGGGTGGTGAGATACTAGTACAGATTGCCCAGAGCAGCTGTGGATGCCCCATCCCTGGCAGTGTTCAAGGCCAGGCTGGATGCGACTGGGAGCAGCCTGGTCTAGTGGAAGGTGTCCCTGCCCATGGCAGGGGGGTGGGAACTTGGTGATGTTTAAGGTCCCTTCCAACCCAAACCATTTTATGATTCTATGCAATGGTTCTAAGATGAGATGGCTTAATTCCCTGGCACTTCAGCTTTTGGCCTGCTTGAAGTGGATTTGAAATGATAAGTGTGGGCTAATTAACTTTTTTCTATTTTTCCCAGGAGTGCAGCTATGCTTTTTAAACAAATGTTATAGAGGAAAATGCACTAAATCAGTCTGAAATATTTTCTGTCATCAGTTTGAGCTTTGTAGAACTAGTTTGACATTTCTGCTGTTTCAGACTCCTAGCTAATATTCATAATCAATTTGATTAAATACCTAACAACATGTATCACCAGTAATATGATTCTAATTTGAATTCTAAATTTAATTTTTTAACAAGGTCTGTTCTAACCAGGAAAAAAAAGTGAATCAGGTTCACATAAGCAGTCTCTGTGGTTACAGGTAAACTACTCATTTGCAATCCAACATCTGCACAATAGTTTTCATCACTGAAAGTGAAACTTGCATTCTTATGAATGTCAACAAATCCACTTTTTGCATGTACTAGATTTGGGAGAGACCGAAGCCCCCAAACTCCTTCACAGAGTTGTATTTGAGCACCAGTGGTAGGATTTCAAACTTACTGAAACTGGGTGCCAAGTTTGCAGTCAATGAAAAGTGCAAGACTGTGAAATAAGATAAACTGGCTGAAACACTTCAGTATACTGGAGATGGAATGATTTACATAGCCTGGAATTTTCTGTTTGGTTGATAGTGTTCTCAGTATAACATAGCTTACCCAGCTAAGGTGGCTTTGTTTTGGGTTTCTGGTTTGTTTTTTGGTTGTTTTGGGGTTTTTCTTTTTCTTTTTTTCTTTTTTTTTTCTTTCTGCAGAGGAATATTTCAATATATGAAACTTCTAGCAGAAAACAATTCTACGTGAAAAATCAGAAATATTAGTAACAGCCATGACATTAACTAAGGTGATTTTGTCTGAATATCCATTATTATTGGTTTAGACAACAGGAAGAAGTGCAGAATTGTGAAGTTAACAATGTGTGAATAATTCATGTGATTTAAATTAACAATAAATAAATAAATAGAGGCCATATGTTGAACCAACCTGCCTTTAACATTTTGGAACATTTGTTTTCACCTCCACAGTTATGATCAAGAAGGCGTAACAGGGTATTTCAGCAATTGGGTTTGGGTTTGGTTTTTTTAGGGAAAAAAAGAGCACCCTCTGTTCCAAAGGATTTGTGTGATGTTCATCCTTTCTTAAATTTTACATATTTTGCACAATCTGTGGGTTAATTAATTACCAACTCCCATAGTAGATCATGCACCTTTATAATGAAGAGATAATTGGAAATTTCTGCTTGGGTATGGAATGACTGAAAAGGAGAGCAGACTTGGTTGGTCCATTGGAACTGTTTCTAGAAGATTCTACAGGTAGGATGGGGAGTGGATGAGGTGCACAGACTCCAATCTGGTGTAAAAAGAGTAGCCCGATAGTGATGGTTTTGCTTTTTCCTGGACACACTGGCAGAGGACATAAGTTCCTAAAGCAGACATCCGTATGAAAGATTTTGGTGATGATTCCGCTGAGGAAATAGAGGCAGAGTTACTGTACCACATCAGGGATGTTTGTGTTGGTCTGCTTGGTCTCAAGATCGTACTTGAGATCTAAGTAAATGCTGTAAATAATGAACAGCTGTGGGGTTTTTTCTCCTTTGATTTAATAATGTACTTGGACCAAAATATATTTTTATTTTATCAGAGATTTCATATGAGAGCTTCATGGTTGATGAAAAGCTAAAAATGGGAGCAAAGATGCTATACTAAGGTTTATTAGTTTTTTCTCCATATTTTTCTAAGAAAAATGTTTCTGACAACCTAGGAAAGTATATTGCAAAGAAATGTGTTTAAGAGATTGTGGCCAGCCACAAAGGTTAATATCCAAGTTAAATAGTTGCAGAAAAGAGAAAATTAGAGCAGTTTAATGGATTGGAAATTGGTTGAAGGGAAGAAAAAAAAAAAAAAAAGGAAAATAAAAGAGAGAGAGTAATCTTAAATGTAGCCTTGGACACAACTTGGTATTATGTGTTCAGTGCCAGCCCTGTTTCAGTAAAGAATGCATATGGTTGGATAGTTCAGTTTAGAGTGGGTAAAGGTGTACAGAAAACGCTGGAAAACATTTATGTGTTTTGGGTGTATATCTTTATTCAGAGGATGTTACAAAACACCAGATAAATATATTCAGAAGGGGGTTTTCAGAGAAACCACCTCGTGATTATGACTAGACTACTGTCATGATTCACGTAGTTCTTGGGGGAGGTTTATAGACACATGCAGTTTCATAACGCTTAAGCTTGGAATTGATAAGGAAAAATCCTATTAACGTGCAGAGTCAGAGTAATCCTATTAATTATATAAGCACTAATTTAATTAATTTAGAAGTCCTCAAATCATTCCACTAACATTTTCACCAACCTTCACAGCATTGCCATTAGAGACCACTGATGCTCCATTTTAGCTTCCCAAGAGGGACACAATTAGTACAGTTATGACAGTGTTCTAAATGTTATACCCTGTGAAACCTAAAATGCTTCTTTTAGTTTACTATCCATTACCATTAGTTTACTATCTATCCTGACCATTTCCATCTTGTTAGTCTACATGCTACAGTGACAGTAGGTCAGTAGATACCATGAAAACCCACATGTTCTTCTGATACACCGACTTCTCTCCAATCTTAACTTGCCTCAGACTTAACAAGAATTAGGCAGAGCAACAACTAGTAGAACTGCATGGCACCACTTCTGATGGAGATTGCCAATCAAAGGCACAGTACTGGAGAAGGAGGGGAAAAATAGGATTGAACCTCTGAGCAGAGTTTTGCTGTCAGACCTTCCAGCCACTTAGTTGGGTAGCTGGGAGAAACAAACCTCACACATAGCTTTTTGATATCAAGACTTTTGGAGCTTTAAAGTTCAACACACTGTTACAATGCATGTGGATATAATGCTTCTGGGGTGTGTTAGTGATTCTTTACAGTGTGATGCAGGTATGCAGCTGCCTCTGAGCTAGCACGAGGACCTCTGGGGCAGTGTTGCGTTGTTCAGTCCAGAACTGTTAGGGAGCCCGGTAAGTCCGTGCCCCACAGCTGCTCACCTGACAGAAGGGTGGTGCCTCCATGGGAGCTAGAAGGTTACATTGCTCATGTAAGTCAGCCAGTGCGTATGCATCTGTCAGCACCTGTCAGTAATTTAATTTTGAAATTGTTGCTTTCACAGACTACTGTATAGTGGAAGCCCTTTTTGCTTTCCAGCACACCAGATAGCTGTGGATGGCCCTTGTGTTTGATGTGATGAATGGTACTATCATCCATGACCAGTTCAGGTGAATATTTTTCTGCTTTATAAAGGTCTGTGTAAATTTTAGATAGTTTGGCTGAAATCAAGCATTGCAATTACATTCAGAGGAAGATGATAATTGCTGTGGTGTATGGTAGAATACAGCACATTTGCTTTAATAATTCCTAGCATCTCTCAAACTGAGGGACATATTTAAAAAACGCTGCACAGTCCAAGAGTACTGTTGCTTGTTTGGCCATCTCTGTTGCTGCTTATATGTGCTAGAACAGCTGAAACTATTATTTATGTGCCTTACTCAGATGCTGCTTCCTGAGGGTGACTCCTCTATAACTGACCTGTAACTGTGTCTGAGAATTATGTCATTTTTTGACAAGTTGAACATGTTCAGTGCGTGTAACCATTCCTGCCTGTGTAAGTGGCTTCACTTTCCTGTTTCCACATGCTGTGATACTTCCCATTGCAGTCTCTTTGAGGCTGTTATTTCTGCTTTTACTAGCCATTGGTACTCCCAAGTCAAACAAGAAGTGTTTCAACTGTTGTACCTTTAATTTCAGTTGCTTTGAAGCAGCTATCTTTTATAGTGTTAATGATTTAGAGAAGTTTGTAGTTACCCAGTGTCAACATAACAGGTTCCTTTCCCTTGTCCCTTTCTCCTTGGAGGGGTGCATAATGTAAAAGCAACTCACAGGGTAACGATTTTAGTTCTTGGTCTGATATATCAGTATACAAGTGAAGTTGAGCAGATGTTTACATTAACATTTAATTGAATTTATAATGAGCTACCACGTTACATACATTAGTAATAAGCATTAACCAAAATAAAACAAAACATTATGCATGTGCCCTCAGTAGCAGCATGACATTAGAAAAAAATCCCTCTGCAGCTGAAATTGTTACTGTTGGTGGGACGAGAGGTATAAACTAGCTGTAGCTGTTCATGCTTTTTTTTCTTACTGTTCCAAATGGGAAGGGGATTTGGGCGGTCAGAGTTGACTTCAAGGCCTGCTTGGGCCCGTTACAGGAAATCTGAAGCCTTGGCAAGATGAAGGATAATCACGATGAGTCTCTGTTTTGGCACACTCAGTTCAGAACAAGCCTTTCTACAGACAGGGCTGCATCTGAAGGCTGTTGCATTCAACTGGAAATTTTCTACTGGTGTCACTAAGTTATGAATGGGGCCTCATTAGAGAAATATTTTTTGCCATTTAGGAGACACACAGACTACTATGGATGAGGAAAAGATCGCAGAGGTTCCCATGCTGCTAATAGCAATGGGGAGAACTGATTGTAGTGTCCTTTTTTAGTGCACTGGGGATGGTTTCCAGGCCATGGTTTTTCTCTTGCCTGTGTATCCAATATGTCCCATCTAAAATTTCTGCCTGTATGAAGCAATTCCTCATCTATTGGCTCATTTTTTATTTTTTTTTGTAGTACTATACTGATAATTTGACAGCGGGTCTCTAAAAGATGGTGTTAAGCTTTTCTTGTTTCCTCTGTCTGTGTTGGAATGCTGTCTGTATACTCACTGACTATATTTTTTTGGCTTAAATCAGCTTTAGGCTTAGCATTTAGTAGGTCAAGGTACAGGCCAATTGATATATCTGACATCCCAAGGTTTGTTCAAGATTAATTCAGATCCCACATCCCACATTTTCCACTTCTGCCTTGTAAATTATCCAACTCTTTCTTTAAAATAGGGCTGTTTTCAAGTAAGATTCTGAATGAGTGTAACAAAATCCTAATGTCAGCCCATGAAATAAGATTAGAAATAAAAATGTCAGAACCCTGCAACCTCCTGTCTATACCTGTTAATGTTCTGGTTGCCCAGAGTGCTCTCAGAATGGCATCCATCTTGTTATTTAAAGTAACAAAATTTATCACATCAATAACGGTAGTGCTGTTATTTTAGCTAATATATTAATTTACCCTTACTCTCATGTTCATTTCTGTCAGTTTTCAATATAGACTTTCCTCTTTGTCACTTCTGAAGGCTGAAAATGAATGTTACTGAAGGCAAGAAGCAGCTGGTAATAAGAAAATTATTAGAATTATTGGTCTGTCCACAACAGCCATAAGGCCCATTTAACAGAATTATAGCTGTTTATGAGGAAACTCAGTAATGCTTCACCCTTTTGTCAGCTGAGTATTATCTATCTACAGGAAGGCATAAATACCTATCATGTTGGTAGCAAACCTGAAGAAGAGATTATGCTCAGAAATAAGTGGTGCTGGTGGTGCTGGTGGGGGTTTTAATGGAGGTAATTCTAGGAACTGTGAATCGCCCTTTTATCTCAGTGAATTGTTAAATCTCATATTTCAGCATCACATGCTGAGCACCAAAGCAGTAACTCAAGCATGCTGCAAACTGGTGAGAATTCTTCCCCCACCATATTTATTTATGTGTTCTAGTTGCCTGGGTTTCTTTCTGTATTTTGTTTGAGTTACCTTTGTGTCAGAACAGCTAAATTCACAAGCTGGCTAAAGAAATCTTTACACAAGTTATGAATTAACAAGATGCATTAATTACAAGAAATGTAATTAATTCACTACCAGCAAATTTAAAATGCATAATCCTTAACATTAGAGAGGCTCAGCAGTATCTCACGGATACTATGATTATTGATGTGTGCATGACTGTTCGGTTTCACATCCTTTTGACTTTGAGAAACTGAAGTACTGAGTGAGTATTTTACAGTCTGTCATATATTTTTGTCATTGTGAAGAATCCCTTAAAGCAGAACCTCAAAAAACAAACACTTTGTTCTGTGTCTGATGTTTGATGATGTTGATTTTAAAAATATCTGTTCCTGTTTATTAATTACCATGTTATTCTCTGTGCAGTTCCCCAATACAAAGAATGTGATGACCATAGGAGGCCCCTCTTATGAACATTTTTTTTAAAAAAAAAAGTTCCTGCAAAATGCTCATAAAGAATTAGCCAATGATTAAGGAGAATGTCAGATGATTAATGACAGTTGAGACTACATAATATTGGGAAATTGATATGCCTACGTAACGACGACATAAATTTGTTTGCCATCCGGTCTGCTCTTTGGAAATGGGTCATCTTGTATTGTGGTCTTATTGTGACAGAGGTTATAGCTTTATAGTTTTTAATAGTTTTACTTAGTAGGAATAAGATATACTTTACTGAAACCAAGGATCTAGTACTTGTTCCAAAAATGTATGCATTACTCTGATATGAAGTCATTCTATGATGTTTAACTGAAAAAGTCAGAAATATTCTTTAACGTTGGCATTGGGCTCTTATACAAGAAGTTATTAAGCTAAATGGAACTACTTGTGCTCAAACCTGAATCTGTCATGGTGCACGAGGTCATGAGTTAGACACCAGGATGAAGCTCTGACAATGTTATTGTTGGTTCTCTTCCATCCAGGAAAAAAAACCTTTCCATTAAATTGCTAAAAATAACGTGACATAGTTAGTACAGCCTTGGGAAAAGCAAGTTACTGGCTAGAAATTTCTTTGTCAGAAGCATTAACACTTTTTGGGGGGTAAAAAATATGTAAGATTACAGTAGAAATTCACATCTTCATTTTAGTATGTCTTTTTTATTTTAAATTTTATTCAACACACTCTCTACTTGCTAGAAAACAATCATTTTTCTGAAATAATTAAATATAGGTTTTGTTGATTTTGTATGGATTTAATAAAATTCCCTGAAATGAGGGTTTAGTGAAATGCAACAAAGTATTTCTTTCTCTGTCATTGTTTCCATTGTAAGCTATGTAGAATATTTCAATTTGTTTCTTTGCGACCTATATAATGATTTTCCTCTATTTCCCATTACTTATGTTATCCATATATAATTATTTTGTGGATTTCTTGCATGCAGCTATGTCAGTCACATCTTTTAGAAGTCTTCATCAAGTTCTATTGAAGTGCAAACATTTTTATTTCTGTGTGTTTTCCAAGTTTTAAAAAAGCAGTAGAGCTACTGATTTACTTGCAATCCTCTGACATATTGCAAAGAAAAAAGATGAAATTAAGATCTGCAATGTAAGTCTTTGTTCAACAAAGCACAAGTTTTAAAAATAGAAATTTAGTATATTGATAAGTTTGCATATAACAGTGAAGAGACAGTGAAGAAGTAACACAGCTAAACTTGTTTATTCACTTAATAACAACCTGTACATGAAACGTATTCTAAGACCTAGAAAATGGACAACATTTTATGGACTTTGAATTGGGTGGACATCTGGAGAAATTATACTGTGTAATGAGATTTTTTGGCTATTTTTCTGGTTCTTGGTCTTATACCATACAAATGTTCACTTAATAATCATACATACATACAGTGTAATCACATTACTTATCTTTTCCTAGAGACTAAGTAATTCAACTGCATTTCTATGGCTTCTAATTATACCACTGGAATTAGAATTTAGACATGAGAGCTGATAACTTAAAAGAATACTTGTGTAGCAACAGTAGAACAAACAGTAGGAAAAATTAAATTGCTTACATTTTTCAATACTGCAATACTATGGCTAGGCACTGTTTCCCAAGCTTCTTATTTTTAATTTGAAAAGATAAATCAGCATCATTACATTCCATGATTTTTCTTTTCAAACAAAATGAATAAAATAGTTGCTGCTACTACTTACGTGACTAATTGAAGGCTGAAAATGACAAGCAGTTTCAGAGAATGAAACAAGATACAGAACATCAGAGAGAATGATAGGAGACAGGAAGAAGGTCTGATGTTTGTGTTAGAAAGAGTTACTGGGTGTAGAAAGGGAACTAAAATAAAAGGTAGTTGCCATATGTAGCAAACATCAGTGAATTCACAGGAGTTTAGAAAATAGAACTATTGAATCAGTGAAAGCTATACATTATTGTTCATTTTCTTGATTTGTTCTGAAGCTTCTTTCTGCTGATATTTTGGTTTGAGGTAATTCCTACTTCGGCTCTACAAGGAAAGGCAGTTTGAGGTTCTAGGAACTCTTGCCTTTTTGTGTTGATGTAGATGCCTTGACTAACCACCAAGTACGCAGCAGCTTCCAGCTTGCTCTTGTCATCTCATCAAATGTAGATTCCTGGGTGAGGAGGTAAAGGTATCATTGCTCCTAGAATTCTCAGGTTGGTTTTGGGTTGTGGGTTTTTTTTTTTTTTTTCCTTCTTTGTAACGAAAAAAGGCAAGAAACCTTGATGCATCTGAAAGAACAGGTCTGAGCTTCGTTCTCATGGGGAAAAAAGAGCTAGGGGACTGCAGACAGTTTAGGATCTGGTTAAGTTGCAAGGCAAATGTTCCTAGACTGGACTACTTCAGATACCATGGAAAGCCAATGTGCAAGATGTATAAGGTAGATGGCTGTGTTAGGCTGCATGTTATATTATACAGGTGAATAAGAAAGTGAAACTTCTTTTAGAAGTGTAACAATAGGATGATTCCAGGACATACTGCAGAAAGAAACGTAGAAGTGCACCCAGTGAAAAAAAGAAGCTTATTATTGCAATGATTGATTTAATCTTCTGGTGAATAGAAATGTCAAAATAACCCAAAACCTAGACAAAGCCAACCACAAGGCTACAAGGGAGCAAATCGTAGAGTCCCTCAGGACCTGGAAATTGGCGTGTCAGTCACTGATGTGAAAGGGACAGGTTTGCTTGTAGGATTGATGCCATGTTACTATTCCATCTCAGTTCCTATTACAAAAAGTGGCAGTGTTTCTTTGCTCAGGAGACTTCCCTAAATTGGTCTTTCCTCTGAAAAAAAGCTGTCAAAGTCAATCATGTCAAGGAGATGACATACTTATTTTTAACATAATTTAGAAGCAAGTTTTCCCTATGTAACAGACACATAGTAATTCCTCCAAACACTTAGCAAGGTTAGTTTAACTATTAGATGACATAAAAGACTGTCTGACCAATTTGAAATTTTCAGGTCTGGCTGTTGGAGTTGTGTTTGTCCAGATCAATTTCTTGGGCTAAAATTACTGTGAAGTACCGGTTTTCTGTCCCACATACTCCTGTCTGTTGCTTTCAAGGCAAATTTAAATGCTTTTGCTTTAATGTAAAATCCTGGTCTTCTGTTTCATTACAGATTCATTAACGAACTGTGTTTAATGATTTAGCAATAGAGAGGTAGTCTATTGCTTTCTGTGCTGTGCCAGTGATTTTTGAAAAGTCTTGAGCCTTTTGCTAAATGGCTATTGAGTATATATGTTGTCCACATCTGCATATGTTGCAATTCCACAGTACACTAGCTACGTTTCTCAGGTCTGCCAGCTACCCATCCCATACAGTACAAATTCTGTCTGCATTGGCACTGAAGGCTTAACTTGAGACTTCTAGAATTTATCACCATGTATTCAATCAATACATCAAAGTAAAAGGATTTAAAATTTCATTCTTGATCACAGGGTTCAATACGAAAAGGAAAAGCAGGTACCGAGGAAGCTCATGTCACTGTACTGCCTGTTACTGAGAGGGCAGCAGGGTCAACACTGTATCGCTTGTTTTAAATCGGGTATGTTTAGGGCTCATCCTATTTATAGTGGCATCTAAAGCATTGGATAGCAATAGCAGAAGATTCCCATGGTATTATGTGTAATAGAGGTATTTTATATATTTTTCTTGGCAATGCGCTGTTCAGTTCATTCTTTTGCACCAGTGCTGTACCCTAGGTTAGATACACCATGACAATAGAAAATAACTTTTGTGTCATTGAGTTGCCACACATTTAAATTATCAAGGAAAGGCTGATGACAATTTTTCCTGCATTGGTGAAATGTGTCTAGATGGAGTTTTCAGGTGTGATTAGTTTCAGTAATCGAGAGTAGTTTTAAGTTATCGGTGCATTTGTGTCTCAGAAATGATGGATGTTCCAACACTGCTTTATTACACTGACATATTTAAATCACCTATGGTTTAGTTTCTATTTGTGTTATTATGTGCAGTTCTCAGATTGATGTGGACATTTTTCTTGAGTCAGAAGCTACAGCTTGTAGATATAGATAAGGTAGATATTAAAATACCTGGTTTTATAAAATGCATAATGAAGCTAGCCTATTACTCAATATAAAATTAATTTCATATGTATTTTTAAAACGAGATAATAATGTTTCATTATGCACAGCACAGGAATTTCTTGATTTTAATCCATTTCTGATAACTGCTTGATGCACTGTACTTATCTTTTCTTACAATAAATGGAATAATCATGTATTTAGCGATTTACTTCCTGTACTTGGAGGGGAGAATTGTTAGACTTTGCTATGCAGTATTCCAAGGATTTTTTTTTAATTAGAATTATTATCTAGATATGCCCAGTATTTTCTGACTTGATAATTATTAGCCTCTGTGCAGATATACAGATGGCCCATAATAATAATATTTTGCTTAAAAAAACTAAATCTGTTCAGCTGAACAGTAGTTTTGATGGGTTTCTTTCCCACGTGTAAAAACAAAGCCAAAGAACACCTGGGGTGATGGATTAGGTTATAGCCTCCTTGTCTGCAAAGGAAGGATTCTATAAATCCCTCAAAAAGCACTATTTTACGAGACCTGTTGTCCCAAGTCTGCTATTGGACTGTGGGGACCCAGTAACGGTAAGCAAATGGTCCCCAGTGCCTGCGGATTGCCAGTCACAGAGCCCTGTACCGTCAGTGAAGCCAGGCTACGGAGAGCTCAGCGCTGCAGCCATTGCTGGGCACAGCAGCAGGTCTGAGTGCACAGGGTCCGATCCTTGCTGCTGCTCTTCCTTGCTTCTGCAGCACTGTGACATAGTGGTGCTTGGAAAACTTCCATGACTGGCTGTGGAAGAAGAACACCACTTCTAGTGTTATGTTACCTGAAAAAAATAATCTCTACCGTCACTAACACTGCTGCTAGGACATTCCCAGCAAACATCTTAGGGATGCTGAGAAGCATATGGGATAATTCAGACGAGGCCACATGCAGAAAGTGAGGCAACCACATGTGCCCTCTGTGGGACATTGGGGAGAGATGGAAAAAGGAGTCCAACAACGATGACACACTTCTTTCATTGTCCCCCTGCTGTGGACAAGAGGGTAGGCAAGGTTGTGACTAAGCCAGTTAAACTGTGTTTGTCTGAAGATGTGTATCACGTATAAGGGAGTCTTGTTATGCTGCCTCAGCTGTAAGATTCATCTTCCCTCTCGGGTCAACTAGCTTTCAGAAATCCTACTCTTGGACTGAAAAACTTTCTGGAATTCATAACCTTATCAAATACCATGTGCATTTTAAATTAGCAGCTTCCTTTTCCTTCCGCTCTTCCCTCCTGATGACCAAAGCAACAATCCATCCTGGCATCATCATCTCCCAAAAAACAGAGGGTGTTAGTCCACTGTTTCCACTTGGTAATTGGTCTGATTTTGGCTGAACATCATAGTTCATTTCACCACATTTACTGAGGAGTCTGATAACTATTTTTCAAAGGTTTGTTTTCCTTCCAAAGAGAAAAGCTGTTCTCTTTTGATCATGACACTCAAGCTGGTGAAAATTGCTGGATTCACTACTGCTTGTACCAGCTGAAGCTATGACTCAGTACTCGCACTTTTAAATGCTATTGAGAAATACAGTTCATTTATAACATGACACAGAATGTCCATAAAGGATAATTATCAAAATGTAGTATTCTTTTATCCTTCAGCTATATTACTGATATAAAATATGTGAAAAATATTATCATTTTAAATCAGATATTACATAGAGAGTTATCTGATTACCAGCAGAAGTCTTTGCAGCAGATTTTAATTTAGCCTTATGCATTTTTAACATGACAGCTGGAGCACAGCGTGCATATGGCATACTAATAGAGAAGGAGGCTAATAGCCAGTTCTGTTTATCTGTTCTTGCAAAGAAAAGAAACAGGAAATAAGCAAAAATGTTTAAATTGCATGCTGCTGGATAAAAGCAACAGACACTGCATGGCAAACTGAAGTAGTATTCAGCGATTACTTCGTTATTCAATCTCCGGTTTGTTTTTCAGAGACTAGCTAGCTTTTTTTGGTTTGTTTTCAATTACACCACTGTAGTGTACATTGAGAGATCTATCATTTATTTATCAAATAGAAAGTTGTGCTGAAAATGCTGCCTCACTGTAAACTCCATTTTCAGTTGCTCCTCACTTTGCAAACAAGGAGCCCTCTTGAGTTGAAATTTCCTCTATTTGATCATGACATTTTGGTGCTTGTTTGTTTCTGCAAAACTGGGTCTTATTCAGCCTTTTTGAAGCTAGTGTTTTTAAAACAAACATGCACTAAGTGATTAAGAACATGAAAACAAATGTTTCATTTTGTTATTCGTTCATACTGGAAAAAGGAAGAAAATCAACATAGAGAGCTCACTTTTTTTAGAGAGAAAAAAGGAAAATAAGCTCACAAGCTTTAAAATATGTGTTCAGCTCCCCACTATCTCATTATATTGTCAGTGGGATTTTTCTGGTAGGTTTCTTTTATCAAACCAAATTTTTAAATGTATGGGTTTTATAGGTGATCTTCTACATGGTGGGGGTTTTTTTCTTTGTTTTGTTGGGTTTTTTTCAGCTATTCTGATGAATAGAGTGAATTCAAAATGAGCTCTCAAAACTCAATTCCATCAAAGATTATTTAACTTCAAAGAAATGTTAAAGACAACACTATAGCTAGTCTAAAACTATGAGAAAAATAATACAGTTTCTCATCGTTCTTCTCTTTTTAAAGGAAAAAGGAAACCTAATAAAAAATGCAAACAAAATGCTTAAGGAATTTCAGTAAACCAGGAATTTGAATTTGGGAATGCATGGTTAAGTTTAGTATTTTTTTATTAAATATTGTTTGCATGATGGTCTAAATTTAGCATTAATTTTCCTCTTCATTTTTATTATATCAAATAAGGAAAAGTGTGATTTGCAGAAACTTATTTTTCATTCAAAATCTGTGGTTATAGTTCTAAGAACCACAGCTACTCACTGGTTTGCTACCATGTTGCAATTATACATTCATCACTCATTTTGCCTCTATTAGTCTCCTCTTGGACAACTGAGCTTTTCTGACCCCATGCACTGGACCCACATTATGTTCCTGGTTTCAGTGCTAGTGAACTAGCCAGCTTTTGACAAGTTTCTTTTTTCTTACTAGAAATAATGATCCTGAACTGTATTTGTCAAGTGTCTTTGAAATACACAGATAACAAATGTTATATTGCATTAGATATGATTTATTTTGACTTGTAATAGAGTTCCTTTGCACCACTGTGGAAAACGAGGGGAAGGTAAGATTAAATAGATCTGTAGTGCAACATCCTCATGTATTAAACAAGCCAGCCTCCTGAAACATAAATACATTAAATACACATCACGGAACTGTTAAGGGGGATTAAAGAAGAGCAATAGTCTTCATCTTACCCTGAACAGCTGTTAACGGTCAATGTGACCTGGACTCAAATTGGGTACTCAATGGGTAAAGAGAAAATTTTCCCTTTATGGGCTCAAGTTGCCTACCTTAAAGTTAATGACCTCTAAATCAACACTTGATGGTTTAGCACATGAGAAATTCAGGAGGATGGAATACTTTAAACACCTATTGACATTCTGAAGCAGTTTGCTTTCTGACCTTTCATGACAGAATGAGTTCAGCCAGCAAACAAGAGAATGTCAGAATCTGCTGCAGAAACTGACTGCAATTATGAGACTAGCAAAGGAAACAAATGACTTAGGCAATATTTTTAGATTGGAGAATGGTGGGCAGGTTATGAATACAGTACTTAATAGTGAGGTGACATGCAGGTACCCTTTTAAAAGGTCATGCCTGCCTGAGCTGGGAGTGGTTTGGTTTGTAATGACGGCAGAGTCTCTGTCTGAAGTGGTTTCCGTATGTGATGGGAAGCATTGCCTGTGTAATATTCCTGGAATATAGAGATCCAACAAATGGTATTTCTGGAAACTGGATTGTTCTTTGGTATGTCTGAGAAGATGTTAAATGTGGTTCATAAAATGATGGTATTTCCAATTTGATTTCTTAACTGACTCCACATGTTTTGTTTTTTTTAACTTGATCATCAAATGGTGCCAGTTGTTAGTTAATGTGAACCCATTCAATTTGAATCACCTTGTTTATACCTTGCAACACGTCATTTTAAATAGATGTGCCATACCTTCTAATGTACTTGTGCTCCCAGTAATTGAAAGAGTTTCATCAAAAAATGAAATGAAGATTTGCTGAAAATAATTGCACAAAGGTCGAGAAACTCCATTTGCTTTCTCTTCTCCATATTCTTAGGGCCTTGTCTAAGCCCTGGAGAAACTCAGTGAATTTGGGTCAGGCCTTTCACTGTCCTCTTTCAATGAGGGTGTTGCAGCTGCTTTGCTGATTTTGGAAAATCAGAAAACCAGGTGAGTGTTCTTTTCTAACTTCAGTGCTCCTTTTATTTGATTTGTGTTCTGAGAAAAAAAAGCAAACAAAAAAAAAGCCTTATAAGAACTGTAAGAAATTTATCAGGTGGATGTTGCATCCTTCACGATTCTTCAAGTGCTTTTTATCTTGGTGGTGGTTTAGCAATGTAATAGAAAATGATGGGGCTCTGACAGCAATTCTGTAGGAATTTTTGCATCAGACAATAAGAAATGTGTCCTCTTTGATTTAACTGATACTTACACAGTAGATTTGGGTCTGCCTACCATGTGATTAGAAGCCAAATTTTTTCTCTGCTCAGCCCTGGTATTGTAGGACAGTTAGGGTTACTCCTGACTGGGAGCTTCCCTGAAGGACAGTTCCATCGTGTGCAGCTGCTGTGCCACAGAAGTTCAGTTAAGCAGAATTTTTCACTAAAATAACTTGGGCATGCAGGACTGATCTTGCAAGAACAAGATTCACATACACAAAAATGATCCCTCATCTCCTTAACTTGCATCAAGTATGCTTTACAAAGTATTCCTCAAGGATATGAAAGGCAGACCACGGCACAGTATCTTCAGTTTCCAGACATAACTGTCAACTTCAGCAGTCATTCCACTGCAGTGACCTCCAACTTATTCACACAGGCAGCAGAAACATGCAGGGTTTTACAGTGTTTTGAATTTTTAAACAATGTTGGTTTAATGTAATCAACTAAACCGAATCCACAGTGCTACCCTAGTGATATGAATAATATCTGAAATGCAGGATAGAATATGTTCAGAATAGCTGAAATATTTTACTTTCCTGATTGGATTTTAATGATGTTATATGTATGGAATTGATCTCTGAAAAAGTTAGGCCTCTGGCTAACTGACCTTCAGTCCCATGTGACAACATACTTGAAGAATAGACTTAATCCTCTAAAAAAGTGCCATTTGTTGTGCCTAATGCTTTCAATATTACCTGCCTCTCTGTTTTTCACATCACAAGAAATTCATATGCTTGCTAGGAGGGATACATTTAACTCTTATTTTGCAGAATGACAATATAGTCACTATACCTACTGTAGTTATTTTTTGGTTCAGCACAATAGCGAGGATAGTGATTTTATGGCAGACAGAATGAAGGTAAGATAAGGTGAGGAACCAAGTTCTTGAGGTCAGAGGTATAATCTCCTTGGCTGCTGCTTTATGGTGCCAGAAGAACCACGAGCACCTGAAGGCAGTTCCCTTCCCTGCTGCACATGGGTGAGTCCCACTAAATTTGTGCAGACCAAATTGCCTCCTGGACAAGAGCTTTGACGCCAGTTCAGCCACTGTGGGAAATCATGGAGTGATATTTGGGTTGGAAGGCAAATGGCAGTGGAGTTTTTCTAACTAGAAAGTTTGCAATAGTAGATTCTTATTCACAAGGTCATTTTGCCTGCCTCTCTGTGACTCAAGTGCTGTATCAAGCCAGCTCAGGGGAGAGTAGGTGTCGGAGTTAAAGCTGAATTTCAGAGTCTGGAACACTAAGGCAGCGTATAATATTTGCTGGGGGACACTGGTGTTTTGATTTTCCATCACAGGAGGGTTATGCATGCTGGCAGCCTTGAGGGTTGTGCCACATATCTTCCCCAAAGGGGATCTGTGTGCAAAGATTCTGTAAAGGGAAGGATGGCTCCCCAGCTGCCTACGGACATTAGCCGATAGTTTTAAAGCATTCCTCCCTATCCAGAGTGCAGCAGTGCAGAACAGTGTATCACATCCTCTAGCACTGAAAAATCTCTGTCATTGGGGGGAAGCAAATACAGAAATGTGAAACCAAGTGAGCAGTATGAACAGCTGAACATTACCCGCTACTTCTTAATATCAAAGTGTGCAGGTTTCCCACCCCCACCCCCCGCCCAGCCCCCGTGTGTTTCTCCTGAGAAGAGTATCTGATGCAGAAGAGTATTTTTTTTTTAAATCAGATATCAAAATGCTGCAGTGAACAGCTAACTTGCACGTCTTAACGTCTAGAACAAGCACCAACAAACTTCTAGAGATATTCCTGCTTGTATTGCTGTCATCTTTATGTTGGTATTGCAATCAACAGGCTTGCTGTGTGCCATCAGCCTCTATAAGACTAAACCAATTTCGCTGAAGTATGACATATGCCAAATGATAATAGGCTAACAAAAGATAGTCTGTTTTTAAGTTTGAAAGGCGAGAAGGTGTTCTCAGGTACTGAATGGCTGCAACGAACAGCTCAGAAACACAATGAAAGGTTTTTCTGGCAGTTTGCCTTTGGGATAAGGGAGGAAGAACAGCTGGTTACGTTCTACAGGTTTGCTGGCTGATCAGGGCAGTCTACACCGGCTCCCTGCTGCTGACCAGCTGAGGATCTTGGTAGAGACAACTGCAGCCCCAGAGAACAGCCCAGGTGCACAAAAGTGTTTAGAAGCACAACTGCCTTTGAAGCCAGTTTAGCTAAAATGAGTTAAAAGTCATAACACTGCTGAAGATGTTGGCTGTACATCTCTACACTTAAATAATTGAAACACGCTTTTCTCACTGTGGTCCAGGATTCTTTTGTCAGTGGCAGTCTGTTCTCACCTTAGCCCACCAGCTAAACATCCTTGCTCACATGTCGAACAGCAGCATACTAATTAAGAGTGGAAATAAAAATCTGTGGAGGATTAGAAAAGGGAACTTTAAATTAAAATTCTAACTTTATAAAAGATTGTCTGCACATGCAGAACTTCACAGATCATTGAGTTCAGATTCCTGACCTCTGATGTAGGGCAATCCTATGAGATGATAAGGTTGCTTCTAGCTGCTCTAAATGTTTCCACATTTTATCTAGCATTATTTGCTTTCTTTACAAGATGTGCTAAAAATATTTTATGCAATATGATTTTACTCTATATATATAAAAAAAATAATGGCTAAGAGGTGGAGTGTTGCAGCATTCTTACATCTATTAATGCTACTTTATTAATGCATTTATAAGGACAAAGATTAAATATTTATAAGGTTTACTCTTACTTGGTGTGCTGATATTAATCACGTTGTCATGTGGTAAGATTGGAGCAGAAAACACATGTATCTATACACACACCACTCTCTAAAATTCTAATTTACTCTACCTAATTACTTAGTAAATAAATATAATACACTACATATGAAAAGCTGAAGTAGGAAAATATGGTAATTGGAAAATCAAAAAGCACAATTTTCTCCACCAAAGTTGTGCAAGAGCCTTCTGCAGATAAGCAGCTGCATTGAACTGTTGTAGTGCCCTTAACCCTGGGGGTCAGTGCTGGAATACTTCACTTCTGTTCTTATGAAGGTTGTGATTCACATTTATGCTTTCCTGTTATGACATTTGCATTTTCACTGTATAAGTCATTTTATATATGCTGGATACCACTTTTTTTTCCCCTCTTTGTTGTGTCCTAAAAACAGTTCTAGCCAACTCCCAGGGTTACATTCTTTTAGTAATTGACCATTTGTATTTAGATGCCGGAGGCCTTTGGCTTCATCCTGTCCCTTGTATTTCAAGGTCTCTAGTATCATCTAGTGCCTATACTCTCAGGAATGTCTGCTTTGAGGTGTAGAAAACGTGTCATCAGTCTTGAAATGCTGGTGGCTCTCTGCAGAGATTCAAGGTCCTGTTTTAGATGATATGCTAGGCTGATGCTCAGCTGGTATAAATCAACACAGCTGCACTGGATCTGTCAGGACTCAACTAACCTGAACTGAATATGTGGTCCTCTTTTTAGACATTACTCTCTCTCCCATCAGATTTGCAATCTGGTTAATTTTTTCTCTAAGAAGTAGTATAGTTTTGCATACTTGTACTCGCTGAATTTAGCACACCTGTTAGAATGAACAACCTCAATTCACTCATAATCCAACCTCAATACAGAGCAGCTACTGATCATATCCTATTTCTTCTGAGTTCCTTACTGCACTGCAAGCGTGAGATTCACAGTGTTGTATCCTGTCAGTGCTTCTGTCATACTTCTACAGTAATTTTTAATTTTCTGGCAATTATTTCATATTCCGTTTTGGTGGGTGTGCATAGTGAGAATAGTGATACGAACATCTGTGAAGACACGGTTTGAAGCGTACTTCCTTCTTTGGAGAAATAGTTGATGTCAGTTTGTTTTATGTAATAGGCCACGGAGTACCTAGTCAAAACTGCTGTTCTCATCCAGACTAGAAAGATACGGTGCACATTACTGAAAACCTCTTATCATTCTGACTTTGAAGATGGGGTTTTATGTTTTCCTTTGATCAGGAACATTTAATTATACTAAAGATCCAGTTCAGTTATAGTTAGATGAAAAGTCTTTATGTTGAAATTTTGACTTTTCTAAAAAAAAAGATCTTCACATTAATTCTCAAATAACCCTGTAAATTACTGTGCTAGATGGAGGAAGAGTTAAGGTTTGGACTTCTTGGAACATGGGTCTCCTAAAAAACATAGCCTTCAAATCAGTATTTTTTTAACATTCTTTCAAATTTATTTGTACGTCTCTAGGGATCGAATCATCTTGTCATCCTATCTTCCACCCAATTAATTCCTTTTGCTTGATTTTAGTGTCAACAAAATATTCCTAGATCCTGAAAACCCTACTCATCCCCAATGTCTTATATGTTTCTGATCTTTCGTTCATGTTTTATGAACATAATTATAAAAATATATTTTAAGTAGGATACTGGGCAGTTACTGCAGTAGGTGTTGTCATGATATCTCCTGGCTGAATCCAGGCAAGATAGAGCTTTTTGTGTATTGAGTTAGGAAAAAAAGTTAACCTCAATTAGTTTAATCCGCACAACTGTTTGTGCTTGAGAATCAGCTCTGGTGTAGCAGTCCCTACTGCCAGTTGGTGACTGCTAAATCAGAGCTGTCCCCAACTCTGAACAGGGTATAAGGGCCCCTACAAGTGTACAGTGGCAGGCCAGCGTACCCAGTAAAGTAACCCTTTCCCATGTGCATTTAAACAGTAAATTTTACTCATCATTCATTTGGAAAGCAAAGCAAGTTTTAAAGTACGTTTTTCATCTCTGTTACTATGTGGTTTTAGAACTAACCTGCCTCAGACTAATGTTGTTCCATAAGTAGAGTCTTTTGGGATTTTCTCCTCAGTTTATAACCTTCCCCCTTTAGTGCACTTGTCAGAAATTTGGTATAGTTTATTGCACTCTTACACAGGCCTTGCTCCAGGCTTTGCCTCCAGATGGCTGCGGATCCCACCAGTGGGTCGCTTCTACTTCAGCAGCTTGGCTTTTCCTCCTGTTAATGAGCGTACCAACGCTGACACTGCTGTGAGATCGGCTGGAGGAAACTGAAGTGTTATTTAACAATGGAATGTTCCCTAATCTGATGTGCTACACACCTCTGCAAATCCGTCTGCATTATATCTTTCCTTCTGCACTCCAAATTTTTTCTACTGTTTGCATGACAATGAATCTGAGAGGATTGCGAGAAGCTACAAGTATCTCCTGACAGGCAACCATTGGTGCTGATCTGGAGTCCAGGCATGACACGAAGTCAGTGGACTTAAGTAGCCCTCTCCAAGAGAGAGGATCAGATACTAAAGGTGTATTTATTATCGCCCTGAAAGTTTCTTAATTCAATGGTTTATAACACAGACAGCTTGATATCACTTATCTCCAAAAAAGGATCTACCGCTTCTACAATGCCTGGCTTTGTCAAAACTCTTAAGCATGATGACGCAGAGACAACTCACAAGCTTAGGGCTAAGGATGTGCTCAAATGTCATGTTGGCTCCCTTCCTGAGTCCTCTTATTAGTCTTGGAATCAAGGAACGGTCACTACAGAGGGGTAGTATTTGTCCCCCAGTCTTTTGTCTATCTATATGTTCTTGTATTTCATTACCGTAAATATTCCTAGTAGCTCTACCTTCTGATGAAATAATATTTGTCTTATGATTGTCTGAGAATACGCAACTGTGTTATGTATAATGACATTTGGGAGAACGTAATTTGAGTTTAAGGGAGTTATTTTTTCCCACAGCAGATGTATAATTCAATTAACACTAATTTTAAATCTAGATATCACTTTACCTCTGCTGCACTGCACAGGTAATTACTTTCTGGTTAACTTAAATTACTTTGTAGTTGCAACAGTGGAGTTATTCTTAATGCATTTAGAGTACTAAGTCTTGTTTTTAGGACTAGTGAATCCTGTGTCTGATTCTGTACATTGTAGCATTGGACTGCTTGATGAAAATGATGTGATTCCCACTCCTGTAAGTACCCTGTTTAAAAACAGTGTTAAAATGAATTAATGAAAGCATTCAGAGTTAAGGAATTCTGGCTCAAAGTTGGAATATATGAACATTTTTTCCTGTCCCTAAACAGGATGTCTGTAACCAAACATAAGGAATCCACAGCTCTTTCGGGGAGTTACAGGAAGCTAAGAACAGGTGTGTCTTCAGACCAGGTTGGTGTGCATGGTAATCCCCAGACAACAATTAAAATCAAACATTTGATTTTTGTGCTATTATAGACTTTTAACTGGAATATGGCTGTATATGCCTTCATGTTATGGTACTGTGTGTTGGAGGGAAATAAAAGGTTTCCATGCACCAGTGAGCTCGGTAGGATGCTGTGAAGTGTCTCCACCTGCTCTGACAAAGGGGAAGGAGGGTTTGTGCCTTTGTTGTTAAAGCCCAAACTTTACATGAACTGTCATCTGCTTGTGCAGTGATTTAAACGAGATCTTCTTGGGCCTCTTCTTTGTTGAGATAACTTGTTAGTAGTATCTAATTCTGCTTGTTAGTTGAATCTAGCTCTTCTCAAGAGTTAATCTTTCAGCTGACAAGCTCTGCTGGAATGGTGTATTGACAAAAAGCCAGGGACTCTGGCTGAGTTATTTTTTTTTTTTTTTTTTTTCTGCAGTATTCTCAGAAGTGCTTTTGGAATGGAGGGCTTCTCTTAAAATACCAATTGATATGTAAAAGCCACAAAATATACACTTCAAGGTCTAAACCCAGTTTATTCTCTGATAAATGGTCCTTTGGGAAAAATCAATTACAGTGCCAGGAGATAGAGTTTAATCATGTCTTTTGAAAGGCCAGATGAAAATGAAAGGTCATACTCAAATTTATTCCTCCTCAGAGAATAAATGTTTAGTGTCTAGAACTATCTTGGCCCCATACCTATATATGTGTGTATATATATTTTTATACTCACATACACCTACTCCCCCCCCCCCCAAATTGCCCTGTTCAGTGCATTCTGTCATAGAAAACTGATCTTCAGCTACTCAGATTTATGATTAATGGCACATAGAAGGATATATAGGTTTGTTCCTGTGAGGGCATAACAGGATGACAGATCTGGCGGTTGCTGCTATTTTTGCCTTAAAAAACACCCAAAATTCTCTTTAAGGAAGAGAAACAAGAATGAGGAGGGAAAGTAACCCCGGGGCAGCTTCTTAAAAATAATTACAAATAATGCAAAATAAGTTCATTAACTAAGTCTAGAAGACCTATGTTCATCTAAAATTGATTCTGAGAATCCTTATTTTCTATAACCCTGCATTGTATTTTGTTGTGGAATTAGATTCTGATATCTCTTTCCTTTCCCATGTTATAGAACATAAGGTTGTTAATTATTGCTGTAGGGGTAGGTTTGCAGGTTTTCCTCTCAATTTGAAAGTTTATCTTTTCCCCCATGAAAAATGAAACCATGCTGAAAAATGTGGAGCCTTCACATTTCTTGGTATAAAAATCTCAGTATGAGAGCCTTGGTTTTAGTGTTTAAGGTCTCTAGCTTCAATATAAAGCAGAGAATTTTCTTTGGTGCAGGTGTGGCTAGGTGAAATGACATGGTCTCTTCAGAAGGAATTCAAATATAACCATAGTAGTTCCCTGTGGTCTTGAATTTATGAGTTCCTTAAAATCTATAGCACTGCATGGTCTTTGATGAATGTTTACCATGCTCACTGCTCCTGAAAGTTAATCCATTGGCAACTTTGTGCAGAATGGAGGGGGAAGTAGTGCAACCGACGGTATTCAGGCTCTTGTAGGTCTTCACTCAAAACCCAGATTTTTCCTAGACTGTCAATTTCTCAATTTTAGGTAGCATCTAAGAGTTTATATGTTACATGCCTATAATTCTGCATACTTTATTAATAATGACCTGCAACATGTTCACTTGCTTATTTTTAGTAGTGGATATCTGACCCATTACAGGTCTGTGCTCCCAAACTTTGTCCTCAGTGCCAGTGAGACTGACACGGGATTGAAGTCTAAGTGTGTATTTTTATGTGGGTTTCTTTACAGAGTTACTGCTTGTACTTGGGAAGAGCACAGACATCATTCTGAAGGTCGTGTGCTGTCCACAGGTGAGGCATACCGCTTGTGAATGTTGGGTTTATAAGCACATTTCTCACTCTGTGTGTCCTCGTAATTATTCATTTACACTGATTCTTAGACAGGAATGCAGAATGATTTAGATCCTTTTTTCTGGTGATTTTCTTCCCCTCGTGTCATTGTGCACCAAGATGAACTGGTCTAGGAAACATATTATAGTGGCACCTGTCAAATTGCATCATCCTGAGAGGAAGGTATGATGTGGTACATTTGGGGAGGTGAAAGAGATTCTTTTCAGTGAAACCTCTGAGCAAAATACTAAATTGCAGTTCAAATGTATAAAAACTCTTTTGCTTTGTAATAGCTTCAGTAGTAAATCCGTGAGTACTCAAACTTCGGAACAGGAAAGGCCTTGAACTTTTAGAAGAATCAGCAGGTCCTTTCTTTCTTCCTGGACTCTGATGATGGGTGAAGCTTCATAGGAGCAAAGCTAGTGTGGTAGGGAGTAGAGTCTGAGGGGAATGGAAGGCTGATTTCTTTTATTACTAGATTATTTTATTTAACATAATTATTCCCTGACTAATCAGCAGATGATTAAGGCATCCGAGATCACCAAAAACTTTTGTCACCATTATAATTTGTGAAATCCAACTGGATATAATTTTACAGAGAAATCTTTTTTTATTCATATAAAAAAGAAGCAATAAAGAACTCATCAACTAATCCAGCTAACACTTCATATTTCACTCCTAGACTGCTCTAGTAATCAGTTATCATGCTGTGCTTCATTCTCATGTAACCTACCTCTGGGCAAAGAGAAATAATCCATTTCAATTTTAAAATCCTCCTGAAAGTAAGTGAACTTGATCCAAAGACTAGTGAAATAATTAAAAAGGTTTCCTTTAGCCTTGACATGGGTTTTGGATTAGACTGCTTTTTGACTAATAAAGTATTTAATCTGGTGAATAGACTCTCCTTTTTTTACAGCATAGAATGTAAGGTAGAACTGAAATAATTTAATAGCAATTCCTAAAGAACATAAAAGGTCAAGGTTTTCAAAAGTTTTGCTGGGCTAGATTTTCCATGGACAATTTTCAAAACTCTATTATTTTTGACACCTTTGTAAATATCCCCAGGTGGGCTATGCAATGTCACTTTTTTTTTAGTTCTCCCAGGTGTTGTTTACTATCTTTTCTCTCTTGCAGTAGCAATCAGAAATGCTAAGCGAAAGGTAAAGGTGGATGTTAAAAAGTTGGCCAGTGGCCAAGCTGAAGCAACATAGCACTTTGGGGAAATAGTGCATGTTGGACACTTTAGATGTGCATTAACTACATAAGAGGAATGTTGAGAGGTTAATTGCTATGAGTGAAACAAAACAGCAAAGATGTTGTCAAATTAGCCTACCTGACTATGCTTATGAGCGACCGAAACACTGATACAGACTGTAGAAAATAATGAAGTTTATAATCAGTTGCAGTAAATAATATGCTAATTATTTTAATTATTACATTTAACTCAATGGTATTCATTAGATACTTTTTAAAATTCAGTTTTATCACATGCTATGAGATTGAGAATCACAGTTTGGTGAATAAAAATGTTAGTTAAAATGTAAGCTCCACTTCAATACTCTGGCCAAGCCAGCAGTATGGCAACATCTATCCTGTTTTGTGCAGAGGAGACTAAGCCAGATCCACAAAGAGACTCTGGCAGAATCAGTGTATTTAATTCCAAAAACATGGCCCTGTACACTGTGGTGTAACTGACCCTGCAGATGCCTAAAGCACCTTTCCATTAAGTCCGTAATATGCCTACAGTCATGCCAAGAACTACTTCATATTTTTCGGGGCTGATTAGCCAGAAACTCAGACAGTGTCTTGCTCTAAATCCTCTTGGAGGTTTCCTGGTGGGCTTCTCAGAATGCTCCTAGTAAAGGATGGAAGACTTGAGCTCCTGCTGCTCATTCTTTAATTTGCACCCTAAGGAAGAACTGCTGCTCTTCTTCCATGTACTGGTGTAAGGGCTAGAGGATTTGTCCAACCAATGGGAGATTTGAATTTGTTTACCTTGTTTGTCTGGAATATTTAAAACTATGGCTTCTCAGGACAGATCTCTATTTAGTAAGGTTTGCTTGATGTTTTGAAAGAAAAATGTATGTTCTTGCCCATTGGGCAGGACAGGCAGAGCTTCCAAGGAGAAGGTACTATTTGTTGTAGCGCTGCATGAAGGCCTTATTCTCCTGTCTTACCCTCTGTCCAGTCACTTTTGTCAAGAGCCTTTCTTTATTTACTAAATTCCAACAACATCCAACTTTTGGATTTTGGATGCTTGAGGAGTTTAACTCTCCATGTGAAAGGTAACTCAGTGCCTAATGGAATTTGCTGCACCTCAGTCTGAGAACCTACAACAGACATAAAGCTGTGCCTAGCTCAGGTGACTTGAATTCATTATTATATCTGGCTTGCAGCAATTAGTAAAGGAGGAATTTTCTTAGCAAAGATGTCAGGTTGCTGCATACATAATGCAGATCCCAATGATTACAAGGAGCTTAGACGAGCTGTGCATGCTAGCCCCCAGCTGATCCTAGCCCCGGCTTCCTCTTGGTGATTTCACAACATGTATGCTAGAAATCACAGAACAAAGCTCTGCTTTTGCTCTGTATCTATCCTTTCTATAAGCCATAAGAGTTAGCTGACCTTTTCTATTCATGGGTGGCAGGCAGCCAGCTGTCCATCTCAGATGCATAGTTTGTTTTGTGTGACATAGGTAAATACATGCCAAAAGAATCTTAATCTCAGAGGATAAGTCTTTACTAACTGTTATCTCAACAAAAGCTTAGCAGGGACTAGAGATTTATAACTGAACTGCACTGCTGACTTTGTTAGAAAAGACGCATGAACCTCTTACAAGATTGTAATCTATGTGCAGTAAAACCAAGGCACTAAGAATTACTTTCCTATGTGGCAGAGCCTCAGAATATCATGATTACGGAAATCTATTTGATTAAAAGATTCAGGGAGCCTTAGCTGTTTATGAAAAATGAAGCAGATTAGGAAACTCCTTTTCAGAATCCAATAGCAAAATGGATGTGTAACAAAAAAGTCAGATGTTTCTTTGCCTAAATTGTAGTTCCCCTGATACATGCTTGGAGATTTACATGCAGGTCCTTAACTTCAAGCCATTCCATTCCTGCTGAGATGCAGCATATACTATCTCAGTGTTAGGTTAGTGGAACTATGGGCTTTTTGAAACATGAAGAGTGTTTGCTGTTATCTGCCTGAAGTGTACTCTGCAGACAGACTTACTTTGTGGCTAACCATTAAATAAAAAGCATTTTGTCCTGTCTATATAGTATTTTATATTTATAACTATTTCATCACTTGTTGAAAATAACTGTGGAATACCCCCCTCAAAGTTCTGTTTCTTGTCAGCCAGTGAAATCACTTAATTGTCTGATAATCTGAGACATTTTACCACATATATTTCCCCTTCATCAAGGTTTAGTTCTGTTGGCTCCACTTACACATTTCTGACTAATTGGACAGGATATCCTAGTAGACAAACTTCTGCAGAACTCAAGGTATAATTTAGGTGTGGAAAGAAGCTGCTTTATCTCAGTCTGATTCATTAAAACACAGGAATTTTGAAATTTGCTTAATATCTGCTTTAAACCTTTGCATCACATACAACAAAATTAATCAAAGAGGAGGTTTTTTCATATTGTTGTTAAGTTCATATAGAAAGATTCAGAGACACACTAGTGCAACTGTATATACCAAGTTAGTACGATCCATTCCAGACTCTCACAACAGAAGAGATGACGAGAGACAATAATTACACTAATTCACATGAATGTTAAAGTTCTGTGGAGTGAGGCTTTCTAGTCACTGGAGCTTCAGAAGTAGTTGAGTAAAGAGATTCACTGTGTTGCCTCTTCTGTGTCTTCAAGTCTTGCATCTTGCACATCCACTTGCACCGCCAAGATTTTGACATAGAAGTACCTTGGGCTTTTTATCCTGAGGCTGAAAGCAATGGAGAACTGCTGGAAATGCAACACAACTGAAAAACATTGCCAGATCATGTTGCAGTAGTGTGGTTCCAAGTGGGGGTGAAGACAAGAGAAAGAAGCTGTTAAGCTTACTATTGTACTTTTGCCTGAACAAATAAAACCAGCCTGTCTACTTCAAGCAGGGTAGTCAACACTGCAAGACCTGATGAAACATTTGTCTCGAATGAGGCATTCCAGGATGAGGTCACCGTTGGTTGTGGAGGAACTTAAGGAAAGGTTGGAAGTCATTTGCCCCAGACTTTCAAAGGTTTATAGATAGTTACTCTTGCCAGCTTCAGTGCAAGTGGAGCTCAATGCCCTTTGTGTCCTGTCAGTCCTGTGTGGCCGAAGGGACTGCTGGCATACCAAGTGCTCCGAGCTCACCCAGTTAGACATGTATGTACAAGTCAACTCACATGTTTGTGGCAGTGTGGAAATGGGAGCTGGCAGAATAAAAGGACCAAATAGGAAAGGCATTTCATTTGAGGAGCAGATAAGAATCTAGCATTGCCGTGTTTCACTGCTCAGCATGTAGAACATCTGTTTAATTCCTTTATGTCTTGGGTGTCCTTGTGGCTAAAGATTTGACATTCACAATTTTTTTTTGGACAAGTACATGCTACTGAAATGTTCCTTTTTAGTACCATATACTGTAATTCAGTGTTTCCATTTGTTTTAGAAGCTGGCATAATGTCCTCCAGTTGTCCTCTGCTGAAATCTAAGCTATCGTGCTGAGAGGCAGAATACAAAAGGTAATTTTCTGATAGATACATGTCAGGGAACCTTAGACAAAACTACTTTGGATGTAGAATATATGCTTGCCAGACTTGTAACCTCAAAACTTAGTTGTATTTTACAATGTGTAAATCAGTTATTTCTATTTGTGATGTATTGCTGTACACAAATACATAAAAAGTAATTTATAGAATATTGATCTTTTTCTAGGTAAAATGGAGACATTACTCCAACCTTCAGTATGCTGTGTATGTATATCTGCCTTTGTGTGTGTGTTTGTATATACATATCCACTCTCCCCACCCCACCCCCCATCCACATGCACAATGTGATTGTTCAGCCTGTAAATAAAGAAATGCAGATCTGCCATTTTGACATATGCATTGGTTTAATTTATTTGTAGCTGCCATTTCGTGTTCTGGCGTGATTTTGGAAATTAAAATGAAAAGTTAATGACATTTTATAAAATAATAAGGTATTTTTAAAATTTTTATTTTAGGAACAGGACAACATTACTGCTGGTAGTATTATAGAATGAAGGCCAAGCCATGAAAAATGTCGATTAGACAGCTTTGGAGACAGGGAGCCTTTGTTTTTCTAGAGATAAGATTATACTTCCCACATAACAGCCGTTTCACATTGCTGAAATCTGTTCTATCACCACAGATCAAATCAATAAAACAAGTCCATTTAACAGGATTCCTGGAAACAGGAAAATATGGATTATTTGACAAAACTACATTTCTGTTTTCTAGTTTATTACACAGAGCTTTTGTCTTTTTTGGTTTGTTAGATTTTTGGACTTTTTTTTGAAAGATCCATGTTGAAAAAGCCATTGTTTTTTCAGTGAGCAGAATCTGAACAGATTAGATATCCTCATCTCTTTGTTTTTTAGAAAAAGAAATAGCTTTGAAATTTCAGATCCTAAATGGCACTGTGGCACTGAGAGATCGCATGTAGCTTCTGAAGTTACCAAAATAAAAGACAGAGCCAGGACATTCCCTGTGGTGCAAAAGAAGGGAACTCCTCTCTCTGGTGTGCCGAAGGTACCTCCAGTACGCAGCCTCAGAGCCTGGCCTCTCTTCACAAAAGTCTCAAGCAGGAGCGTAGTTTATACCCTACTCTGAATGTTCTTATAGCTTTCATGACTATACAGTGGATGCAAAATAGGCGAGGAAAGAGTTCAAAACCTTTCCTTTATTTGTTCCTGGTGTAGGAACTACCTGCTTTGACTTTTTCCTAGGATTAATGCAGCTAAACAGGATCGTTTTGCTGCCTGGTTCTCCATGTGATTTTGTGTATGAAGAGTCAAAGCTAATTTTTTTGATTTTTAAAAGAAGTGTACAGAATTTTTTTCTTTCTATGTAGTCTTTTACTTTGAGCTTTCATGATCAAGACCAGAAAAGATAGATAAGTGCATAGAAGACACATTACATACAGGATCAGAAGTATATGAAATTTGGAATAAACTTCTACCAAGAATTATTTAAACAAATTGTGTATAGCAGATACAGCTGAGTAAAAAGAGGTTGCTTGTAGAGGGGAATGCATGTGACTTCATTTTGAGTCCAATACTTTACAAAGGCATGCTGGAAGAAATGCTGCAAGCCACCCAAGGTGATGAATATATATTGTACAAAAGGACAAATGCCAGATATTTGAAGGGAAAACGTTTCCTAAGCACAAATAGAAGCAGGAAATATAAACTGGAAAATATGTACTGAATGAAGTATTCGCTGTGGAGTAACTGTCCAACGCTACTGTGACTGCTAGTTGTCTTTGATACTTTAGGTTATTTCTGCTCAGCCTGCAGATAGATATAGACAGTGTCTATGGGGCTGGCATACTCACTATCACATAAATTTTTCTCTAATGCAGTCTAAATGTCAACAAGATAAGCAGATTGAATTTACTTTCAGTTTTCATGTTTGATAAGGACAACCAAATCAAGAAAGCAACAGGGAAGCAGGTATGTAGATAAGTTTTTGTCTTAGCCCAAAAAGGTAAGAAGTGCAAAATACCAAAGGGAGAAAGGTTTGTGAGCATTTATCAGATGGTGAGGTCATGCTCATACTTCCCTCTTTTCACAAAATGCACTTTGGATGTCTCCATAAATTTGAGTCTGCCCTTGCAGAACAGACGGCTAAAAGAGGTATCACCAAAAGCTCTAGATTTATACTTACCAATTGCCGAACCCAGAAGCACTGAAAGATTTGCCACTGTAGTTTGACTTGAATGGTTATGTCAGTTCCCATCCACACAACTAATGTTTGTGCAGTGTGAGCTTTGGCATGAACAAGAATAAAGAACATTTATTGGGGATATCTGACAGCATTGTTGTGGAGCAGGCGAGAAAGAACAGCTGTTATCTTTCATAGAGAACTTCTGTTACTGTGCATCCATGTAATGGGATAAGGAATTCCCCTGTATTTGTTTTCTTGAGCATAAGCAGTGGCACAGAGGCATGGGGCAATAGAAGAGTGCAGGAATGGGGGGATGAATGGGCAGGAACCTCAGCTCCATCTCTGCCAGACCATGGACAATCACAGGTGGGTGAAATCACCACTGTCTTGGCTGCTCTTCCCTTTCCAAATGGGGCATGTGGTGGGTTTGCATGAAGACAGGAAAAGGCAGAGGCATTTATCAGGCTGTATGGTAGCACCACGCTGTGGAAAGAAACACCCAAATGTGTTAGATGCTTATGGTATCTGCTGATGTGCACATCTGGATGTGATCCTTGTTTCTGTTCCATTGCACATGGATCAGATTAAAGTTGAGGCCCAATGAGTATGGAGTAAGAACTAACCAGCAGAGATAATCCAAGCTTAGTTAACTGGTCTGTTGTGTTCCCCCAGCCTCTGGTGATTAGGATGGTTTATTTTGGCTTTTGGATATTCTCTATCCTTAAAAGCCAGGCAGCCGTTCCCTGTAGTTACCCATCTGACTGCAGATTGCAGGGCCTGGCTCCGCGAAAGGCTCAGCGACCGCAGCTGAGTATGCCAGAGGACGAAGAGCTCTGTCGATATGAATTAAGATAACATTTACCACCTTACTGCTCACAGCTGAGTAAAATGAAATGTCTAGCAACAAATTTTAGCTGATTTTAAAAAGACACAGATACATTTTTCATCTGAATTGCTTTCACTGACTCTCTACCAGACTAGGCTTACTGATTCTTCACTGGCATTCACCCAATTAATCTGCAGAAATTAGAGACACATGAGAGACTGGCCTGGCTGTTATTCACAGAGCAACCTTTACTCCATGTGAGCAATGCTACAAGAGGTTCACGTGCAGCTGAACCAGCACATCCCAGTTGCAGCAATGTGGAAGTCCTAGGTAGCTACTCTGAGCTGTGCACAATACCTGGCCTTTGTGAAACACCCTTTTTAGTGGGCAAGTATGTTATAAATTTTTGGGAACTTACACAATATTTCCTGTAAATGGACAGTGGACCATGTAACTTTGTGGAAAGAGCACTGAATTGAATGATAGGGCAAACTTTGATTCAGTCCAAGGATTTGTCTCTGATATAAGTGGTGAACACAGGCAAGAGATCGTCCCCCATATGTCTTGGTGTACAAATGACAACTTCTCCTTTTGAATAGCTTTGAAAACCACTTAACTACGTAAGAAGTAGGTATGTCATATATCGTGAATAAGGCAAACACATGATGCTTTATATGATTTGAGCTACAGACAGTTTATTCCTCATTTCTAGGCTTTGGGTTTTTTTTATTCTGGTGGCTAACATGTAAAAATGTAATTTCTTTTTTAACATTGATTATTTCCTTATGTATAGGTCACAGCTTAAAGATTTGTTGTTATTTTTCTGTCTATACTAGTTTAATTAATCAGAGACTAAACTCTAGAAAGATTTTCTCAGAGCGGAGTGATTAACTGCTTTGGATTTTTCAGATATGTGCTGCCCTTTAAAAGGAGTGCATACTGTCTTAATGAGACCAGGATGCCAGAACATACTATGAAGACTTTTTCCTCCCCACAGGCAAGTCCTTAATGCAAAAGTCTGAAGTCAATATACATCCAGGAGGTATGTTTTAGTGTAATTATTTCAAGCCTCATCTCTTTGTCAGAAAAAAAAAAAAATGGCACTTGCCTTTAGTTCCTTTAGTATGTTAATAACTTTACAGCTGCTTATAGAAAAAAATCAGTCTTCCACAATGACACCAGTTTGTATCTGCTGAAGCACCCCATCTGAGCAATAATAAATCAGTCATTTGAAATGGCACTAGTGGGTGGATTAATAGGTGTTGAAGAGTTCATATCCTTGCAGGTGTGAGCATTTATGAGGGATATGTTGTATATGCTTGCCCCACTCCTGTCCTCTTCCCTTACAATCTCAGTTAGCCACCGTTGGAGGCAAGGTACTGAGCTAAGTTAAACTTTGCTGTGACCTAGTGCTGCTCTCAGTCACATTGTTATGTTCCAGGTGTGACTACAGAGACGGTTATGGACAGATTCATGCTGCTTGTTAACATTGATTTGGGAGCCCACCAACTGCTGTGCATAGCACAGTACAGCGCTGTGTCTGAATTAATAAGCCATGCTAAATTCAGTGGGCAGAGAGCCACAATGATGTGGCTGCATGGTTTCCAGGCTGAAGCTGGGTCATGATCCACCAGGCTGAGCACTGGCAGAGCTAACGTGGCATTGTCTGCATTGTTTGTCTCTTGGCAAACTGAGGAAGACAGTACTGGATCAGCAATGCTTGGGTTACATTTGGAATATTCTTTTTCCAAACATGACGTGTTGGAAATGTTTATTTCCTCTGTCTCCTCCCTTCCAAAGGGAAAACAACAACAAAAAAAAAAAAAGAAAAAGAAAAAGAAAAAAGATGTTCTGCATAATCCTGAAAACTCATGTAAATATATCAAGTATTCTGCTGTTTATTCATTAGATGTCTGAGATGCCACATCAGTACAAAGGTAAACTATTATAACAGAGTTGTTTATGATGATCTAAGGGTAGAAAAGGGGTGCAAATAAAGGTACAAAGTAGCATGTAATGGGTTGAAAAAGGCTGGCCATCTTCTGGCACATAAGCCCTTCATCAGTTTGGATAGCTGTTTCTATTTCAGACCTGGCAATAATTCATGTGTCCAAAATGTGTCTGTGTTTCTGTGAAAATATCAGCTGGTCCAAGATGAAATCATAATATTTTTATTATTTTCAAAGTGTACCTGGGTCAGGGAAGACTTTAAGAATAACCTCTGTCTTCTGTCTCACTATCCATATGCCAACATGCAGTCCCTTTAAATGTAGTTCTGTTAGTTGAATGGATTCAACTTCCATTGAAATAATCTGTTATAAAGACAAAAGAAATTTTAGACTGTTGTTATTGTTATTCTAATTTACAAATTACAATATTTGTAATTACAAATTACAGCAGAAATCAATAGTCCTTTCACTGTTTCATAAAACTTCTGAAAGTCACTGTGTAAATTTTAAGGAGACAGCAATGCCTGTATTTTAAGAATATTCAAAACCTTTTGTGTGGAATAAGCCTGTCTCACATAACATAATATCAGCTGTTTTCACCTAAAATACAGCTGTCTGGGGTACTAGCCTTCCAGGGTAATTTGCATAAGCCAAACAAGGATATTTTGAATACTGGGAATGGAATTTGTTAGTTCATGCCACAAAATGAGTGAAGCATAACCCACGGAAATGTTGCCTTTTTCCACCACTGCCTGGTGAAAGATAAACCAGTTTCATTCTAATCTGTAGATAATGACCAGTTGTATAGATTTAGGTGAGTACTTCTGTCTTGAATCTGCTGGCATTCCAATTTATTTGCTTCAGCTGGGTTCAGCTGTGTTCTTATAATCGCTTTATGTTCAATACTTCTGTTCACTGGATTTAATCACAGAAATATTGGTATTTTATAAAAGTTTTCAAGAAACAAATGGAACAGCTGCATTTGCACCCACCCTTGACAGAGACGTGGTGCATCATTTACGTGAACTGAGTCTGCACATTTCCTTCATTTTGCACCCTCCTCTGACATGATCTGACAGCATGAGTGAAGCCTGCTAATGACAACCAATGATCATATATCACTTCGCTATTTTACTGCATGTGGGTGGAAAGATACGTGTAATGAAACAGAACGGATAGGGTAATATTCGGGTAATATTCTTTACATTATTAGTTACCCATGGGATTGGTGTGAAAGAAACCTGCTGTCCCAAAGCAATGCCCTCTAGAGTTGGCTGATCTAAGAGATGTCACTGGGGTAAGTTCAACCTTGTTTAACTCCACTAATTCCTATATTTTATACAGATATGATGGTGGAAGGTCTGAGCAACACTTGCTTGTTTCTGCGATTTGGATCACTGAATTCTGTAGTCATTATACTTTTTTTTTTTCTTCTTAATTCATGTCTATTAGAAAAGGTGCAGGCTTTTCTGAAGCTGTCCTTATTGAACAGAGAATATATGTAGGTCAAATAATTCACGAACACAGATCACCATTAAATGAAATGATAGAAAAAGAGACTGCTTGTTTATTTTTAAGAGATCACTGTAGAGATTTCTTCTCAAGGAAAATTCCCCTTTTCACAGAAAGTATGAGTTATTATGGCCAGGAGTCTGACTGTTACAGAATTTTCATGTGTAATATGAAACTCTCAAATACAGGAGCAAAATGCCAGTAATTGCAGTCTTACATGGAATAACTGATGGATTCCATGGTGAAGCAGAATGTTTGGCTTCATAGTATGGCTATAATGTAGAGGCCTTTATAAATTCAAGGACACAGTGACATTCACGTATCTACCAGTAGGTGCTACCATGCAACTCATAGAATAAATACATTATGAAAAAATTAATAAACTGTCTCACAGGAAAGAGCATGTGGTAGAATTACCCCAAGGGACCTAAACATAGTGTTCTACCAGATGGACTGCTGGAGAAACACCATCTGATCAGAACAATGTAGGCTTTTCTGTATGACTTCAGTGCAAGAACTTGTCTACGCTGGAATTTTTCTGCATATTTCCCAATAGCTTGTTTAGGAAAATCCTTCCTTATGCGTTGCTGTTTCCCTTCTTTGTTTCTTCAAAGCTCACCGCTTTGAAAAGCTTAGGGAGAGCTTCATTAAATTTAATAGAGCAGTTGCAACAGAGGGGAAAAGAAAAATCAACCACTGAAGTATGCTGGTTTGTTCTGTTTTGTTTTGTATTTTCTTTGTGATTAGTGTCACTGTCACATAAGATTGAATTTCTCAGATATAAATATTGGCATCCTTCGGGCTTTACTTTCTCTTCCAAAGCCCACTGGACAAACACTAGAGATTGATTATAGTCTTCTTCAAGGCAGCCTGAGAGCCTTGCTCAGAAGAGTTCAAATCTCTGTCCAAAACACACTGTGCAGACTACTCACAATTCTTTTTGTGGTAATGTTGTAACAAATATGTTTTAATTGAAGTGTTTAAATTTGCAACCTGCTGATCCTTGAATGTATTCTGCACTACACAAAACAAGTGCTGAAAATTACATACCTATTCTTACAATTAAATTTGACTCTGCGTAAGTTATTGGACTAAATGAGCTGGATTTAATCTAATCTTTTCAAGTTCCCAGAACTTCTGCTCAAAACATGAGAGTGTTTATCATGCATAATTGTTTCTCCTTTGTAGTGCCCTTCATTACCTCTGTTTTCATTCTGCTATTACATGGTCTAAATTCCCTTTTAAGTATCAAAATTAATTCCAAGAAGGCAGGAAGGCAGCAGTAAGAAATATGTGTTTGTTTTGTGATACCTGTTTACACAAGTCTAAATTTCTTATGAAAATCTATCAGTGAAATCAATACAAGCCCTTGGTGTGCAGAAAATCAGGCACCCTAAACCCTTGTGTTGTTTTGAAGCCTTTTGTGTCTGCAAGACTAAAATTTTGTTTCCTCTGCTTGGATGCTTGTGGTCATTGAGAGCTCTCCTGTATTTTCTGGTCCAGCAATCATCCACCTCTGAACCTCCAGATAACTGCATTTGGCTTCAGTCAGAGCAGTCCCCTGAAGTGCTCCCCATGAAGCATGAGATTGCGGTACTCACTCGAACAGCCCAGGCAGGCAGTGGCGAGCGTGCAGCTCGTAGGGCTGCTGCAGGCACTGTGGTTTGCAGGCACCGTGGGTTACAGCCCCCTGCCAACCTGCTCGTGGTGATGATTGCTCTGCTTTAACGCTTTGGGTTTGGTTTGTTTTCAAACGCTTGAATGTTACATGGCTTGTTTTAATTAAAACACTTGCACAGTGAGGAAAATTCACCCTTTGGCACTAGATTACTCTCAGAGATACTATAAAAGTAAATACGCATTAATCTTCTCTAGTGAGGGGAGTTGTACAATCAACATCCTAAGAGCCAGAGCTGCAGAACTGGAGTCAACAGCAAGGAGTTCTGCACAGAAGTTTGATACATATAACTGTTTTGTAGGAGGCTTTTCTTTAACTGCAAGAATTGGAGAGGGTTTTACTCAGCAGCAGGTTGTGGTGTCAGAGTTTTGGTCCTGAGGAGCAGAGAGCACTGCTGACACACTATGTTGCAGAGGAAAATGAAACCAGTCCTAAGCACATATACCCACCCCCAAGCCTGCAGCTGGGCTGCTGTTGCTCCAGTTGTCATTGCCACACTGTAATACTTTTTTCCTTTTGGAAGAAAATATTTTGGAGTTTGATTTGGACTTTCATTTAGCTATAGAACATAGACATATGCAGTCTGGATTCATATAGAGTCATAATAGACAATTTGTACTAATTTTTTCTTGAATAGACAAGAAGCTGCAAAATGAATCGTACTACTGTACATTACTACAACCATTACGTATTCTCTCAGAAGGAAAGGGGAAAAGGGTGATTGTCGAGTTGAATTCCAGCTTCTGACTGTTGATGTGATACTTGGGACTTCAGCACTCAGATGAATTGAGATATCTGGGACTTTAACACGAGTGCTCGATTCCTGCTGGAGCTAGTGGGAGCTGAATATGCTCATGTGCATAGTAGGCCTGATTATGCAAATGATAATGAGCTCTGGCCATGAAATTTATAACAGGCTTTGTTAAATTTGAAGTTGAGAAATAGAACGCGTGTGTGGTTTGCGCATGGATCTGCAGGACTTTAAAGTCTATTTCTCTTTAATCCTCTGTGTCCTCACCCCTAAATTGAAAGGAGTGGTAAGCATTTGTCATCTCTGAAAAGTCTGGGAGATATCAGGCATAATGCCTTTGGGGTACACTGGTACAGTTCCGCTGAAGAGAAATATTCAAATCCAAACTAGTAGAAAATACATGGTATTCCAAAGACAACCTTACTGTGCCTTAATGTAAAGTTAGAATAGTTTCTTTCTATCTTTTAAATAAGTGACATCTTTAGAGAGCTAAAAATCACTTTTCTTTTTGCCACTGATAAATACAGATACTTTTGTGGTGTTTTCTTTTGCTTATTTATTTATTTCTAAGACTTCTGAGTTTTTCTCCTTTCAAAAAAGTAGTATCATAACACTCTGGAGAGTTTTTTGGTTGTGCCTGGTTGTAAAACACAAAATCACAAGATGACTGCTTTGAATATATAATTCATCCAAGTTTTCTGATCTAGAGACGTTAATAGCTTACTACAAAAACAAAAAGAAATTTATAGCTGTGTGAATTTGTACATGAGAATTAACCTCCTTGACATAGAAGATGAAATATAAAATATGGTTAGAAAATTTTAAAATTAGCTGTAATATAATAAAGAACACTTGTGGCTCTTTTATAGAATCAAATATTTTAAAAATTAATTTCACATTGAAAGTATGATTATCTCCCCGACATTGTTATTTTATATGTGGTGTGGCTTAAGAAACTTCTACATGCATCAGTTTTTGGATTTGTGACCATCTGTGGTGCACTATTGTAACAAGGCTGATTTTGAGTATGCTCTGGGAGCTTGTCTAAGGTCTTGCCTGCCTTCCTTAAAATAAGTAGCTTCTGTGAACTTGGATTCTGTGAAAAACTCCGTTCTAGTGCTTAGCTAAAGTAGTCTATGCTTGATAGAAATCCTGTAGAAACGTATGAGCTATCAACTGCCTTCTATGGAATGAAAATCAATTTCTGGGATAATTTGGCTTATATTTTCCATTTGTTGGGTTGCTTCACAAAAGCTATAGATACTTAAAAAAAAAAAAAAAAAAAGTAAGTGGAAAAAAGATTACCTGAATTTTGGCCAACGTTTTGCTTACAAATACCCTAACTAGCCTTTTGTATACCACGTCTGGAACAAGAACAGGTCCTGAACTTCATTTAACTAGGCACTGTTCAGCTATCCAACAGTGATTTACTTCTAGCTCATGAGATAATTGATCCGAATTAGGAATGTTCTTGTTGATTTTCAATTCCTCTTGACCTATGTAAAATCCCGATCAGTCTAGGTGAGAGGTTCCTTAGCTAGTTAGAATGGCACATTGACATCAGTCAATTAGTATGAGGACCTTTGACCAGGTCACTGTGAAGGTTAATATAATGAATACTCGTGAGTATCAATATAAATCTAACCCTGCAAAGCATGGGTAGGAAGACCCTTAAAGGAGTTGCAGTCAGCTGTATCATCCATCATTTTTTAGATCAATGTTATGTGGATCACAGTTTAATTCATTGCTATTCTCTGTCCTGTCTCTCAAAGTCTTCAGTTACAGATACCTACAGATAGATTGGACTCCTCCTGCGATAATTAATTTTTCTTTTAAGGATCATGTGTCACCCTTCAGGTTTAAATAGTGTGAAGATGGCTGCAATCCCTCTAATGTCTGATATCAAGATACTCACGGTTGCAGTGGCTTAATAAAGAGTAATATGAGCAAATATAAACCATAGTTATAGCCAGTGAGTGTATTACAAGCTCACCTTCAAGCAATCAACAGGGTACTACGGGAAAAATATTCGCTAGACTATACCCTAAGCTCATCTAGGCAGGCTTCCCTTAATTTTTCTGTCGTAGCTTATTCTGCTGTGTATGTCCTTTGACTAACAAAAGCAGCGTAAGGGAGGAGAGGAAGTGTCTACCACAATTCCCTTGTGAAGTTCTTCATGGATCAGTTTGCCAGAATAACAAAGTCCAGGCAGAGTGTGGGCTTTTCTGCAAATGAGGAGTTTAAAAAAAGCATCTGTAGGATTTCCATTGAGATAGATGTCGCAAGTTGCCTGATGGAATTTAATCTGCTTGATAATTGATAATTGTACCTGTGAGGCAATTTGTAAGCTCCTGTGGTGGCAGATAAGAAAGAGTTAATGGCATGACCATTTTTTCCTTCCACTTTCACTGCTTCTCTGACTGTGATTACAAAGCTCATTTTAGTGGCAGCTCTCCTAAAAGACTGCAGCCCAGCCACAAAGGGACAGCCTGGCACTTGGCCAGGGAAATATCTCAGGCAGGAGAAGATTGGATCCACATATTATCGTTTGAGAGATGGTGAGAGCCAGAGAAATTAAGAGCAGCTTTTGGCTGCCTGTCCCAGACCCCTTAGACTTGCCCCTGCAGAGAAGCCCAGGGTTGGATTCTCTCTTTCTCCCCCAGAGGTGGACACAACGATCCCAACACAAAGTAAAAATCACATGGGAAAGGACCTAGAACCTGTGCATGGATGTAGAGGCTAGAGGCTTTTGTGATTTTTTTTTTTTTTTTAACCCATTGCCAGGGAGATCAGAGAAAACTGCAGAGATGATATTTTATTTCGCGATGCTGGTATGGGAGATGTGGACACCAGGGGGCGCAATGGCCACTGTCTGCAGCGCTGAGGGCTCCAGGATGCAATCCCATCCTCTCTATGTAGGTTAAACGGAGGAGAGATCATTCTGAGGAAACACTCTCTGTGATAATACACTTATGAAACTTTTTTTGATGATGATGATGATGATGTAACTTCAAGCATACTCTTCTGAGTATCTGGCAACATGAGTGGGACTGAAAAGCCAGGAGAGGTGAGAGACGTTCTGAAACGCTAGTCAATCCCTACACCTAAATTGTTTGCAGCATCGTCTCTGTAATTGTTCATGGCAGAGCTAAGCTATGCAGTGGAACTGCTGAAAACGTGCATGATGACAGAACAAAACTAATTATAAAAGGTTCTTAAATATATTGTAGTATTAAATATTACAGGATTATTCTCCAGTCTGGTGGTAATTTTGCTGAAGTAAGAAATCCTTTCACATTATTGTCAGGATGCAGCTTTCCATGCAAAATCAATTCTGATGATAACACTAGCACTTAGCTGATCTCAGAAGGCTGTTCCATTGTGTTTATGAAGTCAATCCCTTATTACTTATCTATAGAAATTCATATAAGATGTTTTGAAAAGCTCGCAGATAAATAGCTCAGTGTACATCATTGCATCTCTTATTATGGAAATCACTGTGATCATTTAGATGTAATAGATTTGGGAGTTTTTAGTTAGCAACAGAGTTTCTGCAGAATAAATGAAAAAATATTGATAGGTAAATGTGGTTCAGCAAAAGGAGAAGAATAATGTAAAACATTTATGATAAAGCAAGGCTGTTCAATTAAAAAGCTAATAGTAAAGGGCATATCTATTTGTGGAAAAAGCCACAAAACAAACAGAAGGGAATTTCAACAGTAAATGCTGACAGACAAATTAAGTAATAAATGGGTTGAAAGGATTTGTGTTACTTATCTTGATCTAAAGAAGCAAGTACATAATTGTAATTGACCAGTTTAACCCATTGGCAGTTCACTGTTCAGTGAACATTTTAAAGATATGTAATTTCAGTTGCAAAAGTAAAATGGGATAAATGTGATATGGCTTGCCTTAGTGATATCTGAAGCATAAAATGTCTGTCTTCAACCTATAACCTCTTAAAAATAGAGCTAATATAAGTGAACATGGTGCCATTCATTAGCATGTCAATGGTGATTCTCTAACACGGTGCCATTAAATTACTGTGGTGATAATTGAGACATTAAAAAAAGACAGATGCTAGGTCTGTTTCTAGGCTCTTATAACCCTTTAGCAATTAAATTTCAATGAGGTAACATAACACAGCTATAGCAAAAATTAACAATTGGAAATATCTTTCCATAAAATTGCCTTTCTCTAACCGAATTAATATTTTTAAAGGGCCAAATTTTCAGCACAGACTCTGCTTGGTTGATGTGATTTCAGTACTGCTAAATGGGCCAAAGTCTGGCCTAAAGGGGCTCATCAGGATTCTTGTAGTGGGGATAATGGGACATGGATGGGGGAGGTTGTTATATGCTGTAGATTCACTGGATTCTCTGCCTGAAAAGCATGGGAAGTGAGAGAATGTGCCAGGGTTAAACCTGCAGTTAAGCAGAAGGTCCAGCCAAAAGCAGGCAGAAACAGAGTGAGAGGTAGAGACAGGGGCATGGGAAGGAACAGAGGTTTAGAGGTTTTCAGTTTGTGTCACTGTAGAGTAAAAGTGATGTTGAGGTGGTGGGGACCCTGCTCCTGTCAGTCGCATTCTTTGGCAGTAACGACAGCCTGGCCACCCCAGTAATGCACCCATGGGTGCCAGACCAGAGCTGGCTGGAGGGATCCTTGCTTGGGAAAAGCTGCTCCATCACATTCTGCACATGTGGGAGCAGGGCAGGACTAATGAACAAAAATCCCATAGCAAAAACAAAACAAGCAGATGTGAATCCCATTGACCCTCTGGAATCTGAAAGTTTTGTCTGAATAATTTCATAAATTCTTATTTTCATCATGCATTTAGAGGATTATTTTTCTTTTCCACTTCTGGCCTTCAACACCATGACCAGTCAAAATTTTCCATATTTAGTAACATGGACAGGGGCTACTAAGTACCAACTGGAATGCCTTGTTTTCTTAGCTAGATCAGTGTCTCCCCTTTGCCTTGTAATGAGCCAATTTGATGCATTGTTACAGAGCCTTTGATGCTGTAGTGCAAATATATTGTGTAGTTAGAAGCACTGGCTGCTAGCTAAAACCACCTGCTGTCAATGCTTCTGGCCGCAGGCATCTCTACTGGTTTCCAAATTCTTTCCCAAATGGTGCTGGGAATCTATATGCTGGGTATGATGTTCAGGTAGCGGAAAACCATGCGACACAGTGTGCAGTGCAACACATCACTGTGTTCCCAAGACAACTTCTCATGTAAGTCTCACGCCACTGTCAAACCTTGTGGCATATACATCAGTTTATAGGCAAACTGTGTCTGAATAGCAAAGAAAATTGTAGAGAATGTCCTGTTCCTTTCTCAGTTATGTTTGATTGTGGAGCACCAGCTGTACTTGCTAAGGTCTAAACCAATGTGGATAAACTCTTGCATCCCTGTGACCTTGCAGAATCTTGAGGCTGGTAAATTCCAGGAACTTTCCAGGGAAATGGACAGGGCAGGACTGGAGGAAAAGTCAGCAGGATCTCTTCCCCAGTCCCCTTTACACCCAAGTAATTTGCTAAATGCTGGAATTTGCTTATTAGAGACTACTAATGGCATCATATATAAGGGCTAGTTACAATCTGCACATTGGGAAAAGCTAGGATTTCTTTCCCTTCACTGGAATGTTTGCTTTATCATACAAGGCACGCTGAATAAAGCTGATATTTCCTGGGTCACTCAGAAGTGGCAGTGGTGTATCAGATGTCTGTGCAGTGTGTTGTGATGCCTTCCAGTATATCCAGTATTAGAAATTGCTTATAGCACATTTTATACAGAATTGCCCTGTAGCTAGGGGCCCCCTCTTGTAGTTAGATGAACTTCAGGTGATAAGAGCAGCCACTTCCACAGGTTAATAATTTTGTATTCATCAGGAATAAATTTCAGTGTAAAAGACCTACTTGCAGACTATGGGTCATATTAATGCAAATCATCTTATTCTTATCGGTTTCCTTGGAGTTACGCCTATTTATACCAATCTGAATAGCTGGCCTTATGTATACAACAGTGATAGCATATGGCTTTTAAAAACTTCATGCTATTTTGCCTTAAATCAGAGTGATCATTAGCATCTCAAAAAGCATCATAGCATGGATTGAATTATCTGTAATAGCTTCAATAAGGTAACACCTGGTTCAACAGGTGCCTGAAGTCACAGCAGGCCATCTGTTAGTGGTCCAGTTGGATGCTTTCTAAATCCATCTAGCAAGAAAGCAAGGACACTGGGGAATAGTGCTGGAGAGAGGGAATCCAGCAACCTGCGCGCAGAATGCCAGGTACAGAAGCAAAGGCGGAATGTATATTGTAAGTAAGGCTTTTCATTCTGTGTTTCAGTCTGCTGGGAAGATTGGAGGCACTGTGAAATTTTTAAATAAAAGCTAGATATAAACTTGGAGACAATCACCAGCTGTTCAATTCTCTTCTGCAGTGTGTGGAGGAACAAAGGCACATTAAAGACTGACAAAAGGATTGAAACAGCATAGAGCAGCATCTGTGTGGCACGATTCCCACTACCACAGGGGCTTCTGTCTTTACAGATGATTTCACAGCAGTGATAAGAAACAACTGGGTAATGTTATTGGCCAGTGTTAAAGATCTGTCTGGTATATAAGTCCTTGTGTATGTCTATACTAAGCCACGCACTGCTCTGATCATATGTGACTATATCCAGTCAGATGGCTAGCTCTCTGCTGCAATAGGACTATGCTGCAGGTCTATGAGAAATAAACCTTCACTCAAGCAACGCTGGCTGTAAATCATCTAATGCATAAAAGCTGTTGCTTGTAGTGTTAAAACTTTGTCGTCTTTGCCGAATTCTTGTGGATTAGCAGCATGGCCCCTGGCACACAGTAGTGTGCCAATTAAACTTACTGTGCTGGCAAAGGAAGAACCCAGACAGAATACAGAGCACCAGAAATCTCAAGGTCCTGAACGGCCGTTAGTATTGATATAAGTAGATCTGGCAGACACCACCCATTCTGTTTGTTTCTATTGCTAGGGTTTTTTTTTTGGTGTTTGTTCATTTGTTTGTTGGTTTGGTTTTTAAGGCAGAAGACCGCAGAGGGAGGATAGTCCAGCGTGCCTCACCTGGATTTATTCAGCACACTGGTTCAGACCATATCTTCAAGATGATGTCTTCCGCAAATGTGCATCGCACACAGGAGATATTCTGGTGCACACAACACAACTTGTGTGGAACTGATTCGCTCAGCACAGACCCTGTAGTGGAGAGGCAAGCTAGGATACTGTTGACAAGAGTCAGAAGCAGACATTCTGCCAGGCCCCGGAGGGTAGGAAGGAAAGAGTTTTTTTATAGGGATCCTGTGATATCGCACAAAGCTGGTGTCTCCAGAGGTGGCACAGAAAGCTGCTTGATCTAAGAGCAGGCCTGGAGGAGGTTTGCCCAGTGAGGACATGAGTAGAGGGACTGGTTTTATCTTTTCCTCTCTGAGCTGTTAGGTCAAAGCTTTTGCTATATTCAAAGTTTGTTTAGTTTATGTTCTAATGAAATATTAGAGCAGAGATTCAGAGCTTTCTTCGGCTGAGCTTCTGCACCACCTGGCATCAGCAAGAGATTCAGCTCCTGTATGTCATTTAGTGAGTAGTCTTCCCTTTTCTAGCAAGTTCAGCTCCAGAGAGCACTAATTTGGTTTCACAGAGAGCAGAACAAAAGCGATATCCATCTCCCTGCCTGTAGGAGAGCTGGGCTTGGAGGGATGAGCCTGCTACCTTTTCTGTCCTTGCAGTGTTCCTGCTGGTTTCAGTTCCTCAAGCAATGACACTGTGGCATGTTGGCTGGAAAGTGATTTGGTCTGTTACTTTTGGCTTCGCAGTGGTTTAAGTGAATTGTTCACAGTCAGTAAGTTTCAAGAACCTGTTTCTCTGTCATGTAATGCCGTAGGGAGTGGACATTTTTAATCCAGAAAATAGTTTCTTAGTTATGTTCTCAAATGCCCTTAATAATATAGACACAGTAAAGCCATCCTGAACATGATTATTTCATATATGTTCTCTTCATATAAAATGAATGCAGTAATGCCAATTTTATTATCCTTAGCAAAGGCTAAATTGTAGGACTCTCTATGCATTAATGTCTGTGATCTGTATGTAAAAGTCCCCCTTACTAGTGTTTGAAAGGAGTTTCAATCCTGCTTCTCCATGTATGAACACGCATGTCCAATTTTGCCATATGTATGCTGTCCACAGTGAAACAAGAACATAAATGTTCTTAGTACATGAGTCCAGTTCATTTCATACAGCTATAATTCGGATGAAAAACAATAGTAGTACTGCCTACTGCATTAAATAATGGAAAGTACATTCTTACATATGAATGTTCTGATTGCTTTGTTGAGGATTACGTAGCCTCATCACCAGCAGAATATGCACTGCTTGATCTGCTCAGGCTTTTCTGCCAAATGTGCAGCTAGCAGGAACAGGTGGAACCGAGAGCCTTTACACCAGCAGATTTCCTCAGTGTGCCAGTGTTGTATAATGATGGTTAGCTTTGTGGTTAGTTGAGACATTAAGAGTGTAAAAGGTGAAAACTTAACCTATACCTTACAACCAAAGCAGAAAAGAAATGGGCTTTTTTTGCTTGCATTTTTGTTGGCCTACATGCTAGCACGATCCAAGCTTCTGAGCCTTGCATTTTCATTTAGTAAAAGCTTTCAGGTCACATCCTCTAGCCTAGAAATCCTCTAGAAATGAGATCTCTCCTGGTGACATCCCCTCCTCTAAAACACAGAAGGGACTGAACAGCAGCTGTCTCTGCAGGCAGAGCTCATCTTTGCACTCTAGAAGGTGGCAAACACTGACTACAGAGGTTCCGGGTTTGGCAGCCCCCTTCCTGCATTAAGTATCCCTGAATATAGGTTGTATGCATGGGCAAAGACCTCTCATTCATTTCAATATTCTCCCTTCTTTGCTGCAGAGATCCTAACATTCATGTATGTTTACCAAATGTATAAAAAAATACTGTTATGATATTGCATTGGAAACCATTCTCTTCAGTGAGGAAGGAAAAGGGAACCACATGTAAAAAACTGGCAGGACAGCTTAGCATTTGTCTATCCTATATTAACAGGTCTTGATAAGGATTTTAATTTTTGTTCTAAGATATTTCAGATGGTAGTCATGTCAGTCTTGTGTTTTGAATGCTAATCTTGTACTAAAACATTACACAGGATGTTACGCTGCCTTGGTGTGGGGTGTAGTAAACACATACCTACATTATTTTTAATGAATATGAAAAATGTAAGGGCATCAAACCGCTAGTGTTCATAACCTTTGTTACCTGCTCTCTATGGAACACAAAGATCATTCTTGTGGTCCTTTCGTATCTTATATGAGAAATTCCTGAGTTTCAGAATCTAATAAAAATATTTAGGTAATAGTTGATAGATTAATGTTTGGTTGGTTTTGTTGTTTTTTTTTTCACTGTGAGGAATCGACAAAAAGGAAATATTCAGTATGGCGAATTTTAAATGTAAGTAAAATCTGTGGATTCAGTTTTGATCAAGAGATTGCAAGAAATATTTCCGTAAAGGCTAGGGTTGATCTGCATGCCTCTACAAAACCCATGGAAGCCAGTTTTTATTTGAACGTGTGTGTGGCTTCACGTCAAGGATGTTTCAGGCCTGAAAGTACTTTTCTTATTCGTTGTGTGAGAAAGCACACGATTTGATGATAGGTTAAAGGTCTCCATCTACCAGAGACCTATGTAGTCTCTCTTACCCAGCAATGTTAGCCTCTATACTCAAAACAGTCACCTTGAAAAATTATAAATCCTTAGTGGACTGTGAACAGATAGCACACAAGTCTCTCCAGTTGGACAAATGCAAAGAACAGTTTCATGGGGTAGGTCTCCTGGGCTGGTACAGCCTAACCATGTCTTTACTCAAGTTTCATTTTTATGGAAAACTCTCTTGAAACCATGATAACCAAGTCACCTTTTGTGAAAACACTGCTACTTCAGCTATTTGTCAAAGATTTGTTACAGGAGAAAGTGACAAACATTGGTAAGATGTCAAGCATGTGTAAAGTCATCTTGTCAGCTTCTGCGTGTGAAGATCATAAGGAAGCAAAACTGTTACTCACATGTGTCTTATTCCATTTGACCTGCCCCTGCATGGTCTGAGGAAAAAAAATCCTCTATATTTAAGGCTATAGTTGGCTTTGATGAAGAAAATATGGGGTTTCCCTTCTCGATATTTATATTTTGGAAATAAAATACAGCTTTTAGATTATATTTAAGGCTGATTATCATTTAAACCTGTGTTTTGTATTGTCCTGAACTTCATATTATCCTTTATGCTCTCCTGAACATGTGCATTCTGTTATCATTGCAGTCCAAAAGCAGTTCCACTTCCTTAATGAAGCATTAATGTGGGAGGCAGTAAAAGATGCCTTCAATACTTGCTTAATTAGCTTTTTCTTTGCCACCACTTCCCTGCTACTTAAGGCAGCTGTAACCTGGAAAAGAGATTTATTGACATTTTCATTAAAATATTTCTAATAACTTGAGAAGAGCATCCCAATGTACTATCCAGAGGTACCCATACTCCACAGTGTGGGAGTGATTGTCACTGCACTCTCAGCACAGATAGTGACTGTGATAACTTCATTTCATTCCCCAGGAGTGCCAAAGTCATTGATTTGGAAGCTAAGCTTATTGCAATGAATACCTAAGTGGGAGTGAAGTTGGATATCCAAGCTCGTCTCCTTCGACTTCAGTAATTCAGGTAAAAATGAACCCAGATTGAAACCACGTTGCTTTCTGGGGGAGGAGGGGGTAAAATCTTGCAGCCGACTGACACAGTTTTGCGGTGACTGGAGATTTACGTGTTTCGTAGTGGAGATGAGAAGTCAGATGCAGCCAGAGGCAGAAAGGAGCATGAGTAGCAGGTTAATCTGTTGTGCTGAGAAACACAGCTGCTGGCTTGACAAGGGTCAAGAGAGCAGCATTAAGGATGTTGTGCCCCCTAGATTGCTTGAATGACAGGAGTCGTGAGTTTTAGAGTGCAGCCACTTGAGTGACAGCTGGAGATTGGGGATTTGAACTTTGGCTGAGAGGAAGAGTCTGCTTTCCTGATAAAGAAAGCGTAACACAGCTTTGGTTACAGTGAGAGAAGTTTGAAAACACTGAAACAGAAGGAGTTTTATGGTTTGGAATCAGATTAAACATGCATTCATATAAAAGCCAGAGTAATGTAGAGGAAAGGAACAGTTGAATATTTGGGGTTTGGTGATGTTTGATGAGTGTTTGTATTGTGGTAGCTTGTAGGTGATTGCTTGTTCAAATTAATAGGAAAATGCTAGCTGGGAGGGGCAGCAGGGAGGAACAAAACCAAAAAATGAGCTCCATCATAAAATCACGGTATTTGAGTTCCTCCTGGAAAGATACTGAGTAATTGTTCCTCCTTTTCTGGCTTGAGTTTAAAGCTATGTGTCAAATCTCAAATGGGAAAGAGGCAGACCGGAATGAAAATTAAGGAGAAGAATATAAAAAGAGTCCTCTAATTTTTGTAGATATTGGTATAGAACAGCTTCTTTGTACCTCTGTGTTAGTAAGACTGAAGGAGCCCATCGTGAGCCTGCTGGAATACGTGCACTCCACAGTTTTTTTTCACTGGAGAGTATTTTTTCAAGTAGAAGTGCCGGGAGGAGGAGAATGGTAACAATTTCTTGCTTTATCTTTCCCTCTAGTTGATTGAAAACTGTTGTGTGCTGTGCAAAGAGAAATGCATTGAATTGCACTCCAACTGGGAAGAACACTGGCATAAATACATGATGTAATTAATAGTTGTTCATTCAGTATCTGCTGGGGAGAGCAAACACCAGGGCCTCAAAATAAATATTTTTGGCTCTGAATGGGCAGCTGATTTTGTGTCAACCTTGGCATGGATTATATATAGTTGGGGGCTTCTTAATCAATGTTAGTAGCTTACAATATCCTGAGACAAATGCTATCTGAAGATTGCTAGAATATTGTGCTGCCTTTCAATGACAGGCGAGAGACCCCCACACGGGAAGTATGATTTTCTGCTCCATCTGCTCTGGATAAGGTTGAAATTGGAAAGTAACTTTAATGGTAGTTTGTTTCATGGGTGGGTGTTGTTTTTTTTTTTCACTTATGGTCCCTGTAGCATTGCTAAGGTATAAGGAAACGTTCTTTTGTAGGGTTCTCAGTCTAAAATAACAAAGTAGGTACAAGTTTTTAATAAGAAGTAGCGGATTTATGTATATCCATGTGTGTGTACTCATCTTGAAGGTTTAGTATTAAATATTTTATGTTTCCTCTTCTTGTCTCTAGTGTATTCAAGTGTATACTAGAGGCATAGTAATTATAGAGAACAGAAGAAAGAACATATGCCAACAAGGAAGAGAACTTCAGTAGGCTTTTGTAGTTGGTCTGCACCAGCATGAAGGATAATTCTTAAATTATCTGCAGAACGAAGTCTAAGTCATTTCGTTATATAGGACCACTAATGGTTACAGTGATAATTAAGGAATATTCTTTATTACAGATTTTCAACAAGGCTGTCTATGCACTGGGCACTCTTCAGTTAAAACAAGTACCTTCCTAAACTTTTAAGTAAGTCTGCCTTTTTTATTCCATCCTCAATGTTTTTAGTGAGTTATTCCATAAAAATAACACAGTATCACTCATGCTGAAAACCAGTTATTTAATATTGTATACTTATATAGAGGTCTATTCAAATAACTGCTCATTAGTGGCTGTAAATTAAAATATATTTTGATAAATATATGTTATGACTGTCCTTATGCATAATCTAGTGCCGACAAGAAATCAGGATTTTTCCCTTCTCCGTCTAATAATTAAAAGCAAATGATGATATTGTGTTTAAACATGCTGCAGCTTTATGCCACTGCATATGTAGTGTTACCATAATTCTTTCATTTGCGTCTCTTAAGTATGAAATCTGTGGAAAATGGGTATTTATTGTCCTCGTTGGTGAAAGAAGACTGGTTTTAAGATTCTTAAAATGTAAGGAATAATCCCCGCTCTGAGTGGGTGATGGCAGCGTTCTCATCCGCATGTTTCTGTGTTTGTAAAACTACTACTGAAACAAGTTGAAATCTTCAGGAATCCTAAACTACTGGATAATCCACTGCACTCTCAACAGGCAATTAGGCTGGAGGCAACACTATCTTTACTAGTGCTTATTGAAGCCAGTAGGACACTTCCTACTTGTTTCAGTAGGTTTTGAAGTAGACCCAAGTAGCTTCTGAAACCAATATATACTTTATGTTTTCTGGGAAACCGAACTGGTATCCAGGATTCTTCTCACTTGAGCTGTTTCACATTCACAAACACATTAAAAAAGCCTATATCTCATTGACAGGGATATAGTCACCTAAATGGTTTGTGATTCTAGGTCATAGATACTAAGGACTTTATCTTGCCTTTCTCTTCTTAGTAAATCAGTACAACAGAACAGATAAAACCACAGTTACCAACATGCTGGGACTGCACTGTTCCTTTTCCACGCACATTTTTGCTGTAATGCAAAAATACTTGGCTTCAGGGCCTGAATGCTCATGTCACCTAATTTGACGCTATTACAGTTTGACACTAATAGGCTGCTCTTACAAAGAGCATGGGAAGCACAACTTGAAAAAACCTTTGCTAAGAATTGCAACATATAAATTAATGAATAGCCTGGGTAAAATTTAGGTTCCAGGCTTTTCCCTTGACTTCAAGAAAGCCATTGCTCCACCTGCCTTTCTCTCATAGTTTCCCATCAAGCTTATGAAAGACAAGGCATTAGCAAACAATAAAGTAATCTTCCCATTACCCACATTTTGTAAAGAGACCTGAGATCAAGAAAACACTAAGAAACTTCAGGGACAAACCCATATTTCTCATTTTATCATGCAGCTTTGTTGGGCTTTGATGGTAGATGAGAAAGTGTCTGTTATTTTGGTTTTGTTTGTTTAATTTTTTTTTCCCCTGAGGAAAAATATGGAAAATCTGGAAATCTGGAGGGAGGAAAAATGATTTTTTGTGAAATATTTTGAATGAGTTCTGAAAGAATCCTCAACACTGAAAATTATATTACTGTTACACTTCAATTCTTCCAGGTGCATTCTAAAATTAATTAGGATTTCAAATTACATGATTCTGTTTCAAATTTATACCAGTATACAGGTCCAATGCCTATACTCTATGTATATCTATATCCCCTGGAGCTACTTTTCAATGAATATGTAGGAATGCCACATTCATTTTCCAGTTTTTACCTCTACAAAACATACTTTTCTTCTGCATATGCATTAAAGCACTATGTTTTACTGTGGGATAGGGCTCAGAAGCAGTATGTAAATACCTTTCTGCTAAAAAGTCAATAATATTGATGTTTTGTATTTCCACTGTTCTATTTTTTCTTGCTTTACAAATGTCTACAGGCAAACAGTAAATGTTAATACCTTAATATGCAGAACAGCACCTTCTCAAATATTGCATATATTTGTCATTATTCTAAAGTAAATTTCATATAGGTATTTATTACATAAACCTGTGCAGCAGTACTTTCTGTTTCATAAATAAATCATGCATAATATATTTTGCACTCTTAAAAGAGTAATTAAATCTTACTTTCAAAGAGGAAAATAACTAATGTAGATACATTTATAATTCAGTTTCCTTCCTCTTTCTCTTAGCCTGATAGAAATGGAGTGGTTGCATTTTTCTTTGCTTCCCCCTCCCCCCCTCCCCCCCCGACTTCCAAACTTTCCATAAACTCTATGTCTCTCCAGATAGAAAGAAAAATTGATCAAAATGGAGACAGTGAAAATAATCGTTCTGAACCATGAAAGAAGACCTCAGGATTTATTGATTTCATCCATTCTCTGCTAAAACCAGCTGGATTCTTGCATACCAAGGGTAGGATCTTGCTTAACGTTAGCCTCCTAAATGTTATCTGTCTGGTCAAAGCTGACCATCCAAACTGTCTGCTGTGGAGGGAGATGGAGGTGAAGGGCCACTGGTTTGCAGGAGCTGTCCGTACACAGGTGCCTTAGGATAAAGGAGATGAATCTCCCTTTGTGAAGTGGTGGTGAGTAATGGCCCTGGAGCTCCGGCCAGTAAACTCAGTGGTAATGTTTGCAGTATTACGACCTATTGGGGATTACCATCCTTGGAGTGGAAATGACAGGATGGGTGCTGTTTCTCTTTTCAACAATCTTTTTTTTCACAGTCCGGTATGTTATGTAAACAATTTCCAGCCCTGGTTTAATTAAATATGTTGTAATACATCACTGACAAACATGGCATTGTTTCCAGGGTAGAAACTTCCCTCCACTGATTAGGGTAGACATGTGGGATAATATCACACAGCTTTGCCTAATCTTAGTGCATAGTTATCTGCAAAAGTCCTTGTAATCTGTGTAACCCCATTGAAAATACTGAGACTAATACCAGATTAAAGCACTGCTCAATGGGAAATTATGCGAGAACTGAGACACTCTGAGAATTCATCCATATTAAAAATATCTTACTGAAAAGAAAAATAATTCAACTGAGACCAATGATGGGCATTTTCCCTTCCTCACTAACCCATGTACAATAAAAAATTAGCATTCTTCACTCAGCTGGAGACTAGTTCTTATTGCAACTGTGTTTCATCACTGTTGTTTGTGTAGTGGATGTGTGCTGAAAGAACCTTATCACTATGACAGCAATATGAGAAACAGTAAAGGTGGATTTATTTTTTTTTAAAAAAAGCTAAATAAACAGTACTTAAACCAGTATGGGCTTGGATTATTTGCCTTATGTTTATTTTCAAAGAAGGGGAAAGGAGAGGAGAGGAATTTTTGTGTGTGAGAGGTCATATCTGATCATCTTGCTCATTTAAACCAATGCTGGGAGGTCACTGCTTTGTACCGATTTGTTCCGCATCTTTCACTGTCAGGTATGTCAATGGTGTCGTGCAATGAGATATGGGGATAGGTGGATGGCACAGGCTTTGCATAGCTGGGAGTTGCATGTATAAAGGATATTGTATTGTATAGCAAAAAAAGCAGACTGTGTTTCATAATCTGGCCTTTGGGCATCACTCAAAGCCTGCAAGAATCATTGGAAATATTCCCATAGCCTTCTGTGAGCTTGCACGCTGCATCAGGTCTCAGCTAGCAGGGAGGAGCTCAGAGCAGCAGACTAGTCTTGTTCGCCATAGCTCTCCATTCTGTATCTGTGTTTGCGTGTACAGTAAAGGATGAGAAAGACCAATAGTCACCCAAGGTTGCTTGGGAAGCCAGTGCCTGGCTAGTTCTGTGCAAGCATTAGCTTTTCAAGGGCTTTCACTATAGATGTTAGGGAAAGGGACTGGGAATGGTGAGAGGAGATTGATTTTTCATGAGCATTTCCAGTGTGTCCATCTTTATAATTCAACCTGATGTCTTAATCTGAACACGTTTTATTGTTGGTGTTTGGAAGTAAGCTATCACCCAAAGTGCCTGCTAGGAATATCCTAATTAACATGCTAATCAAGATTTGCCTCAAGGTGTTGTTTAGACTCATTAGTAATACAAAGCAGTAGCTAACAGACATATGTGGCAAGACTTGAGGAAACAATGTATCCAGAGAATACTGCCTGCTTGTACCAAAACCGTCAGAGATGTGAAAATAACAAATTAATTACAGTGGGTTATAGAGCCACAAGGCCACATTAAGCGTCCATTCTTAATGAGTTAGTATTGGATTGTGCTTTGAGGGGAGGCAGTGGTAAGGCACTGCTCGGGGAGCGTGCCTCGGGTAGGGGAGAGGCTTTGGAAGCTTCATCGTGTGAGAAAGGACAGCAGCCCTGAATAGCCGGGCTCTGCAAGATGCTGATCTGCACTGCCTTCAGAGGGAGCGGGCTCCCTCAGTGCTTCAGCTGTGCAGTTCCCTGCTGGCACTGAAGCCGTCTCATTCAAGGTCAGTATCCTCATTAGCCTCCCTGCAGCATAATTACAACAGCTACCAGGTCCCTCCAGGCAGGGCTGCGCACTGGGTGTAAGTTCCACATTTAAACATAGTGCTGGCAAGTTAGTGAGAAGGAAAGAGAATTTCCGCTGGAGGAGGTCGTGGGACCTGTAGCTGAACTACAGTTCTGCAGAATTCAGGATCCTCTACTGCGTGACAAGATACTACCTAAACGACAGGGCTCTGAAGTGAGCCAGATCGACCTGGCTGGCTGCAGGTACACAGATGGCAATGAGCAGGCAACCAGAAGCACTGGCATTTCTCTCTGTGAAGGTACAAAATGTTTATAATGTCTTCCACATGTTAGCATAAGAGGCACCTTAGGAACATGAGTGCTAAACGACAGCAGCACAAATTCTTTCCATTATAGGGAAAAGCCTTTGTAGACAACAATTCTGGCACCTGTATCTATTAGCAACAGATTAGTGGGAAGCTTGAAAACAAGACAGGGTGGAACAATAAGGTTCATGATCTCAACACACACCTAAATACATTTATCTGGGTGGAATTTATATTGCTAATTGACTTGGGAAGAAATCCTTCAGTCGGCCACTGTGGACTCAAGGGGAGTATAGATTTCTATTTTGTTACTTGAAAAAGAATCAAGGATTAATCTTGAGTTTAGCCTGTATTTGAGTTATGAAAACACAAGTCTGAAGGCCGCAGGCAGTCTCTTAGGGAAGGCAGTCATCTGCCATTTAAGATTTAAGGCTAAATTTACTGTCTATTGTATATACTGTAGTCAAATAATCTGAAAACATAAAATATTGAAGTCTTCCTTGTGATGATAGACTAGATTACAGGGGTTTGTTATGAGAGTCAGTATGTGATTCAGAAATAAAAACTTTTTAAAAATACATGAAAAAGTCCCTTAAAATCAAGCTGTGTGACCTGTTAAGTCAGAAAATCTGACTTGATGGTCATCCATCCCCAATACATACTTTCCTGATACTTTGAAGCACATTAAACTACCAATAAGCCATGTGGACATTAACAGATGTGCATGTATTCTCATTGTCATGGTCCCTTCCAGCTTAAATAGAATATCATCATCTCTTAGATAAAAAGCCTGTTTATTATAGCCGGTTTGCACATTTTCTTTGCCGTGCAGTCTCTTTCTCATATCAAGAGGAGATGACAGGCTGTGGCAAGGAGGCTGTGCATAGCCTTGAAAGCACAATTGCTTTGTTCTTGGCCTATACTTAACTGTTCTTCAGTGTAGCAGCAGGGTTTTATATGCTGCTGGTTTGCCTAAGAAATGTTAAAAGGAAGTTACAGACTCAACGCCTGTGTAACTGTGTGGCAGTTAAAGGTTTTTGGCAAATTATTTCTTTGGAAAGAAATAGTACTGGTGTGAACTCACCTTACTGGCCTGTGTTTGAGTAACAGCGAGTCACCAAGGTCATGGACCTTTTGCCTTATCAGATCATTACTAAGCAAAATAAACAATAATGGCTGTAAATTGAATGTGCATAGATGGGGGTGGGTGGGTGGGGAAGACGAGGACGCGGGCAGCTATGGAAGAAATTATATTTGTATCCTGTGGCCTGTCTTTGCTTCTGTAAATAGGCACATGATAATAGATAACAGCATATGTTTACCTTGCCATGTTAAATTATCTAAGTGGAATGAGATTACACTTGAAACTAAAAGCTGCAAAATTGAGGCCATAACTTTGAATAAGAGGACTTCATAAATCTGTATCTATAATCTAAACTCAGGAGACTAGAATATGGATGGATTTATGGATTTACAATTTCTTTTGCTTGCCTTGCTGTGCAGAGCAAGATGCAATCTTGATATTTTTACCTGTGAGTTTACTGCCTGTACGAGCCAGAGTGACACCACATTGAGCAACACAGCCCATGAGAATGTCATGGTAGAAAGCAAAAATGGTAATTGCAGATTAGAATTGACAGGGAAGCAGCAGACTTCATTGAAGATGTCAGGCATGCTAACCATGTGCTTGTATGTCTGTTTACAAGAACGCCCAAGTTGTACCTGTCTTTCCTCGGTATCCTGGAATGCTATGGAATGGCAAGTAAGGTCTTGTTGTATGGCCAGGAGGGCAAATTACTTCCAGTTCCCTGAACCTTTGATCTCAGTCTTACAGATTAAAGTTCCTTCTTTGACCAGGACCTGTTATCATACCAGAGAGACCTCAGTCATTTGCTTAAGGTAGTACTGAAAGGAATGGTAAAAACATCACCCACATAACCCTGCTGAGCTTTAGATGCATGAAGATTTGGTGTTGAACAGCATTGCTTCTGCTGTCCTCATGCAATTTCATCTTCTGCAGCAGAACATTTGTGCTCCTAGCTTGTTTATTCTAATTAAAAGTAAAAATTAGAAAAAGCAATTTCTTCATTCACTCAGCCAGAGAAGTTATTCCTTTCTAGGCTAAATCTACTGCAGGAAAAACAAAGAAGCTGAAACAGAATGTGCTTTAGTATTGAACCTGAAATGCAGTAAAGGAAGACGTAGAATAAGGCGGTAAGGCTTTCTTCTGGAACTTTTGGTGTTTGTTGTTTTTTTGGTTGTTGGTTTTTTTTTTTCTAAGTAGCATGTTAAAAGGTTTCTTCCTAGTTGCTCTTAATTAGTGGGCAGTTTTAGAATATATGTCTCAAATTCTTAGAAGTGGTGTTACAACCAGGGAAGCTTCACTACAGACCATAGCTGAAAAGTTTGCTTTTCATCACATTTGAAGGAAAGAAAGAGATTTATGCTAATAACTTCTGAACTGATTGAAACTCAGTCTTGTTTTCTGCTATAGCTCTTTGATATTCCATTTATACTTGCTCATGTTTTTTCACCAGGTTTTTTTCATTAAGTACTTTTCCTCCAGTTTTCTCTTTGAGAATAAAAGGAAATAGTACACATGATAGCTACACCCTTGATGTCTGCTACTTGAGGCACTCGTTCCATTATGTGACAAAGAGTACTCCTTCAGAAGTGTCTTCAGGTTCACTTTAGTCCTTTGTCCCATACTCCTGTCCCTTCCTGTTTTTATTTCAAGTGCTGCTTGAGTTGGCAAGCTATTTCTTAAATGAGTGAGTTAGAAGTTGTCTTCCCAGTCAGATGTTGCAGATAGTATAATGTGGTGTATGAAGGCCATTTTCTACAAGATATTGAAAAACCTAAATTTTATACAAGTATGCTAACAAACAACTGTTAGCACTGGTGAGTCTTTAATCGAAATTTTGTTATTCATAGAAGACCAACAGCTTCAGTACTTGTGATTCAATTGTCCACATCACATCCAGGAATATGTCTAAAACCAAATCTAGCAGAATTAAGGATCTGTAGTTCTGTAGTTTCATAAAACAATGAAAGGAGTTTGATGTGACTGAAATAGGATCACAGGATAGGGAAATCTCTTTTGATTATGAGCATGAATAAATAATTTGGAATTCTTTTCACCTTTAATAAACACAGAAAAATGACATGCAGTGAACTATGATTGAACCAATATAATAATTATTTAATTACATAACAACATATTACATAATATATTCATATAACCATTATATTATTTTTACATTATATTGTGGGAAATTTTGAAAATATTGAATAAATATGTTTTATGGATAGATCACTCAAATATCAATATTAAATGAAAGTTAAACTATATTTATAATAATATTGGTTGATTGTGTAACCAATATTTGTATTATTTCATAATATGTTTATTATATATTCTTATTATAGTACTATTATATTATTCAGCCAATATTTTTTGTTATGTTCTTCCAGTGTTTGCCTAGTTTCATTACTTTACAAACTAGTTATTGCAAAATAGCTTTTCCTTCCAGCAGAAACAATCTGTAAATTGTTTCATTGTCCTTATTAAACAGGAAAGAACAACTTAAAATACTCCAGTATTTAAGACGATGTCTCTTGCTGTTCATATAGAAAGAAATATGGCTCTATAAAAACAGGACTATTGCAGGAATCTTTCTGGTAATCAGGGGAAGAGAAGTATGGACTTTGTGTAAGGAGTGTATTGTTTAAAGTCTACTGCATCTAACACAACACTAATCTTCCCTAAATTACAGCAACACAACTTTGCCCGCCACCATTAAGTGAAGTTATTGATGTCTGCTATGGCCATTACTTTTTTCTTTTTATCTTATATAGTATTGTGAACTATGCATTACTTGGTTTCCTTATTTATTGAGTTTTCACCTTGTAAAAAAAGGTAACATCAACATGTTTGCTCTTACTGAATACATTTATATGTACTTATTTTTATGCTCCAGGTGACTAGGACTGCTAAAACATTATTTCTCCAGTAAATCTTGAAAACCCTGATTGAGGAGAATGTACTACTACTCTTCTGTCTGCTGTCATTGTTAGGCTTATCTTGTTGATGAAACTGCTCTGACCAGCATTATTTTGTATCTTCATTCTAACATCACTTGTATTAACAGAGGACTGGCAGATTACTAGCAGTGTTTTTGTATTGTCTGCTTGCTGAAAGATTGCTAATTTAACTGTTTTGCACTTACATACTTGGTTACAATATTATGTTAACTGCAAAAGATTGCATAATATGTTAAGTGCACAAGCTAAAACACTAGCACATGATAGAAGCAAACCTTATCTGCAATTGTTCAAAGTACATCAGTGTTGTATTGTGTGAGCTGTGAAATTTTAAGGTCAGTTGCTTCTGGGTCATCTTTGTTTCCCAGTCATGACTCATGGGATATTATACCTTCTGCATTTAAGTGGAAGGTCCAAGGAAGTTATGGGGGGGAAAAAAGTATATTTTACAGTCTTGGTTGACACCAAAGATTCATTGCACTTTAAAAAAGTTTTTAAAAATTCATCGTGCTTTACCTATTTGGATCACTCATTGTCTTGGATCTTTTTGAATTTGCAGTTCTAGTGAGTGCCAAGTAAGGGTATTGCATCTGCAGTTAATACGATTAATTGCTGAATTGCCAAGAGTTGTCTCCGAATCTCTTTGAATGAGCTACAGCAGTAGATAACCCTGCTCTGTTTCAACTAATTTCAGGAAAATAATCTGCTAGTCTCTTCAGTTGTTTTCAAAGCAAAAAACCAGCAGGGTCTAATTTCAGCTGAATCTTAAAATGTCAAAAACCCTGAAAAGAACTCTTGATACAAATATTTGCAGTCTTTAACATCTGCCTACAAACCTAAAGTTTAATTTAAATAAACTATGTGTCCTTGAAACATAGTTTGCAGCTTGATCTTTTAGTGGCTGACTGCCTTTGGGAAACCTGTTGTGTTTTAGGTGACTGTCCAGAGACTTGTGTTGCACAGTGCCCCTCTGTCCCATCCCCCCTCTCAGGCCATCTGCTGATAGAGCTTTTTGTTGTTGTTTTCTGCTCATCTTGAAAGTACACTGTTGAAGCTGTTGCATTGTTAATGAAAACACGCTGTGTATTGCCCAAGATACTCTCCTTTGAAAAAGGAAATTAAATTTTAAAAGCTTAATTAAGATAATGCTGAAGATCCAGTCTACCTACAAATAAATGGTGTCAGAGTTAAGGGAACGAATGCTGCTATGCCAAGGAGATTTCAAGACCGACATCTTTAAGCTGATCTTGTGCTGTTTTATTTGTAAGCAATTGTGTACCTTTCTTATTTATTGCTCATCACTAGTGAGGTAGTAGATAATTTAATTTGCGTTATTACTGACAGAGAGGCTTCCTCATTACCATCAAGATAATTTGTGCTATTAAATGTGTCTGTTACCTTCCCACTCATATTATAAGCCGTTGTAGGATGTGTCCTATTGCAGAGCAGCACATTCCATGAACACTTGCTAATTAGAGAACTGCAGTGCAGCCTGTGATTAAAGCATTTAAATTTCAGAGTGTTCTGAGGACCTGGTATGAATTATGAAAATGCTGAGTGAGCTTCATTTATTGGAATTTTGATTAGTATCCATAGTTCCACTGAAGACTTCTGTTGGGATTTGGTCTGGCATGTACATACTGATATGACATTAGTGGTTTGGTTTGTGAAGTGAATGATGCCTAGTTCATTTCAGACTCTTAAAAAGAAATTCCGGCCTCGCTCCAGGCTTTCATCTTTAACTTCCCTACAGATGAGTGTCTTACTCCAAGAAGTCAATTAAGCGTCGTGACAGTTCCACTGCTTCTTCACCTGTTGATTACAGAATTAGGGTTGTCTGACAGCTACCTGATAAATCTCCTGTATTCTGAAGGACCTAAGAACCCAAACAGCTTTTTTCTCATTAAAATACCATGGGAAGTATATAGATTATTTCTTTCTGAGATCAAGTTTAATACAAACTATTTTTTAATCTTTAAAGTATTTTGGCTTGTAATAAAAGTATTACTTATTCTGTTCTTACAGGACATCAGAAGGCTTCTAAGTAGTGTTAAAATGTGGGACAGAAGAAATTTTTCATACTTGATATCATTTATCAAGATCCAAAAGTAAAAGCAGGATCCACATCATTATATTGAAGCATGCAGATTTTGTGTGAATGTGAATGGACATTCAAGATACTTAAGCTGCTTGGCCTGGAACAGGACATGTAATTATCACCATTTTTTTTTTTTTTTTTTTTTTTTTTTTATCCAGAAGAAAAACTTCACCAGGATGAAGATTGTCAAGTGTGATTTTACAGAACAAACACAAGTGGATTGGGGACGGAGGACAGCAATAAGAATGGGGAATGATGGGCAATTTCTGCCTTTCATGCCTGCACTCTATACTGAATTTGAGCACAGAAATGTTTAGGGCTCCATTCTCTGCTTGCCAAGGTTTTTTGTGGTCCTTGTGTTTAAGTCTCTTAGCATCTTTATTACACCATAGTCTTTAAGAGGAATTAGTCATAAAACAGCTCCCTGAAATAGAAGTAGTAGTGGGTGGGGATAGTTGAGCCTGCCACAGCAAGCAAGGAAAAACTTGTGTTAAAAATATGAAAGATGCAAGACATTTTATGAGAGGCTTTTGAGGTCTATCAAAAGATTTGTCCCTGTGGAAGCACATGCAGTGCTGGGAAGTGAGTGAGAAAGCCTTCTTAAGACTCCTGAGCACCTTATTATGAATCTCACCTGTGCTTGTGTCAGTTAAATGGTGAGACTTATTTAGGGAATATGTCAGAGTGACATTCAGGAACAACAGCTGGAAATATACAGCATTATTAATGGTAGGCAATCCTCACGGGCTGCTGCCTTCCCCTGCCTGCTTTCAGCCAAATGATACAGGAATCCTCTCTGACAGTGGTCACAAATAGGAGTCTAAATCTTCTTATATTGAAAAATGTTCCACGTCAATGTGTCTTAGCCAGATAAACAATATCAAACAGAATTAACTTGAACTTGGGGAATGCTGCAGTTTCTTGTTGTAGGAAATCAATGCAGGCACTTAAGTTTCTACTGAGAGGCCCCACGTTCACTAAGCACAACTCTGCTCTATTGGACATAGTCCTTTCTGTGGGGCAAGCCCAGGTTCCAGACCTTATTAAGCCTTAACTCTCTAGTGAAATGACATTTCCCCAAAAAAAGAAACATTCTCTCTCGCTTGCTTTTTTTATTCAGGCTAAATTTAAAGTTACAATTAATTTCTCTGTCTCTCAATCACTCTTCTGGGGTCAAAACAATCTCTCAGCTGTAAATTCTTGGCTCTAACAGATTACAGCAGATGTGTTTCCCAAGTAAAGTATTTCAGATTTTGGCCCTTTAGGAGCACATAGAGCAACATCAAAAATCCAATGCTACTACTCAAGGGAAAAAAAAAAAAAACAACAAAAAACAACTCACAAAAAGTTAGATATGATTCACAGTTCATGAGTATCTGAGAATGTATATTGCTAGCACTCAGTACTGCATGTACCAGCAATGAATCCAGCAGGAAGCTTTATTTACACGTGTGCTTTTGCGCGCGCTGCAGAAGACAGCTCAGCATGGTGGGTCCCACACAGACACTCCTTCAGAAACAGCTCTTGCTCTCTTTCTTTGCTGTAGCTTTGGCCTGGAGATGCTTTCAGTGATAGTCGTCTTCCTTCTTGTACTTGAGCATGGGATTTAAGCATAAAGAAGTCAGATTTTTGCTTGCCTAAGCTTTGTTGTGTGATGGGTCTTGATAGCTCTTCGCATACCCTCTGCAGGGAAATCTCTTATGGTAAACAGTAATCATTTCTTTATCATCATGACACAGCTCTTTTGAACTTGCGCTTATGAAATACTATTGCTGTTTTGCTTTCTTTGCAAGTTTTGGAGGCTGGGGGAGAATTTCTCATGCAAGTTAGGCTGACAAGAGGCTCTGTGGACTCTTTCGCTTTAGGTTAATTAATTGGGGACTATGAGCAGGGTTAAAGCACAGTATGCCTGCCTGTGATTTATTTCTAGCTTTTGGTTGGTATGCAATCAAGCTGAGGGTCAGAAAAAGACCACTTCCCACAAGTAAGTGTAAGTCCTTTGTCCTTTTAAGTATCCTGGAGGAGAAGGAAACCTGAGATTCTCACACATGCAGCCTTCAGGACACTCGCAAGCCCCTTTGCAAGAAAGCAAAAGGTTTCAATGGTATAGGGCTGAGGGTGGCCAACTTAGACGGTTTGTTCATTGGTAGCTGTTACACACCGTGCAAAATAAAAGAAGCGGGGCTTTAGTTGTCTCTCAAAAACATAGTTGTCCTTTCCATTTTGATGTCTATCCATTTGTCTAATTCTCTTCTAGTCCACTGTTCTCCAGTTTATACATTACTCAATTATTTGTAGGCATTCCGATTTATCTTTTAAAGTCAGTAATTCTCAGCCATTTACAAATGCTCAGTTATGAACATTCATTTAAAGAAGGCATGTGGCAACTTTCCTGTCCTTTCTTCTAACTAAAACCATTGTGAACACATATTTGAGTGTACCATTCCTCATTTGCAATTTGAGCATAGCATATTAAATCTTTGCAAAGACTTGTGCTAGGAAAGCTTTTTTTACTGGAGTATTTGGGAAATGCAGACAAAAAGGAATGTGAACAAAGCAAATGGATATTCACATAACATTTCTAATGTATTCTGCAGGCTGTCTGCAGAGATTATTTTTTTCTGTTTCATCAATCTTATATATATAATAAGCAACTAAAATAATGCTTGACACCAGATCAGATTTTTTATGTCTAGCCACTCTTGAAGGCCTTATGGGTCGATTTTTCCACTTTCACTAGTTCCAGCTACGAATTCTTTTAGAGTAGAGAAATCCCAGGTGACCAGGAGCAGAAGACGTTGTTCTTTATATCTTTTCTCCTGGAGCTCCTACTACCGTTAATGCCAAAGGAATGCCAGCTGGTACAATTTAGAGTACCCTAACGCACTTCCAGGTTGGCCTGGAATTGAAGGCAAGGGTGCAGGGGCTGTTTCATTCGGCTTTCTGACAGGCTGGTTCAGACATGTACATTGCAATAGTGTGGAGGTTTCAGTTGTTTTCTAGCGTCCTTCAAAACATACTCAAAATTACATCCTCCAAACAACATAGTACTATTTGGAAATCTAGTTACATTCTGGGAAGAGTACTAAAAGAAAATAAGTGAAAAGCCCCAGTTTTTTTTTTCCTGAAAGCAAGCAGAAAATACATGTTTTCTAACCACTTTATACAGAGATTAATAAGGCAATGACAGAGTCTTAAATCACAAGAACACGGATCAGATTTAAGTTCTTTAACCATGAAAAAAGCTTCAATGTGTGTGGAAAAGTTAACCAAATGTTATAGGTTAGAACATCCAATTCATATGCCAGGTAATAGACATTAAATAGTTGAAAATCTGAATTTAAACTTCCTGTTAATTTCTAAAGGGAGATGGTAGGAGTCTTTATATGACCAGTCATGGAAATCTAGGAATTCTCTTCAAAATGCTAGATGGTACGGTGCAGTGGGAATTACGCTTGCAGCTACGGGAGTTGCAAAGTAAATATGAGAAAAAATGAGGACAGTGAATGGATTTCTGAAAAAGGTTGTGCAAATCTCCATTCTTTGAGATTTTCATGACCAGACTGGCTCATTCTCTAGCAACTTGATCTGACGTTGTAGCTCACCTCACTTGGGCAGGAGGATGGGTTAGAGACCCAACGAGGGTCCGTATAACCCAAATTATCCTATGACCATATCCTATAATGCAGTATGTTGATGAAGCCGTAGGGAGGGAGCAACAGGGAGGTCATCAAAGGTAAAAGACATACCAACAGAGCAGTTCACATAAGATGGAAAAGATGGATGGCGCCTAGCACTTTAGGGAAATTTGAACCACTTTGTAACAATTCTTAATGTGAACCTCACTGAAATATCATCATAGAGGCTGTAGTTGTTGGGAACCTGACTGAGCATGGGCAGAATGGGAACCACTAATACTAAATACTTTTCTCCACCTCTTGTTGAGCTGTTGGAGATCCAGGTTTAAATTAAATTTGACATTTTGATCCTACCTTGTACTTAACTTTGAGATGAACGTTGAGGGAAACAGGAAGAAGACATGGCTTAGCAGATGATTGATGTACATATAGACACAGTAGTGGGCCATTATGACAGAACTGAACTATTTAGCACATCTTTTCTCTTTCATGCTGTCTGCAGCCCTAACATCTTATGACAGAAGTCTAACAGGTAGAAATTAACTCCCTTGAATCAGAAGGATGTAGGAACATTTTTGCTCTGGGGGATTATCAGTCATACAATTACAACTATCAGTGTTTTATATAAACAAAAATGTTGTACAAGATGTTGCTGATCTAAGTTTGTAGTTGACCAATAGGAAAAAAACACATGTAGTGTTACTGATGATTTGATGAATGACAGCTGCAATGTCTGGAAATGGGTCTAATTTCTGCAGCCTTTATCCCATTCCCAAGTTTAAAACCAAATACAAAATATCTGTTGATGCTTGCTGAAAGTACGAGCAATGCCCATTTGCTCTCTGAGTTTGACTTTGTCTATAATTTTTCAAGTGTCCCCTTCGATCAGGCAGAAACATCACTGCAGGGGAATCCAAGATACTGCTGATGACAGGTACGCTGATGTACTTTTAGTTCCTGCTGTCAAGTGAAAAAAAAATTACCTTGATTTTTATTTTTTTTTTTTTAAATGGCACTTCCACTTAACCAGAGGTAGGTGAGAGGAAAAATGACATGTTATTTTCACTTGCATGTTGTTGTTTGTCATTTTAAAATTCACAGTTAGATGATAGCTGAGACCCCGTGAGCCAAGAGCTTGCATAGTTTTTGTAGTGCTTTTCCATTGCTTTCTTCTTGTGTCTTTTTCATAAAAGATAAATTTAAGGTAAAAAGAAAAAACACATATAAACCTTTAATGCCCTAACCTGTAAAGAAGGGGTTTCTGTAGAGCTTTAGTAAACTCAGGCTTAACAGCAAACTTTGAAAGAAGCTATCTAGCTCTGCCTAGAGGAAAAGAAAATAAAACAAGCCTGTAAACACATTGATGATGATGGTAATTATTATTATACTTATTATTACTCTAATATATAATAATAATATTATATATATATATGAAAATAATACAAAATATATAATAAACAATGTAGCAAGCTTTAGCTGGATAGCTTGAGGTGTCTTGGGAGAACTATTTGACTGACACCACTCAGGAAAAGCACATATTTAATTTGAGTTCTGTTTTCAAGAGTTTCACTGATAACTCATAAAGCACAAGCAAAATTATGTTTGTGCCATTTTATGGCCATCACAGTCCTGCGGAGTACATAATCCAAGCCCTGCTGGGAGTGTGCAAAGTAGATTCAGAAAGGAATTTTTACTTTTCAAAAGTCAATTTTTAGGACATGACTGGAGTTAATGACAGAGTTCAGAGCTATAGATTTCTGTGCAAGCAGAGTTAAGGGCTATGAACAAAAGAAGGTAAGGCACCATGGGAAGTCTACTTAGCCAGAAGGATGCAGAAAGAAGACGAAGTAAAGAGCAGGATCCTCAATGAACTTAAGGATTACCTTGTGAATTCCCTCTCCTGAAGCCAAGCCGTTCTTGTCAAGTAAAAAAAAAATAAAATAAAATAAATCTCAGCAAGCAGAAGAACCTGGTAAGACTTCAGGAGATCCTTTGTTCTGTCTAAGAGCTTCATTCTGGATAATCTTAAACTGGACCAGCTCTACTCTTGTTGTATTCTGGCTGTACCTAGAATGTTCAGAGAAAAGATAGTATGAATGCTTGGCATTCCCACATGAGCATTGAGTCCAAATCACAGAGGTTTTAAACAAGTAAAGATTTAGCTGCAGGATTTTCTAGTTGCAATGTGGTCTGTGCCAGCTAGCAATGACACGAGAATCCAGATTCTCTTGCAGGGTTTCTTAAAGGAAGCTCTGCTGCAAGATACGGAGAGACAGAACAGCTTCAGGAGCTAGATTATTCTGAAATTGCTCCTCATACAATGTTAGAATAAATTCACGCTTTCCCTGCTTCTTGTATGACAATTAAGAAAAACTATTCTGCTCTGTTGCGCTCAACTATTGCCTGGAAAACTCGGCTAGCTGCAAGAGTGCAGCATTATTTATGTAGAAGTAAACTGCCAATGTTGACAGATTTTGAAGACCCTAATCCTAGGAATTAAAATGACAGCTGATGACCTACAAGTGAAAACAATGTGACATTATCCCCCAAGATATAAGCTACATTTATGTATTGATTTATTATTTATGATGAATCAGTCATGTGCATTTGAGAAATTACACATCAGGATCTATAATAATCTTACAGAATAGTTTGTAACCTGTGGCTGCTAAATTGATAACCTTGGGTTCTTTACTGACTCAGCTTTGCTTCCACATCCCATTCCATCCTCTTACTCGCCAATTCTTGTTGGGAAATAAGGAGATGTTTGTCTCTTAAAATTACGTCTTTTGAAAGACAGTGTGCTCTCTGATTCATTTAATCAAAGCAAGGCACTCCCCCCTGCCTCCCCTCCCCCTCCTCCTTTGCTTCATTTAGGCATTCCTTGTCAAACACCAAACCCAAGCCTAAGTGACTGCTGGCCTGGGAGCTCCGTTTCTTTTATGCACTCTGCCAAACTCTGGCATACAGCCCGGAAGGGGCTTAAAGCAAACTTACCTCATTTCCACTGACGTCTAATAGGTGTAGGAATTCCCCTGAGGGAGCAGGGAAGTAATTTTCTCATCAGCTGTCAGTGGTCCCAATTCACGTGGCAGAGATAATTTAAGCATCTCAAAAGGGTAGCTTTAATTTAACAGCAGCTCAGACTGGGTCCATGACCTTGAAGAACATTTGTTTTCTCTCTGGTTTGTGGAACTCTGCTGTATTCTATTATCCTCCTGTTTATCTTACATTGTCTAATGAAAGTGGTCACACTCACAGGAGAAACATATGAGCTGTTCTGTGAATTCTTGCAATAATGTTATTGTTGGAAGACAGTTTTACATGTGTAGAACAGCTCTGTCATTGCATGGAGTTTGGCTGAGGGGAGAACATCCTACAGAAACTTGTGTTATCAACAAAAAGGAAAAAAAAATCTCTATTTTTGCCTTATCTTTGGCTTTGCCTGTCAAATGACAAATTCGGCCATTAGAGACTGATGAGTGAAAAGCTTTTACAGAAAATGATGCGTGTCATATGTTTGTAGGTGATAACATTTCCCATATATCCCTGGGATAATATGTAGCACCCTGTGATAAATGGGCACTGTACTTTGCCTCTGGTCAGGGTGAATTGCAATATTCATTTTCCTAACTGAACAAAAGAACAGGGAAAGGAAAACCAAAAGCACCCAGGTTGGCTGGGCCTGAATTCTTCTTTATTTGCTGGTTTCTGCTTTTCTTGGGAAAGTGCTTTCTAGGGAAGAAGGAGGAAGGGAACTTTTAGGTTTGAGGCATTTTGAACTTTTTTGTAAGTAAGTGAAGCATAGGAAGCAAAGAATTTGAAGAGGGATTTTAAGCATTTTTCACAAAACAGTGAAAGCATGAATATGATTTCATAATTTGGGATTGGGACAATAATGCTGATCTTCAGCAAAGATTACAACAAATGAGGAATGGGGGAACTTCAAGAAAAATGTACCTATTGGGAACTGGGAGAGCACCACTAGTGTAAGATCAGGTAGGACTAGATGTGTGGAGGGAATGTCTTACAGTTGGATCATGTCCTTTGTTATTTTTAGCTAGGGAATGTTTGGGTAGGTAGGACTCACACAGAAAACACTGAGAGCAGCAAAATATTTTTATTCTGTCTTCTCATTCTATGTCCTAGATATATCATTATCATATTATTTTCCTTCTGTGTTTAACTCATTACAGCCAGAGTTTTTTGCTTTACAATTGAAAGGCAAAAAATAATAGATCTTTAAAAAAAAACATTCTAAAGTGCTATTTCCTGTAAGAGAAAGTGTATACAGAACACACAGCAATGTGAAAGGGTATAAAGGATTTTACTGGAATGTAGTTCTCCTTTCCTGAGTAATGTAGCAATCCCAAACTTGTAAAAACCTTCCTGGTTCACAGCACTGCCATGTATCTTCCCTCTGTGGGGTCATAAATGTTGACTTTCATATATTTATATTCTGGTAAATGTGTATTATTAAACTCAAGTGTTTTATTGGTTCTGCTCTAATTTTTGTATTTAAAAATTCACAGGCAAATATTTTCAAGTAGGAGCACTTGACTCTGTTGGAGGGCTGAGGAGGAAAAGAAGAAATCAAACTGCTTTTAAGACACAACTTGTTTGGTATCTAGGTGTCATTAGAGTTACCTGTGAGAGGAGGACATCAAACACCCAGGCTGTCATGGTCAGGTGGTTGTAATGCCTGGATTTACTTCACAGCAGCATAGTCTCACTCCAGAAAAGCCCATTTTTGCTGGAAAATGTAAGCATCCTTGCTTTAGTTCAAGGTAAGAGCTCAGGTCCAATAAATCTCAAATGTTTCTGATGTTCAGGATGTTAACTTTTTGATTGAAAAATTCAGATTTTAAAAAAAAAATAATATGGTGTTTATTAAAAGTTTTAAGAAATCAAATTTGTTTTTCCTTATCCAATTCCTACCAAAATGCTGTGGATTGAAATAATGAAAAAAAGTTTGTATTTTTTAGGTTTTGGAGTCAGTGTCACCAAAGGAGCCTTTTACACTCTAAGGCCTTTTTCCCCTTTCTGGACTGAGTCTGGCTGGTGACTTTTCTTCATAAATAAATCAATCTCTGCAGAAGTGAGCAACTTCCTTTCTATACAGTATATTCCAAGAAAGAAAAACAACCACCTAGAGACAGTTTTACATTCATTTTAGGACTTTAATTTGTGTTTTCTCAAAATTTTACATTGTGCTGCTTTGATTTGGAAACATTCTGTGTGAACTTCCAGTTTCAAAAAAGTCTCTCATCTGCCTCAATAATTTTATCCTGCTCATTTCAGAGTCCAGAACTGTTTTTCTAAACTATGTCATATAGTTGAAAAGTAATCATACTGATTTCTTATTGTTTAAATTTCAAGTTGTTTATTTTTTAAAATTAATTTTAAAGCATTTTTTGTTTATTTTTCCTAAAAATAAATTAGAAGTAACTATGTTTCCAGTTCTTAGAATTCATAAGCTGATTCTGAATGTCTATGGATACCGAAGATGTGTACATGCACTGATGTCTAACAACTCTCAGTTGAGTCCATATTTAATTTGTTCCCTACAATTGTGACAATGAATCCCTCTCTTTTGGTAGGTAGCAAGCCTGGAGGTAGCTGGTATGTGCAGTCCTGCTCATCAGGGTCGGGGAGCCGTGGGAGAACCAGTCTGAGTCATTGGCGTTGAGCTACAGGTAAATCTGGACAGACACCCCCTTGCACAGTGTTGTTCCTCTCTTGCCAAGTCAACCTCAGTGCTGCTATTGTACAAATAATGATATTGAGAGGTTTTATTTATTGCCAGAGATAGGAAACAGGTGTGTTGTCTCAAAACCGATTTTTAAGTCCCAGACCCAGATTTGAGTCCCACATTTGCCTTGATGCCGCTGAATTCAAATATGAGTAAGAGAGGGGATAGGGACACAAACTGGAACAGGGTAGGACATTTAAAGGGACATTTCTAGTACTGACTGCTGTGGTTTGGATTGATTAAGGGCTAGTACAAGGAAGTCAGCCCATAACTTTCCTTAGAGTCATTATACGACAGAGTAATTCACTTAGATGGTTTAAGGCAATTTATTTATAAAATATTTGCATGTTCAAGGCAATTGTTCTCCTTTAAACTAAGTTTGCATTAAGCCTTTAACTAAGTTTCAGGAATGATGTATTGAGTGAGCTAAGCTCCTGTAAGTTCCAGTATTCTGCTTCATGAATAAACTGTCAGAGTAAAGCAACCAATAACTCTCTGTCTTGACATTATATTCAGTATAACAAATAAATCTTTAGAATCTCAATAGACCTGGCAACTTCATTAACAGTTATGCCTGCAGCAGAGAATGAAAGAAAATCAATTCATGGACTGATATTTTAGGGTTTACAGCAGAGAGGGGTTAGTGGATTGCTGATGAACCTCCTGTGTTTTAGCTCAATCTTCCTCTCACACAGGGGAACAAAGATTGTGAGAAGAGAATACTTCTATCCAGAAAAGGAACAGAGAATAAAATAAGAGAAAGGATGTAAATTCTGTGGAAACAGAAGCCAAAACAGTATATCTGGGCTTGCAGGTCTGCGAATCCTAATTCCCTTTTGTAAGAAATATCTATTTCCTATAAAGTTTCTCAAGTGCAGCCACGGCATTTAGGAATTCATTACTGCAGGAGACAATAATTAGGAGATTAATTTCATTTAGATTAAAAGCTGTTAAGAAGTAGTGAATATGCTGTATATCCCTTGGTTCTAACTGCAGTTGGTAGCTCTTAAACACTGCTGTTTAGTGATGGTTCAATTCTTCTTCCAGTGAAGGCAATGAGAAAACTTCCCTGGCATCAAAGTAGTAAGGATTATCTCTTCTACAAGAGAGTAACCACTGGAAATCTTGAGCACACAATGTCTTGCTGAAATAGTTGAGTGGTTCCCCGCCCTGTCATAATTCTTCCTTATAATACAGACATATCAAAATGACTCCTGAGTATTATGAAACCTTAAAGCTCTAGCTTCACAGAAGCAGTAAATTATATATGGATAATTTGTGTCACAATTTAATCCCTTTGAAAGAATTAAGTCCTAAACCCTTGGATATAGCCATGTAAGGTTCTGGTGTCTGCTATTATGCCATGGGTTTAGTTGCACACAGCATTTTTTTTTTTTCCTTCCATTAGTCAATATAAATGCTGTCCTTAGAGCAGAGAATAACGTTTTTGTTTACCATATTGTTAAACCGTAAGTTGGTACAACCATGCTTCACAGCTAACTCTCTATAGAGAGTTTTGGATTTACTCTTTTTTAGAGAAGCGATAGTATGAAAGAAAATAAAAGGGTAAAGATTAGTGAACAAGCTGTGCTACAAAGTAATGAATTGACTTATTCTTTTTCAAACTCATCATGCAGTTAAGGAATCATATTTCTTATGTTTAAATATCTGTAAAACACTTCAAGATTTGCCTGTCAGCTTCAATGGCACTGAAGGTCTTGAGAAGCACATGCTGTAAAGAGAAAAAAAAGGAAAATTAAAAAAATAAGAGGAATAAATTTTGAAATACAAATACATATTTTTTCCCTAGCCTTCCAGTAGAATAGGAGTATTTTGAGTCTAAGATTTATAAGATGCAACTCAGTATGGTTTTTGCTCTGTTGTTTCTTTCCAGAACAGACAACATAATCGCATAATCCGAAAAATTTGCCTAGCTACATAAACTGTAATCTTGAAGAGAACTGTAACAGCAAAGAAGTAAAGTACATTAAGTCTCATTGAAATTACAGTACTATTGATTTCAGGTTTATCTGATGCATAGGTCTTGCGAATTCACTAGGAATATCTACCTGCTTAAACACATTTGAATGCTTTACTAGATTGGGATGATTATAATTTGTCAAAAATGACTGCATGAAAAGTTCGTTTCCTTGCAGCATTGTGGATTTCTCCTTTTTGGTATTGAAACCTCATGGTTTCAGTTGGTTCAAATGGACATGAATCCATCTGACCTTGTTAAAACTGTATGAAGGCTAAATCCTGTTTAACCTTTATTGTCTACTAATCAGCAAGGTATTGAAGCAGTCTCCTGTCAACAGAAATAGAACAAAAGACCATTTTTTCACAATGCAGATGATTTACCTTCTCTCCTGCAGTTCTAATTCAATAGGTCTTCTCAAAACAAAATCTTTTGGAAAAATCCTAGACATTTGATGTAGTTGTCCTATATTTCATGTGTTTAATTTTTAATATGGAATATATTAGCATTGACCCTAGACTTTCATAATGTTCTACATGGTCCTGGAAGTTCACACAGGACAATAAAAAGCAAATTCAGAGAGTGAATATTTAAAAATAATCTCTGATGAAATATACATGATTCCCAAGGAACTTTTTGCACAGCAGATGCCTTCTTTGTTGACTTGAAACAATCTGTTTGTCTAATTGGCACATACAGAAATCTACCTTTCTGGTTTCTGAAATGAAATGATGGTTTTGGAATTTTGATTTATGGCTACATATGGCTTCATAGATCTTAGATTTCTTGAAACTCAATTGTTGTTATTCTTGCATTTCCATGACCTATCCTGTATGCTGAATTTTCATTTGTTGCAGAATGGCAGGGGTGACATATGATGACTTATGGAATAAGACCTGAAAAACACAAACCCCAAACAAATCAAAACCCATTGGAAAATCCTTACAATTTGTCATTAAAAAAATACCTAGAAAATTAACAGCTCAGGACCTGTAGCAACATGGTATAGAAAGGTAACGTATCACTGTCTGACTTATACTTATTTTCTGGTTCATTGCTGTTGTCTTAAGGAGATTGTAGTAGAATCATGGAATCATTTAATTTGCATGAGATCTTTAAGATCCTTGAGTTCAACCATAAAACTAACACTGCCAAGTCCACCACTAAACAATGTCCCTCAGTGCTACATCTACATTGCTTTTAAATACCTCCAGGGATGGTGACTCAACCACTTGCCTATTACACTGCTTGATAACACTTTCAGTGGATAAATTTTTCCTAATATCCAATCTAAACCTCCCCTGGTGCATCTCAAGGCTATTTCCCCTTGTCCTATTGCTTGTTACATGGGAAAAGAGATGGACCCCCACCTCACTACCATCTCCTTCTCAGTTGTAGAGAGCCATCAGGCCCCCCCTGAGCCGCCTCCTCTCCAGACCAGCCCCCCCAGTCCCCTCAGCCGCCCCCCATCAGCCTCGTGCCCCAGCCCCTGCCCCAGCCCCTGCCCGGCTCTGGACACGCTCCAGCCCCTCCACGTCCCCCTGGCAGTGAGGGGCCCAAAGCTGAACACAGGATTCGAGGGGCGGCCTCACCAGGGCCCAGCACAGGGGGACGGGCACTGCCCTGGCCCTGCTGGCCACACTGCTCCTGACACCAGCCAGGCTGCTGCTGGCCCCCGTGGCCACCTGGGCACAGGGCTGGCTCCTGCCCAGCCGGCCCAGCCAGCCCCCCCAGCCCCTTTCCCGCCGGGCACCTTCCCAGCCCCCTGCCCCAGCCTGCAGCGCTGCCTGGGGCTGCTGTGCCCCACGGGCAGGGCCCGGCACGGAGCCGGGTTGAACCTCACACAGCCGGCCTGGGCCCCTCGCCCGGCCTGCCCAGATCTCTTTCCTGATTTTATCCCTTTTCTTCTTCAAATCTAAAGCTCTTTTAGAGAACCCTGCTCGCTGCTGCACAAATATCCTTCCGCTCCTTGAGATGGGTGTAGCCCACCTGTTGCCAGCAGGCCTGGTGTCATGCAGACTAACCCATTATCAAAAAAACCCCATATTCTGTTGGTGACACCAGGCTTGGAGGCAGGTATCGATCTCCTGTGTCAGCCTGTTTCTTTCCTCATCGCTTCCTTCAGCTGGAAGGATAGAGAACACTGCTTGTGTTCCTGATCCCCCAACCTGATGCCTCAAGGCGCTGAACTCTCTCTTGATTGCCCTTGGATTTCTTATTGCAACTCTATTGCTGTCTACATGAAAAATCAATCATGGATAGTAATCTGAGGCCATACGAGGATAGGAAGCTTTCTCTTCACATCTTTAACCTGGGCCCAGGGAGGCAGCAGACTTCCCTAAGGAATGGGCCCAGTCTGCATGTTGGGCCTTCTCTTCCCCTAAGGACAGTCTTCTACAACAGTGACCTATATCATAATGTATACTCTGAAATTTAAAAATCTCATGCCAGGTGTTTCTTCTACTGAGGAGAAAATAATACAGATTAGCAAGACCTTATCATGTGTAGTTTTAGTATTTTTCTCGTTACAAATCTGATCACTCAAAACATAATGGAAAATATGTTCAATTTCATAGCTTCTTGGAAGCAATGTGCTCTTTTTAATGAAAATGCATTTTCACTTAGTTATCATCTCGGCTGAACTTGTGTGATGGCAGATAATTTTTATTTATCTAATGAAATAATTCTCCTTTTTTTTTTTTTTTTCCCTCCTTCTTTTTCTATTTAATGTGTGTTGAATTAAGACCATGGGTGGAATCTTTGAAAAAGACCTGTGAGTTATGGTGTACTTTTGAATTTCCCTGAAAATCCCTAGTTTTTACAATGTTTAAAAATTGAGTTGTTTACTATCAGTCAGTCTGTCTGGTCACCAGCAGTATGAATCAATAGAGAAAAGGTGATCAACCCTAGAGGTTTGATTCAAAGTGTTTTCTGCTCAAGCATAATACTGAAAGCAGCATTCACATCCCAGATTCCCACACATCCCTTGGAGGTTGTCTTCAATCTGCAAAAAGCCTCTTCACCAGTTCAGGATCTGATTTTTGTAGCTAAACAAACCAGTTCCACAGATTTATTGTTTTCTAAATTGTGTCTTAACTCTGATTCCACTGAACATGCTACAATTGACTTCAGATGAACCACAAGGCCAGTATTAAGCATATAATATTCTGACTTAGTTCATTGAAAAGTCAATGAATCTGTCTGGCATAATAAAAAATATTTTCAGCAAAGCAGTTACTATGAAAGAATTTTGTAAATTCTAAATTTATTTCCACTTGGAGAGTCCAATATGTATGCGTGGGGCTATAAAATCAGAAATAATCTTTGGGGATGGGGGCCAATCAGAAGCATAACAGTTATGTGAAAGATTAAACTATTGGCTATCTACTTAAGTGAAAAATATGCACGTAAATGAATAATTCTATAATTCCTCTTAATCATAAGACTTAGTTGATTATGTCATCAACATTATCAAAATAATAAATTGGATATGAATTAACTGACTTAAATGTCACTTGGTTTCCTGCTATGTAGTACGTTATTTAGATAGTAAAGGAGAACTTTTTAGCCTTCTGAATATCCAGGCAGATTAAGGATGAGGGAATACTGCAATCTTAAAATTCTGCATCAGTTCTAAGCACTTTGTCTCTTAACTGGGCTTACATACTAGCTTTATTATTAAAATTTATTTTGGGGACGTTCTTGCAGGCCTACAAGATCATTCTATATTTCCATGCATAGCATTGTACATATTTACACTTAATGATATTTCCCAATTTAAAAAGCATATAAAGAAAAGGTCAGGGCATAGAGGTTGAGCAAATTAATAAGTAGATCAGGATGGCAGATAGGAAAATGTAATTAAACCAAGTATTCAATCCATATGCAGTCAGTAGTAGTGATCATTTCTCTCCATCTGCCTAGTACTGTTTATCGCAAACTCACTTTTCTTTTTTTTTTTTTTTTTTTTTTCAACATACTACAGCATGGCCTTGCACTAAAGACATGTACCTAGTTAGGCGATTTTCTGAACAGATCACACGATAATACTAAAGACTGATGCAGCTAGTTAGGCAATTTTCTGCATTAAGAGATGACTATAACACTGATCTCTCTATCCATCCAGCTCTTGAAGGATCACTTTAAGCAAAGGATCTTTGTCATGACAGCTGGAGTGAACACTCAAGGCAGACAGATGCCACTGTGAGCTGAAGTGCACCTAAAGGATGATGTGTAGGCGGAAGACATGAGAGGAGCACTTTTTCTTTGTTATAGGCCCAGTGATAATAGTCCGAGTCCAGGTTTCCTGTGTGCTCTCAGGATGCAAGAATCAAAGCTGTTTCTTCAGAAAAAGACCTTGGAAAACTATGCATACTCATGAAAGACTGTCTCATAAAAAAATCTAGAGAAGCAGTGTGAAAAACTAAGACAATTTGTTGACTGCATCAGGTAATCAGTTCTATAATTTTCAATCATAAATTGATATGTGTACTCAGGTTTAAATTCCTGTAGGATAGATCTTCTGAAGCTGCTTTCCATACTTCTGACAGAATGAAGAGGAACTTAAACTTTCTTCAGATTTCCAGTATGACTAGTTTGAAACAGTTAATTGGTCTCAATCATTCCTTACTAAGTGTTGAGCACTCTGAGCTGCTTGCTTGACAGTTACCCACTTGAAGAGTACGATGTGGAGCATTTTTTCTTCTGTAGAATAGTTCAGGTACCTGAGGTCATAGAGACACAAGTTAATGGCTGCTGACCGGCTGTGAACTACTAGCGTGAAGTTGTTGCTGATAATGATTGTTTAATTGCTGCTTCATGGTATATGTAACAGATAAATATTGATTCTGGAAGACTGGGTTCTTTGAGGAATGAAAGATTTGAAGTCCAATGTTTTTCTTGACATGTATGCCTTTTGGTTGGATTCTTTAGCATCTAATGATGCAGAGTCTGCTCTGGACCTTTTCTTCTATGGCATCTGTCCTGTACCTGGACACTGATATTCATGAAACTTGAGTTAAATTCTCTGAAATAACTATCTTTAATCAAATTTGGTTAAAATTAACCAGTAGGCTTCTACGTTATTGAGGGAAAATGGAGAGACTGATGAAGAAAAAATCTTCTATACTTGTGTCTCCCAAAATACCTGGAAAAAGGCCTCTGATAGCAATGTCACAATATACATTGAAGAACTTCAAATATAAATAATTTCTCAACATGGGGAGGCTTCTGACAAATCCTCAAAAGCAATCCAAATACCTGCCCCTATTCTTGTTTATGATCTCATTTTCTTTAATGGAATATAATTTTAATGAGATGTCTGCTCATGTAGGCTAAAGGTTCAGCATTGAAGGTGGCCATATAAAAATAGCAATACTATCTGCTCACATAGTAGAGTTGAAATCCTTAGAATGACGTGGCAGAAGCAGGGGTAGTAAACATTCTGGCCAGCAATAGTTGTGGGCTCATGTGGTCTACGGTTTTATAGTGCCCATTAAGCTCTGATTTTCGCTGCTGAGAAAGAAGAGCATCACTGTCAGGTCACTAGTGATTCCACTGCCTTGTCATTATTTCTGCTGCCTATGTGGCTCCGCTCCACTGAATGTGCTGCCTGTGATTTCATTTGAATATATGGTGATAAAAGATTCGTCCAACTTCAGCTGAATGATAAAACATCCATTCAGTGTCATGCAAGCACGTATGTCCTTCCTTATTCTCCACCACATAATCCTGCACCACTAAGGCAGCAGAAATATTAACATTGCCTTTGGTGGCAGTAGCCTAATGCTGGACAGATTAAAGCTTCTTGAAAGTTTGTTGAGGGCAACAAGATACAGAAGGATAGGCTTCAAGCACAACTAAGTGGTCAGCCACTCAGGACAAGCTGCCGGGAGCTGTGTCTGAGTCAAACAAGCTGGCAGCACAGGTGCCAGCGCTGAGGTCGCAGCGGACTGTAAGGTGTGATGGGTACTTGTGCGAAGGTGGCTGCTTCTAGCAGTGGTATTACCCCCTCCACCCTTCTGCGCTCACAGCAAGAGAACAGGGACAGCAGGCTGGGGTCCTCAGAGCTAGTTCCAGCTACTGCACCCCCCCATATTTTTTCCTTTTGATTCCCCTCCCATGGCTCGAATGACTGGCTCTTCACACTTGGAGCATTGAACTTGAGTTTTTGTCTGTCTTACTGAGGAGACTTAAGCCAGGGCTGATGCACAGAGAAAATACAATGCAGTATTTTCCTATGAAGAGTTACTCACTGCTGTTCAGACACTTCTACTCTCTCCCTATCTTAACTGCTGCAATACTTTTAGTTTAACACATCCTTCCCTGTATACATAGCACTTAGGAAATGATTGCTTTCTTCCCCACCTATAAACTGTGCTGAGATGTCTTTGGTTTGTTGCCACATAAATGAGTACAAGTTGTGTGTATGCCAGGAAATAACAAATACCAATCTATTGTCACTTACTTTTTATATGGCTATTTTCATCTGAGGATATTAAATCACCTTAGAACTACCAGTTAGCTCAGAACAGGTTTTACTGCATCTCTGAAGTTAAAAAGTAGTGAAATAAGATATTTCAAATTTTTATAAATATTTTTGATGCCTTATTTTTTGTTCTATTGTATTATTATTATTATTTGAATTCTAGAGCTCAGTGAACTCTCCCAGACTGTGTTTCAGCTATATGTTATCTGATTGTCATAGACACAGAAGGGCACTTCAAGCCAGGATTGTGTCCACCCTCCCACGCAACTGATGGTCTGCAGCTTTGCAGTGGAATCACCACGCTGGGCCACACTGGCATATACGTTTCTACACAGAGTAAGAGCATGTTCCTGTGAACAAGATGTGTGCATGAAATTGCAGTATAATTCCTTTTCTGTATTCTAGAGAGCTCAAAATTGTTTAATGTTTCTTAAACACGAATCCAACTCTTTACATTTCCAGGAATGCAGCTTTTCCCAAGATTTGTGGTGGGAGGAGAGAAGGGATTAAGATCACTTATTTTAAATCCTGTTGTTGCCATTTAGATAAACTAGAGGAAACCAATACTTTGAGTTTGAATGAAAAGTTCTTAGACATGTCTGTGATACTGTACTTATGCCCTTATATATGTCAGGCAGAAAAGTTAGATAGACATTATATTAAGAGTTGAAGTTCATCTTTAGTAGAATCTGCACAGGCGCAATTGTTCACTGTACAGAAAATTAAACAGTACCTTCTTGTCATTTAAGAAAGTTCTTAAAATCATTTTTCCATGTATTTTCTGTGCTTTGTTGGATTAAGACGAAGTACTCAGTGCTACTAAGTGCTCAGTGCTGCTCTAGGGAATTTCTTCATGAAGGATGTCAAATAGTTGTATGTCATGAACTTGCTGAAAAATCATCATGATGATGTTGTGGGTGCCTTCCTTATGGATAGGTTTATCTCAATGAATGTCTCTGTACTGTCATTTTGATACCTTTCTCATTACCATCAGTCACTTGTTCAATGCCAAAAAAACTGATTTTTTTTTTTCTTCCGTCTGAGTGATAGGGTTATCTAAATTGTCCTCCTCTCCAGTTTAGCACTGCAATTCATAATGCTATGAGGAAAACAATTTGTTTCCCATTTCACCGTAAATTAAGGCTTTATATTTGTTTCTAGTGGATTTATTTGAAACAGTCAAAAACTTTTAATGCAGTTGGGCCCTTCTTTGTCCTCCTGTGTCTTTGAAAAGCTTTCCCTTATATCATTTACCTTTGTAATGCCCTCAGAAGAATATGGATAAGATTCTCAGCAGCAATAAGCTGATATTCAACTTCCATTAATTTCCATTTTTTCCTTCTTAATTGCTTTGATGCTTTAAAAACCATAACTTATGTTCATGACATTTTTTTAGAGCAGTATTGACTAACCACCCCAGAGTATTAGGGGTTTCCCTGCCTTCCCCAGTTTTCTTCTCCTATAGTATTTTTTACCTTGAGTTAATGGAGGTCTTTGGAAATGAAGTTTATGAATGGAAATAATAGCATTCATGAATGCAAGCTCATTGTCACAGGAATCCCTTTACAGATCTGAAATTAAAATGAGTTTCATAGTTATCATCAGTATAGAAAGACACAAACACTCAGTAATAATCATTCTATTTTTAAAATGGCAGTTAATTTCTTAATTTGTATTTGATTAGCTGCGAATTGTTAGCTATGTTAAATTTGTATCTTAAATCCTTCTGCTATTTTTGGTCAGTTGCAGAAAACAAATGCATACTGTCATAAACTTGCATTTAAATGGTTTGCTTTAGCAATAAATTATTCTGCTTGTAGGAAGAGGAAAAAAAATATTCTGGGGTCAAGGTCAGTAAAAAATTCACATCAGCATTAACATAGAAGATATATTTGAGTGTGTTATTTAGTAACTTGAACATTTGCAGTGTTCAGTAATTCCACACTACAGTAAAAGGGATGATTTATCAAAATCTACTGCACAATCAATTTATAACAACAAAATAGATGACTATTTGCCTGGCTTCAGTGCTACTGAATTATCTATGTGAAACAGTGGAACTATGTAAAATAAATGCTTCATAGGACGCATCTTCTAAAAAATACTAGTATTACTAGCCACTCTCCCCAGTTCTACATAAAAGTGTCAGTTCAAGAAAGTATATACACTTCAATAGGAAATTCTAAATTATTTGGGGACTAATTGAAGGCCCTGAGGTGAGGCCTTGAGATGTTTTCAAAAATTCAGTCATAAGAGCTGAGATTTCCAAAGTGTCTAAATGATAAAGGACTAAAGCACATGAAGTGCTGATTCTCCAACTCACAGTCTGGGTGTCTGGAAACGTGCAACCACCAGTTGCAGGAGGTGGACGGGATGTCCCAGAGGTTCCCTGCAATTCTGTCATGTTTTATGGCCTCTGAAGTATGTCCCATTGGTCCCTGCCAGACACGAGAGAGCTGGCTTTCTTCTGCTCTCTTCTAATAACTTTTATGTTCCTCTTAAAATGGGAAAGTAGAAACCTCATAAAAACATATAAGTAAATGGCTACCGTGGTTTAACCCCAGCCAGCAGCTAAGAACCACACAGCCGCTCACTCACTCCTCCCAGGGGGATGGGGGAGAGGATCAGAAGAGTGAAAGTGAGAAAACTCATGGGCTGAGATAAAGACAGTTTAATAAGTAAAGGAAAAGCTGCGCATGGAAGCAAAGCAAAACAAGTAATTCACTGACCACTTCCCATGGGCAGGCAGGTGCTCAGCCATCCCCAGGAAAGCAGGGCTCCATCACACCTAACAGTTACTTGGGAAGACAAATGTCCCCCCTTTCCTTCTTCTTCCCCAGTTTTATATGCTGAGCACGACGTCATACGGTATGGGATATCCCTTGGGTCAGCTGTCCCAGCTGTGCCCCCTCCCAGCTCCTTATTCCCCCCCATCCACTCGCTGGTGGGGTGGGGTGAGGAGCAGGAAAGGCTTTGGCTCTGTGCCAGCCCTGCTCAGCAATAACAAAACCATCCTTGCAAAACCCACTTTTTTTCATCAGAAATCCAAAACATAGCCCCATACTAGCTACTATGAAGAAAATTAACTCTATCCTGGCCAAAATCAGCACAATGGCAAAAAGAAATATTACAAAAATATTTTATTCTTTACAAGTTACAAACTTTATTCATAATCTGTATTACAGGAAGCTAAAACAACACATGAATGATGCATTTTGACTTTACTGATCTGTTGTGACAGAAATTTACTCTTTCTGGCAGGTTAGAGCATGTGGATGCAAAAAGGCGCTGTCAAAACATTTTCTTTCAGATTGGCTTAGGATCACATGTAATTGAACAAGATACACTTTTGTAGGTAATGTACAGCTGGATTTACAGAGTCATCTGAGAAGGTGAGTGAAGGTCATGGAAGCTGGATGTCTAACCAGGGGACAAGTTTGTAAATCCTAATAAATGCTTAGCTGTGTTGTTAGTACTTAGACTTATACTTCACAGGAGGAAGGATGCTCAAACAGACTCAGAATGAGCTCAGGGTAAAACCAGAAATAGTACTGCTACATTAGGTGGGTCGTGAAGACAGACCAGCTTCAAGTTCTGATTTGGTACTAGCTCGGGTTGTCTGCTATATCATCCAGATGTACCTTAGTTTGGAGATGTAGTTCTGATAATACCAGTGGATTCACTGCTTTTGTTCCCTGTTACCAAAATAAATGCATGAAATAATCCTTAGAATGACAGGGAAAGGAGAGGAGCACAAAATCAGAATCTGGGTATTTTTACTGACAGTGTTTCTTGACTTTGGCTTGGAGCTCTAGCACAGTATCTGTAAGATCCATGTTATTGATTAAAGTTCAGTTAAATCTGAAGAAAATGGATACAGAAGCATGCTCTCACGGTTCTGTATTCTAGGAATGGGTTTTACAGTGTATGCTTATGAAATTCTATCTACTCCCTGTCCCAAATGTAGGAAGTTATTGTAATTCTTCGATTTATGGATCATGCAGGGAGTGATTAAGCAGGTGTATTTTGTGATAGGTGTAAATTAGAAAGGAATGTGCCTCTGAGTGTTTTTGTATACATGTGATTCCCCTTTTTATCTCAAGAAAAGATTTAGTTAGATAACCAGGAAAAAGTGTGGCACTTTGTGTGTATTAATAGTTTCTCATACACAACTCTCCAAGCACCTGAAGACAGATAAATACTAATAAGCAATGTTTACAACACTGTTGTGAATGCCCTGAAATTTCTTGCATTCAACCCTCATGAAATACTTTGCTTGCCAAGGATGAACTCTCATGCAATGCACTATTTTTTGAGACTAAGTACTGTATGAATACCTGAATTTGAATTTGATCAAAGATATTTATGCTCTAACACTCAAATCTGTTGTTCACTATTTGTTATTTACTGTTCTCTATTTACCTGCTTAGGATGTTTCAGGCATCTGTTTGGACAGCAGAAAAAAAAAAAGTCGTCAGTTGGTTTAGATCACAAACCACATCCAATGAATAATGGCTAACAGGCAGCCGAAGGGAACACTTCGGGACTCAGGAGAGCTGAAATGTGTTCACCAGAACTTCACCTTTATCACTGAATAGAACAGAATTATTTGTTTGCCAGTGTTACACAAAAAAAAAAGGTTATGTTCCCTTATTGAGCCATTATCAATGCTCCCCCCCCAATGATTTTATTAACTCCCTAGTGCAACAATTTGAGATTACCGTGAAGCAAGACTCCAAAACTTATTGAAATTGCATTTATATAACTATATATTTTCAGGCATATCTATAAAAGGAAGTGATTTGTTTCTCTTAAAACAGCAAATCAGGAACAAAACCAGAAACAGAATCCAAGACTTTTTGATTCTGGCTCTCCAGGTCTAAGTAGTAAATTTTGATGTCTTTTCTATAATCTGTGAAAGAAAATTAAATTACATTAAAGGGAAAATTAAGCTCAATGTATTGCAAGATTTCATTATATTACAGTCTGGTTTAGTACAGAAATATAATTTAAAAAATAAAGCTTTCAAAAAGCACTAATATGCAAATGGTTTTATATGTTGATTTACCATTTTCCTTTGTTTTGTACCTCTTGAAAGTCTAATGCACAGTTTTGGGTAAGAGATACCAGCCCTGTACTGCCTGAAATATCTTTAATGATCTAATTTGATTGCATAGAAAATAGGGAATATAGTAACTGAACAGGCTTCCCTAGGTGTTGAAAAAGCAGAGTTCAGTCTTTCCATTTATGAGTAATAAGTACGATGTGATATTTCCTGAGTATCTGGCTCGTGGTAGAGGGTAACATCTTACCATTATTTATCTGTTTCCCAGGTAATAAAATTAGAGGTCCTCAGAGTTAAATATTCATGCCTGCATCTGCTGAAAGAAGCAAACAATCAAAGAAAGTATATAAAACCTCAGCTGCTAGGGCAAAGTGTCAAGTTATATTGGTAGTAAAAATGTCCCACCCTACAGATTTTCATGCAAAGCTCAGACCATTTAAAAAATGATCCAGACTTCCTTTAGCTGTTACTTACCTTCCAAACTCTTTTTGATAACTGGCTGTTTCTTTCCCACTTTCCCCTTCTTCTACTGTAAAATGAGATATCCTGATAGTTTTTCCATCTACAACTGCTTGTGAAAAATGTGTGAGCAGGATTTTGTTAACTGGTTAACTCCAAAAGAAAAGGAGTTGGATGTGATGACCCAAGAAATCTCATCTAGCCTCCTTGACCTATGAAATGTTTTGGCTCAACTACAACAAATACGTCAGAATGATTACTGAAGGAGAGAAAAGGATAAATTACTTTCAGTCATTGAATTGCTGTGAATCCTTTTTAAAATAAGGTCTAATCAACTAAAGCATTATTTCTTTTTAAGTCTTGTAATTGTTCCATTGTCAGGGAAGCTTATCACAAGTACCAAAGCAGAGTATTGGTCTAAAATGAACCTGGCTTATACTAAATCCCCAGTGAGTCATTCTGTTGTGACAGATATCACTACCAGCTAAATGTCCATCCAAAACCCCTAAGTCTTGTAAAATAGAAACAAAACAACAGGAAAAGCTTGTTTAGTTTTCAGTCAGAGATCTCAGTTTATATATAGGCAAGAGATTCTTCCCATTTAAATGATAAGTGACCTGGGATTTTCTAGGACTTGTTTTAACTTCATATCATCAAAGTCAACAAGACTGACTGGAATCACAAGCTGGGTGAGGCTGAACCTCTTGGAAAAATCCATCTCATTCTGCAGGGTGACAAGAAGAGATTTTTCTTATATGAATTCTGTGGAACGTGTCCAATGTAAGATCCTATAATACCTGTTTTCTTCAGGTAAGTTTTTTCTAGACTATAAGAAACTTCTAGAACTGCTCAGTGTCTTTGGATTTGTTTTTGGTATGCCCAGTTGGATTTTTAAATGTACTTAAAAATCTAGTCCATAAAATGTTCCTAGGAGGTGTGTTAGTGATGAACTAAAATAAGAAGGCTTGAAAAACACTAGAGAAATAGAAGTGGGACAAAAATGTTAAATGAAAAGAAAAAGGGGAAGCACTTGTTTCATAGTTAATTTTGAATACATTTTGGCTAAAGTTTCGGAGAGGCTACAGACAAGACTGAGACATATTGGCTGTACAGCTGTTGTTTTTCAAACAGCCCACCCCTGCACTTCCCCTGCCAGCCCCTTTCAGAGAAGATTTTGTACTTGGACGTTTTTAATGCCACTATAATGTAATGCTTTGTCCTCTTTTTTTTAGCTACAGTTGTCAATTGCAGCAAGCTGTTTGATGCTTTCAACATGTGAAATAAACAGGCCTTAGAGATAAGGCTGATGGTATCAAATTTTTTTAGATGGTAACTTGTGCCAAATTGGAAGCGTAGCCTTTAAAGCTGAAATGCTGTATGAGGATTATGCAGTTGCAGCAGTATATAAATGCCTGGTACTTTTCTTGTAGATGGGAGACGATTTTTATTGCTGTTTGCAAATTTGGTGGTGACAGTGAAAGTTGTCTAATGCAAATATATTATAATAACAGTGTCTTGCCTCCCCTGTTTCTTCTTCTGTTGATCCTGTAAAGTGGCTCTGCAGGAAGTGACAAAGCTGTTTCTCTGCCTTTTGATCTCCACATAGATAGCTGTGTTCACCTCTTTTGCTCCATGGGTGACATTTAGACAAGATGGAAATTTGAGGTTTGAGAAAGGGGACGTAGTCTTATTTCTTGTGATATACATACAAAATGAAAATAAATATGAGACTGTGACACAATATACAAGGTAGCCTGGAGACAGGCACAGTCCACAAACATATCCTTAATCACCGTAGTCTGTAAGTATGGGTGGCAGTGGTGGTGTGTTAGCAAATTTTCCCCCCAGATGCTCTGAATCCAATTTATATCTTTAGTTTCATTTTACCATCCATTTTGGGCTTAACCTAATCACGTTTCATGCCAACTACTTGTCTGTTTCCACAAATGAACACATGGCCAACCATGTCCAAACACCCGTGTGTATGAGACAGACCCATCTGTGCTCAGTTTTCCCAGAAGCCTGACTGAGAGTCCACAGCCATGAGAAATGGGAAGTGCACACACTCAGTAGCGCAGAAGCTGGAGAGAGACACACTGACATGTGTTCACTCAAACAGGTAGGAATCAGGCATAACCCCACCTATAGTCCCTTCCTCTAGACACTGCTTGAGGAATCCCAGAGCTTACAAAACCACCTGGGTTTAATACTGCTCCAAAGACCTTTGCAATTTAACTTGAGAGACCTTTGCTCTGCCAGGGTCATCTCACTCTCACTGAGGGTTGCAGAGGTTGCAGGCACCTCAGAGATGTGCAGAAGAGCACCAAGGTCCTTCACAAGTAAATCTTTCTTACCAGCAGCTTTACTGAAAGCCTAGATTAGTTAACTGTCCTTCTGGAGGAGCTTCCAAAGATGATTATGTTGCTGGAGGCCAGCTGATTATGGTAGGTGTGACCATTTCTGCTCTGCTCAGCATAGCTGTTGGGCAGCATTCCTTTCTAGCCACTGACCCCTTCTCCTTCCTTTCCTCTGAGATCCAACAAGGAACTGTATAAACCCTCATGAAAAGAAAATTGCTGGGGTTTGTTGTTATTTTAAACAGGAGTGTTTTGTAGTGACAGGCAATTAAAGAGATGGTGCTTTCTGAACATGACATATTGCCTAGTAATGTCATTGCACATAATGGAGGCACCGCTCCGTGAGACATGTGATAGCTTGTGATATGCCATGAGGCGATTTAGTCAGAAATTAACACGTGCCTAATCTGATCAGTAGGCTGTTTCAGGTGATTTGGTCAATGTAAAAGTGTAGGTGGAGGGATGGTTTTTTGCAGGCAGGTGACGGGCAGTGTCTAATTTGCATTTTTTAAAGCTAGAGATAGTAAATTTGTTGTATTTCTCTTGATACTGCCTTTAGATAAGACTTCTAATTGTTGAACTTTTCTTTGAAGGGAAGAAAAATAGAACAGAAATAAATACTTGAACAGTTGTATACACCAAATTATCACATGGGGGACATTAAAACCACAACTTGAATAACATAAATCAGCATAGCTGTACTATTTTTAGTGCAGTTTCTTAGTTTCATTGCTCTGACTACTTAAATTCCAGGTTCTTATATATGTAATTCGTAATCACCTTGTGTTGAGTCTTCAAATGTTTCAGCCTTCAAATTTATTCACGAGACAATTTTGATTAAGTAAAACAGGGGTAATTTTCTAATGGTTATTTGGAAAATGTATGTATGATATATCAATGAAGATGTTTCTCTGTATTCATTCTGGCCTCGTCCCAGGCTGCTTGACATATTTCAGTCTTCAAGGTGTTTTTTTTTTTTTTTAAATCTATTATCCTTGTAAATTTGTTATTCAAGATCTGCTTAAATGGCTTTAGAAATATTTTTTTTCAATTTAAAAGGTGGTAAAAATAATTCCATTTTAGTCTGTAGATACAGATTTTGCAAAGTTAATGTTTTAATGAACCATAAAATTAATTCAGCTGGTTTTCTGGCCTTTGACAATTCTAAAGAAAGGAGTTGATGCTTTGGAATTTAACATGCTATATTGTTCTTTGTAACCTGGACATTGCAGCATTTCATGGTGGCTGATATCCAGAGATCCAAATATATAAGCAGTTACATGTATGTTGAAAGCAGCTGAGTTTTTTTCCCATTGCCGAATGAGAAGTGGAGAACAAAAATAACCTAAATGGAGAAATATCTAGAAAAAAAGGAAAATTGTAATAGAACTAGATTTTTAAAATGCAGCAACTTCAAGTTTTAATACATAAAATATCCATGCATAAAAGAACTTGCCTTTTAAGTGTGTATCAGTTTTAATTTGGCAGTATTCCTAGCATCGACTTGACAGCACTTAACAGAAAAATAGGATGGTCTTGCAGATCAAGCGCACGTTCTGTAGGACTGCTGATGAAATCATTTCAGTGTCTAAGACTCTAAACTAATATTTGTATTGAATATTATCTTCCTCCACAAGTGGCCTTATATAATTCAATAGGACCTTTACTGGAGCAAGATGTTCACACAGCTGAAGGGTAATCACACAATTATGATTTCCTTCCTCTGAAATTACGATCTAATTATGTGTTTCCTTTACTTGAAGAGTCTTGTTTACAGAGTTCAGTTCTTGATTTTTAACATGTGAAGAGGAAAGGGGCTGGAATTTTATATTGGACTGAAGACATTTCTTTTAGTAACAAAATTTTATTTTTCAGAGCCTGGATTTTAATGTACATTCAGAAACTTCCCTGCTTTTGCACCTGTAATTGTCATTGAGTGTGTATGGCACTATTGAAATGATAGTGTCAATTACTTTTCATTCCTGCAGTGGAAAAATGACCATTTTCCTTGTTATGCCAAGGCAAAGAAAGAGACCACCCTACTTCTGTTTAACACAGAAAGTTATTAATGGCTGATGGTGGTCATTAACTGTGTCAAATAATTGTCAGCTGCAGGAGACAAAGAAGCTTCAAAAAATTGGTTCTGACTGTTTTGGAGAAATGAATGCAGAGTTGGATGAGTCTCAGAACCACTGAGGTTTTGCTGAGTTCTCAAACCACAGTGAGTTTGTGAATCTTGCTGCTCCTTTTTGAAGCCTAATGCTTTCTTATTGTGCCCTTCAAAAAGAAATGTTCCCTCAACTAATAGCAGCCCATACCAAACCTAAACAGATGCTTATAAACAGGGAAGGTTTGGCCCTTTCCCCATACCATCTTGTTTCCAGGTCCCCTGTAAGATTCTGAGTTCTGGAAGCAGACGTGGCTGTTTCCTGCTAGTGGCCACTTAGGATTTTCTCTTCTGAAAGGAAGCACCATGGACAGTGCTTGATAGATCTGTAAAGTGCCATGAACTTTACAGAACTATAAAAATATAATTTTTAATTGACTAAACCTGTTTGACAGTGAGACAGAAATGCTAGAAATACAAATAGAGAAAGAAGCGGGACAAACGGGAACCAGTTTATGAAGTAAATAACTATTTTGTTGAGCTCACACAAATATAAGTCTTCCAGTTCTTTCCAGAGCTTCTTTACACTATTTTGTCTTCCATCAAATCATTCTTAGGTGAGATTTTTCTTTTTTTCTGCTGCCAATGCTTTACATCTGGCTTATGCAGAGGTCTTCAGCATCTTACAGCTACCATCATGTCACAATCCTTGCTCATTTGATCCAACACCAGCCTGATTTCTGAAGCAAGGTGCTAGGTTGTATGCAGGAGATTAATAACTACCTTGTTAAAAGGTCAACAAACCTTTCTTTTTATCCCATCTAAGCACACTTTACAGCAGGTGATAAACTACTATCCTACTCTACTGTCCCCTGAAACAATCAGTGAAAGGAAAAGATTGTTCAGCTCTTCCTCTGGTACACTAGTTACTATCGTCTCCCCAGATCTATTCAGAAAGGTTTCCACTTCTTCCTTTCCACTGTATTCAGTTCATAATTCCATCCATTTTGCATTAATTTGTCATTTGAAATTTTGTTTCTAGCATAATCAGTTCTTTTTTTCCCACTTTCCTGTGTAGAATGCAAACACAAAAGCCTTTTAGTTAGGACATGAGCAGACCTGGCAAACAGTTGGTGTTTAAAAAATGTGTTAGCTCATGCATTTCATTGGAGTTGGTTTTAAGCATCATTATAGGATTATTGAACACTTTTTAATATGTAGGATCTGGCTGTACTGAAACAGTTTATGGGTATGAAGTCCTATATACGTCCAGTGCCTAAAATCACGTTAAAATCTCTGTGCTGGTATGGTTTTAAATACAACATAGTGCAGTTTCACCAGTCTTTTGCAGGCACCTCTAAGATGCTGTGTGACCTCTGAACTAACTAAATGCCATATTGCCAGGGTTAATGAGGCACTCAGCCCAGGCTAATAAGCTCAGCTGGGAAGCAGGAGATATTGACTTGAGGTTCAGAGTCTTGCTACAAGCCTGCCCCTGGTCAGCTGAAGGGAAGGGAAGCACACATCTGCTTAGTGTACATAAAGAATATGTTCAGAGTTATGTGAAAAGATCACACACTTTAAACTTTTTTGGGAAACTTGTACACATGGTAGTAAAGACTCATATTCTTGGTTTCCTAAATAGTTTTGAAATAGGCAAAACACGGTCATCTGTCTGTTAACATAGAAGTGATGTCTGTAACTCTTGTCATAGAGGAAGAACTATTTGTTATGTCAGCATTCTTCTCATTTTGCAAAGGATTTTGATTGCACGCCAATCCAAAGCCATGTGTTGTAATTGTTAGGCATGACATCAGTCATAGAAGCGGAATGAATTGTGAGCCATGTTCTATTTGGTTTCTCCACACTAAAGGTAAAGTAACTCTATGGGTGTTAGTTGAGTTACTTTTGATGCATATGTGGGTGAACAGAGGCAAAGCTGAGGATAAACAGGTAGTTCCATGTAAGCGAATTCCAAATCACATCTCTACTTTCAGCACTTGTTTCTGCTCTTTTGTATCCATAGACTTAGAAAAAATCCCACAGAAAAAATACAGCAGTGGCACCAGAATTAAACTTGTAAGCTTAACCACTGTGTTTCTTGACATAAGTAGTAATTATAATCTTTACTGTGACTGACAACTGTAACAAATCTCTCTGATCAGTAGGTGCAAGTGCTATATTATGTAAATTGCTTTAAGAGGAAAAATGGAGGCCAACACTTAAAAACTGACTGAAAGGCCACAGTTCTTTTCATCAGGCTACTCAATCCACAGACTGTGGAAGTTAAAACCTCTCTGGGACATGCAACTGTGAAGAAAAAGCTGTTTAAGAAGTACTAGTGAAAAAAAGCAAAATTCAGATAGTCATCAATGACTTTTCTTTTAGATGAGTTCTGGTAGAGGGGATAACTCTAACATAGATCTGTTGTGGACATCCCACATTAGAATCACAGAATCATAGCATCATTTAGGTTGGAAAAGACCTTTAAGATCGTTAGTCCAAGTGTTAAACCAGCACTGCCAAGTCTATCACTATACCATGTCCTTAAGCACCACATCTATGTGATTCCACCATCTAGGTGATTCCACCACCTTCCCTGGGCAGCCTGTTCCAATGATTCACAACCCTTTCAGGGAAGAAATTTCTCTTAATACCCAATCTAAACCTCCCCTGGTGCATCTTGAGACCATTTCCTCTTGTCCTATTGCTTGTTACATGGGAAAAGAGATGGACCCCCACCTCACTACCATCTCCTTCTCAGTTGTAGAGAGCCATCAGGCCCCCCCTGAGCCGCCTCCTCTCCAGACCAGCCCCCCCAGTCCCCTCAGCCGCCCCCCATCAGCCTCGTGCCCCAGCCCCTGCCCCAGCCCCTGCCCGGCTCTGGACACGCTCCAGCCCCTCCACGTCCCCCTGGCAGTGAGGGGCCCAAAGCTGAACACAGGATTCGAGGGGCGGCCTCACCAGGGCCCAGCACAGGGGGACGGGCACTGCCCTGGCCCTGCTGGCCACACTGCTCCTGACACCAGCCAGGCTGCTGCTGGCCCCCGTGGCCACCTGGACACAGGGCTGGCTCCTGCCCAGCCGGCCCAGCCAGCCCCCCCAGCCCCTTTCCCGCCGGGCACCTTCCCAGCCCCCTGCCCCAGCCTGCAGCGCTGCCTGGGGCTGCTGTGCCCCACGGGCAGGGCCCGGCACGGAGCCGGGTTGAACCTCACACAGCCGGCCTGGGCCCCTCGCCCGGCCTGCCCAGACCCCCGGCAGGGCCTCCTGCCCCCCCGCAGGGCAGCACTGCCCCAGCCTGGTGTCCTCCGCAGACCGGCTGGGGGTGCGCTCAGTGCCCTCATCCAGCCTGTTGATAAAGATATTGAAGGGAAGTGACACCAATATTGAGCCCTGGGGACCACCACTTGTGAGTGGCCACCAACTGGATTAAATTCCATTCACAACTCTTTGGGCTTGGCCATCCAGAAAGAGAATAACTGTTCTGTCAAACATCAAATACCTGTGAGAGCTCAGTGTGTCCTCCTTGCTGCTTCACAAGTGCTTAGGCAATTATTACTGGACTTGTAGGTGAACTGTGTAAGACCTGCTGTTGCTTGATGGTAAACACAAGGCCCTCTGTCAGTCATTTCTCTTTGAAAATTTGCCTGCTTTCTTCAGCTCACAGCTCTCAGCACCCATGCTGTTTGCAGTTTACTTACTGTATTTTGTCTCTCCCAGGGGTAACTCATGTGGTGCTGATTGGTCCGTAATCACCCAGTTTGTTTCTGTCCACTTTTGTCCACATGATGATGTTTGTCTGAGGAGGTTATTCTCCCCTGTTGGTTTTTTTTTGGGTTTTTTTTTTTTTTTTAGTTCATTCCAAAGATGAATTTCACTTAAATTTTACATCTGTTCCTGTTTCTTGCTCTGTTGCAACATAAATCTGAATTTCTCCCTTCTGTAAATTCTGTAGCAATAGCTCTGCTGAGTTTCATTTGATTGGTGAGAAAAAAGTATTTGCACATCTGCATTTCTTAAAAATCCTTTGTGTCCATTTCAAACCAGTACAAATTGGTACTTAGTAGTCATATGAGACAAAACTCTGACCAGTAAAGTAATATTCTGTCCCGTAAATCAGTAAATTCCCGTTCCTTAAGATCTATTTTGGCTTGCAAATCCACTACAAATCCACCTACATTTTATCATTTGATTATATCTGGGCTAGGTTGGAATTTCCTCTTGCTGCTTGTCATGGTGTATATGTTCCAGGTTGTATTTAATAATGCAGTTTCCTAAGGTGACCTCTTTTCTGCATGAATGTTGGCTCTGACCTTCATTTTGTTGAGCTCAGTTCATTACATATTCTCTCTTGCTCACTTCTGCGCTCTCATGGGAATACTCCATTTCAGCGCACAAGGGGTTTCACTGCTAATGAAAATCCCTAAGCATCACAATTAAAATTTACTCTGCTGTGCTCAGTCTATGAAAAAGAACAATGTATATTCCAGTTAACAATCTAGATCTCATTATAACCAACTTGAGTTATTGAGATATTTCCACATCAAGTCAAAGTCATTTACATGCATGTAATAAACTTGTATCTACAGGGTTAAACAAAATGAGCCAGATTCTGACATTAGTCTCACTGGAACCATGGACACGTGTTCCAAAAGAACTTGCTCCAAAATAAGTGACTCCAGTGTTCCTTTCTTCAGATAGTCAGAACTAGCTAGTGTCACCATTACAGAAAAGGAAGACCTTCCTCAATATTGTGTGTCTTAATTTCCTTATGCTGTTGGGTCACTTCTCGTGCTAAGAATACTGTCTGACATGAACAATCTTGAAATGGTTTAGAGTAAAAGCCTTCCTCAAAAATCTATTATGGCTATTTTTTGCGTTGCTCTGCCTAGAGTGGAATGAGTTTCTAAAACAAGTTTAATTAGAATAAGTAAATAAATGTTTCATGTATGATGGAGAGAAATGGTACAGGGGGATTATCTCTGTCCATCTGGGTAAATCTGAATAATCATCTGTGATAGAGTTGTCTCTGATGTAAACAGTTCTGCATTTCACATCTCTGTGCATACCTCTCTGTCTTTCATTCTTCCTCTCTGTTGAAAAATGTTCTCTGAATCAATGATAGTTTAGTAATGATAGAGGTCCAACTCACCTCAACTTGTATCTCATCAACCTGCCATACCGTCCACAAAAGCTGTAGAGAAAGTAGCTGTCCCTGGCTTCTGGGTCAGTTATGTGGAGCACCTATACAAGGCCTCTCTGATGCTGGAAGGGAAGTCAAAACATGCCTTTAAGCCACTACTCCTCCATTTCTTTCCAGCCCCAAGAAAAGCCTGGGCTTCTTCCAGCTCACAGAATCTCAGGCAAGGATCTACCCCACTGACATTTCCTGAGGCAACCCACCAGGCGTTGCTACAGCAGCGACGGCTGTGACGTCCGATTTAGTATTTATTCTCCCCATAGGAATGTATCCGTGAGTCAAATCTCCGTCTCTGCCAAACATGAATTCTTGGCATCAGTGCTGATTCCTTGTCCGTTTGGCTTCAAGCCTCTGTATGGGCAGCAGTCACAGTACCAGTCACATTTATCAGCTGTGCTTCACCATCATCTTTGTTCTAACTACACTGTAATTGCAAAGAACTGGAAAATTAACTAAATTTCATATATTTAAAGGGAAGATCCTTACTTGATCTCAGTTCATGAGGGTATTCTGCATATTTTTTAACATAAATAAAAAATAAATATTTTAGAATTAGAATTAGAATGGGAATTGAATTAATCAAGTTGAATCTTAAATAAAATTAATAGTCGTGGTAAACTGTAATGAAAGTGAGATGCATGTCTCATGAGCCTTTATTCAGCACAGCATTAACTCATTTAACTTTCATTATTACTTTAGTTCTTCATTATAGCTTTACATTTAAATGGTATTTTCTCTTACAAGCATGCAAAAGAAGTCTCACTATTATGAGAGATGTACACAAAAAGCACATTTAATTTCTTAGCATTTGATAACCTTTGACTGAATCAATAAATACTCTTCCCTTAGGAGGATCTTTCAGAGGTCTTTGAGTCAGACTTCAAGCCCAGGACTCTGAACTCTCAGTATATACAAAGTTACTGAGGCTCAATGTTGGTAGAAGTACCAGAAAGACAACATCAAGACTTCCCAAGTTTCCAATTAGTTTTCCTCCTGGAACAATGAAATACTAGAAGTTTTCAAAGTAAATATATCAAGTGACGAAATTTCAATCTGTGACTTTGACAAGAAAACATTTTTTGAAATCTTAACAAAACATTATGCAATCTGAAATCAGATCTCTATTTTCTTAAAATTGTACGAGAATTACACTGGGGGGTTGTCACTGGAATATTTCATAAGCAGGTAATTTATTTGCTATTTATTTATAGCGTTTGAAGTTTAAAAATCTTTTCATTTAAGATTAATCATCAGCAACTCATATTTTTTTGATCTAAGAGCTTTTCCTTCAATGTTAAAAATATACTAGGAAGCAAATCACAGTGCTGTAATATTTAAAACTACAGAAAGACTAATGCCTGAAATTTTTTAAGAGGCAGAGCTTACTACTGTTACTGTAGTAAAGAATTAGTATTACTGTTGATATTTTCCTGTTTCTAGGTTCCAACTAGGAAAATCTGAAACTGGTGATAGTAGCACTGTGTATCTCCAGTGGTCTGTCTACAAAAGAGACATTTTTGGCATGCAGTTTATATGTATGGTAGAAGTTCTGCCGGTACAGGAGGAAAAGATGAAATCCATTTTGTGAAGTAAGTGCTGTGCTGCAGTTACTCTTATATGGAGAAACCAGGCAAATAAATAGAGAATAAATTGGGCATTTTGCATACATTTAGGAATGAAAATATTCTGTATGTATAAGCCAAAACAAGCAATTTGTTGGTTAAATAAGGTTAAAACCACAGGCTTGAGTATGCAGCATTCATATCTGAATGATTAACAAAAAGAATTCTCTGAAGGATTTACTTTGGGTTTTAGGTACACATTTTTAGGTCTATTTCTGTGAATGTGCATCTGCCTTTAAAAATTGATCAGTGTTTTTCATCAAATGGTAAAGTGATGGTCTCAAAAGACTTAACAGCATGGTGCCTGTTCTAGTATAGGTAGTGAGCATTGTCATGGAAAGCAGCAAACAATTCAGATTTAAATTAAAGGTTGGATGTTTTATGGTAATTTTCACAAATAAGGGAGACAGGAGTTTTCTACATTTACATGCAAAAAGGCAGATCTTCTGACATAAATTCACGACTGCATCTCTTCTGGTCAGCTTTTCTTATTGTGCTCTTCAGTGAAAGGATCCAAGGCATGCTGAGTTTAGGCAGCATCTTTTATGTGTGCATTTGTGATTTAAAATGAACTTGAGCCTCTGGGTACGTTTTAGAGCAAAGGAAAATTTTAAAGAATGTAAAATATAAAAGCTTTTAAGGTAATTTTATTTTTCAAATCTCACTGTGAGGATAAGGGACTAAAAGGATCATGATGCTCAATTGCAAATTTCCTATTGCTGTGCAGTGTAAGATCTTTAGATAAAATGCATCATGTTAGTGAAAAACTCAAACACCTATTTCATTAAAAAATACTGCATCGTGAAAGCAGGAAACAGTCTCCTGCAAGGGCTCTGCAACAGACAGAAACACTTTTACTTATTTCAATTTGATTTGAAACTCAAGCATTGTAAAATTACCAATCTACATTTTCCTTATGGGAATAATTTATGAAGTAGAGTTTCTGGAACTGCAGTTGTTTGCTTAGTTTCCATTTCCTCCCCTATTCTCAGTAAAATAATCATGTTCATCACTCAGTAGCAGCAGGAAAAAAAACCAACACTTCTTCCACAGCAGTGTATGAAGTGTGCTCAACTCAGATTTCCTGCAATTAAATGCCTTAGTTACTGCAAACACTTTCTATTTATGTACAAAAGTGTTTCATATTGAAATTTTCTCACTTTTGAGTAATTGAGTGCAATATCTTCTAATGCTATTAGAACCACAATGCAATAAAAAGTAAAAGATGCTGTCACTAGCTGATTCAGTTACATTTTTCATATAAAATTTTAACCCCAGAGACTGTGAAATGTGTAATACTACCGTCTCCCAATCCTTATAAATTGGCCAGCATGACTCAGACCTAGCAGGAGTCTCAATGCCATCTGGCTGTAGTTTGGGATCTCTCCAGAGAGCAAATCAAGTGTCAGAGTGCATCTTTTATGTTAGAGTGAAGCAACTATAACTTCCTATTTCAAAACTTGTGGTTTTGAAATAACCATAGTGAACCCGCAGATAACTAATGATTTGAAACTCAGATTACACTCCCTGTAACCACACTGACATTGATGGGATCCACGGCAGAACTAAGCCCTTAACCTCTGGGATGTGCAACCATCACCAGCTGCATTTTTGCAGAGCATTATTTGAGTGCATTACGAAGGTGTGTGGAGTGGTAAGGCACGCACCATCACAGAACGAAGAGTGACTGTGACAGTCAGTACCAACAACTTAAAGTCTGTGGTAACTTTACTCAGGGAAAGCCTCTGTATGACTGGAAGATCTTTTGTCAGTGGGGAAGCCTGGGTATGGAGACCGAACCTTTCTTAGCTGCAGAGATAATGAAGACCTTTGAGTATATGGGCCTACAAGAGGCAAGCTGCAGAAAATCATAATTAATAGAGCAGATTTCAGTCTTTGTAGCACAGATTGTCAACTTAGAAGAGGATATTACAGAACTTGCTTGCTCTGGTATGCCAAATAGCTTGAGTCCTATGGCAAAATTCCTACTGAGGATAAAGCAAACATGAGCTTAGATTGTGCTTACTATTTTCTATGAAAGCACAACATCTAACCACTAAGGCAACAGCCAGACTAGGATTAAGCAGAAGAATGTCACTGATGTGTAACAACAGAAGATTGGTATACAAGTTCTATATAATATCCACAATCCAGTTCTCAAAGAAATGATAAATAATAACAATAGTTAATACAGAGATAGAGGCATCTCTTTAAAGTGAGGGTTGCTGAAGTGTTTTGCAGCTGAACGGTGGGGCAGTTCCAAGCCAGGACAGATCGGTCAGAGTCTGGCAGAAGGCTCTTTCCCACCATGTTGGCTTTGGGTGGTGTACAGGCTGGCAAGAACCTTTTACATTATTTTTAGAAATGTTAGCAAAGTACTGAAGTGTGAATGATTGTGTTTGTCTCTTCATTCTTACAGCTGTAGTTTTCACAAAGGCTGTCTCGGAGGACTCCCAATAAACCATGCTATGAATTCCTTCCCACTGCCATGTACAACCCTGTGCTGCATTCCTGTGCCAGTGAACAATGCTTCACTTACTGGGACTCCCTGCATGGGTTAAGGTAATTTCTGTGAAGAAACAGAGAAATACTGAACAAACAGGTTGCACAAGAGATGCAAATTCTTCTGTCATTTCTTTTAGCCTTCGAAGTAAATTAAAATGCACAAACAGCTTGTGCACAACTGCTCCTGCATTCAGGTCTTACTTGCCTCTATCTTCAGTTCAGGAGACTTGCATTTTGCTGTATTGTTAAATGGTACTATTCAGTATTTTTCTAGATCAATTTTGTTTTCAGGCTTTTAATGTTATACTTGGGATACACAAGCTTTTTAAAATTTTTTGTTTACCAGAAAAAAACCCACAAGAATTTGAAGAGGAAAAAGAAAATAAATTTAAAATATACTGTAAGCCTTATTTATATAAATGTATGAAATGTAGAGATGTATGAAAACTAGAGCTGCTGAGAAAGTAAAATTTCTGTCCCAGGAGGAACTTTAATATTTTCATGTTGGTTTTATCTTTGAGTAAAATGATAATCAAAATATCGTTATTGCTTTCAGAACAAAACCTTTAAAAAAACCTCTAAATTAAGAAACTTAGTTATGCAATTAAGAACTTCATATACAATTTATATGAAAATATTTGATAAAAATTATATGGAGTATCAGCATACTGGTTTTACACAAAATAATTTAAAATTGCACATGAGAAATTAACCAGAGTGAGTAATATGCTAAGATTCTTTTATTATTACTTTTAAAATCAAACTTCATATTTAGTAACTATTCTTTAAATACAACACAAATAAATTATAAACAGTTGGGGGGGGGTGCTCTCCTGGAAGAAATCTTAGGTTTAATATATAAAATCATTTACTGTATAAGTTGTGTGGAGTCCTTATATAGTTCACATAAAATAGCTTAATAATTTAAAAGAGCATAAAACCTTCCAGTCTCTAAATATAAGCTCCCCACCCTCTCTGCTTTTCATGGACTTGGATTCTTTTGTTTTCTGCTTGTAGTCCTAGAAACTCAGTCCCAGGTTTTGCAGTGGATTTAGAATCCTGTCCAAAAGCAAAAAACCTACCTAAAGCATTATGCTCACTGTCCAGATTTGACTACAATCATATTGGACAAAAAAATTATTGCAATGAACTACTTAAAAGTTCATGCATTAATTTGCTCACTATGTTCTAAGCAGCAAGATGGACATTTTAGCTTGAGATTCAGCAGTCAGTCATCATTTCAAATGAACTTTAGCCTTTAAGACCATTATTGCCAAATGACTGATAAAATGATTATTCTGTGACACACGGACAGTAAAAATGGATCATGTGTTCTTTTTTATTTACAGTAAAATCTAAGTGAACACCCTAAAAGGGGAAAGCACAAGAAGAAAAGCTTATTACTGTTTATGATGAGATCAGAATAAAATAGTATGTTGCACTAGGTCTTCATTACATTGCAAACATGAACCAAAGTACCAGTGGCTAGCTGAAAAATTAAATCTTGCCATTTAGTACGACATCCAGAGAGAATATGCCACAAACAATCAGTAATTAGTTCTAAAACACCCCTGTGAATAGGTTTTCTTTCTAGAGATTAGAAGGCAGATACACAACTCAGTAGACCCAAGGTGCTTCTATAGGTGTATTTAACTTGTTTGAACATTATGAGCTCTTATGACAAATAAATAAAATAATAGAGAATGCTTACACGAGAGAACAAGTGAAGCACAAGTGCCAAAATCTGTGTACTTGTCTGTTCAGACTGAGAGTTATTAATCTACTCTGTCTGGCATAGTCCATGATTGATGTTCAGATGTTGAGACCTGTCATTCTTCTTGAATGGGGGCACAAATCCACATTCTTCTTCTGGAAATCAGGTTAGATGCTCAGACCTGGAAACTGTTAAAGCCCATACTTCCAATTATATATCTCCAATCGCATATGTAAACATATACTTGATATTGACTGATTGAAATATGTATCCATAAACTAAGATATTCTTGCTCAAATGTGGTCTTTGTGTTTTAACTTCAGGCATTAAGTTTACTCTTAATTAGCTTATTTAAGTTGTCTGAAACAAAAGTAAACCAGTGAGTTTAGCTATTATGTGTGAAGACAGCAAGATGATGAAATAAGCCCTGAATATGATAAACTGGGAGTACACATCTGCCTTTCACATCAGAAGGAAACTTATCACTGTTTTTTTCTTAATTTTTCTCTGACTGGTTTCCAGCTTCACCATTTGTTTCATGCTGGTTTTGTTCCAAAGAACTACCCTGAATTAGTACCAGGCACCTTTTTTTTTTTTGTAGAAAACCTCAATAGTTATTGATAAGTTTGGGTCAGGGTTTTTTATGTTTTTTTTTAAGTTTGTCAACTTTTCTGAATTAGTATTAGGAGCTTATTTTCTATCTGCAAAACAAATTATAAAATGCTATTAGTGCAGGTGTCAAGAGGAATTTTCAATCTTTTTTAGAGCTGTGTTTGCCCTTCATGTTCTATGACTAAGTTCAGAATCTCTGTATATCTGTAAATTTAGTAACAGTTAAGAGTTTAGTCAGCTTCTATGTCATTGCTTTCTCCCTCACTGGGAAGCCAACCTCTAAGGCTCCGAACATCTGCTGCCATGTAGCAGAATGTCAATGCTGGTGTCAGAGTGTAACACTTGTGCTGGAATTAGTGACAACTATATTCTCGTTTAGCATATGGCAACATGTGTTCTCATCAGTCATTTATCTGCTAATATGTACCTACATTTAAATCTTAATAAGGGGAGAGACTGATGAGTGAAAGCCTGCCCTTGGATACATGTAATTCTCTAGAATCATCACAACAAGGTTAAACAAAGATCAGTTGAAATGAGTTGCCCCCAAAAGTCCACATTGCATACTTAGTACTCGTTCCTAAAAGTAATCGGAAATCTTCTAACATTTCTAACTGTCAGTTTCTATGGACAACTCTTACGGGTTCTGCGACCACAAGGGGCACGTTCAAGATACTGGTAGCAATCAGGATTATGTCCATAAAACATTGACTAGAAGTTTGAATGAACTGTATATTGGAAAAACCCACTAGATATTAATTTGATAATGGAAATGGAATAGTGTTCTCTCTCTGGTAACTACTTAAGTCTGTATAGAAGCTGATGAAAGGATTCACTTTACCCATAATTGTTCCACATTTATGAGAAATAAGATGATGGCAAAAAACCAGAACATCAGGTTCAAATAGTTTGGCTGAGATGTTAGTACTGAAAAACAAATATGAGATAGTCATAAAGCCAAATTCATTCAAGGTTATATGACAACACTAAAGGCTCTTCATGTTGCTTTTGTTCCTTTCAAGACTGAACAGCATGTACAGGTTTGTGTATTTCTACAAATCTATGTGGTTGAAGTTGCTGTGTAAAGTTTCACCATAATTTAATTCACTGCATCTCAATGGAACTCATGTTTGGGTACTCCGCATGCTAGGTGTTAAATTGCAAGAAATGTGGAACTGATCCAAAACTTGAAGAGAGCTTCCTGACTACTTGATTACAATTATTTATTTCTTTTTGTAATCAGGATAGAGGTTTGAATAAAAGTCAATAGACCTGATAAAAGACCTACCACTGTGAAAAGATCTAGTTCTAAGAGATCAGTCCAGCTCCTGTTAGAAAGGATAGCAAGCTTTCCATCATCATTAATTATTTTTTGGATTGAATCCCAAGCCATCTCCATGTTCTACAGACAACCTTTTTTGTAGAAAAAGCCGTACTTGCACAGATGATGTCTGGCAATTTGGAAAATGCAGTTTAACTTTTTTGTGAAAGGTAAGCCCACTGAGAATTCTAAAAAAATATAAATATTTATACACACACACACACACATACACATATATATAACACTTGTTGCAAGATTGTTTTTCAGTTGCTGCTGAGGAATACACCAAGTTACCCACTTTCCCTTTGGTCATGGACACTATTCCCACCTAAATCGATTACTGTTCCTTTGTACATACCCCATGACATTGAAGTTTGCTACTCAAACTGTTCTAATGTTTAATGTTTAAATTAGTCTGCTTTGTTTAAATTACACTTTTGGCTTTTGTACTCAGGAAAGGACAGCAGAATAGCAGAACAGCTCCAGGAGATTACTGAGACTGTCCTGTATCTTAATATGATGTTAGTATAATTTTGTGTTAAAACTATTATTTCCATTTCCCTGAAACAAACTATTTTTATACAATTATATCAGAATTTTTTTATGTTTCTAATGGGAATTCTAGTATTTCAGAAGATGATTTTCCAAAGAATAAGTCTTTGAGTATTAAGCAAAATCCAAGTAATTGGTCTGAATAGACTTAGGACAGCAAAGATGTGTACAGAAAAGTTCCCAGAAAGGTGATACCTTGGGGAATGATGTCCCCATACATGTTTTCTTGGTTGCAGCTCTAATTAAGAACCTCCTTTGGCTTCAGCATTTTTCCAGTGACCCCTCAGTAGTGCCAAGCACAACATATGGAGCCTGATGCTGAATCATCAGGAAGCTGACCTGAGCTAGTAATGATCCACTATTTTGTTTTTAATTTCCCTCATTCCTCAAACTCTTCTATTTAAGATAAATGAATGACGGAATAGAGGTAAGAATTAGTGATTAGGGATGTAGGGCGTAGGGAATCGAACTGCATGTGTTGAAACAAAAGTCCTTAGTATAAATGAGTAGGTTGAATTTTGCATTTTTTTTTCTCTTTTATTACATTGCTGTCCACATTCCAGTCAAAAGCATTTTTAGTTAATTATTTAATTAATCAATTAACTAATTAACTTTTCATTAAATCAGTCTTTCTTGTGTCAGTTCTGCAGGACAAAGAGTGGTTACAACTACTAGCTGGAGTAAGCATGTGACAAGTAAAGGTGGCTGCTGGAGTCCAGGGCGCCTTTGATTTTGCACTGCTGCATTCTATTGGCAAAGGTAAGTTGAAGCTGTGTAGGAAGCAGGTTTTGTAAACTGTCTTTAACATAAGAAAGTATTTTAAGTTAGCCAAGTTTTTCAGTGCTGCCAGAGGAGGAAATCCTATCCTTACTTGCTCATTCTGATGCCTACCTTTTGTTTACACAAGTGCCATCCATGTAGTAATGCAAAAACCCTGAAGTCTGGGAACTAATGTTTATTTATTTTGCTAGGTGAGCTATAAAAGGATCAGTTCCCTGAGCAGCTACAGGAATATTCCTTCTGGCTGAAGTGAAAGTATGGTTTTGTTGTTTAATGGAGGGCTTTCAGCAGCAATGTTGCCTTACAACAGTTTTCAGTGTTCAAGGAGCCATGAGTGCAATTCTCAAGGAAAGACTAGCAACTTGCTTTAAAACTAGAGGCAAATGGAGAAACGGCTACCTTAACCTTGATGTTGGTGTCACTGTATCTCTTGTATTTGTAAATCAATACTACATAGCATAGTGCGTGCATTGCTAAGCCCACAAAGAAGATATAGAAGTGCATTCCCCCTGCAAAGCACTGAGCTTTGTGCAACTTCCATTAACAATGAGTTAAAAATATAGCCCAAAGCATGAATCCAGGATAAATACCAGATGTGGAGAATAAAAGATATGCTTTAGACTATCCTTTATCTGGACTCCTGCAGTTTCATGACTCTTTCCCAGCTTATTGGTGTTAACCTGACTTTATATCACACACAGCTTCTTTTCTTGCTTGTCCATTGATGCTCCCTCTGGGGCAGATTGTTCCCAGCTGTGTTGTGAGAGCTTACAGTCTGTGCAACATCAGGATATGGCTGCAGTTCCTGCATTTCCCTGTGACTATTTTCCGTGTACACTCCTTGAAATTAGGATGCATTAAAGGAACGGGAACTATATCAGGTCATGTCTTCAGTTCATATCCTAGTATCAGGTATAATGAAGACAGTGAAGACAAAACAAATTACCTCACATTTATTACTTTGTCATTTTCAATTAAAGAATGCTAATCTGATAGGGCAAGTGGTCAGTTCCAGTGGCACATTTCCAGCTTTTCTCACCTCATTATATTCCCGCATGAGGAAAACAGTCAAATTCTTTTTATACTTTTTTTAATTTCAAAGAACAACAGCCTCACCTGGGCTGAGGCTTTGTATGACAAGTTTCAGTGCCATTTGAGTTCCTTCTGCTTGGCTATAAACCAAGGCAGGGAAGAAAGGATTTTCATAATAGAAATGCTCATGCACCGCATTAATTGTATCAGCATGAACTGTGGCATTACAATAAAGGTTGTTTTAATTTGACTAAAAATGAATAGATTGCTGTGAATCAATTGCAATCTAATAAGGGTCTTATTGTAAAACCTGCAGATAAGATGGAGTGCCATTGTTCTGAACTGTGCTTCCTGGGAATGAGATTTCAAAAGAACTTAATGCTGACTTTTATAAATCTTTGATCAGTGATACTAACAGAAACATAGCAACACCTATCTCCCAATGTTTCCACCTTTCAATAAGCTGTTGCCAGATTATTATTAAAAGAGGATTCTGTTTCTTAAAGCTTTAATCTAAGAGGGACTAAGCTGCTCATGGGTAGAGTTGTGTGCTCCTAACTTCTATAGTCTGTATGGCAAGCTGAGGGTACTTGAGCAGTTCACAGAATTTGTCTCACAAGCACAGAAAAAGATGCAAGTAGATTGTCTAAAGTATCTAAGACAGGTGTGTAAGACAGTAGTAATTCACCCCAGTTTTAAACCGTTGTTTTTAGGTGGACTTTAAAATCAGCGCATCTCTCTGCATTGTCCCAAACTAGCCTAAATAACTGTGCTTTGACTAAATGCCTAATCTTGTTTTTCATGCTTAAACTTAAGAGGGAATAAGAATCACAGTACATCCTAGTGGAAATACTTTTACTCAAATTATTTGGAATCTGAGCCCAAGACTGCTTCATGATTTCCATGGTAAAATATCGCATGCTGAAGGATAAACCACATGTAATCAAACCTCGTCTCTGGTCATTGTCCCAGAAACAATCCACTCTAAACTCTCTAAACTCAAACCTGTTCATAAGAAACGTAAAACATTTTTATGTCTCCTTAAAAAAGGGAAAGAAACAAAACCAGAGAAAATACCTCCTCTGTTTCTGAGGGATTCTGTTATCCCAGAGTATTTTTTAATTAATGGTTTTGTTGCTAGTTAAGAGTCCAAAATTTCTGTTTCATTAATAGAAATGCCAAGTCTATTTTCTAGTACTTTTAGACATACGTGTAGTCATTTTGACAACTTTTCTATCTTGCTGAATGTATTGATTGTGAAAGTTTTGTAAATGGCTGTTTGACTAAGCATTTGTGCCAAAACCCCCTGTTTTTGTTATTACTATTTTGAAACCAAAAATACTGAAACTGAAAAAAAAAAACCCAAAAAACAAAACAAAAACCCAAAAAACCCCCCCTAATGACATGTATAAAAGTATCAGGAATATCCACAGACAGAATTAATAATGATGACAGCATTAGAAAGCATTTTGACTTCTTGAAGATGTTAACTAATATCTATCTGACAGTTCAGACGCAGAACTGAGTTGTCTGATTATTTTCCCTCTGCTTTTACAGATTTCTTCTGCCTTCTTTTGAAGGATCTGGTACTAACAACTGTGAGATGCAAAGTGTTGGACTATATGCAAGATAGTTTATTACAGGATGGCAGATTCTATGATCCTAGAGGCTTTTCTCATTTGAAATTCTCCTATTTTTCTCTTATTTCTTTTATCTTCCCCCCGCCCCCCCCCCAAGCCTCAGCCACACTGTCAAGTAGAAGAAATAACTCTGTGTGATTTAGCTGACCAAATATGTCAGATATAATGAAAAATTACTAGTCCTATTGCACATGGTCAATGAAAAGGAGAGAGCATAAGGGAAATTATATGCCCGGATTATCTGGCAAACACTTACTGATAGTAAATGCATTTGTGAAACTTTAGGAACAGCTTATGAATGATACATAAACAGGATGGTGATAGATTTTACAACAAATAGAATCAGCAGCAAATAATTTGAAAAACCTTGAAAACACAGTGTGTGATATTCTCAGATTAATCACTGATTTGTTAATTGACTGAGGCTCTACTCTATGGTTTAAATTAGTAATCACTAAACACAATCATATTTATCTGAATTGCTTTGACCTAATTGTAGATTTATTATCTGCACAGCGAAACAAGATGCTAAGGAACAGAAGTATCTTCTCTTACCGTTGGCTTTAGAAATATTCAGTTATGTTTTGCTCAGATATTTTGTAATTTCTGATTCTGATCCTAATCAGATCCAGAAGAATAAAAATTGTATGAAAATGCACTCAAATTTAAATTCAGCTACAATTTACCTAAGATAAGATTATATTTTATTTTAAATTAACGTGCTTTTTTACAACCTATTTATAACCTTCTTCAATGACAGATTAAAAGACTGACAGTCTAAGACACCATTATCTTAAAACTTTGTATAGACAACCACTAAAACCCACATACAGCTTCTAGTCTTTTCAGGGAGAAATATCCATTCACACTACCACATGCTCCTCCATACACTGAAGTATATTAAAAATTTCTTCCTGTTATATTTCTTCATTAGTGATCACTGAAGCAGAGGAACCTTAGGAAGATTGACATCATTAGTTGCCTTTAGTATATGTACCAGGAGAGACTTACCCTGTCTTTTAAAGCAAATTTTGTAGGCACATTAAAGCACATTGAGAATGTGGCAGATGTGATCCTCTGCTCATCTAGGGAGGGCAGCACACAACACAGCTGTGCTCACAGAGGACTCTTCTGGGCTGTGCAACCTCTGGAAATGCTACATTAACACTGAGTGAAGTAACTCTTGCTCTATTTCCATTAAATCTCCAGTCACGTTGAGAAGAAAAGAAAAATCCATTTGGAGTTGATTTTCTCCACTTGTGTCCAAGAGTTTAGGGGATGAATTATTCATCTGAGATATGGAAAATGTTGATTAGATGGATATTGTCCAGCTGACAAAGAGCAATAGTTTAAGTCCAGGATTCTCAATTTTAAGGAGAATGTCTGAATACATCATTATGGGATTTTAAAGGATGGACTTACTTCAGCCTTTGCTGTAAAACCTGCTGTTCTGCTTTGACTACAATTCATAAATATTCATTGGGTAAGAAAGAGTAAGAATAATTATTTGGCCTGCTGGTTTGGTAGGCTAAAAGGCTAATTCCTGTTGCCCAAAATATTCTATTTTATGCTGAAATATCAACTTCAACAGGAGAGAGATTGAGAAATATCTATTCCAGGAAATTTAGTGGGTAAACATGTAGGGTGCTATCTTGATAGTTTGAGGGAAGGAAAAACATTGCCCTCACCCAAACCAGGCACAGAGGTAGTCAAGCTACTGGACCAATGGACTTACAGGGAAAATACATCTCTCTTAATCGTTTGCATCTGTAGTTAAGAGGCATGAAACATGTCCAGCGGCTTAGGCCCTGCAGAGAACCCTGGAAGAGGAAATGGCTTTCTTTTGAGTCCCATCGGTGCTTACAAGTAAAACAGAATGAGAGCTTTTCAGTGTCATTATGGGTGAAGAAAATCCAGGCTTTCTCAAACACTGAAATGTAGTCCCTATGGGATTTTACAAACTGAGCCACAAGTACCAAGAGATTTACTGCACTAAGCAATAGCTGAACAGGGATAATACATATTCCAGTTGAGGTGGTTTCAGGTGCCCAAAGGGTAGTTGGGTGGCTGACTTACTCTGTGAATCAATGTCAAGTCTTGAGAACATTCTAAACATCAGAATATTGCTGCCTAGTTCTAATCTTTGCTTTCTAATTCAGGACTATATAGTATAGAACAATTTAATATTACATGGTTAATTCACACCATATTTTATGTAACACTGCTCTCTTTCCATACCATCTTTCTTTTGCATAAAATTCATATAATTTTCCTTAAATCTGTCATTGTTCATGTCCATCGTACTTTTGAGAAATTTAAAACAGAAGATTATAGAGATTACCCAAGATCTTACAAAGCAGAGAGTTGTGTTTTAAACTAATTGTTGCTTTGGACATCTCTCTTCTTCAGCACCTTTTTATGAATTAAAGGAAATTCCTGATGTCACATTGGTCTCTCTACACTGGAAAAGAGGACTGGAGAGAAAAATTCAGTCCACAGTATGTGTATTGTTCAGTAAACTACCACTTTGGGGATGTCACTGAGAAGATTATTTCATTGAATATTTGGTATTATCACCTAGAGGCTTTTGTTTCATTTGATAGTTACTGTGGTGATTTTACTGTGGCACCTGTTATACCTTCAGCAAGAATGAAAAGACTTGCTTTGAATTTCAGAACAATCCAAAGAACATTGAGAGCTACAAACTATTTCTATGTAAGCCAGTGTGACTTTCTGTAAAGAGCAGAGGTGAGTCTTTAAGATGGACTCACATGGGGTAAAAAATGATAAGCAGATCTTGCAAGTAAGTAAAGAAGACTTGTGCATTGTGAGGGCTATCTAGAAGAAAGTATGGGAGTGACGTTGGGAGATGTGGACAAATGAACGGGAGTGGCTGAAAATAACAGCAAAGTAAAAAAAATGATGGGAGAGAAATGGATATTGAACCAAAAAGGATGACAATAAGGTAATTAATGATCAGTCTGCTTTCAGGCTACATATGGTGCCAAGACTGTATTAAATCTTTATAAGTGACATTCAAGGGTTGATGTTGTATACCACCATTAAGGAATTTTTCCAAATGGTCACCAAAGTCTGGCAAGTGCATGGGTATCTCCTGTATTCTACAAGCCAGAAATCACTTAAGCCTTTGTGTTTCTATTTATGCTCCTTAACACTGGTCCTGTGCCAACAGACCATAAGTCAGTAAGGTTTTCTAGCACATGCTTATTTCTGATCAAAAGAGTGCCTTTCTTTTGTCAGCACCCCCCCCCCCCACCCCAAACACGAACACAATTATATCTCTCTTCATAATGGCCAGAAAAAAAAAAAAAAAAAAGGAAAACCAACAACAAAAAGGAATGCATTAAAGTCTGTACCACCTGCCTAGTGCTAAAAGAAAAAAAAAGGTTACTTGGATTTGAATTTTTTAACATTTGCTACAAGTTTAGTTCCTGTTTTAGTGCTGAGACTTAACCCTAATTCCAGATAATCATATGTATTAGTGGGCATAGAGCTGGAGTTGGTGACTTTCCTCCCAGGAGCTCTGGAGGTGTTTTACATGTTCCCTAGCTACCCTGGAAGACCTGCACACAATGCTCCCAGCCTCCCATGCTCTGGGAACATACTTGGCATTCCAGATCTCTGCTGACTATTGCAGAGTACATAGTTGTTTAAGAAGATAGTAGTGAACTGATAGCTCTTTCTTCATAATTAACTTATTTATTCTTTATCCATAATAGCAGTTCATTTCAAAATACTTCTTGTTCATTGAGAAAACTACATCACTCACAGATGCTGTATAGATTTTTAATTTTCTCCTGTAAATGTTATATGATACCTGTCAATTACCACTTTGGACTAAGGCTTTAGGAATTAGATCAGCCACGTTAAAGTAGGACAAAGTAATTTCAAAGTAAACTGTGAATGTTACGTGCTGAGCAACAGAAAAAAGATATGATAATCTAGAATTGCTATTTTCATACTGATAGAATCAGCCAGGGTTTCTTTCCTTGAAAAGCCACGCGATGCATTTCCATTCACATTTGGTATGGACATAACCACTGCGCTTGAGAGTAAAAGCCAGCACTTTGTAACTGTTAACGGGTAACAGCGTGCTTCATGTCAGAGCCTGACCTTGACACCTGCGTCTGGCTTTGCATTCCAGCTCCAGAGTAATCCTACATTTGAGGGTATGTACAGGTTGGTTTCTTTTAGAGGCCTCTCTCATATTTATGGTAAGAATTTAAACAAATGGTATGACTGAGCATATGTGAAAGCCCATGGGAGCAAAAAAGATTTTGTTTTAAATGGGAATACTACTAAAGTTAAGCACATATTAACATTTTGCTGAATAAAAATGGATTTAGCTGTTGCTTAAATATTTCCCTGAGTCAGTGATTTAGTTTGGTCCATTACAGTGCAAGGCCATCTGTGAGTTTTAGATGTAAATCTGGTCTGGGAATCTTTGGAACAAAAGAGATATGTGTTGTGGTTTCATATGTAGATCCAATGTGAAAACGTAAGAATAATGTTGTTAACATTGTTTGCAAAATAACTGCAGTAGCTATATATTTCTATCTAGTCCAGATGGATAAAAACTCCAAGGGACATTTGGTTTTATGGCCTCTAGCTTATTATTTTAACACCTAACTTTTATGAGGCAAAATCATTATTTTAGCAGTCTTTACTGTCTCTTAAATGCAGTGAAAAGCAAAACAGGACCACAAATCTGTTATATTTAAAGCTGCTGAACTAAATTTCAAAAATCGCCATAGAACTTGTCCATTAAAAAAAAAAAAAAAAAAAAGGGTGACTGTCTCTTTATCAAAGCTTTTTTCCTCTCTGAATAAACCCCAGACATTATATTCAAGGATTTGTCTGTATTATTGACTTAGTTGTGTTTGGTGATAATGTTCAATCAAGCTGTGTTAAAATCAGTGTAATTTGGCTCAGAGTTCAGCTCAATACATGCAATGTAGTCTGTGTTTTAGAGTTGTTAAAAAAATCTGGAGGAGGACACAGAACTGTAAGAATAGGAATGATGTGACCTCAGGAGGTCACTGATTTTCTTTACTAATCCCAGACAGATTCAGCTTTATCTAAATAATCTTTGACAACCATTTGTCTAACCTGTTTTTAAAATAGCCCAGTGATGCAGAATCCCCAGCTTCTCTTGACAGTTGTGTTTTAGCACTTAACTCTCTTGCCATACAGCATGTTCTTAATGTGTAGGTTAAATCTCCCTTGTGGCAACCTAAACCCATTACTTATTGTCCTGGAGAATACATTAGTGCTTTCCTCTCTTTGCCAACCTTTTGATGACATCAGCTATGATCTGAAGTCCATACTTGTTTATACCTTTGGTTTTCTCTCAGCTAAATAAATCCAGTACTTTCCAGCTTTCTTCACAGGTTTTCTTGGAAAAGTCTCAGTGTTTCTTCCTCTTTTCTGGACTTTCTTCAGTTGATCCAGCTATAACATTGTGCCCAAATCTGATGTCGTACTCCAGCTGAGCCACACCAATGTTATACAGACTTGAGGTATCTTAGGTACAGCATGCCCGCACATAGCCCCAGGTACATTATGGCCCTGTGGATGTGTGTTCATTTTGGTCCATTCATTCTCAGATCAACTTTTGCAGAACCATTTCTATTATTCCATCATTCTCTGTCCTGTAGCTGTGTGTCACTTTGTATTTAATGCCACTGAACTACTTATTATTTTGCTGATTTCATCACTTCAAGTTTCATTCCTGTCCTCTAAAGTGCTTGTCATCCCTCCCAGCTTGTTATCATCTTCAAATTAAAAGTGCTTTCTATTCTGTCATCTAAATCATCAATAATGAATCTAACAGCTAGAGTACAGGATGGATTTAGGATAGCAGAGGTCTGCTAATGGCAAACTTGAACTCAAGTTCTTCATGGGATCCAGTTTGCTTCTAAAATATTTTGCCCGTTCCACTTTTACCTTTATTATTTATTTGTGGAGTAGCAGTGTTCTGAGAACTGGCATGTACTGAGAAGTCTCATGCCACACTGCAGACAAGAAGGAGGTAACATTTTGAGCTGATTAGAAATGTAAAGATTGCTTTTCTTAATGCCATGGAACAGACCTCAGAGGTTTGGCAGGGTCAATATTGAGTGAAGCAACAGGTGATACTGAATGAAAGTGACTGGGTTTCTTAGATCTGTTAACATTGGAAGGACATATGAAACATTTGTGAACCAATTCTGCTGTGGTTTATTCAATCCATAGTCCCACTGCCTACTCACATGTGCTACTGAGACATTATTGTCTTATCAATACTTTTAAAATGTGCTTGTAATTCTTTCACATTTTCTCTTTCACATCTTGATACTGCATTCGTAAGCACAGGTGTAAGCCTATAGATTTCTTGGATAACAGGAAGGATCTTTTTGTTTTGTAAATGATGTGCGTAATTTTACTAAAATGCAGTTTAATACCAATTCATAACATTTTGTGCTGAATAATATGAAGGCCAAATCAAATTTCTCATGTTTGCCTCCTATAAAATGTTCCTGTTCCTGTATAACTAAAATAAAAACCAACAAAATTTAATCAGATTTTATTTGCTATAAGTAAAGATAACATTCAGAAAATTTTTTTACTATTACATTAGTCTTTGTACCAAAATACTGAAAGACTACAAATACGTTCTATGTTTATGGAAATTGTGCAAACCAGGACTTTGACAGCCTTCTAAATAATTTAGACCATCACAGTATCAAGGAAGAACACTGAAAATATTGACAAATACGTGTTTCTGGAAAGCTGTACAACAGTAATGTTTCAGATAAAGTTTTACTCAAACTGAAAAAAACCACATTTAATAATTTCCTCACAAATGTTCAGCACTGAATACTACTGAAGCTGTATCAGCATTTCATTGCAAAACAGCATTAAATGGGAAAGCAAACCAATATGAACCTAAGAAATCCTCTTAGGATAACTTCTGTTTGGGTGGCAAAAAAGGTTTTGATAAATTTACTTTATCATTCCAAACAAACTACCTATTTTTACGTCACTTACAGAGCAATATAATTACATCTTGAGTAATGTGTATCTGATTCTATTTGAAGAGCAAACAAAACCCACTGTGACTCTAGATGAGAATACTGATGACTTCAGAAGGAAAAAATAGATTAGAGACACAGATGGCTTAAGAAAGACCGCACTGTCACTACACCTTTCCAAAATCTGCAGCAGGCTAGGAGTATAACCCTTCTTTTGTAACTACTAAAATATGACCAGTATGTGACACTGGGGTCTTTTTTAATTATGGGAAGGTACAAAGGTATCCACAAACCAGACAGTCTGTAGCTTATGTAGATACCAGAAAAAGTCAGAGCGAAAGGGTCAGCTTTTTTGCTCCTTGACGTCAGCACTGTGCTCACTCTTTGCTGAGGACAGCACTGGCAAAATGCTACTATTTATTCCATAGCAGCTCTGAGCCGTTTAATCCTTAATCTTTGGGTTGATGATTTTTGTCATAAACTCTCAAAACCCAGAATAAATGTCAGAATATTTTTATATTTGCATTATTGTGAAAATGTTTTCTCTGCATACTCATATTGGATTTTGACATTAAGTGTGCCTTGAGCATTCAGAGACACATCCAGACTGAATTCACTTGACAGTTGGATCATAAACGTAAGAGAATCTTGATGTTTTGCTACATAAACATGTTGATGGACTTTTCCTGATCACTATCAGCTTAATTCAGTGTACCAGTCCAACGTTGTGTACTGTGCTGTGCAATTCCTTTATAAGAAAATGTAAGAGAGAAAAGGATTCTTTTAGACAGCATTTACAGGTTCAAATTCAAATATTGCTGAATGAAGTGCAACCAATCAATAGCATGAATACATTAAAGAATATCCCTGATCACAGTTGCTTAAGTATGTATCACTCACTGGTATGATGTATTGTGAATTTGTAAGGCTGTTAAGGAAGAGGTTAAAGATGTGATGGATTTTTATTTCAGGAAGAGATAAAGGAAACAAATGCAGTGGAAATTTAAGTGAACAGGATGATGCATTTTAAAATGGTTTTGGCAATGTGCAGAGGAATGGGAAATGAACCAACTTATGTAAGCACAAAATTGATGGACCTACCCTGAGATTATATTAAGAAGGTGTCCTTTGGACACTTTTAGGGAATGAAAAGACAATTAGAACAATATTTGAAGATGTGGAGTGGGGTAGCCCTGGTGATCATTTGGACCTGTGAAATCTGAAGAATGAGCTTTGTGTGCGGGTATAAAAGATTAGTCTTCATCAATAGTTATTTAACTGTAAGATTGGAGGGCTTTAGAAGAAATGAAAATGCTTCAAAGAAACGAAGTGAAACATGAGTTGGTTTGGTATAGGCAGCTTTTAGTAAATGTTTAATGAATCCATCATATTAAATGATTAATAGTTTCACAAACAGATGATTTTTAATCTATTTGCTAAAGCGTAGGGGAATCTAACATCTGGGACTTGAAGCTAGCAAAACTGAAATAAAGGCATTCAAATAGAGAGAACATACCTAAATGGATACAATTAATATTGGAATTACTTGCATTTGCTTATTAGCTGACTACCACATACTGCCTTCCATCAGCTTCTACCTGCCATTCTAGGGAAGGCTACCATTAATAAACTAAGCTGAGGGTCCAAGCTCTATATACAACAGGAGCAATACTGTTGTCTATGATACAACAGATGATGTCCTGGTGGTTTATTCTTGGTCCTCCTGTCTCAGAAAGCTAGGAATATGTCTTGTATTCTAAAGATCATCTGTGCTTGCACAGTAAATCTGACCACAATAAACACCTCGAATTGCACACTTTTCTCTTGGCTATTTGCCTTGCTTGCACACACAGCTCTTGCTTTACCTATTAAACTGCCTTCATCTCAACCCACGAGTTTGGCTCACTTTTGCACTTCTGATTTGCTTCATCGTTCCACTGTGGGGTTTAGCTGCTTACCAGTGTTAACCCACGCTAACATGCCTTAGGGGCTCTCTAAAACCATTTATTTTCTTTATCTGCTTCTGTTACAATAACTGAAGAGAGCAATAATCTAACCATTTATCTTTCTTCTGTCTGTAGAGTTAAAAACGCTATAGATGGCATAATTCAGTATCAAAAAAATCTATAAACATTTGACCTTTATTATAGCGTATCAAAAATATGCAACATACTTAATTGAATAGTATTTCATTCTCTTGCCTTCCAACCAATACTCATTAAAAAGCTGACCTATGCATACAGATCCTTAAAGGTGCATTCTAGTTTTCAGGGTATTAATAGAATGTCACTGTATGTCCTGCTGGACCAAAATTCTTCCCTGGAGAAGCTCCAGAGATGAATCATTCCTATTTGCCCGCAACTGTAAAAATCATATTCAACACAAAAGTTACATTTATTTTTCATTTATCTTTCATCCAGAAGTTGAACTAAGTGTCAGACCAACACATAGAAGAAAAAAAAAATCTTGATGTAGGCCTACTACAAAAATTCTTACTCAAACCTTTGAAGACATGAGTAGAGTTTAGATAGGAAGGCTTATCTGCAGGTGAAGTGCAAAGAGCACACAATTTGAATTGAAAATGAGGATTCAAAAATGCTGCTCAGCCTCACTGCAAGTGGTTGCATGCCAAGTATGTACGCAGCCAGTGAGGTGATCAAATTAGTTTCAGCTGCTCTTTTTTCCTGTGAAAGGGAGTGAAGCATCCCCTTTTCATAGTGGTGAGTGATACAGGGGACATATGCAAATGGACCTCACCTAAAACTTGTTTAAAGAGATTTTGGTCCTTTTCAAACAGCAGGATGGGGTCATGTACACTAATACTTGCTGTGAATGAGTGTGTGTGTGTGGAGGTTAAAAGTCACGATTCTTGAAGTAAAACAAGAGCAATATGAATGCAAATGAAGGAAATTATAGCATTTGATCTAATTTGCCTGGTGGCCTTTCATTTTTGAATATGTTATGAGATTATGGAATATGCCTGACTATTGATCTGTTCATTAGGTGGCCTTAAGCAAGTTGTACGTACATTATTTATTAATTTCCACTTTCTTTTATGTTTCTAGGAAATGGATCTTTTGAAGAAAATCTCACTCTCCATCTTCACAGCAAAGCGATAAGCCGTAAGTCTTCAGGGTATTTTAGAATAACACTGCATGTCCTGCTGGGCCCAAATCCTGGAATGGAATTATTTTGGTGCAAGTCAATTTTAGCAAATTGCATCCTTAATCTTTAATTTCTTTCTTCTTGCAAGGAAGAATGCTGCAGAAACGAACAGGTAGAGAAGCTGTCCAGGAAAAGTGAGAAAGAATGTGGAAAAAATAACCAGGCCCAGATGAATCCATTGTACCTTGTTGTGGTATAGACCATAGGAGAATCACAAGGAATACAAGAAAAAAACAAATCTACTTTAAGCAAAGTTTTTCCATGAATACTTCAGGGAGTGCGAAAGATTTGATGGGTTGTGAACTTCTTCCCTTCCCTGCTATGGAAGTGCAGCCATGTGGCTGTGAAATTTAGTAAGTTCAGTTTCCTCAAGCAATCCTGCTAATTTTATCAGGAAGAACTGTCCTTGCCTCTCTGCAGAATCCATTTCTGGACTGTATCTACACCAGTTCTTCACTGGTTCTCAGCATTACCATATGTCCTCTGGATCTCATTACACTGCTCAGATCAGATCTTCCCAATCGAAAAAGGCTTTAGGACCAAAAGCACTATTTTTCACAGCCACTTTACACTTTAGCTGAGATTTGGGGTCTTGACTAGTACGCTGGTTTGTTTGCTGGTTTGATAGCTTTGTGATTTTTTTTTTCTTCTGCCAATCCAAAATTGTTCCATTTTAAGCTCCTTCTTTCACCTCCCTAAGATCCTCTTCTGAAAGACTTTGCAGGTTTGAAACTGATACCAAGTATTTTGCAGCTTCTCCACCCTCCCCACACCCACCCCCCACCGCCTGAAAAGAAACACAAGTTTTATTTCTTTGTGCTTTTGTTTGTTTTCTTTACTGAAATACTTCCTTTCATCAAAATATTTTTATTTTTCCAGTAGGTCTAAAGCCATATATATGGTGTTGTTCATGTTAGACTGGGAGGATCTAGTGCTCTCGTCTGTCCTTAATCTTTGTCAAGGCAGGAAAGGCAACACTCCATTGCGCTGCAGGGAAGGAAGGGTGGGTTTCTTTCCCTTGAGGGCTGTCTGCTAGGCAATTAAATTGTAGCCTAACCTAGACAGACACAACCACGGGTATTTATTCTCTGGTTTTATTTTCTTGGCTTTTAGGTCTTGTCTAGAAAGATAATATGTAGGCGAAAATAATAGTAGTAGTAGCTATTATTGAGTTGTTATTGAGCTGGATGCTATGCTGAAATGTACGTTAACATCATACCTGCGAGCACAGCAGTGGGCTCCATTCACTGTGGCTAGGTTTGTGTACACATCATGTCTTAACATGTTTCTGAGAGAAGTTTTGAAGGAAAGCAATTCATCAGTTGCACAGATATTTGCAAGATCTTTCTCCCAAGCACAGGGGGGAAACACAGGAACAAGCAATAAGACACTCAGCTGCTGCTTTGATAACGTTATAATCGGCAATAGAGGCTAATGCTGGTACAAAAAGAGGAAAGAGGCAGGAGGTATCCTACCAGAAATATCTTAGCCAGAGGAAGCAATCTTCTTCCTATTGCTTTGGAGGGACCGCCACACCAGCTGCTTAAAGTGTCCAGACGATCTCTGAAGGTCCTTCTCACACCCTTCCTGTGTTGCATTTTTCTGTTTATGGGGATGAAGCCTGCTGTATTGAGGCAGATATTGCCTGACAACCTCAAGGCTTCCAGCAAGGCTCTGCCTGCTATTCCTCATGTTCCCAAACATCAATACTACAGGCAAAGAGAGGAAAACTGCAGATAATGCTGCTTTGCAGACAAAAATTTGCAGTTAGTAACATGAGCTGGTTTTTAAAGCTGCAGAAGTGTCATAACAGCAACAATACCAGAGATGTCCACACAGGCTGCTGCATATGTCCAACTACCAGCATCACAGCATAAAAGATGTTTTATTCAAAATGATCTATTAGAAACTTGGAGCCAGATATGTGGTGAGAGTTGTGCCTACAGTTTTTATACCTGTTTACAATCCAACTTCTTAGAAGAGTTTCACTTTAAAATATATCTCTTTCCTTAAAAAGCCTTTATTTTTGGGCTAGTCCATTTCTAAAGTGAGTAAGACAAAATAAACCAAAGTCAATCCTAACCTACAGGAAGACTATTTGCATGGAAAGGTATTTCCTGGTGCAGAAAATCTCTGTGAGCTCTGATTTTGTTACTGTTCTTATACAAACTATTTTTCACCTGTTCTTGGTCAATGCTGTAATTCCTTGGAACATTTTCAAGTGTGGATGTTGCACAGAATTTCTGAAATTAAGATATCCTCAGAGTTAAGTTGTTGGAAGCCAGTTAAAACATAGCATGTAGGGTGACGTTCCCTGTGTTACGTCTCATTTAATGAATGCCTGCAAATGGAGTCAGAAAGACCTTTCAAATTTCATAATTGGGCTTAGAACATGAAATCAACAATTCTGTAACCACAGTAGTACAAAGTCTGGGAGTGGGTGAAAATGTGTAGGTGGAAACAGACATAATTTTATTCTCCTTTCTTGGTGCGACTAAGTCATAAACATCCTGCCATTCTGATATTATTGTGATAATGTTAAAATATTTGGTTGATGCAAACAAGAGTTGAGATCTAATATTCTTTATATGGCATTGCCCAGAGCAAAGTAAGAGCACCATGACAACAAGTAGCCTGCAAGCTGTCATGTTATTTGTGTTCAGCTTGCAGAACAGCTTATAAAAAGCTATCAGCTGACAGGCATCCTGAACATCAATAGTAATTGAGAGAGAAAGAATAGGAGAATAGCAAATGGTGAACATTGGGGGTGGTGGGGGGGAGAGTACAATAATACACCCGAGGAACACAATTTTCCATACACTTAAAGTTTTCTTAAATGGCAGTTATTTATTTAAAAATACAACTTCCTAATTAAAACCCTTGAACATAACCACTTTAGCCTTCAGACATCACTGTATCCCCTATAGAGAACTTTACTAATCAAAGGTGACAGCACACAAGAAACCCTTCTAACATTCTACTGAACAAAACTATTAAGCAATTATAAAATTGACAATGATGACTACAGGGATATGAAGAAATTTCTTTTAGAAGTATACATCTATTACATAGAAAAATATATCCAAAGAACAACAAACTGTGAACACAGCATTTAAGAATATTACCCGTGGTGTTGTCAGTACCTTTATAGATGTAATTCTTCAGACTGAGCATCAAAGCAGTTATTAATCTATATTTTTTTTATTCTAAAATAATCTTTTATTGTTTAGGATTTAAGGAATAGCTGCTTATTGTTTTGCCACATACAGAAGTACTAAATGACTATGAAGCAATGAACTTTTTGGATGAGCGAACCTGATCACACAGGTCACTGCCCTGGGGAAATTCAGTTCTAGGAAACAAACAATAAGCAAGAGACCTCATATTATGCAGCTGGCTTAGTTTCAATGGGAGTATTTGTGAGAGTAATGTGAGTGGGATTTGATCCTTTAACTTTTATTGCTTCATCTGGAATTTAAAGTATGTGAAATTGTAGCCAGGTGTTTTAAAATCTGAGTTTTTACACACCACATTCCAACGACTCACTACAATTTTATGTTGTCCCCCAGTGGACAGACTTAGATTTAGCAAAAATAGAAAAGGTGATACAAAGCTAAAATAACCTACCGATTGGCATTTCTAGCTGTCCCAGGTTTTTCTGTATCCTTTGACACCTAACATTGGCATATGTCAGGAAGTACAGAGATACACCACTAGTACTGGAGATACATAGCAGGATTTTAGCACGTATTCACCTGTGTAAAAAAATTTGTCAGAAAGAATGCAGGGCACTATTAACATATGTGGATGGAGAAGGCTGATTTTTTTCCATGTCACAAATTCAGCATAACTGGTTTCCTGGAATGAAACACGAGATCTAATAAACTACTTTTACAGTATACTGCGCCACTTTTTTAATACCACGGAGCCAAAAACATAAGCTTGTATCTGGCTTCATTAATGATGTACCCTACTAAAAGTATGAACAATTCTGCTGACAGACCATCTGTTTTCTGTCAGCTAGGAATCGATAGCGTGGCCCTCAGCTGCATCAGCTGTAGAGGAACTTCCTGAAGAATTCAGTGAGCAATCCCTAGAAAGTAAACTGCTTAATTGTGCTTGTCTTAGCTGCCACTGTAAGAAATTAACATCTCCATTTTTCTCTAGGTGTTAAGAGAACAAAACAAAACTAAAAAAAACCACCACCCAAACCCACAGCAACACAAAAAACCCCAAACCAAACCAACAAAGAAAACCCACCAAAAAAAAAAAACCCACAACAAAAAGCATTGATACATTATTCATGCAGGGAAAGAGAGAGGCAGTGATGGAGAATAAATAAACAGACCTTCAAGGGTAAGTTTTCTGGGTTTAGATCTAATATACTTCTGAAGTTCATAGTGCTGCTTCTCAGTAGTGTTCCAAAATACAAATTGTTGATCATCTTGGGAAACACTGCTTTGAACGTATGGGGTCAGAAAAAGAAAAAGGTTTACTTCAGCACCATAGTTTTTGTCATGAGTGAATTTAGATTAGGGTTAACAGAAGTTAATGACCCAATTTGCTTGATATCAAGTTATTTAAAAAAAAAAAAGAAGGTTGTGTATGTTCAAACAGAGGAAGAAACTGAATCCACGTTGCATGGATTTGGGTAAGTGCTCTTGGGTAAGTTAGAGGCTTGGGTAAGTAACCTCTGAGTTAAGGTTACCACATAAAAGAATCGTCCTCCTGCCATGAGGTTTGTGTCTCATTTTAGAAAGAAGACAAGCCCTCTCCTTCCAGGAGGATGTTGGATGTTCAGCTGTGGAACCCTGCAGGTGATGGCTTCCTGAGATTCCGGTTAGCTTCTCACACCAGGGAATAGCAGCAGCATTTCCTTGTTATCCAGGTAAGCCAGTCTACTGCCTTCAAATGGCTTTGAGAGGACCACAGCTTCATTGTACAGGTACTCACTGCACCTAACACTGGGAATTAAGATTCCACTCCAAGACCCAGATAGCTCAAGGTCAGGTGTGAGAGCATCCATGTCCCTGTTTGGATTCAACAATGATGGGTTGCGCAGTGCCTGTAACAGAATGGAGGCCAGAAACGGGGGTTTCATCCTAGGTGAGAGTGCTCAGCACCGAGTCATTGCACAGAAGGGCTGAACTTTTTGTCCATGCCACAGCCATAACTGAAACTGCCACTGCCTGTCTGACTAGCTCACAGCACGACAGAGAAGTCATTTGGGCCAGCAGCACTGGAATCTAACATCTGCAAAGGACAGGCTGTCCTTCCTTTCTCCCATCTTTCAAAAATCTCACCTGCAAGAAAGTCAGTTTCATAGCATTTAATTTATCTGCTACAGAACTATAAGCAGCTGAGTCAAACCTGCTGGCATTTGCAATATGAATGTTGATCCAATTATTGAAATCGTCAGCTGCTACAACCTTGCTGTAATAATGATTTACCCAGGGCTTTTTGAGAGCACCTTTCATTCCAGGCCATCCTCAAGTGTGCTATGAACCCATGTACAAGCTATATATAGGAGATGCTTCACCCACCCGTGACAGGCAGCCACCCACAGGATGAATCACGAGCCCCTCGCAGCTCCCATCACCAGGAGCCAGCACATCAGAACACAGAGCAAACAAGGATAGTACAGTGGCTGATCCTCAGCTCCCTCACGCTTTGTTTTTCTCACACCGTTATTGAGGCCTACACCAAAGAACAGCAGTTTGTAATTCTTTTTTGTTGCTGCTGTTGTATTTTTCATTATGTAACTCCCAGGCTAATAGTTATTCATTTATTATTAATACCCATGTTCTTGCAAGAAAAACAACCCCACAGAATATCTCTTAGCACATTTTGTTAGGTTATAAGCTTCATCAACAGCTGTAAAATTACATATCTGACCTAATCCATAATATAATCTCCTAGTATTAATGATTTTTATATCAATTGATAAGAAATGTTTTCTGTCACAGACAACAACAAAAAAAGCCCGTCTCTCTGTCACTAGTACCATCTCCAAACTGTTCCTTCAATTTCTCCCATACTCAGTCCCACTTAGCCTGTGACAACATTAACCACTGTTGCGCTATGGAATTGTCATCCCAGAGAAGGTACTTTTCCATTGCGAATACATTTATGTCTCAAAGAAATAATGTAAACATCCAAGCCATCGTCAGCTGTAAGAGCGAAGAAAAGCCCTGCTTGTGCTGTGCTGGGTACTGGAGTGATATCATTAAGTCTGTGGAGCTCCAGCACATCCTCAATACCTCCTGAGCACCTTCACTCAGCAGGGGCCAAAGACACATAACTTGCCATCCTGCAATAAGCATGAAGGAGTCCTACTGAAAGCCAGAAGGCATCACTGTCAAGAGATTTATATTTTTTAAAACCTGAAACAAGATTATGTTCCATATGGGAGCTGCAAAAACCTTGTGGAAGCAGGATAGCCTTAACTTTCAAAATCAAATGCTTTACTAAAGAGATCTTTTTAAACCTTGCAGAATAAGATTTTTACAAGGTACTACTGCATATTTTTTTCCAGCTTTTTAGCACAGAAAAAGAGTCTCTTACATTTTTAATAGAAAAGGAAACTGATAACAGGTTGAAAGTACATGCTGAACTCTGGAAACAGCTGCAATTCAACCCTTTTTTAGCCATATGCTAACCCAAAGAAAGCTTGTAACTTTAAAAGTGTTTCTCAGAGGAAACTTAATGCTTGATTCAAAGACAAAGTTATTCAACACTTACTTGTTTGGGGATCTTTCCCTAGTTCTGAAATTCAGCATAATTTTCTGTCACTGAACATGTACACTTGGAAAAAGAGATGCAGATTAGCTTTTGACCAGTTTCTCCTCCTTCTATCTAGCAGTGTCTCATCTGGCAAACTATTCTTATGTCATTATTTGCATTCAGTTAGTAGTTGGAGTGAGTCAAGGACGCATACTGCATGCACTGTCTGCTGGATTCGCAACGCTCATGTTTTACACCTGGTTTTAGATTAAGGTTTATTTGGACACCTCTTCCTGCTCACAGTACTGATTTTTTTTTATGTCAGAACTGTGTCACATTGCTGAACCTCCAGTAAAAGCCTTTCATGAATGTACACATAGAGATCTGACCAGATCTTTTGGTCACAAGACGTAGGATGTAGATGTTTCCTGCCCATCATTCAGGAATACAAAATCTGCATGCATCCATCCATGCCTCCATAATGCACTTTAGTCATGAATCTGTTTAACTGCTGATTTTCCTCTATGGATTGTCATTTTGAGGAACTGGCACAAGTTATTTCTAATTGAGATTCATGAACCCTGCTTCCCTATGCAATGGGTCCCATGCCGAAACTTGCTCCCACTAACACTGAGATAGCTGAGGCTATCTCCCCTCCCCCGAAAATGACAGCTGATGATGTGTAGGATGTCTCAGTTGGAAACCATGTCAAAATTGGGATTTAACATGATAAAGTGTAAAATCACAGGCCATGGCTTTATGTCTCCTCTTCTCCCAGCTTTTTTTGTTCTAATTTAATTTCTTCTGTGGCTTGCAGGGACATATTGTAGTTTATTTTAGGTATAATCATTCCTAACTTGGCAATCACTGCTGCAATCACATAAACCAGCATAGATTCTCATAACAATAGCCATAATATTTTCAATACAGCAGAGGTCTTTCATATTTTCATGATTACTTAAACATTTTTATGATGCTGTACAGTAATTTAATTCCTTTTTATTTTTATCTGTTTTGACAAATTAAAGTGTATGGATTTTGAAAGTGCTATTATTACACAGTAGAATAGGAGATACCTTTTGAGTTTAATCCTCTATCAATAGCCATATCAGGATTTAGTCAAGATTTGTGACATACTTAATGCTTGTTCCCACCTATATTTTAATAGTTCTTTTGGGGTTCTTGCTAGAGAAATAGAGAACACAAGGCGTATTTGATATTATAGATCTGTAATGGAGTATATAAATTGTTCTCAGAGTTATATACTGTTAGAATAATTTCTAATTATTTCCTGTAGGAAAATATATTTCACACTAAACTAGACCTTAAATTTTACATATCTCAACTATGCATTTGTTATTATTGATTGGTAGCACTTATTATTTAATATATAGAGTTTTGCAAATGTATTTTGCAGTTTTATTTCTAACCAAGGAAAAATAGTAGGAGCTTTTTGGCAATAAACAGTGATTATTCAGCATTAACAGCACAAAAACTTTTTTCCAAGAGTTAAGCTGCTGGCTCAACTACAGCTTTCCCTTTGAGCTTTTGGACATAAATTCATGGTCTTGAACCACAAAGGACCTTAGAGTGGCTAAAACTAAAACACTGACCTTCAAACTTGCCACTCATCATCTCACTCTGGAGCAATATATTTCTCCAGGCACGAGAGACTCCCAAAGATACATTTAATAATCAATTGTAAAGTCATTCTCTAAGGCTCTATGATCAAATAATTATTTTGGTATGGAGAGTGGAACAGTTTTGGAAGTAAGGAGAAGCTTGCTGAAAATGCCTCCTGCCTTGATGTACTGGCAAAGGATTACTTTCCTGAATGCTCTGTTAAAAGATGTGAAGCTAACTGATTTTCCTGGCCTGACAAGAAAAATATTACTGTGATTCCTGACTGGATGGATGCGTCATCCTCCAGTCCAAATTACAGGCACACCCAACATATTTCTTCTCAACTAGTTTGATTTTACTCTCTGGCTGCTCTCAGTCTCTGACTTTCCAAGGTTAAGTTATGCAAAGATGAACTTACATCTTGGCAATGTCTTCCACCTCTCTTTGTCCCCATTTTCAAAGTAAGGAGACTGTTTCCTCATTTTATAGGGCATATGGAATGCCGAATAAACATGGTACTCCGGGAGGAGATGCTCAGATGTAAGCTCAGGGGACTCAGAACGTCCAGACTCCTCCTCATGAAGCAACACTCCACAACAGTTCTAGCAAACCTGGCTATAACTGAGTGTCCCACACCTCAACTCACTATTCCTAATTCATGGGAATGTCTTTGGTTGTTCTGACCCTCTGGAAGTTCTGGAAAACTAGTGTTTATGTTGTTTTGTTTCATTTTTATTTTAGAAAGATCTGATCAAATTCTGTACTGTTTCTCAATAATTACTAATATCAAATTTATAATTTTTAAAATTATTTGCTTCCATGGGAAATTTAGAAAACACTGCTTTCATCTCCATACTGAAATAAAAACTTGTTCCAAATATCCTAAATTCCCATGAAACAAAACTGAATTTCAGCCAGCTTTAATCTAAACAGTAAAGCCTTTTCCATCATCAGAGTCTAATTTCATCTCTTAAGGAGCTATTAAAATACTGAAGCCTTGTTGTGATAAATCTTAGCCTGTAGAGGGAATTTTAGTGGCAAATTTTTAATCTATCTCAGGAAAATGCTGTCAAGGTCATAATAATACTACTATAAATAGAAACATGTGCAGTTTACCTCAGTTTCTACTTAACCTCAAGGTCCTTATGGGTTCTTTTGCCAAACAGCGTCATAGCAACTAACACTTGTGTTTGTGAAATTGCTTTAAAATCCAGACATAATGAAGTAACCTCAAACAGCCACCAACTGATGTAAAGCCCAGTGTATCTCCACATTCTGCACTCATCTTCTTCCTAATTGCATTGCCTGGTTTAATTTTTAATGAAAAAGAACACTGAAGGTAAAGTAACAATAACACATATTTCTGTTTATAGCCTTAATCATTGAGGTTGACTTGACCATTCAAAATAATTCCCCTTTCCTCCCTTAGCTATTTGATTCCATTATGGTTCCTCTAATTATCTATTAATTTAAGATAAAATTCAGAATAGTACTTAGGCACTTAAGTTGTGATGTATGCAGGGAGCATGCGTCAAATGCATCAAAATCATCTGCTTAGAATGAAAAAGTAAAAACTTCCCTAGATTCTCAGCGCTATGTTGCTGCGCATGTCCACAAGTACTCTGTACTCCCCTTCCACAGAAAGCTCTTCAATATTTCTAGGTTGCAGCAGTGATAAAAAAAAAGCAAACAAAACTTAAAATAGTGTTTTCTGTTTTCAAAACAACTGCTCTAAACCCATTAGTGACTTTTTTTTTTTTTTTTCCTTTTGCAGGGGTGTAGGGGAAAGGTGGTGTTCAGGACACTATTTTTGTTATTAAAGATAGATACTTGTTTGGAGAATGCAGACCATGGGCTGAAATCGCCCACCAATTGTAAAGTACTTCAGCTGTGCAAAAGCAGGGAATACTCAGTGTTCAGAGACCTCTTAGAAAAAGAATTGCCAACACATACATGTTCCAGAAGAAAATGGCATAACCTTAATGTACTTTTGTGTTCCTGTCTCTCATATATCCTTATGTTGCACTTTCTTCCTCTCTGTTAAGACTAGGAACCGAGTCAAAAATCAAAACCAAATTATATCAGGCTGATGTAATGATGGAAAGCACTTGGCAAGTTTCTTGGCCAAAGAAAGTCCAATACCTTCCTCTTGATATATGTGAAGTGCTCCATGCAAGAATATCACTTTCACTTGCAGTATTTCCTTTGTGCAGGATATCTATGTGGCTGTTCAATAGAGAATGAAAGAATCGAATCAGTGTGAAAAAAGACATGGATGAGCAATTGCAATCCAATAAGGAAATGTCACAAGTATTTTTTAATACAGTGTGCATGGGGAGAGGGTTCCATTTATTTGCTTCTCACGGAGAAGGAAATTACATTTAGTAGATTTTTTTTTTTTACTTTAGAAAGTATAGAGGGCATAGGCTCTCCATGGGGCAGATATGGTAGGAATCACTGAGATATTTTTAGCTATAAACTTCTAAGCTTCCAGATGAACAAAGCTGTTCTTATAAGGTGGGGGCTTTGCAAAACCCTTATTTGTAATGAATTGTTTGGGTGTGTATGTTGGCAGCGTAAGCATAGCACTGGACAGATATCTTTTGGGAAGAGGTATATCCGCATGGACATATTACAAAAGACCTCAAATATATTCTTCCATTCCCGCTTGGAGAATTGATAGACTTTGAAACTTAAAAGGTCACTGCATACACTTGTCTGGTGGTTCTAAGCTATTGCAAATATATTTAAAATAACGCCTCAAAGAATGAGCAGAAAAGGATTTTTGTTGGGTGTGCACAACTGTATATTTGTGTATACACATTGCTTCTACTACGAGGATGTATTACAGACTTCATGCAGTCTGATGTTCAGTATTCCATAACGGCCCTATATATACAGACTTCTGTGCCAATTGTCACTATTCCCTGGTGGCATATACACATATATTCCAGTATCTTTAACTTCTGAAATTGATTCCATTTATTTCTTTATTTTTATTTATTGACATTGGATCTGAGTGTGTATATAAATAATTATCCTCTTAATTATGGCAGTTTTGTAAGGCACCACATATTAAACAGTTGTTCACCCAAAAGGCAAGGGAAAGAGTCTGGGTTTACACTGTATGCAGAGCCTTCTGGCCCCAAGGATTACATTCCAGTATAATGAGGACCTTGTGCTAGTTGTATACTACGCAGGGATGCAGCTTATACTGCCAAAGATCTGGCAGCGATGAAAGACTGAGCAGCAACTGCCAAAAATTCCTTGATATTGTGTAAGCCCTTGTGCTATACAGTCTGATAGTTGAAAGGGTTCATGTGCAAGAGCAGAATCTGCCAATGAAATGTATACAATGAAGCAACGTTTGTAATAACCATCTGCTATGTAACCCCTCCTTTTCCTTTATGCATGCACACACATTCACACAAATTGCATAGCTATAAAACACCATGAACCCATATCAGCGCTTTGGGATTAATGATATTATGAAATATATTTTATACTCGGTATATGATATCTTTGTCTGCAGAGAGAAAAAAGTGTTATCTGAGCTCTGAGGAAGCAGAAACTGACATTAGACTCTGCAAAAGTTGGAGTTTTCCAATGGACCCCCTCGTTTTTTTTCTTTTAAAAACTGTAAAACAGATCTTAAAGTGCTGAAAGTAGGTTTGGGGAAGTTGGGGTGAAGAAGTGGTTTAAATTTTAGAACAGATTTCAGTTTCATTTCTAGAAAAATAGCAATGAAAGAACTTTACAAAATTACAGCAAAGATAATCCAAATATTTTTGAACTGGAGAAAAAGTTCTGTTTATTTTTAATCCTTTTCCTATGCAACTCCTACTCTCCTTGAATAGAAGTGGTTCAAATTAGCTGCTCTTAGAGAAGTACTTGACAGAATGAATGCTTATGTACCCTGCTCACTTATCCAACCTTTCTCCAGAAACTAAGGCATAGGTCATTTTAACATATATTATGGTTTTAACCTCTTTGCACTGTATGCTATGAGTTCCTGGGATTCTGTGAACATGAAAGCATAAGCTCGATTAATTCTGTATTTACTCTTCAGGATGGTTAGCCTGATTGCAAGACAGTCTAAGAAACCAAGATGGTATTTTAAATGAAATTTAAATAATTCTTGTGCCCTGACAATTCTTTTCCCCTTGGAGCATCTCAAAGAGGATAAGATGGAGGGTGACAGTACTGAAGGAAATTAAACAGATGAAGACTGTTTGTAGACAAATTGCAGACATACTAATCTTGTTAATTTACATTAAAACCTAACACTTATAAAGACCTCTGTCATGTCAAAGAGCAACAAAAGAGAGGCATTTCTATTTTCTCAAGTGCACTTCAGATTAAATTATGTTCTGCTACATTCGCTGAGGATTCCTATTAATGTATATTTGCAACTGCAATCCTTGGGTCAAATTCAGCTCTGTTTTTTCCAGTGATACTAGACCATTGTTTTAGTTTATTTGCTTGTACTTCTTCCCATCCTCTGCCAATTGTTTTCTTTCTCCCAAATGTTACCAGTACCAGTATACAAATTATGCAGAAGGACCCTGTGCTTTTATAGTCTTATTCTTACTGCATTGGAATGGAATAATATAGTCTAAACAACTTCTACTCATTGTTTTCTGACAAGCACACACAATCTAACTGAGCTCTTGTAAACCATGCTGGTAACAAGAGTTTATAAATCATTTGCACAGAATATATATCACATAACTTTAGCCATCCAGAGCTAAATATCTTGTTACAGTTAATCATCTGGACTCCTTTTAAAGTTGATGGTCTAGCACCTCTAGAGTGTGACTCTTCTCAGTGATTTTGGACATCTAGCTTAGGCTGAGATGTACCAACCACACCATTTCAGTTACGCATCTAGTCACCTATAGGAAAGATGAAGTCTTGCCCTTAGGATTACAGGTTGGTGACAGTGGTGCAAAGACAAGTCTCCATGCCTGATATCCTTCCTACCTGGAGCCACAATGGTGTGTATTTCTGGCCTGTTGTAAAGGTCTAATGGAAGGTCTCACTGTCAGATACGTGTGAATAAATGAATCCACATTTCTAAAAGCTCACAAGCTGTCTGAGGTCTGCCAGCCTACTCACGCCGACAGGGGTTCATTCTATTAGGATCCAAACACAGCAGCTGGGTGCACTTTCAGAGATCCAGGCACTCCCCGGGGGAACATTCACCAGGACTGTGACATATGCCACTCTATTAAAAAATTATTAGTGAGCAAACTGTGTAGCACAGGTTCATGCAAAGAAAACTTGCACATCCTGACTGCATGGCTACATGTGTTCCATGGGATTCTGTTTACTAAGGACGATAGATAGACATTTTAAGCCTTTAGTAAAAGCAGAAAAATGATGTACTGTCTGACTGATCCATTAGCAGAGTTTCTCCACACAAAACAACAGTCAAACTAAGATAAATGTTTCCTACTTGTTAAAGTAAGTAGTACATGCTGTAGTAAAGTCTTTTGGCACTGGTAATTCTCAGATACTTATCATCATGTACTTTCTGAGAAAATAATATTTGTTGTTTTCCTTTAATAAGTATTCAGAATTTTTGCTAGCTAATAGAATTATTTTAACAGACTGTTGGAACAGAGGGGAAAAATGGACTGCACTTGTGTAGGCAGTCATTAATTGTTCAGACTACATCCTTCTGTGGATTTCTATATGTAACAAGAAACTGGTTTTGAGCAAAGACCTGCAATAACTAACACTGTGAAGAAAATAACTATTTTGCACATTTTACTACATCTGAAGCACAGATTCAGTATTGTAGACAAATGACAAACATGTCTTTGAAGTGCTATGAATTGGTGAAGTCAATTAGCATTAAATAGATTTGAACTCAAGACTAACAAATATAAACCTCCTTACATCCAGAATAGAAATGTAATGTAGCCATTCTCCAAAAAGGCTGAGGATTAAATGATGAAATATTTGACAGAAGCTAATGAGCCATTATCATAAGCAACAGGGTGTTAAAATGAAAAAAGGGAACTGCTATGAAACACATTTTTTCTGATTAATTTTTAGATTTTCCTGAGTACTTTTTTCCCCACATGCATATGAATTCTGAACGGCTACTTTCTTGCCAATTTGGAGCAAAAACTAATGGCTTGTGACCATATAATGAGTTGTAATATTTAACTTGGATTCTGTGATCCCAAATGTACTTGAAAGTTTTGATATTTTCGTTCTACATGTGTCAGTGCAAGGAAAATGTCCTCCTAGTCATATGGAGTTACAAAAATATTAATTATTGTGAGATACAAAATTTATACCTTCACCCTTTCTCTTGTCCTGCTCTATATAAAGGAAATCAAGAGATTACATTCACAGATTTCTCATAAACACTGCGCATTCAGTTCTCAGCAGCTGAATGAAGCATCTTAAAACTTTCCTAAAAGGCAGTGTGGTTTGGTGGTTGGAAAAGGTGACCCAAGCGACCTGCCTGTTTCTGCTAACATCTTTCTATGCCAAGTTAGCTAAAGTCACTTAGGAAAAGCTTTTTCAAAGGCTATCATCATTGATTTCTCTCTCCTGCTGCTGAGGTCAATGAGAGAGATAGTGTTATTGTGATTCTTACCCATAAATATCGATGTGAAAACTCTCATCGACTTCAGCATAAGCGAGGACAGGGCAATACCAGACACTTGGAAATCCCATCTGCTGCATTGCAGTTTACTGCTCCATAAAACCAAGCAATGACTACACTGCATGATGCATTATGAAGTTGGAACTACTAGTACTTGAAAGAGCGTTTAATTAGTTCAGATAGTTCATAGGCACTAAATCACGTACCAGCTTTTATTAAGATTTTGTACCCTAGAAATACTGATGCCAGATTTCCCCAACTGACAGCTGGAAAGAATGCTTGCAGTGCCCTTGTTTGGATTTTATTTTGTTGTTTTTCATTTGAAGAGAAGTCAGAATACAATGAGTAACAAATTCCTTCAGTAAGTTGAACCACATACTACCTTCTATCTAAGTAATCTAATCCATCCTTTTGTTTTGAAATAAATTCCTATTAACAAGCCATACCATCTAAAAATAATTATAATAGAAAATCAACTTTCAGATTGTTACAGTGGAAAAGATTAAGCTTTCTACAACATGGATTTTTTTTTCCCTGTGTTTAGAAACATTTTTAAGTAGCGTCCTTGATTCAGAACACAGCTACAAGGAATCATTATTGTTATTCCAATGTGAAATGGCAGACTGGTTCTTTCTCTGATTTGTTCTTAGTTCAAGGCAGTTTTCCTTGACTTTGTTAGTTGTTAAAGCCTGGCAGTCTCACTCTTACAACCTTTCATCCTCTCTAAAGAAGTAATTCTTCTCTCAGGCTAAGCAATCTTGCACCTCTTGCTTCCACCGTGCACCTCTTCCACCATCATGTCACCATAGTTTCACCAAACTGCTGAACCTATAGTGCTTAAAAATCTGTGATCTGCCTTTCTGCAGTGAATAGAAGTTCATTCTTGCTAGAGTTCTAGGACTGGTTCAGGGTACTAGATAATTAGTTTTAATGCTTTGTGCCCCTAAAACATTAATTTGCATGTAGCCTAAAAACTGAAAATAGAGGCCGGGATATGGTTTACACCTCAGTGTAAGTTGGGTGTCTTTACAGTATCAGCAAACACATCAGTGCTTGGATGAGTATAAAGTCTAAAATGTTGCCTTTAAGATTTGGGCAGAAACCAGTGCTAGACTGTACTGTGATACAACCTTTTTCAACCACCACTGTTTGTCTTGTACTACGTGTGGTTGAACAGAAGACAGATACCTATGCCTTTTGATCCAGCAAAACTAAGCACTACATGCATTTTTAAAAGATGGCAACAATCAATGACAAATTAAAGAACATAGCTATAAATTATTCATGACTGTAAATCCCAATAATTGAAGTATGCCACATGATGCAGAACATTAAAAATTTGCATTGCTTGTCATATCCAGATCAATATTAAAGAGATTGTTAAATTGAGATCGGGGAAAACAGCAAACACAGGAAAAAAATCAAAAGTGAACCACAACCCCAAATCCATAAATCACTCAGTCATGAATAATTAAGGTGAACAACCCTTTCTTTTGTAGAATATACAATGCATTTAGGGATCAGCGCTTGTTTTGATATCATTTCAAAACTTACACTATGCAACTCCCTTGGTTTGAAGTTTTATTTATTAGCAGCATTACTTGTTCAGGTCATTGCAATTTAATGAAAACTCAGAACCACACTTTTGGCTGATGTAAACCTATTTAATTCCACTAAAGCTGTTGGACTTTGTAACCAGCAGGCTGAGGTAGTATCTTACATCACCCTAAAATTTAGCTAGTACATTTGAGCAGAATTAAAAAAAGTAAGCAAACACTTGAGCAATACTCTGGCCTACTCCAGTCTGCTGAGGCTGATGAAAAGGGTCTCACTGGCTTTGGACCATGCCTGCTGTTGTGACTTCATTCTCAGATCTAGAAATTGAGTGATTATACTTCTAGAACTAAGTACAGAAAACAATTTGTCATGAACTTCCCTCTGCCTACCCTGAATATGTTTAATGCAATAGGCCAGATGAATTATTATTGGGCTTCTTTCAGTGGTGGTGGGGAAGTCTATAGGGTTCTACATCCCCCAAAAATGGCCCACAAATGCTCTTGAATGTTAACCTTATATCTTCAAGCATTTATACTCTGGACATACAGTGGCATTAATAGGTTCAGACTCTTCCAGAAAGGCATGAAAAATGTAACCATAGTTTTGGCACATGCAGCTCTCTCATGTCATAGCCTGTCACACTGCATCCTGATGATGTAAGTGATGTGTTGAGTCGCCTCACCAGGCAGGGGCTATGGTGCTATGCTGTGGGTGACAAATGCACGAGGTAGTACCAAGGAGCTGCTGTAACTCTCTAGACAATCCCAAATGGGCAACGAGCCAAGACTGCATAATATCACCCTGGGAGAAGTCTGTTGAAGTGTCAGCCCACTAAATGCATTAAGCTTCATTAGCAAGATTCCTAATTAACTATTTTTAATTAAGTATTGGCACATGCTATTTACTGCTACAGAAGAAAAAAGTGATAATTTATTTGCAGACAAAGAATTCTGCCTATGAAATTACTCCAGCATTGGAACCAAGGTAGAAGTATATTTATAAATATATTATACATCGAATTCAAATTATGTAATTGGTAACATTTCCTAACATGGCAAGTAATGAGAATTCACATTGAATTTTCCACAACAACCATTTGAACTGAAGGACAGACACACTCAATTCCTTCTGAAATGAATGGGAATGTGGTCTGCAGTGCCCAGAGGCAGTTTTTGAGAATCTTATCCTTGATCTTTTTTGATTCACTGGATTCTGTTCTAGTCAAGGGCACTAAAAGCTGAATGAAAAGTTTTGTTTCCCCTGCTTTCTGACAACCATGCTTAAATTGCTCCTGACAATGCCAAGTAACCAAATGCACCCATTTCTCCCAGTAGATACAGTTTCCTCTTTCCACTTTTGTCCAACTTGGTCCATTGGCTGCTTAAACACACAGCTTAGTAACAGACTGCGTTATATGTAAAAAACCCCACATTCATGCATGTAACATGCCAGTACTGTTTCTTGGTGTGGTGCAAACCTCAGATGTATCATAACAACCATCCCCATCCTACTGAACGTACAAACCTATTTGTTCATTTCAGCTTCAGAGCAGAAAATGTAAACTTTTCAGCAGTGTATTGTAAAGATAACAGCAGTTTCAAAAGAAAGCATTGTTGTCCCCTGTTATAAATAACAATACTTTAGATGTACATGAGACTCTATTTGCATTTTTCATATTTTATATCTGGTGTTTCTGTTCAGAGGGGTCTTTCCTGTTTGTTTGGTTTTGGGTTTGGTTTTTTTTTTCATCTGTTCTGCATATGCTAATCAGAGAGACCACAAAAATTTAAAGCAGATTGTGACCAAGCTGATGGCTTATGCCTTACAGTAGACTCTCTAAATGGACAATTTCCTCATTCATTCTCATAAACATAAAATGTGTTGCCTTAAACAAAACTATGCAATCATCATATAAGTGTGTTTTTACACTAGCACCCAACACAATCAGTGTAACATCCAGTGCCATCAGCAGAGGCTTGCCTATGTCAAGTATAAGTCAGGGATATCACTCAAATTCTCCTTTCTACTCAGATTCTCACAGTGCATCCATTCTACTGGAATGACATAGGTATTCTCACAGCAATGGCAATAAAGGTATCAACTCGTGACCAAATGTCCTCCCATCCATAAAGAACTACTGGAGTATTTCAGAGGGAATGTGGCTTGAGCCGGAAAGTTATGACCTAAACATGAAACAAAGAGGGAGGACTAGCCTCTCGTGTAAATCACTTGCTGAACATATCAAGTAGAAAAATATAAAAATAAAAATAAAGAAAAATGGATAGCAGAAGACGTGCTGTTACCATGAGATTTAAAGCGTAGAGGAAAGGGCGACATTACTGACAAATCTCAGAAGCTACTTCTATTGTATGTGTTTAGTTGAATGATGTTTCAAAGCACTCAGGAAGTGCTCAGAACCAGAATGAGTCCATTATCATCAAGGATCTGCAGAAAACAGATTGCAGGCTAGAGCTGCAAGAAAGATTAATAAGTTAAGCTCTGCAGAAAATACAGTGTTCAAGGAAGTTTACAAATGTTAGAGTTTGAGCAAGAAATACTAGGGCATGCTGTACTATGCTGTGCTTAGGAAACTTCCCTTGAGAAATGGGAAAATATCAAACAGGGTGGGGACACAAGCCCCCCCCCCCCCCCCCCCCAGCACCATCATCAATATCATCACCACACTGCAAAGCAGAGGGTTTTTTGACAGCAGCAGCTCCCTCTGTTCTTTCAGTTGGCAGGGCTGTAACTTTCAAATCATTCTATAATCTTAACCAGATGACTTCAGATAGGGAATTTCAGACAGTGATGGTGACACACAGCCCTTGGTGAGGTCAGGATTCATCAGGAAGTGGAAATGTGTCTCTTGAAGGTTTGAAGGTGGGTGGCTGATGGCAAGGAGTAGTAACAGGAGTAGAGGGGAAAAAAAAAAAAAACCCAAGAATTTCTCAGACCTTCTGATGAATATGAAAGAGGTTCCATTTGTGAAGAATACAAGGGGAGCAATGTGTTCCCCTTGCCAAGCAATGTGTTTTGCCAGCAGGTGCTGGATTGCCAACTACATGAGCCACTTCAGCTGGCAGAATGCCCTGATGAAATCATCTTATTGGCAGTTCTGGATTTCCAATGAACTGTTTTTCTGACTCCATAGCAAAAATGATCAGTGTGCCACGGGAATTTTGCAGGAAGAGTGATGTCAGAAACACACCTAGAGCAAGAGATAGCAATGCTGCTGTGCTTTATAGGATCCTGGATATCATTGTCCTAAAAGCTGGCCTTAAGAAGGATTAAGTCAGGAGAAGCTGATTAAGTTAATAGCCCCCTGTGTCATTTTGGACTCTGGCAGACTTCTCAGCATTGCCATTCAGCAGTGGGACACTTTGGGGTTTGACCCGTATGTTTGCTTTCTCCCTCATATACAAAATAAAATGGCAACTGATGGTGGGGACTGCGTAAGGTTTATATAGCATCGGCTATGGCTTGAGCCAGCCTAGATGAATCAAGGGCAAGGACAGTGGGGTCTGGTGGCCACAGCTGTAGAAAGAGATTTGAGCATTTATATTTACTTATACGGGGGTGGGAGCTATCTGCCTGTGGCAGTCTCTCTCTGCTGCACTGTGATTTATTATGACAGAAGCCAGGGTTAGTGTTATCTCGCCTTGCTGCTGAGACAATGATTATGTGCTTTACCTTGACATTACTTGATGCAGTGCTCTCGCTCCCTCTAAGAGTCACTGTTTGCAGGATTTCTGTGTTTTTGGAGGAAATTTGCCAGCATCTGGCAGGTAAGCCCTGTAATATGCACCTCTGCATCAAGAATAAAGACAGCCAAAGAACCACATTGGGGCAAAAGAAAGATCAGAGGCAAGGCCAGTCCTCCTTTTCCTGGCAAAAACACCAATGGACAATCCTAGAAATAGTAATACACCACCACCCCCAACTCCCCAAACCCCCAAAAAAACAGAAAAAAATGCAACAAACCCCCCCCCCCCCAACTTTATGCCATTTCAGAACTAACTTGGGAGGAGACAAATCAGCCTTTGAACTACCCTTTTTCCCTTGCTTCTGCCTTACTGATAAAGGGTAGTATTAAATCATAATTCTGTCCCCTCCTGTCCAGTAGGGGAGGGTGATGCCAGCCCTGGGAGAAAGGCACAGAAAGCTTGGGAGTAGCCTGAGCTCCTGGATCTCGTGTAACATCTCATGGCAGTGGGTATGCTCTTCCTGCCTCTTACTCACTCACGCAGGCTTGCAATGACAAACAGCCTTGCTATCAGCGTACAACCACGATGTGATCTTAGCTAGATCGATGAAATCTGGATGGAAGGTGGGGTTGGGGTTGGTTGAGGGCTTTTTGTTTTTAAATGTAGATAGTTACTATTTTACTAAAATTGACCTTACCAAGAAACACACCACAGTCCTCTTACAACTTCTGTGCAAACAGAATTAATTACACCACTATTATTATTTCACTGTTTCTGAGGATTAACTGACAAGTGGAAATACAAAACAGGAATGGACCACTGTCCAGATGATGTGACAGTAGCAATGAGGAAACTGCGCAAATGAACCTGAAGAACTCGAGATTTTAGTAAAATCAAGACACGGTGCAGGGAATTTTAACAGCGTCCACCTTCAGACTGTTTTCTATTACTGCCAATTACATCGCCTGACAGGATTTCCTAAAGATTCTAATTTAAAATGTTCTGTTTTGTTTACAAATATTTAATGGTATAAAGGCATGCAAGTTCACTTTTTAAAATAAATTAGGACTATAGGAGTTATATAATGGAGGAAAGCAATGAACATCTTTGGCATCATGGTGCTTTTTATACATAAAAAGATTGATTAGGGGATTTGCTGCTTACAGACACCTGCTTAACAATGATGCCAAAGCCCACCTGCTTATCTTTGACAGATGACCAATACCACCTAATAGCCTTGATTCTGACAGACAGCTCATTTATTTAGCCATATAAAATCCATCTAACTAGTTGATAAAAACAGATATATATAATATATAACAAATAAAAATTGCAACAGGCTTTTGAATACTGAAACTTTAATCCACCTAGTTGTTGAATTTGGCATGATAAATGATAAAAATTTAGCACTATAAATAATAAAAATTTAGATTTGCAGAAAATAAGTCCTTTGACTTACTTTCCTATTCTTGGGGCATCATCAGACAGGGTTTTTTGCATATATAGTTAGAATGACTGAAGGAATTACCATCTAGATATTTGTTATTATCTCAATGCCAAAAAACACACGTCTGTTTATTTAAGAGTCCTGTCATGTCTGACTGTCCCGGTAGTGATTTTTATGTAATTCAGCTGACTAGTAGAAAAGAAAGCAATGAGCACCACAGAGACAATCCTGTCAGGTATTTCAAGCATGGGACCATAATTCCTGGCTCAAGTAAGAACAGGTGGAGGTGATTCCCACTGCTTTTATAGCTAGGTCCAGAGGAGAATGTCTGACTGTGCCCTTAGTCATATAATAGTGGCATTAAAAAGGCATCCAAATTATGTACTCATCTTAGTGCATAACCTGTCTGGAGTTGCCTAATTTTGTCTGTCAATAATTTTTTAGTTTCCTTCTTGTAAATATGAAGCAGATACCTCAGGATGTAACTATGTTAATTCTATTTTTCTTCAAATTAAAATGTCATACTTAAAATATATTATTGAAAAACATTTATAAATGTTTCTGCTACCTGTGAATAATATGCAGTTTCCCAACAATAAAAATACAATGGAACTATGAATTACAATTAATTGTTTTTAAACTGCTTTTTTATTTCCCAGAAATACCCTTTGAAAAATACTTCTGCAGTAGCCTCCATGTTTTATTCAGTTGTGAAATCTGTTTTGCTGACACATTTCCATATTTTGCCTCATGTTTAATGAATCAGTATTTTTTTTTCCACATTAAGTGAATAACTGAAGCTTGTCCAATGTTTACATTTTACTGCTGTAGATCTCAAATAATATTATTGGTATTCAATTTAAAGTTGTAATGTTATGAATCCTTATTATGAATGTTAATGAATATTAGTGGAAATGGAAAATGCAACAGATGACTTAAAAAATATTTTTTTTAAAAAACCACCTCCTAATGAAGATTGCACTTGTCTTGGAGTGTTCACTTTTGGAAAGTAATTGATATTTTAAAAGTAGATGTCAGGTTTTAAACTAAAATTTTAATCATACCCATCAACTGAAGTCCACATCAAGTTCTAAAAGCTAATTTTTAATATCACTTCTTTAACTTTATATTCAATTTGCAATATCTGTAATTCCACTGCCAAAGAGTTAACCATGCAAACCACAACCTCAGCCAGGGTAAATCAGCACCAGGTCACAGAAATCTGTAAATGTAACACTCTTCACCAGCTAATGACCAACACCAGTTTTGCAGAGGAGTGGCCTATCTGCACAGGACTGGGCATTGTCTTCGTACAGAAACCTAAGAAATCTATGACTTCTATATACTACCAAAAATTTGTGACAGTTCTGTTCTAGTTACAGGCACCAAATGTTCCTGCCAAGCTGATGAACTCCACCAGCATTGCTGAAGAAGAGTGAGAAGATTGGCAGAAGTAGAGTTCCCCACCCCCCCAGGTTTTGCTTTGAAGCTAGCCTAAGCTGGCCCAACAGTTGTGGTCATTTCAAAAGAGGTACTAGCTACAAATCAGACATTATTGTAGCTTCTTACTATCTCCCATGCCTTTTACGTAGCCATCTTGCAAATGATTATCTAACACACACAGAGGCACATCCCTCGCACCACATTCCGCCATAGTGTTCACAGCTTTGAGCCAAGCAAAAAGCTTAGAGGATGGACAGGTTTAGAGGACAAGCAGTCTTCCCATTCCTAAAGCAATCTTTCTACAAACTGAGGATATAGCAAACCTTTTTAGGTACGTGGTAAACAAAGAATCAGCTCCCTTAATTTCAGTGGACCTAGTCTCATGTGCAAAGGCAGACAGACACTCCAGGTTCTGCCACAGTAGGGACCCAAGAGGGACCGAGTGATCCCAACACAGCAATACCAACACTGCTGCTAATGTAGCGCTTTTCCAGTGAATAAACTGAAGATTCTCCTCCCAGAGAAGGTTAATCTAGCACCTTTCATGGGCATGGTACTCATTAATATGTATCTTGCATTTCTAAAACCTTGGCTTCAACTAAAAATAAAAAACCCTCTTATGCATAGTTATTCATACTGCCTTCTCATAACTTCCTGGGGTCTTAACCATGAAGAAAATGCATTGCATTAGTACATCCCTAAATGGCAATAAGACTTTTTAAATGCAAACACTACTGTGGATTTTCATGTCTTTTGAGAGCAAATATGATGAGTGAATTTGAAATCCAGCAATATTTTTCATTAGTTTTTATAAACATATAATCTAGTTTTAATAGTCTGTTCTTGACATTATACTACCTTGGATCCCAGTCCAACAAGGTGCTGAAGCTCAGGCCCAACTTTAAACCTGTGTCTAATCCTGCTGCCTTCACTAGGACTTGGCAAGAACCCAGGCAGTGCACAGAACGGGGCTATCAGATGAGAGAATTTTAGGAACTGCATAGAAAGAGCTTGTGGAGGCACCTTGTCTTAAGGACCCTAACTGAAGGTCAGCATAAATCAGCTTACTACAGAACCTAATTTTCAATAGAAAGGAAACAAAATTGCACCGAGTACAGCAGATATTTTAAAGTAGTCTCTTAGGAAGGAATTTGCCCATTGGAGTGGTTGTTACTGTGGATTTTACAGCTGAAACCTACTTTCAGAATGTGAAGGGTTTGGCACTGGTATGACCATTTTTGATCCCAGGTAGAGGAGCAAAAAAGGGAGGGAAATATCCCACCATCTTGTTAACATTCCTGACAAGTGCGCTAAAGACACTGGAAAAGCACCATACTGCTAATGCTGCCATCTGAGCAATAAGACATGCCAAATTCTAAAAAACACTTCCCTCGGGGGAGCAACTGAAAGCTGTTTATAATAGACCAGAAACTCCTGTCTGAGATTTATCAGCGACTGTCACAGGTGAGAAGTGTTTACTAACAAAGCCAGAACAAGTGACAGAGAAGGTGATGACTCCTTCAGGATGCTCAGCCTTTGGAATAATTCATCTTCTAGCAAGCAGCCCCAGCAAGTCCCAACCCGGAGCTTTCAGCAGGCTAGCTTGTGCACAGCAAAAGCACTCCCTTCCCTGGACAGATCTAACCCAGCCCGACTGTATCTGCAGCTACTCTGAGGCAGCAGGGGAAATGGAAAACGAATCAAAGCAGGTCTGATCCTGACTTCCACAAGAGCACTGCAGAATTTAATTTCCCTGTATTTGATTTGTTTAAAATCTTGGCTGATCGTCAGGCCTTCAGATAATGATCTTAGCAGCTGAGTACTGTACACACATCCTTTTTTTCTCCCACATAGTCTTACAGTTTCTTTAACAGTATGAAGTACATCTGTCTGGAGAGGAAGAGACTGGGCTCAGTAGTTTCAAAAATTGGAGTTATGGACCTAACCTATTGCTGTAATGCACACAAGCCCCTCACGACTGCTTGTGCTCTTGGCCAAACCAGCAAGACCCGCTCAAGGTGAGTGTGCTTCATCAGTGAGGTGACCAGCCAGCAAAGACTCCCCTTGTAGAGTAAGGTTAGGTGGGGACAAGGGAAAGAGAGAGAAACAAGCATCCAGTAATTTACCCGGTCCACAAGAAGTAGCTCTTAGGCTAGCAGAGCATTTGGAAACTCTTAAAAACCACTTTCTTTAATTGGGTGAGGAAACCAGAAGCTTTGCCTACCTGAGGACTGACGTTGCAGGGTGTCAGTTGTATCACAGAACCAACAGAAACATTATTGTCCTATTCTGCTCCCAGAGTTCATAAACTCTAGGAACTAAGTGAAAGTTGCAGTTGGCAACTGAGGAAGGACACTGAGAAGTTCCTGAAGCCAGAAATATTTTGCTAGGTATCACATTATATTTTGACGGCTCAACCAGTTGCTCATTTAAAATAAAGCTTTCATTCCAGGTTTGCTACAGTACATCACAATTTTTTGAGATTCCAGACAGTGTTTCTTTCAATTTTTGAAAGCATCTTTCAGCCCCTGACAAGTATTTTACAGGAAAATTGACTCGAAGTGCACTTGCCTTTTTAAATAAAACACCCACTGCTGTTTACAAGCAGGATTCTTTATAATAAACATCCAAAAGCATCAAACCAGCATGAATTGCCGTGCAGATCTCAGCTCCTCCTCTCTTTAGGACACTAGCAGCCAGTAACATGCCAACTTCTCATAGGCTCTCTTACGTACTTGCATCAATCTCAATACAACACAATCGTGTTTCCTCACCACACCAACACATACTGCTCATTACAAGTATTAGCAGGTCTATGAACAGGAGGGGAAGACCATTATCAGGTTTGATGGATGTGTAGCATTTCTGTTCTGTGTCTCTCTTGTCAGCTGATAACTCTGTGCCAGGAACTGTACACCATAAAGATGTACATCATCTCTGTTCTGTGGACCCATATTTTCAGTTTTCCTACTGAAAGTCTGTTACAATGTAAATATTCATCAAAAGTAGGCTAAAAGAAGATACTGTAAGGAAGATAGTATGTGACTAAGACAAAAGGTTTCCAAAGAAACTATGGTTTTTCATGTATCTTTTTCAATTCATTATTTAACTTCTGCTTCTAGTGGGGCCTTGGGAAATGCAGATCATAACTTTTCCTTTCTCACACAGTGACTCCCCTGCTTTGAGTGCAAGTTTTTTGGGAAATAGATGACCTTTAATGCATAGCTTTTAGAAAAAAACTCACTTCTTGTTTATGTGCTCTAGCTTAAGTAGTGCTAGATAAAAAAAAAAAAATAATAAAAAAAATTACCTGTGTTTTTACATCTATATCTTTACAGTAGAGCCATTAAGAAGTTTCCCAGCAACATGTACATTTAAAGGCTTAAAACAAAGTTCCATTGAAACTCCTCTAGGTACCTTGAGGTTACAATACGCTGTGATAACCAGCAGTTTGCAAATGGTAGCCTGCAGCCATAACAAAAAGCTTGCTTGATTTCTCTATTCAAGAGGTGGAAGAGTAAAGCAATAAATATGCATTGTGCTTTCCTCTGTGGAAAAGAAAACAACAGCAACAAAAAAACCAAACCATACCACAAAACCCCAAACCCAAAACAAACAGGAACAGACAAAAACATTTGGAGAAAACACTACTAAAATAGAGACAGGTTGCAGCCTGAGGGCAGTAACTCGCCTTCCATTCAACTTCTACCGCACAGAATCATTGCCTACAGGACCCTCATTTTGCGGAACTATTTAGCATCCAATGATCATTAGATGGACCACATGAAAAATGATGGCTGAATGAACTTTTATCCTTACTTTTACCTTCTCTCTCCCTGTACCATAAATGGAACCAACTTCCATCATCCCTCCTTGACGAACTTACCACTTTTCCCTCCATGCTGTTTATGTTGATCTATTGCTTCTAGGATTTTATTCTGGGTTTTTTGGAAGGTTTTTGGTTTTGTTTTGGAGAGCTTTACAAGAGGAAGAGGTAAAGGAATAAAGACTGGCATCTGAAATACCAATAATAAAACCAGGTGGCAGATGGAAAAAAAAATAATCACATGAATTAGGCCGGATTCATGGCTATTCAAGAGAATAAAACTCCACTGACACCAACAACCAAAGAAATGTGTACAGATATACATGTTTCTCTTACACTGCCATACATGGTGCCAGCACTGCTAAAGGAATCCCCTGACTTTCCACTAACACAGTGCAAACCTGTTTCTCTCATACTACCAAATAAATTTATAGCTAAATCACAAAATGTATTACTTTATATTTCACTTTGTGACACATATTTATGGCTGATTCCCAGAGTTACTTCTCTCAGCAAAAACCATATTAATACCTCTGCAAGTGAGTATCTAGAGAATTTATTATAAGAGGAAATGGTTAGACAAATACAAACCTCAGAGCAATTTATGTATCAAAATACTTGCTATTCTGAATAAACTGAAAATGGAAAGTATGATAAAGATCTGGATTTGGAGTAGAACCAAAGAAAGTCACCCAAGTAGTTCTGATCTCCTAAATTGGAGTACTTAAAATTTCTTAATTCAAAGCTATAAAAAATTCCTTCCTGAACAGCCTAGATTTCTAGCAAATCAGATTCAGTTTTAGGTTTTTGTCAGGTTGTTGGTTTGTTTTTGGGTTTTTTTCCCCAATCAAATTAGAAATGCAATGCATTACAGGGAAGATAATATATTGCATCTCCAGTGAAGCAGCAGATAAACTGAAAATACTTCAGCAGTGGAATTGACTATTGACATCAGCAGCCCCGAAACAATGTATCATTCAGTCCTTTTAGAAATGTTTACCTTTTCCAGTCTACCATACAATACAAATTGTAATCTGCTAGGATTGATTTTAATACATATATGAGGAAAAATACATTAATACAAGGTTTAAAACCATAAACATTTGTAGTTGAAATAGTTCTACCTTTATCAAAATGCCCCCAAGCACAATACGACTGGATGACTTTACATTGCAACTTTCTGAGAGACTTCCTCTTCTCTAGTAAGAGCATCTTAAATGCTTACATTCTCTCCCCTCTCTTTTCTTTTCCTTTCTTTTTCTCCACTGAGTCAGAAACTGTCCTTTCTATAGCCTGCGGCAGCCTTTACTGCTCTTCTGGGTGGTACAGCATTGTTATCAGTCCAGATACTACAGTGCCCAAATGCCACGTCATCTGGTAGGGGAGACTGTGAAGCTGGGGTTTATTTTTACTGTAACAAATCAGTCTGTTTCACATGTACACAAACCCCCAAGCAGGCAGTCTCACAGCATGCAGGTAATTCAGTCTCACAGAAATCCCAGGTCAGCACAAAAGCCTGGTATCGGTGCAGCCAGTCCCCACCTCATGCCTACGCTTTAATCAGTGTCTAAGGGACAAGCCAACTTATCCCGCAGTTTGCACAGCTTCATCCCCACTGCTGCGCCTCAGAACCTGAACTGTTAAAATAACTCCATCATCACAGAGGCGGCAGGCAGCTCCCAGGGACCAAGCTCCTGTGCTGGGCAGCCCCTGCCCGGCGGTGGCTGTGAACGCGAGGCAGGCTGCAGCAGCAGGTGACATTACCTGGGCACTGCAGAGCTACAAAATCTTACTATGCAGAACTGCTCATTTAAGAGAAAAGTGATACCCATGTGTCTTCTGATTGCTGCAAAACTTTAGGTTAATGTTAACTATAATAATTACATAATAAAGCTCTATTTTCAAAACTGTGTTGGCCAATATCTTTAAAGATAGGTGCTCGGTATTTGCAAGTACTTCAAGCACTTTAGGAATTTGAGTCTTGGTGCAGATTCACACAGCTCTTTTGAAAAGTGGTCAGACTGATGCTGAGTGCTCTGGATTGCCAGTGAAACCCAAGTTCTTTTAAGAATTTTATTCCAGATGAAAAACTGGTTTTACCTGTATGAAAACTCCCTTGGCAAGCAAATTAAAAAAGAGAATGTACAAAGTACATGCACAGGACAAGCACATCCTCCTGTCTGTCTTCCCAGTTCCTTTAAGCAAAGCCTGAGCAATTTGGGATAACCTGATTTCTCTGTGCTGCAAGGCAGCACAGCCTTATCTTAATCCAGGGTTGTGAATACAACAGTATAAATAACAGGCATACGTCCACATATACATTCTGGATTTAGCTCAGTTTTTGTGATTTTTAGCTGGTGAATAAACTATTCAGCCATAAACTCAAAGCAACAGTAGATTTTGTATTTTCTGGTTGTTTTTTCAGAACACGTCATATTTGTCTAACATCTTGAATTCCCTTGAATTCCTCAGGGATTTTGTATAAAATCTGATACCTTCCACTATCTTATTGTTTGATTTTGATTGCTGCTTTTTATTTGTCAAAAGCAGAAAAACTTGATGTCTATGATTTGTATTCTGTTACTCTTACATTAATTCTTTAGCTTTTACACTCTTCATAACTGATACAGCATACAGGTAAAAGCAGATTCACTGATGACAACAGTATACCATGTTTGAGTTATATGGAAGCATTTTTACAATGAGGAGTTTCCCATTCCATTAACACCACAGATTTCATAGAGCTGCTGAACCTGTGTAAAGTTGGCAGAATCCAGTTGTAGCATTGCCTCTGCTCAGGATGCCAGGGCGAGTGGGAAGGGCTGTTGCTGAGGGTGTAGTAATTTATGTGAACGGCTACATACTGGATAATTTATGCTGCTACTTAAAGGCAAGATGGTAGTGAGCTCTCATTCCCATGAAATTGTATGGTAGCTTGAGCATTTGAACCCATCTCAGGCACAGCTTCCAACCTCGAGCTGTTTTATTCTCTAGTATTTTTAATGTTTCGACATCTGCATATCCTTATGTGTCAAACATGTATATTAGTCTTGTTAAAAAGGTGCTATATAAAACAGTTTCACTATTGCTACTGTTAAAAAGCATGTGTTGTAATTTCTTTCCTGAAGGGAATTTAATGCACAAGAAAAGCATCGTTTCCCTGTATGTGGCCTGAAAATTTATAAGGACTGACAAGCTTTTGTCTGTGTATCCTTACATTTAAAACAATGTGATCCATTGCTCAGTACGATTAGCACGTACCAGATCTACAGCCCTGACAGGGCTTCTTTGTTCGTTTCTTAGAGGACATAAACCATCATTAACATGTGACTTATCATTCTTTATCTGAGTCCATTTCTGTGAAGTCAAACTAATAGCACCCCTCTATAAAATGCACCTAGCTGTACAGATATAAGAGCTTTTAGAGTCCCCTATGGTGCTACATCTGACAGTCTAAAAGAATGCAGAAAAATAAACAAAATACAAAATATTTATCTATTTCTGTTCTTACATTTATACAACTCTGTGTATACGCGCACATGTGTGTGTATTTCTTGGCATATATGGATATTTAAACTGGAATAACTACCTTTGTATGCAGAGGAGTTAGTACTCTGAATTCAAATGAGAAAGCAAAATCCACTCCCATTTCATTGGACATAATTCATTAAACTAAATTACATCAATTCCTGTTCTCCCTCTTAATTTCAAATAACATGTTCTAACAGGGTCAAAAATGGTCAAACAGCCACAAGTGATACGCACTGCTAGGCAAATGGAGAGCAACAACGTAAGTGAGCTTGAGAGGCTCATTAAATCTCTGGAGTAAAGCCACGTAGAGGTTTCAGTATTTGTCCTACTTCTTAGCAATCATGTAAACAGGATTTTGACCACACTTGTACTGGAAGACGGCTCTTTGTGCAAATATAAACTTGCCAAAGAAAAGATAAAAGTGGAAATAGGACCACACAAACTTCCTAGTTATGTATGGAAGAAAAAGACTTTTTTTTGCACAGCCAAAAAGTGTGCATTCCTAGCAATTGTCTTGTAAAACATGGTCCTGCTTACTTAGTTCAGGTACAGAAACAATACCACCTGATAAAAAAGCACAGAGGATTAACACTTATTGGCAATCATCTAGAAGGACAGAATTCATTCTCACACTTTCTCAGTTAACAACAGTGAATAAGAAATACATCTGCAGAAAATCAAACCCTGTATTGACGGCTCAGGAAAAAAAGCTGATTTTACTAGAACAAATAGTTATAAATAGCTATGTTATTTTCAGCAATCTAAAACAGAATTAATTTTTAAATTGTATTATTCAGCATATCTCCTACCCCTTTCAGTAAAAATTTCACCTCAATCTGTAAGTATCATTTGCTCACTGGCTGCAGCTTTGGATGATCAGCAATCAAGAAGGTTGAGCTACATTACAAATCTAGCCTTCTGATTATGGATTTTTAATTACTCTCAATTACTCTTTCTCCTTTCTGATCCCTTAGTACTTCTTTTTGCCAAACAGGTTCCGAATCCAACAGCCATTCAACTCAGCAGGAGTCATTCCATTAATGAAGTTTTGATCTATAACAGCTCCTTGCATTTGCCCATGATCCCTACAAGGATCAAATCATAGCTGAATGATGTGATAAAATAAATTGTCTCATGAACAGCAGAAACAATAAAGTCTGGCTTCCAGATAACTCCTGTCCCGTTACCCCCCCCCAGCCCCATCTGCCCCGATAACTTCTGTTTCCTCACAGCTCCATCACGCTGGCTCTCCTTGCACATTCCAAGACTCCCTGGCATCATCCTCGTCTCTGACAGCAGCTCCCTCTTATACTCAGGCCCTTCCCCTGCTATACTCTACGTCAAACCAGCCATCCTGCCATGAAGATAGCTCTGCCTCGTGGTATGCAAGCGAGGAGTTGCCTGAAGCTTTACTGGTTATACAGCTGCTATAAACTCAACTGAGAGCAATGGAGTACTCCCTGGTTTTATCTCACTGAAGGCTCTTTCCCATTTACCCAGCTTCCAATTTTACCAGAATGTGTTAGGAACGTAACATCTTCCAGATATCTCCTTGCTATCAAATTATTTGATATTTGCAAATTTGGTTGGAGTCTGCCAAAAAAAAAATTAAAATAAAAAGCTGCTAGCAAGTAACTGACTCACAGAGAGATGGACAATGTCATCACAAGTTAGATTTCCTTAAAAAGCTAGACTAAATGTTCCCAGAAGAAGGTTACAGTCTTACAAAAATCACAGACCAGGTATGAATTATAGTGCACTGGCAGCCAAATCATTCATTTTCAAGAATGGAGTCATAAAAGAAGAGTTCATTTGCTCACAAGAAGTAATTCTGATGTACATTTTCAGGAGAGTACATAAAGCTTTCAAGGTTACTGAGTCAGCAGTGGGAAAAGACTTGTTTCCAGGTCCCAGGCTGCAGGTCATTGCAATCCCAAGCAAGTGATCATGGTTAAATAGCTAATCCTGTTTATTCTAGAGTTTAGCTTGAAACTGAACAAAAAATCTCAACTCCCTTGAATTTTGTACCTGGAAACTGAGCTGAACATTACTGTGTAGGCTTATGCCTTTGCAAGACTGAATTGCATTCTGAAATCCGAAATGCTCAATTTTAGGGAGAGTCGTATTCATTTTGTTTTATCTCCAAAGTTTACTTCCTCCTCCTGCTTTTGTAACAGGGAAAAAAGTGAGCTTTGCTCACCGAGAGAGCTCACGCAGGTTGTCAAACCGTTGTCCTCTAGCTACACATTCAACAGATGTTTACATCTGCAGGTTCCACCGGAGAAATAAACACACTGAGCAAAATGTTGCCATCAGTTAAAATACCATGCTGCCTTTTCACAAGACAGACCGTGCATAGCTAAGCATCCAAATATATTCCCAGTACTCTTATTATTACAATATGACCAAATAGTTCTTCACATTTTAATGATGTTATCTTCTAGAGCCATGATAATAATTTAATCTGCTTCAGTGGAAACAATAAAAATTCTTGTACTTTCACATATCTCCCTGCTGTCAATACTGGAATTTTTCCATGTTTTGTCTTTATGTAGAATGAGAAACCATTTACCAAACACAAATAGCAACTAGCAAGCTGAGATAACCCCAACTAAAAATGAAGATCCTTGCCTCTTTCCTCTCTGCCCTTCAAAAAAAACCTCTTAAAAGTTAACAACATGAATTCTCTTTCTGACAGAAACACCAAACAATGCTTGAAACACTGCCCACATCTGTGAAACTATATCTAATCAAATTCATGCCTGAGTTGGTTGCCTGGGTAACAATCAGACAGTTGCTTATACAAACAAACTGCAAACAGCAGAAGGAAATGTGTTTTAAGTGGAAGCATCAACTTCTCAGAGCTTGAGCCCTGTTAATTTATGAAATAATCATATAATATGACGTTATTCACAAGGCAGTGGATGAATGGAGGGGCAGTATTATATACGGATTGGCTTGCTCATGAGGATAAGGAAGACATGTGAAAGGTTGTGAGCAACTGAATTTAAAAGCACAGTTCCATTTTTATCATTCTTTCCTTTTCTTCTCTCTAAGAAGCACAGCATGGCATTTGGATGTAACTATATGTCACTGCATAAAAGGGTGATTCATTACTTCTTTTTCAGCACACAGTTTAAGTTATTGTCTACTTTTTCCCCTCATAGCACAGGCCCTTAATTGATCGGCTTCATTTTAGACTCCTCCTAATGATATACAGAAGAGATGGCTCTTCTGAATGTATATAGGTGCAATAGGCACTGCAAAGGCTGTCGTTTCCACAGCAACGGGGACCATGCGGGAGCTCTGAGCCAAACTTCATCTTCACCCCATCCCTCCCCCCTATGTCTGACCACACAGGTTTCCTTCTTCACACTTACACAGATGCTTCCGGGGGAATCCAGCCACATTTGGATGGGTGAATGTCCCTCATACAGTTAAACGCAGGAATTGTATAGGCAAGTATTGGCTTTGGGGCTTACATGATATTCAAACAATCCTAGTTTGTTAACCTCAAGCATTCAAAAGTTATTAAACCCTGAGATTTAATTAAATAAAATATGGAGACTTTACTAGTGAATGTCTTTGCATGCAGTTTGATTTGCCTTTGGGTTATAAGACTTAAGCCTCTTTTCATACTGAGGTTGGCTTGAAAGTTAGAGGGGTATTTGTTGGTGTTGTTGCTTTAAATTCATAAAAAGTAAGCTTCTGACAAAATAACTCAGATCCAGGATAAAGAAGAACTAATATAAACAATCATTATTATAAAATCCATAGTAGCATGCTATAAATTAGTCACCCTGCACGTCAAAAAAAAAAAAAAAAATGCAGAAAACAGCATGTTCAAAATGATGCTCCTTATTGCAACCTGAATCACTTGCCTGCCAAAAGTAAGTACTGCAGAGGAACATATTTATACCGCAGGTTCCCCACACTGCTATGTACAGCACAAAGCCCCTAAATAGTGCCTTACCTCATGGGTTGCAAGTTGGTGGGTGTAACCGTAAAACTGAAATCATCAGTAAAAATAAAATATAAAAATGGTAAGCTGACATCCTGGTCACGGTAGCAGAGATAACAGAAACAACAGTCATGTGGGAAAGGTACATCAACAGGACAGTTACTTGTTTAGCCAGTGAATAAGCCTGTTGCAGTAGCAAGGATTAAATGCTGGCTTTTTTTCATGCTTACATTTCCCACCGAGGTCATAGCTCTGTTTATTTTGGGGAGTTCGCTTCGGTCTTAAGCAAGCGGTAGCCATGCACTACATAATGCTGCACTGTTTATATGGCACAGATGAACAAAAACCAGCTGTGAAGTGAATGCTTTCTTCACAAATCTTTACACTTGTCACATTTGTATGGTAGGGAGTAGATTTTCTAGAAAAAAGGGCTTCACCTCTGTGCACGGGCTTGCAGGCATGTGTGCACATGTGCGTTCTCACCTCCTACTCAGTACAATGAGCTGGCAGGGACTTCCCAAATTGCCTTAGACCTTGTGTATTTCCAGGTCAAAGAGAGATGCTGATCATATGGTGTTTAAATTTAACCAAACAGAAGGACTTTCTAAAAGGCCAATAAAGCTAAGGGAAAGCTTTCTGCTCCATTAAGAGCTCTGAATCAAGTCTGTGGCTGGGTTCTGGAGGAGAAGGGGAATTTCTGTCTCCTGGCACTTTAGTTTAGAATATTTATTTTTAAGATAATTTCATGCTTTAACCAAGAGCAACTGTCCCACAATCCCTCATCTTTTGCCTCCTTCTTGGACTGCTTCTGTGCACATTAAGCAGATTGCAAAATAGTGTGCCCAGGATTGGAACAGGAGCAAGAACAGTCTCCTGCAGCTACTGCAAGTACTGGCCTCCAGCTACCGCAGTTCCAGCTTTGATCAAATGCCTTGAAACAGTCGACTTCTGTGGCTGGCTGCTAGCTCATACACTTTTCCATATCAAATTAAATACAGAGGAAAGCATATAATGTACAGTTGTGAACACGAACAAGCAAACAAGAAATATACCAAAATGCAAGAATAGCCCTCCATTCCTCAGCATTAGAGTATCTACCACATATGCCTCTGCTGACCTTACCTAGAGGATTTTGCTAGGTAAGATGAGGAAGCTGTCATCTATGCTTACTGAAATCTGTAACATACTGAAGTGTTGTTAGAATTTTTCATGACACTTTCTGTTGTTTGTTTTTTCTTCCAACTGGAAAAATGTGGAAAATCTTCCATTTCATAAAAATTTTCCCTATAGGCTTTTGTATACGTATCAACCTGAAACAAATTACTTGATTTTACAGCAATGAAAAATGAGATTTTTTTCCCAGTGGTTTAGCAATAAACACTTAAAAATTATTTAAAGTGTAGTGCAATGCAAAACATTTTAACGTTTAGTGTAGTTTGTGGAACATTTCTTTCCTGAGGTATGTATTTTTTTTATCCCTTCCCTGTCCCCATACCATAATTTTCCAGCTCTAGAAAAAAAAACACCAAACAACAGGTCATGATGATATTGATGACTCTCTGGGAAAGCACTGGGGGAATGAAAGGGTCTGTTGCTTTATGTGACTTTTTCCTGGGCTGTTTTTGTTTGTGCATCTTTATTTATTGCTGAGGCATTTCATAGTCTTAGTTGGGCATCCTTTCTAAACCTAGCTTGAAACTGAATGGTTAAAATGAATGAATGAGTGAAGACATTAACCTGGGAAGCAGAAACTGAGGCAACAGTATGTTGTACTCTGAAGTAGCACAGAAAGAAACAGATGGCAACTGTTAATCCTAGAACCAGTCATTTTGTCTGAGAAGAAAAAAAAAATCTCAACAAATGCTAAATGAAAGATACCCTTAGCAAATGGCCTTATGTAGGGAATTGTGTTAAAGTATAACAGGCATAAGGACATAAAATACAATACAAATAAAACATAAAAGGCATGCTATGTATGCATTTATTTCTGCTGTAAAAATCATATCTTTGTGGAAGAGTTCATTATTTATACTTACAATGAAGAACCCTGAGGCATTCAGTGCCTATATTACAGAGACATTTTTTTTTAAAGTGATGAACTCATTACCTGATGCAATAGCTTCTGTGGAGACAAGCTTCTATGTCAGCAATTAATTGCACACACACACACACACCCACACACCCCCATCAAAATATGACATTCAGCCATCAAAGTCTACCATGGCCATCAAAGCCACAGCCATCAACATCTACTATAGTCACAACAGCTGAAACATACTACAGAACACTTACTTCATAAAAGTAGAAGAGTATTATTTTTACTTTTCATCTCCTGCGCATATGTCCCAGGGAGAACTCACAATCTGTGCTTCCCATTTCTGGAAACAATGCACTAAACTTTGTAAACATTGGTCTTATGCATCACTTAGGTATCCGTGGTTACATAGATGTAAAGAGCTCTTCAATTTACATCCTGCTTGTTTGCTAGTTTCTTTGACAGTGAGAGCTGCTACAGCAGGAAATACCGTGGATCTGAACCAGACTCTACCATAGCTGACAGGGAGATGTCACTAAATTACAAATCTGAGTATCTGAATAAATTAGGCAGCTGGTACAACCCCAGTTGGCCTCTGCTTATATGCAGAGTGTGAAAGAAAAGGAGGAACAGGTTTTTTCTAGGGAGTATAAGGCATTTTCTAAGTTCACATCATCTTTCTGTGGTATCCACTGGAAAAAAAATATACTTGTTCTTCCACCACATTGCCCTTCCGTGAACACGAGTGACACCATGGAGCCTAGCTCTATTGGTAAAATCATCCTAGAGCTACCCAGGCCAGTGGAGCTCTGCTGACTCAAGCAGATGCAGTGGATCCTGCCAGAGAATCTCCACACTCCCTGCTAGTGAGGGCCAAGCCTACCTTCTCCACCTCCACAGTGAAGGCAAGGCTGGGAAGAGCCTCAGCTCTCTGTCAGGGAGCAGTGAGCTCCTGGGTGAAACAGCTGCCCAGAGGCGGTGTCCTGCAAGTCATAAGATACAAGCAGACTCACTACTGATGTCTGCAAGGACCAGGCATGTTTGCCTTGATTTTTATTTAGTGATAATTTGGTGATTTGCTCTACGTGTCCTCAAAACCAATGCTCTCTCTGTTCCTGCTCCCTGGTTGCAGAACGGCATTTTCCTCACACCATTTCCAACAAATAGTCAAGGTCTGCTTGAAAGTTATTGCTAGCACTGGCATCTGCAAAGCACATAGAAAGAAACAGGACAGAGGCCCCAGCACTGCAAGATAACAAATGTTGCTCTTCTTCCCTTCCACTGAAATGTCTCTACAAATTCAGTGCAACAAGCTCTTTCCTGGACACCTTTTGTATTCTGCTAGACTTTTCAGATCAGGGTTTCCTGAGAAACCAAATTCAACATTGCCTAAACTCTGCAAACTGACAAAAGGTAACATTTTTTTTCTGTTGTACCCCTTCCCTTCCCCAATATACATCCACTGACATTTAGAAAGATGACCACTGCTGTCCTTTTCAAGTGGTTAGAAAACATGGAGGGCAAGGCTGGCATTCCATATACACCCTTTGCTGCTCACTGTATTAAACCAAGGGACTACACCATTCGCATACCAGAGTTAATTACCTGGAGAAAGTTAAGTGCTGTGAAGGAGGCTGAAATTCATTGTTTTTACAGAGGCTAACACATGCAGTGGCTCATTCCAGGCTACGGTGTACTAAAAATCAAGGTGATCTGTGTTCTGCCACCCCATTTTGCAAATTGCTGTTTAGTCTTGGATCAGAGAAGAGCTTGAAAACACCTAGCTGTAAAAATAAAATGATAGCTTTGGGTCTTCATTTTGCAGTCCCACAACACTGATCTTTGATATTTCTTACGCAAACTTTCTGTTTGAGGTTGGAGATGGTTTTATTGTTTTTCTTTTCCTAGCAAATACTTGTTGCTCATATCAAACCCCTGAAATCTCTTGCGTACTCCCTGTCATACCTCTTTTTAAAAACAGCATTTGATCTTGCAGAATAAATAGTATAAATAATTCATGAGAGAGGCATTTTAAAGTCCAAATTCCACCCTTCCTTTCTGCCACATACTTTTTCATTTGGCATTAAAACTATTATAAACAGGCACATTTTGGTAATAAGCTAGACTCCCTGTGGATAGCAAGAGTATCATCCGTTACAGAAACCAAACCACACACACACACAAAAACCTTAAATAAACCATTTGCACAATAAATACTGCCAATGATGTATTGATTTAGCCTACTTTTGAATTTCATTAAAGGTTTTAATTCCACGCTCACTTGCTGTTTTTCCTTCGGACTGTATTACACTTAGTCACATACTTTTCTGAGACTTTATACAACAGCCAGGGCATTTGAACATGACTGTCAGCATTAGCAGCATTTTCAGGTTTGTGAACAACACTTACTTTAAAACCACAGCACCACAATTCTGTGTTCCTAGGCTAATAATTTATTTCATTAATATGTTGTATAAGCCATTATTTAATTCTTGTTTAAAGTATATGAAGTATATGACATATTGCAAAGCCTTAAACTTATCACATTACTTCTTGAGTGATGAACAGTCGTCAACATTTTATACCAAATCCTAATGTATTAACATCAGTCTACAAAATCTCTCAGTCCCACAGCATGACAAATTATACTGACTGCTCTTTACTAAAAGGGAACAGCTTTAAGGATCCATCAACAGTTTGTGTCCCCTCTGGCTCACCAGAAATGCCACCAGACTTGTTTCAAACATCCTACAGCAGAGACTGGATAGTATGGCAGAAAGAAGAGCCCTGCTCACTGCTCACAACAACCCAGCTACAGCTGTTTCTTGTTGACAAATGGGGGAAGACTGCTATTCCTTGGCAATACTCAAGACGACACTAGGGATGACCAGGTGGGGTGACACTCCTTGCAGAGGATGCTGCCCTTCCCTGGAAGATGAAGGATGAGAAGGGCAAGCACGATCCCCAAATCTACAGCTTCCCAAAGAACTGCAAGCCATTTTGTGGCCTGGAATCACTCAGCTCTGCCCCTCACTTTGGAGTACACCTTTCATCAAGATTGCTGCTCTTACAGATCTCCTGAAGGCTTACAGAAGAACATCAGGGTAAATTAGCCCATCTGTTTTCATTTGGCAGGGATTCAGCAAAACACAGTTTAGCAAATTGCTTAAACAAATGCTTAACCTTAAGCTTGCTATTAAGGACCTAAGAAAGTTCTTTACTGATTTAAGAGCAAAAACTACTAGAAGAGGGTGCTCATGGTCTGTTGCACAGTTGAAAGCTTGAGAACTGAGAGGGAGACTGCTTTCAAGATATGCCAGGATTTGTGCACATGGTGTGGGACATAACATGTGAAGATGGTGGCCATGTGTGACCACAAAACAGGAGAGAGACTGGGGCATGGAGTTTTCACATGCCATTTTCATGAAAAAAATAACAGGGAAAGATTGCACAACAGTGCTTTTTGACAGTGTTTCAGCTCTAGTAGCTAGTGTCTTGGGCTGCATCACTGTCTAGATATTAGAGTGGCACAAGTCCCAAGGAGGCACAGAAGCTAAGAGCTTAATTCCCGAGGGTGCAGAGACTTAAGTGCACTGCCCATCAGTGTGGGGCGGGGGGGTGGGGGGTAGCACAAGGACACTGCATCACTTTTAAGTCTTGCTAGCACTAGGACCAGTGCTGGTATCTCAACTTCTCACATAATCACTGCTCCATCAGCTGTAGGAGGTAGAAGCAAACAGCTCAACTTTTGTGTAATGATAGGGGTAGTGAAGATCCAGGTGGCAGTTTCACTACAGGTTCATAACAACTCTCCCTTTGCAATGCAAATACTGCCTGCTGGTGTTTACTCCTGCCTTTTTCTAAACCAAAAATGAGACAACACATTTGCACATGAATAATCTCTTCATAATGCATTTTACCTCCTGCAAATTGGATATAAATATAATTGTTTTTCAAAAGACAGAGAGATCTGCCAGATTTTTATATACAGATTCTTGTAGACAACATAATCCATCACCTTCCCATTAAAGAACTATGAAAATGAAATATTTAATAAGTGATAAATTAAATATTAGTCGCCAATGCATCACAGAGATGTCTAAAAGTTTACATGAGTATGTAAGTTAGAGTATTTATTTTTGTAGCAGCTTAGCCTGCTCCCACCTCACTAATTTTCTTACTCAGTGCTTCACAGGCCTCTAAGTGATCCCATGGCCCCAAAGTCACCTCTGAGCAAAAATTCCAGCTCTAGACCTCCAAACCCAAGTTGTTTCAGCTCCTTCTCAAACATCCCCTTACCTTGCCACCGGTTCCTTGGCTCCTTTGTGCGTCTCCACCACCCACAGGCAGTTTGGTCAAACTGGAGGTCGCAGTGGACCGAACAGCAATCCTTCACTCCTGGTTCCGTTCAGGGCAGCACAAGAGCAGCCCCCTGGCCTGCAGAGGGAAGGGCAGCGCGTTTGCAGGCAGTTGTTGCTGGCGGAGGAGGGCAGGCCAGGCACGCTGAGGCAGCAGCTGGGAGGTTGCCCTGTGCGGGGCAGCACCCTGCCCGGACCGTTAAAGAGCCACCACCCGGGTTATTCCAGGATCAAGGCCTTCAACATATTTACTTATTTGACTCCCAACTCTTCGAAGAGCTGCACACAAAGGATGTCTGACATGCCTGTTGGGGCGGGGGAGACCCAAGCCCTAGCCACAAAAGTACCGGCTACCAAGTCCTGACAGCTGCTGGGCCCTTCAGTGCAGGCCAGAGCCTGAGGAGGGTCCCGGCGCTGCTTTCCACCCTCTACCACTGATGTGCAACACAGTCAGATCGTTTCCCAAACAAGCATTTCTGTGTCTATTTCTCTGTGTCCCTGCTCCAGAGCTCTCCATAACGCCTCTCCCCGTGCGGCTGTCCTCCTTCGCAGCCAGGCACGGAGCGAAGGCAGCCGGAGGAGGCTCACGCTGCTCACTAAGTGCCAAGCCATGCCGCAGGCTGCCTGCCCTCCTGCACCGCGCTGGGCCTGAGGCGGCTGCGGCTGAAAAAATCCTCCTGGGAGAGGGCACAGACACGCCGGCCAGATCCCACAGCCCACGGATAGGGATGTTCAGTGGCTCTGGGGTCAGGCCCTCTGACAGGAGGTGACACCCGTGGGCCTTTTGCAGAGGTTTTTCTAAAACCATGCGATACCTGGCTGGCTTTGCCTGTCACTCCTGACAAGAGAGAAGAGCCGAGCCCCTCTCAAACAGCTTAAGCGCTTCTCTTTCTGCAGCCTGGCATATAAGTACATATTCTGGGAGTTTTGAAAAAGTCAGCCCCTTCCCCAGGTTTGAGTTGCTGACAGAGAGTATTAGGTCTTTCAGGTCAGTGGCTGGTTCTCATGGATATCAGTGGGATTTTAAATCCTGCATTTTTTTCTCAACACCTGAAAAAAGCCCCATGGTGGCAGTTCACACAAATAGTTCCACTGACTTCTGAAGAGCAAGACAAATCCTAAAATGAATGTAAGGCTTCCATTTTTAATCCCCTCCGAAATAGCTCAGATATGATGGAGGCAGCTGTGCGAGTAATGGCTGCACAGGCGCCCAGTTACTCACATACTTCAAACCAAACCTCAACTCCCACCTGGTATGAGTGAAGGGCTTGAAAGTAGTGGGTTAGGAAATGGATAAAAGCATTGTTTCAGAACTATATAACTGTCGATTTACATTTGTTTTTCTTCATTCTTACTAAAATTTACCCAATTGTGACTCTTACCTGTCACTGCCATTCTTTCTGTTTGTTTCTTGAGTTGTTTCTTAACTTGAAGCTCCCATTTCACATGAATAAAAGCCTCAAAACTCTATAGGAAACTGAATTTTGGAAGGTTTGTATAGTGCGACTAATAGCCTACAGCTGTCCCCTGGGGTCCATTCAGTGTTTAGAGCCCTGCTGCAGTGGTAATGTGCCTTAACAAGGCCTGTAAAGGTTACAGACATGGAGAAGTGACATCCATAACAGCATTTTCTTTACCTTCCTTGTGTTTTTTTTAACAAAAACAAACAAACAAGCAAAACAAACAAACAAACAAACAATTTTTACAAAGATCTGCTATAAACTATTCCACACAGTTTGGGTTGAGTTGCAATCTCCTTGCAAATAAGTCTAAGTGACAAAAAACTTCTCCAGCCTTAATTACAGTAGCAGTGTCGGGTGGTGCTGCATTAAACTGACCTTTGGCTTTGTGTTAGCTGAGCTAAATAAATTAAAAAATCATAAATTCCCAGCAACAAACACAAGCGTATTGTATCATTCAGGTTGAAGTTGTAACTACAGTGCCATCTTCAGTGCATTACATAAAGTGGGGTTTTCTGTAGAAGACTTTTCATTGTTCTTTATGGGTTGGAAAAAGAATTTCTACTGCATGGAAGGGTAAGGAAAGAAAGGTGAAAGCCTTCTCACTTTGTTAATGAGAAACAGTGTTGTGATTCAGAAAATAAATAAATTATTATGTCAGAAGCATATGTAATTATCAGACAAAACAACCTGAGTCCGGCCATCACAATAGGCTTTGAAGTAAAAAGTGGTCATCCCCATCTACTGCCAGTTACACTTAGCAATACTGCATGGAGATGACAATTTTGCATGTGAACAGGCATCATGGGTAGTACATTACAGAATCATTAAAAGCTGTTAATGGAATTTTGACTGTACACTGTTTACAGGGCAGGGAAAAAACATACATCCCACAGATTTCACAGAGATTCTGGTCTAGTTTTACTGTGGAGGGCAACACATTTGGTCAAGCAAGCGCTTCCAGCCTGGTCCCAAACTTTAGTTTAGATAGGATGCAGAAGTGAAGATTTCCCATTGCAAAACGCATTAGCCCATTGACATATCAGACAGTCAAAGAGAGAAACTCTTACATCCTTGATTATGAGATGCTGTTCTTCTCCTGTTACTCTGCTTCCCTACAATGCCAAAACAAGGATGCTACTGAGCCCTGCTACAACCTTGTTTCTTGGCCCAAGCCATAGATGTTCTAGGCCACGCCACAGAGGTGTGCTCCAGAGGGTACAGAAGGCCCTTAGCAAAGGTCATTGCCATGCTTCTGTTGTCTCTGGGGCCATCCTGTTTGTGAGGCCCATGGCAAATGCCTGCAGAAGTAACACATTGTTGCTTTAACCCCATATGGCACTGAGAGACACTGGGCAAACTGACCTCATGCATGAGCAATGTCAAAGGGAATATTTGTATGGAGAAACGAAATAAGAACCAGCTCCAATTCCGCATCCCAGTCCCTCAACTTTTCAGCATAAGCAGAAACTGCCAGAGGTCCCAATGTTATTGAAAAATATGAGTGATTTTATTATTACAATGCAGATGTTCTCTGTGGAGGGAACGGATTTTTTTTTGTCTTTTTTAGGCTCATATATTTCCTTGCATATGACTCAGAGCTGTATTGCTCTGTATAGAGAAAACAGGTCTATTTATGGTTGAAGAAGAAAAGTCTACAGAAAGGAAAAACCACCTTATTCACTTTCAGTGATATTTCTCAGTTTGAACAACAGAGTACTATGTACAGTACAATAGTATTCCCCTTTTGAAATGGATTTTATGCTGATAATACTCATCATTTGCATATTGCCTTCATTTGGAAAGCACATTACAAATGTAAGGGAATCCTTTCCAACACACTTTACAATATATAATCCTTACTATCTTTGCTGTCATATGCTGAAGTGGGTATAAATTACTTGACAAAGCTACACAGAGAGAATGCGTCGCACAGTTCTTGTTGACCATTACTTCAGCTAGTTACCAACTGTGTATGTGACACTTGCAACAAAATCATAAAATCATGTTCCTGGCATCACTCCAACAGCTAAAGTGAAACTCCAAATTCTAGGGCAAGGTACTGAAAAGATAAAATGTCTTAGTGCTTCCATAGCTTATATTCTTGACAGGATTACAGAATAGATACCTTATTTGTTGGCAGTATCCCAATTCTCTCAAAGTACTTTCTGAATTTCACTCAGTTAAGGCAAAAGTCATTTTCATTGAACAAAAGAAATCTTAAATATAGGTTATTCATGATGTTGTTGTTCTTTATTTACATCTTAGAAAACCATAAGAATTAAAAGCAAAGGTTTTTTTGCTGTACATTTGGACATAATCTCCTGATCACATTTGTAAAACTACCAATTTATTGAACTGATCCCAAAAGAAAAGATGAGGATAAAACAGTGCAACTACATGTCAATATTTAAGAAAGAAACTCTTAAGAACCCCAATTACTTCAAAGTGTTAACCCCATCCAAAGACATCACCCCTTGAATGACATTTGTAATCTTGTTGCTAACTTCATGGAATTGCAGACACACCTCAACAGGAGGTTAAAGACTGGTCCTGAAGAACACCAACTGACCTGACTTCCATTGAAGCAAGCAGAGAGGGAACGTTTTAAACCTTGCATTTAATTTCTACCACACAAAAGGCAGCAAGATGTTTAGGATGTATCTTTGCAGCTAAATTGTGCCCTGAGCTGTACATGTGAGTCCCTTGTCTCCCAGGGCATATTCTAACCCAAGAATGGAACAAGTTGAAAAGCTGCATGCTAAAAATAGAAAACTGCTTTTTCTCTCTCTCTTTTAGTAAAATACTTTCTAAATACAGATATTACCAAACAATCTGACCATTCTTTAGATAATCTGTATTTTTCTTTTTCAATCCTGAAAAATTCAAATTTAGCCCATTTTGCTTTTCAGGAAAAAAATACAATTTCTTCTCCCACCCTTCTCCACAAAATTTTTTTGGGGTATAAGCAAACACAAAGTGCACATATACCAGACTGGTGACCTGGAGCCTTATTTGCGATGTGTAGACAAGAATAATACCCTGCTGAGAAGGACTCACAGAGTCTATTAAATGCTGCCAGGGAGCAAGGAAATCTGCTGTATGGTACATTGTTTCCTGTAGTTTCTTGCAGTGAAGAGCTCAAAATCTGTCAAAACACTCTGCCCTTTGTGACTCTGCTCATTGAGATGTACTTACTGTGCAGCATCTCATATTCAGATATAAGCACTAATGTATCTCATAAAAAGTGACTCTACCAAAGAAACTGCTCAACAAACATTAGGTACGGACTAACCTCCATACCCAAACAGCATCCACCCTACACACAAATGCATCCACGTCTCAGATAAAAGCCTCATTAAGAAACAGATATCACATCTGGTTTAACCTAATTTGCCCAAGACTCTTCAGTGAAGAGTGACACCAAAACCTAGATTGGGTGTGTGGGTACAGATGTCTGCAGGTTTTAGCCCACAGACTGTCAGGATTCAATTAACTGAATCACATTTACGTTTCACTGTACACCTTAAGAGTCATGAAAAATGGTGACTGTCCAGCTTCAAAAGCTCAGCATGAATCTTGCTAACAGAAGCTTAAACCATTTCCTACCCCAGTTTTGGGTCATACCTCATCTGACATGACTCAGAAACCATCCAGGACAGTCTCCTACAATTTGCCTTTTTTAGCTGGTTTTTGCAAATTGACAGATCCTAGTTCTTTGCCTCTTTGGAAACTGCTGTTAGCCAATGCCTAGACAAACATTCAGCTGTAAGGGACTGAGCACACTGAAGATGAAGTGAGAGCATGAAGAATGCCCTGGAAGGCCATAGTGCACACAGTCCTAGGAAATTACATGACATTAAAATCAAGCAGTGAAATGCTTGTGGATGAGGGAAACTGAAGAAGACTTCCTTGTTATTGTACATATGCAAAATGACTACTTAACCATATAGAGATCACCTGTTGTTTTCTAGTTAAACGATGACCAAAGGGACAATGGTGTAACACTTGTGTACCCATCAGAGTTGACTTAGAGGACTTTAAGTCTTCCTGGTCACACGTACAAAAAAAATCAGATTTAGTACCAGCTAGGTCTCTTTTTCTTATCTGATTGTTATTTTTGCTTTTAAGAAATAACTTAGTGTTAAGTGACTGCAAAAAATCCCCAGCAAGAGAATGAAAAATCAATATAACACACCATCAACCTGTTACTGACTGGTATTTTAAAAATAACACACTGATCAAAATGTACTGTTTTCAGACAATAAATAAATTATCTCAAATATTACTAATGAAGATGAATAAAACTAACAGTGAAGTAAAGATACTTGCCATAAAGTCCCTACTTAATGAGAAAGAAGAGCCAGGTAAGTTTTTTTCCGTTATAGAGAGAAAATAAATTGTATTGTTAAGATCGCATTTTTATGTGGTGTATATCCCAAGTCTATGTATTAAAAGAGCAAATTTAAATAGCTTTGTACTACGGATACTACAGGATGCCCACAACTCTTGAATCATTGTAGAGTTCCACTGACATCAAATGGACACAGGACCCCCACCTACTCCATGCTCTGCTCTACGGTTATTTGAAACTAATAACAGCTTTACCACACAAATCGATAGAGCATAAAGCAATATTATATTTTATTTCAAGTAATAAATGACTTATCATATTTTTAATTGCAATGGCAGACAAATCAGGTCCTCACCTATACTGGTAAATTTCAGCTTTTGCATTCACTAGGGTGAGGCTCATTTGATTCCATTGAAGCCCATTGAGTTAGACAGGATTTACATTGGTAAATTTCTGAGATGAGTTTGTGCCTGAGCAGTAACATTCCTATTTTTTTTTATTTTTCAACACAGCAACAATCAGAATACATAAAGATGAATGAATTGCAGTTAGAAATAAAGACTAAATAAAGAAAAAACACATTAACATAAAACTGTCAAGTTCCCCTACATTCAGGAAATCAGTGCAGGCATATTATTTCCAATATATGTATACTTATTCTTGATTCTCGAGTTTTTATTTAGAAAGAAAATCTATAGAATACATACAGGGGCCTTTTTTAATTAATGCTTTTAACATTACACTGCAACTGGCAGCAAAAAAAATCCATATCTGGTCCTGATTTTCTAGTCCGTAGCACATTCTGATTCTCATTCTCCACCATTACAATGCATGTTAAATCCTACACAACAGGGAATATTTAATCTAGATGTATTTTTTCCCTGCTTTTCTCCCCTCTCATGAAGATTTTAATAAGGATTTGTAAAATATTTTTACTACAAAATCTAAATTTGGAAGTTAAACTACCTAAAGATGTCTTTTACAATTTGATTTATAAAATTAACCTAACCAATGGAAATGCTACATGGACTGATATTTTTCTTTTTGCTAAGAATAAACTAACTTTTCTTTCCTCTGAACAATTCTCTTATTCAAAATGATTAATAAGAAGGGAGCAGAATGAAACCAAACGCCGCTAGCATTATGTGATTGTTCATGTGATTGTTCCTCTAATACTTCTGTGTTGGAGATCTCAGAATCCAACTAAAAACTAAATTCTGCTTGTGCTACTAATGCAAAAGGATTTCAGTGAATTTGGAGGGACAATTTTATATACAGAGGCCAGGAGGGTTTTGTTAGACAATTCATAAAAATTAATAACAAATTGTCACGGTGATTAGAAAACATTACCGTTTAACTATTTTATAGTTAAATACAAATTATCTGAAGGAGAACATTACAGGCACTTAACAAAGTCTAGTTTCAGAAATAAAATAGTACCAAATTTATTAATATTTTATACAAAAGTTTAAGTCAACGCTGGCTAATATTTTGATGCTGTTGAAGGCAAACAAAACTCATAAACAATAGTTTTCTATGTTTTACACTGGACTTGATATTATAAGTAACTATCTTAATTATAAACTAACCTAAAACAACAATGATTGAAGCAGGGTAAAACCAATAAATTTTGTTTTCTTTACTTTATTTCAAAATAGAGTGATTATAAATACATTCTTGTTATATTTCCTTCCTAACTCTTTGGATGCAACCAAAAAAAAAAAATCTCACTGTGCTCATTTCATACAATATCAATGTACAAATCATGCAAAAGATATTATAGATATTATACCACCATCAAGTTCTGGATGTATTTTGTTGATTCTGAAACATTTGTTAACACTATTCACAAGGCCATGCCTTTTATAATTTATGTAATTATTATGGCTTTTTAAAAAACATAATTAAAGACTTTTATACTAGATTTCTATATTATTATCAATCTTGAACACTAAATGCAAAATGTAAATTGTCTAATGGTCTTGTGTTCTTGCACCATAGTAGTTGCTTTCTGATAAAATTGCACAATTTTTTTCTTTTTCGAAGAAAAGATTACACTATTGATTTCATTTAAAAATGGAAATTTCTTTATAATACAATGAAGACAACAGATTAACACCTTCACTGATTATGTCTATGGGTCTTAACAGCCATTTTACAAGCATGGCCACTCAAACCAATATAATGAACAGACAAATCTCTTAAGCCACATCCGAAGAGTCACCTTCCCAGACAGACTGACTATAGATTTGAATGAACATTACGCTAAAACTGCTGTGCAGACACATACACTGCTTCAAAACATGGAGGAAATCAACTGACATAAAAGTTGTCATTCAAAGTAACAGTTTCACAGAAATATAGTGATTTTGCCAACTTCTGCATTCTTCACTCACAGTATTATGCCTACATACTGCATCATATATGTAAAACACTTAGGAACCATTTCTAGGCTCAGGCTATGCAACCTTTATTGATGCTGGTGAACCTACGCTCAACTGCATAATCCCAAAAGAGTCGCTGGGCTCTGTGTATTATATACAATGTTTCTGAGCTGGCTTTTTTTGAAGTCAATGACAAAACCCTATCTAAACCTCACTCTTGGGCAGGTGTTTAATTACTAGCTCATGAATAAGTACCTCTGCACATGATTTAGGCTGAGTTTAAACACTTTACTGGGTTGAGACCTCAATGAAAATCTTACCCAGTTTACGACCCCGTATAATGGTACAGGATAACGGTTCAGTTCTTCCTCTTTTGATCACTGAATAGAAGATCTCATAAAAAAAAACCCAAAACCAACCAACCAACCAACCAAAACCCCAAACCCCATACCCCAAAACACCACCAAAAATACCAAACAAACCAAAAAAAAAACCCCACCCCAGAACACAAAACAAACAAACCCCCACCATTATTTTTTTACCTGAAGAAGGCATGATCATTTATCTTAACTCAGGACAACATGAGTCATAAGCATATCACTTTTACCATCACTTAAAAGTATTGGCTTATTGGCTATTTTTAATATTTTAAATGCATGCCTTTCAGCAGGGTATGGGACATGACAGTCTCTGACAATGCACTGAAGTGCGTCAGGAGCCTCACGCTTTGGCAAATCCCAGTAAACCCAGACACATCCCGAAAGCCATGCAGCACCATGCAGAGCAGGCACAGTGACCCAATATTCTTAGCCTACTGATGGAACCATTACAGTCTGTTATATCAGTGCATGTGCAACACTCCTTAATCCACAGACTCTTGACAGAGTAAGTTCAAATGTTCTTATTCAAGCCTCAGCCACTTATCGAATCATTAGTCAACCAAGAACTTTTTATGCTAGAAATGCTTATGCACATAGTGTCCGTGTCCTGAAAATCCCTATAACATCCTGAAAGAAGTAAATTATTGTGCATTGATAACAGCAGCTTTTTGAAAGAAACTCAGCCATTAATTTATCTGTTATAATTTTATTATCTTAAGTCATGTATATACTTTGTAGTATGGCGGAAAATAATAAAGTGACCCTCTTTCTAAGTTACAAGAGCATAAACAAATATCTGAAAGTAGAAAAATGTTTTGTTTTGCTTTCTCTTAAATAAAGAAGCAGCTTTTTTTTTTTTTTGCCTTTTTTTTTTTTTTTTTTACCTTTGTTAAAAATATACTGCAGGCTGTTTGCCAGGTACCATTCCAGAATACAAATTTCACAGCAGAGTCATAAAGCCCTGAAATTAGAGGTTTATAATGGAAATAGCTGACACAGCCTTCTCCACAGTATTGTGATTGGGTCTTGCTATAATACTTGCTAGTTTCACATTCATGAAAAACATTCATGTTTATATCCTACTAATCTTAATTGATTTATGTATTGATTATAAAAGGCGGAGGGGAAGGTTCTGGAAGCAAAGGGGATAGATGGTCTTATCCAAAGCTCATTTAAATGAATGAAAAAATTCCTTTTCAAGTCAAAGAACTTTTGTTAATCTCATAGTATAGACCTGTTGTATGATATGTTACCAATATATCTCCATTCTCATCTCAAGGTACTATCTATCAATGAGATACAGTGGGGATTTTCCATTCTCCTGACTATTTTTTCCTAGCTATTCAGATTCAGCTTTCACAAAGGCAGGTTTTCACTCTCTAGATACGAGCTACACAATACTCTGAACTGAGACCACTATATTCATTTTACACTGTCGTTTTAAATAGACATGATTTGCCATTTTGTTTACTGTTCTGATTCAGTTTCTTCTGACTGACAGCAGCCAGACAGATAATAAGAACAGAAAACTTATGCACATACAATTAAAATATTACCCTTACCATGAATTCTGTAAATACTTGTAGTGAAAACTATTTAGGTTAAGCTGTAGAACCCTGAAAAGCAAGACAACTGATGGCAAATAACTGCCTGAGACACAATACTAAAAAACTAATGAATCTATTTTAAAATGCACAATTGGTAACAAATCTGAAATAAGATAATATGCTAATTTCACAAGAATAGTACAGAACAATTTTATTATTATTATATCTGATCACTTAATTCTGGATGATTCTATACATCACATCCCCGGTTTCTGTTTGGTATATTGTTCTGCTTTTATTTATACTGAATGATTAATGCATTGTGATCGGGAAAACAAGTCAGGCATATTAAATACATATTAAGGAGTACATATTTTTTCCTATTTAGTATACAAAGTATTTCATAAATATGAATTATATTACAAAAATAATTTCTGCTACGCTCACATAGTAAGCACTTTCACAATATTGGACAACCTGTTGAGGTTGCAAGCGTTTCACATAACCGAGAAGGAACTCTAGATTTAATTGGAGATGAGTCTTACAACAGATTCTGCATAAACCTCAAATGTTTTCTTCAGGTGCCACAAATACTGCAGAAGTCAGGTTGAACTATTTTCTCTCTTTTTTCTTTTAATTTTATGTATAGACATGTATGCTTCAAGTGGTCAAATTTATTTCATAGGTATGTAATGCATGGTATATTTTAAACAAATATTTGCACAATTTAACATTATAATTCCAGTGGTTTCAAGATGCAGGCCATAAATGTAACCAATTTACACATACTATCGAATGTTCTCTCTTTGCATGCTTGTTACTTTCCAGATAATCTTTAAACAGTGCCATTACAACACCACAAATCAAAGGATTACTCCAGTTCCACCAACTTAAATCCACGTGCAGGATGAAGGACCCAGCTGAGGTACAAATACCAGTACCAGGTTTCTTGTGTTTGTTCTAACAAATCACAAGGAGACGATGGTTTTGCATTTAAGGTACAAAACATATATGCCTCTTGAGGTTAAATTCAGTGTAACGTGTATAAAGCATCCCTTTGGCAATAGAGTTTGCAGTATCCCTACAGAATTCCACAGGGCATGAGCTTTATGTAGGAAATTCTATTAAGGAAATTCTCCTCTACTTGACAAATCGTATGCAGCTACAGTTAATCAGACACCCTTGGATACACCTGCCTCTATGCCTACCAATATAATAGAGCATTTGGAAGTTAAAAGTCAACAAAAGGCACTTTCATCATTAAATAAATGTCCTCTGTAGGTGATAAGATTGTATGACCTATATTTTATTCAAAGCTGTTTGTTCTTCAAGGACTTGTAGGTAGTCAGGTGAACCTTGAAGTTTAGCTTTTAGTTCAAAATATTCACTTTTTCTTTGTTCTACTACAATTTTACTATGATTACCACCTATTAGAGATTTCTTGCTTTTTTTGTCTTGTAGTTTCTCTGGATAACGTATTTCAAAGCCACTGACCCCTATGCTGTTGTATTCTTTTTTACTTTCAAGAAAATTTTGAATAAATACATTGGAATCCCTCCCAGGGAATAACTCATCCAGTTCATCGATTGTGCTAAGTCTTTTTCTGGTATCCACATGCAATAAATCCTTCTCCTTGTCATTAATATTTCTCAGAATGACTTTTTGCCCTGGTGGGTCAGCAAACATGAAGCCCGTTTCAGACTCTTTTAAGCCACAGGTATGACTTTTGCTCATCTGCTCAATGGTTTGAGGAATGAAGGCCTCTGCACCTAGTCCCTCTTTTTTGTTTGACTTGTGATCGTGCTTTCTTAGCTGCAGTTGCATAGAACTGCATTCTTGATTTCCAATCCCTTCGTGCTTTACAGTTGGTTTTTTGTTGCGCCGAAGCACAAAAACAAGAAGGCAAAAAGCAACAAACACTGTTAAAATAAGCACAACTAATATGCTTAAGATTAGGATGGACAATGGAACTGGGCCACCAGGAGGACTCCGAACCGGTCCCAGTGGCGTTGTAAAAGTAACAGCGGGCATAGGACTAGTGAACAGAGCAGATGGCTTGTTTAAAAGCTTAGGACAGAGGATCTCATTTTTCAGAGACTTAAGTTCAATGTTAGCAAACTGTACAGGTGTTTCACATTTCAATTCCTTCACCACAATACCTTCATTTAGCTTTTCAAGCCACAGTTTTAAAGCAACTAAATCACAAGTGCAGTCCCACGGATTACCTTCCAAATCAATCTGTGTAAGAGATTTTAGCTGATCAAGAACGCCACTTACAGGTAAATACATGAAATGATTGTTCCTCAGATTCAGTCTAGCAAGTGGTGCACCAGCAAAAATGTATGCCGGCAAGCTTCGTAGAAGATTGTTGTTCAGGTAGAGCAACTGCAAATTTGGCATTAAGTCAAAGGTGCCTGCTAGGATTTCTTTGATAACATTGTATTCCAAATACAGATATTGCAGGTTGTGGAGCCCAGCAAACATTTCTGGGCTCAGACGTTCTATCTGATTGCCATTGAGATACAATCTCCGTAAATTTGTAAGGTTGCGGAAAACTTCTCCTTTGATCACTGAAATCCGATTGCTGCCTAAATGTAGCAGATCCAGCCCCTCAAACTCAAGGAAATCTGTAGTGTCCACATCCTTAATATTATTGCCATTTACATGCAGTTTCTTGGCATTTAGGGGTTTCGGTACAAGTTCGGCCATTGACTCTATATTTCTTTCTTGGCAATTTACACTTAATCCCAAGTCTGAAGGATGCGTTTTGCAAACACAGGGGACTGGACACGGAGTTAAAGGAGGCACCCTGGTCTGGTAAGATACGATTTGACTGAGATTGCGATTAGATAGTGCTTTGCCTGCTACTATCCCCGAGATCTTTGAAGGATTTGTAGTCTTTGGCGGCTTTGTGACTAATCTGTGCACTGATGTTTGAGTGGTGTGGCCATTCGGTGTGCTGTAGCCGGGCTCCAGCTGCAAAGGAGGCAGAACGCGCACATCAAAATCACTCCCCGTCCCCATGGAGCACAGCTCTTGCTTGTTGGTTTCTTTCAGCAGCCTTCCATACAAGTCACTGGGTGTTTCACAGATAGCTTCTCCAATGTAGATGTTATAGGGCATGTTCTCCAGCCACGCTTTCAAAGGCAACAAATCACAAGTACAATTCCAGGGGTTGTCTTCCAGCTGCAATTCGACAATTCGTCCAATGTGTTCCAGAACTCCAATGTATGGAAGCTTCTGTATTCGATTCCCTCGTATATCCAGATGGGTTAGAGAAGCAAATCGAAAAATATTATCGGGAAGGAATGAAATCAGATTGTCATTAAGAATCAGGACTTTCAGCTTGTGAAGCTTATTGAAGGCTCCCCGTTCAATAAACTTGATTAAATTGTAGTCAGCTTGGAGATACTCCAAGTTCTCTATGCCAAGGAACGTGTCAGCTCGGAGAATCTTTAATTCATTGTTGTTCAGGTGCAACTGTTTTAATGCACTAAGACCCATAAAGGCCCCTCCCTCAATGTTCTGTAACTTATTATTACCCAGTTGCAAGGACACGGCATGTGTAAAATTAAGAAAGGAATTTGGATATAAAATAATTAGCAGGTTGTTTTGAAAGTTGAGGTGGTAAAAATTAGACCATGGTGGTTTAAGCTGATTTGGTCTGTAGACTGCAACCTTCTCACAGTTGACATAGAGTACATTCTCAACTGACACACAGGAGCAAACATTGCAAATTTCCACAGATATATCAGCATCTGCAGTTGTAGAAGAAACTGGAGATGACAGAACCAGAAAGAACCACAGAAACATCTTCTTGTGATCAGCAAGCAACCTTAGGCTCCTGAACAAAGATAAAGAATCTAAAGAAGAAAGAAGGAAAGAAAAAAAGAAAACATTTTTTTCAGTTGTCATTGTTCCAAAACGTCATTTGGGTTAAAAAATGTGTACCACTGAGGTACTGTACCTGCCAAGGATTATAGATAAACTACAAGCACTGAATTTAAAATAACATGAAAGATTTTAACAACCAAACAAATACATGGGAGCTAGAATGATTTGAAATACAGAATGTAAATTTCTGTAGACAAACACAAATAACTCTGAGGTCTGTCAAATATATTTCTACCTCTTGTACATGCCAAGCATGCATAACTAACAAAGTGAAATAACCAAAGGAGATTCCAATTTTATGCACATTTACTCTTCTCAGTCCTGCACTGCTCATATGTTGCCGTGCATTTCAGGGATAATAAACACAAATGCTGGTGTTATACATGCCCAAACATCTGGGTTGGCATAGCACAACACAGAAAGGATGAAAATGCAGACACAAAAAGCAAAGTAAATACTCAATGTATGTATCTACAGCATCAACACATACAGATTATCACTATACTGTTGGGATTCACTCAAGGGATACATAGGCATGCACACACATTGTTTCTGTCAATGATGATACCTAGTTTACATAAATATAGGGGGTAAAACCGATTGCAGAAATGCAATGAACTATCCACAACACAAGATCAGCTCTGGTTGAGCAATGGAAGCACACAAATACGGAAGAAGCATGCACTCATACAGCCCCAGCCCCAGGAATAACAATACCCTGGCTTGCAGGGCAAAACAAAGTCACAGTTCACCATCCTGACACTACTGAAACCTGAGAAGAACTTGTTTTTTTTTAAAAAAAACACAACAAACAAACAACAAAACAACAACAACAACATTATCTAATGTGCTCTTATCCCTGCACTGGTACATAGGTGGCTTTCAAGAACCCTTCATATATAGTCAGCCAGCTGAGCTGCCATTTTTTACGCAGAACTGGAGCCACAGCATTTCCTCTGAGTTAAAGAGTAGCTTGTTGGTGTCTTTCTTTTTTTTTCTTTTTTCTTTTCTTTTCTTTTTTTTTTAAAGCAAACCAGTCAATAATCAATACACTGCTCCCCCCACCTTCCCCATTCCCCCCATTTCCCAACTTGTCCCTTTCATTTCCTGCTGTGGGAAGGCACCGACTTGGCAGGAGGGAGCCAGGGTGGAAGTGGAGAGAGCAGGAGCCAGCTGGAGGGAGGAGAATCGGGCTGGAGGGAGCCGCAAGGAGGGGAGGATGCGCCGGGGGACCTGGAAGGGAGGGCAGAGAGGGCTGAGGGAGGGAGGGCAGAAGGACAAGAGGGAGAGGGAAAGCTGAGAGGAAGCAAGGAAGGATGAGGGGAAGGGATGCCTGAAGGGGTTCAAGGAGGCCTCGGAGAGGGACCGCGGGGAGAACAGGGAGCGGAGCTGCCGCTGCTGATGCCCGCAGGCTCCCGACCCCGGCGAGCGCGCCCAGAGGGGCAAGACCAAGTATGTCCCCGCGCCCTCACCGCTCCATCTCCCTCCCCCTCCCAGGCGCCGTCCCCCCGTATCCCTGCCTCGCCCACGCTCCAGTCCCCTCTTCTTCCTCAGCCCCGGGCCCCCGGCCGGTGCCGAGCGGGCACACTGCGGGCGCTGCGCGGGGCTGGCGGCCGGTCCGCGAGCCCGGCCAAGAGTGCTGGCACTACCGCAATTTTTTGCCGCAACCGGCTCGGCTGGTGCCGGCTCCCCTCTGTCGTGGTCGCCCCGTCGCCCTCTGCCTCCCGGCGGGGGAAGACAGGAGGGACACGGGCGCACACACGGCGCACGCACATGCCGGCCGGGCGCGGGCACAGCGCGGCACTGCAGCCCCGCGTTCCTCCCGCCCTCCTTGGCCGTAGGCACCACCGTGCCGCCGCGGTCCCCGCCGCCAATGCTCATCACCGCCCCCCACCCCGGGCACCTTTGCAAAAGTCCAGCCCGCAGCACATTCCCACACCCCCTTCCCCAGCCCCACTGCGCAGAGCCTGCCCTCCCCGTCCCTCCCACACCTCCGCCGCCTTCCCCGGGCCGCCCGGCCCCCGTCCCTCCGCTCGCCCGCTCCCCCGGCAGGGCTGCGAGCGGGCAGCGCGACGCCCGGTGCCGCTGGCCCGCGGCTGCGGGAGGCGCCCAGCTGGCGGGGAGAGGCGAGCGCGATGGCAGAGGCTCCGGCAGCAAGCCGCTGCCGCCTCGTGTCGCCCCCCCCCCCCCCCCGCGCCGCCTTTAAAATAACAGCAGCAATTATTACACCAATGAAACCAAAGCTTCACAATAATTAAAAGAAATTAAAACGCCAATGTCAAGGCAGCCCCGCCGTGCCCCCTCTCCCCGCCCGCACTCACACGCCCGGCGGGGCGGCCGGCCGCCCCCGGCGATGCTCCCGGCGGCGCTCCGCGGCGAGCCCGGCACCTTCCCTACCTCGGCGGCCGGGGTCGCCGCGGCCCCGCTCGGCTGCGCTCCGCCGCTCTCCCCGCGAGGTCTCCCCTCCGGCAGCTCCGCGCAGGCACCGAGCGGCGGGGGCAGCCGGGCGCCCGCCCCTGCGAGCCCCCCTGGCCGCGCCGAGCGCCGGGGCGCGGAGCGAGGCGAAGCCCGGCGCTGCGGTACGCCGGCGGGCTGCGCCGCATGCAGCAGCCGCCTCGCTGAGCCCTGCCCCGACACCGCGGTCCCCCGCACACATGCGGGGAGAGGATCCCTCTGCACACGGGCACCCGCTCCCATCGCACTGCTCTCGCCCACCCCTCGCACGCAGCGAGCCCCCTCCCCTTCGCCACACGCACACTCGCACACACACACATGCACGCACGCACCGAGCGCTCGGACGCAGCTTTGGCGGGGAGGAAGGAGGCGCCGCTCCGGAGGAGCGACCCCAGCGCACCGCACCCGCGGAAGCCGCTCCCGGAGGCGCGCCGCGCCGCCGTTACCTCTCCCGGGGAGCTGTCGGGCTGCGCCCCCGCGGAGCTCCAGCGGGCGCGGCGGGGCGAGAGGCGCCCCCCGGGGCGGCGAGAGCGGCGGGGCCGCGGGGCTGCCATGGGCGGCGCGCAGCAGCTACAAGTGCCGCCCGGGGCACCGCCAGGACGGGGCTATCCCGCCCCCGCCCGCCCAGCGCCTGGCTCCGCGCCGCTCCGCACCGCGGCCGGGGGAAGCAGAGCGGGGGAAGAGAAGAAAGGACGCTCCCCCTCATCTTCCCCTTCCCCCCCGCCCCGGCTTGAAACAAAAGTAGAGGTGGAAACTGAGTGGGCAGGATGGTAGCATTTGCTGCATTTAATGTGAATTGCAATTATGGAACAAAATCGCTGTGAGGAGACATAGCCGACCCGGTCTTAAGACAACACAGCTATTTGTGTATCTCATTCTTTGCGGTTAGGTGAAATTCCTCCTCTGCTTAGGTAACAGCTGCAGTCTGATGAAAAAAAAAAAAATTAATCCTCTAATGTTATGCACTTGTGCAAAACAGATTCTGCTAATTAAGAAACCCTGTTTGCTTTACTTTTCATAATATACTTTAAAATGGTAATGAATACCTCTAAACAAGGTGACAGCACTTACCAAGGCAGAAGAATCAGTTAGCCTAATGAAATCTTGCAAGAGGAGTTCAACTGCTTGTCCCTTTACCGTGAATGCTAACATAATTCACTTAGGAAACTGTTTATGTGTTGCACACATACCAGTTGTGAGTGCTAGTTCTGGGCAGTAAACACCAGGGAATGGAAAACAGCAACTGCTTTCTTCATTTAGAGAAATAAAATAAATAGCTGGCTCCAAAGGCTGACTGCATCTAATTGAAATAATTGCAGAATGTTATTTTGCATTATGCGGATAGACTGATACCTGAAAACAAATGCAGCTGAGACATCAATAATTTGCATATCACAACAGAACTGAAAGTGATCTGTGATTAATATTCAACCAATTAAAACCTGAAGTCTTTAAAATGTAAACTCTCTTAATTATTGAACCATTAACAAAGTACTGTTCACATAAAAAGGAATGCATGTATATAAAGGGCCCAGTTTAGAAGGATTTGCATAGAGCTTAAGCTGAATTTTTCAAGGTCTACTTAAACTTACAGAATAGAAAGCAAAGTTCTAGAATAAAATTCATTTAGGAAGGTATCTGATTTATAAGCCTATTTTAACAACAGGCACAGAAATGCAGGGGTAAAAATCAAGGTGCCAGTTTTGTTTAACTACCAACATTAAGCTGGATGTTAAACTAATTCCTTGCTTATTTATTAGGTGAAAGAGCCCACAGACAGCATCAAAGACACATCAGACAGATTGCTACTCCCACCACCATTCAAACAACTGCTTGGAGACTGAATCAAAGATCAAACAAGAAGCATAGTAAGAGATCATATTTTAACCAAGCAAACCATGAAGTGAATAAATATTTAGGAAAACTGAAATTGCACTATAACTAGATAATCCTCTATGTTTCTATTATAAATGGCTATTAACAATGACATATGTTTATGGTGTTGTAGAATTTATCTGAGAAGGAAACTTAGTTATGCAATACGGTTTCATTATTAGGGTTTAGTATGTCGTACTTTCATATTTATTTCTAAATTTCAGTCATGAAAAAGAACTCCTCTTCCAAATCCTATTTAAGGGGTTTCTAAGCTACTTGTCCTAACCTAAAACATGCCAAACTCACAAAGATAAAGGGTTATACGTCAGGACAACAAACAAGACCAAACTGAGGATAATTTTGAAATATATGCACAAGCTTAAGATCAAGGCTGTGATCCAAGACGATGACATGCTTAAGGAATAAATCACTTTAAGGGGGTTACATCCTAGAATCACTTGGTTGTACCCCTTTCTTTCAGATCTGGCTAGAAGTTCTGTCACCATCAGTAGAAATTTTCTGTGTAGCCTGATGTTAGCTAGTAATTGGAAGACAACAGAGACAGAAAAAGCACGTTGGATTATCTGCTCCGGTTCCCTAAAGTTTACAAGATTACTTCAGGCTACACACCATGCCCATTATTGTCATCTCTAACCTCTTAAATTTCTTGCTGTGATGGAACCTCATTCATGTCCTCTGATTTTTCTTTTATTTCTCTATCTATTGTTTGCCAGAGGAACATGCATATTTCCTTCTTCCATTTAGCTGAAGGAGAGGAAAAGCTAACAAGCAGATAGCTTAGTAACATGATTTTCTTCAAAGAGAGGTACCTGAAGAAAAAGTGTGAGATACACTACTTTCCAACCGAGGGGACACATACAGGGTGGCATTCGGTAATGGTACAACTGGGTTATCAATAATGACATTACCATATCCAAGTAGAAGTTCTTAGGAGAGGAAGGTAATTTTTACTCCTGGGTTCTGAAATTCATCATGCAATCTGCTCAGAAATTGCAGAAGACTTACTTATATTTTGTTTCCTTTCACATTTTTGTGAGAGCTTCTAAACAACACTTTCCTCTTAAACACAGAAACATGCCTGGTCACATATCTCTCCTAATTTACTTCTGGGCTGATGCAGGAGCTTGAAACTGAAACTGTGTTTTCTGTGTGTTCAAAGTCTGCCAGGAGGAAAACCTTCCTGTAACAAAACCATCAAAATGCAGAGGCCAGTTGAGATGCTGAATCTATTGCTCACAGCACGAAACCTTGGCGAGCATTTTCCTCAACCTGTTTGGCACACGTGCAAATAGGACTTCAGCTGAAGTCAAGGGGAGGTCGGTGCAATAAGTTGCTTTTTTCATCCACAGTAATTTTCTGAGTGAGAGATGAACTGATAGGAAACAGGAGCTAAACATCCTACTAATTCCTGGGCATTTCCAAGCACAATTTAAGATACTCAGGTTGCATGTGTACAGAGAAGTGGTGGGGAGGAGGTGTCTTTCACATGCTTCCCAGCATCCTACCTTTCTGCTACCTATGGATGCATGGGCATCCTAAACACTTTTCCACAGGCACTGAGTTGTACTTTTCTGCTTTCTTTCCAGTTTGTCTGTTGTCATCCTGAAGATGAAGTAAGGGTTAGTCCCTGGTCCTTTGAACTAACCAGAGATACTGATGACACACACCCCCATGGCTCCTGAAATCAGAAGGCCAAGACAAGAAATTGCAGTTGCCATGACCAGTATGGGAGCATGCTTTCCTTGCTCATGTGCCGACACTGGTACTGGCCAGCTGTGAGCAAGCCTTGTGTACCCAGCTGACAAAAAAACACCTGGGAGAGAAGCAGTGTGCACTCAAATGTATTTGTGTTGTTCTGTTTGAAAAGGATCATGCCAGGAATAGAAATTCATACAAAAGATCTCCAGAAATTAATGGGAATCCCTTTGGATCAGGCTCTGTTTTATATTTATTATGTTAAGCACTACATGTTCTCCTTCTTTCCTTTTCCCAAAGAATGGGAAAAAAGAGCCCAAAAGTTAATGATGTGTCCCTTCACACAGGGCCAGGTGGATAAGAAAGTGTTTTCTTTGAACACATGGAAAACGGGTTAACAATTCTTTGTACAGGAAAGCAAGGGTTTCTGTGGGCTCTGTCTGTTCTGGAGTTTCCATGGTTAAACAATTTCTGTTCAACAAGTCTACAACATGTTTCTGCTCCCAGGTAGATGAGTAACAACTGCCATACTCAGCAAACAACAACCACCAGGATATAGGAATGACTGTGCAGCACTGTCTTATAATAAGGCTTCGACTGATAGGACATAGCCTTCCGAGGAGGAAAAAAAAAAAGTAATAACCCCACCCCTTGTCCCCATCTTCTGTGTATTTTGCCAGACTGTCAGTCAGAGGAGGGGGAGGAAGAGCAATCTTGAAAATGTTGTATGTACTAGAGTGACTCTCCAAATGTGCATCCCTTTAAAGGTAATGTGTGATAGGAAACAGTGTATGTCTGCAACACACTGAAGACATAACCACTGTGAAAAAGTACTGTGCTTAATAAAGTGGAAGAAATGCTGTCAGATATATGTCTCTGCTTGGCTCTGTATTATTTCCACCTAACTTACTCCATTTTATCCAGGACCACTCTTCAATGTGCAACAAGTAACGATCACTTGCTCAGGGAAAGCATCACCTGAGAAAAAAACTGAAATGCATGCATCCCTTCAACAGGCATTAGCAGGCACTTTTCATTCCATCTTTTCTTACTCATTTGTAATGACCCGTTGTCTTAAATGTTCAATAAAGTGGGCATGCTGCTGGTAGCAGGTCTTCTGACTAATTCTCTTTGCAAACTCAGCCTGTGGGGATGTCCAGCTCCATAACACTACTCTTGACAGATTTTACTGTCAGGGCACAGTAGGTAGGTATTTAATTTCACTAAATTGCAAGATGTCCAGGGCTTTACTTATTTTCTTTCTCTGTGCTCATTTACCCAGGGGTAGTTCATCCTCCAGCTCACTGTCACAGGCTAAAGCCAAGCTTGGCCTATCCTCCTGCCCCCTGAGAAGTGTGAAATCAGAAGACAAAGCTTTAAACTAATGAAAAAATAATGAATGAAGAACTTACCTGGGATATTTTTTCTGCAAGGTTGTATGATATAAGGTTAAATGCAAAACTTAGAGGCAACTGCTGGTGTCCTACCCAAGTCTCTTGTGGAAACAACTCACTAAACTGGTTTCTCAGGAAGAGAAGTATATTTAGAATAAGGATTCTGTGCTAGAAACCTCTGACATTATTGAATACACCGAATCATGAAATAACACTTCAACCTCCCTGAGCGAACGGCCTATTACTGAATGAAAGAACTATGCCCATGTACTGCAGAGAAAATTTAGAGAAATTTGACTGCAGCTGGAAATGATGGAGGATAGAAAGGGAAAAGGTACTCTAAGAAGAGGGAAAAATGTATTGTGTTACAAGGCTTGTTTCTTTGTTGGCTTCTAATAACTTTGTCTCCAATAGTGGAGCAGGGGAAATCTTTTATGCTATGAATACCATAACTGTTAGGCTTCCAGTCAGGATTGTATGGGTTGAGGTCACTTGCATTAACAGAATGCGAATTTAGAATATTCTAATTTAAGTTCTCACTCCTCCACATTCTCCTCACATGTGAGACTATTTCTTACCACCTTCTGGAATTCCACAGACTTAAATGGGGCTTCTCACGTGCTTAAAGGTCGATAGTATAACCTCCTCACTAAGCTACCTGCAAGCAGAAAAGTCTCTTACTTTATTTCTTAGAAAGGTAAAGAATAACGCTTACAATAAGAGTGTGACAAAAGAGAATAAAATAATTGTCATTCAATCTTTAGAATGAAACCCAAATGCTCTATTTTTTGCTGAAGTTTAAACTGCTGCTGGCTCTTGGATGAAGAGCTTTAAGCTGTGACCATGTGGGACGGGCAATAAGTGCAGAGCAGCTGGCCAGCTACTCCTGTCTCTCGGCACACCGGGGAAGTCACTCCCCAGCTGCTGCAGGTCCTTCCTCATCAGCCGAAAGGCCGCTGTTGTAGAATGAATAGGTGTCTACAGAAGAGACCACATGCTTTAGACTTGTTGCTTGATTTAGGAAACGATTTACACTAAAGGGGAAATACCTGAAGCAAAATTAAGATATTGCATGGGTTTGCTTATTGCTCTACTTCAATCTGCTTTTGCTTCTGGGGTTTCTTTTGCAGCTGCCCTAATTTCCTCTACTTTTACATTTTTCTATTAATTTCAATTAAGGCCTCCATAGGCTCATGAGCTAACAGACTTTTTTATTACTGTATTTAAAAAAGCAGTTCTACACTGTCTTTCCTATTACCTCTAGACTATTGCAAAGGGATGTGGGAAGATGGTCTTTCAAGAAGAGAAACTGCAGCTACTTCAGTAACTGAGTGGTGACATTTTTTTAACCTAAAGATTAAACAGCAGTGTTGATCTGGTATAAACTGGCTTCAGGGAAGGGATGCTGAGCCAGTAACCAAAACAGAGGTGCTTACTTCTAACAAAAAACCATTTTGACAACATATCAAAATGACCAGGAAAGAGGTGGATGAGATGGGTGTCTCATCCTCTTTAAGAATTTCAGCCCTGACTGGTGGGAGGGAGGAATGTCCTCTCATTACCTGGCTGCCTCACGTAATTGCCTCCAAGGCCTGAGCAGCCAATCCAGACTGTTCCAAAAGCAGGTAAAGTGAAACTTCATCATCTTAGCAGGAGGCTTAAGCACAGCAATACGTAGAGGCAGCTCTGCTGCATTCGCTACTGGATGGATGCACCACACAACAGGAGCTGAACCGTCAAAAGGAAGATGGAAAAACCCCAGAAATATCTTAAAAAATTTAAAGTTAGATTTTAAGGTGGAGGGATGAAGTCTTTCACATGATTTGTTGTTGGTTTGTTGTTTTGTTTTGGTTTTTTTTTTTTTAGCTTCCTAGAGTTTACAAAGTATATCAAAAGAAAAAGACTTCTGACAATATTAAGCAACTCTTGTAGTCACGGGACTCTTATGTGTCTCCCATCTTGTAGCTACATGACATGCCTGGCATCTGCAGATAAAACTGAGATGGGTGCTTAGAAAACAATGTCAGAGATGTAGGTACATTAGCAAGGAGGGCCAAGTTCTGCTCATTTTTATAATTATGGGGTGGTTTCATGAAAGAAAGACAGGCTGATTTTCTCACGCTTGGGCCTTTGAACATTTAAAAATGAAAGGTATCTTTTCTTCCCACATGTCCGTGAAATCTAATTTTCAGAAGAAACATTTATGCATATTTACTAAATAGTGAAAGAATCAAAGACAGGTTTGTGTGAAAAGTCTGAACCCACACCTGAATGATGGAAACATTGTAGTCTAATGGAGCATCCTAGCCTTACTGGGATCCCCTTATGCCAAGAGGAGGATATACCTGTAGACACATGGAATCTAACCAAATAAATAAGATGGTCTCTGCTTGATCTCAAGGTCTGTGACCTGAATACTTTACTGACATACATTTCAGGTCCTCTCCAAAATGTGAAGTTATAACCAGCCAGACAAATCTGAATCCAGCATGCTCTGAATATAAGGGGAAATTTATTTTATTAAATAAGTGATTCATATATCAATAAAAATATTCAGATATTCACATATCAATAAAGTAAGTAAGGAGCATTGCAGAAGGATGAAAAAGAAAAAGCTGACATATTGTAACCAGGGGACCCTAGCAGGGATCACCTTAAATAGCTGAAGAACGGACTTGGGCGACTGGAAGGAGCGGCAGAGGGATAATTTCAGGAAGCTCGTACAGAGTTTGGGAGGCTGGCTAGGAGTGCCTGAGTAATATTCATAGAGACCTTTATCCACTAATGGAACTGACAGAAGCTGACAATTATGACAATGGTAATGAACCTGTCTTATCTATTTTAAGACACCTTGTATGAAGAAGATTCAGAGCGAAAGAAAAAAAAAATGTTCTTTGGCTGGTTAAAATACCATAACTTCAAGGGATTCCCTTTCTGTTCACTCTGCATGGAAAATATACAAAAGCACCATAATTGCAGAGCATTTAAATAGGTCATTTAAAATAGATCCTACAAAGTGAGGAAAAAAAAAAAAAAAGCCCATCCTACTTTAAAGCCATTTTTTTTAACAAAAAAAGAAAGAGGATTACTTTCTGTTATCCCTCACATGGTAGAAGGCCAAGAAAACCTGTAGATTTATTTTATATGGCCGCTTTACCTTTAGATTAGCCCATACGTGATGTCTTCTTGATGTTTACAGATGCCAAAGGGTCTAAGACTTCTCATTTTTTCCCGTTTCCGTTTGTTCTGAAAACATTCTGTATTGACTTTATGACTTTTTCTTACACTATTCTGTGTTGTTTTCTTTATCTCCAAGATCATTTCTATTATTGTATTTATTGAAGGAAACCTTCATTGGGGTTGCAGTGGATGTAACTATATTTCCTTGACAGCATTCCTTTTAGTAACCCTGTGTTTTTTGTTGAGGCCATTGAAGTAATTTTTTGACAAAGTCAAGGTGTAATGCATCTTTCACTGAAGCCAAAAAAGTCACTCAATTTTGTTTAAAATAAGGGTTTCTGGTGCTTTCCTATTTTAGTAAAAAATTCCATCATGTAATGACTGTTTTGAAAAGAAACTTTACTTCCTTGTGCAAATCAACATTAACTCATACTATAAGTCTGAAAACCAATTAACTAACACCATGAAATGCTATTCAAGTATTGTTTCCCTCCTCAGGTTGTATCTTGTTAGTTTTGACAGGTGCACAGTGACACACAATAAAAGCTAAAAAGGCCTTTATCTGTATCTCTTCGGCCCTTTAAAACTGATGTACAGCTGGCAGGTTAGTATGGATACCTGCATACAACGATCCAAGTTTCAGCTGATGGTTGGTGGTTAGGAGTTGGTGGGAGTGAATCTGTCCTTCATGTTTCAATTTAGCATCTAATTTTTTCAGAGCCGCTTACCAGCATGTAATAACATTTCTGTACCTGCACCCAAATGTGGTTGGGCATTAAAAAGTGCAATTTAGGAGCCAGTCTACAAAACAATGAAGTCAAACTCATAATGCTCAGTCAGACTATTTATTATCCAGTTTTTGGAAGTAGTTACTCACTTGCCTTATTGTTCAGCTTAGTGCAGGCCTTGAGACCATGTCTCAATTTATGTTTTCGTTTGTGTGTTTGTTTTCTAAATCACAGAAGACTTTCAGTTTTAGACATTTACTAAGTAGGTGTTAAAATGTGGACATTCTTGAACCTACTAAACCTGGTATTATTATTGTAATTAGAGTTGAGAATCAATATTCCCCAAACACATCGTAGAGGCTAACAGCAGAATTTTGTGGTGTGGCCTCTGTTCTGTCAGCCTCTGTCAGCTTTGGATTTCTTTCATGAAGTGATATCTCTATCGTATAAAAAATCTGTACCCAACATTTCACCAATTTGTTGTATTTCCCTGAGGATTTTTTTTTTTTAATTAAAATAGTTATAATTAAAGGAAATGTTATTTTTTAAAAACTAATTTTTGGCAATACTTAATGCTAAGCAGAGCTGATAATCCTAAGGTAGAAATGTCAGATATGAAGTAGAGAACAGAGTAAGGAAACATTCCCCAAAACGTTTATCCTGAGACTATTCCCTTGTGGTGCCACCACTGGGCAGTTCTTTGATAATGTTAAAGATGAGGTTCTTGGATCCTTTCTCCAGACCAAAGCAGAACAGAGCTACCACGTATGAATTGAAAACTGAAACTTTGGCTGGCTTTATATGTATAAAAAACCTTTCTGCATCTGAAAAGAGTTATGAAAGCAAATGGACAAACAGAAACTGAAACACGCAAGCAAACAAAATTCAGAAAACATATTGATAGTTTTGCATGGAATCCCCCAAAATATCATTTACGTTTGAAAATTTGCCAAAGTTCATAGCTTAAATTTAAAATTTATACATTTCTGTTTGCTCTGACAATAAGTAACATTCATTTCAGCTGATAATGTTCTTCATAATACACTTTATGAATTGTCACAGTTCTCTGATTTTAAATCCCTATCACTGCTTGTCAGAAGGAAAAATGAAGGAACAGAGGTTTTGAGCCTGTTTTTTAAGACCAGGAGTAAGGACCCTCTTAATGCAGTGATCATTGGAAAAGGCTGTGATCTCTGAGCATCTCTAGTTGATTAACTTTTATTCAGGTGTGCAATTTCATTAAAATTAATGAAAATTAGGTATGCATTTTCTTTTCTTAATTGTCTTATTTGTATAAATAAACACTGGATATGGTGATATAATCTGAGAAAGGATTTCGGTTCTCGAATTCCTCACTATTGATGCTCTGTTCAAGCCAAAGCTCCCGCTACAGGGCTGCACACATCTGCATTTACGCTGGTCTATCTGACTAGAAAATCAGATCATTTCTCTTTGTGAACTTCTCTGAAGGTTTCAAATGACAAATAACAGGGATTTAATCCCCTTCTTTTCCAAACAATTTGTAAATCAGAACCATCAAAACACATGTGCAGTGAGACAGTATGGCCTGTGGTTTGAAGAACATTATGGTTCACTGCATCTCTGAAACACTTTGAGATTGCATTTCTTAGATTTTATTTCAGCACCTCTCTTGTATTCTCTCCAGCCTGTTTCTGAAGAGTGAAGCAGCAAATACAGATATACAGACTTGCACCTGATAAGACCATTTTTTAAGTAAAATTCTCATCTCCATTACATTCTTGCAGCTTCCTATAATTACATCTAGGTTAATCAAAGACAATTGCAGAGTCCCAGTGAAGCTGCTGGAGATCTATTTGGAAGCACAAAGGAAGCCCATATTAATATATACAAAGACTAGTTTTGCATCCTTTGAAATAATTACTTTCCTTGCAATGAATGCTAGCAAAATCAGGTTTTGAGAAAGGGCAAGCAGTGATTTCTTTGGTGAGTTACTGTTCGCTTAATGGCTCCTTAAAAATGATAAGTTTTTCACACTGCAGAAATTAGCCTGACCTTATACCTTATAGTATTACAGCAGTCTGGAAGATGCCTCGGAGTGTTGCACTTGTGTACAAACACAGTGGGTATCTGCGTATCGCCACACAGAGATGGCCCTGAGACTCTCCCTGTCACCCGAATTAGGCAATGAGCAGACAGCAAGCGGATGTGCATTGCCAGAGTGCGGAGCCAGCACGTACATGGTACATAGCCCATGTGCAAGGCATCCAGGTGGGTAGGAGGTGATGGGGAGAGAAAGCACATTTTGCTCCTGGTGCAGGCAGCGCTGCTCCAGTTTTGCATCTGCCACGGAATCTCATAACCTGGCACTTGAACACCACAGAAGAACCCAACCTGCACTCTTAGATCTAAGAAAAAACCCTCTGTCTCTGCTTCCAGGGGGCTGGATTTGCTTCCCATTGGTGTGCGGGATCAATCAACACAGATTCATGGCCCAGGATTGTATCTTACTATGCCTTAAGCTCCTCCTGATGGCAAGAGGTACTTAATATTAGCAACCCATTTCCCATCCCCCTCGTAGCTCCATTTTAAATCATTATTAAGTCTTCCTGGTGCTTTGTTTTTGTTGGTGTTTTTGTTTATTTGTTTGTGGCATTGTTTGTTTGTTAAGAGAAGAAAGAAACTATATGTACAAGAACCAGTTTCAAATATCACAAAATCTCTTAGTTAAAATTGGAATCTATGATGCTATTGCAGACCACAGATTCAACTAATGTAAAGCTGTGCTATTTATAAACAACTTCTCATTGCCTGGGAAAATGGAACAGAACATGCCGGACTGCTGAGGGCCAGGGGAAGAGTGTTATTTGCAAGTACTTTATCCTGTCACCTCTAAGAAATGGAGGAATTGTGCTGGGAGTCAGCTGAAGTGAATGGAAATATCCTTTTCAGCTGAAAAGCCATCTGAGCTCCTCCAGGTTTGCTTCTCATTAGCCCAGTGCCATTATTCCCTGCCTTCTAGAGAAACGGGAGCTGGAAGTCTGGAAAATCTTTGGAAGTGAACTTGTGCATTTGGGTCACTGAAAAGATTGGACTCGGCAAGCGAACACGTTGATGTCACATTTTATGTGACTAAATTTGCTTTCTGCAGCCACCCTTGTTTGGGAACCGAGGCTTTTTCACAGCAGCTCGTGCTCCACGCTTCCTGCAGGGCCATTCCTCTGGCCATGAGTGACGGGCCGAGTCAGAGACCATCACAGAGCTACCTTGAAGCTTGTTTAGAGTTTAATAACAGGCTAAGCTGCCTGTATACAGAGATGACAAATGTTTAAGGGCATTAACCGCTGCCCCAAAATGCTTCAGTAGAATTTTGGCTCTTCAAAGTGCCTCTTTTGAACAGGCACCTGCGGTGATTTGGAAAAGGTTACTGTCTATTTAACTCAGGAGTTAATTCCCATGATGGAGTATGTGCTGTCTAGTGTTGCAGTCTCTGCTTTTGCTCTCTTTGATGCAGTAGCAGCTGGATAAAACCCATACTTTGTTTCATCAAGGAAAGGGAATTGATACATTGCTGAAAAGTGTTTTCTTCTGTAATTTCACTAGGGAAGAACATTCCTTGGCTATTTTCATTGTTTCTTCCACCAGACCTGACAAACTAAGGAATGCTTAAAACATTTAAGGTTTTCTAAAGAGCTTTTTTATATAATGTACATTGTGTTATAACAGTTATGAATCTGGAATAAGGTAGCTGCATTTCAATGTAGCAATCACCTGAATTATCAAAACAAGTGACTGATCTGCTCAGACAGCTAGCATCACTTCCAAGCTGCTCCATGGAGTAAAAAAAAAAAAAAAACCAACAAAACCCAACCAACTGCAAGAGCTTTTCAAACAGCACAATCATTGTTAATTAGGTAGGAACTTTTAAGGATGCAACAATGAAATTAAGATAATAACTTGGTGTAATATACTTGAAAGTCCAGACATTAATATCTGATTGGGAGGAGCTTTGAATTACAGTGAAGCAAGTTCCAGAACTGGCTTCTTATTATTCAGCAGGCAATCTATATGCAATATTTAACAAATCAGGCATTTGATGAAAAATTGTTGACAGATCTCGTGTGCTTCACTGCTTTTCACAGGACTGCATCAGTGAGATGAGACACAGCACATGTCTTGGAGGTCCCACAAACTTTCTTAAGGTTTTGTATACCCAGTCCCTGCAATTCACCAAGGAACTATTAATATCATCCCTAATACAGAATTACTTGTTAATAGGTCTGGAGGAACCAGAAATCTGCAAAACACCTCCCTGGTGCTGCTGTATGGAACTGTTAGAAGAGCTGTGTGTTTGATTTAAGAGTATATGTTGACCCAGATTGGGCTCCCAGTGAAAACAAATTAATGATAATCTGAAAGAATGCAACACACATGATGGAAATGGACATAGAAACTACCCCTCTTAATAAGAAGGGAGCAAAGCTACTATTTGCAACTTTCTTTGTAATGTTTCATTCATGAATACAATTACCCACAGCCTATTTTTCCAGTGTGCAGCCCTCAGATACCCAGTGTTTGGTAAGTTTTTGTGGATCCATCTGATAAGAATCTACTTATCTTCAATTTGCTCAGTACTTGCAGAGTGTCCTGTCAAGATTTGGGCTCTGGGACAGAGAACAACACATTTCTGTCTCTGATTGATGGCCCTGCAGCTAATTGCCTTTAAATTGCAGGGACCTTCCAGCAAATAAACAACAGCCCACTCCAGGGACAGAACTGGAAACTGTGGAGCTAAGGCAGCATGGCCTGGACTCCAGAGCTGGAAGGTGAGTGGGCATGGGAAGGAGGATGAAGGGCTACCTACCAAGCCAATTACAAACAGAGCAGCTCCTTGGGCTGGACACAAACAGCGGGGGAAAACAGGCTTTGCTGAAGCCAGTTTTTAAGCAGGAACTGGCTGGTTCTACATACCTAAACCAAACAGCCCCCAGCCCCACAGTGCTTTTTGTGTGCTAGACATTCACACTCAACAGCGCTTTGAGACCTGGCACAGGGGTTTTAGTTTTTGTAGGTTTCCTTGGATCCAAGCCCTTGTCTTTCCTGTGGAATAGGAGAACATAAAAATCATTCCACCCTCCCTGTAAGAGTACAGATAACACTCCCCATGAGCTGGCAAGGCTACCCTTGCCACTAGTCAAGACAAGAGCTGACCTGACTCTGGATGAGTGCAATGTGTCATTCCTTAGTAAATCAGCTAAACATTTTGCTGCATAAAGTCATGGAAAAAGCATAGAATGTAAAGCTGCACAATACTTTCTTCAGTTTCCATTTGACATCTTTCTAAATTAGGAGAAATGCACCTGGATCAACTTAGTAAGTTAGGTCACTCTACTTTGTTTACACTGCAATTTGTTTTTCAGTGAGATTAATTTGGTAACTTTTTCATTAGGAGCCTGAGAATTTCAGTAGACTAAACTGCAGTGCCCTCATTTCTCACAAGCCAGTCTGTCCTTTGCTCAACAACAGTTTAAGCCAGAAGAAGCCCAGATGCATTCACTGGTTCTGTTTGGCATCTCAGAATGCAGTTAGCTGGCAGAGCTGGGCCAGTAGACCTCTGTCCCAGTTTCGGTTGAGATAGAGTTGATTTTTTTTTTTTCTTAGTAGCCGGTGCAGTGCTGTGTTTTGGGTTTGGTGTGAGAATAATGTTGATAGCACACTGATGGGTTTGGTTGTTGACCAAGTCAAGAGCTTTTCAGGTTTTTAGGCCCTGCCAGTGAGAAGGCTGGAGAAGCACAAGAAACTGGGAGGGGACACAGCCAGGACAGCTGACTCGAACTAGCCAAAGGGATACTTCATAGCACAGAATATTGTGCTGATGCTGGGTATATAAACTGGGGGGAGCTAGCTGGGGTGGGCTGACCACTGCTTGGGGACTGGCTGGGCATGTCTCAGCAGGTGGTGGGCAATTGTATTGTGCATCACTTGTGGGTTCCCCCCCCCCCCCCCCCTTTGGATTTTATTTATCTCTTCTTCTCCCTCCCTTTCATTACAATTGTTGTTATTATTTTTATGATTATATTTCAATTATTAAATTGTTTTTTATCTCAACCCTTAAGTTCTGTCTTTTTCCTGATTCTCTTCCCTATCCCTTGGGGGGCAGTGGGAGGGAGGGAGTGAGAGGCTGCATGGTACTGTCACCAGCTGGTGTTAAACCATGACAGTCTCAAAAGGAGCAATTTCCTAATCCTCCCTACTCCAGGCTGGAGCACGTGCATGCATGTCCACACACATACAAGCACACAAGGAGTGATTGAGATTTTTAGCCTGGATCACTCCCCCCGCCTGCTTTATTACACAAGGCTGAACAGTTGTATTAGCACAACTGACGCAGAGGGACGGAAGTGAATGACAGGAAAATATGCTGCTTAAAACAGTTCCCAGAGGATGCGTGTGTGAAATTGCAAATCAAGACGCTCCTTTGGCCATGTCTGATAGTACGGCCTCAGAGCTTCAAGTATCAGGTCAGAAACATGGCAGCCACAGGATGCAAAGTGCTGTTTCCACCTTGCAAAATGTTTAGGTCCCTTTGCTGGTTCAAGTTAGTTCAGGACATTTCTGTTAGACTAATCATGCTGATTATTCAAGCACTAACCATCCGTGCCACTTTAGATTTATTCCTGATGAGGTGTTGCCTGTCTTCCCACAACCAGCAGGAACCAAATTAAAATCTCAGAGCCAATATAAGCTCTGTATTATGTGCTGTAATTTAAGGGAAATGCATACAACTCTGCGTATACCCAGTCTGGATTGGTTTTGCATTTTTGAGTGATCTTTGTTTTGTACCTTTGGGAATGAGCAAATGGAGGCAAGTCCATACTTGGGACAGAAGGCAAACCCCCTCCTTGCCCACCTCGCCTTCCCAGGTGCCTCCGTACAACAGGTGTGAGGCTCTGGATGTGGAAGCCCAGTCAGTGGATGATGTGGATGATGGTTCACAGTGTTGGAGGTGTTGCCAAGCTCTGAAAGGTCTCCCCCATTTATCATGACCACCTCCACGAGGAAGAAAAGATGGGTTATAGTTGTATCTTACTCCGTTCTGAGAGGAACAGAGAGCCCACTATGCCAGACAGACCTTCCCCTTAGGTAAATCTGCAGCCTTGCTGGGGCCTGAGTTAAGAACATCACTAGGAAACTTCCTAGCCTGGTACAGCCCTCGGGGTTCTACCCATAATTGCCCTTCCATGTGGGTGGCAACGAAGCCACAATGCATAGTCCAAGGACAATCAAAAGAGACTTCAGGGCCTTGGGACAGTTGGTAAGGGAATCTGGAGCACAAGTTATTTTTTCCTCTATCCTTCCAGTTGTGGGCAGTGATACCGGAAGAAACAGATGGACACAGTCTATTAACACGTGGCTCTATGGCTGGTGTCGCTGCCACAGTTTTGGGTTTTTAAATGATGGGATGGCCTACATGGCACCAGGCCTGCTGGCACCGGACAGGATTCACCTTTCTCAAAGGGGGAAGACGGTCTTTGCTCATGAGCTACCAGGGCTCACTGACAGAGCTTTAAACTGGGCTTGAAGGGGGAGTGGGATAATATCAGGCTTGCCTGTGAGAAGCTGTGGGGTGACGTGCCAAGGTTAGAGGTGCCAACAAGGGCCCTCAGCCCATTGCTCTGGGTATACTGCAGCACGCTTGAACACTTACAGACATGATTCAGGGGCTCCTGAGCTCATAGGAGGTAACAGGGAAACGCCAGTGAAATACCTCAAAGGAATTAAGGGGTGTTCCTCTAAGAAGGTGATACGGCTGACAGGAGAGCTGAAGTGCCTCTACACCAATGCACACAGCACGGGCAACAAACAGGGGGAGTTGGAAGCCACCTTGCTGCTGGAAATCTATGACCTAGTTACCATTGCTGAAAATTGTTGGGATATCCCACAGCTGGAGTGTGGCTAGTGATGGCTACAGACTGTTCAGAAGGCACAGGAGAGGAAGGAGGGGTGGAGGGGTTGCCCTCTACATCAAGAAAAGGATAGACTGTGAAGAGCTGTCTCTGAAGAATAGCCACAAGCAGGTTGAAATCTTATGGGTACGAATGAGAGACCGAGGCAACAAAGGGAACCTTGTGGTTGGTGCCTACTACAGGCTGCCTGGTCAAGGGTTGCCCGTTGACAAAGCCTTCTTACTCCAGCTACAGAAGACATCGTGCTCACAAGCTGTCATCCTGCTGGGGGAATTCAACCACCCCAGCACATGCTGGAAAAGTAGCATGGGGAGCTGCAGTCAATCCAGGAGACTCCGGGAGTGCATGGAGGATAACTTCTTAAGCCAGGTAATCGACAGCCCTACCAGACGGGATGTGATACTGGACCTGTTGGTCACCAACGCATGTGAGCTGCGGGGGAAACCTTATTGTGTCCTTTCAATACCTAAAGGGGGCTTATAAGAAAGACAGAGACAGACTTTTTTGCAGGGCCTGTAGTGATACAACAAGAGCTAATGGTTTTAAACCAAAAGAGGATAGACTTACGTTAGATATAAGGAAGAAATTTTTTACAGTAACAGTGGTGAAGCACTGGAACAGGTTGCCCAGAGAGGTGGTAGATGCCCCATCCCTGGAAACATTCAAGGTCAGGTTGGCTCTGAGCAACCTGATCTAGTTGAAGATGTCCCTGCTCATTGGAGGGGGGGTTGGACTAAAAGTCCCTTCCAAACCAAACTATTCTGTAAGCCTGTGATGTGACATGGAACAAATACAGAACTGATAACAGTACAACTGCAGACAAAATCTGAGGAGAGGGTCAGATTTCAATGTATAGTTTAACCATTTGCTGGAGCTGACCAACATTCAGAGTGAACAGAAAAATCTGTGTGTGTGTTTGTGATTCTGCAGATAGATTGTATTGTATGTTATGGTATGGCAATGCATCTGTTTTTTAAAAACTAATTTATGGCAGCTTGCACAGAAACATGCCTTAAATTTTTTATCAGCTATTAATAGGCAGACATGACTGATTTTGTCTCGGTTCCAAAACTGGATTAAAGCATAAGGTACGAGAATGTTCTTAATCATTCAGATTTTCTCTAAATATAAGTTGTGACTGATCTTTACTGGCATCCAAAATATTATAATTAACACACCATGATAAAAATGGTACATTTTCCACTACGAGAAATTGTTCTCTATTAATAGATCAGCCAAGTGAATATCTACTACTTATAACCACCAGTATAATTCAAAATAATATGCACCAGGGAAATTTATGTTTGGGTTCTGCCTTCTCTCTGGTGCACTCCCAACGGGGTTGTTGCTGTGTGTCAGAAGGGAAGGAGTGTCAAAAACCACCCAGTGCCTGTGCATGCAGCTTTCCGTACTGGGTCGTATTTATACAGTGTAAGCGATTCCATTCAACCCAGTGGAGAAAAGCCGAGTCCATGTTTTGTTTTGAAGTCGTTTTTATCCACGAGATGGCACTCTGTTTGCCACTTCGGCGCTTGACAGGACTGAGTGCAGATGAAATATAACAGGAGAAAACGAATCCAGCCATAGAATACAGAAGAATAATTATTACATTAATTCCTAATTTATTCAAATAAAAAGTACTTTCTCATCATTTTTATAGCTCTATATTTCAGCTGTATCAAACTCACCTTTTAAGGGGGGGCTAAAGTGGACATATTTCTTCAATGTCAATGCAGATACATTAACAAACCCACATTTTGCTCAAAGCTGTGCATTCACATTCATTAATTGGGCACAATTTCCATATAAACCCACAAATATTACAAGCTGACTCAGAAGTTGCTGAAACTTCACAAACCTTTCAGCAGAGCTTGCATAAATAACAATCAGACATAGCTAGATATCACATTAGTCTGGGTTGTAATAAAAATATTTTAGGAGAGATTCTTTTTGTTTGTTTGTTTGTTTCTTAAGATAAGATATTATGGAAATCTCCAAAAAAAGCCCAGCAAAGGAAATGTCAGAAAATGACTCAAAGACCCTGATGGCATCATCTGCCCATTGAACCAAATACTACACAAGACAAACTTCCAACCATCTCTACAGTATTCTGCTTTGAAGCAATAACAGATTCTCTGATAAATCATGGTAATTGATAAACCCATGTACATCTAATTTTTGCAATGAGGAGCAGAAGGATCTTTTTAAAAAGTAGCTAATACTGTCTGCTTTATTATATGGCAAAATGCATATGATATATATGTATAGATATAAAATAAAATAAAGTATGTTTATATGTGTATATCTGTGTGTGTGTGTGTGTGTGTATATATATATATATATAATATTCCATAGAGCAGCAAGCCATTTCTGGAGCCCCAACACAGTAGTGATGGACCCATCTTTTCCTGTAACTGTGGTCAAAGCAGAGAACAAGTTTCTCGATGAGAAGGAAAACATCAAGAACTTTGAGTTGTTGTTCAGGCAACATAGGAAACTACTGAAATGCTACTGCTGTGCATGTAGCCAGGAGCAGCTACAGATGGTGCAATACATGAGTATGCCCTAAATATCACACAGTTAAAAAAAGGGCTTTTTTTTATTTGAGCAAAGCCATAGTAGAGCTATATCAGTGTCTGCAATACGATACAGAGGAGACAGTCATTCATTGCAGTGCTAAGTATGCATGGCAGGTTCCCCAAATTTCTTGTACCTACTTAAATGTTTCATGTATTTTTGGTGTCTGTGTATGGAGGTCACACACAGAATGTTTAAATGCAAAGACGGAGCAGGGAGACATTAGGAGCAGGTGAAAAGGCAATGAAGACACAAGTATTTTTATTTTCCAAGAACCAAGCTACTTATTTGTTAGCAATTGTTCCTGTACCTATTTTAACTGACTATTGATGCACATGAACCTCTTCTGGAGATGGAAAGAAGATGGTTACAGCTGAGGAAGAGGGTGTGAGAGTAAGCAGAGAAGTAAGGTGAAGGGAGAATTACAGGTGCGGGACACTGAAACAAGGGCTGCCAAACCTCAGATCAAAGCACTGCACAGGGACATGAGACAGGGACAGAATTGTGATAGTTTTGGGGGTAGGAGTTGTTATTTTATTTTTTATTTTTTTCCCCAGTCCACTGTTCAGCAAGTGATGGAACATTGGGTAAACCCTTGCCAAAGAGCAACTAACTTCGTGTAATAGACATAAAGCAGGAGAGTTTCTCACACTGGGATTAAACAGTGGGAACTGGGGAGAAAATCGCCACCATGTGCTGCTGCCAAGACACACTCTGACAAAGAAGAACCAGTGTTTTTTCCTCCCACAGTGGCAGGAAGGTCCTGCCTGCTCTCACAGGTACCTTCATGGCAGGAGCAGCTGTGCTCATGTAAAGCTCTGTGCAACCAATTAATCCAGTCAATGAGAACGTCAGCATAAATATAAACTAGGTTATGCAGCTTGCGTATATTTAGTATACACTGACTTTCAGAACTATGCTGGCGTAATTCCCTTTTCACAGTTGCTGTGTAAGCAGGAAACCCACACATTTAACATCTTCAGTTGTACCCTACCTTTCCTTTTCATTGCTCTCCTATATTCTGAGGAAATTCTGAGGAAAAGTTACTAACCAGTAACAACAACTATTCTCATCTACGGAATGAGGTTTGTGCACTGAAAGATTTTCCGGTTCAAAATTTTGGAGTCAAAAGCCAAATTTTATTTCAAAAATCTGTTCTTATGTATGGTTTAAACAAATCCTACAAACCAAGCATTGCTTCCTAATGACCATGTTTAGGCACAAATAGTAGGGTTTTTTTCTATGGAAATTCCAATGCTTTAAGAACTCGTAGTTTTCTTCCCCCTACCCTGGATCTGACTTTGACTTCTGGAGTCTAATCTCACACCAAGCTCCATTTTTGCTTGTTGTGAGGGATATTTTTCTAATTTTAGCCTGCTACATTTGTGTATTCTAAAAGAAATCCAATACAACGATGGTTAGAAGAAAGAGTATGAGAAACTGACCTCAGCTGTCTGTGGAAGCTGGAAATCACTCAACATTCTTCTTAGATTATTTCCCACCTTTTTTCTTCCATGCTAGTCTGCATAGGAACCCATAAAATGTACTATAAGAGCTCCTATAATCCCAAACCTACCCCTTGTTCCACAACAATAATAAAAAAGAAAAACTATTGCTTTTTATATCTAGTAACTTACATTCTGTTCCTTCCCTGGAGATACTGTGAAGTTTGCACTAGAGTACAGTGTTTTGCATTTTTACTTTTCTCTACATTTTCCTCTTCTGCTTAGAGACAATTAGTAAAAGAAAATTCCTCCAAGAGAGTTGAACTGAAATGTTTTGTGCCTTGAATTCTGACTTTGCTCTATGCTAAAAATTTTGGATATTCTAGATTTCTGGTTTCAGAACACTTGTTTTTGTTTTCTCCTTGCTTTACAGAACTGCTGCTGCAATTCTGGTCGACTAGCTGTCAGAAGCATACACTTTGATATTTTAATTCTAATGAGGGTCTCAAAATTAGAACAAGCCCTTTATAGTGACAGTAAATGATGACTCACCGTATAAAAGAGTCTCCTAGACAGATAATTATTTAGGCATGTATTTCAGGGGATCATCCATTAGGTGTCTCAGAGGAAGAGATTATTTTTTTATCAACAGGGAAGACAAGACAGTGAGTTAAATTACCTTGAAGGCAATACTGACTCATAAGGGGTAATGGGAAGTGATATGAGAGATGCATAGATGTCCTGGCTAAATCTGGCTTTTCTTATTTAGTATGTGGCATTTGAAGCATGCTAATTTCACGATTTTCTTGAATGTATAGCTATATGAGACTATCCACTAGGCCTGACTTAAGAGTTTGTGGCTTAAGAGATGAATGGTCTCAGCAGTGACTGTGGTCTGACATTGTCACCCCAGATCCTGCCTTGGGAAGAATTACAGTTGCAAGCTCAAAAGGACTACATAGGGTAACATGGTCCAGGCTGCCATCAGTCATGACTACACACACTGCTATCAAAACAGCCAAAGTAGCCCCAGGTTGTGTTTATATTCCATTTAATTCATTCTGAAAGAAAACATCACAAGCTGGAGGAAATTCATGACACTTTCAAAGTGCATGAAGATGGACTTCAAATCGTTCGCTGAAAATTGTAGCCTGAGTGATTTGACCATCACAGTGACCTTACTCTATTTAGATGAGAGCTTTTTAATGCTACCTGGGGCCTGGATCTTCCTATGAGGTCAAACTTTATCTTCTGTAGTAGCTCTGGTCACCACCTACTGCAGCAGGACTCAGGGGTGTTTACCTTGAAAAATTGTGGAGGTTGCTTAGGACAATTTATGATATCTTGAGCTGGCAAGGTATACCGGGAACGTGAGGAGGTGTAAATGGATTTCTGATAGAAGTCAAAAACTTATGCATTTTTCAAATCCCTGATGAAAATTTCCTCTTTCCCCATGATGCATATGAAGTTATTTTCCCCTTGAATCTTGTATCCACATGATCTTAGACATGTAGCTTATTCCAGCATTAATCTTGCTACAAAAGTGTTGCAGGTCAGCTATCATAGCTTAACTTAAGTTATCAAATATTTATAATTACTGTTGATTTGAGTTGCCAGAAAATTATTTCCTCTTGCCTCTGAATTTGTGCTTTTCCAGGTTCTACACAGAGCATAGAGCATTCCCTTAGTACCATAAAATGACCCTTTGAGAACAACCATAGGTTGCAACAGGAGGAAAAAAAAGAAAAGAAAAAAAAAAAAGTAGTTTAACATGAAAAAGCATAAGCAACTTTGTTACAGGTTAGTTCCCTTGAACAAATGTTGCCCTTCTGATGTGAAGTTAGTAGGTAGCTTTCAGGTGACGATTGTAGTACCAGGGCAAATTATGGCTTTAGAGCTGAAAGATCATATACACCCTAACCACCTCATCCCTGGAGCTTCTTAGAACTGCTACCCTGGTTTAATTTGTATATTAAAAAAGTCATGTAAACACTCTTCATAGGGAGCTAAACCCATTAGATAGGGCTTTTAATATTTGGATAAATTACTGTATCCTTTTCAAAAAAAGGAAAATAATGGAGAACTTACAAATGTAAAAATTAATGACATTCCCTTATGCAACCTTTGATACAGACTCACTCTATCTGGGTTAATTTGAATTAATTTTAAATGCTTGCATGATTCCATATTTTCAATTTTTTAATCTATTTTCCCTATTATTTTTTTTAAAGCAAGAAATCTTGCTTATGCTAAAATGCCTCCATAAAATAGTTCACATTTCAAAATATAAACACATTTCTTTTCAAAGACAATGCCAATAATTGGAGCAATTATGTAACAAACAATGCTGGTGTGAGCAGACAGCTATCACAGATCAAATCCAGGAGTTTCACTGCAGAATAATCGCTTTGCACCGTGAGACAGCAGCAACCCATATTGACATTGGGAATGAATGAGAAAGAGGGGAATGAAGTCATATGTTCCAGTGCAGTCCCTAAATACAATTAAATTAGTAGAAATCCCATCTGTTGTATTATTTGTTGTACACACAAATGCAGTGTATATGGTAGATCCAAGTTACAGTTACAATTAAACGGATAAAACTTTCTATTAAAATCTGAAACTACTAGTTCTGTAGGTCTGACAGAGCTTTCCAGGATAGGCTGAACAGATCTTACGCTGCTACTTTGACACATTTATATGTCAAATCAATGTGCTGAAATCACTGCAAATACCAAACACAGCCATTGCCAGCCAGTGAGCAAGTAATTTTTTTCCTGTCCGCCAACCCTTTCCAAGTCAGAATTTCCTATTTCTCTCACAAGAACTGAAAGTTACCTAGCTATGCACATTTTTGATAAAAAAATCCAAGCACACACACACACATACACCCCAACAGTGTGTTTTCATGGAAACCAGCCTCTTCATGTACTTAAAAAGAACAGGATATTACTACCTTTGTTATTATTTGTATTGTGAAATTTCAATACATATTTCTATCAATGCCTTGGCCTTAGATACAGTCTGGGTCTGAATTTAATTTCTGTAGAAAGTAATTTCCATTTTCCTTCATTTATGCCATTTTAGTTTACTAGTTTTAGTCAACGTATACAGCAATGAAACTTCAGCTGCTATGATTAAACCCAGCAAAGCCCATTACCATTTGTCCATCTTCATGGTGGGGAAAGAAACATAAACAGCCTTTTCCTCAAGGGAGTTAAACAATCAAAAATGTTGCACAGAATTGCTATTAAAGCATATATCCAGAATGAAAGCACCAGCAGTAACTACCACTTTCCCAATCTAATGATTTCCATATCCCCTTCAAAAGTGCTTGAAAACCCACAGCATTTGTCTGAGTGTAGATGGGTTAACTATTACATGATTTTAGAGCTTGATTCAGCCTTCTGCCTCTTTGTCACTCATGCTTCAAAAGGGAAGGGATAATGATCTGCTTGCCTAAAATCAGATGCATCATTTAGATGCTCCAAATCTCTTCCTAAGAAGAATCCTTGAAAGGAGTCTACAGTGTTAACAACAAACCAACAAAATGAGATTATAAAGAGCAGAAATACTAAATCACACAAAACCAGACTATTTTTAGCAAGAGAAAAAACCCTAAATAAACAAAGGCTTTCCTACCTTTTCCAGATTCTGAAATTTTGATCAGAATATGGAAACTTAGAATTTTCATAAGTGAATGAAAAACCTCATTAAAATAAAATAAAATGGACTACTTCATTTGGAATTGACCTACAACAATCATCTAATTCAACTGCCTGGTGTTACTCCATCCCAGATGCAGAATCTGGCATTTGGACTTGTTAAATTTCATCATAGCCCAATGCTCCAGTCTATCGAGATCCCTCTGCAAGGCCTCTTGTCCCTCAAGAGTCAACAGCACCTCCCAGTTTGGTATCATCAGCAAACTTGCTAATAGTACATTCAGCTTCTGTGTCCAGATCATTGAACTGGCCCCAGAATCGATCCCTGAGGAACACCATTGGTTACCGGTATGTAATGAGCTACCAGATGTAGCTCAATTCACTTCAACACTTCGAGATCTGCCCTTCAGCCAGCTCTTCACCCAAGAAACCATGAACCTGCTCATCTCACAGCTGGACAACTTGTCCAAAAACATGCTGTGAGGGACAGTGTCCAATGTCTTACTAAAACCCAGAAAAACTACACCCACCACCTTCCCTTCACCCAGTAGGCAGGTGACATCATAGAAGGAAATCAAATCACTTAAACAGGACTTTTCTTTCATGAACTAATGTTGACTGTGCCTGGTAATTGCATTATTCTTTAAATGCTTTTCAATACTCCCCAGTATAATCTTCTCCATATCTTTTCCAGGAACTGAGGTTACAGTAACAGGTCTGTATTTCCCTGGGTCTCTCCTCATGCCCTTGTAGATTGGAATAACATTGGCTGGCTTCCAGTCAGCAGGGATGTCCCCAGATGCCCATGACCTTTGGTAGCTGACTGAGAAAGGTCCTGCCATAACATCCAGTAGCTCCTTCAGTACTCTGGAATAAATCCTATGAGGCCCCAAGGACTTATGAACATTCAGCTGACACAGCTGGTTCCTTACAATTTCAGTGTCCACAAATGGAAAGTCTCTGTTCCCACACTTGTGGTCCCCTGACTCAGGGGACCGGGCAGCCCAAGGTCTATCAGTATTATTAAAGACTGAGGCAAAACCCGCATTGAATGCCTCTGCTTTTTGTTCATCCCTATTAGTCAGATAACCATCTTCAACCAGTAGCAGTCCAATGTTTTCTTCAGAACCACCTCTTGTCATCAACATACTTAAAAAAGCCTTTCTTGTTATCTGAACCAAGATTGGCTGGTTTCAACTGTAATTGAGCTTTGGCCTTTCATGTCCTCCCCCTGCATGAATGTACTCTGTACTCTTTCTGCAAAGCTTGTCCTTGCTTCCAGAGATCATACAGTTTCTTTTTCCTCTTGAGCTACATGAGGAGTTCCCTGTAGCCAAGCTGGTCTTCTGTCCTGCTTGATTGATTTCCGACACTGGAAATGCCTGCTCCTGTGCTTCTGAATGGTGGATCTTAAAGACTGACCAGCACTCATGGACTCCTAAGCCCTCAAAAGGAGATTCCCATGGTACTCTGCTAAATAGCTGCCTGAATAGCTTAAAGTTTGCTCTCCTGAAGTGTGTGGTAGCAGCTGTACTGTCCTTGTTTCTTATTACATGGAAGATATTAAACTCAACCACTTCATGATCATTGTGGCCAAGACAGCCACCTACCATCAAATCCCCCCCTGAGTCCTTCTCTATTCACAAGCAGCAAGTGTAGGAGGGCATCTTTCCTAGTTGCTGCTCTTTATGTTGTCTTTTCCAACTAAATCTTGAGTTAGCAGATAATTTCCAATTAGTCAAAAAAGGTAATCAGAAAAGTAAAAAAAACTGTAATGAATTTTGTTTTTCAGCCCTGATGAAATGAACAGTACTGTAGAACATCAGGGTTGAAAATGAGAAGCAATTTGAAATGTGTCTAATGGCCATTTTTGGCTGAGTGCAGATCAGGAAATAGAAACTGTACGTGTGAAACTATGTTTATCTCACTGAGACTGTGTTTAGAAAGAGAGATCATATACCCTATGGATGAAAACTATATTAGCACCTCTGAAAAAACTACATATATATATATCATAGGAGAACTGAAATAAATGTTTGTGGTTGTGTATATCTATAAGTACATACACAACAACAAACAAATGAAATTAATAGCTAAAGACAAGACAAAGAGTAAACGTAAAAACTTTCTGGTCTAAAACACCATGGGTTGGCATGATTTGTTTGGGTTTGTACAAGATTATTATAAAATCTGAAAATAAATTACAGGCAGACTCCAAACAATCAAGAAAAACTTGAGAATTAAGTTGTGGACTTACGGAACGTACTATTGGCTGTAAAAATTCAGATTTAATTCAACCAAAGAGAGATCACAGGTAATCATTACAACTTGGCAATAGCATTAAGTCTAACAGATCATTCTAACCTGGCAAGAGAATTTAATGTAACAGATTCTTCCAACTCATTTCTATAACTTCTTTGTGTCTTGTATTTATGTTATAGGTTATCATATTGGAAATGTAGAACTGCTGCAAAATTAGAAATAGAAAACAAAAATAATTCAGTGCTGTACCAAACAAACCACTAGAGCTCTTTGCATCATTTTAGATTCAGCTGTTCTGTAACAGTCCAGAGAACATTTGCATCTTAATGCTTAACTGGATGACCACAAATCCAAAGCTGAACAATTCATTAACTTGTGTTTCTTTTCATTTAACTTCATTGAAATTTCACTTATCCTTGCAAAAACATACACTGAAACCCTGCCAGAAATGGAATAGGAAAATGCCAAAGTAGCCAGCCACCAGAAAGACATTTGAACATGCTGAGAAAATGTCCTTGAGCCTGAACAGAAGACAAGCACATCAATAAGCGTGCAGATAACAAGAGGCAGAAAACCTGGTGAACACTATACTATTTCCCTGCAGTAAGCTTTTGCTCTTCTTAAGATGCATAGTGAGAGAGAAAAAAAAAAAAAAAGAACCTCAAGAAAGAAATACTACACATTTCAAGAAATGTTGACGATTACTTGTGGTCTTTATTGTGCTACCAGGTATTGTGAAGACAGCCTTGCTGAAATACGGACAAGCAATCAAAAAGTTGTGGAAGGAACATGTTCCCTGTTAGAACTGCAAAAGATTTCAGAAATCCAGAGTGAGAATGAAGGAGCCTTTGCCTTGACATCACAGTAGCAATTTGTTTTGTAACAAACTGATGATAATTTTAATTGACTAAAATATGTCATTTCTTAAATGAGAAAAAAGTCTTCAGCAATCCCATAAAAGTAATAAAAAATCCTCTCTAATTTGCTTTGCTGAAAGCCTAGTACATTAACACCTGTTAAAAGGAAATGTACTAACAGGAGTCCTAAAAAGAAAACTTAAAAATAAAAACTATATTAAATTGCCACAACAATTCTCCTATTTTATCAGTGTTCTTTGTACACAATGATGTAGTGCTGCATAATGCATATTTTAAGAAAGAATATATTTCCAAAAGTCTGTATTCTGTAATGCAGTGTAAATTGTCCATAAAATTCCCCAATGTGCTTTTATATATATACATATTGTAAAACTTGATTAATAAAACTAAAAATCTTTGCTATCCAGGAAGAAAAAAATCTTAATAATTGATTTCAAAGTAGCTGGGTGACAATTAGATGATAACAACAGCTGAGATATATGAAGAATAGTTATTTTAAATTAATCTAATGTTTCTTGATACTGTAACCAATATACTATGTGCTGGATAAGGAGGAGAAGTGATAAAAACTGCCATTTTTCCCATTAGTAATGTTTTTAAACAACTAATGGGAAATGTATTTCTCTGAAATTCCCATCTTTTAAGGGTACAACAAAAAGAAAACAATCATAGAATCATAGAATCACTTAGGTTGGAAAAGACCTTTAAGATCAAGCCCACCTTTAACCCAGGTTTGCCAAGTCCATCACTAAACCACATTTCTAAGCACCACATCTATGTGTTTTTCAAACACCTCCAGGGATGGCGATTCCACCACCTCCCTGGGCAGCCTGTTCCAATGCTTCACCACCCTTTCAGGGAAGAGATTTTTCCTAATATCAAATCTAAACCTTCCCTGGCACAACCTGAAGCCATTTCTTCTTGTCCTGTTGCTAGTTATCTGGGAGACATAATGTACCAGACAGAAGTCACTGTCATCTTGGACAGCCAGATACATGTTTCCTTGCACTTGGAATAGCTATGAATCTGGCAGCCTTGCTGAAATACAGAGGAAAAGAGAGGATACCAGAAAAGTCATGGGTTTTGGTCTGCACAGGGCAGAAATTCAACAGAAATATGCATCTACTTACTGCTGTGCATTTGTAAAAGATGTAGTTATTCGCAAAATGTGAATAGGCAAAATAATATATCATTTGCTGTGACAAAATATCTTACTGTGCTTAAAAGGGACATACTGCATTCCATCAGTAACAGTGTTTACAAGGCTGAATTTATAATCTTTCTCTTTGATTTTCAGAATTATTGAAAAAGCTTTGGTTTCACAATCATTTTTTAGAGGACCATGGTAGATTTTTTGTGAAGACAGAAGCAATGACTGAAAATAACACAGTTGGGACAGTCTCTAAACATTAGTTTAATTAAAATTAAAAAAAAAAAAATTAAAACCAAAATTAGTTTAATGCAGCTACTCTGTAAAAATGTCTTTTCAGGGAATGATTATTTGCTTTGTAGGAAGTTATGGCATCTGCTAGATCCTGAAGAATAATTTCAATGAGTATGAGCAAAAAGACTGAACAAAATCCACTGTGTTTTGACCTGAAATTAATAAGTGTTTCCAGTCCAGTGCTTAGGTTTCCTTTGTAGTCTGAAGTTTGAGTCTCAACCTCAAAGTAAACACAGGGGATGTAAGTAAAATATTGTCAAATGAAACTAAAATAATTTTTAATCCCCTTCAGACAAATATTGCTAAAATGTGGACAGCTGCTTGGTTTTGTTTCTCATTCAAGCTCATTGGGGAGGTATGTTCTCTATAATGACAAAGTACAGTAATTTTTTACCTACACTGTAAATTAAAATTCCTATGTGATATAGATTACTCTCAGATAATACAGTACTAGTGTGAACTCTAGGCATCTAATTCCTGCATTCATTGTACTCACCTATTTTATGCTTTTGTATTGAGATTTTTTTTGGTTTATGTAGATACATTTAGTATTGCACATATATCATTTTGACAGTAGAAATAGTAATAATTTACAGTTTAATGCAAACTTTTGGCCATGTGGCTGAATCTTGGTTACACATATTACCTTCGGCTATTAAACTTTTTGCTTCATCCCATTGTGGCATAGAGCCACTGAATGACTAATTCATAGATTGATGGAATGAAGGTTGCAATAGCCAAAGCAAATGAATGATGTGTTAACCTGTGGGATATAAGCTCAGCAGGGCCATTCAGGACTTGGCTCAATGCTAATACACCTGGCTTTTTTTGCACAGAAACATAACACATAATTAGTAATATTGAGACTTGGCACAGTAACACACAATAAGCCACATAAAGTATTTTGAGTGTATGACAGAGGTTAAGGGCCAAACATGGATTGTAGCTGTGGATCTGTATTTACCATGTGTCTTGCTCAGCCTTCCTCATACTAAAACGATCATGGGGAAAAGGAACTATTAACTAACTCAAAATTATGGATTGTTTGTATAAAAAGGTTATTAACTGCCACCTTCATTAAAGATAGAAAATATTTCACAGATGGGCAACCTTCAAATTCACTGAAGTTCCAGCGATCACCTTGGGCTGTCCAGACAAGGTGGGCTGATCCAAACAAAACTTCTTGAGTTTGGAGAATAGCTATGGAAACCCCATAGAATAAATAGTTCTCCTTTGACCTTCCTCCTGTTTCATGCTCAAGTCTAAACCAGACTTTTCATGGTGACAGTCAGGCTTGTTTTTAAAGACAGCCAAAACTTGAGAATGTTTTAAGAACTGTTCCCTAAGAAAGTAAGATTTACACAGGCTAGTTGTATATCTGCACATTAGGCTGTTAATCCCTACCAGACAAATTCTACATTCATTGTGCAGCCTCATCTAGATGTGACAAAGATACAGACGTCTCATAGCTTAAACTCCTACGTGAAAATTTGCAGCTAACAGGAACAGCAGGATGCACATTCACCCTCTGGTCAGGGTAAAGCAGTAGTTGTTTTTCTGGCCTGCTCTCCTCCTGCCCATGCAGCATGCAGCTGGCAGGGAGCCTCCCAGCACCATCCTGCCTCCTGATCAGCAGGTGCCCCACACAAGGGATGTGGGCAGGGAGGTGTGGTTTAGAGGATATGCTTGTCAAGGGAAATAGTTGAAAAGAATGTGGTTATAGGGAGCTGGGGAGAGAGCTGCTTTATTATGATAAGAGAAGGTAGGAGCATGTAGCAAGTGAATCAGTACGAAGTCAGATTCCATTAATTCACTGAGAAGCCTGCCTATTTCTACAAACTGATTTGATCTATGAAGCTGTGAGCTTCAACAGTGAGTGCCACGTATGTACATCACAGGAAAATGCATATATAGCATTTTTTCAAAATTTTCACACCACTCTAAAACTTGAGTAAATATATCAGTGACAACGCATGACTCACTCAGACCTCATCTCCCACAGCTCTCAGGAATTGCTCTGGCACTGGCCTTTTTTTATTCCTTATCTGAGTGTATGGCCACTAGCTTCACACACCTTGCAGACCACAGTTGTGACATCTCTTCTTTGCATGCAGAGCGTGATGCCACAGGCCCTGAGAGACTCTGGAGTCTGTCTGTCTGTCTCACCCTTTCTGACCTTGTATAATGAAACTGGCAGTTCAGCAGTATTTGCAGCCTCTATAGCATCTGGAACTGGGAATATTTTTCCTTAAATAAATGGATTTAGAGCATTTAGTTAGTACATCTATTAGACATCCAAATTACCTACTGGAAACAGGTATTTAAACACCTCCTGATCTGCTACACCGTGGATTCAGACAGCACTGAGCTGCTGTTATGCCTAATTCTTTCAGCATTGTGCTAAGGAATTTGCTTGCATTGATAATGTAATCATTACCCTATGGGGATTTCTGGATTTCTTGTTGTGGGGGGTTTTTTTTTGGTTTGTTTTTTTTTTAATACTTATCCACAGTGAAAAGTGCTTAATATTATTGTACAAACATAAAATAAGACCTCAAATTTGCATTTCACTCCTGTGATCTCTTATCTTTAGAGAAGGATTAAAAGCTAAGCCTCTTTACCAAAATCACTGAACATATTAATTATATGCCGTATAAATAATTTAATTGCACACAGAGAATAGACTTCCTGAAAGTTTCATGCATACTTCTCTTTATATGGAAATTATTGTCAAACTACAGGAATTTTTTTTCTTAATGCTCCTCTGGTGAAAATCTATCCTGCTTAACTGTAATTTATAACATGATAATATACAACAAAAATTGCTAATGCTCCAAATATATAGCAATGGGAAAAACTATTAAAGGTCCAGAATAGCCAAGAGGTTATGAACCTTATGTGTCTTTTGTTGACAGATAAGGTCAGACCATCAGCTACTTAACTCTGACTCCACTAAAGTCAATGTAGTCTCATCCATACACCAGGCTTGCTCACAGTGTTAGCTGAGTCAGCAGAAAAGCCTTCTCAAGAAAATCTTGGCATAATGACTTGCCCCCTGCAGGTCTTGCCGTGTACCCACTGGAAACTTAAAAAGAGAGTAACCAGCAGCACATCCCTGATATCTGGAGAAATGCGTTAAAGGTATCAGTTGGAAGAGTAGGAGGAGATGGAGAAAACATTATGACCTTAATAGCGTGAAGTATTAATATTTCTAATGTAACCAATAGCTTTCAGTTGCCCTTAAATCACATAGAGATGCTCATACTCATCAGCCATTTTGTAGACATACGACATTTGCCAAAGCAAGCTGCCCAAACTTTCCTCAAACCATCCTTTTTACAGAAGTGTTTGTAACTGTGTTGTGGTTTTAGTCTCCTTTGTCTTATTTTTATTTTGACATATAAAAAATTATTTTCTGTGGCCAATTTACTTGTAAACTGTCAGAATACAACTTGTGTATCTTGAGATTGGCGTATTCCTATTTTCTGGATTTTTATTCCTTATTTTTGCAGGCTAGAATTACTGCAAAAAAAAGGAAAAGTTGCTCAGAGAGGTGTCCTGGTTTAAGAGGAGTGGTGGCACCCATGCATATTTATAAAACCACAATCGCAAATTCCATCATACAATCTCTTCAGCAGTCAACTAATATCCACTATTTACTTACCCTCAAAAAAGTTTCATTATTGACTTATGATCTCCCCTCTGGTAGATCATCTTGTTGTTTACCTGTCCTGGCAGATTTATAAGCCTGCCTGTAACATTTGTCCTTCCAACTTCCCTTTGTCCCCACCTGCGCTAGGTGGCTTGTCCCTGCAGTCTAAGTCTCACAGCCATTGTCAGTTGAAGGAGGTAGAAGAAAAGAGACAGCTGACAGTCACAGGTACTGAGACAGGTTCTTCTTGTGATTACACCGGTGTTACAGGATATTGTAAGGTTAAAATGAGGGCAAGTGTATTAGTCTGTGGGAAAGAACAGGACCCCTGGATCCAACCGTTTTGTTAACTTCTCTACAAAGTAGATACTACAGATACCTATATATGAGCTTTTAGCTACCATATGCAATTTCCTTTCATGTTTTCAAACAGAGGCAGTTAGGTTCTTACTCAACCTCAAAGGTAGAATTTCCACTCTGAAACTTACCCAAAATTACCTGATTAAGCAGGCAAATTATATTTAGACATGTAAATAAAAAAATTTTCTGAATATTCCTTGAAAATGATAAAAACTGAGTGGTTTTATGTACATGCTGGTTTTGTGACCAGATAAGCTCTATAGACCCCAAAGGACATATTCCTTTATGGGGTCCTGTTGGCAGTAAGGGACAACATGCACACAAAGAGAGGAGAAACATATTGGTATATATTTGTATAAGTAAATTAATACAAAGATCACTGGTTTGTTTGTTTGGGTTTGTTGTTTTTTTTTTTTTTTTCCTCAAGAAATCTCCTGCTCTTTTCAGCCGCAGATATTCCATTTTCTATGAATGCTTCATAAGCTAGCAAGGGCCATCACAGGCCAAAACGTAAGATGGAAACTGGCTGTGAACCAGTCCCATGGTGTGTGTCATCTCAACTGAGACATAAGGACAGAGTTCTGCTCTCTTGAAGCTGTGCAAGAATTTTCTGATTTTTTTAGCACAAACAGAAGCTACAATCCTGTCCGTATTAAATCTCAGATATGCATATTTTGATTAACTAAAGGCATTTGGCAGATCCAGTCAAAACATTTATTTCCTGCCCCTGACTAAGGCACAATAGCTGTGCGGTACTGAACAGCTTCTGAGCTTTATAAAAAATCGATGATAGCTGCGTATGTAAATATGTCTCTCGCTTTCGTTGGTTACCGATAGCATAAAGAAAGTGGGATGTAAATATGAGATATGGTATAAATAAACAACAATTTCCCGATTTTTATTATCCCATTCTTTCCAGTGTCCCTGTCAAAAATGTGAAAATCATCTATCATTTCCTCCAAGCTGGAAAAAAAGAAAAAAAAAAACCAAACAAACTTTCCCTGGGAGCAGAGTTGCTAAAAATCACTTGAACGTTTTCAAATGATCACCAGAAAAGCAAGGTGCTCAAAATACAACAAAGATAATAAACCTTTCCTTTTACAAGACGTTTGTAAAGGATGTATTCTTATTGTAATTTTTACAAGTGTACCTCTCAGTCTGTTCAAGGTTCTCTAGTCATCATACAATTATTTTCCTTCGTGTCATTTTGAGTAATTTCCTATCTAGTTTATTGTTAATGCCTTCCCAGAAGTGTGAAGTATGGACTTATGATTTCTCTCTATAAAAATATAATGGACTTCTCCTTAGTAACAATTCTCCCCGGTAAATGGCTTAGTGTAGCTGCTGCTTTACTAGACTATATTCTTTAAGCTAAGCATAACTGATCTTGAATTCTGATGCTTTGCATAGTATATGAACAAATAAACACAAATCTGATTATCACACAATATACACAGGATGTAATCCAAATCAATACACCAAAAGACTTCAGAAGGAGTGAGATAAAATTTTTATCTTATTCTTTCAGACACTTTATGCAGTTTTCCTACTAGACGCCTATGAATTAAAAAAGCTGTTTTCTTCATAGCAAGCACAGTATCTATCATGTCAAACGACCCTCTAAAATTCTAAACAGATATGTGTATAGCATTTATTTTTCTCACTCATCCCTTGCAACAATGATATAGTCCTATTTTTTTGTATTGCTGTGTTTTTTAAGAATGACATTGATTTGAAAATTATGTTGCCCATTTCCTGGTGAGCCATTTCATTAATATTAGTGTCATATGTGTGAATAGCACTTTACAGAGTAAATAAAAAGGACTATGTTCTTTATGGATTTTATGACCTAGCTTTTCCGATATTTTGTTCAACAGAGCAAAGACAGGTAAAAATTGTTACTCTAGGTAAGACCTGTTATCCATCTGATAGCAGTATCCTGCCTCTGAGATAATTTTCCAGGATACAATGGCTTCAATTCAAACATTTTTTTTGTCCATGTTTCCTGAACTGGTAAGATATGACTATCTGAGCGCTCCTACCAGAACAAACTTCATAACACTTCTGTGAGAGAGCTGGAGCTGAGTCACCACTTATAAGACAGAGCAAAAAAACATCATCTGCCCTTCCCACATATGAAAAAAGGTTTCTGTTTGTAGCCTGCATTAACTTGTTTGCCCAGATCAGCAAGAGCATGTATATGGGTAGGAAAATAATATATTATAAGGATAAATACTGAGCATATAATAAATTATTATTTTGTAGTTATGATTTTATAAGCAGTTAAAGGGAACTTAAGTATTTGACATTAATTTCATCTTTACCGAAGGAAAAAAAGAACAAGAAAAATGAAATTATTTTTGTCTTACTTATATCCCAAGGTTGAAAATAGAATGAAGAGTGGTATAACTTTACAACACCTTGTAAAGTCATTTATACCAGTGTAGATGGAAGCAATGTGACTGCAACTTCTTGTGAGTTTTCCATAAGTAGTTTTAAATACTGCCCAAATTTCCTCCCTATTGTTTGTCCTAAACTATTATCTTTTTCCTCACAAAGATGCTTCACTCTCAGTCTAATAAGCGTGAACTCATCTGAGCAGAGGCTGATGATTTATATGTTCGTGTAAAATACTATACCTGGGTAACTACACTCAACTTTTAAGTAGCATTGCTACTTCTGCAATTGACTCCATGGGTGAATTTTATGAGTGATACTGAGCAACTGGTTAGAAAATGATTTTGATGGCAAGCTCAAAGCTGGGTTTCTAAAAAAAAAATTACTCATTTGAATGATCCTAAAAAATTTACTCATTTGAATGATCCTGTTGACTTCAGTGACCAAGTAATATTTACAGAATTACTCCCTTGAAGAACTGATGGTCTTAACATTTTAAGCATTCATCTCACTGCACTGCACTAGCTGATTATTTATTTTTTTAAGACAGCATTTTTCCCCTCATTATTTGTGGTAGTGTCCCTACCACAGGCAAGAAAAATCAATGAGCCTTTTGACTGGAATCAAAAGAATGGAAAGGGGAGATATGATAAAGGGCCAAATTCTAACAATATGCCTGCAGCTGTAAATCACTGCTTTTAGATTAGAGGCAATCCCCATGTCACAGCTCTGTATTCACTTTTAATGCTAGGATAGAAATCATACATTTGGTCATCCATGACAAACCATACTTGTTAGTTCTATTGTTGTTTTTTTTTTTTCTCCTCTGTATAAGAGATAAGATGCCGTCAAATAGACTAGGGTTGCAATTATTTTAGTAAATGGAATTCAATGTTGATCTCGATGCAGTTTTGAAGTCCAGAAAGTTCAGAATTTTTATTATTGCTTTTGCTTCATAAATCTCATCCCTACTCATGCTTAGTTGTGGGCATAAGATAGTGTTAGCTACAATTCAGTGAAATTTTCCAGGATACAATAATACTAAACTGAACTGTCTCATTCAATAACTGCATCCAGTTTATTCTTGGATAATGAAAATGTCTTTATGATTCATTACAATTTTCCTTTGTTCTTTATATGATATCAAACCATTAGATGGAAATTATCTGAAACTATTGCCTGCCAGCAACTTGGTGATTGCTGAGAAAAGACAAGAAGATCTAAGCACAACCGATATGGTAGGTCTCTGAAGTTATTCCTATGTAACCCTGGCAGCAGAAGATTATTAAAATACAAAATAATTAACATTTTTAATATGACTTCAATTGAGCAATGTGAAACATGAACTTTAAGATTACTTGAAATCTCACTGATCAGAGTAGACCTTGTTAGGACCCTCATAAACAGAGTAGTAGAATGACGGCATTGAATTGGAAAAGCCCCAGAAGCTGAACATTTCCATATAGATCTGTTAAGTCATGTCAGTCAGCCTGCAATGGCAGGTGTCAGTAATACTGATTGGAGATTTTCCATCTCAGTATTTTTTAGTAGAAAGTGTGCTTCCTAAAAATATTTTTTTTCACAGGATGATAAAATATTCCAAATACCAAATCAATTTAAAACTGATTGAAAGCAAGACCAGTGGCATGGGGGTTTGGAATAACTTAAATTAAAATATTTAAATTTCTTGAACTAAATAAAAAATTCTGAATGTGTTCAGTCTTAAACTATGCCTGCTCATGGTGTCACAGTGTCTCATATATGATGCCTATTCTTTTCTTGAGGGCCAGGACTCTTTCTGCAAATGGTCAATGTGCTTTTCTGCTTGCTGCTTCATAGGAATCACGTGCAGAGCTGTACCTGTCATCTTTGTTGATCATTATCCATGGGCATGTATCAGTTCTTTGGAGACAGGTCTGTTAACATGTCAGTGATTTTGAGGTGCAATGCAGCTTAAAAAGCTGTGTAGCGAAGTCAAGAACTTCATCATTGACACCTCCTTGAGACAAAGGGTAAATGTGATCGGTTACAGAGAATTTGCAGATAAATATCCTTACCAAGGCAACATAAGTCAAAATCTCTTTGGAGTAAGTATCAAGTTCCTATTTGACAGATTGAAAAGTACATTATGGAAAGTATTTCAAAAGCTGTTAAGCATGAACAAGAGTTTTCTGCTGCACTTTGGGGTGCATTTTGTGTTGCTTTTAAAACCTGATTTTTTAAATGAACCTAAACTTCTAATAAAAAGGACCTCAGAAAGGAATTAGACTTCAAATGAGTTGACTGCACATGAGGCAGTTCTCATTCTAGCAAGAAACAAAGAGAAGTGTGCTGTGGAGACACAGGCTTTGCTGAAGTCAGTAGCAGAGTTCCTTTCTACTTCAGTGCAGCCAAGATTTCACCCTGTGTTTTTATTGCCTGTTTTCTAACCAAAGTCTGGAAGACTATGGTAAATAATTGTCATAACTGCCAGGAAGAGAAACTAAAGTGAGCACTGATCATAAAAGCACATATATTCTCCAAAAGAGTCCTTGCACATAAAAATGTCTAATAAAATCTCTTGGAAGTGCTCAACAGTGCAAATGAATCCTGATGCATTTTTCATAAATAATGAGCATCAAGGCAGAAGAGAATTCTGGAATTATGTTGAAGCCAAGACAAAAGGCTTTACAAAAGGAGTAAAGTCTCACAGTGGCTCTGTCGAAACATTTATTTGGACCCCACTCATGCATTCTTTATGCACAAATAAACTCTCAGTGATCTCAGCAGAAGCTTGGCAGTTGGGTGTGCAAGGCATTCAGGACTGTGCTCTGGGGTGATAAGCCTAAAATAATCATGGCTTCATTCTTCAAACTTTGTCAAAACTCCTCAGATGGTCAAAAGTCAAATGGCAGCAGAAAGACCAAGTAAAACTTCATTTTGCCATTTAGAAATGCAGTTTTACTAGTATCTCACCAAGTGTCCATGACTACTTCTAAAACGAAGTATAAAACTTCACACTTACATTTCTGCAGTAATGAATACTCCAAACTCATTCTTCAGCCCTGGCTGTGGTGTTCCGTTTGGAACACATGCATCTTGTTCTTGATACTGTTTTGATTTGGAACCAATTATATCCCTTACATAATCTGGATGTCTCCTTAAGTGTCGTACATAGCAATGGTGAAGGACTTCCAGTTATGCAAAATATTAATAATACTGAAGAAATTATTACAGAAGCTAAACACCCATCTACTGCACAAAGTCCAGGTCTTGCAGGGAGGAGATCCTCTACCACATCCATCATATTAGAGTAGCTCCATATCCATGACTAAGGAAGGTGTTTTTAAGAGGTTCTTGTGATGATGAGAGGGTCAAAATTCTTTATCCCAAGTAGTAGGACTAAATTTATAACTTTAATAATTTTGGGGAAAAAACAAAAAAGTTGCAGTTTTTTCTCGAGTTGCAGTTTTTCTCACTTTTAAATTTGGAATGTGCATATTGGTAGCAGACACTGGGTGCCACAGCTTCTACTGCTGGATCTAGCAATTCCTCAAGGTATTCTGGAAGCACTAGTATTTTTAATTTGTGGATTTTTTTTAATTTGGGTTTTTTTCCAAATAAAGCATATACAATCTGCTAAAGACAGAATGAGGAAATACTCATAAAAAAACAACAGTTCTCCATATCTATAGGGAAAATAAAGTATAAAAACAGCAACACGGACACATTCATATCAAATGGACCATGTAGTGGCTTTGAATAGAATGCATGTGTGAATGAAGTGTCTGGTAATTGGTTGTAGAAATGAGTACATCTAACCTGTTTCATCTTCATATGACTGATGTAACACAATTCTAAACCAGGCAGGTAAATACTTAATTGCTGGGTTACAAAGCTGAGAAATTAAAATGCCAGGAAGAACTTCATTTTAGTTTGTTTGACAACTATGTTCTTTTGTGGCTAGAAAACAGGCCATAAAACCCCAACACATTTTATGTGATTTATCAGACATAAGACTGTGTGATATATCTTACACAGGAATGTAAAAGTAAATTGTACTTTCATTGGTAGGTGACCTTAATTCAATTCTGCTGGCACATTCATCTTACATGCAGCATTTTAAAAAATATGCTAATGATACAACACCTAGTGAATATTGATCCTTCATGACCACAGAGAAGAAGCGTGTCATTGTTCTAGTTATGGGTGTGTGTAGTGTGTGTAAAAAAACCCCACCTCTAAGCCACCATTAGACTCATAGAATAAATGTAATTGATTTTTCTAACAATAAAACATTTCCTTACAATCAACATAGAAGTCTATGTCCTCTATCCAGCTTCTGGAAGCATCCTTATACCATTTTACTGCTTCACCTGAGACTTTGATTGATCAATGTTTTTGGTGATAGAATGATTTCTCTACTACATCTGGAAGATGTCAGTACTGCATGAAGTCATTCTTCCAAAAGCCTCTGCAGCTGTTCCTTAGACTGGGTAATGTCTTATCTCTCAAATTCTCCTGGAATTAATATGGCTTCTTTTGGGGTAAGTTACTACTCATCATAAGTAGATCTTCAGGTACATGAAGCGGCAAACAGAATTCAAAGAGGAGTAGTATAACGTATTGAATATATATTAGATTTCATTTCTGTGGCATACCTGGGTGTTGCTCCCCAACGTCTATATTTATCTTTTCTGTGATGTAAAGTATTCTCAAGATGAGACTAAGTTTTGAACATTTTTATCAAGGCTGTATTTTTGCCAATAACATTAATGAACGGTTATTTTGTAGCTGGTGGCAATGGTGCAGCCACAAATAATAAATAATAAACTGGCCAGCCAGGCTACTAAACATTTTACAAGATTTTTCTGTGCATTAGGCTTTCACTATGAATACTAGTATTAAGTATAGTAACGGGAAACAATGCCAAAATGTATCAAAAAACATAAATGATGATAGGGAAATACCCACAGTTAAAATAGTGTTCATAAGAGAGAGTTTTCCTCTACTCCCAAAAGAAGAGCCAAAACCTGTTAAGGCATGAGCACTGTCAGATAAATAAGCAAATGTTATTCACTTAGTAGTGCTGATACATTGAAAAGAGGGGCTTGGATAACTTCTCTGATGGAAGGCTCCTTCTGCCAAGTGGCATAATCAAGACCGTTCTGAAACACTGCTATGAAACAACAATCTAAACCACACATAGTTGTTTCTATGGCACCTTACTCTATACAAAGAAGTAAGTACAGATGGGGAAGCAGGAGGTATCGAATGGATCAAGGCTCCGTGCCGGGCCCTGCCCGTGGGGCACAGCAGCCCCAGGCAGCGCTGCAGGCTGGGGCAGGGGGCTGGGAAGGTGCCCGGCGGGAAAGGGGCTGGGGGGGCTGGCTGGGCCGGCTGGGCAGGAGCCAGCCCTGTGCCCAGGTGGCCACGGGGGCCAGCAGCAGCCTGGCTGGTGTCAGGAGCAGTGTGGCCAGCAGGGCCAGGGCAGTGCCCGTCCCCCTGTGCTGGGCCCTGGTGAGGCCGCCCCTCGAATCCTGTGTTCAGCTTTGGGCCCCTCACTGCCAGGGGGACGTGGAGGGGCTGGAGCGTGTCCAGAGCTGGGCAGGGGCTGGGGCAGGGGCTGGGGCACGAGGCTGACGGGGGGCGGCTGAGGGGACTGGGGGGGCTGGTCTGGAGAGGAGGAGGCTCAGGGGGGGCCTGATCACTCGCTCCAACTACCTGAAAGGAGGGTGTAGCAAGCTGGGGGTCGGTCTCGTCTCTCAGCTAACAAGCGACAGGACAAGAGGAAATGGCCTCAAGTTATACCAGGGGAGGTTTAGATTGGATATTAGGAAAAAAAGTTTCACTGAAAGGCTGGTGAAGCATTAGAACAGGCTGCCCAGGGAGGTGGCGGAATCCCCATCCTGGAGGTATTTAAAATGCACATAGATGTGGTGCTTAGGGACATGGTATAGTGATGGACTTGGAAGTGCTGGGTTAGTGGTTGGACATGATGATCTCAAAGGCATTTCTAACCTAATGATTCTATGATTCCATGAAATAAGCCCTCTCCAAAAAAAGTAGATGATATGAAATAATTTAGCAATTTCAATCTATGACCTAATGGTTATTCGTTTATAAAACTCCTGTTGAACCGGCACTAACTAAATCCCTGTTATACTAATGCAGCAGCATAGACTGATGCATGTGAAAAATTGCTCCTGGTGATGATCCCACTGGAAAAGTATAAGGCACTACACCCACAGGTTTTTTTGATGGCCTCAACAGCTGAGGTAACACAGATCATCAGGCACTGTTCACAAGGAAGAACTCTCACAAATTTGAGAGTAAGAGAAAAATGAAAAAGAAAGTCTTTGACATATTTTTTAAAATCAAACTTCTATGAATCTTTACACTGAAAGTGGTATAAGAAACGATGAGCCTCAGGCTTTTCTGCAATGATTTTGCTTACCGTGTCTTTTATATTCATTGCATTCTACTTTCACATCATCAGTACAGGAATAAGCAATATACTATGTTTTATTGTGTCTTATTGTGCCAGCATTATGATATGAAATATAAGACAGCTGAATGAAAGGCATTATCAAACATATTTTTGTGTTACAAATTCATGGATTTGACAAAATATTGCAATTTACAAGTCTTAAACAGCTACATGCATCAAACGAAATGTTAATTAAAATTAAGTCAGAGGCTGAAAATGATGCCCATAGGTAATGGTTGTAAGGGGGGAATTATTAATATCTAAAATCTTGCAAAGGGACATGCTTCTTCACCTTGAGGATCCATTCACCTAGTGAGACTATATTGTCTGTGAGGTTGCCTGCAAGGCAGAAGGTCAGCATCATTTCCTTGATATGCTGTTCTTGCTTCCCCAAAAGAGCACACTGAAGGATTTAGCACCACAGGAATTACCAGAGTTCTTACACTGTGGGGCACTCAAGCACATCAGGCCCTCTAGGAAACTCTCTAATTGGGCTTTCTACCTATGAGGCTCTAACTCTAGAGCATAACTTGCTACCAAAGTCATGGACCGTGGTGTGCTAGCTAGAATCAATCTTATCCAGCCTCATGAGGCTCTAAATAATTATTTTGAAACTAAATAAAAAGATTGAGACTCATTTTAAAGATGACCAACCAAATAAAGGAGGAAATCTGCATTAAGGTATAACCTGTATCAGGGAATAAGAATATCCTGATTATTTTTCCAAGGGGTCAGGTTTCTTTTCAGTCATATTCTCAACCTATGCAATGTCATATCTATAGCATTGTTTACAGCCCTTACAAATTTTCATTGATGTCCTCTGATTAATTCTTACCCTTCCGCAGTCATTTGAGGTTGGAGAGTGTTCTATGGAGCTATACAGAAACATTTTTTTATTAGAGAGAAGTGTATCATTATTTGGTCCTCTGAATCTTTTTGGTAGAGAAGAGATGATGGCATTTGTAAAACTTTTTCCACTGATGCCACTTCTCCCCCCAACATGATGTAAGTAAAAACAAAACAATGTTTGAAGGCAGTAGAAAAAAAGTTACTTAATTAGCACAGGAAAGAACCCTTTCTTGTGGGCTAGAAAAAGCCTAAGAGATAAAACCCCTGATAAATCATCAAATAACCACAGATGGGATTGATAACCCTGTTGCACAGATAGGTATAAAGGCAGTAGAGTCTTACTGCAAGAAAAACAACAGTGCAGAGATGATTCGTTAGATTGAGGCACTGCAGGTGGTTGGATACTGTGGATATGTTTCTTATGAGAGTACATACACGTAAAATAAAAACATATTTTTTAACACATGTTAATGGTAAACTGCATTTACCAGTTTCTGTTGGTATTTTTCCCTCCTCCTCTTTGATCCTTTTGTTTTTCACTCACTATATATTTGGTTTTTTATTTAGCCAGTTCACTGTTACATTTTTTACCTTTTAGAACAGTCAGTGAAAAAACCATAGAAGCGAACCTGTAAACATTGTTCTTCTTTCCTCTTCCAAATTAAAAGACTCAAAACCATACTAATCAAGTAGGTTGTCGAGAAGTCTGCCTATCCCATTCATGACACTGGACATCCAGGGAAATCTAGACTCAAAGCCAGAGCAAGCCAAGGGGTAAAATGGAAGCAAAATTATCAGATCCTGCAAACTATAGAGGCCTGGAGTACAAGGAAAGTGGTGGAGGAGGAGTTCAGCTCCAAGGGACAAGGTAGTACTGAAATACTGGTCAGAAAAACAAACAAAACCACAAACAAACAAACAAACAAAAAACAACCCACAACAAAACTATGCTTATCAGGCAGCATCTTTCAGGGACCTGATAAACAGGTAGGTAGTGTTACTATTGCGTGCAGCTTGGGACAAAGGTGGGTAAGAGGTGGTGTGGGACTTGCAAGGATAAGAAACATTTTGATTACACTGTACCATAAACAGTTGGCTTTTTCTTGGCTGACTGAAAAAAAAGCAAACTGATTGTGTATATATCTGAGATATGGAAAAACGTGTAGTTAGGAGATACCCAAGTTAATGTTATATGAGCTAGTCTGGTAATGGGAGCTGCATAGCCATGACAAAACAGAGATCAGGAAGATTAATTTACCTTGGTCTTGGCAAGGACTCCCAGTACCCAAGACAGCTCATTTAAAACTCGGGTATGGCTACGGTACACTTCAGTCTACAGTGTAGACACTCCTGATGTTTAATAAAGGACAGAAAATGGGGTTGTTATTGAATGTACATGATGTAGTTAATTGTGCAGTGGCAGATTCTCCATCTTACAAAGTTGCCATTCAGAATTAGACAAGCCTGTGTTAGTTTACACATCTATCAATGTTTCTGATTGTTTTTTCTCAAAATTTCATGTCTAAGCAAATCTGTTCAACAGTTGCCAGATATTACAACACTTCCCTGTTGCTCATCACGTTTTTCCTTCCTCATCTTAGATGACACCATGGTATACCCATGAGAAAGCACTGATTCACTCTTTCAGACTAGGAACGTGTTACTAGAGGGAAAAAATAAAGAAGAATCACTTTTCAGCTGATAGTACCTGTTCTGAAAATCGGAGCAATTGTAAAGATGAGAGTTCAAATGCATGAAAGAACCTGAGTACATAGCTTCAATAACACTCCTCAGAAATCCTGCTCAATTGACAATGATCTGTGCACCTAAGGTTTTCTTCCATTTAGTTTCCCTGTGGGGTCTAATCCAGCAGGCAGACTCAGAGCCTACCTGATAGGCACTTATGAGAGTGAGCCTCACAAAAGGCATAGTAACCATTTAAAAAACTAGGAAAAGATGTTATAGATGTACATATATACACATGTGATACATAGATATCATACATATGATACATATATACATAGATATCAGTCAAATGACTAGTTATTTCTTCAGGAAAGAGGAGAAAATGTTTCCATATTTTACTTTATATTGTTATTAAGTTAAAGGGGGGGAAAAAATATCCACAAAACCACAAAGCACATATTGGTGTAGAACACGTGTTTCATCTCCTAGTCATCTCTAGAATATCATCTCCTCTTTTCACTTCTCCTTGCCAATGAGACTCAGCTCTTTTGGCATACAGGTGAGCTTCAAGGCTGAACAGGGCATATCCCCAGGTCCCATCTCTGTGAGCATCTGTGCTAACCAAAAAGACTTTTTACAAAGGTAACCACAGCATCATGGTGCCAACTGTGATATTAAAAAAGCAGTGAGCTTAGCTCAGCCTTTAAAAGAACTGATGTCAGTGTTTAACTGTAGAAAAGGACCTTAGATGCTAAATGTACCTTCAGACATATTTATTGAAGGGGATGCTTAAGTAACTCACTCAGACCTGAAGATCTCGTTCCAGAAACCACACATATGCACTGATGCTTGATTCCCACAATGGACCAAGCTGTCTTTTTGGACTAAAGAAGACAGGTAAGGAAGGAAAGGAGGGGGGGATTATTACTTTCAGATGTTTTTGAGCAATGACACTTTTTGGGTTAAAGTATCACTAAGCAAAGAATACAATAATAGAAAACCCAACAACATAAATATTCACTCAGGCTAATTAATTAGGCACCACAATTGCATGGTGTTGGTATCAAATACTTTCTGTCATCAAATTTCAAAAGAACTTTTATCTTGTCTCCGTACAAGAATAAGGAAATGCAAAGAGCATAAATATTTCAAAATGCTTATAATTAAAACTTCATGTGTTTGGCATGAAACCACTCTAGCAAAGGCGGCCAACTGTACTGGTTATGCTGCCAGTGTGCCCCCCTTTCATGTTAACAGCTGGGCAGTAAACATCGTGCGACACTGCTTTGCCACAAAAAATATTCTCAGCATGCTTGTGTTAGTAAAAAAATCTTGCCAATCATACTGCAGCATTAATATTAAAAGCAAAGAGTGAAATGTTCATCAAGGTCCCGCACCCCCCACCCCCCCACCCCCACCCCCCGTTCCTGTTTTGTGTGTGTTTTTTTCTTCTGGGAATAGCCGAATTCTGCGAAGGAAGCACTAAAATGACCTACCTGACTAATGGTATCAGAGTGATACTGTGCATGAGGCGAGGAATAAAAAGGGCTGAAATCACAGAGGGAATTAAATGATGTTGTAATGAAGATGCACTGTAATATGAAAGAATCAGCCTGATGGAGCTCTCATTTAATTTAAACAGTGCAGGACAAATTCTGCTCTCAATTACATCAATCCAATACTAATTAAATTAATGGGACAAAGCAGAACTTGACTCTTTATCCCTTCTGGAAGAAAGAACAGCAATTGGAGGGGGAAAAAAAACCCCAACAACCATGCAATGTACTATTTTTCTTGAATAATAGGTTTAAAAACAAGTCTCAAGTGGCCTCAGGAGACTTTATGCCACTTAAATGCCAATCCCTGCAGCAGCTTTTCTGGGTCTTGGAGCTGCTGTTTTGTCAGTTCTGGAACAAGAAGGGCTGCATGTCCTTCTAGCTAAGTGACCACATGCACAGACCCACAACCTGTTCCACCGTCCAGCGGCATCAATTGCAAGTATACTATTTGTCCAAAATGGAGACTGGAATGTTTACATTGACCTCAAAGAAGGCACTTATCCAGTCTTTTCCCCTCCCACAGTGCCTGAGCCAAATTTCCACTAAGGTCACATAGGCAGCAAGGCTCAATAGCTCCATTTTCTTAACTGTAATAATAGGTAGGGATTCCTTACTTACTGGTCTCATTTGGATTACAAAACCACCTCGTTCTAGGCCTTTAGCCGTAATTTCCACCTCCACCGTGCCGTACAATTTTTCTGTTCTGGCCTTTAAAACCCATCTCGATATTTATAACAACTAGCTTCTAATACAATTACATCCATCCACTGTTGCCTAAAGGCAGCCAGTGGACTAGTATTTTTTCTCCTGTCCCTGTTCACTGTTAATTACAAAACTCCATTTCTATAAGCTAAATCATTCCTAATAGCACTGAGCCAAGGTCCATTCAATTTGCAGAGCTGTGTGCAGCCATTTTATTATTTTTACTAGTGCAATTATTTTCTTTCATCTGCACAGCGAGCCAAGGTTAAGGTCAATGGTATACAATTTGCTTCTACTCCAGTTTAATAAGGTCAAAAGCATAATGATCCTGTGGTATATTATCATAAATTCATTTTCCACAATAAAGTTAAACTGATTAGGATAACGCAGCATACCAGTTTTGCACACTTCGCTCACATCTAAAATCAGTTTGTGCAGTCAAGTTTGGACTGTACTCTTGTTGCATTCATGTCCACCACATATTCTCAGAGTGCATCTAGGCTTCAGTTATATGTTGCAAAGTATTTTAAGCACAATCACAGCTCAACCCAAAAAGAAAAATTTTATCATTTTATCACACCAAATCAGTAAAATGAAGCAATCTATGGTACAACCACTACCTTAATCCCATTTAATTAATCCCATAATATCATTGTAATTAAAAGAATCATGATATTTCTTTGTAGACTCTAGTCCTAAACAATGTAAAGTTTTCCTGTAACCTTTATTACGGAGTAAAAGAAATTTTATAGCATTAGCTTTTTTTTCTGGGAAACAGAAACTTAGCTGTTGCAGGAACTCAAATAAAATCAGCACCAATACTCTACAATTTGAAAAGCAATACTTTAAAAATATGTTCTTTTACTTTGTAGACAGTATCCTGGACATGTGATTTAGAAATACATGGTATCGTTAGCTTGTGTATACACACAATGCATCATGCTCTCACAGAAGTTGTTATGGTGAATGCAATGAGTGCATGTGAACAAATATTAGACACTTAAGGCCATTCACTGTCATTATCTATGATGAAATACCCACTGATGCTAAACTAATCAAATAATTACATTTTCTGAATACTCTTAACCCTTTCATTTTGCAAACAAGACTGCCTTGTGTTTTGGTACTGAGTGTTCTTTGACTGTTCTAGTTTGTCTCTTGGGGGGTTTCCTTGTCCAATTCCTCTAAGAAGAGTTGAATTATTTTAAAAAATATTTTATTAGTTGTTCTATTTCATATTCATTGTTTTATGATAAATGTGTACAAGGTCCCTAATGCAACTTTTTGTATTTTGTAGTGCATGGTTTATTTGGGAATATATGTTTGAGATTAGCTATAAATTTATTCTGTGAGCTAGAGATTTTCCTGAAATGGCATGTAACAAAAGAGAATTTTCACACAGTTATAAGGCACTTCGCTATGTCTGAATACACACAAAAATGAATTATATCGGATTTTGAACTACTGACATTTTACAAAGGATGATTCAGACTGACTCCATTTATAATTTAATTCTGTTGTATACAACTTTTTTTAAAATTCATTGGAAAAGCTTTCATGTTATTGGTCCAGATTTACTAATGGGGACTTGAACTTGTTCATGCTTTCTAAAATGAACTCGGTTTTGAAATATCTACAAATCTCTCTTCTTCTTTCTGCTCAGTGGCCCAGCTTATAAACAATGCAGCAAACTGCCTTTAGTAGTATTAAGTCCACAAATGCAAGTAGTATTTTGTAGTATTAAATCCAGCCATAATGCAAGACAGGCATGTAGACCGTTTTCTTGGTGACAGCAAAGTTAGTGGGATTTGACTCCTCTCAGCCCATATCCCCATAGCTGCCTCATATTGACCTGAAGGCAGTGTGGTATCAGAGACCTGGATCTCATGGAAATATCCCAGGCTGAAAATACAAGCACCAAAATGTCCTCAATTATGGGGGGGGGGGAAGTACTAGTTGCACATGGTACTGTTACCTAATTGAAAAAAATGTCTTCATCTTATCCCTTAAACTAAACCATGAGCTTCTTCAGTATACTGTTCAGAAATTGTCTGTTTGTAATAATACTGTTGTCTAGCCCATGACAGACTTTCGTCAATATCAGTGCTGATCTGCATTGAACCATAATATTTAGATAATGTTAACACAAGAAAATTTTGTCTAATTCTGCCTTTTTGATCAGGAAACAAATTGCTAATAATACTGATAACATTGCCTTTGTATCTTTTCCCTACAGTCTGTGGACAAAACTCTTAGATTTTTAGAAAGATGTATATCTGAGCTAGATAAATACAATTTTCAGAGAAAAAAAATATCAGACTGAATATATTCTTTAAAAGATATAACAGTTGGTTTGGAGACAACTGCATTCATTAGATTTTCAGCATTGTAGTATTAATACTTAAGACATTAAAATACTAAATGCCATGGGCTTCATGTGAAAAGTCAAATTGCTTCATCAGGAAAATAGAGCAACCTGATTTTTAAGAACTTTGGGGACAATTAAGATTTCATAATGACACAAAATGAACCAAAATGAATAAACATTTTATATCTTACCATATTGGAGGGATATTTTTCAAGCAAAAGTTGATCCAGCTTTAATACAGCATTCTTTGTTTTTTGACTCTTGCAGGCCTGCAGTGCATCATTTATTTTTTTTTACTTTCAAATTCTTCTTATAAAATATCATATCATATGGAAGAATACTCCCCACCCCAATTCAGAGGCAACCTCCAGGCTTTCAGCATATCTAGTGTAATTTTACAGAAACAAAAGGCTAGAAAATATTCTGCTTGAGTAGCCATGCAAGGAAAACATAACATGGTTGTAGAACATTTTTATGAGCTTTTTCTCAAAATTTTATTTTCTTTCAGAGATCTACTCTGAAAAGTAAGCCTTTAAGCCTTTTCTTCTGTTAGTCTCTACAAGAAATTCTTGTGTCCCTATAAGAAGCAAAGCTGGAGCCGCTGATATAGCTAAAGGATACTCTATATGTTTCCATTCTGTCTAACCTGCTCCTCTAAGCTTCCTTAGCAAAAATGTTAGTGTCACTAAGAAGGCGTTAATTAATGTTTTTGTACTTGCTCTAAGTAAGAAAGCAGAGGACCCGAAAACAATAGAGAATCCTTATGAAATCTGGAAAACAGGTACGCACCAATCTGGCTAACCTTTCCCACTTCACCCCATTTGAAGAGAAATACCTGGACTTAGAAGGGCCTAAATGCCTAGAAAGAGCCTCCCCTTCTTAAACTAAGCTAAATTTGCCAAACTCCTTTCACACTGATTCATCAGCGTATGGCATCACCGCACTGCTTGTCTTTACACTCCGTAGTTTAGACCAGAAATGTGTTTGTCTCCAGGGTGAGAGAAGATGAAATAACCATCACAAGAGTCTGAATCAGCAGAAGATATCTAAGGTTATCTGGGCTACAGAAGCCCAGAAGGAGGTTCCTGCCAACCCTGATGATCTTTCCTTTGGATAGAACCTTTATATTTTAACATGCAGCAAAGACAAACAAATTTGGGCTGGATTGCAATATACAGAAATACAGAGAGAACATAGTACAATCGTTCTTTTAAAAAATCTTATCAAATAATTATTGTCCAAATTCCCTTGTTACCCCACCCCCCAAAAAAACCCCACCCGAAACCAAAACAACAAAAACCAACCCAGAACTCATGTCAGGGCTTGCTAGTAACATACAAATAGATCTGACAGGACCAACTCGACCTTTAGCTAGTGGTTAGCTTCCCGTCACACATTCAGCAGATTCTTATGTTTTGCTTACGGATACTTACTAGCCATAATTCAGAAGATCTCTAGTTGGGTGATAAATTATACCACTCTTCAAATGGAAATGCATCAGCAGACAGCACTATAATAGATAAAAATATGACAGGGACATAGTGTGATTTTCTCAAGACATTGTCCTGTCTTAAATCAGAACTTCTATTCTCCTTTCCCAGAAGACTCTTAAACAATTTGATAATTATTTTCTTCCCAGAAGCATGTGGCAATACTAGTTGCTAGTATAGCTTCGGTCCTATTTGTGGGAAATTAACATGCTAATTACAAGAATTGTCTCAGAGAAACAGTACATGCTGTTAATTGTCACGGTTGTGTTTCTTCCGCTTTTATTGAAATGGTAAAAAAATGGTAAATAAATGGCACAGAAAATTGCTACTGAATGCAAAGTATTTTTAAGGTAAGCCTGGAGAAAGAAAAGACAATTAAGAAAAGAAGTGAATAAAGAGATGTTCTTGACACAAAATATTGCAAAGGTTGATGCAGATACAAGGCTGAGAGCAGATCCTTTTGTTGACTTTTATAGTAAGACAAAAAAGGAAAGAGGCTCTAAAATCTGTAAGTATTTTAAGCCTGGTAGCATTCCACACAAGGCTGGGTGGCAAACAGCCTGCTGGAAGGTAGCTGTGGACCATGCATGGGGGATGCCTGCAGGAATGACTTACGCTGGGAAGCACTGGAAGCTACAGGTGTGTGGTAGAGCAGAGCAAAAGGCGCGTCATGAACTTCAGCAGCCCTCTTGAGGTACCCATCTAAACATGTTAACACCCCTTAGGCAAAGTACAGGTTTCTGCAAGGAAGTTTTCTTTACCAGGGATACACCGTGGCCGACGAAAGAGCTCTTTCAACAGAGCTACTCCAAAATTGTGTCAGCCTAACAGAGCAATGCCATGTTTTAATTCCCTTTCCTCCCTTTCTCTGATTATTTCCCAGTAGGTGCCATGGGACAGTTTATTTATTTTTTTTTTCTTGGCAGTAACCACATTGAAAAAAGCACTTCATGCCCCCATTTAGTAGACTTGTAGGAATTCAGAGAGGGACAATTTCTTGTGACAAATCACTGTAGCATGACACAGAGAAGTTTCCCCCTGAGCTGAGAATGCTGTGCAGAGTACTACACTTCACTGGAGGTGTGCATGCTGGAGGGATGTTTATGCAGGAGTGCCTTTGAAATTATATACAAAATGAGGACAGGAGGCTACAATTTGGTGTATTTCAGCATACCCAAAGCATACAGCTATAAAAGGGTCTTTGAACATGATTCCTTCACAGGAAAAAAAAAACCAACAAAACAAGAAAATAACCAAAACACAAACCTTTTCTAATAGGAAGTTCAGATATTTTTTTTGGATTATACTACAATTTTCTTTAAAGGTAGTTTTCTTTACATCCATTCCCTCTGAGTGAACAAGACTCTGGGCAGACCATGCTGGCCTTATACAAAAATCACTGACATTACTAGCATTAAAGCTATGAGTAAAATGTGTAGGATTGAGCCTACCATGGAGTTAAGTGCTATCCACTAAGGGGATTTATTTTTTGTACCAGTTTTTAATGCAAGATGATGAGTACTCGAATTATAAGATTTTTTTTTACAGCTGGTTTTATGTACAGTCATAAAACTTGGCAGACACAAACGGAAGAAAGCACTGCCAATAATATATTTTACAAAATATCACTCTGTACTTTACCATTGTAATAGGGATTGACCCTTTTTTAGAAAAAAAGTGACTCCCACATTTAATTTCTTAACTTTTCTGGAGCAGTATATAGCAGTAATGAATTTCTTGGAAACTGAATGCCCTAATGATGTTGTCTCATATGTTCTCAACTTCCAATTATTTTTGTGTGTGTTATGACAGAGTTAATTGATGCCTATACATTTCAACTCTCATAATTCTATTATCGGTAACTTATCTTTAAGCTACTTACTTATTGCTAGTATATGATATATCTATGCTACAAGAAAGAGAAAAAACCAGAAGCGCAGAGACAGGCAGGCTGGTTATGCAATGGTTATTACAATTTGTAGTGGTGGCCTGGAGTTAAACAGCAGTTAATTCGTTTTTAACTAGGCTATTCTGCACAGTTTACCACATGGCTAGGCATCTACACTCAGCTTGCAGGCCACTTATTTTCAGCTTACATATCACTACAAAACCTGTATTCTCATACTTTCTATATTTCATGGTTCAATGCAATAGTGTTTGGTGGTTCTTAGATGTTGCTTTTAATTACACTGTGAGCTGGATGCTCTCCAGTGGGAATTAAGTGCCTATAAATGATTAAGGAATAGGGCCTTTCCTGCATGTAAGAAAGTTGTATGCTTAATTTAAAATAAGCTATTGTAATCAAAGCGGTTATGGAAATAACCTAGAAGGCATTTCAAACACAATGAAACTGCATTGTCTAAGAAAAAAAATCCCTATTAAAAAAAAAAAAAAAAAAGATAAACTTTAAAAATGAAGATCATATGTAGATTCCAACAAGCACAGTCCCTTTATGTGTCTCCTTCATGAATGACCTGGCTTGCAGGGTCAGTTAAAAGAGTAAATGGAGGCAGAAGGTAACAAAAAATAAAATCTGGCCCTCATATCATTCTCCAAAAGCCGCCCACAGTTTATTTTAAAGATCAGTAGTAAGGAAACTTTCCATTCAAAACTCTTCTCTAGAAGAAATAAAATTAAAAAATAGATACAACTTTTATTGGTCTGCTATTTGCCATAGAAGTTCTGATTAAAGCTGGGTAAATCCACAAGGTGAAGGAGCCTCCTTTTCTAAATAGCATCAACTAAATCTTGCAGGACTACAGAGAACCTGGTCAACCTTAAGTAAAGCAACAAGCACATGGTGCTTATGGAGAGGGAGCAGCAGCTGCATACGTACAGCTGTTCCTCACTGCCAAACAGGTGTTTCCACTTCTCTTTGCTGACTGACTTTTGCTTCCCTCTGTTTTTACTCTCTTCCTCACTTAGGAAACATTGTCCTTGGAGTACGTGTTTGACAGGCCACAGGGGGACTATCTGACAAAGAGCAAGTTTGTGTTGGGTGGAGAGGGGAATGCTGCCCGGCATGTGTGCTGGTACTGTGCACAGGCTGCAGCAGAAAAGGCTGAAGCATCCCAGCTTACGCTTATGGGCTTAGACTCTGTGCAGGGGAGGTGAGGCAAAAGACCAACTCTTGGACCTGCCCCATGGAGCTGCTGGAACAGCTTTTGTCAGTGACCAACAACTCTCATCCTCATCTAACACCCTGCTCAGAGTCTCCGTGTGAATGCACTTGCCTGGGACGCTGCGCTGGCCTTAACACCACATTAACATTTTCTGCGAGGGCTGGAGTAAGAGTATGCAGCCACTTGCACAAAGCTGTTCAGTATCTGAAGGTACAGTTCCATACCAAGTGATGTGGTAAAAAATGGCAAGAGTCATATGAACCTGAAACTCAAAATCAAAGGAATCTAAGTACCTGATATTCTTAGATATGCTGGAGTCACCGTGGGGTGGTGCCCTGCCCTGTCGCACACTGGCATGTAGAGGAAAGGATCTGGATTTATTTGTAAGTCACAGACTACATTACCAAGAAGAGATGTTCTCCCTGATTGTGCTGAGTAAAACCTAGCACATCAACAATGCTAAATTGTATAAACCCACTAGTTCAGAGAACAGTGGTGAGTTAAGACACAAGCTGTCAGCAGGCACTATGCTCTTTTCTGTATTTAAATAAAAAATACTCGGGCCATAAATACTTTTAAGTGATATTCTTCTTTAATGCAATGGGATGGGATGAGGTTTGCTTGCAGGACACACAATGTCTCCCATGCTGCACCCATCCTCTGAATACTTCTTTCTAGCTAGATATGTGCTGCAGTGTCACACCACACCGTCATTTCTCTTACTCAATATCTTTTGTTTTACTTTCTGCCCCACAGCTCCATGAAGGGTAAGGCAGCCAAACATATATTTTTAACTCCTAATCCATTTATTTTCCTCCTCATACAGCTTGAGGTTTTGGCAACACTTCATATCACTCTTATTATTCAGGACTTAATCCAAAGAAGTCAACTGATGTGGAGCCTTGTCGCTGTACTTGTTCTTAATCTATGTGTAAGACTACAATGTGCAAGCCTTGCATGGCCATCTTCCCCTCAGATTGTCTCAAAAGCTTACTGAACTGTGAATTGCCTTTCCTGAGACCTTGTGGGCTGTCTTTAATTGAATCTCTACTTTTCCAAGTGCTGTTCTGTTATTTTCACAGTGGTTATACAGCCCTGCATCCTACTGTGCATGGGTTTTCAGCTAGGTTTCCAAATTAATGAGTATAATTTTTTATCCTTAGGAATGTCAATAACAAATAATTGTTTTACTCCACATTTGCAGGCTGCGGTTGAAACAGCAATCCTTTTTATGTTTCAGGGACTCAGGAATAATGTGTAATGATGAATATTGGTATGCACTCATCCCCTTTCCTCTTAGGGTTTCTTTGATATGAGGAAGAATCCACATTTTTTAGCAAAGGCATTTGTAAAAATATCTAATTACTCTTTTATCACCACATATTTCCTATGTAGAAAATGGCATGCCCCAGTCTGAACGCCCTCAGTGGGAGGACTGGTAGAAGCATTCTAGAAAGCAGCACTGTGCCCAGCACTATACCAGAAACAAAATGTGAGTTCAGAGACATGGCAGTGGAGAAATATTTCCTATTCTGAAGTAGTGATAGCAGCTTCACAGAGGTACGCCAGTCCATGGCACATGCACATATTCTCTCTCATTTTCATGAACCCATTTTAAATGGGATATAAATTAATCTGATTGGTTCTGGACTTCTTCCTACTCCTTACATTACATAAAAAAAATAGAGAAAATTTGACATGAGAGGTGTCTCTGGAAAAATAACTGTGGGAAAAAATACACTGTAGATTTTGATCCATTTCCAGGTAGGGAACATGACATCCCATTGCATCCTATAAGCTAAGCTTCTTGGTGAGACTCTTAAGATACACCTAAAGCAATCCCCCTCTTCTGCCTAAAACCCCATTTCCAGGGTCCTGAGTTACAACCTTCATAATGCATCAGCTAAGAAAATGCAGCATACTATCATTTTGAATTACTTCAAAAGTGTCTCATGTAATTTTGATATAATGAATCATTTCAATTTAGGTTGAATCACTACAGAACACTTTGCTAACGCTGACATTTTCCCAGATTTCTTTTTTTAACTAGACACAGTTACCTATCAAGCTCAACCCAATAACGTGCTGTTTTTTTTAAAGAACAGAGACATCTGGATTCACACCGATAATAAAATCAATGCCACAGCTTTTAAATACAAAGTGTACATAAATTTACACTTTGACCTTTCTATTCACAGGTTGTTGTTTCCTTTTTTTTTTTTTTTTTTAAACATGGAATGAAACAAAATGGCAAATAAAAATGAAGGAAACACTAGTCTGATGTTGACCACATAAATTTCCTTTTAATCAAATAATTAAAAGCATATTGAAGATAAGCTTGACACACTATTCTTTGTTAACAGCACAACACAGATTCAGAAGAATTTGTTTGTAAGTAATGATGGATATATAAAAAAATAAATCTATTTATTAAATTCTGCCCTCACAGAGAAAGACAAAATTTCTGTATCAGATAATTACTGAAAGGGGAAAACTACTCAAAATGAAAGCTCTTCTTATGGCCTAGCTATGGAAAATAAAGCCCTTTTCCATAAAGTAGGCAAGTAGAACAATTCGTAATTATACTTTAATTGAAATACTCAAAGTCAGGTGGTTAAAATTAGTTTCATGCACTTCACTGGGGACCTAAATAAAGGCCTTTTGAAAACCAAAATGCTGGAAACCTATAATTTTCACATGCACCAATCAAATCTGAGAAACTTTATCATTTTGCTATGCTAAGCATCTTTTTTAGGTTCCTTAAACACATAGATTGTCTCCATTGTTCACCTGGGCACCTAACCTTGGATACTTACCTTTCATCTTGATTTTTTTTAGTGGGTTCTGGCACTTCTACTAAGCCCCTTAGTGAGTTTGGTAGCATTAATGTAGATTAATGTTTGGGGAAACTATCAGGGAAACAAAGGTCTATTAGTGCCTATGAGTTTTTTCCAGCAATAGAGACATCTACAGAAGTGAATCTGAAAAAAGCCTTGAAGCATCCTGAGTCAGGCCTCTGCTCCTCAGGCAGCATTGGCTGTGAATGTCTGTGCTAAAAGACTGTGTTTAAGGTGGTGTCTTTTTTAAAGACCAATGGTGGAGATTCAAGTCTCTTATTCCAGCCCTAAAAATCAGAAATCTTTTCTTACTAGCATAAAATCCCCTGTTGCAACTGAAATTCAGCCTTTCTTGTCCTATCCTAGTGGACATGAAAAGCAGTGTTATCATATAGGTCCTGTAGTCTCCTGCAGAAAATTCTCCCATCTTCCATAACTATTTTTTTTTAAAAAACAAACCAATGATTTGTCAACAGTCTATATCGTCAACTAACTTTTAGATACTGGACCATCTGGCTGTATCTTCCTTGAAGTGGATAGTGTTTCACTGTCCAGAAACACTGCCTTCGCCAAGATGGAAAATATGCATGGATTTTCTCCATATCCCAAAATATATCTCATGACATTACCCTTTTTCCCCAACAGTGTAACTTCATTAAACTTAAGTAACATCCTTTAGAATATCACTTGGTAGTTAAACATCAATCATTACTTTAAATATGGTTTCCAGGACTTGCCTTCTATAGCTCCTGGGATAGTTCTATCTATCATCTCCTTTATACCTGTGCCATTCTGACCACCAGTTGTTGACATATTTGAGATGACATCCAGATAATTGCATCAATAAAATAAAATTTCCTGTGTAAATTTCAACACCCTCTCATTTTAGTTTGAGAAGACAGATTGCATGGAGGTGCAGAAGAAAGCCAAAGAAGGATGACAAGTACAGGGATGAAAGACAACATGAAGAATTAAAGGGTTAATTACAACTAGGGAGATGGTACCCAAAAAGCTGGGGAAGGGAAAGGAAACATTGCATGAACACAACCATTAACAAATAGAGCCCTGAAGGGGCTCTGCGTTCCTAATACATAAAGCAAACTAGATCAGAATTTGGTTCAGTTTAGGTTCAGGTAATATAGAGAGTTGGTCTCCATCTAGTTCTGCTCTACACTGTAGTTTACTCGTGCTGGTTCTACTCCCGATCTACTATAGAGAAAAGAATTCAAAAGATGGCTCCATGTACCAAATTTATTTTAACAGTCATGATACTGGAGCTCAAATGCATGCTTTTCTGGGCTTAAAACCAACATAAACATAGATGAATTTGCCTTTTGGGTCACCAGTATTGTAAATTCACAGCTTCCTGAAAGATTCTCTGGTCCTGTCAACAGTCATCTTAAGACTGAATTAATACCAGGCACTAGATTAGCATGGGAAGGCAGCAAGTCCAAAGACTATATCCACCCAGTTTAAAATGGTATAGCACTTCGCCCTTAGTATCCTGCAACCAGTTATGAGCACCCAACTAGCAAACCAGGAGCAAGCACTCCCTAGCTACAGCTGTAAGCCTCATTCCTATCCCTAAAATCCCTCTGTAACATTTGCAATGTAATTATTGTGGCAACTAGAAGTAATAACTCTGGTGGTGTGTGAACAAGCCCTTCACATTTTGTGCTCATTTTAACAATGTCACCAGTAACCTTCAATAAAGAAATGACCTTATATTGTATGGTACATGTTATTGCCTGTTTGTTTAGTCATAAAACTTTTTGTTCTGGCTTGTCCTTGGAAAGCAAAGAAAGAAAATAGAATCTCAGCACCCAAGTGTTCTATTGGAACTAAAATAACTTGATTTAAAAAGTTTACCTGCCAAGATCAGTCATGAAGAAGGGAATAATAAGGGTTTTGATGACTCATTAAATGAATACTTTGGTCTAAATTAATAGCATGTAGATAGTCCAATATTTACACAGTGACACTGAATGTAATCGGAGCTGTGCAGGTTATACTGCAGTCATTTCTACTTTAAAATTATATTACATGTAAATTGCTTACACAGAGATCAAACCAGAACAAGTCAGATTATAAGATTATTGTAAATGCTGTCATAGTGAAAGTTGCAACAAGTATATCCCACCCCCAAATACATAACCAAACAGTTTAATAGTTTGGCCAATGGAAGGTGAATTAGTTTGACTTTAAAACTAGACAGATAATAACTTTTTTTTCATTGGCTTCCTTTAATATCATTGATATGATGCTACCACACCACCTTTATAATAGTTCAATTGCATTGCGGTACAGCTGTTGGTAGGAATTGCTATAAGAAATGTTAGCGAGACAAACTTTATTTGCAAAGATATAACTGAAAAAAATTACTGCATCTCTACATGCTTACATTGATCAACACTGTTGAGTTTGGGGGTTTTTCCCAGCTGTTTTTCACTCTCCAACAATATTAGAAAATATATTGATTTTTAAGAAAATATTCAAAGAAATCCATTTTCATTCTGAATTAATACTTTGGGTATTGGCCAAATGGAAAATTTGTGCCTATGTAATTAGAATCAATTTTGCACATGTAACAGAGAGGTGCCTGTGATCTGGCCCAGGTTTATGCCGTTTCTGCTCCTTGGTTCTGAAGCCCTGTTTCTATGTAGCAAGCCGCTGTGCTATTTTTCAAGCACTCAACAGCCTGCCTGGCTAAACGTACAGGAATAACCGTGGTGCAACAGACCAAAGGCTTGTCTACCTTAGTAGCTGATACATGGTTAAAATCTACAGGAAAACCAATGTTCAGTTGAATGGTTCTAGTTGAATTCAATGAGATTTTTCATCTTGTACCCCACAGGATGCATCTTTCATCATTAAGTAATACTGCTTCTGACACTAATTAATCTACTGCAGGACGATTGCCAATATCTTTGAAAAAGACCATGGTTTCTGGTACTTTCTATGCTCCCATACTTCTTTTCTATGCTTCCATACTTCCTACTTCCAGATATACCCACGTTCAAATCACTGCCAAGAAGCATAATGAAAGATATTGCTAGCCGTTGCCAGCCTAGCTGCTATCACCAAGAGAAAAATAACCCACCTCATTCTGCATCCAGAGAGTTTTGGATGAAGCTATATATTATGAACACAAATTTTCAGAAGAAAACCAGCAAATGCACTGCTTTAACCACTTTGAGCAGGCACAGCTGCTGGTTTGCCACTGAGAACAGCTAACCCAGGGAACAGGAGCAGGACAGTGCCAGAATTGCAGAGTAATCCTCAGAACATTTAAGAATGGATTCTAATGTCTACATATTCTGAGAACCTGAATAAATTTCACCTTTTTCCACTGAGTTTTTTAAAAGTGCCTTGCTTCAAATCTTAGTAATTTAGGAGCATTAATGCTTAATTTATGTGTCACAAAATCTGAATAAAGGCCTGCTGTGCAACTCTGAGCGCCCTGCCTCCTGGTTTCATAGATTTCATGGGAATTTTGAGGTTACAAGGTATGAAAATGAGGCCTTTAGCTGGAGAACTAAAAATGAAAACCCTTACCAATCAGGATTCTGAGATTTGCACATTCCAATAAGAAATATGAAGATACCAAATAACCGCTGTGTTCCAATTTTAGCCTCAAAAAACTTCAACAGCATACACTGTGTGATTTAGCTCAGAGGTGACAAGACTAGAAAGAGAAATGTCTCTGGAGCATTGGCATCCTGCATGTAACTGCAGACAGCAACTTAACGACATTGGGCAAACCGGGTGTCAGATAAAATAACCAAATACAAAACATCAAAATGCATATGATCTGAATAATACCGTAATGATTTCTCCGGGGTTCTTACATCCGACAGTGGCATGCAAATCATATTTCGTCAAATATAAAGTGGATTTTTGACTGGAGAGACTGCAGAAAATGTTTTTTTTTTTTAATTTTTTTTTAAGAGCAAAGATTAACAATAAAACTCAATAACTCTAGCAAAAGCTGTTACTGCTTTCATGCTGTTTGATTTCTGCATATGCATGTTAACTGACACCGGGGGACTTAAGCATGTAACTCCTATTACAGTTCTGGGAGTTACATATGACAGGCTCTTCTTTGTGATGTGACTATAGCCGGAAGGGTTTATGTGCTTGAAATAGCTATATTTTGGTAAGAACTAAAATACTGTGCTACCTGAACAGAAGACCATCTCAAAGTGAAATTGCTCAGACTTGTTCCACTTCATACTGCTAGTTAACATGAAAGGCTAAAAACTTTTCTTTTTTTAATGACCTGTTTTTTTGATGGGGATCCTTCCTAACACATTGCTGCAGGTCTGAATTAATAAATGTACAGAACAAAATTAATTTTAATATCTGGATTTAATCAGTCTCTTAATACTTTTTTATTTAGTGCTGAACTGTATATTATCTAGTAGTGCAACTTAAAGTTTCTCCAAAAAGGCAGTGGACTGGAATGCAGAGAGAGTGGTACGCACATTAAAAATTATCTAGAAAAATAAAGGATCCAAACCCCAGCAAAAAATAATCAGGAAAGAATTTTGCATGACTCAAGAAGTACAGACACAGGTTCTTCCTAGTATGCCTTTGTTCTTCCCAAGCCTGAAGAAAAACTTTTTCCATAATCACAGTACAAAAATTACTCATGGATGAAATCCGGAAGGAACACAGGTAGGTCAGTTATTTTGCATGACACTGAAACGCAGTAATGGGAGTTTTTTAACTGATATTTGCTAGACTGATATGCTACTTTATCTTCCTACACTAACAGAAAATCAATGTGGCTGGGGTAACAGGAAGAACTGTAGGCACTGAGGGAATTTTCAGGCTGCAACCCTGAGTTAATGCCCACATGAGTTCTTTCTCACTCACTGTTGGAACAGGCCTGGAACAATGTGAGATGAAACAATACTGCTTCCAAAACTGATTCAGGACTGCTTTTGAGTCTAAGTAAACTTTAACTACATATATTCAGCAACTCTGCTATAAATTTGTTAAACTAGGAAGAGGTAAGATGGCAGCAAACAGGATGTAATAGTTCATAGCAAGCAGTACAGCTAAGTAATTTTCATTACAAGAGATTAGCACTGTGCCTGTCATCAGATACTATGTCTGAGCTAAAGGACACAATATTGTTAAAAGGTTCTAACATAAAAGATCATCTGATCGTACTCCAAATTTAATCTGCATCCATCTGTATGTTCTTTACATCTCTTTCATCCTACAGCTCTTAAAGTTTCTGTAGGGATGAAGGAATAATGCTACCGCTATTTACATAGGTCATTCAGTCTCCACTAATTTATATAGATCTTTCTTGTGAGAGCAACAAGTACTATGTTCATTCCCAAACTCTACAGCCTGATAAACTTTTAGTTTGGATTTTTCACATCCCATAGTATTAATCGAGCAGGAAGAAGACATTAAAAGCACTACCTGTGTAACAGAGTTCTACACAATTATTCACTAAATCAATTTAATTTTAACAATTATTTGCCTGAAATAGCTAATAAAAGCAATGTTATTAGTTTATTAGAAATAGTTATAGCAAAAAAAATAAATTACATGGGGTGAACCAAACACAGGAATTTTTTTTATTTTCCTAAGGAATGCTTAGAAGGAATTATTTTTTTTTAATGGGGAATTTTTATGAGAAAAAAAAAAAAACTTTTAATAAGGATTACAGCTTGCTTAAAAATTATAAATGGCAATCAACCCCCCTTTTTCTGACTACATATAAAATGAACTCTTCGTGATGTTCCCTGGAGTAAAAACTATGCAAAACAGAGATCATCGAGACCATGGTCTTCTGCAATCTTGCTAAAATAATAAAGTTCCCTTTAAAACAGACTGAAAAGCCACTCAATATTACAACTTCCTTTTAAACTTCTAGCCCTTGCCTTCCCCCTACCCCGCCCCATTGTACTGGTGAATAAGATTTATTCCATTGCTTGTGTAGAAATAGTAGAGAAAAGTAGATGCTGAATATCCCCCAACCTGTAAAGCAGACACAAGGTGCAGCAGCGTTTACTGTCTTATCTTGAAAGATGCTGCATTACTGTAAACACCACACCTTCCAAAGCTATCTTTTGATTTTAGAGACTCAAATGTCCTCCTACGCTGGACAACATCCTTTCCCGCCATGTTGAAATACTCCCATTTTTATCTACTGAACCTCATCTATCTCCTCCCTAATTATTAATTGTCTAACAAGCATAATTTTTGGTTTCCCAAGAACTCTGTTGCAGCCCACGTTACATGAGAAGGTTATTAACTTCTTCCTATTTACCTATTCTTCATTTACTCTTGTGGAGTATTTGTTCATCTGGCTGTCATGTTTTCAGTTCATTAATGTAAAGGCAAGGGACAATACCTTACATAAACGTAATACTCGCTAACATATAGTCCTTTCGTACTTAGCAGGTACCAATTCTCTTTGCCCTTCAGCTTTCTCTCCTCGGTGAAATGAGACTGATTCTTTATTTACAATACAAATTTTTCATTGAGGTATTTGTTTCAAATATGGATTTCCCTCCTTAATGCTATCCAAATTTTCCAGCTACTAAGGAATTGGAAAAGGGTCAAATTTTTAGTTATTTTTATTGGAAAATTAGCTGAAGACATTAAATACTGAGAAGAAAGAAAGGGAAAGGAATATGAAGTGAATGTCTTCTGAGCTTTCTTGGTGGTTCTCATACGATCTCTACAAAGAGTTCCTAAGCTTTTCCCAAAGCTGAAGTTAAACTAATGGATCTCTAATTTTCCATTGTGTTTGCTGATTCTCTTTCTTGCATATTAGATCTGCTGTGGCATCTTTCTAGTTTTTAGGGTATTTCTCTCCTATATTACTGATTTCATAAAACTGCACACTGCCATTTTTATTTCACCTGTTCCTACCCTTAGTTCTTTTACAGCTGAACAATACATTTCCTTTGTTTCCACTGCTTAGTTATTTTCTAGCACTCTTTTTTGAGCTTTGTATCAGTTTAAGAACCATTTCAAATGTTATTTTTGCAATCCTTAATTCTTGCCTCTCTGTCAGTATATATCTCACTTCTGATTTCATCCTATTAATGCCAATAGAAGACCCATACAGTACTTGTCATTTCAGATTATTAGAATTAAATCACTTCTAGTGCATTATGTGCAACCCAAGTAGATACTATATGGAAAAAGAAACATCCATTTTTATACACAAATAAACAGAAAAACAGAATAGGTTTAGATCAGGCTATAAACTAGAAGGTAGTATATATTGACAGTTCAGAAAAAAATACTAGAGATGAATGCATGAACCAGGTTTTTCCATACTATTCTAAAAGACTAATTTTCTTTTTTATAGTGACAGTATGCCTATTATTTTAATGACTATTTCCCTCTCCCTTCTTGCTTGAAGAGTCTTTCGGTAAATTCTGATATTAAGGGGTGGGAAGAGGAATGAATGAATTGCCATCAAAGAAAACATTATACCCAATTAACAAACTGACTAGATTTTCAGGCTGCCCAGAGTCATTAACTTCCACAATGTAAACAGCTTGATTCTCAGCACACAATACTCATCAGTGCAGAATACACAATATGAAGCAATAAACAGCCCCGTAGTTGCTTTAATACTGAAATGCAGCTGAGTGATTTGATAATACTGATAGTAATTTACTGCAAGTCTGTGTTAGTGCTATGAACTTTATTGGTTTTGTATAAGTAAGAAAACTGAGAACAAATCCTAAGGGAAAAAAAAAATATTTAAGTCAGCATTTGGTTCCCTGAAGATTTTACAAGAGCTCCTGGGATTTTTATTGCAATGCTCATGAATTTGTTACTGTTAGTATATTATCAAGAAAAGGTTTCTAGCATATTTATTGTGAGAAGCGGCTGTCCATATAGACCCACTGATCTTAGTGGGCCACATGCATTCATCAAATGTAGTTGGAACCATTTGCCTTTTACACTGACCACCAGCTCTAAGGCTGGACGTGGACTCCAGCTGCCTGTAAGTAAGGGGATGTGGTTGTGCCATGTAACAGTTTGAAACTTCTGCATCCACACATTCAAAGAAACTGCACTTCAGTGCCTGGGTTTGCTCACCAGGAGATCGTTAGCTACTGCAGATTCAAGCTAAGCATGAACCAACAAGGTATCAAGAAATTCAAATACCGTAACTGTAGAGATGTAGTGCCTATATCTGTTGGCTCCCCAAATCCCAGCACTTGGGAGTACAGCTTGAGTGATACTGAGGAAGTTCATACTAATACTGAACTGGGTGATAGTGAGAACAAAATCCCCCCAAAGGGTGAGAAGCAGGCATATAAACCACCTTCCCATCTTAGAGAGATGATGATTTCTCTGCATTCCTTACATGCTGTTGTGTGATACTGCTTAATACTTTATTCTGGGGAATATTACAGGAGATAGAGCCCCCTAAAAACTAGGTGTGAATCTCAGAAAGACGTTTCATTGTATATCCTGCTGCTAGCTACCTCTATTTCTAAAAGAGGCTGTCTCACGAACAGCGTGCCATTCCAGTACCTCCCCAAGGCTTACTTGGCATCCTGAAACCAGCAGCCTGGCAGCTGAAGAACTGCTTGTTCACCTCCATATTTGCAAATCCCCACTTCTTGGTAGACTGCCACTTTACTGTAGGGAGGACAGAAAAAAATACAGCTATGTGGGGTTTTTTGTTTGTTTGGTTGGTTGATTTTTAATTCTAGGATATCTAGGATACAGGAGTGGCTAAGGAAAAAAAGTAATTCTCAAATCTATATTTAGATTACAAATAACTGTCTAATTTTTTTTTCCTTCTGTATTTAGGTAAATTTATTTCTGATTTTTGAAAACAATAAATTACAGTTTTTAAAATAGATAAATCACATTCTTTTCTTTAGGCATGATTAATACCATGAGTCATCTCCAATAATACAAAGCATAAACCCCAATAGTCTTCCAGAAGCAAAAAGTTCAGACACTATTATTTGCAGGTGAGACAAATTTGAAGGAACAGAGTTTCCTTCCACTGGAATGTGTTGCGTCAGGTGAAGGTTGGTGTCATTCAGCAGCAAGAAACAGCAAGGGCTGTTCTCTGACTGAAGGGCCAGAGAGCACACTGAAACCCCACAACAAGAGCTATCCACTTTACCAGAATTGTTTTGCTGAGACAGCAATGTATCAAAGCAAAAATCTTGAGATGAAATTCAACGTTCCTGAAAAGGTTTTCAGAACATATATGCACTTCACATCAGGTATGGCTGATAGCTGTTGAACAGAAAGACAAAATAGCTTTTATCCTTGTCAGGCAAGACAGTTTTGTCTGTCATGTGATACATAGGTAATATCAAGGAAAAAGAGCTGTAGATACTGGCTGTATAAATGTTACCTAGTATTCTGAGGGAGGAAGATTTCATTCCTTCAGCTTATCCATTTATACATCTCAAGTCATCAGGGTTCACAGCTACAGGGATTTAGTTTTAGCTCTGTGATCTCCTAATGCTTTAGAACACACTATAGAAGCACTGACGATGTTATTGTTCACGCATCTGCAGTGTGCACACAGCACCTCCCACCTCAGCCTAAGTAAGATCTTTAAGCAATCTTTCAAATGATTAAGAAAATAAATTATAACAGAACCAATAAAACCCTGGCCAGAGGCCAAAGCATGTTTCTAGACAAGGTACAAATTGCTATGAACATTTAGAAGAATAGAATATTTTCAGTTGGAATGGATCTACAGTGGTCATCTAGTCCAACCACCTGGCCAATTCAGGGCTGGCCAAAAGCTAAAGCATATTGTTAAGGAAATTGCCCAAACGCCTCTTAAACTAGTAGGCTTTGGGCATCAGCCACCTCTCTAGGAAGCCTGCACCAGTGTCTGACCACCCTCTTTGTAAAAAAATGCTACCTAATATCTAGTCTGAACTTCCCCCGATGCAGCTTAGAGCCATTCCCATGTGTCCTACCACTGGATCCCAGGGAGAAGAGCTCAGCACCTCCCTCTCCACTTCCCCTCCTCAGGAAGCTGTAGAAAAGCAATGAGGTTGACCCTCAGCCTCCTTTTCTCCAAACTAGATGAGTCCAAAGTCCTTAGCTGTGTTCGGGTTTTGCCAAGACTTTTTCAAAAGAACTGTTTCACTAGGGTATCTCAGGGTAGCCCTCAGAACATATTTACATCCCATCTGGGAGCTAACATATCTGACATAGACTCAATGTCAGTTCTTAATATAATTTTTATGAATTTGCACAGACTTCATCTGTCTCATATCTGTTTTGAAAGTCAATACTGATAGCTAGTAAACTTGCTTTTACTGACAAGTATTTCTAAAAGCATCTGGATTTATCTAAGGGATGCTGAAAAGCCACTGCAGATCCCATTTCACCCCAATGTAAAAAGCTCCATCTTCTCAGCAGCACGTTGCTCCCTTCAGGGGAGTCAGCAGAATGGCTCAGACCGACATTCCTCAGCTATTGCAGGGTAAAACCAACAGGGTTAATTTAAGCAGCTTTCCTTGACAGCTGAAGGTAAGCTTTAACTTGCTTTACACTGTAGCAAAGAGGGCTCCTACTGCTTACGGTGCAGGATTCCATGGTGGACAGCAACAAATCACTGAGGAGACATTTACTCCTTAAAATGCCGTAGCTGTTTCCCCAGCTATTGGCAGAGCAGAACCTTCACTGAATTTCACCTGTCAACTAGGCAGTCACCCATTTGCACCTCTTCACTTATCTTCTGGCAAAGGAAATTTTTCTTATCTCCCCTGCTGAAGAAACAAGGCAAGAACTGAACCTCTAGCATTTTACTTCTACAGCTGATAGGTTCATCCTACTTCCCTCAAAGAGTTCAAGCTATTTGTGCATCACCAAAAGACAAAAACAACAAACAATTCAAAACCTGCCAGCATGTTTCCAAACTATCAACCAAGCAGTTATTCAAACCCATCTGACTCGCAGAATAAAACTGTCTTCTCACTGTGGTACACAAGGAGGATAAAAGCAATTTAATTCAAACTTTCTAGTAGGAAAAAAGAGTTAATAAAGGAAGACAGTGTGGAAAGTACTGTAAGTCTGTAAGTACATACCTCCCCTGCCTGCCATGAGTAAATGATGTCTAATTATGCCTTTTCATCAGGCGATTTTCCAAAGCACTCCTGTTGCATTTATCATTTTTGAGCTGCCAAAAACAAGGAATCAAGCTGTGAACCTCTCGTCTTTCTGCTTGGGCTGCCAGAAAGGGACATTAGGTGCTTCTTGGCAGTTCTGCCTCGGCCCCTGTTGCTATGGGATGAAAAACAATATCAGTACTGCTTCCCAGCTATGCAATAAACCTCTTCCATGGTTTATTCCCATCCTCCTTCACTATCATTGCTGATGCCACAGCTGACATCTCTTGACCCCCTGCCTTTGCCTAGAATACTAAATTAAACATGCTTGATGTTGGGCTATCAAACTAAAGGCCAATAAAGTTAAGCACAAAGACCCTGCACAGATCATAGAGGTGATGACAGCTGAGGGGGTCCAAGTAACCTAATTGGTGAGGAACAGTACATCTACATGGGCTCCATCTGCAGCTCTCAGAGCAGAATGGCTGTCCCCAGTGTGACACCCACCAAGGTGACTCAGCTAATTAAACTCTCTCCAGAACACCAGGCAAATGAAGAGGGGTTACTGCCTAAAGGGATGTAGGACTTGTTATGGGAAGCCAGGAGGAAGACAATTTTAAATGGAGCAGAGAGAAATTGGGGATTATGCAAAACTTCTTATGGGATGTTTGGGGGAAGGGACACAGAAAGGGAAAGGAAGAGATCAAAACAGACCGGATTAATTTATAGTCACAAATTAAATCTCCATAACTAAAAGTTATACACACAAATAAGAGTTAGAAATGTGGCTATATACCCCATCAGTGTATTTGTATTTCATAAAGATTAAATCCTTGGCAGCAGCACAGAAAACATATAGTGAAGCTCTACAGCAGAGTTACTGTCTAGAACTTCATGTGGTCACAACAACACAATGCCATCACCTAAATTAAATAAACTCTTTAGTGGCATATTTTTGGGATACTTGATCTATAGGAAAGTGAGAAATTCAAGAAGAGAAGTTTAAGAAATGCACTGCAGTACAGAAACCAGAGGTAGGAATTCAGATAGGATTTAAATGGAATGACTTCAAGATGCTTTCATACACTCAGCTCCAAGGATTTAAGAATGAGTGGGAGGACAGAAATTTAATATTACCTGTTTTTCTAGAAAGACTGAAATCTGAGAAACCCCTACATGAATACCGAGAGAGTTTCTAAGTGGCTTTTGGACATTATTAATTCTGCAGAGGTTAGGGAGTCACTTGTTTCTGAATTAAGATTGCGTTTGAAGAGAAATCTGCAGTGGCAGCTAATCTAGCAATTACCTTCTTGATTACCTGTAAGAATATCTAAATGATGCGTCTATCTCCCATGATTGCACAAAAGGGTAGAACAAGCTTGTTTCAAGGTGAGAGAATTTGATCCTTTCCTGATAGGAGAGGTAAAGAGAAAGAAAGATTTCATGGAGTATGAAATTGGTTAGGGAAATATGCCTTAAGCACCTGAGGATAGCCACAAGGGAACTAGAATGAGCTTCTTTGAATAAATCACCAGCAGTAATAGGCCTGCTTCCGTTAGCAAAATGACTTTTAGGATGAGTAGTAAAATGAAAAGATAGAATGATATTGGGGTGTAACTTACTCTAACTCTCATTTAGCTAAAGTCAATATCTTGAATATCACCTTTTACAAGTATTGCTGGAAGTTTTTAATCACTTCCTTGCTTGATGGAAAAAAGCAGAATGGTGATCTCTGTACAGAAAGCTATTGTCAGGAATGGTAGCTAGAAGGCTGCATTAACAGAAACCACTGTTCCTTGATGACCATCTATTCTTCCCTCCCCTCAGGATTTTGGAAAAGGTACTTTAGATTCATAGATGTGGCAGCTAAAAGGAGCAATTACCATCATCTACTCCAACTTCATGCCTCCCACAGGCCAAAGAACATCACCCAGGAGTTCTTACTTTGTGCTTATAATTGTTGAGCTATAATGTCTTTTAGAATGCTATCTCCTTTTGATTTAAAGACTTCAAATTATCGTGAGCCATCCAAAGAAACTAAATTAAAAGTTGGACTTTATAACAGCCATTAATATATTTTTCATTCAGTCCCTTTGTGGGTAAGAACAGTATTAGCTTGAGGTACAACTGTAGCCAGTTATATTACTGAGAGAGGATTTATTTTTAAAGAAGTTACTCAAAGCGTTTGACAATTCCATAGGCAGTCAGTGTAAAGAATGCCTCGTGGTATTACACGAGCACATCTATTTAAATCAGAAAACAATTTTTTACTGAACTGTGAAAGGCATTTTTGGGAAAATTGAAGAGTTCTATACATCTTCCTTACATGTCTTGACTATGGAGATGAACTATAATAATATAATTCTGTTCTTCTTAGAAAATATGTTTCCCTGGAAAGATTTCTGATAGATGTTGAGAGCTCTGCCTCTACCTTCCTCTGAATACATCACAAATACGTGCATCAGGTTTTCCGTCTGTAGAAGTATCATGAGATTTACCATCCAGAGTTAAGAATATACTTATTTTTCAGTGATTCCTAAATAACCAGCTACTTTAATCAGAGATAATAGCAACGTAACAATACTATGTACCATGTTCGGTGTGGAAGCTTCATATTCACATGTCTCCACTAATATATACTCTACTAAAAGATTGGATTAATGAAATAAATCTAAATGTTCATTATAAAGATGAACTCCCATTAGATAACAGCCTATAACCACAACTGTTGTTTCATTATATACTCAGCATTAAAATGTGTCTAGACTTTGAAAAACAGCATGCATGACTTCCTGCTGAAACCTTGTAAAACACTTATCCTGTCAGAAAGTTTTGTTCATCTAGAAAAACAATGACACCAACGCCATTGTCAATTCTTCCTTGACAGAAAGCTTTTATTAAGTGTATTGTGTTTAGAAAGCAACTTGATCACAATCATCAGGGGAAAAAACCACATAAAATACTGATTCAAAACATCAGAATATAATTTTCTTATGTTTCAATTATTATGAATAAGCTCTACTATAAAGAATACACATTATAGCTTTACTCCTTATTTAAAACGAGACCTGTTTTTTTCTTTTCAATGATAAATAATATACATCATTATGGACTTTTACATTTAAATCTCTTTAAATTATTTTTGAATTTTATTTAATCTCCTTTTCTGCCAATAATCTCAAGTGCCAGCACTTTTGCAACACTGGTACTAAGCAAATTCAAAAGAAGCTCAAAATACTGTTTGATCTTTAAGTCTATTAGTATATGCACAAATGCATGCTTATATGAACAGAGCGCTACGTCAAATCTTTTCCTTCAAATACAGTTCCAGTAGTTCACTAAATCATTGAACAGAAATGAATGAACGTTATAGTAAGCACAATGAGTTCAAGCTGCAGGGTTTAAAGACTTATATATACTTAAAATTAAGCACAAACCAAAGTGTTTTACTTGAAAAGGCTCTTTAATAAAAAGAAAAATTAAGTAGGAATAATGTTTCTACATCCTGATCTGAAGTCCATTGATGTTAATGCAAAGACTTGTGTTGACTTTAGCCGGCTTTGCAACAGGCCCATGCTTTTTTATCTTGAAATCTCCAAGTAACATGTTTAAATATATCTGTAAGACTTCCAGAATTCATAATGACAATCAGAATAACACCAGTGATGCTTCAGAAGTGACGGACAGGTAAACCGAAATTATCCAGACATTCCTGAGAGAGTTTTGAGGTTTCTATGTGCAATAAACCTCTTGCAGCAGAACTAGTACAAACTTGGGATCACATGTAGCATGAAGCTTCTAGTTCTCATGAAGGAAAATTCATGCTCTAAAGGCTAGATAAGGTAAGGCTAGAAAGGCTCAGAAGTCATGGGGTATTATAGTTCATTATATATATATGCATAGATATATATTATATTTATATTACAATATATAAATATGAATATGATTATATATTCTCCTGCATGAAATTCTCAGCCACTGCACTTTGCTGGAGGGCAACGTGTTTCCCCTGGCAAAAATTCAGCAATACCTGGGTTATGTGTTGTGGGTGGCCCTGGTGCATAATGCTACCTCCCATGCTCTCAGGAGAGCTCAGGTAATAAAAAAATGCTCTAGGCTGCTAGACATTAACCACGTGGTTCACCTGCTGTGGGTCACCCACTGTAATACTGATTGTGAAAGATATACTTCAAAAATTAGACTATTGATTCTCTTCTTTCCTCCTGAGAGATACTCTCAATTGCTGATATTAATAAATAATAAAGGAACTTCTAATATGCCACAGTCAGAGGTGGATACCTTACAGATGAAAGTGAAAAACACATGAAAAAAAACCAAACCCTCCATTTTTTTTACTGAAATATTTGCAATATACTTTGTTTTGTCAGCTTATCAGGAAAAAGGATGACTTGCATTTATAGCTATACTTAGGTCTTCTCTTGGATTAGACAATTAGATGTCCATGTCTAAAGTACATTAAAACAGACATTCCTATTCCTTGGATCAGGGGTTGTGAGATAAAAAAATTGACATTTCAGAGGTCTAAGTTATCAGAAGTTGATAGAATAACTTTGATTGTTTTGCACTTTTGAAGCAAAGGAATCATTTAACAGCAAACCTTATAAACTTAATCAGGCAGTTCTGTACACCTCTGATTGCGCAAATACATGGTATAATCCTGTTTATACCGAAGTAAACATTTGTTCAGTGACAACACTACTAGACCTTTATAGGCCATGCGGCTTTTATAGTCTTTTCTTGAGTAAGACAATGTCACAGTACACACAACCATGTGAGAACCATATGGTTACCAAAAACATTCATGATCATACTAACATGGAAGCTTGAGCACCAAAGCACCTCAGTGATTTGAATATATTCTTCCATTTTCAGAGTTCTCTAAATTGAGTTCAACTTTATGAACGACTGAAATCAGAATAACTCAAAGTATTTACTGATCAATGAGTACTATGCCCTTCTGCCACATCAAGGTACAGAAAAAATTATGCAAGGCAAGTATTAACTACATACCCAGTGATAGATATGGTCATCTAGGCTTGTGGAAATCTGGCAGAATGAAGCAAAGTATCTCTTTGAGGAAGAAGCCTGTGTCACATTAAAATTTACCAGAAATGCAAACAGCAGTTTTACACAGAGAAAAAAAAACACAACAAAACAGTTTTGAGCCAAAGATGAAGGGAGTAAGAAAGAGTATCTTCTGATCTGTGCTAAAACAGTGACTGAAAATGTGGTATGGCACAAATTCTGCTGTCACGCATGGGTGCCTGATTCCTACTGATGGTAATTTTATGCACTTATTCAGGGAAAGCAGACTTGCTTGTACTGAGGAGGCTAGTTTTCCCTCTCACTTGTGTTAATGCCAGCATCTGCTGAGGGAAGAATGGACAAATTTTATGTCCATTCAGAGTATATTCCAATTTATGATCTCCCACTGGTGGGGCTATTACTCATCCTTCAGAGGCTCACCTCTATTCTATGAACACTGTATGAGTTACAAGTGTATTCGTTTACATGTAGTATTTCCTTTTCTGCAAACATCTGAGAGATGCAGTGCACTAATTATAATGCAAAATTTGTTTCTGCTCCCTTTTTAGAACAAATTTCACCTCAGAGAAACTAGGTATACAGGAACACACATAACTTAGTGACTTAGGAGTCCTCATGCCATGTAACAGATTGAAAGGCAATCAAGGAGTATCCACATTTATTCCTTGCATTCAAGAATCACATTTTAACCAGGAAATGAATGGTGTAAATCTCAAAAGCCATCTTGAGATTGCCAACCTGGATTTTAACATGTTTTCCTTCCAGATTCAGAGAGACAGAAAAGACAAACTTTGAGCAAAATCGGTATTTCCAGAAGTTTTTGCACCAGTTTAGTTCCATTCTGTTTAACAGTGGTAATCCTAATTCACCCCACTGCGAATGCTAGAACCAGGCCATTTGTTTAAAAGCTTTGCTTTGTAATTAGGTAGTCACACACATGTAGCTAACACCAAGATCATAATACTCAGTGCTGAAACATGTAATTGAAGCCAGGATTGGGTCATGCATTCAAAACCCACCTTCTTTCTTTTACCCAAGTATTTTTAGACTTTTTTAGTATGCAAATATACAGATGTGCCTACATTGCTGCACTTTGCTGTATGAGTTATGTCAGATTAAACAAGTGCTGCCTTTTTATTAATTACAGTACTTAGAAGAAAATTGTAAGGCACGTTGGCACACAGTTAATGTGTGGGTTTAAAGGTCATATTTGTACTGATGGGAGGAACCAGATAGGTTATCAAGATCCATATTTTTCTATGAGGCAAGAAGACTGCTGCAACCCTGAACTGACATGACAGGCTACTGGCAAATCTGTGAGAGTGACAGAAGAGCAACCACATCGCTTGTCAGCTGCATTCCCCCAGACACCGGGCTCCATCCTCCCACCTAAGGGTGCAAACCCAAGGTACCTGAAAGTCAGATTTGATAAAAGCTTGTTTTTGTTTTAGCCCTTAATCATTTGCTTAGTAATAGAGGTATTGTGATTTCTGCTTGCCATTATTTGCATGTAGAAATGCTTACAAAAATAATCTGAGTTGACAGAGTATGGAGGCTGCAGGAATGAGCATAATTCAATGAAAAGCTTACTTAAGAAAGCTTGGTTTACTTTTGGCTTTTGTACTTGTTTCCTTTAGAGTATCAATAAAGGTTTTAGGTGTTTTGTTTCCTTTTTCTTAAGAAACAAATGAACAGATTATTGCAGTCTCAAATTTATTGGCATTAATTCAACATATAACTGGTGGCTTCATATAGGGTTCAGATCAATTTATTTTGCAAGCATAGAATTACATGAGTTTCAGTGGAAATTACGTGTAAGAAGACACGAAAATTATATCAGAATGTGGCCTTGGTCTGTTTACAGGAGATGATTCTTAAGAGCAGTTGTTTTAAAAGAAAGCTTCAGAGAAATACTGTTCCTCACTCAGTTTTAGCCTTTTGTTTCCAAAATCATCTGAGGTGTTTCTCTTGCTTCTCCCAGAGCCTACCTCCACCTATATCCTCCCAGTTATTCTGTGTTTTCCACACCATTTTGTCTGCATTGCCACATAAGATCTCTTACTGCTGACAGTTCCTTCTTTCTTGACTTGTACTAGCTGAAAGTAGCCTCCCTTTTTCTTCCCACCTCATTGACTCTAACCCATTTCTAAACATGTCCTTGCCTTCTGCCTCATCTACAGTTCTTAATTATCTTTGTCCCTCTAATATTCATTTTTAAACTCTATCAGTTGGTTATTTACAGCCACTCTGTAGAACACTCCAGGACACAGCTATAAAATAAATAATATAATAAATATAGGCATTACTTTCATTGCTTGGAGGTGAAGCATTTTGAAGTCAGCTGGAGCTGTCCCTGAATGATGGTTTCAGGTCCCCACATAAGAAGCCCTCCCGCTTTTGCTCAGTCTGCAGTGGGAAATGGTTATTTTGCATTCTACTTAAGGTTCCCTTTCTGTGAGCACTTGGCCACTCATGGAATCAGCTGCTGAACACGAATGCATACAGGGTATTAGCTAATTTTATTATATTACTTTTCTTATTGACTATCATTTCATCCTGAGGTTTCTTTAACATGAATTTTTGAAACCAGCTCTTTTATTTTTAAATTAGATATTGGACATAATGTTTCTGGGAAATGTGCCTTTGTATTAAAGTTTGATGGCTTTAGGCTGGGAAAGAGTTGAATGTGTTGACTGGAGTTTCAATGAGTGCTTCATCAGAGATGTAAGTGCCAACAAGCAAATCCCAGGGCATTTACTAAATCTGACAATAAAGAATGCCACTTTCCTCTTGCTTGAGATAATGTAAAAATGTGTAAGTTATCAGAATGTATTTTGTAGACAGAATTGTTCTGGAGTAACAGGAATCAGAGGGAAAAGGTTATGAAATCATATGCACCCTGTTCTCTTTTATAACATGATTCCTTTAAGTCAAAGATGTTAAGAGTTTATGTAGGTGTATGGGTTTCAAGAGATCACTTTATGTTAGTGGAAAGTTTGCTGGAAAAGCAGAGACACTGTGGCACCTCTTCCAAATAAATGTGCTTAATTGATCTGGGCCACTGAATGTGTTTTGATCTTCCCAGGGTGCAAGACTTATCTCAAAACATGCACACATCAGAAGAGTCGCTAGTTTACAGAAGCTGCTATCTAGTAGTCAGCCACAAAATTTAAATATTTTTAGTTTAGACTACCTACAGTCAAATCACGTAGCAGTTTGACTAACTAGGAAATGTTTTTCCATATCCCTTATGCACCTACAGCAAAAGAAATAAAAGAAGTGGCAAAGCGAGTAGTGACAAAGAGGTTACACATTCACAGTTATTATCAGCTCCTTTTCCTAGAGAAGGCGGCCAAGTCTTTCACTTAGGGATTAAACAAGGCTTTATTTAAAACCAGTGAAAAGTAAATATCTAACCCTTGCTTTACCATTTCCAGGGGATTTGAGCAGCAGACCGTATATGACACCAAGCGACGTCTTAAGGGGGTAGAACAGTTATTAAATACATGCTGTGGAAAAAAAAGGTTTCTCCTGTTTGGAAGAAAAATTTTAGAGTTCCTTTTTGCTAAATCAAATGGTATTATTAGTAACATGGCCAAAGAAAATACTTAATTTAAATAATTAATGTCAATAATTAATTTAATTTGAATAATTAAGAGCCCTTTAAAGTTGTTGGGTTTCTTTTTACTTTTTATGGGAACCCACATTAAACACAGCCTTAAATTGTTTTCACTCAAAAAGGTTGTTTTGTCAGTTAAGAAACACTTGTTTATGGTAGCAATTAACTCTGCCATCCCAGACTGCTTACCAAAAGACAGTAAAAAATTGGCTTCACGAAGGATGATAAGAGGAGCTAATTCACACTCTTCCCCAAGCTAAGAGGAGCAAGGAAGGAGAAATGGCTGAGTCACAATTCCTCGCACCGCTGCGGGGGTAGCTCAGCTGTGCATATTGTACTGCTACGTCGTGATATCCGTCCTCACTCAGCGAACACCCTGCCTGCTCCCCAGGAGGTACTACTGCCTTGCAGTACAGTTTAAATAAAAAGAAATATTGTCAAAACAATATAATAAGCAAGCTTGTTAGTTTAATCAGCATCATTCGGAAGCTTCTTTTAGTGCTTTTTAAGAGTTGGTTGTTTAAATAAGAACCGTAAGTTAAGACTTTATTTAAGAAAGGGCATGCAAACAATGATGTCTGGGTTGAGTGTGCTGCAGAGTCCATGTAAGGACACATGATGGTCTTTTTCTGCTCTTACCATACATACAGGATGTGGTAATTTATAAGAAAAGTTTTATTATTGTTTGAAACCCCAGGAAGAGTTTAGCTATCAAGAAATTAAGCAATTTTGTTCTCTGAAGCCTGTAATTTGGGGGTTACCACAAGTTTCTTTTTAGAAGGACTAAAAGGGTAACAACAAAAGATGTCCCAAAGCAATTTCTAGATCTTTTTTTTCTGTGGAAGCTTTAGCTGTCAATGATAGTCTTTGCTTTGAAGCAAATTACAGTCATGTTAATCAAGTCAAACTTCAAAGTACCACAGCCATTTTAGTGACTGTGGTTCATGTATTAATGTTAATAAAGGGATTGAGCATTTTTTAATAGAATAAAATATGAAAGAAGCTGCAAGAAGGGCTGTCTTAGATATATTCCTGCTATTTCCTCAGTAATCCTCCTTACTGCTCTCCTGCTACAATCACATCATCAAAGGTCATATTAATCAAATACCCACATTTCATGAGCTAACATGGAGAAAAACAAGAGTAAATCCAAATACTGGATAAATGGTTTTCAGAAAGACAGAACTCTGTTTGGCACGCTACAGCTGTCCTAGGAGGTGGGTGCCTTTGGTTTGTGGTTCTTGTTTATGTGAACACAGCAATAAGGAGACAATATAGAAGGGAATACTAACACGTGTAATAAGAGGAGGATAACAAATTAAACTCGTGTTGGGATAAGCCTGAGCTTAATATCTTTTAGTTTCAACTGGTAATTGAATACATTAGGATGATGCAAGGAGAAGCACGTCTGTTTTCTCAGGAAATTTTACTCAGTCTCATTCCTAAGGAATTCATGTAGTTTTTTTGTTGCAGTTATTCTAACTCTCAGTTCAAATGGAGAGACAAGATAAGTTTTTATATAATCCTAGAACTTCCTTATCTGTAGAAAAAAGCTGGAAAGACAGATTTAAATGTAGCTGTTCAGATTCACTGCTGTTTTCCTGATTTCTTAGGAAGTAACTAATACTTATGCAATGTCCATTGTGCTTATATGAATCTTAATAATGTTTTCCCTGTATTTTTCATATCCTCAACACTTAATAAAGTGCTTTTATACAGCCGTCTAGGTATCAGTATTAAAAGCTGAATTATCTTTGCTAAATCTTTAGGACTGACATAATAGAAGAGGATGTGGATGTTTTCTTTGATAGTGACACATCTGCCAATTACTTTACCTGTATTCCTTAGTCCATTAAGCTTTTAAAACAACAGGAGAAGGGGGATTTTAAACAGTTTCCTCCCAAATATCCCATCTGGTCACATTTAGAATTTAGTTTGCACCACATAAATCCATCTTAAATCTCTGTTACACTTTTTTGATGGCTATTAACCACTTCAAATACAGGACTGCCAAAGTGGTGAAGCAAGTTACTGCTTTAATACTTTGCACTAAGCAATAAATTCCTGTAGTACCTGGATAGCATACTTGTGTGAAAAGAGATTTCCAAGACAGCAATAAAATTTGCAGACCTTTTGCAAAAGCATTTAATAGCTAGCACATGTGGCAAAACATTGGCAGTAGGGCTGAAAAGGTATAAAACAACTGAAATGATAGAAATGTAACTTTCCTAGTACTTTAATGTCAGCAGATAGCATTTGGCAGAAAAAAAAATAAAAATCCTATGACCTTACATTTAAACACTAATAACCTAATTAGAAACACTAAAATGATCTGTAACTTTGCGTGGAAAAAAAACATGAACTCATTATACCATTAACACAACACTAATGACATATTTAGTTGATTAGGCCTCCTTGTATTTTCAGCACTTTGTAGGGAGACTATGAATTCAGGGTTGGGGTAGAAAAAGGGAGAAAAATAACTGGGAAAAGACAACACCACAGTATGAAAACATCTTTTCTTTCAATATCTCATTACTTTTAGGGTCACAATTTGGCTCACTGACAGTGTAATTGAGAACAAAACCTTTGTGCACAGATACAGCATAAAATAATTTGGGTTGGAAGGGATCTTTGGAGGTCATCTGGTATAACCACTCTACTCAATACAAAGGAAACCTGAACATCTGATTCAAGTTGAAATGAAATAAGGCTGCTAATGGTTGTGGACCATTGAGATGTGAAAATCTCCTCAGATGGGGATTGCACAGGCTCTCTAGGGCACCTGTTTCACTATTGCATCAGTTTTCCTTGCTGCAACCTATGACTGCTCTTTTGTGTCCTTTCACTGTGTATGTCTAAGATTACTCTGGCTTCAACTTCTCTGCAACCACTCATTAGGTAGTTGAAGCCACATCACTGCCTCAAATAGAACAAGTCCAGCCTTTTCAGACTTTCCTTCTGCATTACATACTTCACTCCCCTAGCCACATAGGGGTCCTCACTGGACTCCTTCTATTTGGTCAGTGTATTTCTTGGGCTGGGAAGCCCCATACTGGGCATCGTATCAGATGTGGGCTCCTAAGTGCTGAATAGATGGAATAAGCACTTGCCTCACTCACCTGTCTGCATTCTTATAAATGGAGCCACTATGCAGTTAACCATCATTGCCAGGAAGGCATGCTGATGATGATGTCAGGACATCATCATTGCTGGATAACCAATAAAATGAAATTTTTACTTTTACCATTATCTACAGTGTTGTTAGGATCTGGAATTCAGACCAGCTCACTATCCAAGGACAGATTCTCAAGCTGGTGATGTACATACAAGGAATACAACATCAGTATTTTCAGTTCAATGTAGGGGTGGCAACAATGACAATTGAAACTTCATAATTCTAGATCATCTTCCTTCAATAAAAGGAAACACAATCACTCATCTAGACCCAGAGGGCTAATCCTGACAGTTTCAGAACATCATGTGAGACACTGAGCTCCCTCAACTCCCATAAACTGAAAATCTTAGAGAAGAAACACATTGGAAGGCCTGCCTTTGATCACCAAAATTGAGGTTTAAGTCCCCAATGGTATTATTTCCCTTCCTTATTCTGTCTTCTTTGAGCTTCTTACAGGGCTCTTGTTTTTCCTTCAAAGTTCTTGTTAGGGACGGACTTGATACTTAGAAATACTTCTGATTTCTTCTAGAATTCATTACAAAAGATCTTCTGGTTTGGAGGAGGGGGCTTTTTTCACAAGCAAGAGAAGTAATTCAAACTAATTTTAACAGCAGCTTTCTTGTCTGCTTTGAATACATTCATCTATTACACTGACTTTAATCACAGATGTGCCAAGCAAATAGTGGAATAGTTAGATGAAGCACACACTAGGGGAACAGCAGAATCAATGTGCTTATTCTGTTCTCAATCCTTTTTTTTGTGAGTAGGAGACCTGCATGTGTTGCTATTCCATACACAAACGGGGCTGATGTCGTGTATGCAGGGCTAGTTATGCAGACAAGCCTTCATTCAAAGAGAATCAGAAGCCATCAGAAGGGAAGGGGAAGACACAAAAGGGAAATTGTGCTAATTATTTTTACTGTCTGAAATTCAAGAGAGGCATCTATCAGTAACATAATATATAGAGCAGGAAAGAAGGAAAAAAAAGTCAACATTTTTATGTTTCTGCTAAAAATATGCCTGCAACTTTTCTATCTGCAACGGTTATAGACTTGAACCAATGCCAGCAATATTTAGGATCCATATGGTGTGGCAGTCACCGGAAGGTGACCGAAATTACTTGACCTTAAACTCTTTGCAGATGCTATACCACCTCTCTCACACAGCTGCCCCTCTTTTGCCAGGCATACAGAAGAGCATCCTGCTGCTCCCCAGTGCCCCTTACTCAGATGACCTCTGTGAGCCTTTCCCCTGCTGCCAGGGTCCAGGTGTACAGACATGATGGACAGTGCACATGCGAGTTCAACGTGGGACTGAGAACTCAAGGACTGCCTGTGAAGAGGGCAGGTATCGTAATTCACAGTTTCTCTGTGACTGCTTTCTTATTTCAGCACCAGCTCAAAAAAGGATTATAAGCAGGTCTTAAGCCATAAATGTTCAAGATCCATGTAAAAATGTCCCACATATTCAGGAAAATGTGTGCCAAATGTTGAACACATACATATCTACCTCTCAGAACTGGGTGACCCAGACACATCCTCAAGTGCTTAATTGAATTAACAGCACAAAGTTTTATTCTAAATATGGACTCTCCTTAACTGGTACTTCTTTCTCTGGTATAGCTATCCCTCTTGCAACACTTCATGCTATGTAGCAGAGCAGCTTATGTCAGGACTAGGCTGTGCAGTGAGATCACCCAAAGAAACATGAATTTCCTTCACTCAAATGCAGGCAAGGCTAGAGAACATACAGGTTCCATTCCTCTTCCTCCTCTTTCCCTGTATTTTCCTCACAATACTCACTGTTTTCCCCTCTGCTACCTTCATGGACAATAGTTACGGCTATAGCTGTGGTCACTTGTGATCCACCACGGCACAGATATTTCAGGAAAACTTCTGATGTGACACTGAAGGACAGTAAGGCAAGCGAATGGGTTTACAAAGAGGCCTGAAGTTGAACTGGCCCTGTCAATCTCTCTGAAGGATAGGAATATCTTTATCTTGGATCCAGTTCAATTCCCGTAAGAAAAGGGATGACTTGGAGCTGTGATATAAGACAACGGCACCATTTGTAGTGTTACTGAGATACGGGAGGATAAACATGGTAACAGAACAGAGCTAGTAAAATCACAAGCATTTTAAAATGTCACGGTCTACAAAAGAAGGGGAATTTTATAGCTTTGTCATGATCATAAGAGACAGTAGATTGTGTCCTTTGCATAATAGTTTCAGATTTCTTTGCCAATGAAGAATGTAAAAAACAGGCCTAGAAGGACCAATTGAAATTCTATCAAATCATTCTAAGGTTTCACAATACGCTATTACAAAATCAGTAGTTGTGCAAGAAACAATCAAAAAATAGCCAGAATGCATCTTTATAACATTTCTAGCAGTTTGTGTCAGTATTCATTTAGGAAGTCTTTAATCTGTATATGCACAGAATAAGTATGAAATACTAGTATTTTGTATTAAAATTATATGCTACATTTGTCCTTTTATATATTTTCCCTCAGATATTTTGCTTGCTTTTAAATACCATAAGACAAGAAAGCAATGATGGCAAATTCTGCTTAGAAAGAGAAGGCTCCTTTGTATTAGAACACTGAAGTGAGGATCTAACACCAAAAACTGTATTTCTGGTGACTTCTTTCTCTCAGGAAAGGAACAAACTTACGTTGTTTATTGGGCAAGAGCAAGAATTCTGAAATGGGTGCCTAAAAAAGCTTGTTTTGTAGAAAAGATTCTTCTGCCTACTCTCAGAGATTCATAAACCTTCTAGCAGATTAAACCAGAAAGATGCAATTGATTAACCACTTTTAAAAACTGCTTTTATTTTTAGTCAGTGCAAGAAAACCCCATGATTGGGAAATGATTCCATATTGCAGCTTCCCTTTCAGGGTAAATGATGGGCAAAGTTATAAACCAGCAAAAATAGACGTTCATAATGGAGATGATGACAGACCTTTAATTATGCAGGGCATGAAGAACAATTCTGTAATAAAATTAACAGAAAAAAATAACGTGTCATTTAGTCTACTATGTTCTTGAAGGCTACTCCACTGTAAATGAACCAATGTGCTTGGTTATAGTTGCTCTGAAATTAGTTGTCTTTGGGCCCTTAAGGCTGAAAGTGCTTTGTACCTTAAATTCAGACACGAATTTTGGTTAATCATGATTTGGAGTGCCTCTGTGAGAGAGGTAAAGTTAATGAATATTGCTGATGCACAGTTATGCAAGGTGTTTTTGCAAGTCTTATGCAGCCAAGGCTTAAATGTGAAAGGACACTCCAGCGTAAGCCTCTGACTTTAGCAAGCTAAGCTTCAATGCAAGCACAAAACTGCTGTAATGTCAGTACCAAGATATAAGCTACAGCCCTTGAACACCAGCATTCAGATGCTCTGGTTTTGTCTATGTGAGCATGTCATCTGCCCCAACAGGCACCACTACTAAGTCAAAGCTCTTGCTAAAGCCCCTACATTTACATTAAAGTTTTTTTTGTTTGTGCTACATTTAAGCGGGTTTTCCGGACTGGACATCATAACCACACAAGAATTTAACCTTTCCGGAGGACCATTTATAAGGTTCAGGGCAGAAGATGATGAGGCATGTTTGGTGTGCATATGCAGAAGAGCATAAGGTTAATTTTCATCCAAAAGGAATCTAGTTCAGAAATCAAAGCACCATGTGAAACAAAGCAATACGTGGAAAAAGGGCATGGTTGGGAAATGTACCTCAAAACTGTACTACTGCTTCTGACCAAATCAGAACTGTAAATGAGCCTGAGTCCTGACAGAAAGAGATTTATCATGGTCAGAAAGTTTATCATGGTCACTGTTGCCAACCAATTGAAACAACCTTTCTTTGGTTGTACTTTGATTTCCATGACATGCCAGACCACCACACACAGGACCTAGAAATAAACCAAGCTTTCAGAATGATTCTTCTGAATACACTCTGCAGCCTAGCTCAAGAGTTTAAAACAGTACTACCTAGCTGCTTTCTCACCAAACTGAGTTTGGACATGCTGTGGAGGGACAAAACAATCTCCGTGACTTGTAAAGGAAAACTTCATCTGTACAGAATAAAAACAAAGGAGGAGGTTTGTCCATATTCTCCCATCTCAACCTAAACAATCAAACCCAGTTTTCAGCAACAGAAGAAAGGGCTGCATAAAACAGATAAAAGCAGCACCTCAAACTATTTCATGTTATACCTGTTCCCACTGCGGAATAAGCTGCATACTATTGATATCTTAAGACTTGTGTGTCTAGATTGTTGATGGGCTTGTCCACATGACATCTCTATACATTTTATAGGCAGAGAAATATTGTCATCTACATCAACATTAAATTTGTTTCCACTACCCACCACAAAGACTTGCTATGTTTAGCAGAAGGTACACTGTAGGCTAATTAATGTTTTATTAGAAATCTTGAGGAATTTGCTTGTTTTCTCAAAGAACTGGGTTCTGCAGCCAGGCATTTAACAGAACTCAGGAACATTTGAGAGAATCCAAGAAAATATTAATTCAGTATTACTGGACAATTTAAAAAAAAGATTTAAAAGATTTTATAATAAACTTACCATGTTCTGTTTGATACGTTTCTCCTAACACTTGCTTTGGCAGCATAACCTCCATTAAATACAAACTCCCTATTGGCAATATATGTAAATGTGAGTTACAGGATTTGCTTCTTTTTGAAAGAATACTAACACTTCCAAGTATCTCTATATATGTACTGTATTATACTGTACTATAACTACTATATCTTCAACATAAAACTTACTGTTTTAGAGGAATTTACTATTCAGCAATATGTATACTACAGACCCCTAAATAAGATAACAGAGAACCAAACACAAGTAGAAAAGTTTTGCATTCCTGATCAACTATTTCCTGAAAACTGCCATTGCCATTAATAGTAGTCTAAGCTGAAACAGGTAAAAATTAAAAACTTGGAAATATAAATGCAACTTCTTAAAAGTGTACTTAGAAGATACCCTTTATCTAACTAATAAGTATTTTCTGATGTTTTCACTCTTAAATACACCATTATAAATGCTAGATACTGATTCCTGTTTTCAATGTTATATATATCTCCAGTCGTGCATTTTAATGCCCTTTTTTCTGTTCACCTAGAGATTTAACACAAACCTATAGTACCAGTATACAGGTACATAACAGAAATTATGTAGCAGCATTTTATAATAAAACATATATATAAAGAGTATATGAAATATTCATATGCCAGCATTGGAAGCATTTGTCTCCTTTGCTAAAAGACTCTGGACCAAATCCCAACCTGCTTCACTGAGTAGTGTCATGCTGCCTAACTAGCCCAACTGAAATATATGTGATCATGTGTGATAGAGAGATTTAATGGGATAAAAGCACCAGGAAATAACTAACTCTCCAATCCATACATTTAATTCACAAGTTATCTTGTTCAAAGCAATATGATTAAGACATTCACTTGGGACACAAATGTTTCATTTAGAAAGACCTGAGTCAGTATTAGAAGTGGATTTCTTTCTAGATGGGTGAGGTCTTAGCTTCTTTCCTCAGTGTAGGGAGAGGGGCACAACTGAAATTACTAGGATTATGCACCAAAAAAAATATTTCACTGGAATAAATGTTTCTGAATCTGTCCTCAGCTGACAGCTGAAATAGCTTGACTTACAGATCTCACCAGCGAGAAAATCTCTGATCACTGGGTATATCTAGTGGAGCTCTAACATTAGCTTGAATGGTGCTAGATAAGTGCCAGCTGATCTGCAACTGGTCATTTTGATTCTGGTATGTCACAGGTTCTGAGGTGGTAAATTCCCTTTTTTATGAAATTAAAAAAATCTACAAATACCTTTTGTCATTAAGCTCTGCTGAAAATTAGTCAGAGGTCTGTAATTTTAATTTAAACATGCATTTCCTCTGTACATGTACATATGATTGCAGGATAATGGAGAACCATATTTGAGCACTTCATCGTAGACAATGATTAAAACTTCTCCCAGGTTTAATCACTCCTGTTTTAACGTAGTTTAAGTGCAGAACAAAATATTGCTCACTGTGAATTTAGTGGGGTAAAAGGGGTACCAGACCCTCAGCTGTATGGTTTCAGTTTGCTTTCTTAAAAATTATTCTTGACAACAGAAAATAACAGTTACAATGTGGTATCATTTGTTCATTTATTCTAGCAAGCCAGAGACTAAGCATGTATTCAAACCAGCTGGAGGCCACGTAGTAAGATCCTCCAGCTCCTGAAGTGAAAAAAACCAACAAGTTCTGTAATAAGCATTTACAGGGATAACAGAGATGAAGTGACCTGCTGTTATGGAAGGTTCTAACCCTGACAGTAATTTTATTGCTTGGTAAGAATGCAAGAATCTTTCTCTGTGTGTCTGCAAGAGAAGGTTTTAGTGGCATTTGAGGAGGAGTCAGTTTCTGGAGACAGTTTACCAACAGCTCCATCTTCAGATACTTGTGACGATTTGTTATTTCGTTTGGCCCCAAATTGGTTTTGCTTGCAAGTTAAGAGCCATTCTACTAACAGCAAATAATTTCTGTATGTCTTTCCAAATGATCTTCAAAACATCGAGTACTGCCATGGATGCCTGAAGACAGAATGGTATCTTCATAAAAATGCAAATTATTCCAATTATAATAGCAATCACAGTCATGGAGTGCAAGGGATTTCTCAATTATAGCTCTTGTGTAGCGCTCAACGTGCCCACAGAGGCACAGCAGAGGAAAACACAACAATTTAAATAATACCGATGTCCATTCCCTTTTTTATTCCTAATGAAATGAATATTATTTAAAGACTTTGAAATGAATATACCTCATACAAAAGTAGCAGAAGTTATATACAAGGCTTTTGGTTAGAGCTCTTATAAATATATTGTCACGTGTTTTTGACCAAAATTTTACAAGTCAGACACAGATGTTGAAAATTATCTCAACCACTACATGAAAGCAAGGTCCCAACCTTGATTGCTCATGCAATAGTAGGTAAAGATTAGAATTTTCCAAGATATACAACAGGCTAAATATCACTGGGTTTCTACTCTTTGGACAAGCAATCCAGAGCTGTTATAATTAAAGCTGATAATAATTAGTTACTTCAGTACAAATACCCTGCAACATCTCTGGGTCTCAAAGCGCTCCACAAGAGAAATCCCAGTTTTACAAATAAGGAAATAGAGACACAGCAAAGGAACAGATTTATTTACTGACATTTAGTATGTTAGAACTAGGACCCTGACCCACACTTCCCACGTGCTATTTTGATGCATTATTCTTCTTCATCTTAGTTTCCTTTCCAATACAGATTGTAGGCTATACTGGAGCAGCATCAAGATGGCTGTAATTCATATGTCAGCCTTAAATTAGACAGAGCACGTCACCTCTAAGAAGCCTAATCCAGAGTATAAGAATCATTCAGATAGAAAAGAGTTGGCCTTGCCTTGTGCATACCCTAGTCCAACATACATACAAATACTAGCAGCTTTAATCTACCTACCAGCGCAAATTCTTGGACAAAACCAAAATATTCTAGCTGAGCTAATGATAGGTTCTAAGGTGTTTCAGATAATGTTTACAAAGACTGTACTGTTCAGTGCAAAATTGGGCTGTAAACACTTGTTTTATTCACTTACAGACTTTGGAAAATCTTTAATATTGGAGAAAAATAATATTTCCGTTAGCATGGTCTCCTCTCTTATACTTTGTGGAACACAAATAGCAGTTATTAAGGTCAAGATGTTGGCAGAAGGGATAGAACAACTAAAAAAGTTCAGCTATAATTACAGGCAGTAGAATTTATTTTTCAAAAGCACTGCATGTCTGAAAGATATATCTCTCTGTATTTTGAATATAAGTCATTATATCCAAAGGATGACCATGCTGGTTTGGCACTGTTGCAGAATTAGCAATTGTGCGTCAGCAGCAGGCAATACCGACTACATATTTAACAGATTAAAAATGCTGTGATAGCTGCTTACATATTTAACACACCATCATCCAAAGTTTTTTCCTTCACTTAACTTGGGGACTGCAGCCTCCCCAGAACACCTCACTCTGGGCTCCACAGTTGAAGTCTGGACATGCCACAAAGTCCCGTGAGTTGCCATGGAAGAAGCAAGGTGCCTGCGTACCTGTGCTGTGGTTGCTGGCTCTCAGAGAAGACCCATGTCAAACTCCAAGAGAACAGGCATTTCCTGAAAAGCCACCAGCCAGGGTGATTACTGGTGCAGTAGCTGTCCCCTTGCTCCCAACCTATGTTACCCTCCTTTTCTGAGTGCTTGTAAACTGTGGTGAGGCATAGTTTACTACCAGGACACATGAACATCGATGGAGTTAGGAATTCGATGTTACTGGCACCTCACTATGAGCACCTGAGACCTGTGGTCCAGCTGATCTCAGGAGGAGTTCAGCGCTGGTCTGGTCGGCTGTTTCCTTGGTACAGGAAGCCCATACAAACTGCATTTAGGTTTCATGTCTTACAAGCACTGTGATGGTTTTCAGAGAAAATAAGTCCATCTATCAGAAGGAAAACAGCATTCCCAGAAAGTATAATTACAGTTCAGTCTGTTCGAACAGCTAACATCCAGGATCTAAATGTTAATATTTATTGTTAAAGTTGCAGTTTCAATGCAGCTTGCACAAAAGCTATGTGATGTGAATTGCTATATGGGTATTTTCTTAAATTCAGAACATTCTGTTTCTCACCATCTGCCCATACTCCACATTTTCAGGGCAGCAGGAAGAGCAAAACTCATACTAGACATGCGGAGAGGGAAAGGGAGGAAAGATGGTCTTGTTAAAACAGGGCAGGGTCCATCTTTACCTTTCAGAGACAACAGAAAAACTTTGGCTGTATTTTGGAAGACATAATGGAGGCAGGGAAAAAGCAATTAATCCTGCACAGTGTCCCCAAACATTTATTCCACCTTTTTATTTTTTAATTCTGTAAAGAATTTCCAAGTTTTGGCAGAAGGTCAGGGCATTTGGGTTACAAATCAGGATATTTTATTGCATCTTTCACAGAATTATCTCTCCATTTGCTACCAACTCTCGGACTCTTTTCTACAGACCTCTACAAAAACTATTTCCCTTTTTGCTCTCATTGGGACTCTTCCAATCCACGAGAATGTCAGTCTTTTGTACTCAAACAGAAAGATGTTTAACAGTGAGGGACTAAGAAAAACAGTTCACAGGTTTCTGTACATCCTCAATAACTCTGAGGTCTCTTATGTGACTTATGTAACTTCCATGTGACTTTTCCATTACTTCTTTGTTCTACGGAACATCATGTATGTTGTTGGTGTATATGAATTCCATGAAATCCTGTCTGGTATATTGAAAATATAGAGGAACCAAGGGCTGGAAAACAGTGGACTGCAAATGGTAAGGTAAGGGCAATTCCTTTTTGAAACTGAAACAGTCTAAGGGAAAATAAAATTATAATTATAATCCTGATTTTTTTACAACCTTTTTCTTATAAATAGAATTATGTAAGAGTTTGTTTGTGATTATCATTTCCCTTGTTTCAAAAGAAGTTTCTCTCAAGGAAAGCTGTGTGACTGAGGAGGTATATGAAGAGTCTGTGTATGACAAAAATGGAAAGGAGTAAAACACTCCTATGACTAGACACAGCATTCACAGATATCATGTACTTGGATATAAGTTACACCGATCACAATATTTTTATCATTTATAGGCATCTATATGAATATACATGAAGTTATATTTTACAAATATAACTAAGAAAAAACATTTTTTTCCTTTACTTCCATGAAAACTTTCAGTAAAGTGCATCTTTTTAGAACCAGGTGAGTTTTATTTCTTTTCATTTGCTGTGCTTTGAAACAGCTTTGAAGATCAGTAAAGATCTGGCAATTTTTTGGCAGAATTTGTCATACACAATTCTCAGACCAATTCTACAGTTGGAAACATAAGCCGGTTTCCAGAAGCCAGTATGATCCTGGCCAATGTGGCTGTAAGCCTAATCTCTGTTTGTTGGTCTTTCTTTAGCCTGAAATCTTCATTAAAAAAGGAAAAACCAAAAAACCTCCCAAAACCCAACAACAACAAAAAAAAGCAAAATTGAAAGACAACACAGCCTTTGGAAAGCTATAGCAAAGTAGGTTCAGAAAATCAGAAAATGTCACAAGATACCCAGTCCTCTGTCTGCAGTTTGCGATTTATGCCCATTTTCCCCTCCCATAGGTATGAGCATCATACGCCCTGGGGGCCGCATGCATGGAATGAAATTCACAATCTGCTTTCAAGAAGAAATGCAGTCTGTTCACCACCATCCAGAAAGCACTAAAATCCTGTCCGGAAGTTTTCCTTACGCTGTTAATGCTTACACTACCCATTTTATGACAGTATACCTTTTCCTTCCTGACATCCATTTTATTCGATCATCTCTGAAATGATTTGTTCTACAAAGGCTGAACACAGCATCTGTACACTAATTCCCACAGTGTGTACAAGATGCATACAGCAACAGAGCATGAGACCTAGCCACTTCTTTCATGATGTACATGTTAAAATATATATTAGGCATGTACACAGACATGTGCTAAGTATGTTCAGTCAGTAATGAAAGAAAATTCCTTAGGCATAAGGATGCAATAAATGTCAGGTATTGAAAGAAACTGCAAAAAAAAGAAAGAATATCAGGGAGATCTTTGCAGTGATCCTTTGGGATTTAAAAAGGTACCTTAGGAAATGAGAAAGGGTATGTAACTGATGGGTATTTGTTGTATAGAATTATTTAAAACCTAACTTGGAAAAAATAAAAAATGTGTAACCATGTGATGTTCTATGAGAAAACTGCAAATTTATACTTTTTGGAGTATGACCAGACCAATTTCTTATTTATATAACAGAGCACAATGGAGAAAGACCCCTTAAGTAAACACATCTAATATATTAAAGCTATTTTTAAAAAGTATTTCTCATTACTTAAAAACAATACTTTAGCTTTGAGAGACTCTAATGAGGGAGTGTACAATCTTTCTTCCCCCAAAATGTTGATGCTATTATTTTTAGCTGAATATTACAGCAACAAAGACCTCTTTTAAGGACTCACCAGCAAATGCCCACTAAAAATAATTTTTCTGATGATAAACACATCCATATATGTATCACAGACAAGGTAACTTAAAAATAAATCTATCAACGTCATGATAATGTCCCCTGATAGCTTAAACACCTCTTGAGCTATTGACAACTGGTAACAGAGTGAACCTTCACTACAGGAATAAGTGCTGCTGTCATGGACACTGCAATTCCACTGGCTCCATAAGTTCAGACCACCTTGCACCATCAAAATCATCCATTTAGAAGTCTGAATTAATTGCAGTTCATGGATCCAATTGCCTAGTTCAAAGCTGCTGAAATAATTGCAGAAATAATCATCAGCAAGGAGTGAATGGCCAAAACTCCCAGATAGAGTTCAGGAAAAAACATCACAAAGACCCCTTTTAACCTTAAGACTTCATATATGGGAATGTCATTACTCAGTTACAAAGGCAGCAGTACCACAGACATAAACTCCTAAATATTCCCTCCACATGTTATTGTGGTTTTGTGTTTTAAACTCTAACATTCACAGAAAAAGACTTATTTTTATTAGGGAAATTAGTGCTGAGAAACATCGTGGCAGTCTCAGGTACCTGGTACATTTTATAGCATTAAGTAACTTGCAAAGTTTCAGACACTGTTGTGGTTTTCTCCTCAGGGTTGTTATCCTGGAATAATGGGACAGCCTCTTGCCTTAAAACCTGGAAAGTCCTACATGACAAAAAGTTTACATTTCAATTACTAGCTGAATTTACCCATAGGAAGCAAACATTTGAATATCAAATTTCTGCAGCGTGCTTCGAAGTGCTAATTGAAACTTTTTGAAAACCACTGTTAGAAATATTTACTGTCTACAATAAGCATGTCAAGATTGCAGTGCCAATTCTTTTTTCTTTTTTAGATTTTGAGGAAAACCACATGATACCTATATGCCTTGTACCATGTTTCAGAGAGGTTCAATTATCAGATGTTTTCATTGCTTGATTCTGCCTATCAATGCAATATGTCATCCTGGTAGCTTGCTGCGTATCATGGTAGTTCCCTGTCAGACTCACCTAAGAATGCCAAAGCATTTTCTTGCATGGTAAATCACAATAGTTTTTATCTTTGAATGATCAGAGCAGTTAGAAACTTCATATTATCTTTTTTACTTAAAAATAAGAAAATAGACTATATAGGGAATTAAAGCATAAGCATTTCCAGTGATTCGTGGTTATTTTCAAGAATGCCTTTTTGCAGGTGGTTTGAGTTTTGGGAAGGAGGGAATTCAAAAGCAAACAGCCAATTTCATTTTATGCTGGAGAAGTTAACACTGTATAGTCAGAGATTAGAGCAGACAAAATTGCTGAATTTCCAGCTGCTAAGGCTTCTGCAGGATTCACCTAGCCCCCTGGAAAGAAAAAACCATGGGATCTTTATTGTTTAACATAGTTATCCAAGTAATTTTGGAGGGGCAGAATCAAGAAGTTCAATGTCTCCAGCAACGTGTCAGGATTCTGTTGTGTTTGATAATGCGGAGTTCCACCTCTCTTTCCAACAGAGACCTTTACTAGCAAGTCATATTTCTGTTAACGAAAATCCTGATGAAATTTGTGGTGGTAACCTACAGTCCCAATGGAAGGAACAATTGTTATGTAATTCATAAACAATGAAATACACAGTGACAAACTGTGGAGGAGCTAGTTGGTTTGGGGAAAAAAAAAAATCTTCCATTTATGAAAAATTTTAGGCTATTGAGGATGAGGGCTGCACTTATGATGGGTGAACAATCAGTTGACTCAGAGTGCTTATGACTAGTATATGATATGTTAGTTACATTCTTCATTGCACTCCTTTATTCTTAAAAACTCCATTCAGTGCTGAATTTATGTAGGTATCTTTTATAATGTTTGCAAACTAGGATGACGTATTAGGTCATCCAGCCCATCTCCTCTCTTCTACGTGTTATGATTCAGTGGATTTTAACTAATTCAATGTTTTAATCCATAACAATATGACATTAAAATTTATTTGACACTAAACTTATCATAGACATTCGGAGATATTTTTGACGTAATACATTTTAACACTTTCAGATACTGGAATTTCTTTAATCACAAGAAATAATGGCTACCTTATAAAACTCTCTAAAGTAGATAGGACCCATAGCCTTCAGTGGAGAGAAAAGCATGTGTTTAAATCATCTTACCTTTGGCTAAATGAAGGCATTAACTGAATTGTAAACCTTTTGTTTTGTAGAACCTCCATCTATATCCATCACTGACTGTGCAGATGAGTCTAAACTAGGTTGTGCCAACAGACTGATCAGCATGTGCACACTGGCTGGTCAGCACAGTCTACAAGGGCCGAGCTCACCCTATCCATGGAAGTCTCTCCCCTTCATTCATATCACTAAATAATGTTTTTCAAGACTTGTGGAACGAATTGTCCTTAAGATTTTACCCCATGACAAATTTTGCCGAACCCAATCAACAGTTATAAGACAAACTGAAAGAAAAAAAATAGGGAAGAAATGGCAAGGAGTCTATGGTTTCTACCTGCCTCACCACCCTGCATCTTATACTCTTGAATAATAAAGGGAATAAATAGGTAAACAAATTCCTAACAGCATAGAGATCTGATAGAAATACAAACTGAGAAACAAAAAACCAGACAACTGAACATCTATTAATAATGCTACAGGAGTATTTTTATCTAACCCAAATGCTGCATTTCTATAGCAATTTCTCTGAATTTAACTTACTGCACTTAACATGTTTCTATGAATTTGCAATGCACACATACTGAGATAGATACAAATAGCTACTTTGGCATATTAAATGATAGTGGCCATATAAAATGAAAATTGTTCTTTAAGCTTGGTACGAATTACTAGGAGTGTAGTCCTGAAAAAGATTACACAGGAACTAGATTTTATGGTCACTATTCCCAGAAGATGATGTTGTTATTAAATGTTGCTGATCAGAGCTAGCAGTTTGCTACAGATCAGATTATGATCATTTACATGTTTATGGGCTGACAAAACTCAGAAGTTATACACTTCATTAAGTTACAGGGCAAGATTCTCATAGGATGAAATAATGTGGCTACATTAGTTTGAATCCATTTAGGTCAATTAGGTATCTGAGTTCCTAGCATCTAACTTCAGATCAGGGACTTAAAATGCCGCTACTCAAACACCTTCAGACACTAACCTAATTTTAAGCACTCCAGCAAACCTTGCAGACTGGAGTGTAACTATTAGCCGTGTTTGAAATTAACAATGAACCAAAAGTCATAAAAATAAATTTCATATTTTCAGACAAAAACTGCCTCTTTTTTTTCTTTTTTTTTTCCTAAGATGTTATTTTCTACTTGGCACTCAGAGTCTTCTGGACTCTAGATGTGTTTTCAGAAGACTAATTAAGTCATGACCTTCAACTCTTCATCTTCTTCCCATTTGACTGGGTTTGGAAAGCGTATTTCAGCAGTGAAATGGAGATTTTTTTTCCCCCCAGCTGGCTTACAAACTAGATTTTGGGACTACTGATGTTAAGAATCTGTGAAATGATTTCTTAGCATGAACTGTCTAAAGCCCCTCTATGATTTGAACTGCTGAAAGAGAAAGTCAGACTCTTACAGCCAAAAATTTGCTTGGGATTCTTGTGAGGACTGTGAAACCATGAAAGGTTAACAACTCCAAGAATATTGTGAAAATCTTTGTGCCATGAAAACAATAACAGTTTTGGGTTTGTGTGACAGAACAAAGACTAAAATATTTCAACTTGGTTCAACAGATCTTTGCACTGGCCTTTCAGGAGGCAGTAGCCAAAACTACCATAAAAATATGTTCAAGGTTTGCCACTGGGGGCTAGAAAATGTAATTTATACCCATTTGTGCCGACTATACTATGCAATATTACATACAGCTAAAACTAGACCTAAATGAGAAATATTTTTTCTCCAGAACTGATATTTCAACAAGCCACCCCACCCTGACTCAGGATAAAAGCAGAATCCTAAGACTTCTGTGAAAAGGCAAGGGGTGGAGAGGACATTCCCCCTTAGCCCATGGGTTGGAGCAATAATGTCTGAAACAGGAGAATGACACAGAGATGGTATGAAGCCAGGTTTCCACATTCTAGGTGTTTGGAGGTTTTAGGTTGCTGGCCACTCTAAGAATATGGCCGAGTTAAAATCTTTTGCAAAGCAAATAGGGCATTTGCAAAGACTTTTGAGGCCATCATATTTAGAAGAAAGGTCATGGAGAGAAGTCCAACTTAAAAAGCAATTCAAAGCAACTCACCATTATTTGTAAAGGGAATCTCGCAAGACTAGCTTTTGTGAGTACCCTTTGCCACACCCAGCATGCTTTTACCTAAGGCCTGGTGGAAAAATGGATATTTGTTAAAAGCAAAATAGCTGTCAAAAATTACTACCAGCTCCAGCTGAGAGCGCTCTCAGGGATAGATAGACATTTGTTTTGAGTGAGAAAATAATCTAAAACTGATCACAAGAGCTTCATACCTTGGGATATTGGGTGATAACACTCTTTACAGTCTGTTCGGCAAGTTGAAGCAATCTCTTTTTATTATTAGATAATGTAAAAGTTTGTGATGCCAACTGAACTGTGTCTGCAGTCTGAGAAGGGAGCAAAACAATTTATACACAGCTCACAGCCAGCACTGCCACCCTGAGCATGCACATGCACGGCCGAGATGGAGCTTCCCACAATCAGAAATGTGGCACTTTAATGCAGATCGTGACCCTCGAGGACATGGGCCTTCCAGGTGTCTCTAATAACTATGCAGACAAAAAAGGACTTTCTGAAAGATTCGGTCTTTCATCCCTCCTGTGTTTCACGACAGCCAGTTCCAGCTCTGACCTCAGATACAGCTGCAAAGCTGTCCGCACCAGGTACGGTACAGAAGGCTACTGAACCAGGGCCACAGTTGCAGCTGGCACTTGGTGGGTATTAAATGAGAGGTGGCCATGATCTCAACCAGCTGGATAGAGCACTTTGAAAGGGAGACATATGTCAGTTTATTGTGCTTTGAATCTTGTCAATTGCAAAAGACTCTGGGGTTCAGGTACTTTCCCTAGAACATGCATTTAAATCAAACCTTTAACAAACAAGAATTGTGAAAACACAAAAGGCTCAGCAGGTCAGAAAAGTAAATCGTATCCCAGATCAAAGCAATGCAGCAAGCCAAACATCTATGATTATTAAATGAAATGGATTAGACAAGACTTTTTGGAGCAGAAGACTTTGAAAGAAAAGGTAGTACAAGAAGGTGATAGAAAATAAGCTTTACTTAATTCCCAACACGCCACCAAAACACATTTAGCCATTTCATTTCTTGACCAATTATATTCCTTAGTACTACTTTTCCTATGAAAACCTTACATACCATCTTCACATTTAAATAAAGCATAGGGAAAAAACTTTCTATTGCTAAACATAGAAACCTCTGTCTACATACTGAAAAATCTTCACCAAAAGGCACTCTTGGGCAGAAGAGCTGGGGAATTCTGAAGCTGTGAGGTTCAGAGAACTGGTCCTATGGATATCCCAACAACAGAAAAAAATACCAGACCTTTTCTTGCTTGCTTTCTGAATTTAAAAATCATGTTACAGTCTTGTCTAGATTCTGTAAGCTTATGTAGTTAGATTGGACAGTTCTTTCTTCAGACTGATGTTTGCATCCTCTAACATGGCTTCCAGAGCGATGCTCCTGGCTTTAAGATAAAAGATCACAGAATACATTCAGGGTGGGCAGCAACGCTCTGTACAACTTAAAAACGATTATTGTCATATAGAGGGATGACTGTAGGTATGATAGACTATAGGCTTTTTTTTTTCATGATGCTTATTTGCATCGACCTATAAAACTGCTGATGAATGGGAATCCCTACTGGAGCACATCAATAACATACATACACCTTAACAGGAGTATTCTGCTACATATTAAATACGCTAGAGGGGACCTCATGCAACACTACAGGCTTGAGGAAGAGCAGCTGGAATGCTGCCTGGCAGAAAATAACATGGCCAGCAGGACAAGGGCAGTGCCCGTCCCCCTGTGCTGGGCCCTGGTGAGGCCGCCCCTCGAATCCTGTGTTCAGCTTTGGGCCCCTCACTGCCAGGGGGACGTGGAGGGGCTGGAGCGTGTCCAGAGCCGGGCAGGGGCTGGGGCAGGGGCTGGGGCACGAGGCTGATGGGGGGCGGCTGAGGGGACTGGGGGGGCTGCTCTGGAGAGGAGGCGGCTCAGGGGGGCCTTGACCGCTCTCTGCAGCTCCCTGGCAGGGGCTGTAGGCAGGGGGGGTCGGTCTGTTCTCTCAGGTAACGAGCGACAGGACAAGAGGAAACGACCTCGAGTTGCACCGGGGGGGGGGGTTAGATTGGGTAGAAGGAAAAATGTCTTCACTGAAAGGGTGGTGAAGAACTGGAACAGGCTGCCCAGGGAGGTGGTGGAATCACCATCCCCGGAGGTATTTAAAAAGCACATAGATGTGGTGCTTAGGGACATGGTTTAGTGATGGACATGACAGTGCTGGGTTAGTGGTTGGACCTGATCACCTCACATTTTTTTTTCCAACCTAAGTGATTCTATGATTCTATGCTTCTATTGTGTATAATAGCAAACATAAGTCTTCATCAGCGCTCAATCATGATGCAAACAGTTCATATCCAACAAATCATCACAACTCTAGGAAAGAGTTTGAATGCAGGAAGATGGTGAAATAATCAGGTTAGTTATTCATTATACTGTGAAATTAGACCCCCAAACTGTAAGCTTGCAATCAATTGCATGAGTAACTTCACTTCTGAGAATAGTCCCAAGGAAACTAGTGAAACCAATGTGCATATTTCTACCCATGAGGTATGCAAGCATTTCCAGGCCCAAAGCTGTAGTAGTTACAGTGTTGAAGTGAAATATAGGTCACAAGAAGTGGAAGCTTTTCTGCTGGCATTGGCATCACAGAGGCTCCCCTACGCAGTGAATGATTATGTTACTTCTGGGATCCACTCTCTTCCCCCATCAAGAGGCCAGATTTAACTGTACTGGAAATACAGAATCTAGAAAAGGATCTGAGTAGCTTAAAGAAGAGAATTTTCCATTCTGCTTCATTGTTCAAGCTGAAAAAGCACTAAAATCCTTTGCTACCTGCCCCATCCTGCCACACATGACTGCAGGAGCCCATGAAACAGACAGATAGTAGGTGACACACTATTTCTATGATCATAACCACCTGAAGTCTATTTATTTGTCTACAGTATTTTTTCCCTATTTCTGTTATAGACAGGTTGTTGGTTTGCCAAGAAAATTACTACAATACATGTTCATTTCTATATGCATGGTCTCTAACCCAATGATTGATGCTGAGAAGGAAGTATGTAGTGTGCTTTTGTCAGCAGTCTTGATGTGGTGTGATACTGCTAGTTGCCAGTGTTCTCTATACTCTTCAGCAATTACTTATGCTTTGCTTTAAGTGTGCCGTTACAGACCAGCATGACCAATTTCAAAGAGGAAAACCATCGAACACAGCATTGGACAACTTACCTTCAACAGTCCACTTTCCTTAGCTTATTTGCATTTGACAAAACTACAGTTAGTTTTCCACTTTTTACACTTTCTTCTTTCTCCCTATGATCACTTCCTTGAAAAAAATCTTCAGGTACTCCCAATTAGCCTACTGTAGCTTGCAGCCTTGCAAATTGCCCTGTATCAGTACTCTTAGCTCTTCCCCAAATAGATTTTGTCTGAGGCTGAACAAGAGCAGCTGTGGTACTCCATTTCTGCATGAAGCTGTGAAAATCTAGCCTACTATGACTTCTGCTGTTTGTGATCTTCTTGGAAGCAATACAATCCTTGATCTGTTATGTCAGCTTGCCTTAAAGACAGTCACAGAAAAAAACTTTGGGTACACAGTACAACTCCTTTCCTTTTCAGTGTTCACATTACAGCCCTTATAGCGTTGACAGCTTTTTTTATTGCTGTAGATACTCAATCCTTCAAATGCAGAGGTCTCGGGCTTAGTAACCTCTTTGAAGGTTTTCAGCACTGTTTCAGCCCAAAGCCTCACTGAAGATGCCCCTTTTGGACCAATTCTTCCACAGAGCTTCCTCGCAGCTTCTCCCACCAGCATCAGTTTCTAGAGACTCCCTCTCAGGTGCACAAACACTGGGAGAGGGCTTCATGAATATTGAGGATGAAATTACTCTGCTCACGGATGCCACTGGTATCTGTCTCCTGGTGTTTGCATTGCTATCACTGAGCCCAGAAGGCTCAGCTAACACCTCTGTGGTTAGCAGACCTTCCTTCAACGATGCCTGCGATACCTGCACGAGTGGAGTAATGCCCCTCCAGGGAAACATAGCAGATTTAATCTAGCCTTCTTTCTTGAAGATTATAAAATGATTTTCTTTTCAGGACACTGAGCAGTATGGCATGTGTCAAAAATCTTTTCTGCATGGTACTTGGCAACATGAGGTGTTGTACTTTTAGCTTACTTGGTGTGGTAATTTCATTGCAGCCTTTGTTATAAATTAGCATGATCAGGGTCACACTGGGAAAGACTACATGATATCTGTGGAAGGATTACAGGGTTTTTTTCCCCAGTAGCTTTTGATTGAATTTACATTTATGCTCTCAGACTCAGGGTTAATAAGTGAAAACAAAAGGTTTGTGAATCACCTGTTAGAATTATTTATGTACTTTTGGTTTGAAAGAAACAGAGGCAGAGTTGCGTCATGCAGTGAGCATATGTTGCCAAAGCAACAAAACCAGGTGAGCTAAAAATTAACACATTTAATGACTTTGGCAAATGGCAAATTATTCATTCACTTTAGTATTTTGATACAGGCTATTGGTTGACATGCTTATAAATTTAAGTTAATGTACAGAAAATTAAATATCCACATTAAAGCAAATACATGCTGAAGAGTCTATTTCTTTTTATTTGAGTTCAAGGTCTAATCTGAAACTCTTTAAAGACATGGAGTAAACAAATTACAACTGAAAACATAAATGTCAGCCTGAATTGCCATAGCTAAAGGTGTTCAAACGCTGACCATGTCAAAGAACATGCAGGTAAAATAATGCAGGTCAGTTAACCCACGAACAATGGTGGATTGTTGAGTTTACAAAGACTATGCAGTTTTGTGCAAACTATCCTGAAGATTATTTTTAGAATAAAGAGGGAAATTTTGTTCAGCTGAGAAAAAGGTAAATATCTAAAAGCTGTATTAAATGTTTTGAAGAAAATATTATTCTTTTTCATGCCTCAGGGAGTTATGCAGTTATTTTGCTATGAAAGAAGGTCCCCAAATGTGATCAAGATGCTAGGAAATTATCACAGTGCTTTCTGCCAGCTCACAATAAGCCACGTTATTAAATATGAAGTTTAAATGAAAAGGTCATAACTCCCAGCTTAATTTCATATAAGAAATAAAAACAAGCTGTTCAATGACTTAAGCCTCTAATGTGAGACTAAGCAAAAGGAGGCGAGTCAGATAGAGAGATATTTAATTTCAGGGTATAATAGGGACTCCTAATCACTGACAGCCTTCAAAAGATTACAGAAACAGCTATTCACATATTAATTTCAGCCCTAGCTAGTTTATTTTACCTGTGCCGTTTTGCCACTTTCACCCAATAGACCTCCTTATGCCCTTCACTTCTTGTCTGCTCCTTTCTTATTTTGGATGTCCTCTTCCAACAGAAAATAGAAGGTGGCTTCAAGATAAACATCGTAACTGACAAGTAATACAAGATAAATTTTTGTATGTAGATATGGACAGAAAATGCCCATCCAACATAGGTTTCCTTTTCTTCCATCCCATTCATATTTATTTTCTTTTAGGTCTATCATATCTCTCTTTGCTGGGGTTACTTTTACACACGCACTAGTGCTTGACAAGAAAGATCCACTGAAGCCAAGACTATTCCATGCCCAGTAGAAAAAAAAGCCAAGTTTCTATTTAATAAAAATATGGAAATAAAGACTGCTTATTTTGGTCTTTCCCTGTTTCACTGTACATTCTTGAAGTACCAAAAGTACTGCTTATTTATGCTTGAAATTGGCAATGCTGAACTACCAAGGCCAAGCTTTACTGAGGTGTGATTAACCTCATCTCCCATTTTGCACCCCAGACAGTAAAAGAACAAATTGGAATTACCTACAAACAGGTATCTAGGGGCTCTGAGGACAAAACTTCCCCTCAGTGCTGTGAAAAGTATAATATTTATTTCAAATTATGTTGCTTCAAATAACAATCACACTTTTTTCCACACTTTTCCTTTGAAATTGTAGACACAAGCCATAGATCACTGACAAAGGGAGAAGCTGTGTGCGTAGCTGCTGGGTAACAAATATCACAGCTGGAAAAAGAGAGGAATAAAAAGACGACAATGAACATTCAGAATATTTCTTTCCTATTCTATCTGTTCTGCTGGACAGAGTACTTCATAGTTATGACTATTGGAGACCTACAGCAATTAAAAATTCATATTTTACTTTCTGCCTCAGACATCTGTGTCTACTATTAACAGAAATGAAGATAAATGGGGTGTCTGATTTGCCAGACTGGAATAAGCATGCTCAAGTACAGATAACTGTGCAAAGTATGCAGAGAAAGTTGATAAAAAGCAGGTGGCTTATAGATGTTTTTATCTAAATTTCTGTATTTTTTCCTTTTTATTTCTTGCTCTATCGGCACAAACAAGATACAATACATTGTCCCCAAGCCTAAAGGTTTGTAAAATTGAGCCCTATAATCTGCAGCTTTCTAATAGGGCTTTTCAAGAGGGGAACACTAAACTGTCTGACGGCATGTAAGTGTCACTGCTGATCATTGAAGAAAATGATACTAGGGCAAAGAGCAGGAGACTCCTCTTCTAAGGTGTGATTTACAAGTCTACCAGCTGTGACACTTATTCATCAACTTGTTTTGCACAGGTGATGCAGGTAAAGCAAGAACAGCCATCCCCCCCATCCTCACATTAGAGCAGAGCGGTCTGTGAACAATAAACCTTGTTAGCCCACTACTGCTGAGCAATTTATTTTCCATTATATTTTACTAACACACAACTGACTTCTGAAACTTGCAGGGCTTTTAGCCTTGCATAAGGCTTTCTGCAGTAGGAGGTTGAAGGCTTCTCCATTTCCACCCATGAAATTATGGAGAAAAGAGTGTATACCCAGCCAGGCATGCATTCAACGAACAGTGAATACACTCACCAAGACCTGCTATGCACTGCAGAGTCAGTGTGTGAGTTCATCATTAGTCCATTGCCAAGTGGTGGGTTGGCCCTGGCTGGATGCCAGGTGCCCACCAAGTGTCTCTATCACTCTCCTCCTCAGCAGGACAGGGCAGGGAGAAAATAAGTTGGGAAAAAAAAGTCTTGTGGGTCAAGATAAAGGCAGTTTAATAAAGCAAGAGCAAAGGTCACGTGTATGGAAATGAAGCAAAACAAAAGATATTATCTACTTCCCATCAGCAAGCAACATACAGTCACTTCCCAGGAAGCAGGGCTTCAGTACACGTAGCAATTGCTCTGGAAGACAAATGTTGTAAATGACAAATGCTCCCTCTTTCCTCCTCCTTTCTCTTAACTTTTATATCCCAGCAGAGGTCGTATGGTATGACGTATCCCACTGGTCACTTCGGATCAGCTGTCCTGGCTGTGTCCCTTCCCAAGACCTTGCCCACCCCCAGCCTAGCAGCGATGGGGGGGATGCTGAAGAGACAGCCGTGATGCTGTGGGAGTGCTGCTCAGCACCAGCCAAAGCACCCGTGTGCTGTCAGCACCCTCCTCGCTACCAATACAAGCTCAGCACCGTGGGGGTCGGTAGGGGTCTTAGCGAGACCCAATACACCAAGAAACAGCTGTCTAGCACAAAAATAAAAGTAAGTTTCAGATATTACATACTGGAAAGAAGTGAACAGGTTTGTATTTAGTATGGCATTGATTTTGGGTTGCCTTTACCCTGCACCTCAATATCAACTTCACACATCCCCAGAGTTCCACCAAACATCTTAAAATACCCATCTTTGGTTTTACTTCCTACTCTTCCAGAAGAAATTGAACATGAAAGATAACTATTCACTGTGTCCCAGTGAAGAGGTGTAATTGAGACGTTTGTGTATAATGTCTATCTCAGCTGAAGAATTTTGTTACATGAATTGGTGTCTCCTTTACACCTTTATATATTTTTCTGACCTCAAACAGGTTTAGTGAAAGGGCTTCAATACAACAAGTAATGTTATAAGCCACTGAATACTTGCATTGCTACACACTCCATATAAATCTAGTATACTATTTTGATCTTTACGGTGTTGCATTGACTCACAGCATTGATGGCATAACAAATACATTCTTGATGGTATTTCTAAAGAAAAAAAAAAATCACAAGATTTCTAACAAATCAAACAAGTATTAACATTGGGAAGTGATATACAGACATACCACTGCCAGCTACTGGGTTTTCTAGTAGCATATACTATTTTGTGTGCTTCTGTGGAGAAGATACTTCTATTAATAATAAATGCATAACAAACTTATTTACTTGTTGCAAGTTAAAAAAAAAGAAAACAATACCACCAAATATACTTCAATGGCTAAATTTCTAATGAACTTATGAGGTTTTTTACCTGTCTATCAGAGAATCTTTGTTCTTATTCTCTCTTCACTCTTGGGGAGAAACATGTAGATAGAGGAAAAATCTTCTGTAAGGCTCTAATTCAGGTATTTCTTTCCTTCTTCCCTTATTTTGCCCAGCAGTCAAGCATACTCTACAATCGAATTCAGCAATCAGCGAGTCACAGAGATTTAGCTTATCCAAAATGAGATATTTACTCAGCTCTATGTGGTCTCATCATCACAACATGCTAAATGCAAGCAAAGGAATATGCTCAATTTCTGCCTGTTTTTTGTGTTATTCTCAGAAATAACATCAGTACCGAGTTTTGTACCCAGAAAGTCTCCCCGAGTTTCAACTCTTTCAGATCCTCCCTGCCTACCTTCTGCACATTCTTTCAGAACATTTAGCATACAATGATGTATGTGCTATTATCATTGCACATTAAATCCGATCACTTAGAATCTTATTAATTATAAAGAGCTTCCCTTTTGCCTTCAATAAAAATGCATGTGTGTCCCTTCACTTATAATGCAATATGTTGCTGTAGATGTTGTAGATGTGATTTCCCTAGCCCTTCACTAACAGCCCTTTCCTCATTTACATCCAATAGTAGATTCCCCTTCTTAGCTACAAAATTCTCACAGACCTATCACCTCCCTAAACACCTTTCTAACTGATACTCCTCACCCCCTGTCTCAGCTCAAGACCTGTCACCTATGATGCTTGTCCTGATTTTTTAGCTTTCTAGTTTTGGCCAGTGGAGGAGCCAAGCTGTCTGTTCTTGCAGTCAAGCAGTTTTGGGGTTTGAGAAGTTGGACTCTGTTGAATTTTCCATTGTCCATTCATTTTTCCACCCTTCTTTGCACTCAAGTGCAAATCTATTCTCTTGCTTAAGGAGAAGTTATATTTATTCCATGTGGATAAAGTACTGTCAGGTGGGATTTGAGTCTCTGGCTTAAGGTTCTACTCAAAAGCAGTACAGGTCCCCAGACAGATTAATACCCACATATCTACATACTGCCATGTAATTGATAACCTAATTGCTAATATTGTCACATGTGAATGTCATCTATAGTTAAGGCATATGAAGATATTTTCTTTCTGTTGGAGTTTAAATTCCCTTGAACACAAGACAAAAAAAAAAAGGGGGTTAAAATTAGAAGAGGAAAAAATTATACAGAAAAGGAACAAAGATGGGATGTGCTTGGGGATGCAGAAAGTGTGCAGTTTTTTCCTGACCTTTGCTTTCCAAGAAGAGGAATCTAGGAAGTGAGGTGACTTACTGTGAATAGATCAAATACCCTGGAGGTATAGAGGCCAAGACAAAAAGGTTATAGCATCCTTCCTTATAAATAATTGATTCAGTAAATGACCAAGTAATGGACAAGAGTTTTAGCAGAGAAAGACAGGAGGGTTTGTTATGCAGTAGATACAAGAGGCCACTATTTAATTTGCTTGTATAGTGCATAGGTTGATAAGGACATACCAAACACAGTTTGTCTTTTAAGAGTTCAGTTTGTGAACTATAAAAGTCTAAGTATTCAGAAATTGTTGCATCCTGTGGCAAGCAGACATGCTTATCGCACAGCGGAATCTGTGCATATGAATAGCTCCTGAATTTCTGAGAGCATTAACAGCGAGAATAAGCTACTGTTGACAAAAATGATATCAGGCTAGCCATAGCCAAACCCAAATGTGTATACTGGCCAGATCATAACACAGAAACCTTGATCCTGCTCATTCCTTAACCAAATGCATGACTATAAATGCAATCCCTGCCTCTCCTTCTGATCGTTCTGGACCAGTACACAGTTTTCTGTATATGTAACAGCTGTCCTTTTATTGCTACAAATTCTTTTCTTTAATTTCTTTTTTTATTAGAGGAAAAATTGCTATAATAATTCCAGAGGAAGTAACAGGCATTAAATTGGTCAATATCAAAGTTGTCTCACACACAATAGAGTGTATCAGTAACAGAGAGTGGAGTAAACTTTATGAAGTCAATATGGACATGAAGTAAAACCATCTTTGTCTGTGCTAAAGCTCTGCAAAACTTTGTTTCTAGTATTAGAATTACTGCTACAAATAGTCACATGGAAATTCTCAGAATATACTTTTTTAGTGCTGCAAGAATTGTTCTTCATCTTGTGTATAAAATATAAATTCCACTGCATTTAATTTAGTAAGGTTACATCAATATTTCCAATATGGAGTAAATTCTAAATGATTCATAGAACCATTACCTATTTCTATATTTTAATAAGTTACATTATTCCTTGAGCCTGGAATTCTCATCCAGTTTTCTTATCAAAACAGCTACACATTAAATGTCCCAGATTTCAAAGCCACCAGGTACTGGTATTCAATTACTGCCACTGGATAAATCAACCTCACTGAAAATCCATTAAACAACTAAATAGTTCAAGTATGAATCCCCAGAAGGGCAGGATAGCGTTTACTTGTTACTCATTTACCATTTCTCAAAAACCACAGAGTATGCATGCTGCAAATTAAAGATAGCAACAGAAATTAGTTTTTCCTTTTCTTATCTAAAGTGATTGTTTTAATAGGAATGCTGGTATGAAGTAAAATTAGTCTAATCATACAGCTGATGAGAACATTTTCTTGAAGTTTTTCTGAATGTTTGTGAGATAAATATATTGTTCCACTTTGTTTTGTGGCATCCAGCTGGTAATTACACCTCTAATATATTAAATGAGTGTGACCTCACATAAGTGTGTTTGTAGCATCTTGCATAGATCGATGCTAATTGAATATTGTTGGTATCTTATTAAACAGCATTTGTACTAAGATTAGGAAAGAGAAAGAAGCTCCCCATTTACTTATCTGAATTTCTTTTCAGAACTGAATCTTAATTTTTCTCTCCTCCCTCATCTTTATCTCTTTCAAGAGGAATGCAGGATTTTGCTTCACAGTGAAGATCTAAAAGGCAGCAAGTTGAAGAAGGATGCTTGAAGGATGATTTAATTGTTAAGTGTTTCATTTAGAGTATACTCAAGTTTCCAGCTGTGAAATCACAAGATCCTTACATGCAGTATTCACAGCAGTATCTTAAATTTATATAGGATTTCTAACTTCTGAAAAATTGCAAACTGTTCAAAAATTTGTTAGTCCAACACTTACAAAATCATATTTGATTTAATTGAACTTTCCTTTAGTCTCTTATTTTTAAACTTTGTGAAGTACATTGTGCACACTTTGAGATACTCTCTCCCATCAAGAAGGCTGAAGGGGTTGTTTCTTGTTGTAATGAAAACCGAGATTCTCTTACAATAACAAGCGCCTGGGAGAAAAGCCATCAAGCATGGCGAAGAGTCATAAGAGATGAGGAAGTTATTTCAATACAGCAGCAGCAGAGAGACATGATTTTCCTGCCCTATGTATTAAAGGCAGCACGCAGAAGATCCTAGTGACAATTTAAACACACACAGATTACTTATTTTTTCTATGAATATAAGCAATTCTGGCAGATTTCTCAACTGACACAGCTTAACACAACCATACTTTTGGATAAGATACCCACATTTAGCAGAATGATAAGAATACCATTAAGCTGCCAGGTCTGTAATTTTAATGCATATTTGAAATTGAACAATTTAAATCTAGAATTGGTATATTTCATTCTTGAAGACAAGTAAACGTCATCCCAAGTGGGTGACGCACATTGGTTTGTTTTGTTTTTTTTCTTTAGGATGAATGTAATTTGATATTATTTCATGATTGGAAATACGTTGTGGTTATTCACCAAATATCTGCCACAGCCTCTCTGATGTAACTGCAGCTACACAATAACAAACATTTTGGCCTGCAGATAATTGGACGGGATGTGACTGAGGTCTCTCAAAGCTGTGATGAACATGGAGAAGGGGAAGTGGGCCCGATCGTTCGCTCCTTCCCCCAGAGCTGGGGGGGTACAGGCAAAGCCAGCAAATATCCATGTTCAAAACAAACAGCAGCTGTTCCGCTTCTTTGTAGGTGGTTGACTGGTGGATAATGAATAAACATAGATCACACCAGGCTCAGGAAGTTTTAACACAGAATAGTTGGAAATCAGAGAGTATTAGGAGAGGACATATGCTAGCTCTGTTCTGACACTCTTCCCAAGGCATGTCCTAACACTCCTGCCAGAGACAGGACACTGAGCCACATGGTTCTTCATTCTGACACCTTCTGGGATCAAAACAAGCTCTCAGAGAAGAATAAACTACACATTTTCTTATCTAGACCCAAACCTCCAAACTGTTCCGTAAAACAAGCGGCTCTGCATAGACACAGGTCCACAGCCACCTCACTGGGAAGGGTTAGGCCTCTTGCCACTTCTTGCAGTATCTTTGGTGACAAAGTTCACATTCAGCTTTTTCTCCAAATGTGGAGAATAGGAAGATTTGTCCAATGTAGCTGTAAGCAGCAGTAATACAGATTGAGGCACTGGTGCCAGGCTAGGACAGCAGTGCCAGCGCTCGGGACACAGAGCAAGCTCTCCCTTGAGGCCATCTCACCTGCTTCGCCCTCTGGGCAGAGCTGGGCTTGGTCCCGACTCCACAGTTCAAGAGGATGGTAAAAGTCAACCAGCAGAATACTTCAGTAAACAGATTGAAGTGCTGCTGCTAGAACAGCGAAGCAACATGGGATGGCAGCCAGGGACTCCGGAGGCTCATCCCAAGCAGAAGAATTTGCCAAAAGCAGTGCAGTTATGTGAGTGAGCAGCAAATGCAGAGTGGTTACATACACCATATTCTTTAAGTATCTGTCCAGTTACTCTGACCTAGTGCCAAATCAATTTAGGGTTACAGGTAATTGTGCATTAGTTGGAAGGGAATGAACTCCCTTCTATAGAAAAGTTTTCAACTACTGTTTTTGAAACCCCCCATAGTAGGTTTAAAAAAAAAAAAAAAAGGAAAAAAGGAGAAAGATTTAAGGTAAATGAAAATATTTGGAGTTTTCTTTAAATTGACATATTTAACATGATATTAAGTGAAAAACAATTTAATTTTCAAATGGAAACAGAAAAATTGCTTTGTTTTGAAACGCTGAACCAGAACACAGGTTGCCTTTTTTTTTTTTTTTTTTGCTAGTTGTTATTGTTGAAGCGAGTTTGTCAAGCATTAAGGTAGAAAAGTCCAATTTGTCTGCTTGGATAAAAGGTTTCAGCACAAGGTTTTTGACCAGTGTTATGTGTTTCATTCTTCCAGTTTTCACATTATTCTAACAGGAATGTGGTGGACGTTGAAACTGTATCAAAACCTAAACAACAATTTATGGAAAAAGCTGCACAGCTCAGTTCACTAGGAGCTACAGCCATCTAGCTGGTGGCTAGGATGTACAATTGCCAAACAACTTGATTACGGTTTCTACTCCAGAAGACAGTAATTTAATATCTTGTTTTTTAAAAAAACCACACATAACAAAAGTGCATGTGCGTGTCAGTATACAGTAATATATTAAAAAAAATCCATGCTGGTTAATAAGATTTTTTCACTATCTGGAAAAAAGGAATATATTTTCAACTAGTAATCATGCTATGTGAATTTTAGTCCTTTATAGGTAAAATTTATATCCACTTCTGAATATTATTAACCTGTTGCAAAAGCAAGCTATCAGACTCTAGAGAGCACTAGAATTAAAGCTACCTGCACAGCAGCTTCATTACATATGCAAGGTAATTCTGCTTTTCATTGAAACACATTTTTTTCCTCTCCATCTTAGTTGAGGTACTGGCTGGAACGTGTTAAGAGGAAATTATGTCTGTGTAGAGGAACATAACTGTTGCTTTCGCTCTGGATGTGAACATTGGAAGTTGCAAGACAAAGCAATCTAAGCACGATAATTTCTAAAATAAGCAGGTATTTCTGCATAATAACAGGCAAGTTGTGAAACTGCCTTCTTGTGCATACGCAGTGGTATCCTCTTCTAGCAATTACTTTTTTCTCCAGGAACCTGGACAGACAGAGATTAGCGGAAATTTCATTTTTGTACTTCAAATCCATATAATTAAAGGTTCCAGTAGTGTGACCTGGCAGATTTAGACAAGCATTAAGGTGTCCTCCTTTCCTTATCCTTGTTTTTGATGACCCAAGACACTTGCAGCATCTTGAACTCAAACTTCTTCCCTTTAGGGCACCATCATAGAAAGATATTCCATGCAATGTTTCTTTTTTCCAGTCATTATCTTAAAGCTATCATTCTGGCAAAAATTAAGCCAATACAAAAGTAATCTTCAAGAGAATCAGCAACATCAAGTGGGAGCAAATCAAGATTATTGCAGAACCGCATGTAGGGTTGCAAACATGCACACCATTCCATCACCTCTTTGCTACCCTAAATCTTCTGCCATGCTGAAAATGAAACTGAATACTAGGGGACTAACATTAGGAGATTCAGCACAAATTAATCTTGTTGATGGGAATTTACTTTGCTATGTTCAGTAAATAGCATTAAGGACATGACAGACATGAATTGCCCAAGTTGCTCAGATAAATTTGAGTTACATGTCTGACGCTTTTGTTGATGTAAGTTTTGAGTAATCTCATTCCTATATGAGCTGCTTTGATTTACTAGAGGTAACTCACTTTTGAAATAGGTGTTCTCCCATTGTCTCACATTAGGAAATCATCCCTAGTCTAGCTCACAGTTTACACAAACATTTAATAATTTTGCAGTTATCTTTCCTATTTATGTCCAATTCAAGTAAACTGAACAGGAAATAATTTCTTGTCCAGACAATTTGTAGGAGGGGAATCAATTAAGTCTAATATCTATATAATTACTGCTTAGGATAAGGTATGTACTCTGACGAACTCTATGGTATTGTGCACCTTCCCTTGGATTAGCTTCTGTTTTTACCTATGTACACTTACTGCAATTGACTGCATAAGTGGGTTTAGTGCAAATTGATCTTTTGTTTAAAAGACGGGGTGGGGGGTGTGGGGGTGGGGGGGGGGTGTATTTAATTTTCTGTTAATGGCTTTACACAACATGCTATTTGCAGCCCCTTTTCCTTATCACAGAGCTAGAAGACAAACCCATCCACAAACAGTTTTCCATGGCAGTAAAACTTCTATTCAGCAAAGACTTTTGCCAGTCATAAGTATTCAGAACATGATGCTATGTACAAAGAGAATAAGGCTGTAGGTAAAATGTAAATCACTTCTTTCTAGAAGCCACAGAACACATTCCAGCAAATCGAAGGTAAGAAACCTAAGATAAAGAGCAATGTCGGGGTCCCAATCCAGCACAGCACTAAAGTACTTAACATCTTTTCCCTACCTTTTTCTCCTCCCCAAATGGGAGGAATCACATGCTTATAAGTAAAGCACAGGTGCAAATGCCGTACTGAATCAAGGGCTTACAGGAGCAACTCACAGTAAAGAAAACCAGATGGGAGAACAGAAGCTTTCATAACACAGAATGAAAAATATGGAACATTCAACTTATTACAAAACCCCCGCTCTTATATCTATTTATGAAATCATTACTTTTGAATATTGTGTTTTCAGGCTAAATTTGTTTCTCCAAGATGAAGAGGCCCTACTTGAAGTGTATTAGTAACAAGTGTTTCGAAGTATATTTGAATTTTGAAGCATGTTCAGAGCAGACCTGTACTCAGGGCACCTCTTTAGGGGCTGAAAAATAGACTGCGTATCAACTATAGGAATACACATCAGAAAATTTCCAAAGAGTCTCTCAGCCACAGTCATAGCACTGTAGTGTGATCAGACCTTCAGGGATTTCAGACGTTAGAAACTGTAGATGCAGGTACTTGCATTCCTGCATACAAACTGAAAGAAAATTTCGGTCCTCTGCCCTTCTTATAGACATTCTCAACTGTATTTTGTCTGTCATCAAATTCAAAATCCCCAAAGATCTGTAGCATTTTCCTTTCATCCTGGATACCATTCTAATTCACTCATTCTCTCATTTCCTTTGTTTTTCCTATCTCCCCTCCTGAACTTCAGATCATCCGTACGTGACACAGTCCCACTTAGATTCTGAAATACCTCTTTCAGATTCTCCTAATAACAAGCCCTTCAGAGCTCTGTACCCACCTACCCTTGCTATAAAACAGAACACACAGGACTAGAGCCTGGAGAAGGTATCTTTATTTATGTACCAATTGCCTGAAAGGTTTTATTTGTTTGTTTTTGTTTTGTTATTATAATAAAAGTCCTCCAGAACCATGGCTGAACCCCATTCTGCTTTAATAATGGAGGCTGACCCACAGCACACTAGAAAGAATAATCTTACTGATTAAAGATCATATTAAAAAATAAAATCTTATTTCAGTGAACTTTGGATTGATTTCAAGATTTTTGAAGTGTACTGTATTGTGCAAAATTTTAGCATTTCATACTGAAAACTAGGATCATCAGCAAGATGGCACTAGTATTTAGATAAAAAATAAGAAGTTCCTATGGCAGGTTTTTTTTTTTTAATTATTATTCTTTATTGAGAGTATTTCCCTTTACTTGTCCAGTGCTCAGAGTTCTTCAAAATCTCTTCCCAGAGCATGATTTGATCTCATCCACATAGGTAAATTGTATTTCAGAGGTTGAGGTTAATTTCAGGTGTATTTTTTCAACACATCCTGCATTTCTGCCTATTCCACTGATGAAACTGCAAAGCCACCTTTTTCACATTAGCACAGGCTACAGTTCCACATTACTGACTGGGAACATGTGCTGGCTCATTTATGCAGTGAGTTTGTGCCTCTTCCAAAGAGCAGACATGAAATACTCCAGCAGAGTCTGTCTTACACTTAACAGCATCCTGCTGCATTAACGGGAATACCTTTTTGTTTAGTTACTAATCATCAGTGCCATCAAAGTCATACATGACCCGCAAACTCATTAAATACACGTTACCTACTAGTTTTAGCAACACTCTGAACACATTTATCCTTACATCATCCACCCTAACTCTTACAGGGCTTTTTAGGGAAACCTGACCAGAGAGCAGTTCTCCCCCAAACACACATCAGCCCTCTGTTAAGTAGCAGCACACTTCTAGGGCTCCCTAGAGCTGCTTTCCAGGGGAGAATCAGTATTCATGAGTTCAGGTATGCCATATACCATGAGTATTATTTTTTTTTAATGATTTTTTTTTTTTTACACAAACTTTCCCAAAAATTAGTCAGGGATGGGATATGTACTTTCAATCCCAGGAAGTAGATCCACTGAAAACAAATTCCAGCCAAAGTCCCCTTTCACAAATCTCTTCTACATTTAACAAAAATAAATAAAATTACCAAAGCATTTGTCCAGACTTCAGAATAGTAATAGGGAAATTGAGGGCAGGATACACCACTGCAAACTAAGTTGAAAGCCTTTGCACAGTACTTAAAACCAAACATAAGATCTAAATATTAAAAACAAGTGAAAAAAATATCCTCAAAAAACCCCTGTTACTCAGGCCTAGAGCTTATCTGGGGGAGCACCTACATAGGGCTCTGGAAGAGCATCAGGCAGAAAGGGGATGCCAAACACACAGTGGAGCTTGTATTCAGAGTGAAGGTAAAAAAAGCACTGCTACCAGTCTGAAAATCAAAGCCATTTAAACAGTTCGTCGTAGAATTCAAGTGCTACAGGTGTTCTGAGTAAGGAAAAAAGATTTTTCATAGGATATTGTATCACTGAACAGGTATTGACGACAGACTGTGGTTTTTTTAGTAGGAACAGGTAGACAAGATCTCATTAACTTCAAGAACAGCCATGGATGCTGATTTAAACACATTCTCAGAGAAAGCATACAGAGTGTCTTTCATCAAGCCCCATTAAACTGCTAATCAATTAAGATGCCAGCTGAAGTACACAACAGTTAAGCACAATATAAATGAAACCAATGGATCAAATTTTGCTCCCAGTAACAGCAGAGTAAGTCCAACGACACTCAGTTTTGACCTATTTATTGAAGATTGAGTATCAACCCACTGGTCTGTTGGAATAGTATTTAAGAAAAAACTTTTTCAAAGCAACAACATTGGATTTGAAGTTGAATCCCAAACAGCGGCTAGAAGAAGAGTTACGCCAACAAAGTGTAAATCTGGTAATAAAAGAAACTTGCATATAGCCTGCAGACAAGACAACCAGAATTGTTTAAAAATATCATACTGTACAAGATAGGCATCCTTTGCATGTTCCAGATGCCTGGTTCCACCCATTCTGTGCATCTTGAGGCACAAGTTTCATTGCTCAGTGTTCTCAGAGACTTCAGAGAGACTTAGTGCTTTTAAAACATACGTCCTGCGATAATACAAGCGTAGAAGGAACAATGCTGCGCTAGTCTCTTGAGGCTAAATCATAAGCTGCTTTATTTTTGTAAACTTAGAACTGTAAAGGGAGCCCTGAATCAAACATTAAATCACAGAGAAGGGATCAAAATATAACATCAACATATATTTTTTAAAATAAGTGTATGTACACCTTCATTGTACTGTTATACATTTTTATGAAGTAGAAATAAGGAAACATTTGTGTAACCATACCTTAAAAGTTCTGACCACAGAGACATGATCCAAATCTCTCAGACTTTTTAGTAAGGGTTGTTATCTTCAGGGAAGAGGGAAAAAAAGTTTCTAAGAAGACTTGTAGTAAGATTTGGCTTTAATTCCTACAATCTCCTGCCTCAGTTTCCTTTCTTCTCATCCAGGGAACCCACCTTCTGTTCCCAGAGGCGATGAATCCAGCAAGCAAAAATTCTGACACCATACCATCTGCATCCTCCCTTAGCCATCCTTACACCCCTGGTGAGAGGTTTCCAACCCTATGCAAAGGCTCCTTCCTGCAACTGCTTCCTGGGCAAATGGAAAGAGCTACCCCAGATCACCATCTGCTGCTCACCAGCCACAAGTAATAAATCCTTCCTATCGGTCTCAGGTGTTTCTGCTGTGCTTTCTGTAGGAAGCACTCAGGCTTCTGTGACCTGCAGCTGAGTCACCCCAGACGGCGCTAGTATAAAGACAAAGCAGGGGTAAGGTTCATCTCCCAAATCTCTCCTAATAGTGTTACTTGCACAGTAGAACATGAAGCTTAAGAAAAAACACTGAATGGTTTTGTTGCCTGTTTCCTGCTATGCAGTCAGAGCAGCCCCAGAGTTCAGTACAGTTCTATGCTAGTCAGTTTAAAAATTGTAGTATATTAAAAATCATGGACAGGTTACCCTTTCCTGATTAATTTTCCTAGCAAGGACCACTGGTGTGAGCAAGGATCAGGAAAAGGAAACCTCACAGGGAAGCATCTGAACTCTTACACACATTTTACATAGTCATGCTGGAAATTAGACTTTTCATGAAAGCATCTATAAATCACTAGTATCAAGCCAGAAATAACTTAAAGACTCTAATGATTTGTGTTATTTTATGTTGTTTAAATATTTTAAAACAGTTGCCATAGCTACTACCTATATTAAAGGTTATTTGGTTATTTTTGAGGGAAATATGGGTACATAGCTCAGAAATTGCAAGAACTGTTTACAAACAACATATTGGGGTTCATCTTCTGCACGATTGCCAGGAATTAGCCCCGTGAATCTCTTCAAGGTTAACAAACAAGTTAGATTTCAACATGTTACATGGGCAATTATCCACATGGCCCCTGTTCAGGCTAACAAGAGTTGCAAGGATAAATCTTCAGGCATGCATGTGAATGCACATACCATTAGCTAAAATCCAAATCAAAGGTCTGGAGAGTTAAAATTCAAACACCACAGTTAATCTGCTTAATTGAGAGTAGAGTTGCTAAGTTAGTATGATTAAAGAAGAAAAGGGAATAAGGAAGAAGACCAACAACTATTTCAGAGCTAACATGACTTTCATTTCCTACTGGGAATTATGAGCTAATTCCAAAGGTGGAATAAATCAGGATAGTCATAACTTTTTTTTCTTTCCAAAACACCATCTCAGCCTGTATCTCCAGCTCCTGGTGTCCTGGCAAAACATGAAGATGTTCATGCATTCCCTTCCTACAGATGTGGCTGGAATTCAAACTCAAATGGTCCCATTGTGAAACTATAGTTTTCTAGAAGGGAAAATTTCATGGTAAATGGTGATCAAACAAAAACATATAACCAGAATCTGATTAAGGCTTATGCGGCTTTTGGAGCCAGCTCATCTGCTGGAGTTTCCTCCCAGCCAAGGTCCTTGCTACAGAGCCCTATCTGTATGCATTTGTCAACAGCTGGAGAAGGCATGGCTGAGGGAGAGGTAGCTTGTTTCTCATCTCTCTGTCTAGAGAGTAAAAGCTTTCTCACCACCTTCCTGCATCTTTCTGGGTAGTATGGCCTTTCCTACCCAAAGTCTCACCCAGTTTCTTGATATCTCTGTCTCAATTTCAGCAATTTGCTCTGCAGACTTAAGCAAATGCAGTTGCATGCTACTCACTGTGAAGACTGTTTTTGTAGCTGGTACTCTGGTGCCACACTGAACACTTCTACAAGGTCCCCTTCATGTCACTAAATATGCACAGGTTGTCTTGCTTGTCTTCCGTTTCAATGTCTTTAACAAGCAATCCACTCACATCTACTACTGAAGTGCTCGCTCACCCTTCCAATCAGACTCTTGATTTATTACTTCTAACACTTCTGTACTTTGTTTCACATTGGGGACATCTACCTAGCAGCCACAAGTTGCCCCCTCCCGCCCTCACCTTTCCCCTTTATAGTTGTTCCAAATTCCATGCACTGCCTGTGTATTTCTATTCCTCTATTGCCTGCTGCCATAAACATCACGTTCAAAGTTCTCTGTGCAAGTCTCTGCATTGCTTATACAGCCTCAAGTCCAGTGACAGCCAATGGCTGGGAACAGACCTCACTGGCACTAGAGCAACACAGAAAATAAAAGGACCCTTCTCCAAATTCTGCTTATTTACTATGCTGTTTACTCTGGCTTTTCCAAACGAACAAGATTTTACAGTCCACACTATGAACTCACAAGCCAAAGTGTGAATGAGATTTGATAAGTCAGTTTCAGCCACATACGGTATACTGCTATATCAAAGTCTTCAAATTACATTTATTTCCCTGAATGAGGGGAAGAAAAATGATGGCAACCTGATAGTTTCTGAGTAGCTGTGCTATACTTTTAGGCTGAATCTGTAATATTCTATGCTGAATAGAAATTCTTTGGAAGGATGAAATATCAGCAGGAGAGGCAACTACTTATAATAGCCAATATTCTTCCGCACTTGCAAAGAAAACTTTTCAATGCAGGCTTCCAAAATGGCTTTTAAATGAGATGTCTGTAATTTAAAGAAAATACGGTAAAGATATAGCAAAGTTCTGTTTCAGATGGTTCACAAAGAGATGTAAAGAACTTTCTAAGGACAAATTGGTGTTTTCATGGTCATCTAGGTGTACAGTGCTGTTCTGTATGGGAACTGACGGGTTACTTCCAGTTACTTCCAGTACATGCTCTGCGTACATGACACGTTACTGGGTGGTTAATTACCTCATCTTAACTAATAACACCCCACAGAATACCTCACTACTGTGGCTACACTGGTGCCCTTCTAACAGAACTTCCTCCAGTGCTTCCTCACAGGACTGCACTGAGCATCCATGATCAGTCCCCAGGTGTCTGCAACAAAACTAAGAATTTCTGTAGTTACCCTTCCTCTTTGCAATTATTGATCTGTGTGCTAGTAGCAAACTTTAAGAGGAAGAGATACAGCTGTCTTAGGAATTTAGAGTTAATTCGTCACCACCTAACACTGACTATCTTTCTTATAGTTGGTATTAGTTTATACAAACATGGGCATAAACACTTAGAAGTTGAATGCTGGCACTCTAATCTATAGTGCCAATAGCTATTCTCAAACTATTGAAATAAAAGGTGCATTCTGGTAAATGTTCTATTTCCTGACCTTTAAGATGAGCTCTGCAGGGACTGGTTTTATTACGAAATAATTCATTTTATTACGAAATAATTCTTTTTATTTCTGTCTTTTCTTAGAGCCATATATCTTTGAAAGAGAAAAGCAAGATGCCCATCCACGCATCAGCAAGCTCAGAAAGCCTCTTTTAACAGTTTTAAGCCAGTGTAAACATGCCTTTGTTGAATGGGTTTGTTATGTTTTGCACATTTTTCATTCCAGAATCCGTAAAAGATTCTTTTCAATATTTAAAGGCTTTGCAGACTTAGCCTATGACCTTGATTTTCTGCTCTGCTCTGTGCATTTTAAAATAAGTCATCTTTCCTATTCAACATCTTTTCTTCTTCTCCACTTCTTCTTAAGGCTGTCCCTCCTGAAATTAGTTGCCAAATGCCCGTACCTTTATCTCCATTCCCTTTCAATGGTGTGTTCCCACAAACAATTCTGGATCAGCAACCGCCTGAAACTCAGCAGGTCCACTCAAGTCAGTAACCCATTTTAGACACAGCTCCAGCCAAACGGGGTGCTGCACGGTTGCGTTCCCATGTCATACTACTGGGACTGCAGGTACCATCCTGCACCGTGTTAAGGGAGCGAACTGCAGGTCTCACAGCCCTTTGTTGTAAAAGCAACCTAGAACTACTCAGGCGACATAGTGGTGATGAAAACCTGTAGAATTAGCAGGTGCATCTGTTAGTCCTAATCACTTGTTTATATTTCTTATTTAATAACTATTTAATTACTAGGCCCAGTGTTCCTAGAGTGGTTGCTTTTATTTAGAAAGTTAAGGTCCATGAATTGTTGACACTTATACCAGTGTAAGTTCTGTAATTTATTTTGTTTTTCTTGCAGAAGACATTCATTTCCTATTGCAAGGCAACAAGCCCATGAGCAGGAAGGTCGACATTTGCTTTAGTATCTAAAATCACCTGAATGCCTGAGTAAGTAACAGCACTGCAATAAATACATTGTGGGGCAGGAGGATGGCCACTGACTCTTACTTGCAAACAATTTGTAGTCCTGGCCATGCAAAACATTGACTGCTATCTGTGACTCAGTTTCCATAGCTCTAAGGAGGAGGTAATTTTTTCTTGTATCATGAAACTGTTGTGATAAACTGTAAAGAGTATAAATAAAATACTGTATAAGTTTATTTTCATAAATAAAGGGGTATATAACTGTCTAACATAAGGAGAGAATAGGGCCAATTTCTGTAGTAAACAGCTCTTTGGGAAAGTCATATTTTTAGCTGAGATGAACTAAGATCCTGCCTTTCCTCTGTTCTCTATTCTCTTCAGAGCCAAGGCTGACATCTCTCTGGCTCTCACTGAAAGAAATAACACAATTTCTAAGCAGATTCAAAGGGAGAAAACAACAGGAGGCCCATGAACCACTAGACCCCTTCAGCAGATTGGAACAGTGGGCAAAGACATAAAACAGGGTTCTTCTGCAGAGTACCAGAGACGCAGCAAGAAATATTTATCATTATTCTTCAAAGTCGTATTTTTTATTATTATTTATTTATTTATTTTTCAAATATTAATGTCAGTGCTAACAAATAAACGTAACCTAAATATCAATAACTTCAAGCTGCATTACTGTAGTAAAAACTGATGGTTCAGACCACAATGCACAGTGCAGGAACTCTTCGGTTCTGTTTGATATCATTCAACCAAAATCCAATTTTCAAATGCTAAAACACTCACTAATGACGTATTTGAGAATAATTGCCCTTATTTTTTAAAAAGCAAAAAAGTGAAAGGGGTAACATACTACTGCCATTTCAACATATTAAATGAAACAATGCTACTAGTTAAAAAGTAAAAATAAAATTAATTCTTCAAAATACCTCATCACATTGTTTCTTAATCAATAGTAGGAAAGGCGTGCAACAATATAATGGCTGAAAACATTAATACATTAATGAATCATATTTTTGTTGCTTGCAGAAATGTTCAGTACTCTGTTCTATATTAATATTACTGACTGCAGACAGTTACTGTATTGAAGGTTTTCATTGAAATGTTACAACACCATGAACATATATATCTATTTCTGAAACACTGCAATGGAAAAATTCAGTATATTTTTTTATTTTATGCAGTGAGGTGGCTCCCTACAGATTTTTTACTCCTATTTGCTTTCATAAAAGAGTATTTTCAGAGGTTTTTGCAATGTTTCCTTCCCCAGAACTCACAACAACCTCTTCTGGAGAAGCCAGTTCTACTTAAATTAAACTTGGGTCAGAAACCAATCTTATCCTATCTTTACATAAACCTACGAGCTTTATTTCTGAAGGTGCAAAGACAGTACTAAAAGGCAAATTGGGTATTAAATTAGTTCAGATCTTCTGTTGTAAATATGGTCTACAGTGTAATGAAAAATTCTGACTTTTTTTTTGGTTTTTCAGACATCTCCTTTTTTTTTTTCCCAATGACAATAAAGGAATTAAAACATTATGACATTGTATTTTGCTAACATTCTTGAACTTCATTCCCCACCCCACCCCCCATCCCCACTATAACTCCCATTTTAAATAACTAGAACCAGACTACCACAAGGCTGAATTCCTTTGTAAATACTGTGTGACTTAAGCACTGGAGGATATTTTCCTGTGTCAACTAACATTCTTCTTATACAGTGGAACTCTGCCTCGTTCCTCTTTTTTCCTCTCAAAATGACAAAAAATTTTGTGGTTTTCAGTGAGTATACTCCATGGCTTTCCTGTTTTCTCTAGCCTTGTGATAATTTTTCTTTGATTTCACAGAACAAATCTGTTTGATGCTATATGTTAGAATTTTCTTTCACTTTTCTCCTTGTAAGCACTCCTAGGACCCCATTCCCTTATCATTTTTCGTAGCAAAACTCATATCGACTTCAATGAAAGAAAGGAACAGTTCAGCCTAGTGTTGGTTCATAAGATGTCCAAAGTCTAGTCATGATTGAATTGAGGGGTCTAAACATTCAATTATACTCTCAGTTCTTCTCTGGGAAGTGTCTTTGGTATCCAGCAAAATACTTGTTTATCTTGGAACATTATGAAACTTGGAGGTTGGCCAGAGATTTCAGGCTAAGGACCAGACCTATTATAGGATTCAATCCCTTAAATAATAAGGAACTTTGTCAGTATGTAATCCTGGTGTGCAGCCCAGACTCCCTTGGTGAGGGGCCTGCAGGGTTTTTATCATCCATAGGATGTTTATCTAGGTTATGGATTGATCAGGCCAAGGAAATATTCATTAATTCACTCACGCTGCCTCTGGTGCTTATGAGCTCCCATCACCTCTAAAACAAGGTGTCTTCCTGGGTAAATGAAGTCAGATTTGGGATAAACAAAGGACATTTTTAAAAAAGTCAAGAGTAGTCAGGATTACCTTTATAATATGTCACTGATAAGCAATTGATCCTAATAAGAAAACTACTCTGAAGGAGCTAGGACTTGGGCACTGTCCCGGAACATGTGCCTCATCAGTAGAGAGAAAGGCAAATTCCTAGAAATTAACGCTAGAGGCAAGCTCCTGCAGGGATCAGTGGAAACTGCATGCCCAGTAACTGTAACTACAGTTTTAACTTCTGAATCATGAGAAATAGCAAGATATTTCACATTAAAAATTAATTCTTTATTATTATTATTTATATTATTATTAAAGCATCTTTAACACGCAGGCCATTCAAATGATTGTTAGCATCCATAAACAAGTCACGCTTTCCTAATTAACCACAACTATTTCTCCAGATCTTGTATTTAATGAGCACTAGCCTCTTTATTTCAAACATTGATTAAAGATTAATGTTTTGACAAGCATAAGCCATAGATATGTCAAGTTGAAGAATGTGCTGTACTTCAACATTCTTGCTAAGCACTTCAGATTTTATGAATAAACTGGAAAATCAAGTAACTTGCTCTAGTGCAGTTTTGAGACACACCTATGAATAATCTGTTTCTAATAAACGCTGCTATTTTAAGTGAACAATTAACATGCTGTATTTCATAGTCATGTATGAACAAGACTTGTAACATTTTTACAGTATATCTGAGTGGCAAGCAGAAGATACAGCCATAACTGAAACATCAAAAATACCGACATCTCATAAAATCAGCTTTCCAGCTTTGAACAATGTCAGTTACATATTTATCACTGCCATAAAAATGGGCAATTATTTATATGTCTCCCATTGTTACAGTATCTATATATCTTAGGACCTTTAACATAGTCACCTTCCATATCACAGAGAAGTTGGTAATAGTACTGTTATGTCCTCAAGCTGAAACACTCATTGCAAACAAAGGGTGAGATGCCTAAAATTCACAAATGTAATCTTCAGGACAGTTGCTTATACTTAGGCGCGCTCACAAACAAACAAACAAAAAAACCCACCCAGCAATAAACCCCCAATTATTCAAACTTCTGCCTTCATGTGTGCTCAGAACTCATGGAACCTCCAACCTGACAGGAGTGGCAAAGTGCCATCTCCATCCTGAGCCAGGCTGGGCTCTGGGAGAACACCAGGGTCATGGGGCTTTAGCTGCATGGGTGCACTTTCCATCTTCCTATAGCAATTTTCCTATTGTCAGGTAGGAGCGGGGGAAAATCAGTCTTCGATTTCAGTGTGACCAATGCCTCTCCATAACTCTCCAGCAGCAGAGCGCCTGGATCCCACGTCTGTCAGACACAAGTCCAGCACGCTAGCTTCCTCAGCTCCTCTGTAATTGTGGATCTGTCATGAGGACACCAACCCCTCACATCTCAAGTGATTCCTTCACCAACAGCAGTTAATACATTACTGTTTGTACATTAAAAAAGAAAATATCTCCATAATCAAGTTTACTATCAGCTAAGCTCAATAAGGAAAGGACTCCTAAAGGTTGTGGTGTGCTTTTCTTAGGCATTAATTTTACTTTCAGAACCAAAAGGACATTCGTCTCTAGATCTTTGAGCAAACATTAAATATAGCTTTAATCTGTACTTCATCTTCCTAGTGAGTAAAACAGATCAAAGACTCTCAGCTGGTTTTGCACATTTCCAAGATACCAGCTAACAAATCACGAGATAATTTCTGTGCCTCATAATTCCCAATTTCTAGATCAAGTCATAGGGTCTGGTTGGAAAGTTGGGGATATGGTTTTGTTTTCTTGAAGTATCTTACAAATTGCCACTGTCTGATCTAGACAGCCCATGATACAGGTGTGCTCTTGAGCCTCCTGTTAAGCAGAACTCAAACCAGGGCATCAGCTTTTAGTGTTTTTGTACCACTTCGGTCAGACAGGAACTTCATTGGCTGGGACTCACCGAGATTTCAGTAGAGCCAGGGCATTGTCTTAGTTACTTGAGGGGGAGGGAAAAAGAAATAGATAGTTTGGAATGGTAGCCAGCTAAAAGAGTGAATTTTGGAAGCATGTAACAAATATCTCCAAAATGTTGTATTCCTGCCAACCTGACATTTTTTCTTTTCTTTGATGTACTTAGTAACATGAAGTTCTCCACACCTTATATCGAACCAAAAGGATGCTAAGTCTAACCTCCTTACAAGGTTATGATCAGAAATAGACTTTCATAGCCATGCAGGCACTGACATTGTGTCAATTCTCAGATTTATGTACTTAATGTAGAGTATATATCTTGGTTTTATTTTTAAAAGCTTGTTTTCTAGTTAACTGCTTAAATTAATAGGCATAAAAAAACACTTTTCATTTTTTCATGGCTGCTGCTAAGTTCCCTGTCTGGGTAAGAACTAGGCTGAGAAATCAAAGCTGTTGGTAATCCCAGCAAAAAGTAAAAGCAATATAGATATCTGTGCTTCAACCCCCTTCAAAGTGTTCTTTATAAAAGTATGCTGCACTTAGAATTAAATCTAAAATTTGCAGACACCAAATTTTAGTGTGGGATTCATATCAACTAACTTTAGATTTCTGTGATGTAACCATCTATGTTTGATCTAATTATAGACTCCTTTTATAGATAATGGAAAGAAAAGGTGCTTCTAAAACATATTTTTGCTGAACTATTTTAGTAATCTGTCTTTAGATAAGATAAAACATCCATGGAAGTGCCCACTTCTACTCTACCCTCTATGACTGGACCTGTGATGACTGGTTTATATTTAGACATATGAACATGGACATCTAAAATCCAAGACAAACTCTTATCCAGGAAAGCCCATACAAATTTTGGCTACAGCACAACAGTAGCTATTCATTGAAATACGACCAGCAGTTATAACAGATGCAGAACAGGTTTGTATAATCACAGTAATAATTCCAGAAACACAGGCCTTTTTCAATCCAAAGAATCCACAAACCTGCAAATTAGCAGTAGAACATACATACACATATATATGCCTATACATATATGCCTATATATAGGTGTATATAGTGAAAGAGATAAGGAAGGAGGGAGCATGGTAAAGTTATATTATTGGCAGCAATTTAGTGCAAGTTACAGAAGTTATAAACCCCTGTATCTGCACTTCTTATAGAAATATATATCATATGCTCCTTTTTAAAGTGGAAGAAACGGAATGATTCAGAAAAGCATATGAAAAAACAATGAAGAAGCATTTTTAATTTCAGTATAATAGTAGGGTACTGTAATTATACTTTAAACAATTGTGATGTGAGGGAAGACAGCCTTGAAAAGACAGTCATTAGGAACAGCTCATGAGGAAAGACAGTAAATACTTTTTAACCTAATTCGGCTAAGGACTGAATTTAAAAATACATTTAAATATCAGCTTAGGTGCTGACCACTACAGCACCCAAGTCTTTCAGTAGATTGAGCCTAAAAAATGATTTAGACATTTTCCAATTAGCTCATTTCCAGCAGTGTTTCTCAGCACACTCTGTTCTGCAATGGAAACACATACTGTCTCATTTGAAAAGCACTCAAAAAGAAGTGAAAGCGTATTTAGAGCTAAGGAAGCCTACCACACAAGTAAAGTGTCTTCTTTTCAAATTATTAGCGAACAAGAAACATGAAATTAAACCTATTTAAAGCAAACACTACTATTTCAGGGCATTTCATTCAGCTGGATTTCACAGAGAACCATCAACAATTCAGTACAATTATGTGGTAAACACAAATAAGCCAGGACTGACATTTTTCTTCCTCTGTTTTGCAGTCTCTACAAATACGAATTAAACTAATGGGACAATGGTTTAAAAAGGGCTTCCTTTTAATCTTTGAATATATGCAGAGAATATTCAGTTCTCTTTTCCTAAAAAGACAGATGAAAATGTGAGGAATAAGCAAGTTTTTAAGGAACAGTACTGAATATTCAAAATGTAATTTGTTTAGAAAACTTAGGCTTGTATACCAGAGAAAATCTCTTCTGTCCTGGGTTTGGTATTACTTTAATTCTTATTCTGAAAAAAATCACTGAGGTACAGCTGGTTTTGACTAGAGAGTTTCTCTCATTTCAGAATGGGAAATGGAATGGGATTTATAGACTGCCCCATCCCTAATTCTGCTTTTTGCAAGGGAAGGAGCCATTTGCAGACACTAACTGCAGACTAAAGGGGCAGCAAGGGAGGGGCAGGAGGAAGGGATAAGGTCTGCTCAGGTCACCCCCACCTTTCTGAGGGACAAATACATAAACCCAGCATTCTAATAACTGGAGATATGAGCCAAGGAAAGAGGCTTTGGCACTAGAATCGCTACAGACAATCTGGAAAGATGCTATAAGGTTCAGAAGAGTACAAGGATGCATTGGCTCCATCAGTTACACCTGCACACAACTGACCTATTTAAACATGATGACCAGGCCCAGGATTAATGCATTTGTCACACAGAGATAAATCTCTTCAGCAAATCATTGCCATTTGGTTTTATGCAAGTCACACACCATGTCAACTGCACAAACTGTTGTTTTAAACTATCAGACATTTATTTAGTTTTTATCATATCAATATACATATTACTAATATGTAATTACTGTTAGTCAAAGACTTCATCATATAAGCTTTAGAGGGTACAGAGTATCTAAACTGTGTCTTCATTAAAAGAATCTTACATGATAATCACTTAATCTATTCTGAGCTCTCTGAGATAGTGGTGAGGTTTACTTAATCTATATAACTCTCATGAGTTTAATTGACTAATGGTTAATAGGGATTTCTAAAACAGATTAAATCAATAGCATTAAGCAAAAAGACAGATTTCTAAAGAGACTTATTGATTTGGTGGCTGATTTTTAGTGATTTCAGAATGAGCAAGCCATGTCTTATAGCAGAGAATTACAACATCCCAACAGAGCTTTATTGCCTTGAGGAGTGCTGTACATTGCTTTCAGTAAGGAATAATTCATTCACAGAAGTACCTCACTGTTTTAGTTCCACAGTGACAGTTAAGGTTATTGTTAACGTAGAAATGGTAAAAAGCTCCAGAAAAATATCAGTAAAGCTGTTCTTTTGGTTAAGGCATCAGGCAGGATGTAACTGATTGTGACTTGCAATCCTGAGCCCATGAGTATCCAAGACCAGGGTACCTGCTGAAGTGCACCATGAACTTCCTATTGACTGTATTTCCTTGCAAGAGAAATCCTGCACAAGGAACAGCAAAACCAGATGCCTACCACTGTCAAGTTCATGGGCCAGGCCAACCATGAAGTAAACCTGCTCCATCATACAGAAAACTGCAGTTTTCACATTTTTCTATCAACTTGCAAATGTACTTTGAACAAGCAGCTTCACCTCTCCGACTCAGTTCCCTGCTTAACATTCATTGTTGTAGTCTAAATACCTCAAGTTCAACTCCCAATTTAATATTCCTTCTTAAATTTGTGATCCTTTTCCCATCCAAAAGAAAATTTCTTTCCATGTTTTCTTCATCCTTCATTGTACAGTTCAAAAACAATATTGTATACAGACTTTCTCATCTCTACTGTATTCAGCCTTCCTCTTCTGTTAGGAATTCAAAGACTTACTCATAGTGTTTTAAATCAAAACAGACCATTGAAAATCCTGCAATTTACTGATCTTTTGTCTTAAATTTTGCCTTGATCTCCTTAACAGATCACATTATTTAGTTTCGAAACACTTCCTAAAATTCTTTCTCAGGATGTCTTCCCTCGGTTTTTTTCCAGCTACATCTGTTACAATTCCTTTGTTGTGCAGTGATCCAGGAATTGACCTAATGTGTCCTTTATAAGGTAAATAAAAAAGATTAAATCAGTATAAGGTTTTTTTAAATTTAGTTGAATTTGATTATTCTGTTCACAATACCTAAATGTATATCTATATTCTATTAATATATAAGCCAGTATGTGTCCAACATTTTTCAAGTAAATTCTTCAAGAAGGACCAAATATATTTTTCCCAGATAAGGATTAGACAGCTAGTTTTTTGATTTTTTTTTGAAAACCCACGTTTAACCTTTACAAACCAACAAGTAGCTCAAAAACTAAATACAACTTGGTCTTCCAGGTCCAGCTTCTCATATGACCTTCTGAGTAGATCTGCCATTTCTCCTTTTATGTAGGGAAGCAAGAGAGGAAAAAAATAATTTTGAAATGCTGACATTTGAAAAGTGTTGACCAAATTCAGCTTCAAAATGTTTGACCTCAAGGCTGTAACAGCCACCAGCATAAAAAGCAGGAAGCGCTGCATTTGATAAGTTGCTTTTATATTTGGGGTGAAACATAAAAGATCTACAGCAGCTGAGGTTACTAGATAGGCAGTAAAAAGGCAAGGTTAAACTTCCTGTCAAATTCCAGCACAAGCAGCTGCACTTTGAGATTTTAAACGTCCCACTGCTATTTCAAGTAGATACTGCATTTTTCAGTCCCCTTTCTGGAGTACTGCCGTATGCTACTAAAGAATTACCACCTTAGTAACAGTGCATAAGGTGTAGACTGAAATGAACCCTACTCCTTGCAGTGAAAACCACTACCATGGAGTTGTGTGAGTGGTTTCTAAATACCAATACAACTTGACCTGGAGCAAGTCTAAACATTGGCTAACCCAGAATATCATTTTAGGAACTCGATAAAACACTTTACAAGTCCTTTCAGGTTACACCATGAGTTGTTACCACAAAAACATTTGTCATCTACAAAGGACTCCTGAAGCAAAAAAAAAAAAAAAAAAAAAAAAAAAAGAGCAAAATATTGACAAAAACAGAAGCAGCAAAACCTGGGAAAGATAAATACATCCATTGGCAAATGGATGAGCTTTTTCTGGCTAATCAAACCACTGTCAGCTGCAGCATGAGTGTGACCAAGACAAGCCTGTTTGGCCAGGACACTGAAAACATCTCAAAAGACAGTACTGTTCTATTCCATTTACACTCACCCACCTGCCATTCAACAAACCTTCCATTTCCTTATTTTAAATGTTTCATATAACGCAGTTCTTTTCCTGGAAAGTGTAGATGGGACATGATTACATTTATTTTTTAAATCCTAGGGTCTAAAGTTAACCAGCCACAAATTCAGAGTTGCTAAGATAATATATGTTCTGTTCTGTCCTTAATTCTCTCATTTCTCTACTATGCCTTGTTATACCACACAACAATTACCATGCTTTACTTTTATCTGATTTCATGATAAAAGAAGATATATTGTACCATTATTCATGGTGTATATCTTCAGTGGGAAAAGACCTTACTTTGGGGTGTTCACTTTTACTAAGATTAATTCCCACAATTAATCTCAGTGAATTATATGTTTAATTAGATGCCTATTAATTTTTTATGCCTACAATGAATCACAGCACTAATCTTGAGGAAACCAGAAATGCATTGAATTAAAATATATGGTCATTTAAGTTGATATTGTGCATAAATATCAGTAATGAACCAGATACATGTTTTAATACAGGCAATAATGTTCCATGAAGGTACACATTAGGAAATGTCCTTCTAAAGTTATTTGTCACTCCAAAAACCTGTAAAATAGTTATTTACTGTAGTGTTTTAAATTTTGGTCCCCTACAAGATCGTATGATTGAAGGAGTGTTTTTCATTTTTGTGCAATTCTGTTCCATTGTCTCAGAGACACAGAGATTAGAAAAACATAAACAGAGAGTATCTTTTAAAGAGCAGTTGTATGAGGTGCCTGCAGCAGTATTTGAAGGGTGGAGGATGAAATAAAAACGTAAAACCACCAAACGTACCAAAACGTTTTGCTCAGAAAGCTTAAAGGTGTTGTATCCTGCTGATTTGCAGCAGGAGTGGGGGGCAGGGAGGGGGAGGAGGAGGAGGCATGAGGAAATAATTGGGAGATTAAACGATAACCTTGCTCATTTCCAAAGAGTAGTTGTGAATGCAGAGCCCACGATGTCAAGGATATAAAAATGCATTGGTTCACCCCAAAGAATCCCTCTCCCTGCAGATGTCTTACTGTTGGGCTGTGCCCCAGCTCACAGCCACACCTGCCCACGACCAATGTGTGTAGTCTACAGGCTTCTCATGACGCTGTCAGGATACAATTTTCTTTAAATATTTGAAGTTTCCATTTTTTTTTTATTTTTTTTTTTTTTATCATGCCCAGGCATCCTTTCCCCGTCCCCTTACAATGTTTAGTCCTCCATTAAAGACCTGCAGTGATTACCCAGCGTGCATTTTTGGACAGGGTATAAAGTCCAGTTTCTAAATGGCAATTATCTGTATTACTTGAAAGTACAAAAATTCTGCACAAGCTTCAAGAGATGCATTTAAATTTCCTCCATCACATAACCTCATATTCCTTGTTGATTTTCAAGAGCCAGTGTATTAATTGACTGTAATTTGGAAGCATATTAGACACATTCTACTCTTTCACTAACCCAAGCTAGTGAGCATCTCAGTTGCTCCATTCAGAATATTGGGAATACTATTCAAATTTCAGAAAATGCCATGACTTTGAACTCTAACTATGTTTTCTTTTCCCCTCACTGATACATACTTCATCATACATACAACTGATGTTTAGTGAGTGGATATTAAAACTGCTATCTCCCTAGGAACATTTGCAATCACTCTTAATAACTATTAAGTTTTAAAATGAGCTTACACTTTAATTAATTTTCAAACTGTGGCTACAGGAAATGAATCATTGCTTCCCAACCAACTTGGAAATAGTTTTTGTAATGTGTATTTTTGTGGCAGTGATCTGCAGCAGTGAAGGTCATTTTGACAATGTAATCTCTAGTAGAAAATAGATATTGATTTGTATTAGTATTTTGTTTCCTTAAATTTCTTCCTGGCCTTTGTAATATGCAAAGATATATTACGAAGACATATTTGAGAAATAATGGAGCTTTTTGCTGTTTAGCTTTGATGCTGCATTGAAAATAAGGGAAATACTGCTATTGCTCCATGCAAGTTCAACGTAGAAGCTTTGGCAAAATGATTTCAACATCAGAACTGCAAAGGAGGAGAGTATTTCCCTCCTGTAGGCTTCAAGGGGCTTGTTAAAAACAAACAGATTCCAACAGCTTGTTTGGATATCTCTTCGTTTCAGTTTGGTTATTTCATTTTACCTACATTATTTATTTATTGTTACAATTACTTAGACAAGAATGGCAAAATCCCCAGAAAGTCTTGCTTGGAAGAGTGTGCCAGTAGCTAAGTAAATTGTTGCTTCAAATAAAATCCATTTCAAAACTCTGGTCAATAATAGCTGCATATGTCACTGTGAGCCAAATCCAATAGTACATAGCAACTATTTTGCTAAGAATTTTTTCATTGAAACTGACTGTAATGGAAAATCAAGGTTTCAATGAAATTTATTTTTTCATGACTTGCAAATGCTTTTTGTCAGTGTGCATTATAAAAAAGGTAATTTTTACTGCAAATGGATTATTTTAAGGTCCCAACCTTTCCTCTTTCTCCCCTTTGAATTCCCCACTCCTGCCAAACAATAATTTCAACATCTTTAGATGTGCTATATGGGAATTCAGTTCAGATTTCATCATCCTCTCCAGTGTCCTACGTTCCACATCTGGTCTACATCTTCACTGATGATCAGAGCCAGGGCAAAACCACATGACATGTCAGCAAGAGAAACCAGGGCACCTCCTGGAGACACTGGCTGGCCCACCACTGACTAAGCAGGAGGCACCAGTAGAAAAAATCTTGGGGTCACCTGAATTGATACTTCATAATTTCACCTCATGGTTTTCAGTAGAAGTTTCCTTTTTTTCAGTGTTGTTATCCCAAAGTTGAAATTTTCTACGAAACTATCGCATTTTTCAGACTGGCTTTAATAGTAAAACACTCATATTTCAGGCCAGGAAAGCAAAGCTCTTGATACTTTTCATTAAAAAATAATGCCATACATCTGACTGCTTTGGCAATGGTCTGAACACACCAGCTGCTTGCCTCTCCCCCTACAGATAGAGCTAAATGTGTGTTTTTTTCTACTAAAGGGAAGAGAACTAAGTTAGCTCTACTAATTGCATTTCATTCACATGAACGTAGTCATTCACCACACTTGGAAGGTTTCAAAATCCTTTATCATTACACACCTCTTTTCCGTGGACAAAGAGGAAAAAAATACAAAGAGGAAAAAAATGTATTGCCCTGGATTTCTGCTCACTCAGGAAGAAAGACCTATGGAATTGCACTATCACTTTGAATTTATGATTTAGATTTAATTACTGTTGTAGAAAACAGAGCCTACACACCATGATTTAAACAAAGAAAGCTCTTCCTTCAGTTTCTCCATTATAACCCTAACAGTTTAATTAATTGTAAGAAGGAAGAATTCTGCTATGGTTCCCATTACTTTTTATCAGATTGGGACCCAACATTAGGGCTGTTTTGTGGGGTTTTTTCTCATTTTTGTAAGTTATTACAACTCTTCATTTGATTTTCATTCATCTTGAGTATTAGAAATACGAGCTGATAACATTTTCAGCTAAATAAAATTAAACTAAGTTTACACTAAAATTTCTTATTTTCTCCTGCTGGTATCCAGGTGATGAGCTCATAATACATTTATAAATGCTCTTAATACTTACATTGTCTCTCCTTCTCTGCTAAACTTGAAGACAAAATAGACAGGGTAAATAATTCAATATCTGGATTTCAAAAGAGAAAAATGGAAATTATTTCTTCTTCAATTCATGTTTTTTTAAAATTGTCTGTAGGTGCAGAAAGGTCCTGTACACATTCTATACAATTCTGCCCTGACCACTGCATTACTTTTGGAAACTTGCAGAGTAAAATTCTGGGGAAAATTAATCCCCTTTCCCCTGTTCCTAAATTTGAAAATAACAGAAGAGAGGAAATTCAATGAAAAAAAAATCAACAACCCAACAACCAAACCCAAACCTAAGTCTAATCAGAATGCAGGCTTTGCTTTGCAATTTTGTACAGGATCTATAAAGTGTGCTGATTAGGACAGTATTTTTCCTCCTACATTGAAGAAAGAATGCCAGAAGTACAATAAGCATAAGAAACAGCTTGGGAGAATGTTTGGCATTTCAGAAGTACTTGTGGGGGAGAAGAATTTGATAGCCAGATTACAGAAAATAAATTTACTTTCCAGGTAATTAATGTATGGTCAACTGGTAATAAAATCCAACCAGTTTATATACTTCTGTATATGTTCTGTTAGAAGCACATAGTGTTTTTGTACCATTGAAGTCATTGAAACTCACTGTCTTTTAATAAAAGCTTATTATTTGGAAGGAAAAATTTATATTTAAAATCAACAGAAATGCTTATTTTGAAAATCTGTGGAGACAGGGAATAAGTCAGAACTCAGTCTTAACATGAAGACAATGAAAATGGCTTCATTTTCCAGACCCTCATCTATACAGTACACACAAACAATATAAATTTCTAAATTCTCTCAAAGTGCTCATATTAAGAGCTTCCTATTGTTCTCATACTCTGGGTCCCTCTACTTACTGTTAGAAGCAAAGCTTTTACTAGTTGTTCTTTAAAATCTAAGTAGCAGTCTTTTGCTCCTTATAAGCCTATTAGCTGTCTACATCTCATTCTTTCCCACCCAGTCCACACCAGCTACTCTTAATCTGTCATTAAACGCAAGTTCAGCTCCAGTAAACAGCAACGTTGCTATGACTTTATCATAGCCAAAATTTCATTCTCAAGGAATATTAAGAATGTGGATGCTAAGTGTTTTCACTTAGCCCTTTTTCCAGAAGCTATTCCAGTACTATAGTAGAGTGACTTTAATTCTATGCAGAAAAATGCAAAAAACTCACCACTATAGTATGACTAGCCCACACTTAGCTGCTGCATTTATAAGTTTTCTTTCATCTGACAAGGATGGTAAAGGAAGGAAGTTGCCTACAAACTTATCATCTGTGTATGAACATATCAAATTAAATTTTCATAAGGTAACTCCTTTAGATCTTGGATCTGACATACTGTATAGCAAAGAAATAGGATTCTGCAATACATACATTACAATAACAAAGGTTGAGCTAAAGAATAGAAACTTTAATGCAACAGGGACTAAAAAAAAAATGTTAACTTTAAATTAAGATTCAGTACAACACTGGGATCAGCCATTAGTTGATTTAGCTGGAAGGGAAGAAGGTATTTTAAGAGCATTTAATAAAATCCAAGAAAAATCAGGCTTCTGAGGTGTGGAGAGAAGAATGGATTATAATGACATGGACACAGAAGGCTGGTTTACTAGTAAATTACATAAGCAATAAGCCTATTCCTTTAAAAAGTCACAAAAAATTACTTTTACTGCCCTGAAGGGCAATATTTTTCAATTCCTGCTTTGGATATATTTCAAGGGAAGAAGAAAACTTCTTCATTTCATAGGTACGATTCCAGTGAATGCAGCTGAATGTATGAAGGCGGCTAATAAAATCCATCCCCATGAAGTCTCAGTCACCACTTGTAGTTGCATATACCAGGGGCTAGAGGACTTGCATTCTAAAGGAGGCCAGGAAAGACACCCATCATATTCCCCTGACACCTAGAAAAAAAACACGGTAACTTTCTAGATGACTGTCCCACAGATCCTCCCTACTTAATCCCAAATAGAAGGCCCAACATTTGAGTTTATGCAGTTTTTTTTTAAAAAGAAACAATTAGAGCATTTTTTCTGGACGAGCTCAGCTTCGCTCAGAAAGATGCATACCAAGACACAGTCAGATTGCCTTTTATTCTAATTGAGTAATATTCCCGAACCCCAGGATTCTCTACATTTGCTGCATCCGTGGTGACAACAGGCTACTTCCTGATGCAGCTTAAGTGGCAACATATTGGGTATAAAGGCTTTTTTTTGTGATAGAAGATAACAAAGTAGTACATAACGTCCAGCTCTTGCTCCAAACCTGTTGCTTTCTACCTCTCTATTTACGGATATGAATACTATACATCTCAGACTTCTGGTTATGAAGATTTACATTTGAAACCATTTGCAGACCATAGATGAACAAGGTCAGAATGGTGCTCCATGAAGCTCACTAAATATCAGTGTAAATAACCCCTACACATACAAAAATAATTAACCTCATCTTCCCTGTGAAGGGGCTTTCCAGAAATAGGGAGGCGGAGGAAAGGAAAGGGGGAAAAAAAAAAGAAAAAAAAAAAAAAAAGAAAAAAAAAAAAAGACTGCTGCATCAGTCGTTTACCTGTAAACGTGCCCTGTCCTACGGCAACCAGTTCATTATCAAGGCTGGGAGCTTTTGTAGGCAAATGACAAGTTTATTAACAATTATGGATTTCCCCCTGCTAAAGTGATGAGAAGTACATAAGCACTGATTCCCAGAATCCTCTTTCTCTCCCGCACAACACTTCAAATATTAAAAAGACAGAGATATTGCAAATTTCTTATTAAGTAGTTGTGAGTATAGCTGGTAACATTTTCTTAATTGAAGGGTGTTCTAATTAACGATGTCAAACAGAAACAGAATAATTTTTGTTTGACTATGAAATAACCTTAGACAAAGATCTTTGAAAAACATCTCTAGTGATTCTTTCATAGAACTTAAGGCATATATAATTAGTTTTACCTCTGGTCTAATATTGGCTGAGGGTTTGACCTGTAAAATTCAGAGGGAAAAATAGAATCTCACTGAATCTGTTGCTCAAATATGTCTCCAGCTAGAGGCAAATCTTTAAAAATTCTTAAATTAACTGACAAATTTCCTGTAACAAGCCTTCTAATAATAAATGTCAGTGCAATTCAAACGAACAAGAATTAAAACGTTATTCATAGCCTAGATTTAAAGTACTACATTACTGACAAGGTGTGTTTAGAGTTTTATTGGTATCATTAAAGTGGCTTAATTGCTGTAAATGGACAGTTCATCTGTGTGGAATGCACTTTCCTGCAGGCCAAGGTTAGTAAAGGCACCACCATCCCTGTGAGCCAGTAGCAGTGTATTGGGTTGGCGTGGCCAGGTTTGGACAGTGGGGGGGCTACAGGGGTGGCTTCTGCGAGAAGCTGCTAAAAGTTTCCTCCATGTTCAATGGAGACAATGCCAGCCAGCTCCAAGATGGGCCCACTGGACCTCCATGGTGGAGCAGATACCCGGGGAGGATCCCACACCAGAGCAGAGGGATGCCCGAAGGAGGCTGTGACCCATGGGAAGCCCACGCTGAAGTAGGTTGGCTGGCAGGACCTGTGGACGCATGGAGTGAAAAGTCCATGCTGAAACAAGTTTTCTGGCAGGACTTGTGACCCTGTGGGGACCCAGGCTGGAGCAGTCTGTCCCTGGAGGACTGCACCCGTGGGAGTGACCCACACTGGAGCAGTTTGTGAAGAACTGCAGCCCATGGGAAAGACTCATGTTGGAGAAGTTCATAGAGAACACGGGGGTTCTCCACTTGCTCCATAACCAAACTCCCTACCCAAAGAAAATTCTTGAGTAATTCAGAATATTTCCTATCTTTTATCAGGATAATTCTTGAAATTTTTTAACACTTTGTAAAACAAAAGTAAAAAAACCCAAAAAACAGTTATCTGTGACTAGACAAAATCTTTCTTGTGAATACTTTGAAATGGTTTTATTCTTTTTGTGGTGTCTTTCCTTTAAAAGACACAAAACCCTTTCAAACCCACACAATTTTTAGTCTTCCACACATAAAAAATTCATAAAAAGGGGTAATTTGTGAAAATATCAGTAAATTCCATGGTTTTTTTCCTAAAGGTAATTTTTGTTTAAAATGACCCTTTTGCAATAAGTTTTATTTTATTGATGAAGTATTTCTAAAAAAACAAAACATAACCAAACAAAAAAGCCACCCAGAAGCAAACAAAATACCTGCACGTTATTGAAAATCCATGAAATAAATTCTAAAATACGCGATTCCCATGGGAAGGGATTCTGTGTCCAGCTGCCTTTCCAGCTACTTCTGAAGGAATCAGTCTCCTGTGGGACTATTCTGCTGACGGGAATCCCAACAGAACTTCAGAATTTTTGTGGTATTTTTCTATAATCCATGATATTTCCTTAAAGAAAAGGAGGAGCTGTGTTGCTCAGGTGTCTTGAAAAAATTGACAGCCTTTGCTGCCAGAGAAGTTCATTTAAAACCATATCACAAAGTGAGCTACAAATGTCTACATTCTCTAGGACCGGACCCCTGGCTGCCTGCTTTGGGATGCACAGGGCAACTTGAAGAGCACAGCTGCATTGTATGTTTTTAATTTGTTCCTGCTTGCCTAATTAGAGGATTGCTTTTTAAACACAGGTAAAAATGAGGGAAAGATGGCTAATTGCTGAGTGCTACAGAGACAACCAACATTGTCTTGGAGGCAGTAGCCAGCCTGCAGATTTGTATGTCCTCTTTGCTCTAACCTTAGAGGAATCATAATTTCTTTGTATTCTTGACAGTAACCTGAACTGTAAGATAAGTAAAAGTCAAAGTAATTGTAAGAGAGTTATAGTGGCTGATTTAAAAATTTATTATCTAGAAATAAAACAACAGATTGCTTATCTTGTTTTGAGCTGAGTACATTGGATTACCAATATTCACAACTCCTTCATGAGCGAGCTTGTATTTTATATAATTCAGATATTATTTCACTATAACCTACTGTCATTTTCGTTAGTGGGATTTCTGCCTTGTACTACCCCCCTTGCCAAACATACAGATTTCCCTGTGGAATGTAAAAGAAATTGTTTGGAAAAAATGCCGAATTCTCACTCATGTCAATGTTTCTCTTTAAGGGATGTATATGTCTGGAATTTGATTTCATTAACATAGCATATGTCTGATTATATTAAATCATGAATGATTAAAACCTAGTCATCAGGCATAAATTTTTATTAACTTTATCTATTTACATTACATCAGAAGTACTGCTTTGCTGTAGTCTCAGTAGGCTCCCAGAAGCAGCAGCTGGATGGCTTCCCACCTCCCCACTTAGATCTGGGCCATGAGAGGCCCTGTAGCAAAAGGTTTTCATCAAAGGGCTTGATTCTGTCCAGCAGAAGGACTCCAGTTGGAGCACACGTTGATTGCAAAGCCTCTATCTTGCATAGATTAAAATTGATGTTTGCACATACATAAGCACTTGCTCATGTTGTTTTCCCTAGAAGTCAATGTGCTTAAAATGCTGAAGACCAGGTTGAGGTCTGATCTTAATTCCTGCCTGAATGTCCAAGACTACAATGAATAAAAAGCTGAGGCCATCCTAGTACCCAAAGGGTTGTTTACTCTACACCACACCAAACCCTGCTGCTCAGGTGCAATGCCACTCATACATAACATTTTGATTCCACTCACTGCTGGTTTCAATATAGCCTGACATAGATGCCTCACACCACAAATAATTTCAGCCTGCCTGCACATAAGTAAGATTTATTTTTAAACACAGCACAGATATAAGGGTTATATATTTAAATAGTTCAGAAACGTAAAAACATGGAACAAGAAATATGAAAATTATTTTCTCTTTCTGTACATGCATGTATCCTGGTATGTGGCAAAGGAAAGCAAATCAAGTTGCTGGGCAGAACAATGTTAGAGGATTTTTATACTAATATTAAAAGACAAAAGGGATTGAGACTAGGAGATAACAAGTTTTGTGAGAAGCAATTAATTAAAATGAAAAAGCATGTATGCTAGCTAACCATCTGCCATCAAGGGAACAAATTTACCTGATATTAATTTTGGAGATAAACACAGAGCTGAAATACCAGATTGCACATGGCAAACTGAGAACAAAATTATTCACGTGCAAAAGGAAGGAGTATGGCCTATAACATTTAATTTAACACCTTTCACGTAGCTCCACTGCCTGGAAATGAAAAAGAGGCCACAGTTTTTTAGGAAGAGGTGTTTCATACACACAAAGTATAGCTACCTAATATTTTAAGAGTATCAGCTCCTTGTGACTTGTCTTTTTGACCTGACTGTGACCAGCAGCTCATACAACCTACCAGGGCAGGTGGCTCCATGAAACTATACGAGAGAGGGAAATCTGGATTGGAGGGAGAGGTAGTTAATACTGTAACTACAAACAACATTTGTCTAATTTTAACATACCTGTTTTATGGATTAATAATTTCTAGGGAAAAAGTACTTTAACATAATGAAGTGCAGATGACAAAGCTCATAGATATAAAAGCCTCCCAAAGCTGAATTAAACACTATAAAAAATCTGCTCAAAATACTAAACATACTGTTAGGTACTAGTTACAAGATATCAAATGGAACAGTAGAAATATAGGATGGCAAACTGTCACGGTCCACTCAGTGGACTCGTGATGGTTCGTTAACTATGATCTCGAAGCGCAAAAATCAAGGCGACCACGCCAAGGGGTTATGCTTCAATCAAACAGCACAATTTTATTGTTTGCCCGTAAAGCGGCGTGCGATAGGTAGAAAGACAGAAAGTGAATAAAAGGTAAAGTAAAAAGAAAAGGAAAGAGGATTATAGCTACCACCACGGTTCCAAGGCGTCCCTGTGGTCCCAGGTCCAGGCAGCGTCCCGCCGGTCCTTCCGATCGTCGTGATCCTTGGTGGGGAAGATCTCCAGAGTTCAGTTGCTAAGAAGGCATCTTTTTATGCCAAGCAACACACCTTGCTCCTCCTCTGGTCCATGGACTGCCGCCAGTCTCCGCCCTCTCGAGCCAGGTTATCTTGCCCCAGAGGCGGGTAGCTTCAGACCAGGAGGTGTGTTCTTGCATTGTTTTCTGGTTCGTTGTTATGACCACGGCTGTGATCCATCTTCTGGACAGCTGTTATGCGGCCTTATTCAATCCCAGGTGGCAGAGAACGGCATAGTACTCCTCGTACCGTGCAGTTCTCTTTCCCAGGGTCTTTGTGTCTTGGTGTCCATGAGGACCACATTCCATCTCCAGGTGTCAGTTGGCAATGTTGAGACAATATTGTTCTCTTTAGACCAACTCTTACACTAACAGGTAAGGATCTTGTGTTCTATTTGTATTGATCTTTGTTCAGATGTAAAAATATTAACTCAAATTATTCCAGACTAACTGGAAGCCAGGATCCATCGTACATAACTAAGTTTACCTGACGTATTTGCAATAAAGCTCAACAATATCTGAAATCATGTTGACTATATGTCAACAATAACATCAGACATACTGAGAAAAGGCATATTGCCATTTTATAGCTTTGAAAAAGTACTAGGTTTCATGCTTCTGCTGATCCATACTACCTTTGAAGTGCCTCTTTAAGACAAATTAGCAAACATCATAAGAGAACTATCCATACAGTTCCACTTTTGCATTTAGGATAATATTTAAAGGAAAGATAATGTGACAGGAGAAAATAAAAAATCATCAGGAGATTAGTTGAGAAGAGGGCAGGTAAGGCTATTTCTGCCAATAACTAGCGTATAATTTACTGCCTATGAACATGCAGAGGAGCCATATAGAACAACATATATGAAAAGCTCTAATTCTGACTACGTTCTTGCAGTGTAGATTTTATGATTCCTTGTCCACTTATTTGAAATAAGGAAGTGGCTTGATTCTCAGTGATGCTTAAATTCAAACGAACACTCAGTAAAGGTACGGTGTCTTAGACAAGACTAGTGAGTTTAACCTATGAATTCAGAGCCGGGTGCCTGTATTTATTTTGGTTCAGGCTCTGGGGATCTTTTGGTTTTTCTTCATAATCACTTAGATTAGATTTTCAGAATTGACATTTTAATACTGACCTAATACAGCAGAGTGCATTGTGAGTAATCTCAGAGACATTTTATACTCTCTAGATATTTATATAATAAGAGTTTATTATATTCCTGGACATTGACAATCTATTCTTTTAGTCAGAAATTCAGCTGTTGTGTACTGCTTGTTTCTAGATGGATATGAAGCAAATGCATCACTAGATACTGATTTCTAAACCTTTCAAGTATTAAAATGATGAAAACTTCTTTCCTTTACCTACATTGATATTGCACAACCAGAAGCAAAGATGTCTTTTTTCATCTGCATAAAGTTCTATTAAGCACAATAATTTTTTCAGCAGCAATAAAACCATTATAAGGCTATTTCTAGTTCAAATGAAGTATGTTTTACCTATCATGTTGCAAGTTCTCTGCTTTCATGTTTCCTGTTTTCCACCACCGCTCCCTTCCCCACCATGTTTATTTTTCTTTCCCTCCCACTGTAGCAAAACACCTAAAAACTGCAATAAACTGACAGGGTAAATACTATATGAAAGACAAAATGTCACTTTCAGCCCTATCAAACACTGCCACAGAACCTGTTTCTTTAGTTCTGCAATATTTACCTTAAGTAGTTTACAGCACTGTTGGTCCAGAAATAAAAACAAACAAACAAACCAGGGAAGTACCCAGTAAAATTACTTGCACAGTTAAGACCAAAATGAAGCTTAGTCACATGAAAAGTCTGTTTAATGAGGCTAGGAAATGGTACAACAGCAAGCTATAAAAGGGGAAAAGTGAGAACACACAAAAAAGATAATTTCTGTAAAAAAGGTAGAGATTGTAATGCTGTGCTGCTTCTATTACCAGAGCAAACCACTTGAAAGCGGTGGTTGCAATGTTGCACGTAACTGAAGAGCAGTGAAATATATATACACAAACACATGTTAACAAAATGAACAGTATCCTTCTCAAAGATACAAGGATTATACTAACACACACAGGAAAGCTAAGAAACCTTTAGAAGAGCTCTTGAGTTTGACAAATAGCACAGAATTACTGACTTCACTGCTTAGAAAACAGTACAATTTTGAGCTCTAATATTTTACATGTAACGCTTTACATAGGGATGGCAAACCCTTTACAATGGTCCTGAACCAGTGAAAATATCCTGCTGATTTCTCAGTGCTTCACTGACACAGACTCACTGTGTCAAATTCTATTCTCATTTATGGAAATATAAATATAGATCAACTCTGCTTTGGAGGAGATGATAGCTTATAAGCTTTATTTGAGAAGGCTTCTTGCAGATTACTCTAAATCCATTGTATAAATGATGTGTTTCTCATTTCTCTGTATGGTATATTCATAGAAAAAGATTCTCTCGATTACAAACAAAATACTGTCTGTAGGACTCACACAACTGTACCAAACTCTCATACTCAATGGTAGAACTGCTACTGCAAAACATTTTTATGCATTACAATTTTGGTTTATTTCTGGCCTTAGAAGATAACACTGTATTATCCTAGACATATATAGGAAAAGAAATGTTTTTTCAGCTCCTACATGCTGACTGTGTTTCAGTTAAAAAAAGCAGAATTTAGGCTTCTAAATGCATATAATTTGTCTACACCCACCCCACCCCTCCCAACATAGACTCATAAAAAGTGTTTTGTTTTTTAGGCACAATATGGCAGAATATGAAAGGAAAATGTTTCACCGTCACTGATAAATCCTTCACTAATTTCTGGTATCACAGACCTCAAACAACTCTCTAGTTGGGAATTTAAATTATTTTACATAGAAAAAACAAGCAAGTCTCTACTTTGGAAAGCCTGATAAAGCCTCTTAACTATAGGTTAATTGAAATATAATCTTTAGATTTGTTCTGGGTTCTTCATCTGACTTCACCCTTTTTCTACCTTTACTGGCAGTGAAAGAAAGGACATTCATGCTGTTGACAATTCAGGCAACTGAATTAAAGACAGCACTAATTTATCTTCATATTTCTCAATGATACAGGCCAAATTTTAAACTATATAATAGCTTCCATTGTAATAAATCCAAGAGAGCTATGCTTATTTATGCTGCTACTACCTCCCCCATCCCTTTACTCTTCTGGAGAACCTGCGTCACCAGTCCTGTAAGTGTTGATCTGTGAGATTCAGCCAGCCCTTTCAAACCCTTCCCCTTTGACCAGGAGGATTAATTGCTGCGGGCATTTCGGGTGAGCGGGAGTCAGATTCAAATACTCACAGAGTTCAAGATCTGATCCGTTTATTGTACAAACCAGGTAGACTTTTATAAGGCATTCTATAAGCGTGCAATAATGTGATTGGCTATTTTACAAGCGTATAATAATATGATTGGTTAACAATTGTTTACTGGGAAGATTTCTGTTTCTGCTTGTTCTGGCATGTAGGCTCCTTTCTGCGGTTTCCCAGCTCCTCTTATCACGTCCCGTTGGCCTTGGTTTTATGCCAACATCTGCAATTTGCTCCTTTTTCTTCATCCCACTGTTCTGGCCGTAACCTCGTCTTATCTCTTCAGTATTTTTCCACTTGCTTCAGAATCATTCAATACAGCAAGAGCCCCAACAATTAATGAAAAACCAGCTGTGTTCCAGGGTCTCCCACTGCCACTGCCAGGGCTCTGTAACCTTTCCTGATGCCCCTCAGACTGCTCCTGGCTGGATCATTGGTGTCCAAGTGAAACAGCAGCAGCAGGTATCAGCCAGCGGGCTGTGCTAGGCTAGGTAGTCTCTTGGTAGCATCCCTGACGTGACCCCCAGTAAGCAGCACAGCTCTGCAGTGAGCGCATCGGGTCAGCAGGTGGGTGCCTCCCTACCTCTCAGAAGAGAACGGTCTGCCACTGTCACCCATCGCCTTCTCTTAGTTGCCCTGCTTGTTATACAGCGGGCAGATCGGGCTGCCTTACTGCAGCATCAGGAAAGCTCCAGCGTCTTTCCTGATGTGATGGGTCTTTCTTCTTCAGCTGGCGGAGCAGCAAAGCAGTTCTGCAAGGGTGCCTCAGGCTTCAGGAGAAGTCCGTTCCTCCTGCAGGTCCTTGCCATTATGGTCTTCCATTCTTCTGCATTATTGTATTATCCCTTTTGTGTGTGTTGGTGGGGGACTTGATGGCTGTCTGGCTGTGGGCTGCGAGTCCACTGCACAGTAGACTTGGAAATCGATGGTGACTGAGAGATTAATTAGGAGATGCATCTGTGAGACAGAAATTTGGGAAATGAAAGAAAAGAGACACTGAAATTTACTTAACCCCTACACTTCACCAGCCTTACGAAGCTTCTACCAGTCTGAAATGCAGGCGAAGTAAATCTGTTAAACCTGTCTTTCAGTTAGCTCACAAAAGTACTGGTTGTGTAAGACTGAGCTAGCCCAAAATCATGACTCTGATGCTGGCCATCACCAAAGACTGGGAATTCAGGAGTAGTTCACTGTTCCCATGAATATCAACCTTCCTCCTTCACGTATTTTTTTGTTTCATCCAGTTCTCTTGTATTTAGTACATAGCACTTTGGGTTCTGAGAATTTATTCCTCTTCCACAAACCTGTATTTTATTTTATAATAGGTAGATCTTTGCTATAAATATTTGATCAAGCTTTTAATCATACTAAGGTCTTTGTTCTATATGCTCCATCAGAAAAAATAGTAAGAAATCAAGTGGGAAAAAAAATGTTCCCTGCATATTTCCTCTTTTCATGACCATTCTTTATTTCACCTGCTGTAAATATGTTCTCTTTTCTATCTTCTTGAACCAATTCAATTAATAGAAATAGAGTTTATTTTTGCTATTGCCTCCCTTCCCTTAGCTATTACAAGTATTACATTTTTGGCCCATGCTATATATGTTGGTGTCCCATTTTTACTGTGATTGCCAGCGAAAGGAATATTGAAGAAACTAAACAAAATCTTCCTAACTCAATGGCGAGTTTCTTGGGATACCCTAAGAGTGACCAGACACAACTGGTTCTAGTTTTAAAGCTATATAAGCAAGAATTTTCCTCCAGTTGTTTCAGATGAACCGTTAACATGAACAAATAAATTACATTACTGTCACAAACTACTCTGATGTTGTGTCAGAGCAGGGCTCAATTAAAGAAAAAGCAAGGTATATAAGACGCATACATGAGGGAGGAAAGAAATCTCTCTGCTGAGCTACTCCTTTGAGAGACTGGACAGTCGCTGTAATTCCTATAAATACTTATTTTCTACCGGTTGTTGACATGAGTCCTTACTCAAAACACATGCCTATCCAATCTTACATGGGCTACTGTGCTGAAAGTTTCAATTAAATATGAAAGCCCAAAATTAGAGTAAGTATCAAAGTAATTTCTTGAATAATGGCCTCACTTTATTATTTGAGGCAAAGACATACATAAACTAACAACATGTGTTTTGGCTTACCAGGTAAAATAAAAAGTTCTTGAAAGTCATTGAGACTTTTTCCTTAATGTTAGCTATGTGCAGTAAATGACGTGAATAACCTTAACACATGCTTAAGAAAGATTATAAAGGTTGGTGCCTGACAATCTGAGTTTAATTCTGTCTGAAGAATACAGTAAAATATTTAAAAATATTTTTAATCCTTGTGAATAAAAATTCTTATTTATTAGCCAAATGTTAAATAAATATCAAAATTATTCAAGTTCTATTTCTATATTTGCTACTCCTAAAAAATCAACATTTGAGAATTAATAAACTGTGAGACTGTGTATTTCAGTCCATCTGGAGATAAGGTTGTTTTGTACAATTTTAGATTAGATATCACAGGCTGCCCAGACTAAAGCAACTTGAAGGTTTTGCTCTTTTCTAAAGATCACAAAGTGACTGGTGATGGCAGGTGTTCAGGATAAAGGCTCTTCCATGCTACCTTGCGTCGTCTGTTCAGTCAGTGAAGGAAAAATTGTAATTGATTAGGGTCACAAGTCCATGACCCATATTCATGGACTTGTGAATAAGAGGCAACGAGTAGCTCTTCATTTTGAACATACTAGACATGCAAAGAAAATTAAGCATGTCAGAGATAAGGCCATAATTAGATTTGGGGTGTGTGGGGGGAAGTCCTTATTGGAAGGAAAGCTCTAAATTTTAGAACATGACAGACCAGAAAAAATGGTATGTTTTGCAAGTGAATAGATTTATCTGGCTCCTAATGCTATCCACATTCTTTTTCATTGGCTGCGCATCTCCCCAGTACCACACACGATCACGTTCATCATGTATATCACATGAACATCGATGCATGTTCACAACCTTTTCTTTATTACAGTTAATAGACAACATTCAGACATTAAAGGAAATTTTCTTGTTCTTTACCACACTTTTGCCTAGAAATAGGCAAATAGAAAACATAGTTTTGGTGACTCCTTATAGGCTGCATCCAATGCAAGATACTGATTATTACAAGGGCAAAACATATATTGTAAGAAAAGCAGACATTAAACATATATTTAAAAAAAAAAGCATCAAATAATGTTACCTGAAATGTTGCATTACCTGGAAGGCCAGACAATCTAAGATTAGCTGTCTGTATCATTAAACTTCTTTATAGTCCAGTGTGCACAGCACAGAACCATGGAGAGTTACCCTTTGTGCTTGAAATGCAGTCTTGCATTCTGAAACAGTCACATTAGCAGGGTGGTTTTATTAAGCTACCTTGGGTGGCTTAGCATGACATTGAACTGCTTTACTGCAAGGGTTTATGAAATTAATATATATTGGGCTGAGAGGTGATCATTGTGAAATGGAAATAAATATTTAAGTAGGTAAGGTAAAAAGAAAGAAATGCCAAAAAAGTAGAATTGAAACGGAAGACTTTGTTTTCATACATGTAAGTAATAAACTCATCTAATTTTAAAGAGCTAAGAAGAATAACAATGGCTTCCAATTTTGGCACACTTACTAGAAATAATATATAATAAATGAACCTTAATATTATTGATAATCAATATAAATTTGAGCAGCACAGCTTAGTAATTATTACACCACTTTTTTCAATTAGATGTAATCTGGAAAATATCATGAAAGAAGGAGGAAAATTTAATTAGGCAACCTCAGATACTTTGTTTACATGTCATAGTTTTAAAATGGAACTATTACAGAATTATTTGCTTTTGTCTAATATGTGCTTTGAAGTCTACTATTTTGCTCGAGAAAATATTCTCCACGGTAACTTACGAGACAAAATTTAGAGAGCTGTGCATACCAGTGTGGATTAGACATGAGGTATACATTAATTACAAGGCTTTTGGGACCTGTCCTTACGTCAAACTGTCTGTATATGTCTGATGCAATGAATCCCATTTTAGCCATCAAGGTTAAACTCAAAACAGATGTAAGAAACACAAGGATATCTACTCTGTGCTTGCATCACTTACTCTACAAGCCACAAAAAGGTGAGCCAGCACCAGGCAGTCTGTACTAATTTGGTCTAGAATGCTGTGTCCAGACCTACACATGACTGATACAGGAATATATGTACACATTGAGCTTTTCCATCAATTGTCAGCCCTAACGCATACAGAAATCAGACTCCCTTGGTGCTTTCTTTGTAGTGAACACATGCTTGTTGATTTGAATGAAAAGGATTAAAGGTGTAAAGGTAAGCATGAGGAGTAAGGTATGTCTTTGGAGAACTGGAATGCTCATATGGGATCAGGCTGAGGACTATTCTTTCCTCAAAGGTCTTCAAAATCAGAAGAAAAAATAGAAATAACCTCTCTTTCTTGATGTTTGGGCACTGAAGTCCTGATTCTTGCATGATAGAATTACAGTATTGCAATCCTGGGACTTGTGATGAGTTGAGGATGTTTGGAACTTCTCAGGGTCAAGCCATGTAAGAATAATTGCAAAGTTCTGATGGATTCAGAAGCAATGCTGAGCCTTGCAGTTGTGCAGAGGCAAGCATTAAGAATAAACAGTACACTTGGTAATGTTAAGCAGTGCTGCACTTGATAGCTGACTTAGTTCCAGATGCATTTGATCTTGTCTCCAGAATCTTCAAAGACAGTTGACCTATTTTGACTTCTTACAGGGGACAATAGTTTCTGGGCTCAGCTGGACTAGGAAAACTGATGATCTTTTAAAAGAACTCCATATTTCAAAATCTAGATTAGTTGTTTTATTTAAAAAAAAAAAAAAAAAAAAAAACAACGAACAAAAACAACCAACATATAGAAGCAGCAGGTTGTTTCCTTAAAAATATGAGCTCCCAGCAAAAGGAATTTTCAAAGAACTGTCTCTTCTTTATGTTTTCAGAGCAGGGTTGGACTAATGAAGTGTGGATAGTAGATGGCATTGTTTATGAATGAGTGACCCTTACCATTCATATTCATATGAATTCATATTGATAGCTTCTCACAAGTGTTTTGAACAAATCTGTGACACAGTTCTGCAGTCCCTAATTAACTGAAACCAACAGCAGTTTCTCTTTTTTTTAAAGTAAAAATGAAAAGTACAAACTTTCTAATGCAAAATCAAGTCTTACATGTCTTGAAGAGGCTAGATTCCAGTACTTCAAGCTGAAAAACTCCATGAGTATATCCACTGAAATAAAGCGGGTTGTTAAGCAATGAATTGGCATTCAAGGAATGAAAAAGGTTGTCAGATTCTGCCTGCTACCGAATGGTGCATGTGTATTGAAGCTATGCATATCCTGTAGGAAACGCTGAGATCATCTGTTAGTACCATTCTACCATTAACATAAAAATGTAATAGCTAAAAATAATATCGTATTGACATTTACTTTTCAAGGAAAAAAATAGAGACAGACAGTGTGTGGGTGTTTGCATGTTTGAGAGATCAATCACTTGGATGCCTGAATTTCATGTACTTTCTCCAGAAGTGTTATTCAGCCTGTAGCCTGTGGGCCACTGCTGGACTGTCAGAACAGAAGACCGTCCACACTGTAATTACAGTCTCCTAACTGTCCTAGCTCATTTGTAAGTTGTAAGTCCAATGATTGTGCTAATATTATAATAATGAATATTTTAGTTAAAATACTTTTCATGTTTACAATAGAAGTGCAAACTACTAAGCAAAGATCAACAGAGGGTATTCATTGGTTATAGAAGCAAGAGTAAAACCACGGGACCTCTTTGGAAAGAAATGGGAGACCTGATTATCAGGGATATGGAGAAGGCTGAAGTAATCAACAGCTATTTTGCCTCAGTCTTCGCTGGCAAGTGCTCCAGCTACACTACCCAAGTCACAGAACATAAAGGAAGGGACTGGGAGAATGAAGAAACCCTAACTTGGAGAAGATCAGGTTCAAGACCATCTAAGAAACCTGAAGATGCACAAGTCCATGACACCTGATGAGATGCATCCATGGGTCGTGAGGGAATCAGCAGATGAAGTAGTTAAGCCACTATTGATCATATTTGATAAGTTGTGGCAGTCCAGTGAAGTTCCCTTTAGCTGGAAAAGGGGAAAAAAAAAAAAAAAAAGGCCCAAGGAACTACAGGCTGGTCACTCTCACCTCTGTGCCTGGCAAGATCATAAAGCAGGTCCTCCTGGAAACTATGTTAAGACACACGGAAAATAAGGTGATTGGTTAAAAGCCAGCATGGCTTTGCTAAGGGCAAATCGTGCCTGAAAAATCTGGTGATCTTCTATAACGGGGTTACAGCATTGACAGATGAGAGAAGAGCAACTGATGTTATCTACCTGTACTTGTGCAAAGCATTTGACAATGTCCCACACAACACCCTTGTCTCTAAACTGGAAAGACATGGATTTAATGGATGTAGCACTTGGTAGGTAAGGAATTGGTTGGATGGTCACTCTCAAAAAGTTGTAGTCAATGGCTCAATGTTCAAGTGGAGACCAGTAACGAGTGGCATTCCTCAGGGGTCGGTATTGAGACCAGAGCTGTTTAATATCTTTGTCCGCAGCATAGACAGCGGGACTGAGTGCATCCTCGTCGAGTTTGCCAACGACACCAAGTGCGTGGTGTGGTAGACATGCTGGAGGGAAACGATGCCATCCAGAGGGACCCTGAAAGGCTTGAGAAGTGAAAACCTCATGAAATTCAACAAGGCCAAGTGCAAGGTCCCGCACATGGGTGGGGGCAATCCCAAGCACAAATACAGGCTGGGCAAAGAAGGGATTGAGAGCAGCCCTGAGGAGAAGGACTTGGGGGTGTCGGTTGGTGAGAAACTCAGCATGACCCAGCAATGTGCACTCACAGCCCAGAAAGCAGAATGAATCCTGGGCTGCATCAAAAGAAGCGTGACCAGCAGTTCAAGGGAGGTGGTTCTTCCCTTTTACTCCACTTTTATGAGACCCCCTCTGGAGTAGTGCGTTCAGCTCTGGCCCTGAACACAAGAAGGGCATGGACCTGTTGGAGCAAGGCCAGAGGAGGGTCATGAATATGATCAGAAGGCTGGAGCACCTCTGCTGTGAGGACAGGCTGAGAGTTGTTCAGCCTGGAGGAGAGAAGGCTCCAAGGAGACCTTATAGCAGCCTGCCAGTACCTAAAGAAGACTTGCAAGAAAGCTGGAGAGGGACTTTTTTCAAGGGCAGGTAGTGACAGGGCAAGGGGTAATGGCTTTAAACTGAAAGAGGGTAGATTTAGGTTAGATATTAGGAAGAAATTCTTCACTGTGAGGGTAGTGAGATACTGGAACAGGTTACCTAGAGGAGCTGTGAATGCCCCATCCCTGGCAGTGTTCAAGGCCAGGCTGGATGGGGCTTTGAGCAGCCTGATCTAGTGAAAGGTGTCCCTGCCCATGGCAGGGGGTTGGAACTGGATGATCTTTAAGGTCTCTTCTAACTCAAACCATTCTATGATAACTTCTGTATGATAAAAGTCTACTTAGCGTAAGTTTTACATTTTTCCTTGTCTGATTCACAATTGTCTGAGATAAAAGTAATTCACTTTCTTCAGTTCTAAAATTATAATGCCAATATTTATCTCAGAATGTTTTTTAACACATTGTTGATAATGATTTGTACTACAGTAACGACTAGTGTGGTGCCCACTGGGTGTAGGGCTCAGTTATGCTGTGTCATGCACAAACACAGAGAGAATCCCTGTTGAAAGACACAACAGTCTTGAGACTTTATTAATGCAGGTAAAATGCCTTGAGATTTAATGAAAGGACATGTTTTACAAATAAGAAGTATAATTTAAATATAATATAACTGAATGAAACCTTTTAATAAACTAATTTAGTCTACTAGTAAGAGTCATGAAGGACTTTTCCTTTTGCAGCACAAAAAGCTTTTCTCTCTGTACCATTTCCATGGTTCTTACTGTAGCATATGCACATCTGAAGGGTATTTTTCATCTTGGCTTTAATACAAGGTTTTTTATCACAGCATATTCCTCTAGAAAGAATGTTTTATATTTTATGCCTTTTATTCTTCCAGAAGACCTAATCAATGTTTAGTATGAACCTTTCCAGTATGTAAATAAACATAGCATTAGATTTCTGTTTCAATGCCTCTACTCTAGAATACACATTTGTAAAATACCTAAAGAGAGTTAGACTTTTTTTTTAATGAGCAATGAGGCTTGTCAGGATTTCCTTTTGATCATTTAGCTATGTAATACTGCTAAGTCACGCTCCGTTCTCAACAACTGAACTATAAAGCTGTTATCTTTGCTTTCGTAGCAGTGGCAGTCAGTATGGTCTTAAAATATAACATATGCATCAGTGAGAGGAATATGGAGTTTATAAGTCCATGAAACTTCCAGATGAGTATGGCCAAAGAAAATCTACTGCATCTGCCTTACCGGTGTACAAGGAGGAGCGCAATGCAACATTGCCTGTGCTGCACATAGCTGGGCGTACCTAGCTGAAAGGAAGAAAAGGTGAGGACAGTGCTCATGTGCCATGTTCACTGTGTGAGATGACTAGGCAAGTGTTTGTCTACACCTATGCTACTTCAGGACAGAATCCAATGTTAGTTTTATTTATATAGCTGCCATGCCTCCCTGCAACTCCCCACCTCTTTTCTTTTTTAGTAGCGAAGAAATCTTGTAACTGGATTTGCAGGAGCATATCTGTTGGGAGCACATCTGTTCCCAAGTTCTTTATCTGTTCTCCTCTAATAGAGTCAGTCTTATGGGGCAGGAATTAAGTTTCTGTGGCAACTAGTGTTCCAAACTTCATCAAATTTTAATTAATAATACACCACTGCTATGTAGACAGCCATATTTTTGAGCTGAAGCTTGCAGATGGCTCCTAGTGTCTAAATAGTTGATTGGCTTCTTAGAACTATGCTTGCCTTCAGAGTAGCACAAACTTCAACACATCTACACTGAGATCGTTAACCATAAAAATAAATAAATAAAATAAATAATAAAATAAAACTTTATAACAGCAAATCTAAGTGTGTGCCTGTGATATCTAGCCATGTCGCAGGGACAAAATTTAAATATATTCTGGTTATGATATACCAATCTTTGGCTCACATTTGCATTAACACTATTTGAAAATTAGGTGGATGACTTCTTTACCATAATATCCTGTTTGTGGATAAAATACAAAAAAGTTCATTTTAAAAATATTTGTACTAAGGGAACTATAACAATTCATCACTCTGCAGCAAGATTCCAGACATATTAATTATGTACCCAAGATGATCATATACTACGTGCAACTTTTCTGTTCAGACAACAGCGTCTTCATGTAAGTAGCATATGTACTATAAAAATGGGTCACAAGAGGACTTCTGTAAACTCAGTTCCCTGTTTTTACAAAGATTTATCGGTAAGAACCAACTACAGCTCTAGGCACATAACATAGAAAAAACCTCTATATTGCAAGAGCGTTAGGGTTATAAAGTCAAGCACACATGAGTTAGGAAGGGCTGTCTCTGAAGTAGCCTGCTTAGCTTCACTTTGACTTTCTTTTGCTTGAGCAATCAGACACAATAACGCTGAGGGCCAGAGAAAAGCCCATGAGGACATAAAGAATCCTAGATTCACTCCAAGGTTGGAGCAAGGCACAGTAAATAAAGTCCAAAGAGATGTAGTCTAGAGTGGCCTGGGACATTGAATCCAGCTTGCTGGAGGCTTCCATCAAGACTGCAGCCTTTTCCCCAGAGCAGATGAGGTTGCTCAGCAGCTAGCATTGCTCAATTAGGCAAAAAAGGCTTCTCCTGTCTCCTGCCCTGTAACACCCAGAGCTGGGATGTGGCAGCAGCTGCCAATGCCTCTGGAGGCCAGGCAGCACAGATGGGAAGATGCTGCAGCTGCCAGGGCCAGTGCCCTCCCTGCTCCCCATAGGAGGGGCAGCAGTGTGGGAGACCAGGGGATCCTGGTTTTTCAGGATGGCAAGGACAGCTGTGACAGCTCAGCTCCCTGTCGGAGCACAGATATCACAAGAGACTGCGTTTAGCAGAAGCTGCTGCCACAGAAAGGTGGCCCTGGAGTAACCAAGCATGGAAGCAGCTACGGTGGGATGTGAAGTGACACAAGACATAGCCGAGTGCCAGGATCTTGATCCAACCCCAGAATGATTCATTGTGGATTATCCTGAAGTTTGTGACCAAATTCCTTATAATTCGCACATCATCCCTGTGTTTTCTACTTCCTAACCTCTGTTCTCAGCTTCCTACCCTATTTCCATGTCCCACCCCCCAATTTCCATCCTAGTTTCCCTATCCAGCTAATGCCTGTCTTCCTTTCTGGTCTCTGGTTTCTAGTAACAACTTCTTTCTCTCATCAGCTTTCAGTTTTACTCTCTTCCCTTTAACCAAGTTTCTTTCCAGTATTTTCTTCCTCTGATGTCACAAAAGGCAGGGGGAACTGTGTCCTCTGCTCCTGGTGCCCTGGGATGGAACAAGATCTCTGTTGTCTGCATGAAGGATAGTATGTACTGACTTTCTTCCCCCCGTCCTTTATTCATAACTTAACAAAAATAAACAATTTTTTGAAGGTACTGCTCTGCCATCAAAGCAACACTACCTAAGTTTCTAGCATCTACTATGAAGCATGTATCCCCTAGCCTGTCTTAACCTATATATTTGTAGAAGAGAAAATGTATTTTCTACTAAATTCATTCTCTGAAATGGCTGAATCATTCTAGTTGACACTGGAAAAGTACAGCCTCGTGTAGATACCTGACAATGCAATTTTCAGACTGAGCAACTGAAGTTTTAAAAAGCTAAGAAAACCTGAGAGCAAATTCTTGCAATGGGATGCACCGGGCAGCCACAAGTATGAGATACTAACATTAGCACTATACCAATAGAATTATTTATTGCAGAGAAAAAGCATTTCCAGATAACGGCAGCTTACAAAGACCAGTCTCTACATAAACTACCATCAGCTCTAAGGCTACTGAGTCAACACAACCTGAGCCCTGGGTCTGTAAAGGTGATTCTCTCCATGAAGCCAGTACTAAAATCACAAACTATTTCAGTTTCTGAAATAACTTACCTTATGATATTTTGCTTATAGCCTCCCTTATGATTACCAGCTAGTTGTTTCAAAATGCTACCTAAGGCCAATCAAAACTAGAAAAACAAAGACGACACATATGTTGACTTTGATGTTCCTGTTAATATTTTGGAGAAAAAAATCTTTAAAAACTAAGCAGAGAGAAAGAGAATGAAAGAGGCTTTCATAGAGAAAAGCTCATATTCTGAAGAAGCCAGAAGGCACCAGATAAAAGCTAATAAAAAGTGTGTCATCTAATGATTCACAGCATCCAGCGTTCACAGAACCCTGCTAACAACAGCAGGGAAGATGCAAATGCAGAAGCTAATGTAAAATTCTTTAAAATAGGGGAAATAGATATAATGGAAACAACTGGCTATACGCACAACTGGGTATGGAAACTCTGCAGATGTTGAGAACAGAACTCCACTACTGATAATCTTTCTTCAGAGTGCGCTGGAAATCCAAAGTCTAGACTTGAGCACCCAACTTTTTCCAGTCTACCCTCACCTCCCCTTCTCCCCCCCCGCCCCCCCGCCCCCCCAGCCCCGGGATCACACGAGGCAGTGGAAGTGGGTCATGCTATCAGCAGTAGAACAAGTGGTAATATCATCTTTGGCAATAACATATCTCAGCTTTCTGTTGCATGGTTTATCAATCTGATATGATTTACGTTCTACCAGTGGTGAAAACAACTTCTTTATAGGATAGATAGCCAGCACAGAAAATAAATGACAAGGAGGAAGGTAACTCATGGGAATAAGATCCCTTTTGTGTTTACAGACACCCATAAAATTTCTGACAACAATCCATGAAGTCTTCCACAGGGGAAAAACCTACTCATTTATAAGTGAGGCTTCTTAAAACCTGATTCTGCAATGAGCTTATTAAGAAGCTTGAGTAAGCATGAGTGAGCTAGTAGGAATACACAACAATTTTGGTTTGCTATTTCAGTGTTAGAAAGTGAAATCTCATCAGCATAAACAAAGGTGGCCTGAAAGTACAGAAATCCTCACAGCTTTCCAGTCAGCAATGCTGACACATAAGCTCGCGGATATTTTTCCCCTTTACTGTTTGTGACTGTATAATAAGCCTGTGGCAACTACAGCAACTGCTTAGAAGCAAAAGGAGAGTAATTTATTTTAGTTATGTTTTAATGTGTTTTGTCAGCTTGAAACCGGGAGAGTCAGCTCCCTTTGACCAGCTGGTTCTCCCCAGACCAGAGGCAAGGGCTCCATGGACCACAGTCTGAGAACCCCTGCAGCAGGCATTATTGATTGCACCATTCCTTTTACATGGAGAAAGAAGTCTGTGACATTTATTACTGTAACAGCACTTCTATGCCAAATAATTCATTGTATTTTTTTGACAGAGTGTATATTTATATGAATTACAACCAACTCTTGAGCAATAAAGAAGCTTCGTCAGAAAATCCACTTACATTTAGTTGAAATTCCAGGATCCCAAACCATAATCAACTCTGGGTCAGAGACTTTGTCTTTTGTGAAGTGACATCAGCTGACATCAACTGAAAACTTGGCCCATTATCTCAGAGGTCAAGGTTCCTCAAATAATTGTTCTATTTCCAAAAGTGTGAATTTATGGTCAGTTTTTCTTTGACAGATTCTATAAACAGAAGTAAAAGCTCTAAAGTGCTCAGACTTGACTGCTTTCTATAATACAATCCAGGCACTAAATTTCCAAAAACTTAAACCAAAAACTGATCGGAAATGTTATCATTTTAACAAAATGTATTATTTATGAAAAACGTTAATCTTGTTGAAATTGTATGTAGGAGAAAAAAGAGCACTTTAAAACAGACATTTTATTTTTCCTTTTAAATTATTTACACTAAAACCTCACTGGTCAAATTTTTTGAAAGACCAGATTGTCTGAAAAGCCAAAATTTGTTTAGATTAGTGTAATTACGCAGATTAGCCCAATAGTTTAAATGTGTTTGATAAAAACATATTTTTAAAATTATTCATTCCAATTCATAGCCAAAAATATTATAAGATTACTGGAAAATTAAAAATCAATTAATGCCCAGATCTACTTAAATTAAGGTTATTGGGACATTCTTTTTGAATACTTTTTCGCTCAGAATTCATTGGGCCAAATTAATTCCAATTAATTAATCTCCACTGATTTCACTGTGCTCCTTCCAAAGAAGGATTTAATTTTTATTTCTTTAAAATGTAAGCGTATTCCATTAATATTTCTCAGTATTTAGATTAATTCAATTTACTTAAAAATTGCTACCCCAAAGAGGAGGAAAAAAGCCCCAAACCTCTTGCAAATCTTACTTTCTATTCCTACATAGCGAAAAGATAAAGTAGTTCAGAATCCTGCATTCAAAGCAGATCATAAACTTTGCTTTGTATGTGATAAAAAAAAGATTAAAATGAAACATGCTGATGCATTTTTGTGATTTCTAGAAAATTTTTATTTATATTAATAGAAATTTCAGCCAGAAGAACGTCTTGTCTTCTCCCCTCAATCAGAGATATTCTTTTCTGAAAATCTTTTTCAACCAACTGAATGCAAGATCACTGTGACACAAGTAATAATGCTTTCCTACATGTTAGCGCAGCAGTAGGACACACTATTTTACTCAGAAAACTGTCAGACATATGTCATGGTCTCCTTCAATCTCAACAAGTGAGGCTGCGAGTCATTCCCTGAAGCCCTTCGTCACCCTCGGATTTGCTCGGATACTGTCACGTCTAGGCTTTGCTGACAGCTGGAGACAAATGGCATGCATCGCTCTCCTGCATACGCCTGCATAAAGCACAGCTGTGAACTGGCATGCTTCACAGCATTAAGAGCGATGCTGCAATGTTTAAACTGTAACCTGTCCCTCTGACGAGGGTCTTGCTTTCACAAAGGTAGAAAAGTTTCTGATAATAGAGTAGGACAGTTGTTAGGGTCTGGCCAGGACTTGGCTTCTCATTGTCACATCCAAGGGACATGCCAAAAGCCAGAATCTTTTAGTAATTAGCCTGCTGGAAAAGTCTTAGCAATGGCTGTGGCCATTAAATATCAAGTTTGCAATACTTTGACAGCTCATTAACAGGGCTAATTGTACGGTGTCCGCTGAGGTAGGTGGCTGAGTTAACTTTTCTTCCTTAGCTAAGGGAGGCAGCCTCTACTTTGAGAAGGGGTAGATGCTGCAGATGCGGAGGAAGCAAAGGCTTAGCAGAGCACCACGGCTCCCTCCCAAGGACTGTGAACCCCTGCTCACAATGCTGCATCACAACGTTCTGTACACTTATATAGCTTGTTCCCTTACAGTGGGCAGGGGGTGCACCTTTTACACTTGTCAAGGGATTTTTCTAATGGTGGTGTTTTCTGAATGCTTAAGAAACACTAAAGGCTGTGTAACAATCCTTCTTATCATAAAGCTAAATAAATAAAAATTACATTCCTAATAGTCCTTGTACAGCAATAAGAAATCTGAATTTAGGTATATTTAACAAGTTTAACAGAAAAGGCAGGAGCTCTGTACACATGCACAGCTCTCCATTATTATTATTCAGAGGTTTCATCTATACTATAGTGAATTACTTTGAGCTGGATATTTCTGTTGCATTAAATCCCTGACCTGATCTATTAATTGTATATAATAATATGTAAAAGCCGGTTATAGATATTCAGAAATCTCATGAAAAAACGTTCTTTTTATTTGACGGTTTAATTTTTCAGGGTTACAACCTCAGAAAAATAGCTTGATCGTCAGTTACGTCCATCTGCTGTTTTTGCTGTATGTTTGCTGCTGTAATGCTATAAAATAGAATTATAATACTGTGAAGTCCCTTTGATTCATACCTACTTTACAGTTACTTTACAAAGGCACATGTTCTTTCATGTCCTTGCAGGGCAGATGATACTTCCTCCAAACCAATGCAAAGATTTGACAAATGGTTGATTACCCAGAGTAAAACTCTGACAATGATGTAATATCATTGCTGTTCATACTTTAAAAGAAAACTAATAAAAATATGCATTTTTATAGCTGTTTTTTACTCTCTTCTGGTACCATGTGTTCTTTACATGTCTTCGCTTTTTAAAAGAGGACATCAGCAGTGAATAACAACTCAAAAGAATAATGGATGGCCTAAGTTACACATGTTCAACACCATGTCTCCATGTCTCTGTTTCCACAACCTGAAAATCCATTCACTACAAGAACCAATACAAGGACAAAGAAGATAGGATTCCTGAGCAGTACTGGGCCTTAGGATCAAAGTAGAAACAGAAGTTTAATGCAGAACATATACAATAGATGGGAACTGGCACAAGCAAACAGAAAAATTAATGTATAACAACATTATTTAAGAAAAAAAAATATATATTTATGGTCCTGCTTGTTTCATCTTCAAAATGAAGCAGTAATTATTGTATCAGACAGTAAAAAGCAATGAGATTAAAGCACTACAGAAAGAGATATAAAAGTAGTAAATCACAGAACTGCATTAAAATACTTGAAAATTGATGTTTTTTCAGTTCAAGACACGACATACAAGAATGTGACTGTTAAATACTGTTTGTGAATTAAGAAAAAGAAATATGTGCAAGTTTTCGCTGAACTTTTACAGCAATTAGCAGGAATAAAGCCCTGGTCTTCTACATATGTACCTTGGAGCTACTGCAAAATGATTAATAGATAATATTAGCACAGTTACCGGCCTAGATCTACAAAATAATGTGCACTTCCTGATATGTGATAAGCATAACCAATTTATGTCACTTTCAAATACACTCAGAGAAGCAAGTTCAGAACATCTTACTGGAAAAATGATGCAAGTATTACAGAAGAAAGTACAGAGGACTGGACAGTAAAACAGGTGATCTTGCTTGAACTGTATCAAAAACCATGTGTAAATTAAGACCCAGAAAACAAGCACATGTGACCTTTAACTATAAAAGACTTATAAAATATCTACTGTACATCTAATTCAGCATCATTAGTAAGGGAACTGAGAGACTTCAGGTAGCATACAATTAATTACTGTGAATTATGCCCTTTGCACTTTCGGGGGGAGCAAGGGTTTGTTTGCTTTGTTTTTAATGATGCCAACAGAAAGAAATGTAGCACTATTACATTAACAATCAGTAAAGAGGCATGTTTCCTTCTTTTAATTCAAGGTCAGTGTTCTAACCTTTAATCGTCTATACACTTCTAACTTTTCCACCAAAACTGCAAGCAAGCTGAAAACACATCCTTAATAGAGGAAATAGGTCAACATCATGTTTCCTTCACCAAACAAGCCAAAACCATCAGCTCTGTTTCCCCATCCCTAGATCACTGACTGGCAGAAACTGGGAGCAGGGAAGTATCACTGTACATTTATGGCTTTCTTTTTTTCAGTGTCTCTGATTACAGCTGCAGGTAGGATATTGGACAAAATGGACCTCAGTGCTGGACTAATACATCAGTTCTTGCTAAAGTTTTCTTAGGAGTCACAGGTTTGCATTTATAGCATCTGACGGAATTCACTCTCCTGTCTGACTTTCTTAGCTACACACTTAAAAAGGGTGGTGATTAAGTCAAATGAACAAATATCCCTTTGTTTATTTTTATAATGACAATATTCAGGCGTTTCCAGCAAAACTATCTCAAGAATTTTGCTATTTACTGCATGCTACTATTATTGGAACGTCTATCCAGAATTCAGCAGACAGATGGAAATTTGCCTATGACTTGAGTCAGCCAGAACCTGTATACGCATTTGGCATGACACTGAGGCCAAGCTCTGCTGAGAGGGTGATGCGCTGAGCTGGGCTTGCTGCCACCTTAGTGGAAGTCACAAGAATTCTTGTCACTTCAGACGCTTTATGTCTACCTCCAAAAATGCTATGCAGACACATCAAACAATATGTAGAATCTGTGATTCTCTTGTATGCCTTTTCACATACCTACTAGGGAGCTGTCAGATCATGAAGTAGTCACTTATTCAATGTGAAGGGGTTAAACAAATGGGTTTTCAATTTTCTTCAGCAGGAATCTTCCTAACTGAAGAGTCGAGTATTGATCTGTATATTTCCCTGTGCATCAAACCATCAAACTATCATCACATGTGTTGCCTACTCAGACGTAACTGGAAATAAAATACTCCAACAAATGAATAAGTTAAATGTATTATGGAACTTGGTTCTTCTGCATTATAGACAAAAGAAAAATCCCATTGTCCTCCATAACGAAAGATCAAGCTGCTGATGGACAGTACAACTGTAAAACAAAAAGAATTAAATCAGCATTGGAGCTTCTCCGAGCCAATCCCTAGAGAAAGAATTTTTCTCCAGCTCTTTTCTCCTGCCACACAGCACTTTGAATATTGTATATTCTGGGACAGAAGAAAGATAGACGTGGTAAGTAGCATGAGCAGGACTTATTTGTACCCTAGGCTTTCTGGCATTCAGCAGTGGACAACAGACAAATTGTAACAGCATTTACATACGCATTATCACAGCTGGCCAGCAGCATGGACTGTAGTCGTCTGTGTGATCCCTTGAGAAAGTAGAAGTTTGCTCACCGTGCCCGGTCACGATGTTTGACTCTCAACAGGGATGTACTTGGCATTTAGATGTAAGTTTTTACATTGAAATTGGAAGCATTAAGCCATTTTTATTCTTGTTCTTTCTTTCTTTTCTCCTCTTTTATTATTGTGAAACCACTCAGCATTTACAAAATATTTTCATAATAACACCTAGAGCTGGTTTTTCAAAATGACACTGGTTTTCACTGGCTCTGTTGGTGGTGCTGCACCGAAGAACCACACACTTCCTTTGAATTAATTTGGACTTCTGAGTGCTGGAGGGAAGCACAATGCTTGAAATCAGGCATGTATTGTTTCCAGCTGAGCACTTTGGTAGGAGGCTACCCCCAAAATTGACACAATGCTGAACTAAAATTGCTGGGCTTCCTCTTCCTGGCCCCTCGTGCAGTCCATCCTTTTCATTCTTTACAGCATGGGTTCCTTTAACTATTTAGAGACATATGTTTTCAGCTTCTATTCATACTTTCACATTCACTCACTTTTCACTCTGGTAACCTTGCCAAAAGCAGATTTTGACAGGTGAAGTAATTTCCATCACATTAGAGAGATTAGCTTAGCTGATGTGAGCTGTACACAAGAGGCTCAAACAAGCACTAGTAGGCTTGTCTGACAAATGCAGGCTTAAATTCTTCTTTACTTCAGCTGGGTACAGGAGCAAGAAACTGCCAGCTACTCACAGAATGATTCAATGAGGCAATCAATTAAAATAAACAGAGCTTGCAGCAGAATAAAGACACTGAAAGGTTAATATTTTTGCTGTTCTCTGGTGCATAAATCAAACTCTCAGTTAAATTTCAGAAAGAGAAGTGTTCCTTTAAGGGCTCATAAAAACTCCTTGTATAACTGACATGCTTTCAGTGGCAATGATGCAAAAGCTCATGTCGCAGCAAACACAGCCTCTCATACCTGACAATACAAACACTCTCCTGAACAGCACCTCAGAAGTCAATGTCACTGAGCAGCAAGGAAACAGAGGCTAAAAACCTCGCTACTACCTCCACTTGTTTTCTCTAGCCTGCTTACACACTTAAAAAATTCAAAGACTAGAAATATATGATATTTGACTTTAGCATTACTATATCTTTCAGCTAAAACTATGTGAATCAGGACATTTATTTCAAAAGCACCATTCCTAGACAGTGCCAGAATGTTCTGTCTATTGATCTCATTTGAAAACATGAAATGTCCTAAACTATTCTGACATCAGTAATAAAAATCCACCATGTGGACAATAATACATGAAACCACGTAAAGGCACTTCCCCATCACACTTTTGATTTTACAGGAATTTCAACCTGGTATCCAGTTACAAATAAAGCTGGCTCATTTTACAACTCTGGCTGCAAAAAACATGCTAAATTTGCCATTTCACAAGGTTCTGAAATTAATCCAGGTGAGACTCAGTAGTCAAATTTGTTTTGCATTGTGATTTTATGCTCATGTAACCTCCAAACTCAAGTGAAAACTGGAGTCCTTGAAACACATTGTACTGAAATCAAAAGCAGGAGTGGGGGAGTCAGCATCACCTTAGGGGTTTGCACAACTCTCTTCTTTGCAGATTTTTTTCCATAGTCCCAAGGAAGCTACAAGTTTCGGTGATACTTGTACCCAGAATTCCTTTATTCAGTATTACAAAAGATGAAATAAATGGCTAATTTTTTCCTTCTTTTTCCTCATGTTTATCTGTGGTTCTTTCAGCTTGGACAATTGATGTATAAGAAAGTCAAAGTTTTCCCAGTTTCTAGATAATGCTATAGAAGGTGTATAGGTTTAACTTTTAGGAACAAAATACGGAAGATGACAATCATTTGTGGATAACTGACTGCTATTAGCTTCTTCTATGAATTCCAATACTACCATGTGGTGACCAGGTGCAAAAATTGGCTGGCCCCACAGGCTGAACATTGGCAGGTGACTGTATCACGTTTTAGGAAATAGTCATTACTGACACTGTCCAACTGGCACAGAAGGCTCGGTTGGCTGGACACTCACCTGGGGTCATATTTTCCTCTGGACAGGAATCTGATGTTTCTTCCATCCCTATACTCGCAACCAGAGCTCCCTATTCAAGCATTGTGTGAAGTTTATGCCTGGAAATTAAGCTGCTCATTCTAATTGTTTCAGTATCTAAAGCATTCTTTTACTCTATTCCAAAGAGTCATCTTCATGTCATCAGCCACATTCCCAAGGAAAAAAACCTGACACGGTAGATTGGATTTTTGGTTACTGGACAGCTTCATATTTGGAATACATGGAATCACCTTGTTGTGGCCCACTGAAGAATCTATTCAGAGAAGTCTCGCACAAAAGTCTTTCTCTGGCACAAAAAAAAGGACATTCTTTTATTTCTTTAAATTTTAACTTTTTAAAAATCACTTCCTTATCCTGACTTAGTTTCAACTTTGTTTAGAATTGTCCAATACAGCTATATCCACCACAAGGGGTGGATATGGACCCTGATGGTGGCATAACTGCCCCCTTAAGTCACCCAAACAATATATTATGAACAAATGGTTTTTTTATTTTCATTAGATTTCAGGTTTTATCTTCTATCTTGTTTTCAGCCTTTCTTTTTATCTTCTGAATTCAGAGAAGCTGGTGCAACTACTTAATTCTTTCCTATCCATCTATTCCATAGGGATTGGTAGGGCAGATAAGCAATTAGATATGCTACTCATGAGTGGTTATTTCTTATTTGGAAGTGGTTTCTACCCACAATTTATTCTAAGCCATTTTTCATATGCTTGCACTCATGATTATGTAATTGCAGTATGAAAATGCATTCTTTTTCTATAGAGTAACAACATTTCCCAGCATTTGCTCCTAAATTATGTTTATGACTATCCCTGCAAGGGAATGGTACTTTAAATGAGAAAACCTACTATTCTTTAAGGATGCCATTAATTGCTACAATTATGATAATTACATTAAATGAACACATGAAAAAATGTGTGGGAGGTAAATATGCTGGCATACTTACAGCACATACATCAGGAACGGGTTAAAGCTCCAATTCAGATCTTATAGATCTCAGGATCCAGCTCTTTGGCCAGATCTGCATTTCTGTAGCAAACATCCACACCCAAACAGAAAGAAGTGTCCTTCAAATGGAAACAGAAGCCATTTTAAGTAGCTCTGTATCCCTTCATTTTTCCTCCCCTACTGACATGGCACCTCCTGAATCTTAATATCTGAACACCGCACAGTTGTTTCCTCTGGCAGCGGTTTCATCTGTCGGGAACTAAGGCCCTGATCCTTCAAGGAATTACATGTGTTCAACTGAGCAGTGTGTGCCAACAGCAGGGTAAGGCCTGCAAGGTTAAATCTTTGCAAATCTTTTTCAGGCTTGGGGTACGAACACTGACAGTAAATAGCCAACATGTCCAGCAGTGCTGGCTCCGGTGATTTATTCTGTTACTCCCTCAGCACAGAGCATCCGGCCAGATTCCACCAACCTCCCATCTTTGTGAAAGCTGCCTTCCACTCCAAGAGCAGTGGGCTACCTTTGCGTTGGAGTCTTGTAAGGCTGATATGGAAAGGAGGAGGCAGACTGTGTAAATAAGCCCTCGCATTCCAAAAGTCAAGGGAGAGGGCTCAAGGTCAGATCTCTACTCATCGCACAAGCTGACACTGCATGTCTGCTCCACTGCAGAGAACCAGGAGAGTAATGGTGTGTTCGATGCCCATAGGGAGGAGAGAGATCTTCATCCCTAGTCTCCTAGTTCCCACTCCATAATACTGCACACAACTGAGGTGGAACGACTGATCATTTTAGTGAAAATTGAATTGTTTTGTAGAATTGTCTCTGTTAAAAAATGAGAAGAAACTGCCTGCAACCTGCGGTGCCATCCCTGCCCACTGACTGATAACCTAGGAGCTCCTTTTATTCCTACAAGCAGAGCCTGGATCGGGTCAGAGACTTGTATTGCTTTGGCTATCCAGTCCTCACTGAACCAATTGCCACTGAAGCTGGGACACAGGCAGCTTTGCTCTTCTTGCACTGCAGACAGGCATCTGTCGTGCATGTTGCTCAGGGCACCCTTCCCACAATGCTAACCTGCTTGTCCCATACATTAATGTTGTTGTAGTATGTTCAAATTCCTTTTTGATGGTGGAATGCAAAGGCCTCTGTAGTCCACCAAGACTGGCCCTATCATTAGGAATATGTGCCTTAATACGCAGGCAGGGGCACTTGTGCTGTACAATAAATATGAAGAACACCATATGCTGGGCATTGATACCTGGATCAAAACAGGACATAAGGACAGGAATTGAGGGTAACACCAGTCAGTTCTGAAAGGAAGCTTCCTGCAGATGTTGTGTTACTGAAATATATGTATACACTGTAGTTTTGTTTTTTCTCTTCCCCACCAATCTATCCAGCCAAGTCTTAGTGATTACAATAGATTCCCCCATTCTGCTCCAAAGAATATTCTTGAGTTTAACCTTAGATGGAACTATTCTTCCTTCCGCCCACTTTTATTCTTAATTTCCTTTTCACACTTGGGTGATCTTCCTGTGCATTTGTATATAACCAAGAATTTCTCAGCTATTTTCAATACAAACATTTTTTTATTATATTTTTGCAGCTATATATATATATTTTAAAGCAGATACTGTGGCAGCATAAGAAAGGCTCTATAAAGTCTGTAAACTGTAATTCAAATTTAGAATGAAAACTTTTCAGTTCTTTCAGCTGCATACTGCTGGGTTTTGCCATATAACAAGGCCATCAATTACCTTTTTCATTTAGATGTTGCTCCCTGCTCTTGGGCACTTCCCACATGGACAGCTCAGAGATGATACAGCCTAGTGATGTACACCAGACTTTATAACAAATCTTGACTCATGACTAAGATTTACCAACTGCAGTTTTCTTCCTACACTTGTTCTTCCTGTACTTTTTATTTTAGTGAGAATTTTTTTTTCATGATTTTGGGACTTTATTGTGCTTCATTTTCTCCCTCTTCCTTCTGAATCTAAACAGCCATATAAGACTTGATTGGAATTTCTGTGTGACGTTATGAAAAGATGCAGAAGTATAAGCTGTACATATAGTACTCCCCTTGGACACTGATTCCTCTCCTGCCTTCCATCCATCCATTGAGATAGCAGGCAATATTGACATATGTTCTCCTCTCAGTTAAAAAGGGCATATACTAGATTTCTAAGGATCAATCCCTTTCTTGTTCTTTTCCTCAAAAAAACCCAAACCAAAACAAAACCAAAAAAAACCCCAAAAAACCACACCAAAAAACCTGCAGAGTCAGGCTGTACCTTATTTAAATCTTATCTTGCACAACAGCCTGAGTGATTATTTAATTGTTTGCACCTGTTATTTAAGAGTTCCTGTCTCATTCAGTTAATTATACATATTTAGAGTCTGATATAAAGGTTCATGAAGTTAGTGGGACCTTTCCAAGGAATTTGTATCAGTAGCCTAATAAACAATTTCACATCATTTTTGCCCTTGTTTCTAAATGTGTTGAAAAATGTTTGATTTTATATTCTGCTCAGACTTAAATATTCCGAACATTTTTTAGTGGGCATGAAAATCCTTAATTTTACTTATGGTTGTTGGAATCCTTATTTTTCGCTGTTTGCACAGATTTTTTTAAAGGTTAATAATTAATTATATTGTGTTGCCCTTCAGATTTATAACAGACCCTGACTTCACAACAGATTAAATAGCAGTTGTTGACCTTTATTTTGATGTACCAATTTGATGATTTGAGAAATCCTGGCACAAGTTATTTTCGTTTGAGATGAGAGACTCTTTGTTTCAGTATGCACACTCCATTTGGAGCTTACATCGTGACTACCTTCTCTTCTGCCCTTCTATTGGCACTCTGTGCTGAACAATAGAATATCTCTCCACTTTTATGATCATTTATTTAAGGGATAACACTCTCAAGAAAAAGCCCAGGGTAAAACATGTTTAAATTCTGATCTTTCAGAAGAGGGGATTAAACACCACTGGCTTGAGTGAAAATGTAACTACAGTGAGGCTGGTCTCAGACGCTCTCCATAAGTTGAGGTTTAGAACAGGCAGGTTGCTTAGTCTTCTTGTGGCAGAAGAACAGCACAGAAGAGAACAGAATTTTGATGAAAAGAAACTATGCAAGAGAGAAGGGAAGGAATCCCAGCATTCTTAGTGAAAACTTCACATCTGATGGAAAGATGCTAAAGGTGAAAAAGAGAAACATGTGAAAGTAATTTGTTTGGTCTAAGTCTTGCTAGCTAAAGCAAAGAGAATCAGTTTTTGAAACCTTCACAAAGCCTATATACCTGTCATTTCCCATGTTGTGTTCTTAACAAAAAGTAGTATATAAGCACAGGCTGTTACAAAAATTACAACTTTAGCAAAAGGTTTATGATTCCTAATTTCATCACTGTTCCAGAAAATATTTAGAGCGCATACAAAAGCCCCATAGCACCTTTTAATTGGGCCTTAATTCAACTCCCTGATTAAGAGCTTTTCTGAAGGAAGGTTTCTATGGGAGAAAATAAGGTAAGTCAACGGTCTGGAAATTAGTATTCCACCCATCAACCACCTTAAGCAAACCTTTGTTCTAGCAGTGAGCAGCATTTTTGTGTTGGTTAGGAAATATATCACACATTAAATCTTATTAATATTATGTCCAAATAGAGATACTGTCATGACAGGTTACCTCTGCCCTCCTTATCCTTACAGAGTCCTCTCTGAAGCCTACATGTATGTAAATAATTCACATAAAATGCATCAACAGACAGTAGAAGACAGATGACATGTTTATGGCATCCCACAAATAGCATCTTATGGCAACATATAAGCACAGAAATGTTCAAAACCTTTGCTCTCTTCATCAATGAAAGACATCTCTGAAATCTGTATTTTTTTTTCCTGCTCTTTAGTCTGAAGCCTGCGGCTACGTGAGTGGAATCTAGGATGGGATTATTTAGTAATGCATTGGTTTAGTGCAATGGTTAAGTAGACCTCAGCAACTGTGACATTTAATCTCTTTCTACAAAATACTTAGTAAAGGCAGCAGATCAGTTTCCTGTGAATGGAAAACAAAGATTTATTTCTTCTATGGAACTGCTGAATAGCTTTGAAAGCCTTTGTGTGAAATGGGCCTGCATAACTCATATATGCACTATACATATACACTGCACATACGTTGGATACAAACAATTCCTTTCATATCTAGTAAGCTTATTTAATCACGGATGGTAAAAGCATTTTTAACAGTTTCCAAAGCCCCTTTCAAAAAATCAAAACTACACATTTTTAAAGTTGTTATTCTTCTACCTTCTATTAATGTGTGCAGTTTCCTTGCTGGCTTTTAAATTATGCACTAAAGCAGCTTTAAACCCTTTAAGAGTTGTTCTTCACAACACAGAAAAAGTGGAAAATGAGACAAGACTGGTGTCCAAAACTCACAACTCTCGTCTTTTTTTTCAGGAGGTGGCAACACTAACCAGTAATAAAAAGAAAGAAATTACAAATACTAAAGAAAAAGGAAATATGACCTGTTCTAGATAGCAAATGGTACACCTCTCAAATTTTAAAACACTCTTAAAACAGTTTCCGTGGAAACAGAAAGCTGGCACAGTTATGAAAAACTGTTCGGAGGCAGCTTCTACACCAAGCCAGATGGTTAATATGCCACAGGGGAACGTAACAAGAAGGAAAATAGGTTGCACAACCCTTTAAACCTTGATAATGGGTCTAAATGGACTTAATCACAGGGCATATTTTCAAGAAAATGTCATAACCATTACCAAGGGTGACAATATTATCAAAAACAAGTGGAAACGTTCCTGATTAGATGGAACGTGAAAGACTGCACACATCTTTCAGCAGTGCTGGTTTGGTTGCAGGAAAAAATGAGGGAGTGGATGTGGCCACCAAATGCGGCAATTATTCCCAGATTATTTCAGTTAAATGGGAGAAAATATCTGAAATGTTTGGCTCCAAAACACATGCAGCTAGTAACTGTGAAGAGGATCCTGAATACCTCCAGCCTGAAAAACTGAATTTTCTGTTACACTTTTTTTAGGGTGGTACACAGGCAGGGAAAGTTTCCAAGTGAGCACAAGCTCCACAAAGTACTACAGTGATCCCACAGTCCAAATCAAAAACCCATTCCAAGCTGGACTGAATAGCTGCAAGCAAGGCATCGCTTGCCATTAATCAGCTTACTAAATTAGTTTCTCTACCATGAACACTTCTCGACCTCTACAGCCTTTGACCACCTTATGGTGGCTGTCTCCTCCTTCTACCATGAGAAAAAAGCCCCAAGGCAGCAAGTTCCAGATTCTCGCAGGTAACATAGTTTAAGCATCTAACTCCCACTGAATTAAATACAAATGCTTAGATTTCTTGGTATATCTGACACTATGAATTTACTGAAGAATAATAAGAAACTGGATTAATGATGCAAATCTGAACTAAAGTGTTTTACTCTGCCGTATATCTCTAGCAACCGTTGCCTATTAGGCTATATTTCCACTGGCTTTGACGAAAATGCCTTGAGAAGCATAATCACCTTGGTGATCATCACCTCCCAGATGAAGTCCCAAAGAGGCAAAGACTCTTATCACAAAGACATTGTTCCGGAATTTCTTCCAGCCCATTCCAACGAGCTCACTATTAGTGCCTCAACCTACTGCATATTAAAGCTGGAATCCTTTTTCTAACAACAATTGTGATGTAATTTAAATTCTAACAATTTAACACTACAGCAGAAAAAAAAAATATAACTATGATATAACAAGAGGAAGATTTCTTCCTGATTACAATAATAACATGGAAATTTTATGAAGATTTATTACATGGCTAGTTTGTAGATATAACTGTAAGATAGAGAGCCATACATGGCACCATGTGATTTCCAAGTCTGCTGGGAAAATGCAATGGGTCCTGATTCCCTGTTGCTCAGTCACACCCACTTTTAAGAATGGGAGGTAAGACACAAGCAATCACAGTGTTTGTTTCAGATATGTTCTATGTTTACATAAAGGACAAAGTGACCCAATGATGTGCAGTCAGAAAATAATAAAAAGTTACTAAAAATATTTGAAAAAATCTGTAGCTACACGATGCTATATTTAACCCTGAAATATTGCTGTAATCAGGGTAATAGTGTTATTTTTTTGGTGCTAGAACTTGCAAGATCTTCACTAAGTCATATATCCCTTTTGGAAGAGCCAACAGAAAAACCCTACCCAACATTAAATTCATCCCTGCTCTGCAGGGTGGTCTTTCTAACAGCATCCCAAATTAGTACATACTTATAGAACATTATGTGGTTACAGAATAAAAATTATGTCACATCCCAAATACCATCTTTGACCTAAACAGAACCTGAAAATTTCATGAAGCCCTTATGCTTCCTTCATCCTTGTAGCATCTGAGAAAGCACTTTCACTACTTGCAAGAATATTTTGTCTACCTATCAAGTGTTATGATTGTAAAGTTTCCCTTTTGTGTTCTTAAAGTTCTGTATCAATCAACAATAGTTCATAATAAAAATTCAGTTCAAACCTTAATCAGTGAGGACACTACCACTTTGTAACATTGCCTTTTATTTTGACTGACATTTCCTTTTGGACTCAAACTAGCTGCTCCTTGTCATGCCAGATAATTACATTTTTCTTCAGCCACCTGAGCACAAGTATCTCAGAAAAAAACCCCGAAGTGATAAAAGTCCAAAAATCTTTGACATCCTAGGTGGCCCAGAAAATTGCACAGGGCTTGGGAACACAGGCTGTTTCATGTCACAAATGTCTTTATTTATTATGCATAAAGCAGTTTGGACTTTTGTCAGGTTAGATAGAGTAAGAACTTGGTGAATCAAATCTATGTGGGGCATGCCAGAAACGAGGCAGTCAATTTTATATGCTGGTTTTATGATTACAATCCAGTAGCCAAAAAAAAAAAAAAAAAAAGGAAAAATGTGTGGAACTTAATAAATGATGGCCCTTCATAATCCATCTGATGGTCTAATGTAAGTTATTCCCCTGTTGTTTTGAGGACTGGGCTCTTGGCTAATGACATTTTTACAATGCTTAGAAAACAGGCAGCTATCCTTAGCCTTTAAAAGAAAAGGTAATTTCAGCCAAATGGAAAACCTTTCCTTTTCTTTACATAGCATGGCAGTTTAGCCAGCTGCTTTGTTTTATTAGTTTTGGCATATTTTTTTTTCCATCTCAAGGAAATAGTAAAGGCCAGAAACATGAAGAATGACCAGTGTGTCTGAAGTCAGGTGGTGCAACACCTTACATTTCAGGAATCTCCCTGCCAGAGCAAAGGCCAAATCTCCAGGCTAGCACGGAGCTGGGAAGTCTTTGACCAGACAACAGATACAGAGACATCCTCTCTCCAAAACTTAAATGGCCTCACCTGGGGCTGCATGCAGGCACCGCTCTCTGCTTAGGATCCCGACTCCAAAATCCTCTCTTCAGAATGAGCACCTACCTAAAACTCTATGAACTTTTTTGATCTGGTTTGTTTAAGAAGCAGAAGGATCAGTCCTTTCTTTTCAAACAAAGTCATTAGCGGTAGCAATGCCTGTCCTGGTCTTCCACATAACAGCTTTCTGGCTGAAGCACAGGGTCAGGAAAGAGGAAAGAAGTCCTCTGTTCCTCCTCAGCTTGAAGGGAACGGAATCTCCTTCTCTCAAGTGCCAGAAGAATGCCCTAATCATCACATTTGCACATGGATGCGACAAGACAGCTTTGCCTGTTTGCAACAGCACATGGCTACCATCTGTTTAAAAGCAACGCAGTCCCATGTGCAGTTCATTCCTACAGTTATGGCCTTTGCTTGTCTGGGTTCAGTGCCAGAGCTCACATGAACTGTAAAAAGCAGGAAAGGAAGAGAAATGAACCACCACTCCACTTCTTTTTTAGTACATAAAAGGATGATAAGACAAAATATGTAGAAAAGGTGTATGTTGGGTTTTCACATGAGCTAGAAGTTAGTGAGTCATAATGTCCCTCCCCAAATATGGATTTCACCAATGACATATGGTGCTTTACCTGTTACAGAAAACTCCTACCAAATTCTTAAGTGAGAGTTGTAATATGAGTGCAAAGCAAATTTTCAAAATAACGTTGTACCATTATTTGAGCTGAAGCTAAATGTCACAGTGCTAGCATTGATTTTGAAGTGGGAATCATGTTCCTAAGTCTTATAAGCACTTTTTAAAGCTTTTCCCAAAGCTTTGCCTATAGCACCAGTTCAGAAGCCATAACTGGTGATATTATTATGTTTAGGTGACACATGCTCCATTACAATCACTTTAAGAAAAATAAAATGTGGTGCCAGCCCTTGAAGCTAACAGAAAGAAAATGTTTCACTATGACTTTTTGAAGAATACTGTAAGAGTCATAACCTCAGTTGGTTTAAATTGGCAGAACCAAAGCCAATGGGGTTGTGCTGATTGACACCACCTGGGTACCTTGCCTTGAATATTTAAATTTAGTGATAGTGGTTAGGCAGATACACAGGAAAATAGTATGTAATGAGATGCATTTTCAAAACACAACCAATTAATATTGGTATGTAATTTGGTTTTGTGTATGTCCTGCACATTACATATGTACACCAGGTCAGATGTGTTCATGGTACAGAACTCGATGTGTGAGAAAGCCTAAAGGCATGTTTGGGATTTTTTTTTGTTTGTTTGTTTTTAAATAAAAAATAGCATCATTAGATTTTGAAGAACTGACATTGTATTTTCTTACACTCTTTCTCAGTAGAGTCATTTATAAATGTCATCAAGTTAACAGACCATATTACCTTAGCTTTTCAATAACTAAACTACAGCATACTAGAAAATACCCAGCAGCAGACTAGCTGTTAGGATTGGTTATGCTTCTGCTAATAGAAAAACCCCACTCTTTTCTACATATTAATTAAGAAAAATTTTCAAAGACTGTGTACTTATTGAAACATGTTATCAAATGCAACATTCTGTGCTGTTTGCAACCTTCAAACATGTCCACCTAGACAAGAATAAATTGCTTTCAGATAATCACTAGAGAAACTTTTAAAGACCCTTTGATGCTTTTTGTGGAGAAGGAAGAGAAGGAAAGGAAGGGAGGAAGGAAGAGAAGGAAAGGAAGGGAGGAAGGAAGAGAAGGAAAGGAAGGGAGGAAGGAAGAGAAGGAAAGGAAGGGAGGAAGGAAGAGAAGGAAAGGAAGGGAGGAAGGAAGAGAAGGAGCTAGGTGAAAGCTCTGTGTTTTGTGAAACTGAAGCAATTTAAATTGATTACACATCAGGTAGTGATGTCTGCAAAATTCACAATTACAAAAAACATGGCTGAAGTAGTCTGTAGTAAATCCATTTGGGAAATAAGTAATCAACTACTTACCAGTCTATAAAGTCAGCATAATGTGGAATACGATAAGTAAATACTCTGGAAAACTAAATCTAGATATTAAGGACTCATCTTCAGGCCTACTTATTTATATTTGATAATGACTTTCAGTAATATACTTTAGTGAAAATCTCCAGTGGCTTGCAAGCTTTCTGTAACATATTTCTGCCCCAACAATAGTACTTGGGATTTAATTTGCACTTATTAATAATTTATTTTTCCCAAGCTGTATCTGTAAAATTTTAGACTGGAGAAAGGAACAAAGGCACAGAAGAGTTGGCTAATGAAAGAAAAACCCTGGTCCCTTCTGGGAGTGTGACAGGGCACAGAAGCTGCCCTGCTCCTTCTACCCCGCAGGCAAGGCTGCCAGCACAGCCCAGTGCACAGCCGTGCTGAGAGCTCAGCCAGGGCACCGAGTGGTACCCAGCTGAGGGGGTGAGGCAGCAGACTACGACTCCTTAGAGAATAACAAATACTGCACTGACAAACGTATCCAGGCATATGCTGCTTTCTAAAAAAACAAAGATGATGAATGCTACAAGAAGGGGTTTGTTATTGTTGGGTTTATTACTTTTAATACCACAGTCTTCCAGCCAGCCTGCATTATCTCAGCAGGATCACTAAGAGACTCGGTATCACTAGTCATTCTCATATTCAAGATAAGAAGATTCAGATTCCAAATTGCACCCACACAGAAACAAAACCAGAAAGCCAGTTAGGAAGAAAACTCCAGCGTTACACCTCTTGTAACACCACCCAGCAGGGGAAAATGGAGAGCAAGGACTATACCACTTCATCAAATACTCATTGTATATTCAGGCAAAGGGAAGTATCTCTGAAAAAGGTAGATCTTACCCTATTTAAACAGGTCCTTAGTGTTACAAAACTATGTTATCTATCAGGAATGCTCCAGTGCTGGAAAGTATTTGCTTCATCCCTCTGTGTGATTTTTCTGATTTTTTATCAGGCTGTATTACCTTGGAGTACTACTAAAGACAAACATGCCTAACGCAGGCTAAAGAGAGAATATAGTGTCAGAGCTTTGAAGGATTTTGATTGTATCTTTGCACATGTGAGGCTTGACTGCTCTGTAACCTTTCTTTTGAGAGAACCTCATGCAAAGTGAGGGAGCAAGGGCCAGGCACACCAATCCAGTCTCTTAATGTTTCTCTTTTACAAGCGATGGTAATAACTCTAACGTTAATAATACCAGTAAATAATGGTATGATTCAGCCTGTTACAGGGGCTTCTTTCAAATCTTATCTCTGCTGGGTTGCTGCAATATTTTTCCCTACTTTACAGAGATAGAAATGAGGTCCAGAGATATGACAAGCCACATTTTGAAAGCAAATTCAGAAGGAAGTAAAAACAAAACAAAAACCAGAAAAAACCTCCACACCAGCACTACATTTGGCACAATTGATTTCTTCAATATGTATTAACATGAAAGCCAGTTTCTAAGTCAAGTTCAGCACAACGAAGATATGGAATGCTCTGGAAACCTGGATCCAGAGTCTTTACAGTAGTCACAGATTCTCTGACCTCAGCACTCTAAGATTACACGTAAGAGTGAATGTGCTCTGGGCTGGATAGGGGTCACTGTGCAAGCCAGCTCCATACTAGCAGTAAGTATAAAGTCACGAACCTGCAGCAGCGTAGCTCTCGCTATGATGGCAACTGGGGCAAGGCTGGTGCCTGGGGTAAAGCCCCCCTGGAAAGTAGAGTGCAGCATCTTGACAGTTAATCTTCCACTTATAGGGAAGTCCATCTGACTCCTACCCTCCCTTCTATAGATTTTTGTCACCTAGGGCTACGGTGGCAATCCAATTCAGACACTGGTTCTCAGCCCACAGTCTGCAAATTGTCTTTCCACTATGCACTATAAAAGGTTAATGTCATAGCAAATTTAATGCAAAGTATCTTGAAATGACACTTAAAAAAACCAACTTACAATTGAAGGCATTTTCTCAGTTACTAAATAAAAACCTAATCGTTTCAGAAATAAGGCAAGATCAATCTTTCTTAGCTTCTCTGCTTTTTGTAACTTGGCTTTGGGCCATGCTATTTCTACAGTCTAATCTGTCTGTTCACACTAGAAAGAGGATTGATTTGCACAACTGTAGTTTGAGACCAGTACATACTTGAATTTCTAACAATAAACAATTTTTTCCTTGTAGCTTGTACATTTCCTTGTAGCTAAAGTACTTTAGCATACATTTCCCTCTTTGTCAACATAGTTGTAACTACAAAAGCCTTTTGAGTGAGGGGCACTGATACACACTGATGTACATTGAGCTCTAGAAGAATCTGAGCTCAATGTCCAAAAGCTTAAAATATGCCATTTCTACAGAGTGGAAAGGGAAGCTAGTTTTTTTCACTTTGATAAAAAATTCAGGTATCTGCTATAAGGTACCCACAGTTGTAAAGTTGACTTGGAAAAAACTTTTTAAAATGAAGGAATGACATTCAACTGTTTTTCAGTCTGAAGGCAGTTCAGTGGAAGAGAAAGATCCATCAAACCCAGCTGCTGCCTGAAGCAGTAAGTGACTTCCTAACAAACAAACTACCAACTTGCCCAAAAGATCCACTTCTTCAGCTAAAGGAGTTGGGAATTCCTCAACTGAATAAAATAAATAAAAAAACCAAACAAAAAACCCACCAAACCCCCAAAAAAACAAAACAAAACAAACCCACAAAAAACCCACCAAACACGGAGGAAATTCCCACTTCATTCTTAACCTCAATCAGAAAACTCAGAGCAGAAAAATCCCAATCTGTTGTTCTATGCTGGCTTTCTGTGGAATTTTGTTCTGCTGCACTGATATTAAAACAAACTGCTAAAGTTGCAGCCAACTAAAATATGACATAAAGTATAGATAACTTTCAGCAGACTGTTCTGATAGTAATAAAACTCCTTTGCTGAAAATTTTGCTGGGGGAAAAAAATTCAAAGGACTTCTGACAGTTTCATATCTAACCACAGATATCCAGTAGAACAGGAGAATGGAATGATATAGGAGTAACAAAACTTACAGTATTTTATACTTGATTATTGTGTATTCATAATCAAACATACATATGTTAAACAGGACTAATAGCTAGACATTTAAATAATATTAATATTATTAATAACAATATTTTATCATATACTTTCATACTAACATATGTTGTTACTGTCCATATCAGACTGACCCTATGTACTTAATATTCAGCAGCCTGAAAGAATATGCTGGTCCCAGTACAGCAGAACACTTTGGCATAAGACTTTAGCTTTTGAGAACAACTTTGTTGAATTAAACAGGATTGAAATGCAGGAAAGTCAAGTTTATCAAGAAATATCTGCAGTTTGGGGGTATTTTATTTCCCTTACAGAATATAATATCTAGACTAAGCGTATGTGTGTGAAGTCACAATAGAGTTTGCAGTCAGCAATGTCATCCTTATACGACTGATTACCCAGCTGGCTTTGTGAGAGCACCAGGGTACATATGTGGTACCGTCCCTTTGGATGAGGTTCTGGTAACTGTCAATAACAAAGCACCACTAAGCACTAGTCATCTAGAAGTGTTGCTTCATTGAGACATGCCGTTCTTCACACGCAACATTAAATCCAAATCTCATTTTCCTCCATCTCAATACACATTTCACCTCTTAAAAAAAATAACCGCAGCTGCATGACCCATTTTTCCTCTGTCAACCAAAACTACTGAAGATTAAACCGATATTTTCATACCTGCATACAAAAACCTGTAGGAAAGATAACGCCTATCTACAAACTCTTCTCATAATATTGTGAATATATTCTTTTGTTCTTGGAAGAAATCGTGAAATAGAATTTAATATAAGCCAATGAATCTCATTAAATACTAAAGTGGTAGTATAAAACCACCAGTAGATAAATTATTTATTTTAATTAATTAGTTTCTGGTGCTACAATAAAATGCAGAGAAACTAAGGAACTGAGATTTAAATCAGTCAAGGGTCAATTATGGTATATTAAGATTACGCTGTATTTAGCTCATACACTTTGTAACTTCGTCACCTTCATAGCTAAAATCTGCAGAGATGCTTAATGTGCATGTAAACCAGTTCTCTTGTAGTTTCCTTCTGTAGTTTTGATGCAGGCCTTTGTAAAGTTGGTAGAATAACTGAAAAAAAATTTCTCCCTATACAGCACAGTTGATCTGTATCCACAGAAAGCTTCTATTAGAATGGTCTGACAAATGGGGTAACATCCAGAGCACACAGACTGGAGTGTTCTGCACATAAACCATAGCCTCTAATGGACACAGCTTTGGTATCTAGCAAAATCCCTTCTTACAGGTTGTCTTTCATATGCTTTGCTGTCCTAGACCCACTGCTAGCACATATTACATACTCTTTCAATGTCAACCAATTATTTTGTTTTCAAATGATGTTTTAAAAAAAGAAGAAGATAATTTTGTATTATTTTATTTTTTAGAATTTAATAGACATGGAAGAAATACGTGACGATTCAGTATCTCATGTCCCCATTTGCCTCTGCTTCCCCCCATGAAAACAAATGAATGTTAAGAGTGCTTTACAACAGAATACATTTTTATCATGTTCCATGGGACCCCCAGCAGGAAGGGGAAGAAAAAGATATAATTTCCTTCCTTTCATTTTTTACATAGTGCAGGTAGATACTCATTGTCGTTTAAATGCTGTATCTACTAAGAAGGGATTTTGTATCAAGGGAATAGGAAAAACAGACTGTACAATTTCAAGGACTAAACCAATGAGATATCAATGCGATTATTTCTACCGTATGTTATAATGGAGCATAAACAAAAAAAAAAGGGGCATGCTCAAAAAGCAGTAAGGGAGAACATATATCTACCTAGAGATATATCTAATATTAGAAGAATACAGCTATAGATCAACAGTGAAATTGATTGAATGATGTTATCTGAAACCAGGATTAGCAAAAGGGGAAAGAAAATGAAGAAATATGGGGGAATGACCCATAATATCTATCTTGTGAATCCCCAATCCCATCAATCATCTCTGCTAAGATTATACATTGCTGGGGAAAAATTGGTCTGAAATGTTAATGATCTCATGATTTACACTCTGCCAGAATCCTTTCACTTTCCTCTGCAGCCTCAGAAATAGCACACAAGCTCGAGAGTTCAGAAAAAGCAGGAGTAGGGGAAACCACAATGTCTTAAAAACTGTCATTTTTACAACACAGTTTGTTACTGTTTTTTCCTGTAGCAGTAGTAAAACAGGCCTCTTCTGCTGAGTACAACGTAATATCTGTTAAAATGTTTCAAGGACTCCAAATGTATGGGGGGGATGATTTTAATTCCTTCCAGAATATAAAAACTATGATAGTAGTAGTAAAGTTAAAAACAAATAAACACTCCCCACTCACCCACAAAAAAACCCCGTGCCAAAATCCCAGAATGAAAACTATCCTGCAAGGAAAATTTTAGTTAGCCAATCAAATTAATTTTAGGTTGCGAAATAGAACTATATTTTTTTTATTATATTTATTAAAAGATATTAAGTTATTTCTAACTGCCAATTAACTCTGACTACAAGAACTGTTGAATTACCACCAGAATTGTTCAAATCTTCCAAAAAGTATTTGTTAGGACAGCTTCTGATCTGGTAACACATCCTCATTTATACTGAAATCTTTTGCAAGCTGTGTCAACTGTCAAAATTTAATTTTGAAGAAAAACATTTTAAAGTATCAAAATGTTTCTTTTTTCCTGCTGAAAGGAACAAAACTATTTGTTGACATACCTGGAAAAAAAAAAAAAAGGTGATTTCTGATTTTTTTTAATTATGTATTGTCTGCTAATATTTTTAACGAATGTAAATTTATTATATAAAAATGAAAAAAGATCACAGCATTCCTCAAATAATTATGATAATTTTCATAATTCAAATGTCTTGGGGAATGTTCCATGTCACAACATCCCCCAGTTGTTATATAATGAAAATAGTTTTGCAGTTGAATAGAATGGAGAGCTTATTCAGTGTACTAATCAAATGAGTAGTGGTTTTGTGCGATATATTTTACATCTGGAATAATTTTTCATAAATACTTGAAAAAGAAAGCCCTGTAATGAACATAAATTAATATTTTTGTTTCTGAAACTATAAACTTGGGATAGAGAGAAGCAATTGACTCAGAAAGGTGAGCACAAAAATAACACAGAAGTGAGGAAGAGGAGTTGGAGAAAGGCATCAGAGAGACAGAACAGAGGAAGAGGGATGAGGAAGCAGTACAGGGAATGCCACAAGAGGAAAAGTTTCAGCATAATGCATATGGAAGGAGAAAGAAAGATTAAACAGCTGAACATAGTGAGAAACGTAAGATGGGATTAAAAATATAGAATAATGAGGGGGAAAAGAGAGGGTAAACATCCAGAGAACAGAAGAGGGACAAAAAATAAGCTAGTGTATTAAAACAGAAAAATTAGGAAGGTGTATTAGAACACAAGTTCTCCTTTCTACCCTTCCCCACTTGGGATGGGAACATAATCCTCTTAGAACCCCCGAAAGCCCACCAAAATCAGTAACCCTCACGACCAATGAAGAACCCCTAATTAAATAAGTGTTCTAATAAATCTTAATACCTTCAAAAATATAGGAAATAGCTTCTTGTAGCTTGTAACTTTCTCAGGAGGGCAGAAGGTCAAGGATAATTTCCCACAGATGCTGGAAGTATTTTCCTACCCAACTTCCTTCTCCTACCCTTTTGCTTCTTCACTAAAACAAATGAAGCCCAAAATAATGATACTCTTCTTGTCATCATTAGGGAAAATTTAATGAACGAAGTTTTCATGTGCAGAAGGAATGCAGCCAAATAGAAAGCATGTGTCTTTGCTACTTGTTAGAAAGAAAGGCAGAAAATATACTTGAGGTTTTTTTAGCTGGTACTAATACACCATGAAAAAAATATAAATAAAAACTTTGTAATTTTGATCAGACATGCTGGTTTTCAGCTTAGTCCATGTTAATAAGGAAAGTCTACAAAATGGCAGAATGCATTTGATATGTTTTAATAAGTATCTAAACTTAAAAATTGATAAAAAATTATTTTAAAAGTCAGATTTCTGTTAAAGCAAGCAAAAACTTAATCGAGAGTGCCCCCCTCCTCCACCCCCCCACCCCCCTCCCCCCCCAAAAAAAAGGCCAAACAAAAAGCAAATACAAGAATTAATCAGCTGGCTTTGTTAAAATGAAACAGACCTACTCCACTAAAAATACCGAGTCTCCAACTTCCCCATTAATTAACCAACATTTTCCAACAGAACCACACATTAGAAAATAAGTGCAAAAGATGGTATGGCATATATAAATTGCCAGCATATATCCATTAAGTTTATACATGTCTGTAATTACATAAATGTTCATTATTTCCTACTTACAATTCTATTTCTCATGAATCATACATCACTCCAAATCTGTCTTTGATGTCTTCATTTAGCTTTAACTTCTGCTTCTTTTTCAGTAGATTAACAAATTCATATAACTGTATATGAAGAGACACCACTTTCAATGTACATGCAAAATGCTTGCATGTGTGTGCAACTGCATTAAAAAACCAGCAAAAACCTGAGTTGCTATGTATTTCTCTTTACATAAAGCAGCTTTATTAACTAAAAATAACCAGATATTTCAACATAACTAGTATTGTTTAATGTAGCCAGCATCACCAATTGAAGCATGCAAGAAGTGGGTGTAATTTGGTGTTAAATCACTACACAGTCTTTCTAGGTACCGAAAATGACAGCATGAAACAAGGTGGAATTAATCATTCTCTCTTAAATGAGGATTTATTATCCTTTTATACTCACCTGAGGAAGAACACATATTAAGTGTAATTGACTTGTTATTAGACAAATCAATAGTCCTTTGTTTCCCCCTCATTTTCCTTTTAACTTGAATACACAAACACCTGTCAAATACCAAAATACCATAGTGAAACAAGCCCTGATGAAGACAAGTAGAAATGCTTTACATGATCTTACAAAAGTGGCCAACAATATATCAGTACTGGAGGAAGTAAATTTGGCCAAATTTTTAGCAGCTATTTATTTGTACTATAATTGCATCAGATGGATTGTTCTAGTTCACACTATGAGAACAGGAGCATTGATTCTGCAGGACTGAGATGCTTTGTGGAATAGTAGCAGAGAGACAACCTGCTTTTCATGTTATTTGCTTACATCCACCTACTGCAAACCTCTCAGCTCTTGCTAATTAATAAGCTGACTAGTGACCACTGAGTGGAAGAAATTCTGATTCCCACAAAACTGAGCTGCCAGCAAAATTATACTTCTTGGTGTCAATCATACAGCACAAAACTTCTGAGTAGAGATGAGTCACCAAGCAGGAGAATCTACTGAAATGGATAATTACCAGAAGGCTTTTGATGGTTTTGTTTTTCTTGGTTGCAGCTTGTGCCTTGTTGTGCTTGCAGTTTCTCCCCAGGAACATGCAGCAGAAAAGAAAGAAGGGGAGCCAGAGGAAGTATGGACTCAGGAAACCTGATGTAACTTGTGTCTTCCAGAAAGGACACAGAGGCAGCTCATTTCTGGGTGTCAACACAACATAGTGCTACTGATCCATTTTCTCAACAGAAAACAGACCTGGTCACTGTTTGTGGAATTGCAACAAGGGAGGAAACCTCTGAAAACCTTTTCAGCAAGGACCCATGAGCAGACATGGTGAGCCAGGCACTGCACATAGAAAGGTGTGATGGACAGTTTTCCACAATCTGAGCATCAATATATGATGCTCCCATGACTCTTCAGGCAAAACATTGAGTTAATAGTACTTTATCATTAAATAAATAGATGTAATGCTTATAGTGTTAATTATACTTGTTAAATAGCTCAAGCTGAAAACAAACCACCAAACCCACACTGATTTTTGTATACCTAGTGTAGACTTCTAGGATTTTATGGAACAGTGCCCATCCTGCCCAAAGTCATATTTCATCTGAAATTTTTTAACACATCATTTGCTAAAATGCATGATAAGAAGCAAATGCTCACTGGACTGGAATACATTAGACTTTGCACAGTACCCATCTCCGTTTACCCCTAACAAAGATTTAAAAAAAAAAAAAACAACAAAAACCCACACAAAACCAAAAAAAACCCCACAAAACAAAAAACCAAAAAGAAACAAAAAACCCAACCTTGATTGTTACATTATTTAAAGATATTCCAGTGCCTTATGCTCATCAGATAAACTTGTTAACTTACTATAAACTTGTCACAACATCAATCCAAGTAGAACTTTGCAGCAAAAGGTAGCCTCTTACATAAATACTTGCAATGAATACAAATACAAAAATTTGCATTTATGTCAGAATTCACAGCTTGCAAGTCATCAGCAAACCATTGCAAAGACAGTCAGAGCAAAGGCAAGGAAAATCATTAACTAAACCCTTTTCTTTCTTTTGTAAGTGTTTTAATTATGTTTTCTCAGTGATCTGGCAAGTTCACAAAGGTGGTGGTGGTCCCTTTCCCTGCCTACCTGTGGTAGAAGTCAGCAGGCAGAAATGACTAAGCTTACCTCCCAACAGGCAAACTAGCAGGTATTGTGGAAAAACAATCCTGTGAGCAATGAGAAACTGCTGAATGCTTGACTTCTTCATATTTTGTTTTGAATTATGCAACTTGGGCTGCATTAAACGACTCCGTAAACACTGAATTCACTCCTTGCAAGGAATCTACATATAGGAATGGATTCAAAGCTCAGAGAAATGACAGGACTTCAGTGTCTCTCGGTATCTGTTTTACCTACACTGCAGCAGTGCTTAGGGGGTCTAACAAAGATGTGGTCCCATCTTCCTGTAAGAAGGAAGAACTCCTTCCTTGGAAAATCCTATACTGCTAACAAGCAGTTTGTGCTGTCATCCTTGTTTGTTATCAGAGCGCTGTAAAGGCTGATAAATGGCTTCATAGAAGTTAACAAAAAAAAAAAAAAAAAAAAAAAAGAGTTAACTAAAAGTTTTCAAAAACATTTTACGAACTACTGAATCATTTCCTGGAACGTTTTGAATGAATGAACTATCAAGTATTGAAGACATTTGTAGCAAACAAATTCACAGACCACCATAAACTGGACTGGCTCCAATTTTCTGGGGAATTAGGCGACTGGTAACCATGATTCTTTTTCATGGCATAATATTCAGTTAAATTACTTGTAAAATAATTAATATTGCATCCATCTTTCTTGAACTGCTTCTGTGACAAGTTCTTAACTATGGTTCCAGCTATTACCCTTCAAAGAGCTTTTATTTGGTTATGCTGACATAAAAGTAAACTGTTAGTAATTCCTCCTCTGCCAGGATTTAAATCAGGATGAGCAGCCAGTGGAGCAAATCAGTTTGAATTCATCCCTATGGCAGCAGACATCGTCTACCCTTTAATCTCCATAGAGCTGAGTGTATCGGCAGCAGGATGCCTCCAGCCCACAGAGACAATAGCAATATTGGGAGCTTTAGGATTTGGTACTTCTTACTAGGGTCGGGGGTGCTCATGTGTGCATCGAAGTCCTTGGTGCATGAAAGAGGCTCAGAAAAAGCCTTCTCTCCCACTCAGTGGTACAAACCAAAAAAAAAATAAAAAATAAATCTTTTTATACAATAATCCCAGATGACCAAACTTTGTTTTAGCCTCATGACTGAGTAAAAGTGGGTTTGTGTCAATGTAGTGTCTGAAACTAACACTCATTGGTAATATTTGATTGTGACTGAGAAGCATGTTATTGTTTTATCTGTCAAATAATGACTAATTTTCAGTTCATCCATGTCAAGACTGTTAAGCTATAACCATGACAACTTAGGAAATTCTGGGTAGGTATAGATGTTAATTTGAGACAAACTTGATTACTGCCTTTAAGGTAAAGAAACATACAGAAAACTGCTAAAAAACTCCACCCAGACACAAAGGTTCTTGATCCTACAAAATACAGCTCAGTAACAGGACAGAAGGACAGATGTAAGGCTGTTCTATTTGACAAAATTACCAAGGAAGCAGCCCACCCACATTCTAATTTCACAGTCTTGGAGTACGTGGCAGACAGCTTTCCCATTTGCCAGCCCCCCACATACATATACTGAGTTGGATTATTTAATTAAATGCACTGAGAAGAGCAGTGATCTGCAAGTATGCAGGTTTCTACAAAAGTAAGACCAAACCATGTTTCTGTCAGTCATCTCCTCATTCTGTGATAACTTTTGCATCCCATAAAACTGATAACAGTTTTATTAGATTTATTGTAGTTAGGCTGTAACTGATGAATTGAAACTGAAGTTTTGATCCAGAACTCAGGTCACAACACAATGTCATAAAGATAAAATGATTAAAAAAGGAATTAAAACATAACAGAAGAGAGAAAAACTAGATCACGGGTTTAAATTTTATATTGCAAATACTTAGTTAAGCCTCCTTGCTCTCTTCTGTGTCTCCATCCTCTTGCATCACTTCCTATTGTCGTCTTAGCGTACATCTTATGTTGTTGAAAGGGAATCTTGATACCAACAATAAGAAGTTGGAAAATAAACACTTCATGTTTGGCAAGCTATGTTATGCCTTCACATTTTAACCAGTTCCTGGGGTGCAACTCTAATGCTGCCAAATTTCGTGACAGAAATTACTACTATTAAAAAAATTAAACAGAGAAGGGAGAGTGTTTACCTGATGGATAGCACAAAAATAATTTTACAAGAACCTTATAGCTACTTTAATTTTAATCCCCATTCTAAAACAACAGTGCTAATAGTATGTCTGTTCTGTTTAGCTTTTACATAACATAACCAGGAGACTAAAATAATGACCCACAAAACAGTATGATTTTTTTTTTTCCTTTCTTCTATACTGTATTCAGTGGTACTACCTCATGCTACAGAATATTTTTAATTGTTACATTTTTTGAGTTAATTGCTAAATCACTTGATGTGGACTTATAAAAAAGTAATCTAGTGAGGCAGCCCATAAACAGCAGTTAAAACAGTTATATGTGGAGTCCAAGTAGTACAGGGGCAATATATAACAGTAGATATTTCAGGGCACAGCAGGATTAAAGAGTGACAGAAATCCAGAATCAACATGAAAGATCCTAACTGACACAGGATTACTGCACCAGTCTGAGTAGGCTTGTTTACTGGTTTAACTTCTAGGTGTATAATTTCTATAATTAGAGTCTGACCGGCTAAGCAACATTGCAATGCAGCTGCAACACCCTAAAGAAATTTGAGACAGGCTATTAAAGAATGATTTATGAAGCAGGCTTTTGTTCAACCAAGTGATTAGAATTTAATAGCACTGCCTACTTAGTGTTGAACTGGACGTAACTAAACTGAGAAACAATAAGCAAGGCAAGGGGAAGAGGCGGGGGGGGGTGTGTGTGGGGGTGGGTAGAAAAAGAAAAACAAAGCATTAACATCATGCTAAAGTAACCAAAAAAATCCAGCCTTCTCTTTTAGCAATATCTCACCCAAAATATTGTATTGAACTGCTACAATGGATTATTTTTCCATTTTAAAAAAACAAGATCTGCAGCATGATGCCTAAGGAAAACTTACGTTTGTTTCTGGGAACTGAGGAAAGGGAGAAGGAATACCTGGAAAAAGTGCTTTGGGAAGGGGGAATTCTTCAAGTGTACTGTAGAAGGCCTTTGTAAAAGAGTTTTGGAAAAACAAAATGTAGGGAAAACAGAAAGAGGAAAAAAATATTTAAAACATATTAGAGCTGATAATAATTATTTTTTTTTCTCCCTAAACAAACTTTCTTACTAAGTGGTGTCCTGTCAGTTGTCAGACAGGTCTGAAACCCGATTCCCATTAAATTTAATGAGAGCTGATTGTGTTTGCAGGTCTTTTGACCGTTAGTACACATTTCTGTTGGGAAGAAAACTGTCTTACTCATACAGGCCCTTGTAACAATGAATGACAGCAAGTCTATTTAGTACATTTCTAATGGTGTTTCAAAACAACTTTGCACTCAGAAAAACAGAAATGATGGGTGTCAGAAAGAATATAAATTCAACACAAATAGGCTCTGCTCATTAGCAGATGGATTTGAAGTACAGATTTCGGTTGAAAAAGAATGTACACAATTGCAAATGAAGACCTACTACACCTACTAGTAACATTATGGGATATTCATTCAGAGAGCTCTGTGTGCTGGTCAACTATTCAGTAACATACTCAGAAACAAAGCAACAGCTGAGGCTTACGCAGAAGCTATAGGAACAGTCCCACTGAATACCACCAAACAGCTTTTTGCAGTTATGAGCAGGTACCTGGATCACTTCAACACCGTCTAGTACGATATAGAATGTGCCTGGAGTGGCAGCAGTAGAACAAAAGATACGCACAACGAGCAAGCAACATTAGGAAATCTAGAAGATAACTCGTGAAGAGTTGTGTCTCAAATTTTTTGTGACTAAGCCACGTGGTTCATCCTAGCAGTTGTCTTTTTGATTTCCTGCTCTCATAATGCTCTCATTTTTATTTGTGCAAGACAAGCTTTTAGGAAGGGTTGAACATGATTAGACAAGCTGGGCTAAGAAAATTATTCTGCACTTCATAAAATTGCTTGAAAATGGAGGTGAGGGGAGGACAGAGAAGCTGGTAATATTTGTGCTGACAAAGATCAATGAGGTATGACATTTGTGATGTAAAGATGCATGAAATCTGTACAAGAAAAATAGAGACCTGATAAGATGACCTTGATGAACATGTTGAACAAATTAGAGAGAACTGTACAGGGCAATCTGACTGGTGACTTTCATTTGAGAGAAACAGAGAGAGGGCATGACGTTATTAAGAAACAAAGTGGAGAAGGGTGTTGGTATCCACATATATTGTCTGATTTTCATCTTCTAAGTATAAAAAAAAAAGAAGAAGAAGAAAAAAGGCATAAAAGAAACAGCAAATAGCAGTGATGTTAGGACACACTGGGGACTTGAAGAAAAGAGGGATGCTGGTTTGAAACTTTTACAACATTTAAGACAGTTTGATTGATTGAAGGAAGACAATAGTATGCTATGGTGCAGTTTCAAGAATGCTTGTGGAAAATACAGTTGATTCATGTGGAGGGAAAACAGGAAAAGTAAAGGCAATCAAACAGAAACCGTGGAGGGGAGAAACATATGAGCCAGATAAAATATTATAAATAATTTCTGTAATATACCAATAAGCAAATATCACATGCATACCTCTCCATGATATCAGAATAGGTGACTGTCCTAGAAGGCTCTGAATCAGGCTTGAGCCCAGCAACATCTTCTTTCCTGCTTCTGGTTTCCATTCTGACAGAGGATTTTAACCTAACCTACCAGCCACATATCATGTTGAAAATGGCAAAATACCTTGCCTTTGAAAACTTTTATTTCTTCCATTTTTACATGGAACATTTTCTCCCCTTTTTCTCTTTTTCTCTTCATCCCAGTCATTGATGGATAAATGGAACAAGACTGGACCCAGCACTGACCCTTGGGGAACACCGATGGCTACAGGACTCCAGCCAGACTGCACCACTGATCACATCCCTCTCAGCTCTGCCACTCAGCTAGTTCCCAACCCACCTCACTGTCCACTCACTGAACCCACAATGCCTGAGCTTATTTATGAAGATTTTATGGGAAACAGTGTCAAAGGCCTTGCTGAGGTCAGGGTGACAACATTCACTACTCTCCCATCATCTACCCAGCTTGTAACTCCATCATAGAAGGTTGTCAGTTTGGTGAGGCAGGATTTCCCTTTGGTCAATCCATGCTGACTACTCCTGATAACCTTCTTTTCCTCCGCATGCTTTGAGATGACCTCCAGGATAAGCTGTTCCACCACCTTTCCAGAGATGGACATTTTTTTCATCCAAACACATCAGGGAAAACCACTCAGGTGTATTTATAAATATTAGGACTGTAGGTAGCTTTTATACATAAGGCTCCCCTATAAAGCATGTGAAACATACACGTGCAGGACTACATTAAAGCTACTTATATTATTTAATTACTTTGTCTACGTAATTTTAAACTTTTAGGCCATAAAATACAATTTTCGTTCTGAATTTTTTAAATTATCTGGAACAAAAAGCTGGAATACAATGAAATTCAAATAATGAAAGACTGTATTATCTGCAATAATAGACCTAGCAGTTTCAATATTTTTTATCTTCTCAATAAGGAGAGGAAAATTTGGATAGAGCAGAACTACCCTGTAACCTTCCAGGATTGGCTGAGATGGGTAACATTAGGATTGTTTTCTGCTGTCACTGCAGTAGCCCTTCAACATTCCCAGCAGTGCCATGACAGGGCCAGAGAGATCATTTTTAATGACTGTACAACCAGAAATATTTTGCATGATCTACATCTTAATTGCTCTTGTTCCCAAAGAACAGAACATTAAGTTTTCGAATACACAGCAGGGGACTGAAGACTCTCTTTAGAAAAATTATGATGTAAATACAGGATGACAAAGGACTTTGAAACCCATTCATACAATTGCTATTCAGAGTAACACTTCCATTTCAGTTACAGAAATATCCTTTTACTGCTATGATTCTTTAAAGGCTGTGGGTTTTTTTTTGAGGCTATGCTTACCCCTTTATCTAGAAGGCGGCTCCTTATGGGCAGTCCCATGAATTAAATCATAAGAGTGCATACAAATAACATCTCTTACTCATTAAACCAACTAAACAGCTATTAAGGAATTGTCACTGACCTTTGAGTTGATTTTTCTTGTTTTGGAAGCATGAGAATAGAGGTGAAGTTTGTAAACAGCTTGCACGAGTACAAGAGAGTCACAATAAGAATACTTAGGTTTTCCACATCAAGTCAGTCTTTAAAGGCTGCCTTTTAAGATGAGTGAAAGATCCTGCTCAGTCTAGCTGGCCTACAGCACTACCGTAACACATTTCATTCCAAAGACAGTAATCAGGAGCTGGTGCCTTTAGAGATTACTGGCAATCAGTTTGCAATAACACTCTGAAAATAGTGCTTAATTCTTTTAAATAAAGATCCCAAGTGATGCACCACCCTTTTGCTTTAGTCCAAACAAAATCCCACACTCACAAAAACAAAGAAATGAGGAGCAATAGACTTGTTTGGGCTAAGGACCTGTTAGGAAAAAAAACCCAACAAAACAAAACAAAAAAACCAAAACCACAAAACCCTACACACCACAAAACCCAACAAAACAACAACAACAACAAAAAAAATCAACAAACAACACCCCCCCCCCCCCTTTCCCTCCCCTGATGTTCGAGGAGTATGGTAGTGGTATTTGTTATTTATTCAAATCAGGATACATTTCAATCTCAGTGATTTTGTGGGTTTTTCTTTACCTTTGCACGTGATTCAAACTGGTGAAAATTTGCTTCGTAGTAGTTTATGCTACTTCTTCTTATCCTGAGGTGTTCAGTCATTGTTAACTGGGCATCGGATCTTCCTCCTCGTATTTGTGTAGTCATGATTCATCATGACAAAGTGCTACCCTTTCCCGAAGGATATTGGAACAGAATGGTTAAAGCATACGTATGTTTCAGTAACTGAGGAAATAAAGCCTTCTGAAGAGGGAAATGCAGGGTTACTTGTCCTAAAAGGATGATGTTATTGTTTATGTAGTGTATAGAATGCAATCTGATTTGTGACAATGTATCAGCATTTCTTTGCTCTACCTAAAAAGCTTGGTGAGAACTGAATTAGTACGCTTCCTTTTAGAAATCTTCCCCTGGCTTAAAGACTTTGTCGCAAAAATCTTGGAGTTCCTGTTGTATGCGATAATCTTCCACGTAAAGTGTCTTTTGGGGATTTCACTGAGTTTAAATGAAACGTGTTAACATTAATCCAGTTTTTCCTCTTCCGGGTTGGAACATTATTGTTTTTAGATTAGTTTGTCAAATTATTTTAGATATATAATATAAATACATTCCTTCCTTAAATCTATATCCAGTCTCATTTGGGTTGCATTAATACCCTCAAAGTCAAATCTTGCTTCATTTATGAGATTAGTGGCATTGACTTCAGAGGTTTAAACCAGAAAAATACCTGCACTTAATGGAGCAATCATACCAGTCCCATTCTGTTTGCAAAGTATATATTAATTGTAAAGACATATTCCCTGCACAAATACTTTCCCCTCCTCCGGTAAATGAATTAGCTGTGTTGTTCTTCAGATAAGTGCATGCTTTTCAAATAAATGCTTAGTCTCTGACCCTTCTTTAAGGCTGATTTTATCTTTCTTTTTTTCTTAGCTTGTTTCAAACTGAACTTTACTTGACCCCACATCTACAGTGACTGAAGCCTTTATAAACAGAGTATGATGTTTAATTTTGTCTTATTTTAAAGGTTTTTTTTCCTGCAAAGGATACTTAAATGAAAGTTACAGGCATGACATGTTATCTTCCAGGCCAGTAGCTTGCTGTATGTGATCCTGAAAGCTCGCTGGGATGCAAGAACAAGCAGCAACTGAGATGCAATATCAGGTACAAATAAATCCCTGTATTTTATCCATAATCCTTGTGGACTGGAAGCGAGTACAATGTAGTCCTCTACAACTTTATTTAATTGCAACAGTCCAGAAGGTTTGTAAAACATTTGCCTCACCACCAAAGCCTGACAACACCTCTGTTACCCTTTCAGAAGCTTCAGAGCCAGTGGAACAACAGGAGCCAGAACTAATAAGCCTAGAAAGCAAACAGGAGGGATCAAGAATATCAATATCCTGAGTCATGCCAAGAATCTAGAAATTGCCAGGTAGCATTTCCAGCTGATCTTTGAAAGCAGTTCACACAAACATCACCCCCAGCCCCCTGTTCCAATTTAACATTGACTTCATGAGAACAAACATACCAATATGGCATCAGAGATTTTAAATCCTAGATTACTAGGTTGGAAGGGACCTCGTGGATCATTTGGTCCAACTTTTCTTGTCAAAAGCATGATCTAATTCATCTTTTCAGATGAATTCAATCTAATTCAGATTAAGCTGAATCTTAAAAGTCTCCAATGCTGGGAAATCCCTGGGGAGATTATTCCAACAGCTAACTGTTCTCATTGTGAATAATGTTCCTGTTGTGTCCAGTAGGAATCTCCCCATGGGTAAGCTGTACCTGTTACTCTTTGCCTTTTTCCAAAGGACTCCTTTTAAATGGGAGTTTCCATCTTCTTTGTTCCCCTCCCTTAAATACTGAACATAGTGATAAGGTCTCCCCTGAGCCACCTTTTCTCAAGACTGAACAAATCCACTTCTCTCAAACTTTCTTCACTTGAGAAGCTTCCCAGTCCTTTGATCACCCTTAGAGTCCCTCTCTAGACCCTCTTTAGCCTGTCCACATCTTTTTTGTATAGCAGGGACCAAAAACAAATCCAGTATTCCAGCTGTGGCCTGGCAAGCACTGAGTAGATTGGGATAATGACTTCTTTATCTCTGCTGGTGATGCCCTCGTTGATGCAATCCAGCATCCTGTTGCCTTTTGTTGCCATCAAGATTTTTAATATTAGTCCTGCTCTTTCTCTATTTGCAGTCCATATTATAAACTGCCAGTGAAGTTGAAAAAAAGAAAAATTGAGAAGGCAATTCATGTATCACAGTGAAAAATAATTCCTTGCTGGCCTGAAAGCATTCGATTAATATTCTGTAACAGTGATGCAAAAAATGGTGATGCAAATTCTTCCAAGCTCACCTCCTGGGAGACACCATCAATCCACAGAAAACTTGAATATAAGTTTAGTTTTTTATCTCTAGGAATTCCTTTCAATTGGTTACGTAGGATAGAGTTAAAAAATGAATAAATAATTATTACAACACAAGAAAAAGTCTGAAGGAGATCATAATGTGTTTTTATGTATTATAACGATACAGAAGACCGCTCTGTTCATTGTGCTTCATTCTAGTCACGAATGTAGTCACGACAAGTGAATTCCTATGCATTTTGAGTTAACTACACGCATAGTAATTTACAGAATTATAATCCAGGCAGGCAGGCATAATCCATGTTTATCTCCCTGGATTAAAGCATCATCTAGGTACATTATTTTTCATATGCACATCATTTTTCATATGTTCTTTGAACTATTTAAAAAATAAGTACAAACCTGTATAGGGTTTTAAAAGTTTGTTAGTGTAAACACAATCTTTTAGTACTAGGTGAAGCAAAACATTTGTTGCTGACTATAGGAATTCTTGCATGAAAATAATTCTTCATATTATGTTGGAAAGAACTAAAAACCTAAGTGAGATCAATTCTGACTATAAATCCAAAACCAAACTGACTTTAAGGCTTATTTTTAAATGAAAATGCTACTGATTTAAACAGAAATGTTGAGTATTCTCAAGATTTTTCAAGACTATAAAAAGTATAAGTTTATGTAAAGTATGACAAATATATATAGACATAACCAGTAGTAATAGAAGGATTTCTGCAAAATTGTAAACAGCTTAAAAGACAAAATATTTATGAAGAATGTATGCATATACTGAAGCCATTAGAATTGCACTACTTTCTTAGTCCCTGCTAGCAACTAACTGGCACTAAAATAGCCCTCTGCACAAGATTTGTCATTATACGTGGTGACAGGCAACACTGACAGAATATGTGGAAGTAGGGTATCAGATATGTAAATGAAACATGTTATGTTAAAGAAACATCCCAAAACATAATACTACACAAAGTCTCTTTCAACAGAATTAATTTGGTAAGAGAGATAGTTATTGGTGGTGTTGACTGAAAACCCATTTTTCAATTCTTTTTATTAATCTGTTGCTTTGTGAAGCTATCATGCATTGAAAAGAATGTGCAAAGAATTAAGAAGATGATATTGTGAGTCAGGAAATTAACCTTTTGCTTCCTATGTCTCAAAAAGCTTGCTTTTGTGCATCAGCTAATGGGAGGTATGAATCTTTCTGGAATTGACATAACAGTATTTCTATCCACCAGTAATTATGTCTGCTTGGATATGGAAGGTAAGTGACAGCTTCCAGGCAATAAATCTGCTTAAAATTGAAAAGAAGAGAGGGAGAGAAATTGGGGGACAGAGGAGTAAAAGAAAAGAAACATTGGTAACTGGGTATTTGATTGATAACTGCCAAATTAAAGTTAAATTAATATTCAGTAGCTCATTCAAACCATACGCCTACTTTAGAGACACTTTAAAAATATTCAACAGAGCTCACAATTTTTAAGAGTGGCAATTTAATTATCAATATAATAGTTTGATAATGCCGATGAAATTGGGTATGTCATCATTATCACCTTTGTTGCATACTTTAGAATGGATTCTGCACTCCAGAGTTACCAGCTGATGTTGCCGACAGTGGCAAGGAAAGCATCTGGTTGATAAATGTAACTTCTTGCCATGGTACCTATTGGATTGCTATTCTGTCAGGGCAAATCTGAGGATATTCCTCTATATGAGAATGTACCAAAAAAATCCCCAATAGTCCCTTGCAACACTGATTTGCACAGAGTTGATGGTATGGTGTCAGCCAGATAAATCAGACCACTTGATGGGAAATCTGGTACCTAATCTTTGCCACTTCAAAATTCACGTAATGTAAAATTTAGTTAGAGGTTATTTATAGTTAGATAGATACAATTCAGTGAAAAGGATGCATGATAAGAAAGGCTTCATAGAAGAGTGGTATCTTTTCACTGACTTTTGTAATCCAGTGGGAGGAGGGGAAAATCAATAATGTTATACTAGCCCCTTTTCAACAGTATGTGAGAAGGAGTTTATGTAATTATGCAAAACCTACCTTGGACTGTGGATATCTTTTATCTCAGTTGAAAGTTATGAATGAATCAGGTTCTTCTGGTGTGGTGGTTTTTTGTTTTATATTGGTATGGGACATGACAAAAATATTGTTCATTAAAAAATGTACTTTATCTTATGAATTACATATGAGCTAGAGCTACTGATTTGTCACTGAGTATATGTTGTGGTTTAGCCCTGGCCAGAAACTAAGCCCCACACAGCTGCTTGCTCATTCCCGCACAGTGGGATGAGGAAGAGAATTGGAAGAGTAAACTCACAGGTTGAGATTAAAACAAAAGCTGCCCACACAAGCAAAGCAAAACAAGGAATTAATTCACTATTTCCCATCAGCAAGCAGGTGTTCAGCCACCTCCAGGAGAGAAGGGCTACATAACAGTTACTTGGGAAGACAAAAAAACCCATATACTCTGAATGTCCCCCTCCTTCCTTCTTCTTCCCTCAGATTTATATGCTCAGCATGATGCCATATGGTATGGAATATGCCTTGGGTCGGCTGTCCCAGCTGTGCCCCCTCCCATTTCCTTGTGCACCCCCAGCTCCCCTGCTGGTGGTGTAGGGTGAGGAGCAGCAAAGGCCTTGGCTCTGTGCCAGCCCTGCTCAGCAATAACAAAAACATCCCTGTTAGCAATGCTGTTTCCAGCACAAATCCAAAACATAGCCCCACACCGACTACTGTGAAGAAAATTAACTCTATCCCAGCCAAAACCAGCAGTATAGAAAGGCATCGCTATTTCACAAATTAACTTCACAAATTCTATGCAGCATCATCTTCAACTTCACAATAAGAAATATTTGGCTGTAGCATTCCCTCAGCTGAGCTGTAAATATCACAATGATACCGTATAGATTTTACAAAAACAAAGCTTAAAATGTTACAGCAAATGGACCCCCCTGCAGGGCAGCACTGCCCCAGCCTGGTGTCCTCCGCAGACTGGCTGGGGGTGCGCTCGGTGCCCTCATCCAGGTCGTTGATAAAGATATCAAACAGGGCCGGCCCCAGCGCTGAGCCCTGGGGACACCCCGTGTGCCCCCGCCAGCGGGATGTCACCCCATCCCCCACCACACTCTGCCCGGCCGCCCAGCCAGCTCTTAGCCCAGCGCAGAGCACACCCGCCCCGGCCACGGGCAGCCGGTGTCTCCGGGAGATGCTGCGGGAGACGGTGCCAAAGGCTTCGCTAAGGCCCAGGCAGACACCAGCCACAGCCTTTCCCTCAGCCACTAGGCAGGTCACCTTGTCACACAAGGAGATGTGGTTCGTCAGGCAGGACCTGCCTTCCATAACCCCACTCTGGCTGGGCCTGATCCACTGGCTGTCCTGCACATGCCGTGTGATGGCACTCAGGATGATCTGCTCCAGAATCTTCCCCAGCACCAAGGTCAGGCTGACAGGCCTGTATAGTTCTCCAGATGCTCTTTCCTGCCCTTCACGTAGATGGACATCAAATGGGCTAACCTCCAGTCTTCTGGGACCTCTCCAGTCTGCCAGAACTGCTGATGAATGATCAGTGGCTTGGCAAGTTCCTCCACCATCTCCCGCAGTACCCTTGGTTGGATCCCATCCAGCCCCATAGACTTGTGTGTGTCTAAACAGAGCAGCAGGTCACTGTTTCCTCCTAGGTTGTGAGGACTTCATTCTGCTTCTCCTCATCCCTGTCTTCCAGCTCAAGGGGGCTGAGTACCCTGAGGGTAACTGGTCTTACTATTAAAGAATGAGGCAAAGAAAGCATGAAGTACCTCAGACTTCTCGGTAATGCCCCTACTGCATCCAATAAAGAATGTAGATTATCCTTGTCCCTCCTTTTGTTTCTAATGGGCTTTTTAAAACTTTTTTGTTATCTTTTATGCACCCTGTTGACCATGCTCCTAAATAGGCCAAATTATGCCCTCCAGAATTCCAAGGTAGCAATTCTGCAGACCCCCCCTTCCTTACTTCTCCGAGAATTGAAAACTCTATCATCTCATGATCACTATGCCCAAGACCTTCTCTGACAACCACATTCCACGCCAGTCTTTCCCTGCTTGTAAACTTCATGTCCAGAGGGGCATTTCCCCCGGCTGGCTCACTGACCAGCTGTTTCAGGAAGGTCTCTTTCACACACTCCAGGAACCTCCTGGACTGTTTCCTCTCCATTGTGTTGTATTTCCAGTGGACATCCAGTAGGTTGATGTCTCCCGTGATGACAAGGGCTAGTGATCTCGAGAGTTCTCCTAGTTGCTTGTAGAAATTTTATCTATCTCTTCCTCTTGCTTGGATCAGCTATAACAGATTCCCACCAGGATATGTGCCTTGTTGGCCTTCCCCGGATTCTCACCCATAAACACTCAACCCTATTATCACTGTTATTCAGCCCTAGGAGCTGAAACACTTGTTGTCATACAAAGGTACCCCATCACTTCTCCTTCCTTGCCTATCCCTTTCGAAGACTCTGTAGCCATCCATTGCAGCATTCCAGTTGTACAAGGTACCCTGCCATGTTCCTGAGATGGCAACAGTCCTCCTGCTGCATGATGTCTTCCAGCTCCTCCTGTTTGTTGCTCATGCTTTGGACACTGGTATAGATGCACTGACAGCTGTGACAATGGTATGTTGGCCATCACTGAGGGGACTGAGTAAACAGGCTTTCAGAGCTGAAGCATTCAGTCTCTACAGACTAAACCACAAAGTCGTCACCTGTAGTAGAGCTGTGAGAAACTCTGTCTGCATGGACTAGCCAGAAAGAAGGATTTATGACATGCTGGGGTTGAGGTATTGCATTACTGACTGGCTTGAAACAGTTCACTCCAAGTCATCCTAAAACAAATCACTTAACTCTTGCAACCTCTTTCCTTGTTTATTCACCTAATTTTAAGTGTATTTATCTTAGAAGAGGTGGTGGTGTCATGAACCCATGAATGTGCTGAACCAATTCTCTTAACCGCTGCTTTTAGCATTGACAAGTGTTAAAGGACCTTCACCTCTCTGAACCTCAGTTTCTCCACAAGAAAAAACACACATGCCCTGTAAGTCTTTGAGATGCATTTTTGAAACTGATAGATAAATCTTTAAATGGTTACTAAATACTAAACCCATATTTTTCTAATCCAAAATTTCTATAACACTTCTCAAAAATTATCCATAAGCTATAGAGTCTTGATGCTACTGCAATACAAACAAGAATTTCTTACGATGATCTTCTTGAAGAGTTAATTCTGGCACAATAGCTGCTCCTTCCAAAATGAAAGGTTTATTTAGTATTAAAGCTAATAATTTTAAAATAAAAAACACTATAATTCCTACAACAGTTTTGAGAGTCAATTACAGTTTAGGCTTTTTAAATGTTTTTGTTATAAAAGCAAAACACCTATTTTATTTCCAACCTGTCTCCATGCCTTCTGGGCCTGTTACTAGGATGACATAGGGTTTGGGGTTTTTATTTTGAGTGTTTGAGGGTTTTTTAATCTAATACATAAATTCAAAATTTACATAGGAAACACTGAAGATAATCTTGCTTCCAGTGCTATAGAGAGTAGTGAAGTGAAGCTAATGACTACAGAAAAGAGAAACAAAGACATAGGCTATATAAATAAATCTATCTTTTTTGTTGAGGAGGAACAACTGACAGAATGGCATAACTGTCACCCCCGCCCCACCCACAAATGAGCAAAGGCCAGTTATACCTTTTAGTTGAGTATTTCTTAAACAGTTAAGTGAACTAACAGGTTATGCCTAAGGGGGAGGGGGGAATGCTTCCCCACCTTATCTGCTTCCAAAGGGAACAGGAATACTAAACTGGCAGTCTGAGGCGGTGCAGAACATTTTCTTAACCCATTTTTCTCTATGTATATCAATTTATTACAATATTCGTCTCTTCTGCAAACATTGGAAGACACACGAGTCAGCTGTTATAGCTGTAATTGTGACAGACAACAGCAAATTTCCTAGTCATTCAGGAAATATCAGAGCCAATGGACAGTAAGAACAAAGTCCCATATTGCAAGAGCTCAGGGAAAACAAGTTAATATGTATATGGAAGACAAATGTCATATTGTTATTTGGCTTTTTGATTTTACTGCAGTGTTCTTTCAGTGCATCTCAGGAAAAAAAAAAAAAAAAGTCTTTCAAAAACACCATTTAAGAAAACCTGACCCAATGGTAGAGAAAAGAGGAGACATAGCAATTCCAACCTAAGTAGTCATAGAAAATAATATTCAAGTTTCCAAAAGGAAGTGTCATTGCTTTATTGCTACTGGTAGGCTCATGCATAGCTGTGGACCTTGGAAAATTCATAACATAATAGTTTCCAAATGCACATAAGTGGGATTTTTGTAGGGCATTTGCTTTTTTTTTTTTTTTTTTTTTTTTTTATTTGGAGGTAGTGGTGTTTGTTTGGGGGTGTATTTTTGGTTTTGTTTCCTTGGGTTCTTTTTTTGTTTTACTGCTTGTTTTTTTTTAAAAAAAAATAATGTATGTGTATATATAACAGTCCCAAGCAATCTGGACAGAGACCCAAGGGGGATATTTAGCATCATTTTCCATGTTCAGGTAGCAGTGCTGTCACAGTGGTCTGACACCTCCCTGTTGGCAGTAAGGGAAAAAAGCCTGTTACAAGCTCTACCACATTACTATGACCATAGCTACAGCCAGTCTCAGGTTTCCTAGGTGGAATCTTTGCCTTATACTTCTGCTGGTATCATGCAGACATAGTATATATAAAAGAGGGAGTTTTCTAATAAACCAGTTCAAGTACAGTTTTTCACCCTCTGTTGTACTTCAGTTGTAGTTTTTCCTGAGTGATTACATATAATTATAAAATCAGTTTCCTAGCTTTGTATCTGGATGGGTCCAACACTTCCCCTTCTAATATTAATTCTCTTAGTTCACATTTATTAAGAGCCCAGTTATATCCTTCCCAACATCTTCAATATCCTCTGTTCCCTTTGCTGCCATTTCCCATTATCATGAACTGGGAGTTCCTGAAATACAGACTCAGTGTTTCAATTTTGTATACTCAAATGTCAGAAATTGACTTAAAATTATACTTCTCTTCCTCAGGCTTCTTTTGCTATGTGACTGTCCAGCCATGTATTTGCATTCCTTGTTTATATGACCTCTTAAACCCCCTGTTCCTTCCAACTTCTCTGGTTTTGTTTGCCTCCCCTTCAACCAACTTTAAGATACAATAAACGATGCAGTGGGACTGGCAGACTTCATGCATCATCTCAAATTGCTTTAGAGTTCAAATTTTCCACCTAAGTCCCATACATGCCAGAATACAGCGTGTATTAAAATATATCATATCTGAACAGAGTAACAATTTCTTTACAGATAAAACCTATAAGGATCCATAGGAGGACTGTGGGAAAGTTACTTTGACTTGAGAAAGTAAAATCAATCAGTGATTTACTAAAGTTTGCTTCAACTTACTCAGCTCTCAGTGCCACAAAATTTATGAAAAAATAAGGAAGGAAGAGGGAAAATCCTGGACAGTGTTAAAATAATTGGGAGGGGAAGGGGGCACAAACATGCACATGACAAGTTGGCTAAAGAATTTTCTCAATGTGAATACATTTTTGTATTATACTTAGGAGAACATCTCTGCATAAAAGTGACTGATTTAATGGGATACATTTTTTGAAAGAGACCGTAATATGAAAGACCACTATCAAAATATCAGAATAATTTTTCTTAGTGTTGGCTTTTGCAAGAATTTTATAAACTTTGTCACCTAAGAAGCTGAAAAAGCAAAGCCTTAGAAATTTTTCAGTTGTAAAAAAGCCAACACCTTGTTCACATTCAATTACTTCATTTTAATTTTTAATTTTAATTTTTTTCCTGTTAACTGTATTTGGTTTTAATTTTAAAACATATCATTAAATTTAAATTATATATAATTGATTAAAAATATTTTTATTTGATTCAACATATTCTATTTCTGGTTCATTAGAAAAAGGAAAAAGCTCTAAAAATATGAAAAATTAAATTAAAAAATGTTTTGATACAGTAGTTCTATCTGATGAAAAGGTGAAAGATTTTGTCCAGTAATTCTTCATTACCTCTAGAAAAAAGGGTACTAATTGTTTAATGTTTTGGATATTTTTTTTTTTCTTTTTTAAGATTTTTTTAGGTGTCTTTGAAATAAGTCTGTAAACTTTGAAAAAATTACAAACAAAAAATCAAATGCACGAATGGACAAGCAAAATGTACTCACAATGCCAAAGGACAAACAAAAAACTATATAATTTATCCCATTTTCATTAGCAGAAGTATGTAGTCATCTGCAAGTTTATTCTATTGTACAAAGACTAAGTCGTCCATTGAAGGTAACACACAGAAACAACTTCTCTGGAGTGTTAAAAAAAAATAAAAAAATCTTTGATTCAGAAGAAAGATCAAAGTTCAGTCTGCCATTCTAAAAGATAAATGCAGTCATACAATTACTAGTACCAAAATCCACTAGTATGTCTACAGAAAACAGCAAAAAAACCTGAAAAGGCAGGAAGGAGATTTCCTGGAAATAAGATGCTGAACAGTGAGGTATGAGGAAAAAAATTTAAAACGCCTGCATTCAGGAGACTGATGTCACTGAGAGGAACTGGCCAGCATTTCAAAACACACAAAGCTGGGTAAAACCACTTGCATACACTAGTAGTCGGAATGCATACTATGTGGAAATGCAATAGTTTCAGAGATGGTTCTCTCAAATCTGCATCATTCCACAGAGTAAACTTGTGCAGAGAAGCTTCCGAAAAGCACTGTTTTTTGTCAATGAAAAAGCTTACACTTCCCAAAAAAGGAATGGTAATATACAGCCAACATTTGTAATTTTTAAAACGTTCTTTTATGGGGAAAACCACAATTGTCATTCCTACTTGTTACTGAAATCTCTTTCAAAAGATGAAAAAGAGCAATTGTGCATGTTACTTGGGTAGGTGCTAATGCAGTTACATAAGCTAGTTACATTTGCTAGAAATACACTCCCTAAAATACTGAAACAAGGTGTTAAGCATATTTCACAAGGATCTGGATTTAATATGTATCAGCTGAGACAAATCACTTTACTGTTAAGTGTAAAAACTCCAGTGTAAAATAATTACTATTATAACTATCTTAAATATGGACACTTTATTCTAAATTTAACAGTACAGTAACATTATGCTAATAAAACAAAATATACAGTAACTTGCTTGCTTTAACTATCAAGTTAAACACCAATTAAAATCAGAACCTGTCTTATGAAGTTAGATGCATTTATACTAATATTAACCACTAAAAATATAGCAGAAAATAAAAAGGAACCACCATGTTGTCTGTGAAGACTCCGGCCAAGAACATACTCCTGAAGTCTTGCGTTTCTGTTCTGTTTACGAATATTTCTAGCTAAAGCTACCACTTTTAGAATAAGGTAACACTGGCAACGCTTAGTTTGAGGCTTAGTAAGATTCTTCCCAAGTGCTTTAAAGAGCTATTGGTTTCAGACAGACTGTCACGGAGCTTGAATTACCTTAGTTCACAAGCCTTTTGTTGAATCAAAATGTTAATTATTTCCATGGAATAGTGCTATGTACCAGGTTCCCATTTCCAAGCCTACCATTTTGAAGGTTCTAGGATATTCTAGGCTAAAAAGACATTAGTCTCAAATAATAAATACATAAAAAATTCCATTCCATTTGGAAGGGTTTAATTCATGTAATTACTAATCCAAAATATAAATAGTCTCCTAGAACACTGTTTCTTCAAGCCCATAAAGAGCCATGTTAGTCTCCAAGGTAGTTTGGCACAAAGAATATATGAATATAAGATATATTTGTAGGAATCGTTTGTCAATTTATGTGGTCTAGACATATAACGAAACACTGACAAGTACTGGGATTTTTTTCTTTCTGTTAAAAAAGATAAAACCAAGTTTCCTCTATTCCTGGCTCTGCATTCCAGAATCTGAGGACAACCATGTTTCTCAGGGCTGTGGGGCATCTTACAATAAAATGAAAGTGCCAGACACCTTCGGCTTGCCAAAGCTACAAACCCCCTCAACCGACAAAGTCAGATTTAGAAGAGTAATGGCTGTAACAAACACCATTTATATTGCAGGCTATTCTACATGATACACTTTTAATGGAATTAGCAATATAAAACATACAAATATTTTAGATTTACACTACTAATAATTTATTGTTGTAAACCCCTCTCTATGCCTTATTTTCTCAGCCTTTATGCTCCTTGGGAAAGAGATTCATGATCCCTGCTCATACAGTAGCTAAAACAACATGGCTCTGCATCTCACCGATTCTGGCTGTTCCTGTTTTGCCATATATCACTGTAATTGTGGAACGTCCTTGCCTCTGTTTTCCCACTCTCCTAACATTTCACCTGGCCTCCAAAAAAAGCCTCAGCTTTATTTTTCTCTATAACAAAGCTAGGCAACCCAAAGTGTATTGAGCCTGGCTGAGCCCCCTACCATCCCTCACAGTGCTGAGCTTGTGCTGGTGGCTGGATCGGTGCTGATAACACAGGGTGCTTTGGCTGGTGCTGAGCAGCGCTCCCACAGCATCACGGCTGTCTCTCCAGCACTGCCCCCATCACCGCTAGGCTGGGGGTGGGCAAGGTCTTGGGAGGGGACACAGCCAGGACAGCCGACCCAAACTGACCACAGGGATATTCCATACCATATGACCTTTGCTCAGATATAAAAGCTAAGAGAAAGGAGAAGAAAAGGCAGGAGTTCATTATTTATAATGTTTGTCTTCTGGAGCAACCACTATGCATACTGCAGCCCTGATTCCCGGAAAGTGGCTGAACGTTACCTGCTAATGGAAAGTAAAGAGCAGCATCTTCCCCCCCCGCCCCCCCCCCCCCTTTGCTTCTACACACATGCACCTTGTTACTGCTTCATTAAACTGCCTTTATTTTTGACCTGCAATTTTTTTTCCCCCATCTTATTTTCTCCCTGCCCTATTGTGCCGAGAGAAGTGGCAGAACAGCTTGGTGGGCACCTGGCATCCAGCCAGGGTCAATCCACCACACAAGGCAAAACAATCAAACTGCCCTGTGAAGACAGACATTAAAAATGTATTATGCATATAGATTCTGAAATATGTTGAATGCACAATCGATGTGAAGTTCTACCATTACCAATAATAATAATCCTTAAAAACTTTGTGATAGGAGGCATTCCAAATTGAAACTGATACTATAACATTGGGAAAGATGGATATTAATGAACCCTAAAGGTAAAAATCTTCTGCCAATATCCATGAGAACTACAGTCCATCTGGATCATCAAGAGACAAAATGGAAACTAGCCTTTGGTCAACAATCAGATAAAGCTTATTCAACTGCACAGAACACTTTTCCCCCTCATTTCTATTGTCTGCTTCTATGTTTTCCTTTCTTTGCTTCGCTCCAAAATGCAGTATAAGTTTATTGAATTCAAAGTTGGTTTAAAAAGATTTTTTTTTTCTAGAGAATGTAAATTTAAACATATTCATGTTATTAATAGTTTTACAGTATCAAAAGCCTTCTGGACATGGTCCCAGACAGCCTGTTCTAGGTGGTCCTGCTCGAGCAGGGGGAATGGAGAAGATTACCTCCAGAAGTCCCTTCCAGCCTCAGCCATTCTGCAATGCAGTTACTCACAATGTATGACAAGGACAGAAAGAATACCATGAGAGTCAAGAAGTGTCCTAAAGGAACATTGACTAAGACTATACTGTAAGCTTAATACAATTACATTTAAATAGTTCCCCCAAATGTCTGCTCTCAATTACTGTCATATACATCACACTTCCTCTTGTAAGGGGTATTCCCTTACACCTTCCCCTCCTTCTCATTTATTGCCCCAGGTATCCTTGCACCAAGTAGGTGTTTTAAACTATAAGCTAAAAGCATTTTCTTAAAATTAATGGGTTTTTTTTTATTTAGCTTAACTTAAATCTAACTTTATTAAATATTATTGATAATGTAATGGCTAAACAAACAAGATTGCTAATTAGACTTGGAAATAAAGAAATACATTTTTACTGTCAACAATTTACAAATGCACTGGCAAGGGGTTTGATCTAGCTCCACAATGTGCTTAACTGTGACATGAGCTCCAAGCACCAAATGATTAGGATGGTGCAGTCTGGTCAGTAGCACAGCAGCTATCCGATTCCAGCAACTCTTAATTCAAAAAATAAAGTTTAATATTAAAATATCTTTGTAATCCAGGCTTTTCCTGTTAGGAAACAGAAAAAGCAAGCAAAAGCTCAAGAGTAAAAAGCCACAAGAGTGAGCAAGAAAGAATATTCACCGAGATCTCAATACAGATACAGAAAAGTAGGAAAACAGACTGAGACAAACCAGAAATTATAAGCTGCAGCTTCCTGGCTATAAGCCAAACCTAAGATACTCCACAACAGTAAGGAAAAGATGCCTGCTACAAAGCCTCTGGGAGACTGGGATGAAGGAAAATTTTTGTGAAGCTGACAAGGCTGTCTAATTATAATAAAAAACCCCAAAGAGTTAAAGTGTCTGTTATTGCTACATGCCTTAAGTCCCTCAGGTAGCAACTTGTATCCATACCTGCAAAAAGTGAATTTACTCCAGAGACATCTGGGATGCCAATCACTGCAAAGAGCTAAGTCACGGCTTCCCTTAACAACAGCTTCTATTTTCCTTTTTGTAAAAGTAGTTTTATTTGGTTTCTCAAAGAATGATCACCAGCCACAAAAGCAATAGGAAAAAAAAAAAAAGAAAAGCACTGAATTGTACTGCTTGTCCAGTTATACTGGTGGGATGAATCCACAGGATCTCACTAACGATGAACAAGGTTTATATTTAACAACCCCATATAAAACCCATGCTCTTTCCTCATATCCAAGAGGAAAAAGGGCAGAAATTCAATAGTACTTACAAGGGTAACCAGTCTAACTAAATGTTTCATCTCTAGGAATTCTTTGTTCAGTGAGTACGTAACATTGCACATCCTAAAGGCAGACACACACAACACGTTTTCTTCCAGTGCTTGTTAATTTGCTTGGTTTTACATTAAAGACTCTTTGGAGTAACCATGTCTGATCCAGAGTGGTACATAACTGCTACCTAAGAACGTGACAGTAAGTGCTCACTGCGGTTCCCATTCCTGTTGAAGGATTTCTGTACATGGCAGAAAATCAGCACGTTCCCCTACTAGTCAGCAGCGCTGCTGTAATACTCACTCTCCAGCAGGGACCAAAGGTAGTTGCATGGCTAGCATGTCAGCCAGCTAGGATTAAAATCCTGACCCCAACCACACTGAACTGCAATTTGTTACACTGATGTTATTTTTTTCATCTCTGTCCTGATGATGCATCAGCATCATGACAACTATCTTAACTTCTTATTTAAGAGTGACAAAGCAAACTACTGACTTCCACTTCTGCTACGAAAACTGACTTAAGTATCTATTCAGCACAAACTCAGAGCGTTTTGAATCTTAGTGACCACAAAATATTTACTAACAGTGTATCTAACTGTTGAATGGGTTACACACTGATATCTAACCATTAAACTCTGTAATGCACTTAATGCCATTGCGATGAAACACTACAGATGTTATAAAACATCTTCTATCTGCGTTGTATTTTGATACATTATAGTACCCTGGGACAACTTCATAGACCTCGTTAACATAATCTACATATATTGTGTTTGGTAATAGTGGATACTGGTGCCAGAATTTCAAGAGTTGCCATAGTTTAGTTTCTTACTATTTTGTTTTTGAACTCTTTGAGTCTTTCGTTATTCCTTCAGTCTAGACATAGGTTTTGAATGTTAGAAACTACAATTTAGGAAACTAATTATCATTAAATCTCAGCACACAAGGTCTTTAATCCAAATGAAGTAACCAGACTAAGAAAATAATTTAGCAGTTTTGTTTATGTGTGGCACATTTGGAGACACCTGCGATAAGATGCTTCTTCTCATTTTACATTGTTATTATTTGTACTTATAGGTACATAACTGTACACATACCCTCCCTAGGAAATAATTAAACACTTCTGCTAAAGCAACCAACCAGTATCAGCATTATTTTGAGAAGGGATGTACTAGGGCAAGATAAATGCAAACTGATTCTATGTGGATTCTCACCTAGGTTTATAGTACTTGAATAAAGATTTTCTGTTTACGTTCACATCGGCCTTATATACTCCCACTCAGTATCAGAGTCCACTTATTTTCTACAGTAAATTTCTTAAATAGAATAAAAAAATTTCAAAAGGTGGCCATCAATTATCAACTGCTGAGAATCCACAATTGCTTTATTCTTTTCCAAAGCAGTTAATAATACTGTCCTTATTTGCTCTGCATTTCAGCTTACTGTGAAACCTATTGTCTTTGTACACCCGTGTGTAAATGTTTTAACTCAAGAGCAGATGTAGGTGTGCTGTTGGTCATTATGCAAATTTTTCCATTACTGATTATGATGCATGATTTTATTTCCAAGGAAGGGGATTAATAATGGACCTGTAAAATACAGATTTCTATACCATGATTTTGGCCAAATATTTTTCAGAGCAAGATGCACGGTACATTTGTTCTTATAAGGACTTCACTGGAGCACTATAAATAACCAAAAAATAAAGCTTTCAAAATCACGATTGCCTCAGCATAAAAGGCTTAAATTTGGCCAATTAGTTATGCAGAATGAATAATTCAAGCAGCTCTATTCATATGCACAATACTGTATAAAATTTAATTTAAGAATTTAAGTATTTGCCTCTTGTGTGAATTTTATGCCTCTAATTTAATACAGTTTCCTTTCTCAGAGAAATTACTGCAGCACATTTTGACATCTGTTCTTCAAAAAATTACAGGGAGGGTTCTTAAAAATATACTTTACAGTGTTTTATGTAAACCTGCCCATTTCTATCAGATGCTAAAACAATTATTTTAAGTTATGAAGGATTTCTTTTCATTTCATTCATATTCATTAGCAGTGGGTAGATATCAGAAGTATGTGGGTGACTGAAGGGAGCTCCAAAATTGAGAATTAATGTCTACTATAAAGCGCTGCAGGGAACAGAAATGGGAAAGATAGAATGCTCTGTATACGAAATAACTTTAAGGAGAGGAAACAGAGCTTCTAGATATCTTGGAGTTGACGGTCCATTTAGAGAAAACATCATAATTCAGCCTTCAGTAGTAAACATGGAAATAAAAGATTCTCTTAGCTAACAGAAGCAAAGAAAAAGAACAGTGTTAACAATTATTAATTCTAATCAGTAATACTGGTCATCAGTATTTCATAAAGAACTTCACAACCAAGATGATTAGTTTGTCTCCATTGGGCCAAAAGATAAACTGAGGTACAGAAACTAAGACAAAAAGAAGTTAAATTTCCTTTTCATATCCACTAATGACCAGTAGACCAGAGCAGCAAGCCACCCATAAGTGTGCATATACCTTGTTAATGCCAGTACTTTAAAAACTGAAAATGAAAACTAAGAGCAAGTATGAAACATTACCCAAAAGTAACACAACCATTAATTGCTTCTAAAAAAACTCCAACATATGACAAAAACTGAAAGAAAAAAAGTTACATTGTTCACTACCCATTATGTGATACAGCAGATGTGAAAGGCAATCATTTGAAATATCCATGTATTAAAATATATTTTTTTAGGAGTTGTAATATAATATCAACTCTGATCAATATATCTGAGAAACATCTTCTGGAAGAAACAAACGTTTAGATGTGAGCTTTAATTTTAATTGTCGATATTTATGCAGTCAAAAAATATTCATTGGCATTACTTATTATATGTACATTGTACTTATTGAATGCAGGAATCACTATTTCAAATCTCATGAAAACATTACAAATGTAGAGTAACCAGATTATAAACCAAGCATTCTCTGAAAAGGATATTTTTGCTTAAGGAAAAATGGGTAATGATCCAGAAATACAGGGAAAGTTTGCAATAATTGACTTTTTAAACATACAAGAAACCAGAGAGGCACAAAGATCTTTTACAAAAGCAGATGTCCCAAATATTTTAAAGTAGTTATATTTATACATGACATTTTTAGGAGGAGCATTCAAAATACACTTTAATAGGTATACAGTCCCGTTCAGTATATTCATCAAACTCCCACAGTACATTATTTCATCTCAGTAAGACACCAAAGGGCCATATTCTGCATTCAAGGCCAAGTCCTGCAAAAGAACCACAAAGGATTTTCTTCCAGCTCCAGAAGGAACAGGAGGGAAGGTACGTGGTGTATTAATTTTATGTATTTTTGCTGTTTAAGGAGATGCACAGTCTTTCAAGACTTAAGTAGAAGATGCCAGATGGAAAGTAGCAGATGTAAAGTTTTATCATTGTATGTACTATCACTTAGCTGAACAAGACTTAACCTATTTCAAGAACCACATGGTAACTCAGCACCTTTCAACCAATAGCTATGACTTCCACTAGCTCCTGAGATATTCTTTGGATGCAAGCTAAATCGTTGAGGTGCAAAACTCCAACATAATCATCTTTTTTCCAGTGGGATTAAAGCACCGAATACTACATTATGGGGTTTTTTGCCTTTTATATTTATATATGGTACATTCTCAGTGTTAAATGTAATTATACATTTTGTTTAAGACTTGCATGCTAATACATGATTTTTCAACATGGCCCTGAACAAAAGCAGTTAAAGTTAGATTATATCAAAATTCAGAAAAATATATAAAATTATAAGGGGGGGGGGAGAAAAAAATGTTTACTTTATTTTGCAATGTAGTAAGTGCTTATAAAATATTTATTAAGAAAAAAAGAAAAGGGAATTTGGCCAGTGACTAGAAGACATTCTTCTGCAACATGTCAGATCATCATTCAAATATCCTCTTTATCACAGGTTCCTTCACAACAAAGATCCAGTTTATTTCTGTCTCAGTCCACACCCCACATCCACATTCACAGTTAGAGTATTTCTGTGAGGGGAAGGACAAGGCACGCAGGTAATGTAAGGAGGCTGAACATGTCTTCTATATCCTGGGCAATGACTCAACCCATTAGGTGGTGTAGGAAGAAAAAAAGCAGTACAGTAATTATATTGCCTTCTGCAGCAGTGTTTCTGGGACTCCATTATTTCCTCAGCTTTTATTGATTTCTCCCCAGCATTTCAAGTATGCATAGTCATTTTCATCTCAGCAAAAAAAAATTCAATAATTGGACCCAAGTTCAAAATATTTTCAGCTGCTGTCCTATAGCTGTGTTCTTACATGAAGTGATTTTAAAAATAGATAAGAAAAACGTTTTAAAATGAACCTAGGCAATGTAATAGAGGAAAATTCTGTAGGCTAATTTCACCATAACATTAATATCCCTGTATTGCATACTGCATGATCTTAAAACATGAGATTTTGTTGAAACTAAAGGAAAATATTTGCATATTTTGCCATAAAATTAGGATGAAACCATTTTCTGGAGAAAAAAAAAACAAACACAAACCCCACTGTATTTCAATGGAAGGAAGTCCACCTGATCCACACAGATGAGGCACACTGGCATAAACGTATGCAGCTATACCAGACTGTTCCTGGGGAATAGCTGAAATGGTCTGAGTTTAACTTCAATTTTGTTAATCAAAATCAGCAGAAAGTATTTTAATTGACTAGAACCAGAACTGCACAATAGAATTCCCTTTTTTTCCATGAAGGACACAGGAGATGTATATGTATTTTTCAATGATTTTTTTTTTTTCTGCTTCGCAAACTATTTTAAAGAGACTTCCTGTGCCTATGTATCACCTTCTGTGAAATTAAATATTGATCTCATATCTAATTTTTAATCCTCCTTCAGACTTTGCAGAAGGGAAAATAGAGAGGGGTCTGGTTTTCCCTTTCATTGTTTACTGTCTTATACACTTTTATCACATGGGTATTTGGTCATTTTGATATTTTTTTTTTTTTTTTTTAAGGCTTTCCCTCCTTCTGATCTGTTCCTTTTTGGGTTGTAGTTTTCCTTCAGAGTATATAGCTTCATGCTGCAGAGGATTGCTCTGGAAATGCAGTATCAGGAAAATACCTGACACAGAAGATTAATGTAGAAGACTGCCTGAACTGTTATTGCATACCAAACAGAGTTCTTTCCCCTCCTTTCATCACCAATTCCAAGGCACAAAACTTTTACTCATGGGTAATTTTTATCTTCATATAAATGTCTCCTTTTGCTTTCCTTCAAGAGATCTGCCTCAGTAGGTTTTGCTTGGATTTTTCTTGTAGCTATGATTTTTTTTTTCTTTTAATCTAACTTTACACCATTCATTCTCTTAATATATTTTCCTCCAGCCACCTATTTAAAATCCACTTAATTTTTATTTTTTTTTTTACTTAATTTGCATGTTACAAAGAGCTCCCAGTTATACAAGAGAGAATAATTACAAAACTGGTATGGAAGGCACTTAGACATGTATACCATTTTGCAAGAGTATTTTATTTATCAACATAAAGTAGTAAAATCCTGACTACACTGGAATAGAAAATTGTTGATATAAATTAATTATTAAAATCATGTCAATATCAAAACATCAGCCTGGTGATAGTAACACCTATATTACTCCAAAGTGATGCATCATAGAACTTCCCTTTTAATCAACAGTTTTCACTGTTAGTCCTTTTGCATATCTCAGAAACACACTCTTTCAATTCCCATTTAGTTTCTTCTCATTTTGACATATTATTTTATCTCTGTTGGTTAGTACTTGACATCACAGAGCTCCAGACCAAATTAAATTAGTTTTAGTGAAAGCTGATATACAATAACTTTTTCCTAGTTATTTTATTCTGATCTAGATAAATCTTCTATCCATAAAAAGAAAATTTAATCCCCCTTGGTTTAGCTCATACCTTTTAGGTTCTCATGGCCATACTGAAATATGTAATTGCCATTCCAAAAAATAGCAAACATTTAAGTCAGTTATATGAAAGGTGTTACCTTCAACCAAAGATGTTTCAAATGAGATTTTTGGGAGTATGATACTTAATACACTGCAAAAATTACTTTTGATATAGTTAATGATGCTGGTCCCTACCCACATCAAGTGGAGATCTGCAATGCTTTGTGTCCCAAGACAATCTCCTACTTTTTTTTTTTTTAACCAAATAACTTCAGAATGAGAGGTGTCTCAGGTGAGATGTTAGCCCCTATACTATTAGGATACCTATTCCCCACTTTTTGCAGCTGCTGTGAACTTCAGAACTTGTCCATAGCCTAAACGTCCCAATGTGAATATCTGCCCTAGTTACAAACTCTACTCCTCATTAGTCTCTTTGTATGATCACCACTTAATCTCTAATCTAATTAATTTATGTTATGACCCAAGTTTACTAGTCTCAGATCTTTTCAAATCTCGTTTCAGATTGTCCAAAAAGCAAATTTTTAGGCTTCCAAAAGAATGCATGCCACTTACCCATCATTTACATAGGTTTTCCCCATTTTTGTACTCTAAATTGTATTTTCTACTATTTTGTTGATTTTCTTTCATTATCTTGTTCTCATATGTATTCATTTACATTAACTACAGCATAATTGTTCTGTTTCTGTTCTTGTGTACCTGTAGTTTACACTTTTGGCCCTATAACATTTCAGTGGAAAAAAAAAACCCTCTTAAATTTTAGCTATAGAAAGCCTCATCCACTTCCTAATTACTAAAAATGTAGTGATTAGAAGTTTGTTGGTTGGTTGGTTTTTTTTTGAGAAGGGCAAGCTCTTACATTCCTAGGAAATCAATGCAGTTGACAATTATTTTTGCTGACTCAGTCTAATTTCTTTAAAAATAACCATTGCATAGTTTACTGAGACATGACTCAGAAAATTTAAGATGTAGAAAAAAATTTAACATGGATAAAACACTTAATTTTAGAAAAACAGGGACTGCAAAGCAGCAAAATCCTTCTAACAAAGAATAAGTAGCAGGACAACTACATTCAACAAAATTAGACCTAGTTACTGTTGTAGACATGATTTTGTTAAGTAACACTAAGAAATGTGGATTACTTAAAGTAATCAGATCAAGATCAATCAATCTGATGTTCTCTCAGAAGAAAGTTTTATGAGAAATTTACATGTTAGTCTTCATTGCATTCCTGTCCAGCACATGCATGCTTTTAGTTGGAGACTGGAGGAATACACAGGAGGGCTCTGTTGGGACCAGTGCTGTTTATTATCTTCATAGACAGTGGCATCAAATGCACCCTCAGCAAGTTTGCAGATGACACCAAGCAGAGTAGTGCAGTTAACATGCCTGAGGGATGGGATGTCATTCAGAGGGACCTGGAAAAGCTCAGTTGTGCCCATGTCGGCCTTGTTGAACCTCACAAGGCTAAGTGTAAGGTCCTGCACATGGCTCAGGGCAACCCCTAGTACCAATACAGGTTGGGGGATGAACAGATTGAGTGCAGCCCTATGGAGAGGGACATAGGGGATGAAAAACAACTAGTCATGAGCCAGGGGTATGCACTTGCATCCCAGAAAGCCAACTATATCCTGGGCTGTATCAAAAGAACCACAGCCAGCAGGTCAAGGGACATGATTCCACCCCTGTACTCAGCTCTGGTGAGACCCCACCTGCCGTCACGCATCCAGATCTGGAGTCCTCAGCACAGGAAAAACGGACCTGTTAGAGCAGGTCCAGAGGGCCGGAGCACCTCTCCTATGAAGACAAGCTGAGAGAGTTGGGATTGTTCAGCTTGGAAAAGAATGCTCCAGGAAGACCTTAGAGGCTTTTCAATACTTAAAGGGGGCTTATAAAATGATGGGGACAGACTTTTTAGTAGGGACCGTAGTGATAGGAAAAGGGGTAATAGTTTTAAACTAAGAGAGCATAGATTCAGACTATGTATAGGGAAGAAACTTTATGATGAGGGTGGTGAAACACTAGAATAAGTTGCCCAGAGAGGTTGTGGCTGCCCCATCCATTTTACACAAGATCCCATGTTTATCTGGCTTTTTTATCTGGCTTCTCAACATCTCAAATCTTTAAGATAAGCTAAAAATGCACTTAAGCTTTACTTTTCAGATAAATCAGTCTTGCTGATTATTATGAACTTCATAGTACATGCTGCTTAACAGTAATCTTGAAGATATTTTTTCCTTTCTACTTTTAAAATATTGGGAGTATTTCAGTTGTGATACACAAAATCCAAGATTCAAGAATATCAGATTCCCCAGAAATTTACCCATGTTAAAAAATTCCACATACTCAGATTCATTCCATTAAGATTTGTGACACCCAGATTTCAAACCACTTAAAAGTTATTTGTGCTCTACTTTGAGTCCAACTCAGCTACACCTAGTTTCAAAATGAACAGTGCTCACAGTTGTTCACATTTGAACATGTAACTAGATGGTATTACAGCATCCTTACCATGAAGTTAATATTTCTACACCGAACTCAGACACTTGTTCAAAGCACCTTGTAATCCATCTCTGAGGATAACCTCTTCACTAAAACTTGATCCTTCAGCAAGTGAAGTAAGAGAATGCAAGTACAATCAAGGCAAAGCTACTTAGAAATTCAAACAAATGTTGACAGAGGCTTTCTTTCCAAGATATTTTCTCAACTCCGATATCTACTGATAATGAAGGCTATTGTTATTTGCTGTACTTCCTTTTCCCATTACTTAAACAACAAACTATATGGAGAGCCAAAAGTTAGGACAAAGAAAAACACAGCAATGTTACCAACATAGTAATACTGAGGTTCTGTTTTGCATACCTCTTCTTACCCACTACTCTAGGGAACAGGTGTTCATATTTGTTTTTGTAATGACACCACCTGTGTTTAAACCCCCATTAGTCATACTGGCAAAGAACAGCTAGGCTTATTTTGTGATTTGGGTGGTAAAATTCTGTGGCAGTTTTGCAGTACTCGCATCACGTCTGAAGAAACCCCATGTGTGTGATGTTTATCTTCTTTTTCAGGATACCACCTCCAACTGCTCAATAAAACTACCAAAATGAATAATTCCAGCCTGCAACACTTCAGTCTATGACCAATAAATATCTGTACAGTATGTCTGATTCCCTCCTCCTACCCCCAAGTCACTCATTACTTAAACATTCCCATCTGGCCACTACATCTCCTTGCTCATTGAATCATCTGGCACACACTTCTTTTCCTCCTTTTGTCTGATTAGATATATTGTGATTATCTTCACTTTGTTCCTCCAATTTGTGGAGACAAATTAGAACATGGAAGGGAGGAAGATTTAAAACTTTGAAAATCATAGCTTCCCCTAGTCATGAGCTTCCAAAATATCAATATACCTTACAATTCTATTTTTCAAGCTGTTCTTAAACACTTCAGCAACATAACAAATGTTGCCACTATAAGTCAGATTTCAGTCAAACAATTACCTCCTACCCACACTGAAAACTAATATCGGTATATTGGAATAAGCATGACAACAAGCAAGTCAAATCTAGCTGAACAGCTCCTCTTTTCCATATGGAGGTATCCATTTAGGCACACTTGAAGTCTGCCAGAACCCTATTAAGTCTTTCAGTTGTTACCTCTGATATTGTTATGTTGTGGAGGTAGAGAAAACCATTACAGGGCGAGGGGGGAGGGGGGAGCATTTTATTTTTTAAAAAATCTAAAAATTCATTTTTTATAACTCTCTAAAGTAATAAATTTGTAGTTACACTACTAAAAATAAAAACTCTTTAAAGAATCATGGAAAAAAAAAATATACTTCTCCTCCCCAGGGTATTTGTCCAAGGTCTCACAGTGTCACAGCACTCTCCAAGCTAGCCGGCTGCAACAAGGTCTTTTACCATCTCATACCAGCACACTCTTCATGCCAGTTCCTCTGCTGCCTTCTCCTAATCTCTCCTCATCCAGGGCATGCTCTCTCTCATGTCTCTCTGCTTCTTCCTCCCCTCTCTTCCTTGGCTGCCCAACCACTTCACAGAAACAGCCACAGCTGCACCTTATCTACATCAGCCAACCCGCTGCCCCTGAAGCCAGCCCACAGCTGTATATTATCAATGCTAATTAACCCAGCTTCATTCCTCTACATCATGGTTCAGAATGAGGATGAAAATATTGAAGATTATAGAATAGACTATGTCAGTCAGAAGGGACCTACAACAATCATCCAGTCCAACTGCCTGATCAATTCAGAGCTAAAACATATCATTAAGGACATTGTCCAAATGCCTTTTAAACACTGACAGGCTTGGGGCATCAACAACCACTGTAGGAAGCCTGCTCCAGTGTTTAACCACTCTCTAAAGGAATGCTTCCTAATATTGTCAGGTCTGAACCTCCCCGACACAGCTTTGAATCATGCATCCCTACCACTGGATCCCAGGGAGAAGAGCTCAGTGCCTCCCCCTCCACTTCCCCTCCTCAGGAATCTGTAGGGAGCAATGGAGTTAAGCTTTAGCCTCATTTTCTCCAAACTAGATGAGTCCAAAGACCTCAGCTGCTCCTCATAGGCCATGCCTTCCAGCCCATTCACTGTCTTTGTTGTCCTCCTGTGGGCACATTCAAGGACCTTCACATGCTTCTTAAGCTGTGGGGCGCAGAACTGCACATAGTATTCAAGATAGGATCAGAACCTGAACCTTGATGCGACCCTATCGTGTCAACAAGAACTGAATGTATCAAGATCAGCAGAATTTCCAGCAGGTTAAAAAATGGCAGGTAAGCTCAGTGTTAAAGTTCCATGCAAGAGGGAACATAATTCACCAAACTGCTCGGTATTTTAATTAAGCACAGAACAGCAATAGCCTCACAACTGCTCTTCATACAATCCTAGCATGTTTTCCAGAATCAGAAACTAGAGTTTAAGGTCTAAAGGAGGTGGTTTAAAATTCTACTTTAAAAGCAGAGTTGCTGGCTTTCAACATGTACTGCTGTCCCCTAGTCAACAGTTAGCAGAGCTGTTCTCTCCATTAGGACCTGCTCTCTGGGGCACACGGTACGCATGATCTGCTTCTGTTGCAAGCCATGAGAGAAACTGCAGTGTGCTTCAGCAATGTAGGCCAGCCAGGAAAAGCATGGGAAAGGAGGGCATGACACATCTGCACAAGTCCCACAAGGTACTTCGGTGCCTCCTCATTAGGCAGGCACTAATTAGGTTCAGACAGATCCATAACTAAGTGCTTCTTGATTTGGTTCAATGAATTGATTCATTTGATATGATTTGACTCTCAATACAATACATGGTTTACACCTCATCAAAATGTAAAACAAAGAATTTTCAGGTTTACCTCCATGGAGCCACACTTTCTGCTGGGAGGGGAGAAACCATGAAAATTCTAGTGATAATTATAATGTGTGATTTTGTGTGATTTTCATTTCTAGTGATAATTATATTTTCATTATAATTATAATGCATAACAATTTATGATTAAAAGCACATTCAAAAATATCAGTGTTTTGTGAGGAGTTATGAAGATAAAGCTTCATGTGAAATACTACTTCATGGTTCAGCAAACCATGTTGACATTTTACATGGTATTAAATTTGAGTAGACCAACCCGGATTGTGCTGGAGGATAGAGAAAGGATCCAATTCAGGTTTCAACTCTGTATTTTATCAAAATTTTATATTGGTTGTTAAGCTTTTAAATCCCAGATCTTGAAATCATGTAACAGAACCCTATATTTCACTTTTATTTAAAAGAGTTCAATCATGAAGAAAAATTCTCAGAATGTGAACCATTACTTTTGAAATAAGTAGTTTCTACACTTTGATCTTCATTTTAGATCAGTTATCTTTATTTTGAGCAGTTATCACTGATAATATTAGTGCACAATAAGGAAAGATTATTTTTATTAAGACAACATTATATTAAGCATAGCATCATTTAGCTTAAACTGAGGAAAAGACTGAAAAGAACTTCAGTCAAATAGGAGCTTTATGAAGTACTGACAGTAGAGAAAATCCTCTTTTTTAATATACATATAATAAAATTATTCACCTTCCTTAATATTACGACAGTTACTGATTTGGTTTCTTCCTTTCCTTGAAATTATCTGTCTGTAATAAAGCATGCTTTTCCTAGCTTCACTAGCAATTATTTCCAATACTAAAAAGAAAAAACAAAACCCAAACACCCTCTTAAGCATTGAGCTATTTCATGAACCAGTTCTATTAAAGTAAATAATTATTATTGCTATCCTGGAAGAGATTCCTAAAGACTAAAAAAATAATAATTACTTTTTCTCTTAAATGGATTAGAATATACTTCCCATGCACCTGTCTTCATATAATAAGAAGTCGTCACCTACTATTCTATGCAAAATGCATCTGTGCATTAACATAAAAGTTATTCCATAAGACACACAAACACACCTAGGAACTACTCCCAAGAGCTCTGGGCTAATAAATCTAAATAGTGTGCCTAGATATCTTATTCTATTACTATAAGACATCACAGTTGTAGATTTTCCCATTGAAATAAACACTTTGTGCTGCACTTAAAAGTTGGAGCTATGCTTTTGTGTTTATCAGATTTAAATTCAAAGTGCTTGCAAAGAGCTTGACAGGTTAAGAACTCATAAGATCTGCAGAATTTGCAAATACAATGTTTTGGCAGACAGAATTCATCTTATTAAAAATAATTCTCTTTGCAGATACTGCAGTTACAAACACACCCATCCACCCCCAACCTAGAACTAGACACAGGGTAACACAAACTTTTTAAATGTATGACCCTCAGCATGCACACTAACAAAATAAACGATATGAAGGGCATAAGTGTACAAAAGATATCCCAATCAGCGCTATAAACCCAGTGATGATTTACTTATAAGATTATTTTGCACATTTACCAGACATACCACTTGTCAAATTCACACAGGTAACATTTCTTTAGCACTAAGGAGTTATGAATCTAAGGAAAATATTTAAGAGTGTTTCATCCAAACACAATTCTGCTTCCTCTTGACATAGTAATGAGATCTCTGAAGGAAAGCAATCACCAATAAGGTATACAAAAATTCTGCTCAGGGCCCTGAGATAGGACATGAGAAACTCAGCTAAGAGTGAAAAGGATCAAGAAAGGAAACACGTTCCCCACAAAAAAAATAATTGATTACTGAGTAGGATTTCACATCTTGAGGAGCAGCTACCCCTGCAAATTTCACTTCCTTTGAAGGTTGTACAGTCTTTGTGCTCTATCCATGTAAAAATCAGAAGCAAAGTTTGATATAAAAATGGCTTTAGAAATGGTGTAGGAATCACGTATTAATCTTATTGTTGCTGAATATTTGTGGAGATGAAATACTGCATTATTGTCTTGCAAGTTAAGACCAACAGAGCTCCAAACTTATTTTGGGAAGATTAGATCCCAATAGCTGGCCATTTAGCGAGGCTTAGGCAGGCAACAAAGTAAGCGTTAAAAGGAGTTTGAACTTTCCTTTTTGACAAAGCATGGAATTGTGACACCAGAAGTAGACATACTTATTTTTAAATCAAGATACCCTATATCTTGAAGATAAGCAATTCCCTAATTTTCTGCTTTAAAATGTAAGCAGCCAAAGGGAATAGATGTTTTCTCAGTTCTTTTCCCTTTGAGCAAAATTCTATCATGTGTACCATGTGGTGATGTTAATGAATCCACATTTATTTTTTCCAAAGGTCTGCTTCTATTTAATCAACAAATGTTATTTAAGACCAACACAAGAAAAGTTTTTCCTTTTATACACTTTACTGTAGCTTAGTTCTTAGACATTCACTTTTACAAAGTGCGTCATGTAATCCTGTCATACTTACTGAGACAAAATTTCTACAAGCTTGAAAGGAAAACACTAAGTAATGACAATACTTTGGGTCCAGTAAAATAACTGGCTAACATTTTATCTCATATTAGCACTGAACAGCAGTGCTGTCTGCAGTGTGGTTACCCACCTTCATATTTTCCCATTAACATTTACCATATGCCTAGAATATCTATTTAACTAAAACTGTAACTATTTTACCTAATTAACTGATATATTAAATCAAAGGCCAACTCTGCAAAGTTAAACCATGCCAGTTATGTGTTGTGATGTGTATTTTCATTCTTACAATTATCAATGGAGCTTCTCTCTGACTATGATTAATGCAAAGTGATTAACTTCCTTTTCATAGTTTTAATCTTCCTAAAACGTGCAAGTGTATTCTAGTATTAGCAGAAGGTCTTGAAATTACAGCCGAGGGAATTTATCCTTTATTTACTGAATGCAATCACCATTAGGTCAACCCTATCAATGCTTTATAAATACCAAACTCTGTGTGTGTGATAAAAAAATAGCTCAGTTACTGCTGCTCTTCTATTTTTCAGATTTACCTTATCAAAAAATACCTAACCACAGACTTTTCATGATCTACAGTTTGAATGTTTGCCCAGCAGTCTAAAATTGTAGCCCAGTCTGAGTTTACAGTCTTCTTGCAAATGGTTAACATCCCTTTGCCTTCCCTAAATGCACATTGTGTCAACTAGCTGCTCATTAATGAGTTATTTTAATGCAAAATACATACAGATGTGTACAGCAATTAATAACAAGGAAGAAAACATAATAACTTTATCATTTACTTCATCGCTTATTTGCATTTGACCACGCCACACTGAGTCAGTCCTTTTTATTCCCTCTGGCACCATTTCTTCAAGTCTCGGAGTTTTAAACTAAGTGACTACTTTAAAGAAGCAGATTCCCAGTTTTGTTAGGATTTCATTCATTTCCAGCAACATTACCAGTATAGTTGCTTTCCTTTCCCTGCTTGCCTGTCATCTTTGGTACTCTCTCTCTCTATCATTCCATAAGCTCATTGGTTAGAGCAAGCATAGAAGGGAATTTAAACGTTAATCTAGGAGAAACTGTCATACAAGCGATGAAAGCTATCTTCAGGCTCCTACAAGTTCAGTAACAGGCTTCAGCTTTCCTTCTATTAACTAGTCAGCAAAATCTTGGACATCATTTAATAGAGATAATAGTGGTGGTCTTCTGTGTATCCACCCTCTATGTAGCTTTGCACCCCAATTGCTTTGCACTCAGTGAATCGCCAAATATGCACAGTTTTGTTGTAAAAATTTGGAGCTAAATCCAGATGAGGATTTTGTTTTATTACTATGCCTCTATGAATATGCTGTAAAAGTACAAGGTGTAAGCAGCAAGCATTTTCCCTGCACCACTTCTACAAGTACAGCTAAATCACAAATCAAAAGTTACTCTGGTCCAGGCCTAAAATGTATCATTGCTGTAGCTACTATATTACTTCTATAACCTTCCCCTGTCCAAGATGAGTCTAAAATTAAAAATGGCTAAAAAAAAATAAAAATATTACTTCATGGCATTTGCCAACTTATTTAAATTGAAGTGTCATGTGAAACAGTTTAATTTTGGGCAGCGTTCAACAGATCCAAAGCAATGTTTCTAGATTCCCATGCCAAGCTACGTTTCTATGGGAAGTCGTCTTCCATTCCTCTTGCTAACTTGCTTATTTAGCTCCTGGCAGCTCACCTGGTGGGCTGAAAGACTAAGCATGAGCTCATGACATTAACAGTTTCTAGGCTGTCTGCCAGGTGAACAGCTTCAAACCAGAACAACATTTTCTTTCCCAAAGAGTTTCAAAAATGCTTGGATCTCAAAGAAAATACATTTGGAAACCATGTCTTCCACAGAACAGAACCACTGTTCTCTTGTCAAGTCTGCCTATTATCCTTTTTTACTTTAATAAGAATTGGTTTAACATTTTTAAATTAGTATTCTCTCCCATCCAAATGCACTTTTACCTCAAGGAGGTATCAACAACAAACTCACATTTGTAGTGCTATCTTAAACTATGAACCAGTATTTCACTTTGTGCCATGAATTTTAGCAAATATGAGTAAAATTTTGACTAAATTAAAGGTTTCTGTAAAGTCATTGGGAGGTATGCTAAATATATGCCAATTAAAAAAGCAGTGTCACAGTTTCACAGGTGCAACTGACTACTACAAACAATTACTAAACTAGATTTGCCTCTCAGGACAATGCAAAGTAGAAACAACTACACTGAAATGAACAGAGATAACCAACAGAAATAAGTATATTAAAATAAGAGTATCTGGCCAAAAAGATTAAAGAAAACAGTGCACGTGTAGGTACTTGACAGCTAAAAGTCTTGGATCACTTCTCACTAATAAACATCGTATAATTCCTTTTCATTTTTTGTCAGGCTAAAACATAATTACCCTAAGAGATATGCAGGTGCAATCAGTAGGATGGCCAACATTAAGCAGCACTGAGCAATTTGAACAATTGTGTCAAGGCAAACAAGCAAATAATTCTTCCAGAACTAAGTGTTCTGCCAAAAAAATGAGTGCAAGTATATTACCTGCTCTTGTAACTCAGAACTGAGCCTACATGTAAGAAAATCTTAAACATTCACCTGAAGGGAACTCCAGGAAGAAAAGCTAAATTGCATAGATACTATATAAGCACTAAAGTGCCTAGCCAGTTTTCCTCACTTTAAAACTAAGCTAAGCGCATCACTCGGCAGGGCAAATATCATGGTTTCTACCACTTCCCTTCAAAAGAATCTGCAACTCTATTCTTAGACTTTTAAGCCTTTTTAAATACATAAGTAGCTCTCACAGTGCTGGTATTAGGGCCAGATTTTCAAAGGAGTTTAGCTCTTATTTTAGCACCTAAATAAATCGGCAGATTATCAAGTAAACTCAGCTTGTTGTCATTAAGCATCTTAAGAGTCAGAGGGAGACAGAGCATTGATGTCTTGAGCACTTCTTCAAAGTTTGACCCTTTAATTTTCCCTCACTAAACAATGCTGGAAATTCCAATGCCAGTTCCAGGTACCATGCTATTAAATCTTTAGAAATTAGTCTTAGAAATCTCACCCTTAAAAATCAGAATATCAACAATCCCACACTTAGAGGTCACATTAAGCTAACTTTAGCTGATGACATTACAGTAGCCACCTTAGATCTGTATGTTATGATCTTGCCTAAAGCATTTCACAGTCCAAGGCCACCCCGAAGTGCTTACTTTCCAGGTTTGGGGTTTGACACGAATCCCTTTGTTTGGGCCATACAGTACAGCCATCTACTACATTGCACACATCAGGCTAAGATCTTCTGCCTGCTCAAAAGTTGCTTTTATGCCTTCTCAGCATTTTCACACAGCACATAAAATCTGGTTTGAGAGGACCCTCCACACATAAGCACAGAAAAACCAGCAGAAAGTGTTAAAAATACCAATGGAAATTCACCCCAAGTGGAAATTCTGACCAACAGCAACCGCAATTTGTGGTATGGCATGTGAGTCAGCAGAGAAGTTGTTCTTAATAAAATAAAATGCAACAAAATATAAGGTATAGCAATGTGACAAGACTACATAACACTAACTGCTCACTGAAAACACTTGGCCTCGCACAGTAAACTAACACTGGAGGAGGGTTGAGAAAGGGACAATACGGTATTATGTGATGCAGATTGCTGAAGAATGGGACATTAAAATAAGAACCATCAAAACCCCATAATTTGGTCAAACTTCCACTTTGACTTACCATTCCCCTGTAGTGTATACTTCTGTGCTTTATAAAGGCTGCCTACATGGCTTTCTATTGCCAATTTTGATTGAGTTTCAGATTTCTCCCCAAGCCTGGCATTTTTCCAGCTGCTGACATGCTCTGCAGTGAAAGGTTGCTTAGAGAGGGCATTTTCTTTGTCCTCAATTCAATTCATAAGATATGTGCTAGAGGAATTTTTCAGGTCATGATATGTCTTACTGATTTATAATAACTGACAGCTTCCACAAGGAGAAGTGTAGAAATTGTTTTCTAGCTTTCTAAAGTAAACTGTTCCTGATCAATGCTTTTCATTAGGTATTTGGTCAACAGATGGCTACCATTTATTTAATGGGACTCAGGGGCAGGGAGAGTAGGGTTAAGTTGAAAGGCATTACTGATGAAGAACCATCATACTGGTGGTTTGGCTTTTTTTTCTTTTCACCAATTTTATTCTAACTGTCCTATTTTTTTTTCTTTTTTTCTCTAGGAAAGGTTATAACTTATAATGAAACATACTTTGAAAATATGCCTTGTCAAGTTTCCTGGAGATTACACTAGCTCACATTTCAGACTTGAATTTAACTATTGATCAACTCATTACAAAAATAATCAGGTAAAGGTACCCACATAGCCAAACAGAACTGTGTTAGCATAACAGCACAGTAATATTTTGTGAAATGCAAATTGCATAGATACAAACATAGCAACACTTACTGCATTACCATTGTTCTAAAGTTTTAGTACTAAATATATTCTAAGTAATGTTGCTCAAATGAAGCCCATTTACAAAACACTGGTAATTTCACTATTTTTCTACTGCTTTTAATTTCTTAGCTACTTCATACTGCAACAATTAAAAACAGGCCTTAACTAAAGCTTTCAAAATTGATAGCAACAGGAGTTTGCCTCATTCTATTTTTTATATATATATATATATACCCTGTTCATTTGATGCTTAACCCAAATCTGTTTAATCAGATAAATACATCAATTCACAAGAACTGCCTGAAGATTCTCTCGGATACTTGCAGATTTTGGTAGGATTAGACAGGAAAATATTACAAGAGCTCTATTCTAGAAAGACTAGAAACTAACTGTGTAGTACTTAGAGACCTAAACCAACATGACCAATAATCATCAATGCCCATTCAGCTAGATGCTGGGAAAAGAGAATATTGATAACTACTGAGTAAACTAAATCAGCCAAATCCCGAGTTTCTCTTTGCGATGTTAACCGTAGGGTTCACTGCTTGAGATAAACATCTTGGGCAGGTAACAGAACACTTGGCTCTAAGCACAGCCACATAACACTGACCTCTTCTGAAATCTGGAATACAAGATACATGGAAAGATGCAAACCCCAATGCTACGGAAGCAATACCCTCAAGATTTGGTAAAATAACTATGACAATTTGTTGAGAGCCAAAGTACTCCAACTCATTCAGTTGAATTTAGAGACTGTTAAGATGTTACCCTCTGGATGGTTGTTTACTTGTCCCTCTGCTGAAGGTTTGGTAAGAAGCTGCAGAACAGATAACATGTGTTCCCCAAGCCATGATGGTTATGCCACCACATACTAATGCCACTATAATTTAATTAGTGATTAATATTGCTTAACGCACCAGCCTATAAATACGGAACTCCAAAACATCCCCTTTAAGATTATACACTCACAGTTTGATTTTCAATGGTCCTAGATTTTTTTGAAAATCTCTATACCATGCAAAGTGGCATAGTTTAGTATCTACAGAGACACCCAGAATAGTAACATTTAGAAATCAGACATGAGTCAAGTATTAGCTCATAAGTCAGCAAATCAGATACAGAAAATCACGCATTTTCTAAAGCAGAGCTTTGAAGCAGGTAGTATGTCATACAGGGTTCAAACATATATACTTGTCAGTGTCTTTAAATCTTTGCTAAAAATTTTCTTTAAATAATATACCCTAATGAACACAATAAAAAAAGAACAGAGTCCCTCAACAATAATAAAAAAATATGAATATTGTAACCCTTGGAGAATTTAAACCTCATTTGTATGGTGAAATTGAGGTAGTAGGCCCTGAAGCACTAATCAGATGTATTAAAAATGAAAGAAAATATCAGACATGGGAAATGATTGTAATTAAAATTTGAACACAGACAAACAAAACAGCGCCAACACTGCTAAATGGAAATCAAACAGTGGTACTTGGTGTTAGGGGACTGAATAATAAGCCACCATTTAATCATCCCCATCTGTTCTTTTAAATGCATACTTTACAAAGTATTATATTAATTCCAAGTATTAAAGAGTTAATTATCTCACAAAGGGTGCAAGACTTGCTGGCTTTGCATAAGTCAAAGATTCTATTTAAAAAAAAACAACAAACAATTGAGGCTTTATGAAATTTGGTTTCATTCTGCATCAGAAATCAACAGACTGAAGGGAGATGTATGTAGGAATTTGTTTTTCCTTTAAAATGATGTTTTAGAATTCTGCTTTCAAAAGTGCTTTTTTAATATATATTTATTAGTTTGACCCAATGTCATTAGCTATCAGCAATACTAATTACTGGTATTACCAAAATAAGCAAGTTAAAGTAGCACTTAAAACAGCTTACTTCTGTATTTAATTTTTAAACACACAATAGCTGCTTATTACAGCTTCCTTTCTAGATCAAACTGTTTCCCAATTCTACTGTAATAGACTGACAACTTTTTTAGGGTCAAGTTGATTCTCATTCTTTCTTCTTCTTTCTGTATTTCTATCACAAACTTCAAAGTTCGCCCACAAAACACCCTTAAAAATGTTCTTTTTTTGCATCTCTTTGAAAGTACAGCTATAAATGCAGAAAGCATCTGCCAGTTGCCACATAGTTGCACTGTAGCTGGATTATAGGAAACACAAGCTACAACTGGTGCAGCGTGTAATTTTTACCTATCCCTATTTCTCCCCTCACACTGCTACATACATCACTCACTTCGCTCATGGTGATGAAATATTCCATTTTTCAGTAATGGATTCCATTTCCTTCACTATACGCAAGAGACTCTCATATGATCACCAAAGATTTTTTTTTTAATTAAATTGCAAAAAAATATATTAAACAGATTAGAAAAACAGAAGTTAAAAAAATGGAGAAAAAGTGCTATGCAAAGGTGTGTCTTAGAAATTACCTCGGTCTTTTCCAAGTTTCAGTCTTGATATTTCCTGATAAAGCCATCCCTTTGTCTTGTCACCACATTGCTGTCTATCAGCATTCCAGATCTGACAGATCTTCATCCTTTTCTGTATTATTACTTCAATAAACATTGCTAGAAAGCAAACGTTTTCTTCCGAGTCAGGTTTAGTCTAGAAATCTTCTAGTGCTTTTTACTGTTGCTTTTCACTTTTGGTGCGAAAAGTAGTCAATAAAAACTGCTAGCATTGTCTGAATTTAATCACTATTTACTACTCAAGACTGAAAATATTAAAACACACTCTCTTGCTGTCGCTATAGCCTTGGATACTACATAGGCTGTTTTACATGATCTGCTAGCAACAAATAGGGTTAAGTGATATTTTTTGTATCTTACAACTTCATGCATTTCTTTTATTAAACAAGGACTTTTCTGATACTATTGTCAGCCTAACTACTTGCTTTCCACAGGCTTTCACTTGACAGATTGCCACATACTTTACATCAAGGAAAAAAAATATTAAAAAATTGAGTGCTGGCATCCAGTCTGTTTTTCCAACTGAGAACAGATCGAGTGCCTTTAGCTGTAGTTGGTATCTTTGGCCAAATCTCAAACATAGATTGAGAAACTGAGGTTCTGAAATTTAGTTCCTTTCAAATCTTCTGGGCGTTTTAAGAAACGGAAAGACAGCTTCCCATTATATCTTCCTCTTTCCCTTACCTGCCTTTCTCCCCCACTGCCACCACCTCAATTTAGAGGCACCAAATAGTACTGAAACATCTTTGCACCAAGAAGGGGACACTTAAAATCTCAGTCAGTTTTTACCACCTCTGAGACTGAATTACAGAATGTGTTTTTATTTATCTGAATGTGCCCACCATATTGTTGAAATTTCAACTTACAAATAAGTATTTGAATATTTTTAACATTTTACGTGTGCTAGTTTCTTTTTTTGACAAAACCCACAGGAGGAAAAAAAAAAGAGATTTTAAGTTTAGTTTACAGTCTAGATTCAAAATTCACTTTTTCTTTTTTTACCAAATGACAATATTTCAGGAACATCTTTGCGTTTTCTGGATACACTGCTTGCAGAGATAACTAAGATCCTGACACTGGGATTTGAGTTTTCTAGATCTCAACAGTTTGAATACACAGTCAACTCATTTCTTTTTCCACTATGTTTTACATAAATTCACCCATACAGTCTTCAAAATAAGCCACAGATGAGATCACCTGTACTGTAACAATTCATCCCAATGTTTCCACCAGAAAAAGTACTAGCTCCTATAAAGTTTTCAAACCTGCCTGTGTGTTTGAGTCTTTCATGGACCCAAAGAAGACCTGGGAGTGAATCTGCCTTCATAATTCAAACGCACATTTTTCCTCTCTGCTGCAGAATCCTGAAATTTGAATTGAGATCAAGACTCTCAGGAATAGGTACTAGGATAGAGTAGGAAGCTCTAGTAGCAGTTTAACAGCACATATATTTAATGGCATGTACACCACTGTTGGCTTATCTACCTACTTTGATCAGCACCACTCCCAGTTCCCAAAAGAGTTCTACCATGCTTACGCTCTCCTACAGTACGTATCCCTGTCCTTGCGATTCACCCATTCCCTCCAGCCCATTTCATTACGTAAATCCCGTGCTCTGAAGTGTCATCTGTACAGATTTCAAGCAAACATATGTTTGTTTTACTTCTTTAAGAAAACTGCAGTAGGTAGTCAAAGAGGTTAGAAGAATCACCAGAAGACAGTCGGGGATAAAAATAGCTCTCTGGAAAAAGATATGCTTGGGGAAAGTAATTTAAGAACCCAGAGATGACATAATGCAGCTAGAAGAGAAAGGCCTCCTGTGTTGTGAGAAGCAGTGAGAAATCAGAGTTCTGAATACATTACTGATACTAACTCTAGTTTCTATTTTGAACCTACAATTATGAAGCATCAGGGAGTACTTTACACTCATCATATACTCTACATGAGACTGCCTTGACTCCCCTAAGTCCCATACATGAAAGCCGAAGCCAAATCTCCCAAATTCCAAGAAAACCAAGAGTTAATAAAGCCAGTAAAATTACTGAAAATATTCTTGAATAGTAGTATTTTTTCCTCTAATAGATCTATTACTCAAACCATTTGATTGCAACTCTGATATCATGATTGTCTCTTCAAGAACATTTAGTCATTAGAAACTGGTTTGCCTTGCCACCCGTGCTATTAACACACTACCTGTGACCAGCAAAACACATGCTAAATTTGTATTCAGAAGGAGAAAATAGAAAAATTATCATTTTTATTCACAGTAAGCATCCAAGTATAAAAGAAATTAAGCATTTTCTCATACTAGTCTGTTGTCAAACCACAATCTTGAACTAATGACAAATTTAACCTAATTAAGAATCTACTCCCACTAAATGAAGCTGGAGACAGTTGTTTCAAATGAAGTGGGCATAAGCTAGGTAATACCCACTGTTTCTATACCTAACATTTGCTTTAAACCCTTTATTTCTTCTTATTTATACAAGAAGAAAATACAATGCTCACTGCCTCAACAAACAACATCTGCTGGAAGTTTCTTAGAACACTTGGTGATTGTAGAAACCTTCAGCAATTCATTCAGATGGGATGGTTGAAAGGGCAGTAAGAATGGGCTGTTCTACTCTAAGCTAAGCATCTTGGTAGTATGGTCTTCTGTAAATCAGAGATTACAGACTTCATGCTGCCTGTGGGAACCAGGGCCATCATGTTGAATCTAATCAATATTTCCTTTATTTTCAAAACGTATGACAGAGTCCATTAAGAAACCAGACTGGCACACTTCACATTATATACATTTGTCATAGTACATATCATTCATGTCTATTCACTATTCAATACCATAGCGTAACTATGTTTCAAGAAAATAATCCTGAAGAGATGACAAAACTCCACAGAGAGAGTTATATACTCTGTAAGAACAATGTACATGAAAGAAACTGTACTTGGAGATTTACTAGAGCCTGATCAAGGTGTGTGAATTCATGGCAACTTGGTCACTAAAAATCTATGCACACCTTAGTAGGACTACTGTCTTTCTAACTGTCAAAATGAAAAACATTCTTGCATTCTGTGAAAGTTTGGGCATTTGGCATAATATAAAACATATCAAATTTACTGTTTCTACATGTCCTTTTCCAAAAATCTTTAAGTGTATTCCACATGTATTACAGATATTTTCCTCCATCTTGCATCATTTTAGCCAGATAAAAAATCAACTACAAGAGCTTGCATCAGCTGTGCTGGCATATCTGAGCAGGGACAAGACATTTCCATAGCAGTTTGATACCACTATACCTCCTTGGTAATCAATTTATAACCAATTTAACATAGTTATGATATTTGTCTACATTAATGCTCTAGGGATGAATATTTTAGAAGTCTATCATTCTGGAATATATTTATTAATCTCATTAATAAATCACCTTATTACACAAAACAATAAAAAAATTGCTTATTCATATCTAATAAACCACTTCCTAGATACAAAATTAAGTTTCTCCAATCAAACCCTCAAACTGCCTAAAAACCCTAAACCCCCTCCCCAAACTGTCAAGCAGAACAGGTTTGTAATTAGGTGGGGGGAAGAAAAAAACAATTTTTGTTAATGACCAAGATTTAAAAAAATCAGTTCACACAACACATTAGTTTGAGAATATTTTCCTGGCTTATAAACCTGACTGTCTCTAGACTCAGGTTCAGATGCATCTTAAACACATAGAAAGTATATCTAACTTTTAAAGAAAGGCAATAATAAAATAAATGGTGTAATCAACACACCAGATCCAACCCTTTTGAACTTCAGACCTGCTCTTCTAGTAGCTGTATCCAAATTCAGTACTGTAATGGGTGCTAGCACACAGGTTAAACTGTGAAGAACTACTTAAAGAGGTCACAGGCTCCTCATCTTAATGTTCCATTACACCATTATTTTTTTTTTTAAATTCTCTTAATAAATTAGTTAAATGGAAAGTTATTAGATTTTATGCAGCTTTAAGTGTTCTGCTTCTTTGGGGTTTGAGTTTTAAGTGCACTATGAAAAACACAATAGCATAAAGGAAACAATGCACAACTAAATGTGTAAGAGGTACATAAGATGTTTCAATACATTATGTGACTGTAAGAGCAAGAACTGCAGTGATATGCACTTAAGGACTGTGTAAACTGTTAGAAAAATCACTTTTTTGAGAAGGTAAGAAGTGCCTCTTAGTGAGTTAGTTTCAGTGTTAATTAAGTCAGTAGGAAATTGTACTGCTATAAAACTATAGTTCTTTTTCCTAAGGGTGCTTTATACACTCCAGTGTTATCTGTCTCTGTATTAAAGTATTTGAGAGACAGTGAGCACGTGTACCTATGTTCATAACTGCACACATTCAGTATCTTGAAAAGCACCAGAAAAGCATCACTATGCCAAGATAACAATCACTTAATGTAATGACAATGCCTTGTAAAACATTCTACGCCAGGGAAGTGACAATTATTTTTCCAACACCTTTTGAAAGCCCAGAACAGAGGCCTCAAAGTGTAGTGAGAGCAAGAGGATTTGACATCTAAAGTTCCACTCTAAAGATACACTGTACTTATATGGTCCTTGTTGTGTGATCAAAGCCTAAGTCACCGGTTCAATACAAGGATATCCAGCAATAAGCAGCATGCCAGCTCTTACACTTCTGAAAGATTGGGTTCAAAGTTTGTTGGCAAACTATCTGAAAGTTAGCTTTGTAGCAGATCTATCTGAAATAAGGTAGAGAGAGAAATGCTGGCAAAATAGAAAAGATGAGCCTTCTGCTTCTTTAAGCTTGTCCCTGGAAGTACCCGCAGTGGCAAGAGGCTGGCAGAGGAAAAAGACAGACAATAAAGTGAGGAAAAGGCAGACACAGAGCAAAAGATAAAGAAGCAGGAACATAACAGTGCAGAGTCTAGAAGGCAGAAATCAGGAATATGATTTAAAGGATGAACGAAGAATGCCTGATAAATGATTTAATCCAAGACTCATTGAAGACAATAGGAAGACTTTCAGAATGGTTTAATACGAGGCTTGTAATCTTAAATGACTGCATTTAGAATTGCTGCTTGACCAGCATATAAAAAAGTGAATACTGCTTAAAAAGTGACTTCATAAAGCTTCTGCTGAGATGAAGATGCCACTGCTTCTTTGAAGATACAGTCATTAAAGGATGAAACATGTGAACAGTCAGTATGAGTCCTCTGAAGTTTAACTATAATCTCCTTATTATTTCTTACTGAGTTTCTGAAATCTTCTCTGGTGAAAACAGGAAGCAAAACAGGCCAACAGCTTCATTCAGAAGGTATCTGTAGACTAACTTTATTCTAAGGGTTTTTTTGAGTGTGGTCATGTTCACATGCGTATGCCCGATTCTAACAGCATTTAAGCTTTTTACTGTTGAATATACCTGAGCAAACACTGAAATGCAGTGTAATTTCACCCACTGATAGATATAAATTTTTGAGATGTCATTGTTGTTTTAAGGACAATTAAAAGATACTGCTGTAAAGGGAGGAGTTCTTTTATCAGAGGCTATTTTTTTATTAAAAAACGACCAACCCCAAAAAAACTTTATTGAAGCAAAGTAATGCTTTTGTGATTCAGAAATTAACACAAACCAAGTTCAGTCTTTGTGACTTCTGAAGTAAACACAAATATATACATGAGTGCATTCTAATACATTCATATATACAATGTCTTGAAGTAGATATTAGACACTGAATAAGGTATTATTATCCCAGTGCAGAAAATTCATCCTTATGTATGTGGTAGGGTTCTGAACAGAAGCAGAGCAGATGCATTTGTACTTACAACTGACATTCAAGTGTAGAAAGCTCTGTTCTCTTTACATGGGCTAAATAACATGGGCTCTGTGGGCTTAAGTGTAACCAATGTTTTGTAGGTTTAGTTTTTTTACTTTATGTTTGAATAATTGTATAAAAGCATGTTGCTATGTTAGATAACAAAGACCAAAAGAATACAGTGAGAGGCACCAGTAGAGAAAGGATATTTACAGAACAGTTATACAACTTGTATATATGGAAGACAAGACAATACAATACAGGTTTCAGATGTGTTTTGCTGACTACAGACAGACAGTCATGATTAAATTAATCTCCAAGGAGACATGTTTTATACTATCGCATAGTGCTTTACTCTGCAAATGAGTACAACCAAATCACTAAGCAGTTCCAGGAATAGTGCCAACCTGCTATGAAGGAGTGTATCAGTCAATCATTCAGTCTCACAGAACAGGCATTCAGTTTACATATTTCATGACCCTAATAGAAGCCAGATTGTTCATGTTTACCAGCCCCAAAAGAAGTCAATGTATGATAGTAAAAGAAAGAAAATGCCCCAAATAGTCTGCAAAGAAAAACTAATGAAGAGGGCAAAAAATGCCAGGCAGGACCAAATTAAAACGAAGTTTTAAGTTTTCAAATATTTGTTTGTAAAAACTGTGGTGATGGGTTTTTATTGGTTTGGGGTTGTTTTGTTTAGTGGTGGTGGTGGTGTGGTTTTTCATATTTTTTTCAGTGGGCTCGCTTTTTTCTTGTTAAATGCAGGTGCTCTATTCATGGAACACTTTTTGCACAACAACCTGCAAAAGTCTACACTCTTTCTCCTGATACCTTAAAGATTTCTGTCCTTGATATAATTTCCAACTTTATGCCTTGGTAGTTAAAGAATAATTTTGTGTGTACTTACTAACAGACTCCTAAAACCAGTAAAATGCTTTGGTAACAGACCTGATAGAGTAATATCCTTGATCATGCGTATCATATAAGCCTTAAAGGCAGTAAAACTCCATGTGTATTTGCAGTAACCCTATTTGTCTTTATGTGTCGGCACAAAAATCTAATGGGAAGAAGCAGAATTGACACTACTCAAGCTCAAGCTTTGAAAGAGATGTAGGAAAATACCTACAACCCTTGATTGCAGCCTCATATAGGAAAACATTTAGCACATTAAAACGAGGGCAAAACAAGTCACTCATCAGCTCAGAGTCAGTAAAATCAATAGGTATCAAAATCAGCACATCATTATTCTCCATTTAAGACACTTGATGGCCAAATGCTACAAGTCACCTATAGCATAGGCTGTTTTTCAGCTTTCTGCCAGAAATCACTACTGAAATGAAGAAAGGGGGACACCTAGGGTCTTGTTTAATGAAGGACAACAAAGGGTTGTTCCAATTGAATACTGAAATAATGGAAGCATAGCCATAAAACTAATGAAAGGATTACCTATAGCTGATTCATTGTACTATATGGATGTTAATTCCTACCCCTTTCATCTAATAATAAAAGTTTAATATTTACTGCAATGTGTGGCCATAGAGCAGCTATGGTAAACTGAGAACACAAAAGGTTTTGTGCAAAAATAGCAATCATTCTACAGCAAATGAAACAAAAATATTCCAAATCTGAAAACAAGCTTTAAAAACTTGTACTCTTATGGTGTCAGGTAGCTGTATCTCTTGCCTCAGTAAACCCACTGTGCAAAGAAACAAAGTACTACTAAGGAAACAGAACCAAATAATAGAATCTTCAGTCATGAAAACTCCACAAGGTGAAACTATATAGGGGTAGCATCACTGGTATTTTGCTGTAATTGCAATCTACATTGATGTGCAACAATAATGTACTCCAAGTACAAAGTCTCAGTATATGAACAGTTACTTTTTCATGTTTGATACAGTGGTTCACATGAAACCACTGATTTCAGGCACATACAAGCAAAATAAAATGGTGATGTATGCCAAATTCTTCATGACAAAAGGTGAAAAATACATTGATGCTTTTTGCACTCATGTTTGACAAAGCCAATTTCCCATTCCTTAACTTTACCAGGAAAAAAGACAATATTAATCATCTTCTAAACTTCTAATAAGAATGTGAGAATTACCACATTTCCATGTTTTCCTTAAATTATAATCTCATTAGCTGTCATTATTTACATTACAGGAACAATAGTTTCCAAAAGTTATTATTTGGGACTGCGCTAGAATAAACTATCATCTGAGAATTCATATCCTGAAGTGAAGTAAGAGGGGGACAGACCCACATTTCTGAAGTTCCCAGTCTCATAAAAAAAAACCCAAAATCTATACTGAATTTTACTTATTGCAACAGCCCTATTGGAAAAGAATAGGTCTACATTTACACAAAAACACCTCAACCATTACCATAGTGGGGTTTTTTTTTGTGTGTGTTTTGGGTTTTTTTGTTGGGGTTTTTTTTTTCCCACAACTGAGGAAAGTCACATTCTTCTACATTCACATTTTAATGGTTTGCATTGAAGTTTGAGAAGGAGCATTGAATATGACTCAAAAGTGCAATAGCAGACAGAAATTTATAGTAGACAAAAGTTCTGAGTCAATAATTTGAATATTTAATCAGCTTGTTAAGACAAGGTAATACTGGTATTGTTTACTGTAAGCCATCCCAGGATACAAGTGTTCCCTAGAGTCTCTATTAAACTAGACTTCTAATGTCAGTTAATTATATTATTCACAATACTGTGTAAGTGCTATATTCTCCTTTGCTATCTTTAGTTATAATTGGTGAGAAACACTTTTGAAAATTCTGATTCCTTACTTAATATGTAAGGTTTGTTTCAGCCTTCCTTTAAATGATGACAAAACCACTATTACTTTTAATGTTATGGCTGCTGAAACCAGAAGGGCTCAAAATATTTCTTCCAGCTGAAGCCTAAGTTAAAGTAAGTTATTATCTGGAAAAGAAAACTTGATGTACACTGAGATTTTTAAGTAGTTTTCCTATGCACTTTTTTTTTTTTTAAAAAAAAAAAAAAAAAAGAAGTACTAGTAGCCCTGCAGTAACCACAAACCTGTTGATCGAAGGGCTCACTGAAACTGTAGGAGAGGCACATCCAGATCCCAGCCTTGCATTTGTGAGGCCAGTTTCACTCCATGAGCCACTGGCTGCTTTGGGAACAGTCCTTTTCAATCTCTCCTACTGGAGTGATTTGACTTTATATGAATAAATATTAATTGCTGCAAATAGAGGTTTCCCATAGTCCACATGAATACTATAACCATTGAGCTATAAAATCAGTGCTTTCCTGCTGCTTTCCAGTGCAATAGATACTTAAACAGTGAATGAAAGAAATTAAGACACAAAAGAGGAACTATCTCAGTATCCCAATAATTAGGTCTCTGAAAGCTGGAGGCCACTAATTTCTCTCTATCAGAATAGAGATCTTTCATTGGCACAGAAAAGTAAAGTATTTAAGTCCCAGACATGTTAAAGATCCTTGTTACCCAAGTGAGTAAACAGCAACTTGTACGTTCACCACAATTTAAGAGACAAGAAACATGGAACATAGATTGTTGTACTTGACATTGCATACATAATAGTAATAATAGCTCACTTCTACGCTGCTCCCAACATACCTTAATTTTCTAACTGGTAGGCAATCTATGGTTGCTTATTTTACTGTGGCCTCTAGAAAATGACTCTGGTATCATCATCATTTTTCACCGGATATAACTGAGAGCAATCAGCACCTGATGATAATGGAGATATACAGTTTGCTGTCTTAAAGCAGCAGAACGAATCTTCAAAAATAACAGCTAAACTCTGATCACACACACCATGAAATTGAGTATATAAATTGCAGGATACTCCATACCAAAGAAGGTGCCATTCTTCCTCTCCCTGCTAACCTGTATTCAGACTGGGCCTTCGTCTCTTGCAACAAATACACATAAAGGAACTATGACAACAATCTACTCTCAAAACCAGTTCCTACAGTTTAATTTCCCTACAACAAGTTTGAAACATGCAATTGGAAAATAGCATTCAGAAAAAAACTATTACCTGTCTCATCCTTGCCCTGATGTGCAATACAATTATATTTGAAAAAAAAATAAAATTCCAGCACCACAATCTGATAAAAATAACACCATAAAATTAAAAAGGACCAAGCTTTAAGCTTGAATTACATAGTACTTGAAAAGGAATCTGTACAGAATGACACACTTATGATTGCTTTCTTATGGCAGAGGGTTCTTCATTTAGATATGCTGCATGAAAAATAGATCTTCTGCTCTTGGTAAAATTAAGTGTAACTGATGCAAGCATTTTTCCTGAAGTCTATTTCTCATAGACATCTATTACATTGAATCATTCTGGTTTTTATCAAGCTTCACACAACCAAATGTTGACAAAAGAAGGAACAGTTTAGAAAAATATTTTTAGCCAAGATTAGGCTGTGGGGGCAGAAGTCACTCAATTGTTAAAATAATCCAGTTAACCTTGCACAGCTGTTCTAGCTCTTTAAAAATACAGCCTGCCTGATCTATTATAGTAATCATAAGTGAATAAACCTATGTAGCAAACCTGGTTTATTACATGGTGACTGCCATGTGACACTGCTGACTGTACAGAGTTCGTAAGAAAATTAATATCCACATTTAACCTTGAAGAAGTCCATGAAGTTCACTGACCTGTTCCTGCAGACAGTCACCAAGTTGGGGTAGACTGCTTTTCCAGCTTTTAACAGCAGGTCAAGCCTGATCTAAATTAAAGAGGAATTTACAAGGCAGAAGAATTCTTTATTTAAAGTAAGGAATGTGAATGCTATACCAGTGCTTTCACCTAAATAGCAACGTCAATCCAGAAGAACCAACTAGAGATTTAAGTAAGTGTATTTAATGGAAAGGTATGTGTGATTCAGAGAAATAACATTGAGTTAACCAGCACCTGTCTCCACACATACATCACCACTAACTGTCCACACATGAACCAAAAACTGAAACTAAATTTATAGTTACACATATTTACTAATGTAATGGAAAAAAGTATGAGTCAAATAAGATTGAAATAACTGTCCATGGCAGCTGCTAAAAGTCCAGTTGACTCATGTCTTTTACACAATTTAGCTTCCATACAAAAAAAAAAAAAAAATTGAACAAGAAAATACATAGCTACCCCTTACTTCCAAGCCTGAACGTACAAATTCAGTTACAAGGAGGCTCAACTTTCAACAGAAATCTCAAATGGTGCAAACTGCGAAATTCTATGGTTACTAGAGTTCCTTAAAAACATTTTTTCCTATCTGATACTAACGTATGTATTCACTATATAAATACCATGTATTAAAAGAAGGCAAACTATTTAAAAGAAGGCGGAGCAGGCAAATTACTTTTAAAAGATGAGGACAATAATGAAATAGATTCTTTACAAAAGGATTATAATGCAAGCCATGTCTGGAGAGCTCAGGTACTTGCTGCAACAAATAAACAAATTCTCATGACTGACAGACAATGTATTTTCAGAGATATGCCAAAAACAGACCCCACTTACCCCGCATATTTCGCATAGTCTTATTTCATAAGATCTTTAGAACTGAGACCAAAACCTATAAGATTTGCAAGTATACTACTTGTTGGTTCTGCCCCGAGTTCTTCTGTGATAACACAAGACTGAGGAATTTCAGATGTACATTGTTCCACTCCAATGAGATGCTAAGTGCAATCCATCGCCACCAAAAAAACATAATGGTCGGCCATGGAATCACTCCAATATTTAGAAAGTCATTTGTCTTATTACTATTCACACATGCAACAAGGCAGTTAAAAAAATGAAATTAAAATGTAAAGTGCCAGAGAACAGTAGCCCAAACAGCTTTAGCTTTCTGTGACTGGCAATTATAAAGCAGACAATCCATGCAAGCACTGCCTTTGGCAGTGTTACAGAGAAACCTTTTTAAACTTTCAAAAAGCATCAAATGGCTTAAAGACAGGAGACAGCAAAGAGGCAGGAGGCACTAGAAAGCACGTGTGTGTTCCTCATACCAATAGTGTCAGTTCCATCTGAAATACAAAACTGCATGAGCTCACCCACGTGACAATCTACACCACAGCAAAAGGTAGCTTGCATAAATAGGAATAGCTATAGTTTATTTGGGCACAGAGGCAATGCATATTTAGCTACCAGCATTTAAAAGTAACTCAAATATTATTTTGCTCAAATCAACATTTAGCATGTTAAGGACCTTGTTCAAAGCAGCATTTGCAGGATCAAAAAACAAGGTTTCTTTCTTTGCTGCCTTCCACCTACAAAGAGCTGTGCCCCATTCGTGATACTACCCCTCACTATGCATAGAGCATAGGGGCACAACATCTGTTGGAAGATAAATCCAGAATAAGTACTCACTTAATAGTAGTGTTATAGAAAGATTGCTTTAAGCAGTATCTCTGTTCCTACGTAAGAGTTTTTGGGGCTGATGAGGGGTTAACGGGTGTAAGATTCCCTGCACCCTAGGAAAAAGTTTGAGGTTTTTTAGTTTCATTGCTGTACAAACATGCTATTTTTTTTTGTTTGTTACTGCTATTTTCCCCTCTGTTGTGAATATCCTATGAATTCTGCATGAAGAATATTTATTTATATAACCTCAGGCTGGCACATACTACTGACTGGAATGTTGTGAACAGGTTGCGAGAGATCAAAATGCATCCTGTACTGTCTTGCAAAAGATGGACATACGATTTTTTTTTTTTTTTTTTTTTTTGCCAAGGACAGCAAGATGCTAAGTAACAACAAATATGAGACAAACAGGCATCTTTGTTTCTCTATATCATCAGTATTTCAAGTCAGAATAGAAATAGAACTCTTGTACCATTCCCCATGGTGGAGAAAAGCATGATAATACCTGATTAAAAGCATAATTTATTGGTTGTTTCATAGGTGCTTAAGTACCAGATCACATTTTTCACCCCCCAACTACCTTAAACCTATTATTTGTAGTGAAGCCAAAAGCTTAAATGAACCAAGAGTCCTCCAAAGATATTTTACTAATGAAGGAAAGAACCATAAATCAAACAGACATACTTGTACAGAAGAGTACAAAGGTGTTGAGATCAACTCCATTACATAAAGCCTATTGTTCCCGACCAGTCCTTCATCCATGACAACTCAAGAATACTGTTTCAGAAGGAACCATCAGGGAGGCAGGAACAGGCCCTGATAAAACAGCCTTAAATCTTCTAGTATTCTTGTCTCTAACTGGTTTTGTCCAATATGAGCTTGATTAATGTCTACTCCCCAAAAGACTGTCATCTCTTATGTCTATATAGACAGATATATTTATAATTCTGACATATCTATATAAATCTGACTTTTAAAAGAAGCTATCTTTATACCTTCTCACTTCCACAAAAGAGTTTCCTTTGTTCTTACAGGTTTTTTTGGATTCAGCAGGATGCTTGTTAACTAAGTAGAATACACCAGCAAGTTGAATTGAAGCAATTAATGTTTAATATTTTGGGAAATCTGTGATTAACCACAGTGCTTCTATGAAACAATTTGAGCTACTTCAGTCTTCAGATATTATGTTATCACAAAACTGTCACCGAGGGAATGAGAGATCCAACCTATAAGATACTGAAGGCCTCAGTCAATACTACGGGTGATGATGCAAGACTGGACCCTTACAGGTGATTTTGGTCCATTCAGTGCTGTGTGGCATCAGGACTCAGCTAGCAAGCTAGTCAATTAAATAATGTCAGGTCTCATACTGAATCAAAGGTAACCAAAACTGGAGCCGGGACCCCTCTCTCCCTGGCTTATTGCATCCTAACAAGGTACCATGGAGAGGCTTGAATCCTAGCATTATGTGTTTGTTCTGTAGACAAGACTTGTTTTCAAAGGATACCCAAAACCTTAATTCATGCTGAGAGTTCATGGAGACAAGAAAAGAAAGTAAAAAGAAAAGCTATTAGACGATTTCTAAATCTTGGAGCTAGTCATTGACAGGGACAGAGTTTTTCCATTATTGTAAGATAAGAACACAATTCTTTGTCCGCAAGATGTTAGGAAAGTGCTAGTACTCAGAAGCAACAGAATCCAAAAATATTTTGGTCATCTATGCCTGCTACAGTAAATATTTGCAGATGGGGAAACGGGGAAAACTAGAACAAAAACCAAAGAAGGAATAAAGTAAGAGTCTGACTTGAGATATGCCTTATGATTGCCACCTTTTCCAAAACATTTCAGAAGGGCACTGGATCAGCAGAGGCTCACCGCTCACTCCACACTGCATACAGAGAATCCTCTCTTGCAAGGTATGCTGTCAACTATTCAGAAAGTGGGTAATGAAAGCCCTAGAATAAGGAATTAGGGCTCTTTAAAATGGATTAACTCCCAGTAACTGTTGTGGTTTATATTTTAGACACATCTATTTCATTCAGCAATAATCCCATGCTGGATGACATGCAAGACAACAGAAGCTGTGGACAGCTGGCTGTTCAGTGACACCAGTACCCCATGCCTCCAGATATCCACAGTACCGGTTATATACTTACAGAAATCTATACTTTATTTTGATATCACTTTCTTTTGACTAAGTGATGCAACAATGCATACAATGTGAATCAACAGGCTGACTGCTATGCTACTTGTGGACATATGTAACTATTATGAGCCTGTACAAAATATGAAACCATTATTTACCCAAGTTTCAAAGCACTGTTCTTGGTATTGACTGATAACTACCATAGAAGTAGCAATCTGCTATCCAAGAGGGAAGCAGACAAGTAAAGGTGACTGAGACAAACTCTTCTCAGTGACAGAACAAGAGGCAATTGGCACAAACTGAAATACAGAAAATTCCATTCACATGCAAGAAGGAAAAATAACGTGGGTTTTTTGTTGTGATGGGGTTTTTTTTGGTATTTTTGGTGTTGGTTTTTTCTTTTTTTTTTGGTTTTGTTTTTTTTTTTTTTTTTACTATGAGGAGAGTTAACATTAAAACAAGTCACCCAGAGAGGTTGTGTAGTCTCCATCTTTTGAGATACTCAAAACCAGACTGGACACAGTCCTGGGCAACCTGCTCTAGTTGACACTGCTTGAGCAGAGGGATTGAATGAGGCAGTCACCAGCAATGACTTCTAACTTCAAATAATTTCTTTGTCTTTTCTTACACCAGGGTCTTATTGTAAGCAGTAGCAAATGCCAAAATTAAAGCAGTGAAAAGGCTTTGCAGTGACAAAGCTACATTCTCAGGGTCAAATTCCCAATAGGAGTAGAGAGGCTCAGAGAGGTGTGAAAGAACGAGTCTAACCACATTAAAACATTTATTTTTTTTTTAATACACAACCTTTATGTCCTGCATGTATATAACCACAATCATGGTGTCATGGTGAGGTCATAAGCTTTGAGCACAGAAATATGAAGACCAACTCCCTCTGCACTCCCCCAATTAAAAAAAAAAAAAAAGAAAGAAAAAGAAAAACAAAAAGTACAAACCCACACATCAACAGAGGATAAATTTTCTGCTTCAGAGACCAGGTAAACTGAACAGTCCTCCAGCTAAATTCTACTTTTAGTAGTGTAAGGTTGGCTTTTATCTGTTTAAATTACTCATAATTAAATCTAACTGAAGAACAATTTGTTGCACAAGATTCAGCAAGTCTACAACAGCATTCATTAGACATATCATTCTTAGGCAAATCCAGCTCACAAGAATTCATTACAATGGCACAAATGTACTGGCCACAAGTCATAATTGATGTCCAACTCTCAAATTTGTGAGGTTATCTTATTGCAGATTTGAGTTCTTCACCCCGTGTGCAAGCAATGATCCACACACAGTGGAGACATTTGTTTACTGCATGTCTGTGCGTAGATGGGTGCTAGGTGGCACATCCACAAAGCTTGCACACCCCTTAACATACAGTAAAACTTCTCAAACACTTTGAGAAGTTGCGTATAATCACATTTAGTCACACTTAATTCCCCACTGGTTCTTATGAGCCTCGTGTCCTTTTAAATGTACAGTGTTCTTATTCCACAAGGCATGTTCTGTAAGAAGGGGACTTCTAGTATGCTAATTAGGACAGTTCACACATAGTTCAAATAGTTCTCTGTTTAGTCTCATTAACCATTTGGTTTCCCTTGAATTTATCTTGTGTCCCAGCTTGACATATTTTTGATGTCTATTTCTTCCCCCATGGCCATGTTTTTTTAACTGTTTGTAAGGATTTAAATAACATCCTCTTTCCCAAATTTTCATGTTTTCTACTATAGATATATAAATGTCTCTTCCGCTCCCCCCCCCCCCATTTTTCTTCTTTGAAGTAAATAATTCTTCTAGCAGTTACACAACAAAAGAAATAATCCCTATGTTTTTAGAAAGACATTAGAAATGCAATTCTAAAGGGAATGGGGAAAAGAATAAAATATCTAGACTATCTAGGAAACAGCATTGCACATGCGGGGGAAAACTCATTGCAAGAATCTGTCATGTCCACTTGAGGCACATTTCTTATTCATGATGATTTTTCATGTTAGTAATATCTCACTGAAAAACTGGACCAGAAGTTGAATATTTCTGGTTTCATTCCCATGGGTACCACAAACAGTATAATTTTAATAAAGGTATTTAACTGATGGAAAGTCTTCTACTTTTTTCTATCAGCTTAGAATCTGCTATCTGTTATCTACTCAGTTAACCCATCCATTAGCTGGGCAGAGAAAGCAATGAATTGTCTAATTAGCATGTATTATAACATTCTGATGTCTTTACATAAGAAATTATGTATCGGAATAGAGATAGCATGACTTCCAAATTATCCAGTCAGTATACCTAGCACCACCCAAGAAGAATACATCTAATCTTCCTGTTAAACACCACATGCCTCTGAAGATATTCAAGCCAAACTTCTTCGACATGCATAAGCATAACAAGTAAACTCAACATGAGAGAGTGTAAGAGATACAAAGATAATCAACAAGAGACTGCAGATGGAAGCTAACATCCCAGTACTTGCACACGATATAGGGAGCTACTGATCTAGTGCCTGAGGTTTGAAAGTTAAGGCAAGTTTGTACACTTAGTACAACAAAAAACAGGCAGATGGTGGAACAGCAGAGTAAGCGGCAATACAGTGAAAATCATAGTCACAGAGTACACTGTCACATGCATACAAGAAAATCATCAAGCCTAGAAACAGGGATGTTGCATAAAATGAAAAAGCAAGAACCTGTAAGAATTTTAGCTGGACAGATCTACGATTTGTAAGCAGCTTACAAGTTTGCAGTTTGATTTGGGTTGGCAAAGGGGACTACATTGAGAGTCACTGTAGAGGATGAGCAAATGATTGAAGACAAGTCTCATGAATTAAAAATTAAATCCTGGAAAGAAAACTCCTGGTTTTCTCCATCCTATAAAGTGATAAGTGGAGAAGAAAAAAAAAAAAAAAAAAAAAACCCAACAAAAAAGAGGAAAATTTTCAAGGTTTCAAGACACATGGAATGTTAACCACAGTTGCCTGACAGGTCACAGTTGGTGAAAACATTATGTATTGCAGCTTCAACTGGAACACAACTGAAAATGGTTATGAACAACACTTGGGTCCATCTAAGACAAAACTTTAAAAATGAAATTAAATAATGTATGTAAGCATAACTCTTTTGTTTCAAGGGTAAAGTAGTAAAGCAGATTTGCAGTTATAAATGAAGATTGCCAAGGAGAAGGAGGCTGAGGGACAGGTAAAGGAAGAGATCAGAGGGGAAAAAGGAAAAATTGTAGAAGTCATTGTAAACGGTGAGTCATGCTGAATTCTCCAATTTTCTCATAAAATACCAGCAAGATTCTGTGTGGAGAGTGCGTAGGAGGCAGTAATTTTATGCAGGTGAAGGCTCCTGAAGGAGCAGAGAAGGGAAGTTTGTAATGAGGAGTACGGTGGGGAAGATCAAAAAAAGGGATAAAGTACAAGAATACAGACAACTGTGTGGAAAAACAGAAGAGCTTAAATGGTTTACAAACCAGTTCCTGTCCAGTGTCTATATTTCATCACCCTATCATTGAAAAACTGTTACTGGATGGATGTAGAATAAGAGGAAGCTAGGACTACTGCTGCAGAACTTGTAATGAAGACTTGGAAAAAAAAAATAGAAACCACCACCACAGAAAAACACCACCATTACCTCATATAATCCAGGTAACCCCCCTCTCCATTCTTATTGCAGTCTTAAACTAACAGTTTTGAAATAGATTCATTTTTTTTTGCATCAAATATTATTGTGCTACACAAAGTTCAATGAGCTATAGAATGTCCCAGATGAACACTGTATTACATGAATATGACAAAGTAATCCCATCTGCTCTCTGTACAAAAGAGGGAATAATTTCCTGTTGACAAGAAAATATTTTGCTAAACCAGAGGCAGCAGACAGTGGCCTTCCACGCAGAATGCAACTGGGGAAACAGTTTAATAATCAGCAGTTTATGTGTCCTGATGTGTGCTGTGTCTAGTGAGCACCGAAAATGATTTATAGTCAAGAGTTACAAAGAGAATGAAGGCTTGAAATGACAGTGAAAACCAGCAGAGCTGTTGGTCATTGTCATCATGACAAAGTGGGTTTTTTTATTACAGAGAGATGGTGATTTTAATGTAAAAAGCACTTGCTACCCTGTCACATAGTTCAGCCTGAACAAGCTTCCTCAAAAAAAAAGCACATACAATGTGGATCGAATCATCTCAGTAAGGAAAAACTACTAGTTTGCATGACCTTTCTGAAACAGGGAGCTGAAGTCATTCATTTTACTGCAGCACTCTCAGCAAAAGGCTGGCATTCCAAAGCACCATTACCTGCATGCACCCTTTCCTTAAAGGGCCATAAGGATACCTAGGATAAGTCAGTCAAACATTAACGGGGCAAAAAAAGGGAGTTCAACATTCATAGGCAGAAAGAGACGAGTTCTGATGTGTTTGCTGAGAAAGGGGATCTCCGAGAAGACAGTCCAAACTGCAGGACCTGATCTGTTCTCTCTGCTTTAGGGAACGACAGTGTCACCTGTTCATTCAGCAGGCTTCAAAGGCTCAGGGTTAGCAGCAGCCTTACTTTCCAGAGACAGATATGAGCACAAAGTGGCAGAGCGACTTTTTTTTTTTTTTTTTTATGAACACCTCAAGGAAATAGCCAGTCTAGCAAATAAACCTGGATCTTTCCTAGTTGAGCTTCACTACTAGTAGGTTCCCCTGCTCTCCAGAGATTAGGGCAACATATACTTGGCTTGCCTCCCTCTTCCCCCCCCCCACCCCCCAATCCTTCAGTAGAGAAATTCAAGAAGCCTTTAAATCCCTCATCACTCATTGGCTAAATGTCTGAACATAAGCACATTGATATTACATCTCAGCTCTTTGCCCTAGGGCCACTCTTTAGCTAACAGTTTATGTAGGGTCTGCTGGGAACATAATTCAAATACTGCTGTTCAGAGATGAATATATCATAGTAATGTATACACAACTCCAGTGGCGTGCATACATTATGTCATAAAAAAAATACAGGATATCGAAATACACATCATGCACATGGTACATTATATACTAATGAGATTATTCGGTGATGCAAGCTATAGCAATATACCAGCAGAGGAATTTCTCAAGTGTTCAGAACAGTATTCCTAGACTTAATATGTTGCATTTAAGGTAATCCATAAGCGATAACTTCAAAGTCAGGGTAAGGCCTCAGCTCAGAGTCCTTGAACTGAAGAAAGCAGCTTTCTGCTTAGTCTTGAAGTAAAGATTAAAGCACCTGTTTCAGTGCTCATTAAGTTCTAAAAGTGGGACTTCAGGTTGCCGAACTGGAAGCATCTCTATAGCATGTCACATTGTAATCTCTGAACTAACACTAGAGAAACAGACTCCAGGGCAGAAACAGCATTTGCTTCATTAGCTCTGTTCTGCACTGCTTTGCGTATAACTCTGCATCATCTTGAACATAGCTAGAAGTACTGTGCTATCTCTCATAACTACAGTAACCTGGTTTGCATGAATTTATGGACATTAGCAGATGTTGGGCTTAGGATTTAAACGGAGAACAGTGCTCAGCAACAATAAAGATGTTTTGACCATTTGGGTGAAAAAATCAGTCCTAGAACAGTTTAAGGCAGTTCTACAAGTTGTAACAAAATAGTTATTTTTGTATACATACTCTGTTTTATGATTTCTAAGATGTAATAGTTTATCACCTAAAATATTAGTAACAACAATTTAACTTCAGAAACTTAAAGAAACGAAAATGATGCTGAACTTCCTTGAACTGTGACTGTTTTGCATTACCTAGCACCTTATGTTATGCCTTCAGATTCAGGAGAGAAGAAAGACTAGAACAGTATCTTCACACTTTGGTTCATTATTAGTACTGGTTTATTTAAATCATGACTATACTTCAGCTACAAGATGGCAGGACATGATTTTACACAGAATTTTCAGATCAGGTGTTAACATGTACTAAAGGGATAATCTACCTTTGTATAGTCCTAAAGCCAATCTCATGCCCTCATTCCCAGTTCAGTTTGGTTTGGAGAAGCCTTGTGACTGAGCAGTCCTAAGGATTTGATAGCCAGTACCAGAATGAAGTCAAGTGTCTGGACTCCATTGTAGAAACAAGTTCAAGGCTGTGTTCAAGAAAAAAAAAAAAAACCAACCCAACTTGTCAACTTTACGTATTACCTTCCTGACAGAAAAACTTTGAGAACACCATTGTGATAGCACAACACCTTCCTGGTGAGTGCACGCTCACCTTCCACGTATGCCATCTGTCCTCACAGCACTGCCACACAACTGATCATAGTTAACCAAATCATCCTGAGTTCCTTTCTACATAGGATTCCATCCACAAGCACAGATGGAACTTGCAGCATCCCAAATTCAAACTAAATTTAAGGTCGTCTCAAGAATAATGCAGATAGGTGAAATATCTTTAGATTTAGCTTAAACTTTTAGAGCCATACCAGGATGTTTTCCACCAAACTCCGATTTTAAGTCTCCCCATAAACCAATGCAGCTGATAGTCAGCCCAACAATATCACCATTACTCCCCAGCCTCTGCCAAATCTTTACCATGTTAAAAGAGCCCACATAACACTAAAACATCCCTACACAATCACAACCCACATACATCCCTCCCACTCCTTGAGTTCTGTCACCAGATGATGGTCTTTCCACCTTATAAAACAACATCGCTATCGGATACATTAGTTAGGCATGGCCAGCATCTGTTTATTATCACTGCCATAACTCCTTGGCTTCACAGCAATACTCGTGCCCAAGAGCTTAGCTTAAAGAAATGGACTGCATGCATCTGTGTCTTTTCCCAGGAGCTCAGGCATTTCCCTGAAAGGCAGCATCCCAGCAATTTCCACGCTGAATCTGACCCTCTTTGCTTCTCCCTTGCCACTCTCTCTACTGTAAGACTCCCTTTTCCAACTAATATCCCCTAGGAATGTCTGTCAGTTTCAAAACACAAAACAACAACAAAAAATAATCAAAAAAAAACCAAAACCCCACAGCCAAATTATTCCCCATGTAACTGTGTAAAAGTCACTGCACTTAGACTACAAATAGGATCACATTGCTAGGCTACTCTACACAATTCTACAATATCACAGAGGAGAAAAATAACTGTATAATTCCAGAGTATCATCACATTTAGTTCTTTATATATATATTACAAGGAAATCTTATTCTTAGTTTAAGCTAGCTAGTGTTTAGGATTTGTTTTTTCTTCTCAGTTTATAACTAAACGTTTTTATTTCTTGAAGGCAGACCTAGTGCCTCCATATTAATAACAGGAGAAAGATGTCTTTTGCAGGTAGATTGAATAAAGTCTATAGACAGTAATTCAAGGAAGAAGAGAGCTGAACCAGGTGATCTGATGACTGAAACAGCTGAGGAAAAAAAGCTTTCCATTTCACTTACCAGAAGTTGGCAGCTATACTAAGAAGTCTATGGATATCAGTAGTCCTCCAAACAAGTGATAAAGCTATACCTTGTAAATTTCTTTTGAATGGACCTTCATCACCAGTGTAGCTACTAAGAACATTCGTAGCAATATCCAAAGCAGTAATGGTTCTATTTTTAAAGTGATACTTATTCAGGAAAAACAACTGTTGTATTCTACCTAAGTTGTAGTAGTTGACCTTTGCTCCAAATTGAGTGTTTGGATAGTGTTTGGTCTCAACCAAGAGCCAAAGATAAGCAACACAAGGTCAAATTGTTTTGATGTCTGTATCATGACATTCTAGTGAAGAAACTGCCATGGATCATGACAGTCAGCAAAATATGAAACCCTCACAAGTTCATCTTAGCTGGCAAAAGACAGATTTAAGTACAGGATGGAATGTATTTGTAATGCAGTAGTATTTACTTATGTAACTTTACCTAAGATAGGTAAGGTTTATTATTATTCTTACTTTGTTATAAAGACATTTATATAATCCGCTTTGAATATTAACAATAAAAGTTTGTATTTTATCTCCATTTTAAATCAAAATATTTTCCCCGAGGAAAAAAAAAAAAAAAAACCACACACATCTCTTCCTTGAAGGCTTTTCAAGTCTAGAGATGTATTTCATAGCCAATAAAAAGTAGTTGTTACAAAAAAACAACCAACAACAAAACACAACAAAAGTAACAAAGTACCCTCCAAAGAGTGATCTAAGCCATTATATTCCCAAGTCTGCAATAGGCCCACAAGGCTTAGTCAAATAATTCAACATTTCTCTACAACCATTCAGCAAAAGGTATGTTATAGAAAATGAAAAATGGTAATGGTATAAAGAACAAACCACTCAAAGATGATTTATGAGGCCTCCTTTGGATTAGGGGTTCATTTATAAATGGATAGTAGATGACTAACAGATGCTTTAAGTCTTCTTGTTATTATCATAAATAGTATGTTGCATATACATTTAAAAGAACAGCTGTAGAAGTTAGTGATTTGTGAGAACAAGCAATAGCCATGACTTATGTAATTAATGACTTGGGCACCCTATTGGGAAATATTATTTATTATTAATATCTCTTAATCACAAATTAACCACTTAAAACCGCTCTTTATTATAAAGTATGACAGATATATATGCCTGTTTAAGAGTGTAATGGTGGAGCTGTAATATCATTGAACACTCATGATTAGTTTGAGATTTGTCAACCCAGAGTTTAACACCACAGCAGCTATAAACAATACACCAAAATATATTTAGTGTTTCATGTGAGCATGTAGTAACAGGACAAATCAACACCTTCAGACAAGCTTGCACTTCATGGAAGTATGTGGTGGACATACCTTCAGCTGGTTTGAGGTAAAAGCCTACACTACGGCATATAAAGTTTTCCAGGAAGGCATGAGTGTCAAAAATAGACAAGGGACACACAATTAGATGATGTTGTCTAGGATTATGTATTAGCAATAAAACCACATTAGATAAGTACTTACTTTCTTCAAAACAAGTACTAATTTAGCAAATTAATCAAAGACAACTTCAAATAGACGAAAGCCTGAACACTTCCAAGGGCAATTCTACTACAGCTGTGATAGTCTAAGCAGGTAAAACAGACAAGGTTAGAGACTAGAAGTAATATTTTATTAGATTAACTTCTTTATTTGGAAAAATATGACTGAGTATCACCTGGCTCTTCTTTCAGATATAATATGAATATATAATCTTGAAAGTTAAATTAAAGATCAGAATCTGTGTGCTGAATTTAATCACATTTTAATCTACTACACGAGCTTTCCCCCCCCCCCCCCCCAATAACTTTTTTCATGTTCCACAAGCAATAAACTACCTTTCTATCTCCCATTAGAGAAGGAAACCACCTTGAAATACTTTTCACATCAAGGCAGTCCTTCTGATCTATGGGTAGAAACAGACTCTTCTTTCAGGTAGTTTAACTAGATATATTTAGACAGACCAAAATCAGTTTTCTCATTTTTCATTTATCTTTGAAGTTTGTAGCTAAGAAAGCATTAAGTACTTCATCCAATAAAGGATGCAGATTATCCTTGACCCACCTTTTGTTTCCAGTGTATTTGCAAAAACTTTTTTTTGTTATCTTTTATGGCAGTGGCCAGCCCGAGTTCTAGCTGGGCTTTCACCTTTCTAATATTCTGCCTGCATAACCTTGTGACATCCCTGTAGGCTTCCAGAACTGTCTGTCCCTTCTTCCAAAGGTGGTAAACTTTCTCCCCCCCCAAGTTGCAGACAAAGCTCTCTGTTCAGCCAGGCTGGTCTTCTCCCACTGCAGATCATCTTTTGGCATGTGGGGATGACCTGCTTCTTCATCTTTGAGTTTTCTTTCCTGAAGATTGTCCAGCCTTTATTGCCTACCCCTTCCAAAATGTTTGCAGCCATCCACTGCAGCAGTACAGTCATGCAAGTTACCCCACCATGTTTTCATGATCGCAATTATGTCATAGTCTTCCTGCTGCATGATGGCTTCCGGCACCTTCCAAATGCATCCCCCAAAACCTGCTTTTCTTAAGTTAACAGAATGAGATCTGAAAAGATACCCATAAAAAAAGAAATTTCATCTGGCAGATATGCATCCTACTTTTTTTAACCTCATAATGGGTCATATCTAGCACAGCTTCCAATGTTCAGTGTGACATCTGGCACACAAATAACCAATTTCAATTAATTCCATTTAACTGCAATTTTAGTTTGATTTCTGCTTGTATCATTTAATATTAATTTGGACACAAACACATTCCTGATATCTTGTACTACTCTTCACATGTCCTCCAAAATGTTAATCCCAAAAGGTATCATTCCTGCAAAGTGCTTATTAAGACCTGAGTGGCTGTCCTATTTAATATACGTGGAAGGTCAGGCAGAACATTACAATTATAACGTTATCTAATCAACTACTACATTTAACTTAGAGATTAATAAGTGGAAGGAAAAAAATTACATTATCATTTGATGATTATTTTGCTACAGGTAGACTGATTTGTTTCTGTCCAAGAATATCATGTTACACCTTTGTAAACTTAATCTCTGAATCCATCCTTTTTCTAGTCAAAACTGCAAGTTCTCAACTATGATCATTTTGAAGATGTATGCACTAAACCATTTGATTATATGCACAGTAATTCCTGGATCTTCACACAACATGAGCACAAAAGTGGTTTATTAATTACCTAAATAGAATATTTTAAGGAAAAGAATTTTAATCTGTTCCACTAGAACATGAATATATAAATGACTACAAGATTCTAGGACACAGGGATTTTAATGGGAACATTTTATCAAAGTTCTGCTATTAAGGCCTTTGATGAGGCTACCGAGACCTTTGTTTTAAATGGGGGCATAAATACTCCAACCTTTGCTTGTGTTCTTGCTCCTCTCTCTTCAACCTTATATAGACCTTCTTATACACAGGCTTCATTCAGTGGAAGTACGATATGTTATTTAATGCTTTAAATTAAGACTTCAGAAGTTAAACAAATTCTGTTATCAAGGCCAGGACTCAATTCTTATGCAGATACTAGTGGTATGTCATTAGTCAACCCAATACAAGTTATAAATCAATACCCTGAAAAATGGAATACTAATCCAAAGCAAACCTTTCCACACAGCGCTTGAATCTGAAGAACAGTTTGAAGTTATTCCCTTAAACAAAATCTGCTTTGAAATATCTGTGTGCTTGAAGAAAATTAGTTATTAGCCAGCTACTATATGCTATTTCCCTGTGTCATTACAGGATCAGTTTATAAACCCAGTAATAACACACCACTGACAATTAGCAGGTCAAAATAGAAAGGTGTGTTTGGGGCAATATTATTATGAATCTGTAGGTATATATACTTAAATAAGACTATCATAACTATTAATTATGTCAGCAATTGCATAAGGATGAGTGAAAGTCCATCTGATTTAAAAAAAAAAAAAAAGACAGCACTGTTTGAAATTCTAAGTTTATAACAGTCTTGTCTCCTTCCAAATTCAATAGTATTAAGCAGATGAGAACCACAGGGCAAAAAGGTCACCATTACTGATTTCTCTAATACTCTAGAGCATTTGTAGGAGAACAAGATGGTGCAGACACATTACAGGCTGTTTAAAATGGCATTTTTTTAGTCAAAATGGACTAAAAATCTTTGCTGAGGTCAGCTACTCATTAATAAAGGAGAGCATGCCACAGTCTCATGTCTGGATCAGTGTAATTGCTCTGAAAGTGATGAAAGGAAACTGCATGCATTAAGAACCTCACTATAAATTACACAGTCCCCCTTATCTCGCTTGCACTGAAGTCAACAGCAAATATTCATCAGCTTGAATGGGATCACTATGGGCCCTAAATTATCCTTAGGTGTATATCATAAGGCCTGTAATTTCCGTCTTTTATTCTGATGAGAGGTAAACTCACAGACACGTCACTGGAACTAGCATACACTTATTAAATAAGGAATCTAGAATGAAGACATTTCCCTTTATTGCCAGCCTTTTCTGAAGAAAGTTAACACCATCTCAGAGTTATTGCTGAACTACTTAGCTTTACTGAAAATTGATCTATGATGAGATAGATATTAAGTGAATTTTGAAAGCCGATAGAGATATTTGATAATCAAGTAATTTTGAGAGGGGTGGGAGCAGCATAGAGGTAGACTGCTGATCCTGGAGAATACATTTTAATAACACAATATGCTGGTTTCAGCTGGGATATAGTTAATTTTCTTCACAGTAGCTAGTATGGGGTTATGTTTCAAATATGCTGAAAACAGCGTTGTTAATACAGGGATGGTGTCATTACTGCTAGGCAGGGCTTACACAGAGCCAAGGCATTTTCTGCTCTTCACCCTGCCCCACCAGCAGGTAGGCTGGGGGGGGCACAAGGAGTTAGGAGGGGACACAGGCAAGACAGCTGACCAAGGGAATATTCCATACCATATGGCATCATGCTTAGCAATAAAATAAAAAGCTGAGGGAAGAAGGAAGGGGGGGAAGGGACGTTTAGAGTTATAGTGTTTGTCTTCCTAAGTCACCATTACACATGAAGGAGCCCTGCTTTCCTGGGAATGGCTGAACACCTGCCTGTTGATGCGAAGCAGTGAATGAATTCCTTGTTTTGCTTGCATGCACAGCTTTTGCTTTATTTATTAAACTGTCTTTATCACAACCCACAAGTTTCCTTGCTTTTGCCCTTCCAGTTCTCTTCTCATCCCTCTGGTGGGAGTGAGCAAGCAGCTGTGTGGTGCTTAGTTGCTGGCTGGAGTTAAACAACAATAGAACAAGCATAGAGTTCTATCAACAGAAAAGCCTATATGTTCACGATACTCTCTCCCATTTTCATTTGCTAGATGTAACTAACCATATATCTTGTCAAACATGTCTAGCACATGAGGTCATGACACGGGCAAGATAGTGTACTTATGTACATTCAGCACAGGCATAGCATTGAACATTAACGAGAGGCTTCAAGTTAGGGAGAGTTAAGTTCAGCCCATGAGACTGGGCAAATCTTGCTCTTCCTTTAAAATATTTCCCCTGTGCAGATACATATATACTATATAACCAAGCAAAACATTAGTAGACAAACTTTGCCTTGATACATGTATACATTCCCTATGGACTACAGTCATCGTTATTCCATTGTAAATGGCTTGTTTGATATATTATATACATACATAATTTACATCTACAAAGCAGGGGTACACATCTGCTAGAAGATTATTTGCTTTTCTGGACTCCAGCATGGCAAAATCACAGTGACTGAGAAGCACACACTATCTTTTCCTCTTTCTCTGGCTTTTTCAGTTAATTACCCCCAGGATCATCAGCTTTTTAACTAGTTTTGTACTTTATGTTACTTCACCATTAGCAAGAAAAAATTCTGCTATTGAGGCAATTCTAGACTGAGATATCCTATGTTTATACTGACACTTGAACACTGTCTACCATGTTATACTGAATTAAGGATCCCTGCACTCTACAAGCACAAAAAGGTGGATATGTGGGGATGAAGGAAGTTTGAAACAATAAGACTGCCCAGCAGGACTGGATTCAGTATTCACAGTAATACTTGAACAACGTCACTCAAATAGTACACCCTCATGAGCCCCAAAATGCAACAAGAAAAGCCACCATTGCTCATGTAATAGTTCAACATCCCCTAAGCAATATCATGCCTAATTATCACGTTCATTTGGAATCTATACCATATTTGTGTTACAAAGGGACTATAGGATATTTCATAGAGGAAGGAAAGGATCTGTGATAAAAAAGACATTTTACACCTTGACACAATTGGTACTAAATTTCAGCCTTCTAATTGTGAAAGCAGTTATCCTTCCAAGAGGTACAGAAGTCATCCACATGAAAGAAGAACTTAAAAGGCTGAAAAAACAGAAAAGTGTTGCTGGTCTAGTTCAGAAAACCCCTTTTGCTCATGTCCAAGAGCTGTTACTTTTCTACCCCTTTTTTTTTTTTTTGGGGGGGGGGGGGGTGGGGTGGGGGTGGGGGGTGGGGTGGGGTTGGGGGCAGGAAATTAGTGGACACTGATTACATTCCTGCACTGATAATACAACAAACAAGCCTTTTTTAATTCAGTGTCCTGCAATGAAGGTATGGATGCATGGCTTGGAAGGGCAATACAGTTAGATTGCTGAACTGAAAAGCAGAGTTTACAACTACAGACCTCAACAAAATGCAGCAGAACATTAAAGACTAGTTGTGGTGCCTTTTACTAGCCATTGTAAAGCATTTCATCATACAAGATATGATGATTAGATTTTTTTTTTTTTTCTCCAGTCACAAAGAACTTGCTTGCCAAAACTGAAAAGCACTAGGAAAGATGTTGCCTTTTCTGATGGGAGGGAGACCAAACAAAGCCACAAATCAGCCTCAGGATGCACCAATGCATCCTACTTCCATTCTCTTTCATTTGTGCTTAAGTTCTAATACATCAAAAAGAAAGAAAAAACAGCAAACAATAATTCTAATATAAACCCTAAATGCCAAGTTATATATTGAAAGGAGAGAGAGAGAGGAATCTTTTCTGGTTGCCAGCAGATAACCAGCAGAAGCCCTTAAGCCTAAGTTAATCGAATACAAATACAGTACAACCACCCACCTAATCACTCTTCACACCCTTCACCTGCAACCCTGTTTTACCAACACATCTAGTACCCAAGGGTCCATATCAAACTTAAGTTTCCTTTCTTCAGTAATTCCATATTCCGTCAGCCCCTTCCAAAAGCTTTATCAGGCTCCATTACTAGAAACAAGTACTCACTTTTTCAGTAACAAAATTTGTTGAAGTCTTGAAAGAAGGCTCCAAATTCCTAGTCTTCCTACAAACAGTAGCTGTGAACACACCTGGACTTGCTTTCAGGTCATCCTTCAAGTTAACTAGTTTTCCTTGTCATTAAGATTTATGGCTCCTTCCCCCCCTTCCTGAATATTCATGAGCAGTTGCCAATAGTTCTGCTTCCTTTAAAGGATCTTGCTTGGATATCTCAAATCCATACTGACCTTTCCACCACTGCACTATATTGGTGGCTCAGCCATCCCACCAACCATATCTGTTACCCCATGCCCTCTGAGAAATACATTCAACACCTCAACAGGTGAAGGTCATTTCCCTTGAGTTTCACTTCTTGATTTACAGTTTCAAGACAAATCCTTTCTGATAAGACACTTACAAAGGATCAGAACATGTTTTGAATGAAGATCAACTCAGGTAGAAAAACATTAATCTGTGCCCAGCTTGCACTATAGTTTTTGCCCCTTTTATGCTGATGTGCCAAAAGTTATAACCCATTCCACTATCATTTCCATTCTTTTCGTTGTATACACACAATGAATAATCCATTATACCCATTATCCAGCCATCAACAATAAGGCAGTATAACAGCAACTTAGAATTACAGTATGGTTTAAATCCAAACTGCTTGGTGCAAAATTTAACAGAATGATGTAGCAAGAGCTAACAGAAATTTCACATTTAAAAATATGTAATGGAAATTATTGCTTTAAAAAACAAACACAAATCATATTCCTATACAAAGTTTTCCACCCAACTCCAGATATCCTGAAGGCAAGACAAACAACAAATGGGGTAGGGGAAGACTGATTTTAATGATTTCAGCCTTCTACAATTGGGGCTCAGGGGGTGGGGGAGAAGAATAGTATAAATACTTAAAAAGCATATGTTTTTGAAATCTTCCAGCAGCAATCAAGCTGCTATTGAAAGAGATAGTAAACATGCACCATACATATTCTTTAATTTCTCAGTTCCCTTTGAAGGAAGGATTTCATGGGGACACAAATATAACCAACCTGTAACACTGAGTATCTGTTTAAATGCTTAAGCATTACAAAATGTTTAGCACTCTGCCAGTATTTTTCATTCCAATGCAACAAGTTCAGAGTGAAGCTTACATAAAACCTGTAACCATCCAAATGAGGACTCAGGGAGGCAGGGTGGGAAGGAAGAGTTTAATTAATATGGGGTTGGTGTTTCTTTGCAAATGTACACAAGCTTCCAATAAAATAAACCTATGATGTCCTGAAAACAGAGAGATGGATTAAATAAGTTTTGGGAGAAGCTACGTTCAGGAAAAAAAAGTTACAAATACCATGAAGTATGCCTTGCTCATTCGAAGCTCAAGCATACTTGTAAGTTACTAAATTTAGAATCAGCTTGACTATGGAGTTTCTGTGTGCTGAGAAAAAACTTCCACAGTTCTTGCTGCATTCTCGTTTGCACTGTTCCTGTAGAATAGTGCACTGTACTGTAGAACACATGGGGTCCAACAGGCAATGTCCTTGAACCACTGCTTTTCTACTTAAACCGAGTGGCTGAGGGTTACAAATAGCTGGAAACCCTCAGTATCTTTCCAAAAGTATCACCTCCAGATATCAGTTACAAAATATATGTCACCTTTACCTATCTATATTTATCTACAGTTCTGAATCCATACTGCCACCCAGAGAATGAAAGCAGCTGAAGTGCCTTTTCCCAGAACACATGGGCAGCAAGAGATGAGCTGTTTGATTGGGGTGGTGGAGCAGTGGGGTACACCTACACAGCGCAAGTTTAGCTTGTACAGATTACTAAAAAAACTTTTGGAGTATGGTGGTGGAAACACCACCCCTAAAACAGTTTTGGAACTACTGAAAATACTTTTTTATCTGAATAAGATTAAAAGCTTTTTCGTTTCCAAGACACAGACAGGCAAAATTAAGGTTGGGTTTTTTTGCCAATTATTTGTCCTCAGTTTTTAAGGAAACCATATTAAAATACCATATATACCAAACACCTCTAAAATTATGTCCCAAATGGATTTTTGTAGGTGATACAACACTTTTTTCAAGTAAGTATATAAAAAATTTCCTCCAAGTACATTTTTTCAATTTGCATGTTTGGATAGCTGATTGATGGAGTACAAGGAAGAAGTGTTGCAATGTTATTGGCTGCTTTTTGTGAGCAGATGGTTCTTCACATTCTTCTGATTTACCTTTAAAATGAATACAAATTCAACCTACAAACAGCATAATTTTCAAGTATAATTATAACGCAAAAAGCCCATTTTCAATATATACATACATGGAACAACAGTTTTATCTATGGAAGTGTTGAACCTGGCTGTTTGAACAACTAGTAAAAAGCAGAAGGAAAAGACAGGGAAACATTAGATTCATAGCACACTCAAAGCGTTGTTACAGTACTTCCCTTTTAATAAAGCTGGCAGCTGTGCTGGGTAAGCTGTCTTTCCACTTTCCTTCATCTGTGCCTTGTTAAGGCTAGGAAGTCTAATTAACAGTAGTTGGTTTGCAGCTCATTCACAGCAAACTAGAGACAGAAGATTAGTCCACTACAGCCCGGAAAGAAAATAAGTTTGTTCAGTGGAGGACAGGGCCACTTTTTGTCAGAGAGCTCTATAGCACTTGCAGCACCATTACACATGAGCAGGTACACATTCTGTGAAAGCAATATTTTGCAAGTGAGCTATTTTTAGAAAACACTGATTTAAAGTTTTTAAAAGGATTGATTTGCCATACCAAATGCAAGTGAGAGAGAGAACTGACTGACAAACAAAATCAGGTTTCATGAACCAGTGAAAAGTTACTTGTATATATTTCTTAAACACAACTACAACTTGGAAGTCCCAATAGTCCACAATTAAGAGCATAAAACTTAAACAAATTATCACCATCTGAAAGTAGTCCTACTTTTCACACAATTCCAGCATTCATGGCCAGCACATCCACAGCAATCCTGTGGTAGTTCAGGAACTAGATTCTGAACTAATGCTGGGTCATAATTCCAAATCAATCCACCCCAAAAGTTTGTACTCCCTCTCTCCACCCAGTCTATACCTTTGAGAGTGTACACCAGCTCTCATTATTTTGCCCGGAGGAATACAACTGGCATTGTATCCTAACATTTATATAGTGTGCTCAACTAATTCCAAGCCCAGTTATCCTAAATCTCTTCAAGAACTAGCAGACAGGGACTACAAACAGAGTAACTTTCAGAAAGTAAACTGAAAAAAAATTCCATCTTTAAAGGCTGCCAAAACATATTTTTAAAACAGATCAGAAAGAATTCAAAAGGTGGATAATTATTGGTGTCAGGGCTACTTAGAGAGGGGGAAAAAGCGCGCCACAAATGCTTTCCATTTCTCATTCATACCTTTATCGTCTATTGAAAATTTACTACAATCAGCAGCGCCACTTTAAATTCTAGAAAACAGATGAAGTGCAAATCTTTTACTGGTAACAACCACTGACTCACTGAAAAATACTATTCCTTTATTTAAGAAGAATGTGTATTTACCACAGCTTTCTGGTGGGGAATAAGGTGACTTTTTGTTCAAAAACAAATCTTGTAGAAATTTACTGGGTCTACCAAAACTCATCCATACAAATTTCTCTGGCTGAGGTAAAGTTTTAAAGCTAAAAGAATAAAACCAAAACCATTTTATTAGACACTCTCTCCTGAAGAATTCATTCACCCCCACAATCCATATTTATAGGAGCTCAGTATAGCTATTTGCTTATATATAAACTTCAATTACAGAAATAACCTGATGAAATTATTTGGCCTAAGTTACATTTTTTTAGCACTCCAGTCTCTAAACCATTTATTTTACTACTACTGAACACACTTTTCCTAACCTTTACTTGCCCTCCTTATTTTAACAAGTCTCTCACAATGCAAGTCTCATCTGTTTGTGGGAATCTTACTAAATTAACATACAAATGAAATATCTGATTTAAATAGTCCATACACATGTTCTACATGTATTTATTCCTGCAGTAAATTACAATAAATATGGCAAAAATGCAAAATATAACCCTATGCCGCCAATTTATTTAGAGATTAAAGGAAACTACCTGATCAAGACTTAGAAAATTCCATGGATATAGAACTGGGACGATACCTCTTTTACAAAGTTCTACCAGTTACAATACATTCGAGTTCTAAATCTCATTTTTTTATTGAAAAAATATTAAGCAGTGGAGAAGTATTTATTCATTACAATTTTGCTTCTTAAAAAAATAATGCAATACAGTAATCAAATTCATTTATTTCAAATAACTTAATTATTCCATATCAAAATTCCATGGAAACCCACTAAGATTAAAGGTCAAACAGTATCAAAGACATTTATTAGACAAGGTAGTCACATATAACAGTAGTTGTGTCTTCAAGTCTAAAGACAGTAAGTTCCAAACACTAAAGTTTAAAAAACATTATTTTTTATATTTATATATAAATAATAATTAACATAATTTGCAGCAGCAAGGGCACTAGAACATGTTGCGAAATAAAATATGTTTCCAACATGCTCAAAAACTGAACATAAGAGAAATGAATAGTCACAACAGAAGTATTTTCTGTTTTCATAGCTATATTAATAAACTTGCTTAAGTTATTTAAGTTGGCCTTTCCAGTGTTAAGGGCAAAGTACTCCATTTCAGAGGAAATTTTACAGGAAAACTGCACGCACCAGTCATCAACAGTTGCATATCCATCTTTGCATACATGTATCAAGATATTCTAATCCTTGTTTCCTTCCGGATTTTGAGTTACTTCTTGAAACAACATTCCAGCATATTTAGGAAAATTGCGACACAGGAAGACATCGATGGTAAGAATCTCAACCCCAACCATAGCTAAGGCATAATAACAATAAAAATACCTTAAAAAAAACCCCAAAACTAAGCAACAATTGAAGCCACAAGACTCCCTCCGTGCAGCTCAGAGTACAAAACCAGAGAATTTCAAGAAAGTAATATTTTTACCTTACACAGAAATCAGGAGTGTTGCCTTACACAGCATACTTGAACAGGAACATACATCAGATTAAATCTCCCCTTAAAGAAACCAAGAAAAAAATAATATTCAGTATTTGTTTGTTTTTGTTTTTTTTAATCATTCAAAAGTAGGCACCAGCAATCAAATAAAAGCATAGATGCAGGCCCCTTCTTTTTGAAGTACAGTATCAAGGAATTACTTCAGTGCATAAATAAGCCTTAGAGGTTAGGCACTAACCTTAACTGCTCAGTAAGCCTCTAGAAAAATGAAGTTGAAAAGAATTCAACAAAACACACACTCAAAAAATTCTGATCACACATAGCTCTGAAGTTGATAAAGCTACCCTATATACCTGGGGAATACACTTCAGCTGGGCCAAATTGGAGCCCAGTGGGGACCAAGGCAGGAATAAAGGGTCACCAGATGAAACAAATGGTGTAATCAAGGATTACAGGGGTTTCTATTGATCAGCCCTGTGCTTGACTGCCACAGTTTGTAGCTGGACAAACCCCACTGTTTCTAATCTGTTGTGTCTGTCTTGCTTCCATAGTCAGGAGGAACATCACGTATTATCCCTGGGATTAAAGAAGGACTGTGAGAAAGTTCTTCCTCATGCTGAGGAATGCTACCTAACCTTTCCATCCTTCCCTAACTTCCTTTAACAAAGGAACATAACAATACACATGAAATGATATAGGTTAAATTGATAGAAACTGGTAACCTTTCTCATATGAAGTTTCCATTGTAAACTTTATAACCTCCAACTCCCCCAAGAAACTAGTCCATCATATCAGACATACTGACTGTAGTACAGAACGTTATTTGTAGAAATGAAGGTTTCTTCCTTTTTAAATGGATGTACTCATGCCAAGCATCTGAAAGCAAACTCTGTTTAGTGTTTTCAATAACATGTTTTAAGCAGAACAAGGCATTCATAAAAAACCTCCACAGTTTTGCATCTGTACTACTGAGAAACAAAATAATTTTGCTTTACAGTATTTAGTGCCTTTAATATTTTATTATTTTTTTCTCCCACCACAACCATATTAATAGTGATTTTGTAATTAAGCAAGCCAAAACTCAAGCTGTGAGCTTGAGAAATTGAGTATTCCACATATTTTGCAGGTTACTATAAACAAGTAGAACAAAGGAAAGCAAGAAAGGCTTTATTGTAGCTGAATGCTTCACAAAGGTGACAAAGGGCAACTCCTCATCTCCTGTACGGACTTCTGCCAAGTTGTCCAAGTCCAAATACAGAAGTCCTTCATGCTCTAAAGTCTTGGCCCCAGTCCACTAGTTGTCATCTTCATACAAAGTTTATCATGTCAAAGATTAAGTTACTGTCATGCTTTTATTTTATTTTAAGGAAAAATATATCATGCACATCTCGGTGACTACCATGAACAACGTATTCAAAATGTACATTAAAAAGGACAGAGGCCAGGTGTGGAAAATGTCAGCTCAAAGTAAAAGTTACAAGCATGTGGAGAAGAGATATAACAAAAAGCTTTACAACCTTGACTGTAATAGTTATTGCCATGGACAGCTATAAAAAAAAATGACACCAAGAGGTGACATCACAGCTCTGCAGGACAGAGCTGTTTGCTTCTAGGGAGATGAACTGATCTGTTAATAAAAGCTGGAAGTTCTATCTAAAAAGAAGAACACCACAGTACACATGTAATTCTAAAGCACCTTTGCAGTCTTTGTTCCTTCATTTTAATTTACCTTGCCTGCAGCTGCTAATTCGGAAGCCTGTTTATTTCATTGAAAACTGTTTGTCAGTGACAGCTTCCAGGGCAGCTGAAATTCACAGATGTATGGCACCTGTGAAGTCAGTTAACCTTTCTGGAACTTTAGGTTATGTGGTGAAAAATTTGCTAGGAAAAAATCTGTCTCAGGTGTATATCCTTGTGCCAGGAATAAAGGTGCTGATCATGTTAAACTGATTAGATTAGTAGTCAAATTGCACATGCTAATTAAACACAAGCTGACACTAAGAAATAGCCAATTTTATTTAGATATCAGAGAGAAGTTCCTCACTGTTAAGACTTGGTATGGAAACAATTTTCACAGATATTAATATTGACAATGCCAGTCAATACAACAAAATACTTATATGTTATGTATATTGTATAATATACATACTATACATACAAAATAACTTGTATAATAATTCTTCTTACCTGCTGCTTTAACTGTACTACTTGATCACCTCACCGAATCAGAGTACTCCACTGTAACTATCCACTAAGCTGCATACTTTAAGCATGCCAACTAAACAGTGAGTAAAAAGTGCAAATATGCAGGTGCATAATTTGTTCTGATTAGTGCCTACATTTTTTCCCCTGATAATCTAATCCTACATCATTAAGCCTTTACCTACATTTCTGACTATTTTAACTTCCTATACACCCTTCCTAAGACCTAGATGTCATCTGTGATACATGACGGAAGGAGCTGTATCACCTTTGCAAGAGTACTAACCAAGCTTCCACCTTCACTACTACCTCTGATGACTCATATCTACCATAAAGCCACAGGGACGTAAAGAGGAAAATTATAACCAGCTTAAAATAAAAGAATGCCCTCAACAGGCTTATTTATTCCCATACTTTACTAAAGAAATACTTTATAAGCCTTTCTGGCTTTGATATTCAGTGTAATATCAGCCAGAAGTTGAATGTTCTGTGAGATAAGGACAATGCTGTCATTCATTAAGGAAGTGCAGAGCTCGAGTCCATTCAAACATTATGAGAGTCAAGGAAGTACTTTACTCATAAATTAGCTGCTGAAAAGCTCTGGAATAAGGTTAGTCTGTACTAAACTAGCAGTACAGAAGTAGCTCAGATTTAGTTGTTAAATGATTAGTTGAGAAATTCCTCCTTCTCCTGAGAGGACAGTAGGGTAAATGACTGACAAAGTATTAATTCTGACTTCTCAGCCATTATTTTATCCTTCACAAAAAAAAAAAAAAAAATCACAATAAACCTAAAAAATAAGGAGAGTGAGTATCAGGAAGAGTACAAAGGATACATGGGACACAAAGCGCATAACAGAGCTAAAGAAATACATAATGGACAGTACTTTCATTCTACATAAATTTTTCATTTTAATGTTATACAGTTTCACCTTTAATCTGATATCAAATCACATAATTTCTGGGATATGTTACTACCAAAAACCCTAGCTAAAATAGTTTTATGATGACAAGAGAATGCATGTATCACTATAATAGAAATATGTTTGAGCTTCCAGGTAAGGGAGAAAAGGGGACACACACACTCACACACACAGTCTTTGAAAATGGGAATAAGTGGTCTTAAACAGAAGCAAGAGACAAGAAATCAAGACTAGAATTTGAAAAGGTAACTACCAAGGTAAGTAAAACTAAGACAATCTTACCTGTGCTTTATCAGTGCATACAACAGGATGGGGAGCGGGCCAAGTAGATATTATTTTTACAAATGCCAGACAGACAAGATAGCAGTCTAAGAGATAATGAGCAGATAGGGCATGAGAATTTTCTTTTAGAAAATGGCATTCAGTTGATAGTTGTATAGTTAATTAAATGTTGTTAATTAAATTTGATCTCATCTTACCTGGTAATGGTTGTGTTTTGATATATGCGGTATATATTTTGTATAAACATGCATTTATTAATTTTAGAATGAAAAGGAATACAATATTTTTTATGAATCTGAGAAATTTCCACTTTCTTAATTTTCACATAGCAAGTAATAAAAACTCTAAATGGATCAATAATTTTTTGTTACCAGGCAATTATGATTTAGAAAAAATGTCAAAAACATTTAGAATTAAGAGTTCATTGAACAAGGTTATTGAAAGTTGTTTCTTTTCCTTGGTTTAAAAACTATGTTTTAAAATTTAATTTGTAAGGCTTTTAAATAAAATATTTCTCAAAAAAAAGACTCCTTCAAATTTAAATATTTCTCTAATATTTTTTCTGCTTCCACCATTTTAAGAGGGTTGTCTGTCTCATACAAACCCTTCAAAGCAGTCAAGAGTAAAATCCATTGCCTGTGAGAAACAATTAACATGTAAAACTAGTTAAAAATACTGCAAATTAGACACAATTATGAATAAAATGGAAATTACATATTGACAAGCAACACTGTACAGTTGCCCCTGCAATTGCTCAAATTTTGCAGTACAATTACATATCTGAGCAATCTGAATCAATGTGATTAATGTCCTGTAAGCAGGAAGTGAACTAACATCACTGTTTACTGAATGCTGTGAAATTATCCTGTCTTCCCTAATTTTAATCCTAGGACCAAACCTGAAGAGTATTTTCTACCAAACCAACAGTATATGGAGATAGCTTATGTTTCCAAAAGAGGGACTGCGCAGTACAGACCATCTTTTTGACATATTTTGTAGAATTTCACTTTTTCTAAATTATATAACTAATTTCTGCTTTCTGCTGCATTTATCTTCTCTATTCCTAATGATTATTACTGCAATTACTTTTCCTGTGGAGAGTGGGAACTCAATAAGGGAGAAAAAAACAAACCCAAACAAACCAAACCAGAAAAACAGGACTCTAAGAAGTTTCACCTACCCTTCCTAGAAAATCAAGATACATCTGTATGGATGCTTCCATTTACCTAATGCCCTGAGGTCAAGACCTCAAAGCCCCTCTGCCCAGCACAGGTAATGAATGCATTTGTCGTCTGACACAGGGCAGCTGGCACTTGAACCCTGGATCCTTTTCAACATGCAGTAGAGCACTGCCTGGCTGGCGCTTCACAGGTATGGACTTTTCCCATTTGATGATGTTGCTTCGAGTTTTTCTTAAAAGTTCAAGGTTCAGGGAGGCAGCAGTTGGTAGTAGCAGAATACATTTGTATGTAACCAAAATGAAGGATGATAACTGGTAAAACATCCTACATTGCATTTTATTTTATGCATAGCTTTGGCAATTACATGGAAACATAATTTAGAATCCCCAATATTCACAAGACAGACATAAACATGTTTCTACAGCTTTCAGCATGAAGTAATTGTGTTAAAGCCAAGAAACAAAATGATTTTTTAGGTAATGCAAGAAAATGTCACATGTAAAGGAACAATACTATGTCCCATATCAACTTATATCTTCATGAAAATGAATTTATGAAGAAAAAACTAGATAATATTGTAACCTCTCTGGGTAATACATTTTAGGTTGAACAAATTCTAGTTGTAATAAAACTTGATAGAGAGATCTCACATATACTATCTCAATGGTGTCTATACTTCACATTATCAGCTTTGAATGAGAGGAGTTCTTCACGTAAAGTAGAATTGAGGACATGGTAAGTATGGCATACTTTCCTACTTCTCTCTCAAAAACCTGTTGGGCAAGTCACATATTTTCAAACATAGATTTGAAAAGAGTGTATGTTTAATTTTCCAGGTATTTCTATCTCCAGTGTATTAACAATCAGTTTGGGCCTTGACAGGAAATATAGACAGAATCATCCCAAACTGTGTACGTCACACCTCTGAGGGACTGACAGGACCCTTTCTGGAATGCATGGAACATATGGCAAAGTCCTAAAAAGATCTCTGTTTAAATGTTATGAATTATACCTTGACCGTAAGTGGTTCCTATTTTCTCTTCAGCCTTTGTCAATAGACTACAAATATTTCAGCAATTTCTTTTTGACGTTAAAATTGAACATTTCAAAACTGAACTGAATTCAAAATTGAACAGAATTGTGCCTATCCAGCCTATCCAGCCCACCGAGCAACTCTTACAGCTGCAAAACAGCAGCACAAAAAATGTTTTGGAATGATGAAAGGATTAGCCTTCCACTCTGTATTAGCTAAGGATTTGGAAGATTGTATGTTTATTGGGCCCTCTGAGGTCCCATAAAAGAAATTATGCATGAACAGCACTATTTTGCATAATTATGCCTTTTTGCACAGTATGTCTGATGCATCCAGACACCTTGTATGATTTATTGCATGTGACTACTAGACATTTTATGGACACCTGACAGTCTAGGCTTCCAAGTACAAGGAGAAGCCACCAAAAGCTATAAAAAAGCATAAATGACATCTTGCATGCTTGCTCTTTTTTTTTTTTTTTTTTAATGTGAGACTGGATCAAATGATAAAATACGTGAAAACATACTAAAGCAGACTGTCTGCATGCATTAGCAATCACTGCTGGATCAAACTGAACTTGGACCCTCTACCCTCATGAATTAGGAGCACACTGTTTCCACCCACTGGCTAGGATGCTTCCATCTCTTCCAGTAGTTCACAATAAAGGCATGTTGTTGAAGCAGTTTAACAATGTTTTTATTGCTGTGTGACTTGTTCCTCAGAGACAGAGTGGATTTCAGCCCACGTGGCACCTTTTAGAAAATGTACTGTGCTGATTCCCTCTCTAACCTGGCCTTGAAAAGTAACAGCAGTTTGCTGGAAACACTTCCTAGAATCAGTTAAAGGGCTAGCATTCATCTTCTTTAAACTGTGAAATTAAATTAAGCCAAATTCCAACCAGGTCTGCCTGCCAAGAAATTTCAGAGGACTAGCATCTCTAGAAGAATCCATATGGGCTACAATGGTGGCACAGCTCTGACTGGAACCCAAGTAAGATTTATAGCTATAAGGATGTATCGATAAGAAAGCCAGAACCAAAGAGTAACTACAGAATGCACTCTTCAGGTCACAGGCAAGAGTCTCATAATATGACACAAACCAAAATTAAATACTTTCCACAAAGAATCCTCACAGATGTCAGGAAAGGGACTGAACAAAGATAAAAGGTGAAATGCATTCTTTCTCTATTGCCATCTTTAACAGATAGAAAATCTGACTTTTTTTAAGCCTGGTATGTTCCTCCTTTGTTTCATCTTATCATCATATTAATTTTTCCTCCCAATCCCATGTTTTGTTTTGTTTGGTTTTTTTGCATTGACTTTCACTCCCTGATTCTCAGTCCAATTGGTTTCTCTCATTAAAAATATCAACATATAATTAGCTAACATGGAGACAGGTGTACCATTACTGGGATTTCACTATTCTCTCATTATCAATGTAGGTCATAATTCCCATTCATGTTATTCCTTTATCTGCTTTCATACTAAAGAAGATGCAATGGCTTCATTTTGTAGGCTTTTCTATCCACACCTTTCATATACTTTTTTATGTTAAAGGAAAGTTTAAGTTATGCCTAATTAACTAAATACATGTACCTGTATGTTGTAATGGTTCTGCATTTGACACTCCTAAAATATTACAAACACTAAAAAGCAAGCATAGATTATTATGGCTATGTACTTCAAAACAGGCTAGTACAATTATTTCTTTAATGTCACCCTAAGGTGCTACTAAAAGTACTTTTATAGCATTTAATTTCTCCAGTAAGTATAGCATCAGCCATATAACTTATGAAAACACTACTCATAGAAATATGATGAAGCAGAGATTCTTCCAACTCCAGTAGCTTCAGCTATCCCCGCAGTATGATATATAGCACTTGCATGCAACAAGCTGAAAGCATGATTAACTTTTCAGCTTGTGTAATTTAAGCCATAGAAAGTAGCAGAATACCATGCTGGCTACTGACCATGTCCATTTCCTTTTACAATTGGATGTCTTGAAAAATAACAAGGCCAGAGACCTGGATTCATAGCTCTCCAGCTGAGGTAGTTTATTATCTGGCTCTGACAAAAAAAAAAAAAAAAAAAAAAAGAAAAGGAATTGCTGACTAAACAAAACATATAATACACTAACCCCACATTAGTTTGTAATAGGATCAGGATGTTCATTAGATTTCTTCCTACTTCCCACTGGTCAATAACTGATACATTAACTGTGTTCCATCAAAGATACTCCTCATATGGATTCAATCATATACGGGCAAATAAAGAAGAATAAGTAAACTCATGTGTCTGCTGCACATGAAAAGTGGACAAACGTGAAGTTGCCTAACGTATTAACTCACATGTACCTAAAAATCAGTACAGCATGGTTTATATTAACCGGAGTTTTATTTTAAGGGATTAAAATCAATGGAGTGTTCTCCGATGGAATTGTCTTTCTGCCTCAGTTCTGACACTTTATCTTTCCCAGACAATCACCAAAAAAAAAAAAAAAAAACCCAAAAAAACCAAAACCAGACAAAGAAACCACCAAACTCCAAAACCTCAGGTCTTTTTGTATTATCATCAGTACCTTCTTTGTTATGCACTGACCTACTCCGACTGACAAACAAAACTCAATTCACTGGAAATAGAGCAAAGTTCCTTACGATACATGCTTCTCTTAACTTTTTCCTCCCTTCTTAAATTAAACTTTTTCACAAGTCCATATATACATATATTATGGTATTTGGAAATTGCAGAAAGGAATACTTTCTCCACTTGCTTTGGCTGGATGTACCAGAGGAGGCATTCTGTGTGTGTCTATCACTTGACAGAATTCCATAAATAACTCAGGAAAAAGGAAAGAATACTAACAGAAAATAAAAATATAGTTATTTCTTTTACATACCACAGGTTGCCAATGATAAACATGATGTTTCTGTTGTTGTTTCAAACTCTTGGCTAAAATCTAAATCACTGAAAAATCAATTTTTTTTCCCCAAATGGTTACAAATTTGTATAGAAAGCCTTAAATATGTGTTAAAGTATATGCTCTTCAACATTAATTAGCATATTAGATACATTAACATATATTTTAAGTCACTAAAACAAAGTTTTGAATAATGCCATTTTACTAGAAAAAAATTGAGGTCTTAGTTAATTAAAACTAAAGAGTAAGAATTTTGCCAAATTTGTGGCATGTAGAGAAAATGTTTTTTGAATAAATCTTGTAACAGGAGAACCCATGAATACATCCATCCTGGCTGGAGGAAGGGACAGAGATCACCCTCAGCAGCTTTGGTGCTGATACAAAACCGAGAGTGGCTGATACACCAGGAGGCTGCGCTGCCGTTCAGTGACACATGGAGAGGCTGGAGAGTTGGGTGAAGAGGAACCTAATGAAGTTCAACAGAGGCCGGCGTAAGGTCCCGCACCCGGGGAGGGACGCTCCCACGCACCAGTACAGGCTGGGGCTGACCTGCTGGGAGGGAGGCAGTTCTGCAGAGAAGGACCTGGGAGTGCTGGTGACCAGCAAGTTGCCCAGGGGCCAGCAGTGTGCCCTGGTGGCCAAGGCGGCCAATGGGGTCCTGGGGGGCATTAGGAGGAGTGTGGCCAGCAGGTGGAGGGAGGTGTTGCTCCCCCTCTACTCTGCCCTGGTGAGGCACATCTGGAGTGCTGTGTCCAGTGCTGGGGTCTCCAGTTCAAGAGAGATGGGGGACTACTGGAGAGGGTCCAGTGGAGGGCTACAAAGGAGATTAGGGGACAAAAACATCTCCTTTAGGAGGAAAGGCTGAGGGAGCTGGGCCTGCTTAGCCTGGAGAAGACTTAGAGGGGATCTTAGCAATGTTTACAAATACCTTAAGGGCAGTGTCAAGAGGATTCAGCCAAATTCTTTTCAGTGGTGCCCAGCAACAGGACAAGGGGCCATGGGCACAAACTGCAACACAGAAAGTTCCTTCTGAATATAAGGAAGAACCACCACACTCTGAGGGTGCCAGAACACTGGAACGGACTACCTGGAGAGGTTGTGGAGTCTTGCTTTCTGGAGGCATTCAAAACCCAGCTGGGTACACGACTCTCCACAACCTGTTCTAAGTGAACCTGCTTCAGCAGGGGGCTGGACTAGATGATCTCCAGAGGTCCTTTCCAACCTTGATCATTCTGTCATTCTGTCATCTGTGATCACAATTTTTTTACTTACTGTGAACCCAAAGTCTATTTGAAGCTATGCAACTGAGGGGTTTGTAGAGATTTTTCTTACTTTCTTCCTAAGGAATAAAATATTCCTTCCAAAATTACTTGTGGCTGAATATTTTTATGTAAAAATAAGACAACTGTAGCAAATTATTAATTTTACTTCACAGGAAACTGGATTTACAAAGCTGTTTACTGAGAATGTTCGTTGTGACTTATCATATGAAAGGTTTGTTGTGAGTTATCATATAAAATTATGACCTTTTGGTCATTTCCTTTAATAATGCAATGCTGCATATCTATTACAACCAGTTGGAACTGATTAGGAATCATTGCTTGAGCTGAAATCTTTAAAATGTCTCCTTCAGGTCTTTATTCTGTGTTAATATGGTCTCGCATTTTGTTTTATTTACACTAAATTGCAACAGTTTCCTTAAGTTTTCTCTCAAACTCTAATGCTTCAGCTAAAACCAGAATTTATTTTTTTTAATATTCAGAAATCCTAACAGTAATTAGTATGCATTCATATAGCTACTTAGTCTCACACTTTTAGAAGCAGCTCCAGTTTATCTGCTTCATTTCCATAATGGATCTATACCACGCAGCCTACAGAGCAGTAGGTTATGGTTTTGTACTTCCCTGAAATAAACTGTATCTTATAATAAAGGTAAGGACTTTGTATGCAAACTGTGTCCCAAAGTTCAAGAGATGCAAAGAAGTAAATCTTGCTGATTCACACAAATGGTTGCACTGCCCTATTTATGACATTTTATGATTAAGGCCTTGAACTAGCAAAGTTCTTAAGTATGTGTTTAACTTTTAATTCAATAGAAGCATTCACCTGTTTGAAATGCTTAAATGTTTTGTTGATTGTGACCCAAGTAAAGTGAAAAAGCAATGAAAAAAAGAAGCAATAAAATATGCTTGTGCAGTAAATACTCTGAAGCCTATTTCAAGTTGCCCCATCTGACATCTACGCAGCTGCAACCACCACAGGCTGCAAGTGTACTCCAATTTGCTTATGCTAATAGTGAAACTGAAGCACTCAAATCTGTTTCCTCTGCTCTCTCTTCCCCAAGGACACACATATCTGTCTTTCACTCTGCATAGCCATCTATCTTGAGACACTCATGCTCACTTTACCTGTTCTACGAAACTCCTGAGAGAATACATGGTGAAGAAACAAAGATGAAGTTCTGGCTCCTTTACAATGATTCAGAGAAGATAACCATAATACTTTAATGCTGTAACTAAGACATCTGTCCAATTAAAGAGAAGTTCCCGGGTATACACCATAAACCATATACATAAATATATATAATAAACCATATACAATAACTATATGAGAAAGAATTCTGTAGAGTTCCTGGACACTGTACCCTTCTTCAGTTAATAAAGTCTCTAAATGCAGTTATCTCTGCCTTTATCCATGGTTTCTCTTTAGTTTTCTACAGCCATTTAAAAAACTTCCATTTATCAAAACATCTTACTAGTGTTTGATATAAATAGGCTTGATCTTACTTCTTTAATCTTGATTTCAGCTTAGTTACCTACTTTATTCTCATGTGTAACTTTAGATTAATTTGTTATGCTAATTACTGTCCAAATAAGTAATGAGCTTTCAAATGAGTCCATACGTAATAAGGCAAGGATTGAATTATTTCTAACACTACTAACATTTTACTACTGTATTGGGGTAATGGCTGAAAATATGACACCTTTAGGGTTTCCAAGAGCCTCAGTCTCTTACTTGTGAACCACTGATACTCACTTCTAAGACATTGGCATTTAATGATCTGCAATAACGACAAAGGAGGGGCAACTCTTTATAGTAATCTCTGCAACCAGACACTGTTGACGTCATGTATTTCAGTATCAAATGTTAATTATTATAAAGTTCCTTTCTACTGCTGAAAACTATTATTTTGGAGAGGATAAAGAGAAACAAGAATCTAAGATTATGTAAAGAAAATGGGTGGGTTTCTTTCTTTCTTTAAGCAATAGATGTCTTTGGTTAATTTTGTTTTCTACCTGATTGTCCTTTAAAACCAATACTTGTGTGTCAGCCACAGGTAAAGTTATTAGCTGCATTTGGGGCCCCTCTGTGTTGAAGACTCTGTGTGAAGTAGATTCCTATGCACTCTTCAGAGATGACAGACCATGAGGGAAAGAGGAACAGAATTACAAGCAGAAGAGCTGACACCATACCACCCGCCAGAGGTATGTGGGAAAGGGATCCATGCATTCTATTCCCAACTGCTGAAGCTGTCTTTGCCACATTGTGAATACCAACATCTGGGCTAAAGTAGTTTGAGGTATATTCTTGTTCACTTTTTAAAAGGTAGCTTGTCTCCTGGGATTGAATCAGATCCTAAAATATTCTAAAATCACACAAATTCCTTTGAGAATTCTTTCAACACCACTGTAAAGAAGTGGAATATAATTTTCTTGAACAAAAAATATGCAGTGCCAAGGCTTTGATTTTTCCCAGTTTCTCTGTAGCAATTTTGCTGACAAAAATGAAACTGGAGGGTATTGAAAGTACAAGATCAAAGAGAAAAACCTGTCATTTGCACGTATTTCAGAATTTACCTCCATACGTAAACATTCAGCTCTCCTCCATATTCTACCTACATCATTAGGAATGGACAAAAAGAAGTAACCACTTAGATTGCAAAGTCCGGTCCTTTGCATTCCCTGAAAGTAAGTAATAATCTAGCAGTGCTAATACCTACATGCTCTTGCATAGTGCCAGGTATAAAGCATTTTCAACACCTTGGAAGAAACTAAAACCTGAATTCCAAACCACACAGCTGTAAGGTGCCACAGCACAGCAGGAAGCCTCAAGGGATTCACCATCATCCCAGGTCCTACCAGCAGGGAAGAATTTATGACAGATTTTGAGACCACGTTGCCATGATTAACCACTGTCAGGTATCTATCTGCTTCTGGAGATTTGGAATCTGAATACTCAAAAATCATCTCCTGTATAGTGGCGCAGCTCCAGTCCTACTGTATGAATGAATCTCTGCACCTACAGAGACCCTAGAGACTAAAAGAGGTGACAAGTCTCTTGGAGAAGGCTGTATATGAATGCTGGCATTGAACACCAATGTTTGACCAAGGCAGCAGTGAGGCAGAGCTGTGCTGTGGTGCTTTCTTGCTCTTGATACTATGGAATTGTGCTGTAAATCACACCATTGACAAAACTTAGTGTGGTTGGTTGACCCTGGCTGGATGCCAGGTGCCCACCAAAGCTGCTGTATCACACCCCCTCATCAGCTGGACAGGGGACAGAAAATATAATGAAAGGCTGTCATGGGTTGAGATAAGGACATGGAGAGATCACTTACTAATTACCATCATAGGCAACACAGTTTTGACTTGGGGAAATTAGTTTAATTTATTACCGATCAAATCAGAGTTGGATAATGAGAAATAAAAACCAAATCTTACAGACACCTTCCTCCCACTTCTCTCTTCTACCTGGGTTTAACTTTTATTCCTTTGTTCTCTACCTCCTCCTTCTCAGTGACGCAGAGAATGGGGGCTGTGGTCAGTTCATTACATGTTGTTTCTGCGACTCCTTTCTCTGCAGGGGGGAGGACTCCTCACACTCTTCCCCTGCTCAGGTGTGGAGTCCCTCCCATGGGAGGCAGTAGTCCATGAACTTCAACATCAATCCTTTCAACGGGCTGCAGTTCTTCACAAACTGCTCCACTGTGGGTCCCTCTCATAGACTGCAGATCTCCAGGAATAGATTGTTCCAGCATGGGTGTCACAAATTCTGCCAGAAAATGTGCTTTGCCATGGGTTCCTCTCCCCACTGAGCAAAAAGTCCTGCCGGGAGCCTGCTCCAGCACAGACTTCCCATGGGCTCATAGCCTCCTTGGGGTGCACCTACCCCCTCTAGCGTGGGGTCCTCCACAGGCTGCAGGTAGATATCTGCTCCACTGTTAACTTCCATGGGCTGCAGGGGCACAGCCTGCTTCACCATGGTATTCACCATGGGCTGCAAGGGAATCTCTGCTCCAGTGCCTGGAGCACCTCCTCCCCCTTCTTCACTGACCTTGGGGTCTACATATTTGTTTCTCTCACATATTCTGTCTTCTCTCTACCTGCAGTTGCTTCTTCCCCTCCATACCCCTTTCTTAAATATGTTACCACAGAGGAACTACCACCATCGCTAATGGACTCAGCCTTGACCAGTGGTGGGTCCAACTTGGAGCCAGCTGGCTTTGGCTTTATGGGATATAGGGGAAGCTTCTAGTAGCTTCTCACAGAAGCCAGCCCTCTAACCCTTCTACTACCAAAGCCTTGCCATGCAAACCCAATGCACCCAGTGAAGAGTGAGGTTTTGCAACACCATCTCAAGTTCAGTTATTTCTTGTTTGTGTATTAAATTATTTTTTTCTAGTAAAAAGTCACCTAAAAAGAAACCAAATGTGATTCATTGAATTTACACCCTAGATCTGAAAGTTGTTCAGCTCATACATGTACACAATAGAGGTTTTTCACCTCTCCTCTCTTTCTCCAAAGTTCTGTTTGCTTAGCTGGATTGTTTTCAATGGCTTAAGTGGTGACAAAACAGAATTATACTTGCAAATTTTCCCTTACCAGTAGATGCCTGCATGCAGCCCTAGCCAGAATACAGCCCTTGGCACTAACAGCCTGACAGCAAGGGAATGATATTTCCATTTGCAGTAAAAGAGTTAATGGGAAAAACTGATGTTCAGGGTAGTCATCTGAGGTCAAAGACCATGAAATAGTTTGGAGGCCAAATTGCATTTCTGTGTAGGAAACAAACATAATTTCTCACATAATTCCAGAAGACTATATTTTCCAGAAAACCCTAAGATGATGTAGTACAAGAGAATTTCAAAGTATTCATTAATGAGCAAATTAAAACTTCAAGTTAGTTTGTTAAGTATAATTATGCTTCATTCAGTCATTTCTTTTTATTAGTCATTTTATGTTGCTGTAGTAATTATAGCCAAGTACATTTGGATGTGTATTGGCAATGGAAGATGTGTTCTTTAGAGAAGGTTTGCCACAGAAAAAAATGGGCTTTAGAGGAACTAATATTACATGATTGTTACTGACTGTACTTGGAAAGGTTACAGGGTATAAACTAATTATTTTAACATTCATAGATTTGTCCGAGAAAAAAATAGCTACACTGTGAAATGGGTGAACGAATAAAATATAAAACATAGGAGAAGCCTGATAAATACAAATAGGAGATTTTGATTATTGAGAACTAGACTGGAATACATTAAGGAAGATGTAAGATTCATGTTGATTTGGTATGAGATTGCTTTGAAACTCCATAGGTTATGTGTGAGTACCTAGCAATAAAACAAGAATATTATTGTTACATCTGCGAAGAAGCATAACAAAAACTATGAACTATATAAAGGTAGTGAAAAAGCTAAAGAACAGTTATTTCAGTCTCAGTAAGGGTCAATCCCTCAAGCTCTTGCTCAGTTATAGTCAGTCCTCACTCATGCAAATCTCCAACTAACTTCACGAAGTTTTACCTGAATTGAAGCAAAACCAGTAACAATTGCTGGATAAAGATTTTTTAGCTCATCTGACAAAAAAAATTTGATGCATTGCTGTGTGGGAAGAATCCACAGAAGCGAAGGGTTTATACTAAAAAATCAACAGTGTGCAAAACACATTTCAATCAAGTCATCTGTTGTTTCACAGATAGGGTCTGAAATGGTAGGGAGAGGCAGAAAAAAAAGAGAAAGGAGCTATCCTTCTTCAATAAACTCTGAAGCAGAAATTACCAGTAGAAATGTAAAAGGCCCAGAAAGTTCACAGTTTATTTATTACCATTAGCAATGCACCTATAATGGCAAAATAATCATCCTAAATGCACTTGTTCTCAAAAGGAAGCTGTGAATGTCATGTCATCCGAGACACTTAGCTTGAGATGGAAAAATCACATTAAGGAACACAGGAGAATGAACTTAACAGGGGCGGGGGGGGGGGGGGGGGGGGGGGAAAGAAAAAAAAAAAAAGGAAAAAACCCTCTGCTACTGCACTTCATACTCTTGCTTTCATACATCCCAGGCACCGGGGTTAAGTCAGCTCATAAACCAACAGAAGTGAAAATCACCCTTGCAGTGCCTTGGCTCGTGGCAAGCTGCGGGGCAGTAGCCCCATGCCGGCTCAGCACCTGAGGAGCCAGAGCCAGGCCCATGCTGCAGCTTGGCACCTTTCAGTGCCAGCCCACGGCTGGCCCATGGGGAAAGGCTTGTAGCCTCCGAGTCCACTGCCTTACCTGAGAACGATCAGGCTCTCCAGCTATACACAGCCCTTGGCCGTACAGGCATTTCCAGTGCTCTCCTCCTCCTCACTGACACAGGCACCTGTCCACTCCCTCACCTCAGCAGCACAGTCCCCATCTCCTCAGAAAAGCTATGCAACACCTGCCCCGGTCCTCAGAAGACATCTTAGAGATTCAGGAATGGTTTCGAGAGCCCAGTGGCTGTTATAGCTACAGAAAATACCTCATGGAGGCAGGGAGGCAGTGCTGCAGTTGCTTATGGCAGCTATGAAGCAGATAAGCCTGTTCTGTCCCGCTTTCGCTGAGGCGCCGGGAGCGTGGGCTGCCCCCGGCCTGGCCTGCTGAGGCCTGTGGCGGCAGGACCCATGGCACATGTAAAGCGAAGCGTGAATGTGCTGCCTTCTGGGGCCAGAGCTTTTAGTTTCGTGGTTGAAAAAAGAAATAAAGTCTGTTAGGCAAGAAAGTTTTGAGGAGAAAATGGAAATTAATGGTTCAGTGAAAGACAGGCATAAGCAAAAAAGGCCCATGAGAGAATTTCTACCACACTAGAGCTTTCTAAACAGAAAGTAAGAAAAAGAAATTTCACAAGAAAGTTGTGCTTTATATTGAAGGAATTATTTCTAGAGCAACACTATCCAAGTATACATCAACTGACCAATTATATTTTCAGTGAAGATTCCTTCTTTCATACACTTTATGCACATAAACATAGTTATATATCAGGCGTATTATGGGTGACTGAAATATATGCTATTTTTAAGTTGTCTTGATGACTAGAAGCCCTAGTCAAAAAAAAAGCAGTCATAAAATACTGCAGTTTTATGCTGTGCTTCCAGATAGCCTACAACATACAGTTTTATTTATTCAGTTTCAATGAAAAAGATCCTCAAAACAATTGTAGAAATGTGGATTTTAATATATAATAAGCTAAGGGGCAGGTGATTCTTATCTCTGCTTCTGACAAGGCACAGTCCAGTAAACCTGGGCAGGATTTCCCTTAACTAACTGCAGCTTTAGGCTTTAAAAGGAAGATATTTAGCCAAAACTGTCTGTCCCCTTTCTCACAGCCAAATAAGACAGGTAAACACTTCCAGCATATTACTTATTCCATGTATCTTAAAAGTCACATTTTGCATTATACCTATGCTAATTTAATAATGAGTTAACACTCCAGGGAACATAATTTTCACTCACAACTTCTATCAGGCTTTTACTTGCACTGACTCCACTCTTATGTCCCTCACACTTCCCTGACAGTGTGATATACTGATTGTATTGGGTTTGCATGGCAAGGCTTTGGTAGCAGTGGGGTTACAGGGATAGCCTCTGTGAGAAGCTGCTAGAAGCTTCCCCTGTGTCTGACAGAGCCAATGCCAGCTGGCTCCAAATCAGACTCGCCACTTGGCAAAGCTGAACCCATCAGCAATGGTGGTAGCACCTCTGTATTTCCGAAGGGGAAAAAACTGCTGTGTAACAGCAGCCAAAAGAGAGGAATGAGAATATGTGAGAGAAACAACTATGTAGACACCAAAGTCAGTGAAAAAAGAGAGGGAGGAGGTACTCCAAATGCCAGAGCAGAGACTCCCCTGCAGCCCATTGTGAAGACCATGGTGAGGCGGCCTGTCCCACTTCAGCCCATGGGGGTTAATCGTGGAGCAGGTGGATGTGCCTGAAGGAGGCTGTGATGCCATGGAAAGCCCATGCTGGAGCAGGTTCCTGGCAGGACTTGTCACTCAGTGGAGAAAGAGGTCCATGGTAGAGCAGGTTTGCTGGCAGAATTTGTTATGCCTTGGGGGACCCATGCTGGAATGGTCTGTTCCTGAAGGAGTGCATCCTGTGGAAAGGACATACGGAAAGGACCCACAGTGGAGCAGTTCGTGAGGAACTGCAGCCCATGGGAAGTACCCATGTTGGAGTTCATGGATTACTGTCTCCCATGGGAGGGACCCCACACTGGAACAGCAGAAAAACCTGAGGAGGAAGGAGTGGCAGTGACAATGTGTGATGAACTGATCGTAACCCCCATTCCCCATCTCCCTGCGTTGTTCAAGGGGAGGAGGTAGAGAAATCGGGATTAAAGCTGAGCCAGGGAAGAAGGGAGGGGTAGGGAAAAGGTCTTTTAAGATTTGGCTTTTATCTTTCAACATCCTACTCTGATTTGACTAGTTATAAATTAAGTTAATTTCCCCAAATCAGTTCTGGTTTATACCTGTGATAGTAAATGCTGAGTGATCTCCTTGTTCTTGTGACCCACAAGCCTTTTGTTACATTTTTCTCCCCCTGTCCAACAGAAGAGGGGCAGTGATAGAGTAGCTTGCTGTGCAACTGGCATCCAGCCAGGGTCAACCCACCACACTGATTCAGGGAGCTATGACAGCACAAAACTAATTCTCAACAGAAATTAGAAATAATTTTCTTGTTATTTTAAGGTGAAATAACATTTGCAGTGATGCCTCTGTATTTTGACTTAAACAAGAATTTACAATGGCATTTCTGGTGTCTTGATTGTCAGAAGGCAGAAATTTGAACAGTTTATCTATCCTAAATAACCTATTTTTAATGTTAGGACAATTAAACCATGTGTAGTGTATTTGAAAGTTAGACAGTATTAGTCCAAAGAGAACTAATGGAAGGGCAAGGGAGAAGCAGAAGTGGGAGCAAATATACATATATTCTTGTTGGGAAATCCAAAGTTAAAATCATTCTACTAGTTTGATACTAAACAAATTTGATAATAGCTCATTTCAAATTTTATAGAAGTTCAGATGTTACTTTTAATTAACATAGCCTGATTTATTTGCCCAAATAAATTCCCCTTGTGATATAATGAACTAGTTATTTATTTCTTAATGTCTGGGAATCAAAACAAATCTTGGAGGTCACTTACACTTGGAGGTTTTGTTCTGCCATTATACACTCATAAAAGTTAATAGTCCTTGCTGCTTGCCTGAGTTCAACATTAAATTTTAACATGAGTTAAGAGAACGTGTTAATTACTTTTCATTACTGTAAGAGTTCATGTGAAGCTACTTGGAAATCACAGTCAGCAGAGCTGACGGACAATATGCTGGGTGGTTTGGTTTTGTTTTTTTGGGGGGGAGGGGACATTAATAGAAAAGGTCAGAGGGTCAGGAAAAGCTGGTCTGTCAAAAGTGAAACTTTTTGACAGTATCTGTCTTGTTCAATTAAATCTTAATGGGAAAAGATTTCTTAGTCTCAAATAGGAATTGATTCCTGCTCGCATTGCAGAGAAGATCAAATCACTTCTTGAAGTAAAGTGACTCACTGCAGGATGAGATTTTTGCTTGAATATCTCTGCTTGATTTGTGTTAGGTATTTCTACCAATTTTCCTCTGTGCTAGGCATACATGCAATCAGCAGCAGGTTTTAGGCTGTTTTTTCAAGTGCTGTTTTCTCTCTGAACTTTTCATTAAAATACCTCAGAAGGATCTGGGTTCCTCCCAATAAAAACAGATCTTGAAGAGATGACAAGTATTTTAACAGTCTTATTAAAGGCTGATTGTAAACCTAGATGGGACATGTATTTCCTAGCTTACAAATGTTATGGAATATTTTTTGGAGAAAAAACAAAGTGTATGTCTTTCAACAAAATTAAAATTTCATTGTAGGTCATTCTTGGTCACCATCTGTCCATCTATCAATCTGTATATGTACAACACCTGAATTGGAGGTCAGGAACATTATGTGACTAGAGGAACTAAGAAAATGGTATGTGGCACTGATATTTCTTTTCTTCCATGAATTAGTTTAGCATGCTCAGCCAAGATATGGAAAATATCTTACCCAAAATATTATTCAATACCTGACTCTGCCTGTGGATACTCAGGCACCTATCTCCAAATTTCCTGGTCAGGGCTACAATACTATGAAGTGTTTTGGGGTGGAGTAAAGGGCTTCTTGTGTCCACCATTGAAGCTGTTTAATTCCTTAAGAAACCTATCAAAATCTCATTAGAGGGATGTGTGTATGGTGAGAGAAAGGATGGAACTGGAGCCTTCATATTTGAAAGGAAACATGCCTCTGCAGATTATTTCCATTTTTTACATCAAATAGTTGCTGGCTGCCTTATTCAGTCATTTTCTGTACATGGAGACTTTTGTTGCTTTTTGGCTTCACAGCCTGGCTCAAAATGAAGAGCTCTCAAAGTGGGAGTCAAAGTTGATGGAGGTACCTAGGCCCTTCATTAAGGGTTATGAATTTTCATGGTGTGTTTAAGAATTTTTTAGCATCTGGCTTCAGATTATTTGTGTATAGTTTACGACACAGAAAGAGAGGCAGGATGGCAAGATGTTCACATCAACTCCATCTGGCAGACTGCGGACAGAAAAATGCCTGTTCTGCCTGAGCAGCATCCCTGAAACTATGCTGTGCTCCTCAGCCTTGAAACACCTACTGAACTGAAGCTGTCTTTTTTTCTCTTTACTCCAGATCTTTTCACGAGCTCAGTTCACAGCACAAAAATAGTTCTGAGTAAGTACTAATTCTGGTTTAATTTTCAAAAATAATGTACCAGTAAAGTAATTTACCAGCAATTTCATGAGTTAAAGAGGGCAAGTCTGCTGAGCTGATTTTAGTGTTCTGGTAAAGACACTTTACTTATCCCATCTGAAACATGTCCTATTCTCTAAATGCAATATTTTTATATATTTTTTTTAGTTTTGATAATGTTTGTACTCAAGGTAACATGGGATATTTTTAATATATTTTATATATTTTATGTAAATATGTAAATATTGCTCTTCCTGAGCATAGGAACAGTCAATGATCCTTCAGAGAAAGATATAACATTTGAAAAAAAGCAAAATTAAAGTAGCAGCCTGCTTGGATGCAGGGTCATGAATGTATAGGTTGTGGAACATCCTTAATTACAGGCCATTTGAACGGGTATGGGAACAGCCTCAACTCTTGAAACCTACAGCCTGTTGAAATCCTTGTATCACAAGTGCTACAGAAAACCTTTCGTTGACTTTATGGGCTCTGAGACAAGCCTGCCAATAGAGGAACCTGATCCCAGCTGCAGCTTACTAGCTCTAGAAATCAGACAATACAAGCCAGGTGATATCAAGCTGTTGTAATATATTTTATTTTTACTTTTTTTGGGTCAGTGAAAATTAGAGATAAATGAGTTATTATAAAATCAGTTAGATAATACACATTGAAAGAGACTTTAATGGAGATGAGAGTGTTTAGAAGGAGAAAGACACACACTAGAAATGTGTAATTGCCTTTCCTTTTTTTTTGAAATTAATTTTCCCACATGAAAGACTTTATAGATTACCTGGAGAATTAGAACATCTAAAATAATGTTAATTTTTAACTGAGAATAAAAGGAAAACAAAGAAGAAGCATAATTATGAGCTGACCATTAGAATGTTCTTAATGCTAATGTGCGGCAGAGGTCAGAATACTCCTGATTTATAATTGACATCAAGAGAATAAAAGACTGCTAAGAAGGGCTCCTCTTCAGAGAAGAGTTAGAATGCTGTACAGTTAATAGCATTTTCTTCATGTGGATGACTTTGTCACTGAATACAATGAGCTGATCCATTAGACAGACCTATTCAATGTAAATCCACTTAATATTAATACCTAAAAGGTTTAAAACATTTTAGTGATCATCTTGCACAGATCTATTGTTAAAGGCAAAACTATGTTCACCCTATCTCACATTCAGACAAAGCTCAAGAACCAGGAATATAAAAAGGACGGACAGATGGCCTTTAACACATAAAAGAGTATGATGGGACAATAGATGTGTTTGAGTGTTGCTCATTGTCAAAAAACAATAAGCCTAATCCTGCAGAACGTTCAGCTGCCTAAAAAGCCATTCAACTAACAGCATTTGAAGAACATTAACACCTGGTAGGATGTGAAAGCAGTAAATATGAACCAATTGCAAAAGGTTTACACTTGCATTTGAGATAACCTTTTAGATCTGTGATGTTGGAAGCTATAAATTTCCCTGTATTACAGTGTCTCAAGTTATCAGAGCTATTTTGGACTCAAAAAAGTAGGCAAGGTTAATTTTCGTCCCTTTAAAACCATGTGCCACTCCTCCACCAGTTAGCTGCTGAAATATATCTCCAAAAACTTCCTCTTTATACACCTTCTCTTATACCAACTGATCCAAACAGAATGACAAGCACATGTTCTATTTGTACGTGCTCATGCAAACTTTAGGACTTAATGATAACCTTCTTACCAAATGAGGCAGAGGGAGACAAAATATTTGGTACTCTGTTGGGTTTTGTGTATTCTTTTGTATCATCAGAAATCATAAAAGCATTAGCTAAGGTGTGAGTCTGTTCTGTCAGACATGAACAATACAAACTATGAACAAAAAACTATGAATGAACCTGACACTAATGTTTTCAAATTAATGTTGTGTTTTACTTGTAATTGGTGAGTGAAATTTTTGTGTTCTTCATTGTTGGTTTTGGATATGTAAGTGTTTCCATCATAATAATGTAACACCCTTGTCTATGTAGAGATTTCCAAGAAGTAAAAATACATGATATTTTAATACACTGTACTGCAACAGGATGAAGTAAACCTAGATAGTATCTCTGAACTAAATTCCTTTTTAATGCTAAAAGGCAATGTTTGTTAGAGCTTTAACAGATAATAGCGTAATTTTGAATTTTTATATTTTCTGAGTTGTTTATTTTCTTTGCTAATGGGCAGGTTTCAGTTTACCTACTTACAAGAGCTTCAGTGGTGAAAACTGCAAGAGATCGTACAGTAATTATGTGCAAAATTACTGGCTACCAATATTTTATTTTTTTTTTGTCTCTGAAATATTGCAATATTGTAGGCAACAGCAGGGAACTTTTAATGAAATAGTACTAGGATGGGGAGAAAATTTAAGCTAAGAGTCTATTTGAATAATACCTTGATTGCTACTAAAATCCACAATGAATGTTAAAATTGAGTTAAGCAAATGCCCAGTGTTTTATAGCTAAAACACTGTATGAATCTTGCACAAAACTGATTAAGGGTGATGGATTTGTTGTTAATAAATAGGATGGGCTTTGGGAAATAAAGGAGAAATATAAATGTTTTGAGCAGAAGCCAGCCATAACTGCAGCGTCAGAACAGATTTGTACGCAGTCTGTTTCATTCCTGGAAGTCCAGGTATCTTAGTATTCAAAAGCCTGATGCAAAGATGACCAAGGTATTTATTAAATGCTTCTGTAACAGTGGAAAAGAGCAACACTCTCCAAGTGGCTAAATGCGAAAGTGAGAAAATATCTGATAGAAAGTTTAAAAAGCTGGGTGTCTCTTGACTTAGTGTCACCAAGCCAGATTTTTCTCAGCAGTGTCTGGTGACAGGACAAGAGACAAATTGAAACACAGGAAATTCCACTGGAACAAGATAAATGCTTTTTCACTGTGAGGGTCATCAAACACCCTTAGAAAAGGAATGTAAAGAAACACACTTGTAACAGATTGCAAAAGAGAGGGTTTGGAGTCTCTGTCTTTGGAAGTACTCAAAATCTGACAGGACAAGGATCTGAGCAACGTACTCTAGCTGACACTCCTTTGAGCAGCGTGTTGGACTAGACCATATCCAGAGGTACCTTTCAACATTCAGTGATTTTGTCTAACCATAGATGTACCCAAAGATAAAACGAAAAGCCTTTGTATGGCAAAATAGAAGTTTGACTTAGAAACTTGGAATGCTACCTTGCCATTTTTCATGGAATCACAGAATCATAGAGTTTTTTAGCAATTTCGGGAATGTTAAACTGTTTGAGCAAGAAATATTTGCAAGTTCTAAGCATTAGTAACATGTGGCATCAAAGTTTCAAGTTTGAGGGTTTCTTTTTCCGTTTACAGTATCATTTGATAACAAATTTACTAATGGTTGGGCTGGGATAAATTACTGAAAAAGTAGAAATTGGAAGATTTATTAAAAAATTAAAAAGCATCCAAGGCTTGAATGCAAGAGTAAAATTTTATTTCTTCAAAGGTTATTATTTCAAACTTTAATTTTACTCCTGTTTAAGTCTGTTGGTGAAAGCAAATGAAATCATTCTGCACTGAGAATTATTAATACTTGATACCACGTTCAAACAAAAATGTGGCTTGCATTGTAAGGAGGTAAAAGAGGAATGTGAATGCCACAAAACTGGAAATTATAATTCAAAGAGGTACAGACTTTACTAGTAGTAAAATGTAGACTTTACCCCATTCACCAGTCAAGACTCCATTTTGCTATGTGTTGCACACATGAAAGGCAAAAAAGATTGCTCCTTCCTCACAGAACAAGTAGAAAATCTATACAGTAATTAGAAAATGTATACAGTCAGAGCTAGTGATGAAAACAAACTTTGTAGCCCTTACTGGGGAGACCTTTATACTTTTTGCTTATCAGTCAAGGTTTTGGCCTTAGATCAGAAGGAGGTTTCAAAAAAGGAATGAAAGTAAATGGTAATAGCTAGTGATTTAATAACTAGTCACCTCTGACAATCAGACTGACAGGGCTTAAGATCCAGTTGATGTTTTGTCTCTCAGAAACAAGGTGCCAAAATTATCTTCATGTGCATGCCAAATTTGTTGTAATGTAGTTAAATATGAGGGGTTAGATGACAAAAAGTGTTCCTCTGGTACTGAGCTCAGTTCACATTACTGTTCCTTCCTGCATATGCAGTGATACCTTTCTCAGTTTAGACACCTGAACCTTAAAAAGACTTCCTCTGACTAACAGGTCATCTCTAAATGGGTTTTAATCTCTCATACATCCACATTTGATGATTATTTTTTTTTTCAGTTTAATGATTTATAAAACTATAATTACACTATATTTTTATTCACTTTCTGTATTTTCTGGCTAATGTTTTTTTCTGTGGAGATCTTTAAAAAATAGTGCTTTGAAGTACTTAGTTACTTCAGGGCAGAATTCTTCAACTCTTGATTTACAACTCATGTTTGGGTCAGCAAATGCCAAACATATGCTTGGTACTAGATCCAAAACAACTTGAGGCATAAAAAAGTTCAGCTATTTATATTCAGACACTCTTTAGAGATGCTGTTTCAAGACCAAGTTACCTGTATGCTGGGTGTGCAGTACTGCAGAAATACCCTGTCATTACTGCTACCAAATTGGTTTTAACATCTTTCAGTTGACTTATTGCATAAGACCACAGTCGATGGCCTTCCTTTTTTCCCCCAAATGAAAGGTTAACTAGTTTAATAGAATTTTTATAACCACATTAATAACAGAAACTGGATGAAAATTGCTGCATTACAATAAGGTGGATCCCTGTCAGGTTTTCCAAGAAAGACTATTTTGAGCTTCAGGGCAGGGAGAGACAAATGAGAAAAGCTAATTTAGTTGAAATGTGGTAGGCTAGGGGTTAAATTTTTTCACAAGTTCATCCCAAAGGTACTGTTATTGGAATATTCTGGCACATTCAAATGCTTAACAGCCTTTTAAAACTATTATTTTATAGTTGAAAAGTTTGGATGTTTTATCTGCTACACTAGAATGACCCTACAGGTAGTTAGGAAAAAAAGTTGCCCTTACAAACTTGTTTACTATATATGTGTGTGTGTATGTGTAAAAACAAACTCAAACAAACAAAAAAAACCAACAAAGGTATTTGTTTATGTATTGAAAACTGGTTTTCTTTGAAATATTTCTGTGCTACTCTGTTTTATGTTTGTAATTACTCTGTTAGTAGCAGAGTAATAAATATGAAATGGTAGAAGTAATTCTGAAATCTGGTAATATATCATGAAGTTTTCAGCTTCAGCTTTAGGGCTGTATGTATTACTTATTAGTACTAATGAGAAAGAAAGTCTATTAGTAAAGAGGGAGACGAAAGGATTATGGTATTGGTATGGCATATTGATTATCCAACTAGTACCAGTTACTTGTGTATTTAGATGCCTCAGCTTTTATAAAGATGTCACTTGTAATTTCCCAGTGGATAGGTTTCTGCTATGAAGAACCTTTTCCCTAAAAAGATTGCTCCACAAAAAGCGCTCCATAAAAAACTGGATTTGTAAATACTCTGAACTACCAGCTAAACAAAATATGCATGAGTTTGCTCATTTCCTTTTGATGATCTAAAGCTCTGCCAGAGAACATGAATTTCCCAATGAATCTCAGAGTTTCCTGTGTGGAGCCAAAAGAATGACAAGAAATCACATAATCATGAAAATGGATTGGCTTCTAACTGTAGGTGAAAAGGTCATTCTTATAAGTAACATTTTCAGATACCAATTTGTTCAATGAATATCACCTTCTGAATTCCACTTCAGCTGAATGTAAAGCTAATCTGTCTTTAAAGTTAGCCCTGTTCTGAGAATCTCCAGGAGCAAGTGTTTTTTTGTGATTTTATGATATGTGTATGTTATATTCAACTTCTTCTTTTTTGTTTGTTTGGTTTTATTTTGGTTTTTTTTTGTGGGGGTTTGTTGTTGTTGTTGTTGTTATAAGTCTATTTATCCCTGTACAGTTGGTAACTGTACATGGTTCTTGTGTCAGATTTTCTTACAAATGTCGTATCTTTCCTTTGAAGACCCTTTCCAATGCAACAATTATGCTAATCAAACCTGCACCTGTACAGGCTCTTTAATATTTCCTCAAGTGCAGAAACAGGATTCAGCCTGCTTATGAAGGATAAAGTTGGATGTTACCCTGATGTCATTATCCTGATGTCATTATCTAAGCGAGTAAAAGGCAAAGGCTTAGACATTTCTGCCTTCATTCTTGTTTCTCAGAATGAGTTTCTGATGGTAAGTAAAGCATGCAAGAGTCTGTCTGTCCATCCTGGAAGCTCAATACATATTTGCAGTTATACTGGCTGACTAGATTTTTTTCTGAAATTGTAGGTATTAGAAGTCTAAATCCTTATGGCTTGAATTAGAGAACCAGGCTCTTTAGCTCAGACTTGTAATAGACTTGGGTACAGTGGTATCAGGTACAAAAAAAAGTACATACAAACAGTTCAAACATAATAATTGCATTCAATACATGAGTGATAAAATTAATTAATGATAATTTTATTTGTCCTTAGGGGTTTTTGAGCTTGAATGTCTCATTTAAAATGGTAAAAGTTAATAAAATGTAGTCCTCTTTTGTTCAAGTAGCAAAATGTAATTATTTTTCCCCCATACTACCACATTTTAAATCGTCAAAACAGATGCTTAAATAGGAATGTAACTAGCTCAGAGGATTTAAAAACCTGAAGCTAATACTACTTTTAATGCACATTGACCAGAAATCTTCTTATGCTGTCTCCCATTACACATCCTAATAAAAAGCTGAGGGTTTTTTTTTTTATTATTATTATTAGCCCATAGCAAAAATTTAAACAATGGCATAAAGTTTTACAGAACTCAGCACCTTTGCAAAGATTAAATTTTCTATTTGAAATTTAAAGCAAATAGCTTTAAAGCCTCTGATATACTGCAATTTGAAAAATTAAATAAATCCCTTTTTATAAAGTCTCAGTAGAAAGCAGCTCAGAGTAAAAATAAGTTTTTAATAGATTTGTCAGAAGACAACAACTAAACCAAGTTTTTCTCTAAGGAGCAGAAAGAACAAGTTAATGATAAATCTGATCGGTTAAACTCTAAGTGGCCATGTAGAATAGAATTTGTTTTACTCCCAAAAATTGTGTTTGGATGAAGAAGGAAACATCAGAGATTATGTATCAAAATAGAGAATAATGCTCTATTAATTTAGTGGATTACATCCTTGTATGCAACAATCTATTTTTTTTTTCCCCAAAATGTGTGCTTAGTGATGAAATTGGATAATTTAACTATTCTAAGAATCAGGAGTGTTTCAATGTTGAAAGCAATTGTCTCTGTTATTCTGTGCTGCAGATGAGGGGAACAGACCCGCTATAACTTATCCTTAACACAGGAGAGTGTGAAGGTTATATTCAAACTATTACCAGAATCCCAGGGAAAAAACAGAAGCGGAATTAGTGTTCAGGAAAGCAACAGTTTGTTTCTTTATTTGTTTTGTTCCATATATCATGAAAACCTGTGCTTTACGATCCAATTAACCATGCTGTGCTTTTTTTGGTTAAAATTACTCGACTGCTTTCCACTAAGGTCTCCCCTTTTTCTGCCTGAGAACTGCAGTCCTGAAACATCCTCACTTTTACAAGTCAGCAAAATCACATTCCCCATTCTTTTAATTGAACTGTTGATAAGGCTTCTACTGATAAGTCGCTAGTCTTCATGGTAAGATTCTTTACAATGTGCTCTTGCACTAAAGTGCCCTGGTAAAGACAACTAAGAATATATTTTTTAACTGAAAATTAATATAAAATATGTTGTTATTATTATTTCACAGTATGATTTTCTCAGAGTTAAACATTGCACTAAGATTGTCTTTTGCTGTATACAAGGCTTGTCTCCTGGAGTGTTTCCTATTATTGTTCTACTTCTGCCATGATATTTAAGAGAACATGTAAATGTTTTTTTTAATCTTAATATAGACTGTTGCTGGGCAAACTCTGCTATCTCACTATGGCAAAATTAGTTTTGTTTACATGCACACATTTGTTGCTTTAGTAAAATCCTGTAAATCTTGGAATGTTTTTGAAATGTCCAGATTTGTAATGACCTTGGAAGTGGGGTGCTAGGTACAAGTGTTGATGTTACAGGTGGATAATACTTACCCGTCACCACCACCTCTGAACTCAGGACTCATTTGCTATGGGCATGGAAAGTTGCGACAGCAAATGAACAGCACACTCAGATTCTGGCTTCCACGGCAGTCTGCACGCAACAGCAAGCAGACTATGAGGGATTTAAGAAGTCAGTGTCTGACTTGCCCTCCTGATTTAAGTTCTTTTAAGTGGTCAATGAAGAGTGGCCTAATGCATCTATCGGCTTTGCATGCAAGAGAATGATAATACATTTTAAAATTTTCCTGAAGCAATAAGAAATATCATCGATTAAAAACACAGAACCTTTACCAATTACAGTTTCCCAAAGAAAGATAGTTCCCATATTGTAGTGATGGTGTCGGTTTTGTTTTCCTTGCAGTTTCCAATCAATAAGCAAATTAAAAAATATGAAATGTTGCTACAAGCTCATTATGGCACTTATAAGTGAATCTGTTAATAAGAATGGAAACTGCCCCCTTTCTATTTCTCAAGTTGACAGATCTGAGTTCCTAAAATCAAGGAATAGTAAAAGCAAAGACAGCTGATCAGAAAAGTAGATTTTTAATGGATAAGCTGTTTCTTTAAGAAATATAGATTTTAGTCAAATATGTTTCTCAGAATAAACTTAGTGGGGCAACTACGTTTCTTGCCTTTAATTAATATCAGTAGTGATAGAAAAAATAGTATTTTTTTATCTTCCTTCTCATTGGTAATACTGTGTTCAGACAACTTTTAGCAGGACACTTGTGAAAAAAAATTCTTACCTTCTATCATCAGTCAGTCATCATCAGTAATCCTGTAATGTCCCAGTGCACTAAAATATCAAAAGCCTTTTTTGCCATGTTACTACTAATTTACACTGCCTTGACAGATGGTATGATCTGGCCTGAAGAATAAATGGAGGAAAAGAAAATTGTTTCTTTTCTGTGATGGGAGTTACAAGTCTCAAAGAGTAAAACTGGTAAAATCAGGGAAATTCAAGGAGCAGATAAGAAGAGACAAAATGTCAAATAGAAAGAGAAAAAAGGTCACTTGGATAAAATATTCTGTGTAGAGACCAAAGGAAGCATAATGAGCTTTGGAGGCAGATCATATCGATTGCTCCCGTATGTGGAATATTTGTCTTGGATGGGGATATAGATAGGTAAAATGACCAATTCATGGGTCCCTGTTGTGATGTATTTCATGGCAGAAAATACTTCAAGGGAAAATAACAGATGAAGGGGGCTTGCTTGGTTTGGGTTTTGTGGGTTGGGTCGTTGCATTTGTTCATGGTTTTTTCAGAGGTTTTTTTTTGGGGTGGGATTTTTGTATTTGGTTTTTGTTTGTTGTTGTTGTTTGGGTTTTTGTGGTTTTTTTTTTTTGTTTGTTTGTTTTAATTATTGACACATTAATTCTTGCCAGTCCTATATGGGCAGGACTTTTCAAGATTATTTTTATTCTGTTTATAGTTTTGAAAATTCAATTTTTTTCACAGTTCAAGTTATGTTTATGTTAAAATAGTATTTAACTCAAATATGGATTTGCTGTATGCTTGCTCATAGACTAGTCAAAGCTTCAATGCGTCTTTCTCTACAACAATTTATTGTACAGTACATATTGAGTTTAAGCTGAATTAATTATTCCTTTTTAAACAATAAATTGTGTCCCTAAATATTAACATTTATTAAATTGAGAGTTTATTTCTTCCTTATTAGATAATTGTTTTCCAATACTTTCTTATTTGATTTGTCATTCATATTTCCATTCTTGGAAGCCTGATCCAAAACCTACTAAATCTACTGGAGTTTTAGTTGTGGGAAATACATGCAAGAAACTATTTTTCTAGTCTGTTCCAGTTGTGTATTTCTCATGCTTTTCTCTTCAGGTTTAAGTTTTTAATAGGATTTCTGTCTATTTGCTATGCTGCTTTTTCTGGCATTTCTTATTTCCTTTCCTGGCTTCTGTTCAGACTCCAAACCTCCAAACATTCAACACCTTCTTCCCAAATAATTACATTTACAAGTGTCCAGAACTCCAGCATGCTAAATTACATTTTACTTAGGCTTTCCTTCTGGAAGAAGGAGAGGAGAAAGAAAACAAGCTTTAGTGTCTGTCTTGAAAATCAATTTGAAAATAAAACATGCTGCCAATAGCTCTTTTGCAGCTTTAGAACTGTATGCATACTCAGACAGCTATTTGATATAAACATCAGAGTCATTCTTCCCTGTATATATTCTCATTCTACTGTTCCTAAAAATATCTTTACATCTGACATTATTTCTGCTGGTGCTGTGAAGGGGGCTGGATCAGGAACATTGATCAGTTTCCCAGATACCTGAAGTTATTACTTTTAGTCCTATGATGCTTTTGTCATTCCTCTTCCCTAACAATAATTTCACTTTAGCTATTCCTGATCAGTGAGTGAAGACAAAATCTGCTACTGTTTGTTGTGACTCCGTTCCCTGTTGTCCAAGGTAGCTCTCTGAGTCAGCATGTGCTTTGTTGGCTTTCACACCTTCCAGGAAAATAGTTTTCCTTAGGCTGTGGGGTCAATTTACTTTCATGCTTAAACATCATCTATTGGCCAGAAATTATTGCCTTCGTTTTTTGATCTCAGACACATAAGGGGGGATGGAGATAAGAGGTGGTGTAAAGAAATAAAGAGTAGCAGAGAGAAAGTAAAGAAAAAAAAAAAATCATTATTTGTCCTTGCAGTACTTCAAGCTTTTTCTGTTTAGGTTCAGCCATATTCCTGACAGACTAGAGTGAACAATGACTGCTGGGGTCCTTTAGTAGTACTGTCGTCTGAAATCTTCTGTCTTTTGTTGCCAGAATATAACTGGTATATTTTTTTCTTGTAAACATGGTGTAAACAGCATGAGTTTGGGCAGTGGTAAAGGGGAATACATTCTTTCATGCATTCCCTCCATCTTCTCCAATTTCATTTGCAAATTCAGAATTTGATTGCAGTAAGACTGCTTTGTGATTAACTCTACCTGCAGGCAAACACTTCCTGGATGTTGCACAAAAGGCTGCTGCACCTCTTCTGTCCAGGAATCCAGTATTCATGATTCCTGGTTTCCAAAGGCTGGATAAATTAACCAGAAGAATCCTAGTAGGAATGTCCATCTAGTTATGGGATATGTTTTTTTCCCACATTATAGAAAATATTTCTTGCTTTCTTAAGAACAGTGGTGAAACTGTGTAAGCCCATTTAACTTATTTCCCTTCTCCAGCAAAAGGAAAGTCTTTATTAGTTGCCTATATTTCTGTCATCTATGCATTTGCAAATGTGGCCATTAGAATTCATGCTCGGTAGGGTTTTTTTGTTCTTCTGTATTTATTCTGTTTTGTTCTTTCTGTATGTGACATCACATCATGCATTTAGTTCTTTTTTGCAAGTCTGGTAGCTTTAAAAGAGCAGAAAGTGAAAACGGTTTGCAAAACACTGAGCTCAAAATAATACAATTAAACAGAAGTGATTGCTTGCTGCTGTTAATGAAGAATTAGTATTTTTGTTAGAACTACCTTTAGTTAATAATACAACTTTTCAGTAAGTATCTCTTAATGGGCGTTAGTCAGTCTTTGGTCCTCAGTAGTTCCTAGCATTTAATCGTTGGATAAGATTTCTGCAATGGATTACTATCTCTTAAAGTTGGTAGTTTGGGTTTTTTTCCTGATATACTTACAGTTCTGTAAAATGACATGTTACTACATCAGGGCCAAAAGGAAAACCATGATGACACAATTTAATGGAAGCACATATCTTCCAAGAGAGATGAAGGATATTAGTCCCTACATGAATGTTATGCCAAAATCCTTGAGTCAAAGGCTCAAAAGCTTCTTGTCCAAAGATGCACAAGAAGCCAACAACAGCATGAAGAATGAAGTCTGAAGGCAAATCCCTAACTTCTAATCTACCTTCTCCTCAGAGACCAGTTGCTGTACCAACAATTGAATCCATATCCACAAATGGTAACTGGTAGCATCATCAGAGAATACTGCTTGTCTGGAAGAAAGTTTGCTTGTAAATGTCTGTGTGATATGATGCTTACGAGGGACCATGCTATCTTTTTGGCATATTCTGTGTAAAAAGCAAACAAACACTTGCATCCTCAGTAAGATCAGTCTGACAAGGGAAGATTGATGTGGCATTTTGCAGTGCTTTACTGACCATACAAAAAGTGACTGTGGTTTTGTCCTTTGCATAGGTTCACAGGAGAGAAAAGGCACTGCACTGAGTCTCTTGAATCTCTCAGTAATACAGTGCTGTCAGATCAAAAAGTTAATTCTTAGCCCTGCAACCTTTGTGCTACTAACATAGCACAATAAAAGGGTATATCTGAGGCAACATGGCTAAAATGTCTAGATAGCTTTGTATGTACTTGCAGTGTTAGAGTTCCTTCCCCCTCTTATCAAACAACTCTTTATACATTTAATTAAAATACTCTGTCACTGTTCTGACATAAATGGTAGCTTGTGATACAGCCTTTGCCTTCCAATATACAACATCTCATTTGTCAATCAGTAATAACTAAAGGTATTCTCTACAAATTTCATAGCAGAAAATCCAATGAACTGCCTATCACCCCTATCTTCAGATTACCCTTTCAACCAAATGTTTTCCAGAAGCAAAATAATGACAGGTCTTCTCTTCCAAATCCTTAATTCTGTTAAATATTTTACATCTGTAACCTTAACTTTAAAGCAGGGAGGGAGAACACAAAACAGATAAAAACTACCTAACGGTCCTCTAACAAATAAATATGGGGCAAAGTCTTGGTTAGAAAAATTTAAAAGCAGATGATCTAGCTCAGGGGTCCTCAAGCTACAGCCCACGGGCCGGATATGGCCCCCAGGGTTCTCAATCCGGCCCCCGGTATTTACAGACCCCCCCCGCCCCCCCCGGGGTGTTGGGAAACCAAGCAGCCGCAGTTGAATTCCTGCCACTTCATCCATGCACCGGCCCCCTGTTTAAAAAGTTTGACGACCCCTGATCTAGCTTATGATGGTTAATGGCAATGGTTTATAATAGAGAAAGGGAGGTACTTTCCTGCAGTTATGTTTTAGCTTCATTCTGACCCTGATTCTTTAGAGTAAGTAAAATCCCTGGATTTAACAGGCTGAGCACAAGCAGGAGGTTTTTGTAATATGAAATCTCTTTACCAGGGAACCCTTGGTAGACCTTTTGAAATTTGCATATTTTTAATGGTTACAGAAGGGTCTTTTTGATTTGAGACTAATGACTGGATTATTTAGATCTCATTTATGCCTGCCTATACATTCTGGAATCAATAAAAAGTATGACATCTGAAGCTACACTGAACTCTGAAATATTTTGCATAAATAAATATCTACAAGAAAAAAATAAACAAACCCACACATATTTGGGAGACAGTATTTATTCAGCAGTATCTAGGCATGTACTTATCAGCCCTCTGTTAGACTTCTTGCATGTTGTATTTAAGTGTTGAACCAGGGCCCAAAAATATAAACCCATTTTACTCTATGTAGTACTGATAATTACATGGAAAATGTGATGCATCTGTTACTAAACACTCTTAGAAAGGTAGTGCAGCTGTTCTTCTATAGTGTGAACCATTTGGGAGGCGACACAGTAGAAATGTTTGGCAAGACTAAAGATTATCCACTCACAAAGTTATGCCACTGAAGTGACTACATTATAGAGTAAACTTTTACAAGGAAAACAGACGCTGAAAATATCTTGATATGTTGCATTTTATCATGTGGCCAAAAATATTTTTTATAAAAATTAAAGTTCCTGTCTTAACCAAATTCTAGAACCAAAGTGAATATTTATTTTCATAAATAAAGTACTTTGGATTAGCTGATGTCAGCTTGCTTCTATCAAATACCAAAGCTGAAACTCTTTAAATAGATTTTATAGAGTTTAACAAGCCCTGCAGGCCTCCCAGTTCAGTCAATAAGGATGGGATCTATGATGATATATAGTGAGTTACAGAGCCTAGGCTCGGAGAATTACATTTTGAAATCAGAACTTGCCAGAAGATTTCTACAATTGATTATTATTTAACTTTGTTATCTTCCCATATATAAAAAGCGTACTTTACTGGATACACTCAGGAGTTAATATTACCTTCAAAAGTACACTTTAAAGGCAGTTTGAGTACTTTTTGGAAAGTGAAGGGTTTTCCCTGTCAAAATATTTCTGAAACATTCAACATAGAAGAGATTAGAAAATTCTTCTCATGAAATTCAGGGAATGGTATTTAATGCCTTCATGTATTAATGTTATCTGCATTTGATAAATGTGATAGAGTGGGAAAAGGAGAAATACCAGCTGTGTACTGGCACACTTGCAAATAGAAACAGAACTAGGAATGGAATGGAGCATCAGTGCTCATCTACTTGTTGCAGGATTTGATGCCACAGTCCCAGAGAGCCTAGGCTGCTATTGTATCTCCCTGTATGGCAGGCTCACATCTGCAAGAAAATTTCAAGTTGCCAGTGGTTTTGTGCTTCACTTGTACAGCCTAAACCAGCCCCTCTCTACTCAGCTACTGTAGGTTTTGTACTATGCAACACAAAGATCTTTCATTGAATATAACAGAAATACTAGATACTTCAAATAAAGTAGATATGAAACCTTTCTTCAGCCTTTTGAATAGCAAAGCCTGTTTCGTGTTTTCTTGTTATAATTTCTACAGATTGAGCAACTTCTTATTGAGAAGAACACACGTTCTGAAGCACATTCCTTAAAATATTTTTTTTATAAAAAAAGAAAACAAAATGTTCTTATAAGAATATTCATCTCTATTGATGTTGTTCTTCATGCAAAAATAATTCTTTCTCCTGATCTCTCTCCTAATCTGATATTGGGGAGATATGAAGATACAAATTTGTTGTACAAGCGATACTGCATCTCCAGATGTTTTCTTAACCTGAAAAATGTGGAGAGAAAATGGGTAACTTTGGCCTTGCTAAAAAGTCCACTGAAGTCACTAGAAATTTTTCTGTCTTTTTAGATTTGAAGTTTTTTGTGCCAAAGTATTTTCAGAAAATTTGAGTGGTAGAGGTTGACAATGTACCTGTATTATAGATATGCAGTATGCTGGTTCATGTGAAAATAATGTTGATGTAATATATAGTATAATGAAGTATAAAGAGAAAGTGGAAACATCTGGGCAATAATCAAAACCAGTTTTTTCATCTGCTACAACACCTTATTTGATCTTGTGCCAAGATTTCTTCTTCGTAAGTATTTGCAACGAAGTAGATTTTTACTATGGAACAGTACAGACTTGAATAAACTGGGAAGAAAGGTAATGTAGAGGTACAAACAAACAGTTAGAGACCTTGTGCATTATTAAACAATTATTTGTGCAATTAAAATTAATAATAATAATAATAATAATAATAATAATAATAATAATTGGGGAAGAGTTTCAACCTATAGACACTAACTTGTCATAAAGGGAACTATATTTTCTCTGGTACATCAAAAAGAATATATACTTTTGCTGAATAGCTATGCAATTCTAAATGCAATTGGTTGTTTTAAGGAAGTGAGTGGGAGAGAGGTATTAGAAAACACTGAAGTACAGTGAACACATGAAGGGATGATTAATTCTTTCCTCTCTGAATCTGTTTTTGCTTGTATAATTAGATAAGCAAAATGGACACCTGCACTTAAGCTTCCCATCTTCAGATGCTCTAAACTTGCATTTTACATTGGCAGCTGACAAGCATTAATTGGAAAGAATGTTACTTCTTTCAAGAGGCTTTTTTTTTTTTTTTTTTTTTTTTTTTAATACACTACCTGGTAATACAAATCTTTTCTCTGTTGAGAAAATTCTGTCCTACTATGTTCATGTCCACAATCGCCTTCTCCTAAAGAGTTTCTGTTCTAGAAAAGAAAGTAGACACTCCTCGACATCACTTGCAATGTGATTTAAGGGTATGCATTGTGATAACTATTTAACTAAAAAAACCTTAATTGTACATCTAATACTATTAACCTGACTGATGTTGATTTCATTATATAGAAGGAAAAAAAAAAAAAAGAATAAGATACAATTCAAAATGTTTTTTCTCTCTGATACATTTCACACAAACAGTTCTATAAGAAATTATCAGTTCTGTAGAGAACTGGACCCTAGGTAGAATTGTGACAATTACTGATTCATATGGTGATGGAAATACACAAAATTTTTGTTGTCTAACTAAATTCAGAGGGCAGAGATCTGACAGTATAGGCTCTCAAACCACTAAGAAAAGTTTTAGATTTAACTACATCCATCATGTTTCTCTCTTTTTTTTTTTCTTTCCTTTTTTTCTTTTTAAAAAATCTAATTATAGGATATTGTTGTTTGAAAACTGTATGGGTTATAGTCTGTTATTATTTACTCTGGCTAAAATGTTTGCATGCTACTTTACTCAGAAAACAAAAAAAACCACCAAAAATAAACCACTAAAAACAACCCCACAAACAAAAAATCATCAGGACATATAACTGCATTAAAAATGTCAGTTTAATATATAGCCACAGATTTATTTGAATACAAGTTATGTATATGAGAAGACAAAATACCTTGAAAGGCCCTTCCTAGTCCTAGTAAAGGATGAAGCTGTTAGTAAAGAATGGGTTAAATTACCACTGCATTTAAATGTCTTTTCTCTCAGTCTTTTGGTGTGCAAAGAGGAGAGGCTGCTGTTGTTTAGTTTGATGCTATTTTGTACTCCTGTACTGATAAGCACAGTTTCACTGAGTGAAAACAGGGGAGGTTGTGCCTAACGAAACTGCTGAAATTCTTCAGAGATATTACTGCCATTATAGAAGAAGTAAGTACAGTTGGATATGATGCACTTAAATTTCCAAGAAGCATTTTATGAAGTACTTAATCTGATATTTCTGGTTTAGTTGGAATGCCATTGAATATTAGATAAACAAGATGTTGGATGTAATCAAAACAAGAATAACTACTATATTAGTCCAGAGCTAACTGAGATAACTGACCTAACTGAGCATCTAGTACTGATGTATAATGAGGGTTATCTTGACCCCATTCAGTGCCATATTATGACTGTGCCACTCCACTGTCTTTCAGTCTAGGTGTTCTTAACTAAGAATGTATCTCTTAGATTATGTGTCTTTTGTGTTCAGATGTGTTTTTCTCTATTGCCAATTTATGGACATAAAACTACAAGTCATATATCACAGCAGTCCAGAAGAAGTAACACTGTTGTAATTTCTACAAATGTATTTCCTTATAAATGAATTGTGAAATTGGGAAGAAATTCCCAATTCCAAAGTCTGGAATTGATAATATACCACAAACTTCTGTTTGTTTGAGGGAATTAGCTCGTTCTGTATTGTTCTCATTGAAAAATCAGCTTTGAAAACAAGCTTTTTTTCTTTTTTAATGAATCTTGATACGTACTCAAAGCCTTTATAACTAATAGAAAGGCAATTTTTTCTTCTGTGAAATGACTGTTTTTAATATGAGTTATGCTGCTATCACTGGAGAAGCAACAGATACCTGTATATTGATTATGGACATAGTTTTTGTTTAGGGTTCTGACACTTTTAATTAACCCTTTGTAGTCAAACATGACTACCAATATGTAACAGTCTGAGGCTGTGACTGCCTCAAGATACTTTCTTAATGTTGTGTTGCCAGTCAGATCAGGCAAAACATATGGTTTTGCTTTTTTCAAATAAAATAAAAACTGTGGTGAATTATCTTTAGCAGCTAATTTCAATTGCCCACTGTGTTTCAGAGCAGCACGTTAAAAACTGTTGTTACCTATATTTGCCCAAGATATTATTTTAAAAAACGTACAGTTTTATGTGATAGGAAGTTTCTTGCAGATCATCACCCAGTGGTTCACATGTAAAATATGTTTGGGACTGACTGATGGAAGAGACTCAGGTTGATGAACTGCAGCTAACTGGATCAAGGTATGTTGGAGTAGGGAAACACAATTAGGAATTGTATCTAGGTCTGGGAAGAGTTCAGGGAAGAGGAATGAAGAAAATGGCTATGGTGAATATGACAAGATGAAAGGCGAATGTGCCTGAGGATCAGGGTATAAGGAGGGGAGCTAGAGGCCAGACTCTCATTTCCTTAGACAATCCTGTTACTGTCCACGAAGTTACAAAACCAGTGACAGTATGAAGTTCTTGATATCACTCAGGCAACTATGACCTACAGTGGCTAGCATTTTTCTCCATGAGTTCAAATGCCAGAAATCCACAAAACATCTCTAGAACTTCTAGCTGATTTATGAATCACATGTTGTGAATATTGACCAAGGGAATGAATGAATGAATGAATGAATGAATGAATGAATGGGGGTTTTTTCTAGGGTTTTGGGTGGCTTCTGTTTTTAAATCACTCATTAGACTAGGCAGGCTTAAACACAGTGAGGTTTCACAAACCCACTCATGAAAACCTGAGTTGCCAGCAACTATGTACACACTTATTCAGCACAAAATTACATGTTGATGCATTATGTTCTAATGAATTTTACCTTTATTTCCCCTTTTATCTGAGATTCATGGTCTAACAGTCCATTACTCATAAGAAACTTCAGATTTCTTCTGCAATATCAAACCCCTTTTCACTTCAGCCTTCTGTTTTATTTAATTTCTGAATGGGAGATTACAATGGGAAAGTAGAATTATAATTCAACTTATATGATATCAAATGGCAGGGACTCATGTCCAGACTTTCAAGAACTGAGAAAATCTATCATTTCTGCAAAGAATGTAATACAGTTTCTTTACAACACTTCGTACGTGAACCTTTTCCCTGCTGTGAGTCAACATGATTGCTAAATGATTGTTTCCTCATGATAAGGTTGAGTTCCCACATTTCACAGTTCACCTCTAAGACAGTTGGCAATGAACCACACAGCAAAGTTTTCACTGTGAACTTAACACGCTGTTCTGGAATATATCAACTTCGACATAGTACCTCTAATTCTACAGGTGAAATAAAATGTGGGCCAATTAATATTTGATCCTTGCTGGTAATGGTAAAGCATTTATTACTGCAAACAATAGATGTAACAGGGACAGAACTAGATGACTTCTCACTGGCCTTGCCAAACCCTTTATCTTGAGTTTCAGGATATCTTGAGTTTCAGGATATCTACCACCCAGCCAAAGATGACAACAGTCTAGTAGCTGAGGATCTGCTCACTCCTGCCATAGCTTGCTTAAAACAACCATAATTTTATATGGAAATTTATCAGAAGGTTTTGGGAATGGCAGTGCAATACCAAAAATGCCTGTCTTTCAGAGGTCTGCTGTGCTTGAACTAGTGTTTACTTTTCCTTCCTTCTGAATGGGCTGTTAAAATAAATATGTTGTTTCGCTAATCCATTGCAGTATTTCCTTTGTAGAGAGTAGCGCTCTTATCAGTGCTACTAGACTAATTTTCAAACCTCTGCACTATTGCTAAGCAGATAATAGCTATTGCCCTTGCCCACATCTTTTCACTACCACTTTGGGATACTCAGAATATAAATGCACTGAATGAAAACTGATACTTAAAATTTAAGATCCTTCAAAGAAAGGAACTACATGAATGTAAAGCATCATTATTAAGCAATAGCAACTGAGTTGCAGGCCATTAACCCAGTCAGTCATTAATCCCAGAGAAATCCTTTATGCTGAACCTTTTATTATTATTATTCTAAGCACAATACAAAGCAAAGAATCAATCCCACAGGTATGTCAAGTCTTTAGTGGGTAATACTGCTGTTATATTGCATGCTATAATTACCATGCACATTAGGTAGTCTGTTCTCACTGTAACACTAGTAATAGGCATAAAGGAGGGAGGGAAATGCTTCCTAGGTGTTAAAACCAAATATGAGAAATATTTCTAGTCCCCATGCTCTAAGCAAAGTTACATGAAATGAGCCTGTCTCCTTTAAGAGGCGCTTCATCTGGATAACTGTTCCCTGTTTGGAACATTCTCCTGCCTCACAGTCCTCTTTCCCTGCAAACACCAGGAATACACTTACTACGTTGGTTTAGAGACAGAGGAGTCAAGTGTCCTTGACAAGTTGCTTTGGGCCACAGCCTTTCCAGCAACAAGTCTTCACAGCTTGAGAAAAGGTGGGCCACAGTGTCAGATGCAGTATGCCAGATATCTTGATAGAGAACTGCACCTCTATTTGAGAGTCAGGATTATAAAGCCATGGAGAATGAAGGCCCTCATTGCCAATGAGGTTGCAGGCAGAGTTTTCATTGCTAAACCGCAGGCCTATGTAGCAGAAAGAAAGAAGAGACAGCTGCAGCACAATTACCTGACAAGGGTCTTCAGTGAATATCTACAGATCAGAGTACCGTGTCTTCACTGCTATTGTGTTTTGTGCTAGCTGCAGTTGAACTTGTGTATGCTGCAGTCTCACTTCTATGTAGGCATTTCCCTGACTATGAATTTATTTAAATTACTCTTTGGTTTGAGATATTTTCATACGCACACACCCAAAAACACACACCTCTCTTAAATTTCAGTTGTAGTCTATCACCTCTGGTTCTTTGGAAAGAAATATTCTCAGAGATCTTGAAATGCAGTAGTGCAATCTTCTAACTTTTTTTGTTAATATTTAAAAATGAGGCAGGCAGAACTCTTGTTATTTCTCATTTTCTTGAAAAGAAGATCGATTTGCAGCCATTCTGTGTGTTACAGTGACAGTAAGATCTTCTGTATTTCTTCAGTCTTTTAATAAAGGGTTTGACAGGACCTGTTTTAAAGTTTCTCTCATTGACAGCAGGGTGTTTTCTTTTCCTGGCAATTTGCTTGACCTGAATGTAGTTCAACTGAGAAAAGCAATGGGTTTTTCAATTACAGTCCCCTTAATCTGCACATTTTTAAACTTCAGCACTGACAGAGGCCCAGGAAAGTTTTGTGAAAAGTTCACATGGTAAGTCGATCAGTGGCCAGGGGTCACTGATGGTATTACAAGTCCCTGTACTTGATGCACACATGTGCAGGGTAATTTCCCATAAAGGACAGAAATTGGAAACTATTCAAAAGGCAGTACCATCCACAAACAATTCAGTTGCATGTATTCAAGCATCTACTTCTTATTATGAGATGCTTATCTTTTGCCAAAGAACCTGAGGCTCATGTACCAATTTGTACCATAATATAAGAATATTTCAGTAGAAGTAGTTTTAAATCCAGGAATAATCTTGGTGCACTGTTTTGAACAGTTTCATTATTCTGTTTAGTATAACTGTAAATATAGTTGTATAATGTTCTTTTTTCTTTAAACAGTGATTTGGTTATGAGTTATTTGCGTTGTGAAAACTTAAAGAGTATCAGCAAACTATCATGTATCTATTTCCTTGATCACCAAAGTATCTTTACAGATTTTAACTGTACAACTTCTGTTAGATGTCAAAGGATCACCACATTAATCCCAGTAAACTTTATTACTTTTTAAGTTTGACTGAGAAGTGAAGCTTTAATTGTTTAAAATCTGTTCAGAATTCAATTGCATAGATTAAATAATATGGTGATTATCGATGAGTTTGGTGCATTTTCTGCTGAAAATATTGATTTTTCAGGATAGTTCTCAGGAGTCTCATTGAAAATCTTTCAAGGCCAGTGGTGTCAACAGTGATGGGCTACAATGAGTTTCAATTTAATGTGTTCCTTTGCTTAACTCCCTTGGTACTTTACACTTGAACAGATATGACAGATCTTCTGGCAACATTTATGTGAATGTAAGATATATTAAATAATATGTAACATTTCAAACCTCCTTGGAGCAGTTTCCATGGAGACCAAAGGCATCCATTGGAAATTAAAATACAGAGGATCTCAATTTATGGGATAGAAATATTTAATACAAGGTTTTGAAATCTTTTTTCGAGAGGTAGGAATTCATGTGCCTAGTTAATCAGTACAATATTAATTCTGTATGCATGATCTTGTGAAAAATTTAGGAAGCAAATTAAATGCTTTTAAAAAAGAATAAAATATTTTTCCAAAGCTATGTGCTAGAAAGATTAAATTCACCCCTTTACTGAACGATAAGCTAATAATCAGGCTTAATGCTGAGACTTCTGTAAAAATACTGGAAGGAGTGAGATCCAGCTTTTACAGGCAGCTCAGACAGTATGGAACAGAAGCACCATCCTGCAGCTGCTGGCATGCATGATGGCAGCTCCCTGCCAGTGAGTCCTGTCTGCTGAATGCATGGAGATGTATAAGCTCCTTCTTTTGGTCTTTCCTCCATTCTGGTCACTTTATTCCTATTACGGAGGAGTGCTTTCTATTATGGCAGACAATTCTGCTCCAGTTATATATTGCCCCAATTTAAAGCATACCTAAGTGATACCCTGGAAAACCAGGTATGGATGATGTTGCCCTGAAATGAGCCTGTCTAAACAGGAAGAAAAACAACAACAAAAAAACCCCATTGCCGGAAACACATGAAAAGATGGTATGAACTATTAAGATGAATACACTTTAGGCCCAGGGTTCTTTGTTTCGAATTAATATATTATGCTTAGACTGCTGTGCAGAGAATTGCCTTAAAGTGGGACATGGCTCCCAGGAGCAGATTCCCATTTTGCTGGTCAGCTTCTGAAGATTGAAATGCCCAGTCTAATCTCTGATATTAAGTCTGTGTTCGTATTACTTTAAATCATATTTAGCTGACAGAAATCGTGTGTTGCCAGCAGTGGAGCTACTTATATCAATATCTAAATACTTCTAAATTGTTCTGATTAACAAATATAAGATTGCCCAAAAGCTGTGTGGAAACAACCATAAGAACATGAAACAGAGAAAGAATACTAATAAAATGGTTCTTTGGTTGTGGATTAAGGGTTTACTTGGGAAGAGGGAGAAATCTATCTCCTATATTCTTATCAAGATTAATACTTACAAAAAGTATGATGTCTAATGACTGATCCGCAGTGGAAATATTGCGTAATCATCAGCATGTGATGCTACGGTCAGGAGATCAAATAAGGGCAAATTGATAGTGATAATTATAGCAATTTATTTCATTCTTTAAGAGATTTCTGGAAGAAGGAAAAAATGCTAATTAAATATAAAAACAGATGGCAAAGAGACCTTTGCAAAGGTCAACATTAGAAAAATCTTAGCTCTGAATTATCTAAGTGGATCAGACACATGTAATTTATCTGAGAGAATTAAAAAACAAAAATAAAACCCACTTGATATTCAGAAGATAATGAACAACATTGCTAAAAGGAAGCAAACAGTACTAATAGGAGGAAATGAAAGATCACTCAGTTTGGCCTCTAATTACTGGCTTATTAAATTCTAGGCTGATTCAGAAAGTGGGTGTGTGTATAGAAACTATTTTATGGCTCTATAGTACTGACAGAATCTATATTTGATTAACTAGGAGAGGGAATACATTTGGCTCTTTCACCTTCTACAAGTTGCTTTTTAGATTATAAATCCTGAACTCAGCTAAAGAGTTTTAGATGAAAGCAGCTAGTGTACTTTTGGTCTCCTTCAGCCAGAGTACATTTTTTAGTCTTGTCTGGTCTACATAGGCCATCATTCTTCTTAGCATATCTTTTTGAATGATATATGCTTACTTCTGAATGGAATTATATAAAACCCCAGGAATTTAAGTGGTCTTTTGCAATATCTTCCATCTTTAATGCATTAAATGATTGTAACTTACTGCTAGGAAAACTCCTATTCAACGACATTAATATTGTGAACTCCATTAATACTTTTTTAACTGTGTAGCAGTATAGAGAAATTTTTAAAGAGTTAAAAAAATCTTCTGAGGGTTATCCAGAAGAAAAAGAAATCTTGATTTGTCAGTGTAATCCTGAGATTTTAAGAAATTCACAGAGCTTTCACATTACATTTCTATATTTTCAAGCTTTTTTCCATTGTAACAAAGACCAGAAACTCATGCCTCTTCAACTTGATTTTATTTTAAAGAAATGAAAGCTGAGTTATCTAATAATGTGTCTGCAAATGCCCCTAGAGGCCATGAGGAAAAAGGAGACGAACACAGTAAAAGTTTTGATAAAGGCATTGGTGTTAGCAACACTACCTTGGTATTTTGTATGAAATGTAAATGCATTAGTAGGAGCTTCAGCAGGCTGCGTGCAAGTGCAGCTGGCTGCCATTTGTCTCTCTTAAGGCTGTTTCTTTCCTGTTCTATAGAGTATAAAACCATAGTTGCATATCAAATATCTGCAAATGTGTTTCATTGCAAACAGAAGATCAACCAGTATCTTGTTGCTTCATAATCCTGAGGTGTTCTTGTTTGTAGTAGTTATATGTCTTCATGAAGCAATGGGCTTTCTCCTCCAAGAAACTTCTCTTTTTCAGGAAAATGTTGGCCAGATATTGAAAAGAAATAAATATTCCAGATATGTCTGATTTTCTCTGATATTCCAGATGTCTCATGAATTACAGAGGAGGGCAGCACCAGCGGAATCTGATCCTTTTTTGCAGTCAGCATGGACTTTCTGTTTAAAATATAGTATAAATTAGAAATTAATACTGGAAAAGGAGTTCTCATTTGTCTTATTCAAATCTGCCCCTGGAAAGTATTGATTTTAATATTTTTCACATGGTGCTAGTAGCCTGGCAGCACAATCTGGCATTGATTATGCTGTTAGGAGGGTGGTTTTGAAAGTCAAATAACATCAAGTATCACCTTCTTTTATCTCATATTGGCTCTGGAAAAACAACTGTCTCAGTATCAAACTTCTGTGACTGAATTTGGTCATCCCTTCATCAGCAGCTGATCCAACTTTGTTTATTCTAAGTACAAAGGGTTTTTTATATGTATGAAAAATGTGATATCTGGGAATAAGAGGAAAGAGCAATGCATTTTATTGATGTGTGGTAAGTAATGTGCAGTTTGAAGTGGGTTGAAGAGTATATTGTGTTTCTCTATCACAGCTAAACTATTAAGAGAAAGCAGTGGAAGGGGAAGTAATGTGGTGGAAGCTTGCTGGTTTGGGGTTTGTTCTGAAGTAAGAGGCAATTATAGAACTTGGATTTTTTATTCAGAAAAAGAAAAAAAAAAAGAAAGAAAGAAAAGTAAGATCTACAACTTACTTCCTTTATTTGGGAATGATAGCAAGTCCAATCATATTGTAACCTAACATATGGGCAGCCCCACAGAGCACTATGCAAACATTTGAACTCTTCTATATGGAATCATTTGTAGTCTCAGGGTCTTAGATTTTTGTATTTCTCTTGATATTGAATACAAGGTTTCAAGGTGAACTTGAAGATTTACATGACTAAATACTATTTTTTGCATTCCTTTATTGTAATACATAGTACAACTTTCTAGTCTCTACTAATGATAGCTGGTTTTTAACATAGACCTATATTTCTAAAATATTCCTGAAAAAGATTATGGCTTACCTCCATTTAGCAAACGTATGGTCAGCAAAGAAAGGATTATTCAAATAAAAAAAGAAGAACTTGTTCTTGTCTAGCAAAACATTTGGTAAGTTCAACCAAGGCCTTGTCAACCGTATTTAGAACAACTGTTCTTACACTGAAAAACAAATGGTTGCAAGATTTGAGATGTTTTTAATGGAATAATTCTCTGTCAATAAACTCTTTCTGTTACATTTGAAGGATGCTGTAGGAGTGTGTTTGTTTCAACATACTACAGAAATAAAGTATATTAATCTTTAATGTATTGAGCTTGTAATATCTTAGAGTATTTAAACCATTGCTTCCAGGTCATGAAGTTGGGAAATTACTGTTGCACAAAATAAACTGTTTCTCTCTATCTGGGGACAAAACTTACATTAAAATATCAGTATTTTCTGCAGATAGTAATTTGATAGTCAGCGAGACCTACTCAATGTAAAATCCAGACCAGTTCAATTTCTACTGACAAGGCCTCGCAGGAAGTTGACCTCACTTTCACTGCTTTCTTCCTGAACTAATAGTGAAGAAGCTGTGCTTATCCTTATCCATCCCCATCACTTATGCATGGTATTGCTGGAATATTAATCCGTCACATATGCTTTCCAGAAAAGGAACTGATAGAAGATTCTGACCCTAGCCAGCAGACTTTCTTATGTCGCCAAAGAAAAGCTGATCGAGGCTGTTGAAATTCTTCCATTCTTTAACCATGATGTGTGTTATTATTTAGAGAATAGCATATTTTCTTTCTATTTTAAGACAGACAGGGAGATCTTCCTACATTAATGATGTGAAACTAATCCAATGAACACTGTGGCAAATACTGTTCTTCCCCCAAACCTGTACAAACATGTTGCTTTGAACTCTGTTATGGTAAGCATTGTGATGATGACCATATAATTAATGCAATTTCCTGCCATGGAAAAAGAAAGAAATGTGAGTGAAACAAACCTGAGGGTGCAACACGATAGTTGGTGAAGGTGGCTGCAGCTGAACACTCCAATAATAAAAACGGGAGCTTATTTTGCTGGAGTTGACATATCTATAAGGTTACTAGACAATCCATGATGCTATTCACCCTGGTCACTTGTATTTCATTTCTATGTTGGTTATATGTCTGGATTGGTAAGATAGGAGTCTTTAGAGGAGAATGACAAATAATAATGATTTTTTTTTGATTTCTTCTTTGTCATGTACTAAAGGATTCTCATGGGAGAACATAAAGTGGAGTCCTTAAAATGAAGGACTTTGAAAATTAGGACAGAATTTTGTGTCTGATGGTGTCAAAGAGAAGGCAGTAACGGTGAGCCTGGAAAAGGAGATTATATTATACCAGAGACAAGCTAAGCAGTTTATTTTGTCAGAAATCTTACAAAATGCTTCTGAAAAAGAGTTGAAAGGCATCAATACCAAAGAGTAAGGCAGGATCAAGGCATGGACAAAAGAGTTGGATACTTTTTAAAAATTGTGTGAGGAGCTTAATTTTCTAACTTTTACATGAGTTGGGATGATGTGTTTATACATCTTAAGGAGGGAGTGGAAGCTGGAGAACTAAATTGTATCAAATTGTGGCAATAGACAATCTAATATTCCGTTTTCCTAACTAACAATCCAGCACATATACAGACATATTTGTGTATTGCATATATCTGTCCTATGTTTAGCATTTTTCTCTTTCAGTCTCATTTCATGTTCTTCACCTTTGAAATACATCCTTTCCACAGTAACCGATGTCATCGCAATGTCATCAGTTCAGGCAGCAATAGGTTACCCTGTTAGAAGTGTACTAAGTCAGCTTATGAAATGGGTTTTAAATATGTAACTTGTGAACTTGGATGAACCTAAAGTGAGAAGCATTTTAATGATACTTCTCATATTAATGAAGCATTTCAATATTATAAAAGGACCTTAAAGTAAAACTGACATATAATTCTGTGTATTACACGAAAAGGTTCTGAGAAACTATGACCATCATGCTGGTGCCTTCCAAGGCTTTTTAATAAACTGAGAATCAAATCAAGGCTGTGAGAGTAATTCTTAGTGAAAATAGACTGAAGAAAAATTAGTTACTTTTGTTGTTTTCTGGATATTCGATTTAGGGATACAAGACTTCCTCTTAGTGAAATGCTTGAAAAGCCCTAGATTTGTCTGTTTTTAAAAAGAATGCATGACACAGGAATAATTCTGCTACTAATTTTAGGGTTGTGAATATTATGAAATTGTGTTCTCAGGCATTGTTGAAATATCAACATGACTGCAAAAACAATAGAAAATTGCTCACTAGCAAATGAGATACAAAGAAATATCTTTGCATTTAGAGGAAGGAGACTTAGAAAATATAAATTATCATTTAATTAAATCCTATGGTTTTATAAATGACCTAATAGAAAAGTTTAGTTTCCACCTGAAAGTGTTAAACATATGTTTGTGCTCTCTTAAGCTTGGAAAGTCAGGAATTTCAATAGTTTTGTGACTTAAATGTATTTTATGGTTGAAATGCACCTCTAGGAAGTTAAAATATAACACGTCAAAATAGTCTAATTTTATGTTGTAGAATGTGAGGAGACTCAGCTGCTGAGAACAAAAAATTTTAGTTTTAATAGAGTATTAATATCTACAAGAAGATTTGGGTATCTGATACACAATTAGAGTCAACTTTCTGGAAAAAAACTGATAAGCACATAAATTTCAATCAATACACTATCTTAGTTTAGATTCTAAATTTAACTAATCTATGGGAAGTCCTTTACTTTTGTATGATTTTTCTAGTTATGAATTGTCTTCTTTTCTTTTTTTTTTAGTACAGATATTTCAGATACTTGTTTCTGATGTGTACTTTTTCAGATTATGCTTTTCTTTGCATAACTTCTCAGAATTATGAAGTAAAAAACAAAGTGTGCTTTCATAGAAATGTCATACTTTTTACACATGGGAGAACACTGATTTTTCCAGTGTGTTTCAGGAACTAAATTTGAATGTGTCTTTCATTTTAGCTTCCTTTCCTAAGAAAATGAAGATCATATGATTGTTTCCCTGGCTACACAAGCTAAACAGAAAGAGTGATTTTAAAAGTAATTAAGTTCTTAAAGAATTTGTGGAAAATACTTAATGGTATAGAATTCATTTTCTCACAAAGGAAGAGATTTCAGTGCAGGTGACTACCAGGACATAGATACTTGGAGGTACCACAGGTAGCTGATGCTACAGCAGATGTGGGAAAGAGAATTTAGCATATTGTGGTGGAACTTCAAGGACAGAAATTCACAGAAAATTTGGTTTAATTACTTTCACAGTATTCTGAAACTCTCTTTTGTTTCTAAAGCAATGAACCAAATTAACCTAGGAATAGCCCCATATAAATAAGATAGGACTAGAATTCAAGCCGACGGCTAACTAGTTGACTTGCTGTGAGGTTATTAGAAGGGTAAAAGCACAACTTGCTCTGGATTCAGCTGAGAGGCTTGGTTTTTTAATGTTTTGGGGATTTTTTACAGTCATAGTGGAGTAAAAAATTAATATTCAAAGAAACTCATTCTTTCGCATTTGATTAAAAAAAGCTAGAGTTCTGTATCACTTTTTAAAGTAATTGGCCCATTTCTCTTATTCTCTTTCATCTAGGAAGAGCAGCAACTTCCTTTGGCTTCACCAAAGTGACTTAAGATACAGCCTCCAGCCTTAGGCTCTTGAGAGTCCCCAGCTGAAGCTAAAATACGACTAATCTTTCCTCCATTTGCACATGAGATGATCTGAGTCATTTAGCTTCCTGGCTTTCTCCTCATGTCCTAAGGGCAGGTAATTTCTTGGTTATTGCTCTAAAAGTGGCTTTTCCTCTTCCTTCTCTACTCTTCTCCCTAGAAATACTCTAGCACTAAAACTTCCAAACAACTTTGCTACATTCTCATTTTAGGCTGTGGTTTTCTGTCCTGCAGACTAAAGTACCTTCTACAGATTTAGACATTTTTAGACATTTATGTCTAAATTGTAGACAGACGTTGAGCTAATTTCTGCTTCCTGATTTTCAGGTATAGCACAATTTCTCTTTGTTCCTGCCTCTCTGTTCATTCCTCTCTATTTCTTCTTCCCTTCTGCAAGGAGTATAATTTACATGCTACGTGAAAGACTTTATTTTGATTTTGGTCTTAAGAGACCTTAAAAGTCTCTGAATTTAGGAGCCCTAAGCTTCCTGGTGCCAAAAATTTACCTCCAGGATCCATAACTACCCCAAAGTCTTTTTCTTCCAATTTTTTTCACTGTACCTCAAGCTTACTCTCTGTCAGTTAAATTCCAGAGCATGGACCGATGTGTTAAGTGACGATTTTAAGTCAATTTCTGGGTAACAAGTGAATAATGGATATGAGATTATTTTGAAATATGACCTAAAATTAAATAAAACCAAGTAGAACAGTTTCTGGCAGAAAATAATGGGGGGTGAAGGGGAAGGAGTACTATATGAGGTGTCTTTAAGAAGTTCCTGCATGTTAACATTCATAGTTACTGCAGCTAATTAGTTCCCTGCTGAAAATATATTTTCTTCTTTTAGGAACCTAGGTAGTGAACATGAAAGACTAGTTTCAGTAAATATAATTCTGCACTGGAAGAAAGCCATTCCTCAAGGACACAACTCAGGTCAATGTTCGAAAATTAATCTGAGTTACATGGAAATATTTTAAAAAGTCAGCATACATTTCATAGTGCTGATGACCATTAACGTTTTTTAAACAGTACCAGAAACCAAGTGCTTGCATTTTACCTCATTCCTAATTCCAAATATTTTTTTAGAAAAGTTATCAGAAGAGCAGACAGCATAGAAAGAAATCAAAAATGTACAAGTATGAAACTAAAAGTGTTCAAATGTGATTTTGTTTGAAGAGTTAAAAAAAGGTAAAAGGGAATAGAGAGGCAAACAGAATTTTTTCATATTCTTGTTATCGGGTTATTTCATATCTCATTTTCTTTACTTTTTGAATTTTTTGTTTCCTTTTGCTTGAATTATTTGTAATTTGATATCAGGTGTTCTGATTGGTTAGAAGACTTTACAATTGCATAGCAATTTGGAAAAGTGAGCGTTTGTAATAGACACCTTAAAGAAACTTAGACCAATACATTTAACACATATATTAACAACTGATTTGGGAAACCCCAAATAATGCCTTACTGTGATGTCGCGAACAACATAGGCTTTAGATTCCTATTAGATTTTAACAAAACTCTATTTGAATCCTGATGAAAATAAACATGGGAATAATCTTCCATTCCAAAATTATTTTCCACAATCAAATCTCAGGCAGGACAGTACACACGGTGTTTTAAATATCTATATATAGAGAGATATATGGTTTTATATATAAATGGTTTATAAACTACAATGAACTTGCTTATTCCCCAAGGCTAATTATTTTTATTAGCCATTTTTTGTTGCTAAGTATGTTACCCAACTGAAGAAACCATATTTCAGCTAAGAGAAACTGGAGGGATTCTTATATAAGTATGATTCCCCAGGCTTTTTCAGATACATTTATCAAGTATAGAAATGGTATGAATGAATAAATGTGTTTAAAGACAAAAATTGAGTGTCAGAGCAAGATGTTTGCAATGCTCAGCCAACAGTTGTGGGGCTGGTTATACAACAACCCTTGCCATAAGCAGAGCCCTTCACGGGCCATTCTTGGTCCCTTGCTTGAAGTAATGTTATTTATATCTCTCTTGAAATGACTACTTGTCTGTTAAAATGGCCATGGTACTTAGGCACCTGGGCACAAGGGGAATGAGATGTTCCACCTGCTATTCCCTTTATAGTACTCTCAACTGCAGTTCTTGGCACGAGCTTTGCGTTATGGGCTGTACAGAGGAACAGTGCCTCTTTTTTTAAAGGTCTTCAACAAGTAAATTTACAATTTTTTCTCAATAGAGATATTAGTTAATACTCCATTTATCTCTTTGTGAGGTCTCAGAAGATGTCTCCACTGTACTGTTGAAATGAAACAGGCCTAGGAAAACGGTGGTTACCAACAGTCCTTTTCTGAAGGACATGCAATAGCTGTCAGAAGTCATTCTTGTTGAGCAGCTGGACTTTTTATTTTTCCTTCTCTGTTCAAGTACTTTCCAAACTGTTTTGAATTTATGTATCTTGGCATGCTTCCTTGGACACAGCTAGCTATATTCAATCATAATGTTACTGTGGAAATAGAATTTGCAGTTATGAAAGATCCTGATCAAGGATAAGTAACATCATAAGGAGTAAGCATTACAGAGCTGCATGATGCAAAACATCCATGAAATGGGCTGCTCGAGTAGTCAAGAAAGCAAAGTCTGATGAACATCACTTCTTGAAGCGAAGGGCCAGCTATCATAAGTACTACTAAAAATTGCTGAGGAAAACCACAATTAGAGAAGAGAATATCTTAAAATCTGTATCCCTAGGGCACCCATATTGTCATCAAGTAGAAATTAATTCATACACAGAAATATTATTGCCAGTGTGAACTGTGAAAACATGATGACAGTGGCAGATTTTCTGTTGTACTTGTGGAACATTCCCCATTCCTTAATCAAAGAAGTTTACTGACCCAGAATTATGCTAAAAACAACCAGGTTTTTATATGACTTTCCCACAGTATGCTAGATAAGTTAATGTTTAAACAATTTCATCCCTAATATAAAAGCTTGGTTTGTATTTTTCCCTCATCAGATAACAAAAAAACAAATAGAATCCAAATCTGCAGTAGGAGAGTGTAACTTCCATTAGAATTAATATAATGTTCTTGGTGCATGCACTGATGCTATCACATTGTCATGTTAGGATTATTCCTTTTGTCTCATTTATATCAGATGTTATGGGTAGTCTTTGTTTCATTGGTTTCAACTAAGTTCTTTATGACAGGGACTTTCTTACTGGGTAGGGTGCCTAACGAAGGTGTTTAATATAGCTTGGCTCTTGAGTAATATCACAATTAGCATGGATTAACAGCACAGTTAGGTTGTATGGTGAGTGGAATGGTTCTTAAACTTCTCATAAACAAGATTAATCACTAATATTCAATCTTTAATTTCCTTTAACACCTCTAAATACCTATTTCTTTATATTTGTACTGCTTTTTCTCACTGTTGTCTTAATCTAATTTTTAGTACCTTGTAAACAATCAGAACTCACTTTGGATGGATCTTACTCTGTTCTGCTACTTGGATTTACCTTTGAAGCCTTACTAGGGGTTTTGTAGACAGAGGAAACAACTGGGCTGAAGAATCTTGTTTGTAGCTTAGTGAATGTCATTGCTTAATGCGTCAGTCTGCTTAATTGCAAAGTGAAAGCAATGATTTTGTCCTTTGTTATGATGAGTCTTGATAATTCTTAATGAAATGCACTAAATGAGTGTTAAATATTATAAAATTGTTTCTAGAAACAGCAAGGAACATTTGATTGGATGATGTAATATATTTAGTATTACCCTGCAACTGTTCAAAGATTCTTTAAAGTAACAGGGAGATCTTTCTATATATATATAGGAATCCTGAAATAATAAATGTTAACATATGTTGAATAACTTCGTAGCTACGGTACACACAATTCATCCCTGCCATTCAATTTTCATTCTCTCCAAGAAATTAAAACCATCAATTCATCTGAAGAGTTGAAGAAGCTCCAGTATCTAACATCACATTGACGTGCTCTGTACTACATGATGAGGGAGAAGACTTTAGCACTGGGTTTCTCTAGTGAACAACCATCAAGGGGTTCCTTCTATGTACATGATTTTATATTACTTTCATCCCAACTATTCTCTCCTTTCCACCCACTCACATCTGCACCTGAATTAAAAGTATTTTGCTTCTGTTTATTTTAATGGCTTATATTTAAAGATGATCAACTAAATCTGAATGTAAAAGCATCCTCATGTAATCGGTCACCACTACTACTGGTACTAGTGCCTTAGAATACTTTCTTGAGAGACCAAAGACTGATAGGGATGCTAAAGAAACTGCCAGAACCTATTTTCTTACACATGCATTTGTGTACACTTGCAAAGTTTGCATAAGTCTGAGAATACTTCTGGGGCATAGGGAATAATATTCCAGTTCAGTTTCATGTCCAAAAAACCCAAAATGCAATTATGGTTAATGATGCTCCAGATCATTCTGCAATGAAGGGACAGAACTGGGAATAGCTACCATGAAAGCATATTGTTCCCTATAAATGTACTACCATACACTTGGCTGTTGCAATAACAAACTCCTTATAGCAAATCACGTGATATGATCTTGGAAGGCTGAAAACCTGTTTTTCAAAAGTGACTCATAAGACTGTGCTACGATTCATGATACGAGTATCTCAAAGTCACTGATTCATATACAGCTAGTAACATAGTAACAAAAACACAGAGCAGAGTGTGATTTCGCGTCAGCTGCTGGTGTACTGCTGTATGCTGTACTTGGTGATTATAATTACATAGGAATAAGAATCTGAGTCATATAGGTTTAAACCAGCATTGGTATGTCTCTCAAAATTGAAATCTCCCGTTTAGGTATACAAGGTTTGCTTCAGGCACTCTGGACACAAAAAAGTTTGTTAACTCTATGAACTTAGATTCTTAAATCCGGTCATATTTGCCCTTTGACTTTACATCTGATGAGCTTTCCCAGTATCAAACCAGGCTTAAGTATCTCTTGTGCCACCTAAACTGAAAATATCACCCTACCAAAATTAGTCAGTTTCCATTTAGACTGCCTAGGGTTCATGGCACGTATATTACTTTTTCCAGCCTTCTGAAATTCTGATCTGGGTAGCCTGGATATCTCATCATACTAAAGACCAACTTGGAATCTCTTGCTAAGCTTGACAGGATCAATAATCTAGGCCTTTCGTATCTATGCCATGCAAGGAATTCCAATCAGTAGACATGTCCTGAGTGTGAGTTATGGACAAGCTAGCGCAAAATGCAGGGAGACAGAAAATATATTACTTAGTACCTTGGGTATTCACAAACTGATTGAAAGAGCTGTATTCCAGTTGGCCCTCAAATGACTGTTTCGGTAAAACTTGTATTAATATCTAAATTTGAGAAATTGAACTGTAACATAAATCTAAGAAAATGTAGTCAATAAGATAGAAATTATTATGTGGTACTTACAAAGTTTAAAGAAATGTATTTACTGGAATTGATCAATTTATTCTTCTCACAGACAAGTCTGAATTGTTCCCTTGAAAGGGTGACATTTTTCTCTTTAGAGCAAAATCTTGACCCTACAGACTCAACAGGACCCTTTGGCTCCTTTCTGTTGAAAGCTCCTTTCTGTCCTTAGTGCAGCCTATCACTTCTATTCAAATAGGATGTTGAGAGTGTTTTGGAAGAGGACAACTGTTGTGGTTTAACCCCAGCTGGCAACCAAGCACCACGCAGCCGCTTGCTCACTCCCTCTCACCCAGAGGGATGGGGAGGAGAATCGGAAAGGAATGTAAAACTCAAGGGTTGAGATAAGAACAATTGAACAGGTAAAGCAAAAGCCACGCATGCAAGCAAAAGAAAGCAAGGAATTATGCCCCACTTCCCATGGGCAGGCAGGTGTTCAGCCATCCCCAGGAGAGCAGGGCTCTGTCACGTGTAACGGTTACTCGGGAAGACAAACGTCATAATGCCAAATTTCCCCCCCTTCCTTCTTCTTCCCCCAGTTTATATACTCATGACATCATATGGTATGGAATACCTGTTTGGGTCACCTGTTCTGGCTGTGTCCCCTCCCAACTTCCAGTGCCCCTCCAGCCCTCTTGCTGGAAGGGCCCAAGAAACCAAAAAGTACTTAACCTAGTATAAACATTACCCAGCAACAACTAACAACATGTGTCCTATCAGCATTGCTCTCACACCAAATTCAAAACACAGCACTGCACCAGCTACTGACAAGAAAATTAACTCTATTGCAGCTGAAATCAGGACAAGATCCAAATCCAATTAGCTTGGGGAATGATTACACTTTGTCAAACTTGCTGTGTCTTTTCTTTTGTATCTATCTTGATTGTATATAGACCCACAAGTAAACCAAGCTAATGATGTTATCATATTTGAATTAAAGTTATTTATGTCTGGCCATTATTAATATATTTAGATGAATAAATCAAAGATGCATTTGCCAGATCAATTATAGCTTTTGTGTATAAGGAAGTTTTCTGGCCTAATTGTATTAGGACCCTGTATTCACTAATAAAAGATAACTCTACAAACATAGAAAGTATCTGAAAAGCAGTGGACTGCTCTTATAACTGTTATCTGCATGCAATAATGAGGAAATGGGTTCACTATACAATTATTTCAGTGCTTCTGAAAGTCAAACCTACCAATTAGTACATTTTGTATCCTCCTGCAGAATTGTCATATGAATTCCAGTGCTCTAACTTTGGAATATATTTTTGGGGACCAGTGCAGCCATGGGAGTATTTTGTGGTTGAGTCCACTGTTGTTTTCTGCTTTTCAAATGTAATTCACACCACAAACTAAGGTAAATGAAAGTTATGTAACACTGTTTCTACAGTTCATTTATGATGGATGTGAATTATATTACTTAATACACAACTAAGAAGTGCTTAGGTATTCTGGTAATGAGGGCATGATAGAAAACATTTCAATACAGCATGGTATTCATTATTCAGCATGTTTTCATTATTATTATTATTATTATTAGGTTTTGTTACCTAAGTCATGTCAGAGTTGCTTTCTATTCTTTTGATGATCAGTACTGGGAAGTGCTCTGTGGAACTGCTGTCATTTTGGAAGACATACTGTATATCTGCAGCACCTCTTCTATAGGGTTCTGACCTATCAGTCATGCTCCAAGGCACTGTTCTAGTATAAATAATCAACAGTTTGTTCAGTCTGGAAAAAGACCTCTCTAAATGCTCATCTGTAGCTGTCTGTTGAATTTAAGTAGCACTGCAGTGCTTTGAGCTGGCAATCCAAACATCTTCATTTAGAAACAAAACACCATACGGTATAATCAACTCACCACAGTAATTTTCTCCACTGCAGTATCATTAAAGATGTATTGTAGCATGAAGAGGAAACTCAAATATGCTTGGCCAATAAGAAGACCAACAGACTTCTGCAGTTGAAGCTATTTTTACTACTGTAAAGTCTGAATTCTTCACAGTCTTAACACATTCTCCTAACACATCCCTGTCTCCCATAACATTTTGAACAGGATCTGAGTTACAGATATTCATGTTTGGAGAATCAAATATTGCAGACTCTCATCATCATCTCAAAGAGCTGTCTAACTCTCTAGCAACTAATGAGTCTCTGGAGGAGCTAAAAACTGAACGTGGAAATTTCAGTTGAGTCCAGAAAGCCAGAGGATTACTATACCTGCTGTGGAGTGTCTTTGTCCTTCATGGCACCATTTAGCTTCTGTGAAATTTCAATTGTGCTAAGATTCAGAAAGGAGCCAGTGATTTAAATAGTGTACAAGTAGGTAGAAGATACCTACTTCAGGTGGAATGAGAACTGGCTGAGTGGCAGAGCTCAGAAGGTTGTGATCAATGCTGCAGAGTCTGGCTGGAGGTTGTAGCTTGTGGTGTTCCCCAAGGGTCAGTGCTGGGTCCAGTCCTGTTCCATTTATCCATCAATGACTGGGAGGAAGGGGCAGAGATCACCCTCAGCAGCTTTGGTGCTGATACAAAACTGAGAGGAGTGGCTGATACACCAGGAGGCTGCGCTGCCGTTCAGTGACACATGGAGAGGCTGGAGAGCTGGGTGAAGAGGAACCTAATGAAGTTCAACAGAGGCCGGCGTAAGGTCCTGCACCCGGGGAGGGATGCTCCCACGCACCAGTACAGGCTGGGGCTGACCTGCTGGGAGGGAGGCAGTTCTGCAGAGAAGGACCTGGGAGTGCTGGTGACCAGCAAGTTGCCCAGGGGCCAGCAGTGTGCCCTGGTGGCCAAGGCGGCCAATGGGGTCCTGGGGGGCATTAGGAGGAGTGTGGCCAGCAGGTGGAGGGAGATGTTGCTCCCCCTCTACTCTGCCCTGGTGAGGCACATCTGGAGTGCTGTGTCCAGTGCTGGGGTCTCCAGTTCAAGAGAGATGGGGGACTACTGGAGAGGGTCCAGTGGAGGGCTACAAAGGAGATTAGGGGACAAAAACATGTCCTTTAGGAGGAAAGGCTGAGGGAGCTGGGCCTGCTTAGCCTGGAGAAGACTTAGAGGGGATCTTAGCAATGTTTACAAATACCTTAAGGGCAGTGTCAAGAGGACATTGCCAGGCTCTTTTCAGTGGTGCCCAGCAACAGGACAAGGGACCATGGGCACAAACTGCAACATGGGAAGTTCCTTCTGAATATGAGAAAGTTCTTTACCCTGAGTGTGCTGGAGCACTGGCACAAGCTGCCTGGATGGGCTGTGGAGTCTCCTTCTCTGTAGACATTCAAAACCCAGCTGGGTACAATTCTCTGCAACCTGTTCTAGGAGAACCTGCTTCAGCAGGGGGCTGGACTAGATGATCTCCAGAGGTCCTTTCCAACCCCAACCATTCTGTGGTTCTGTGATATATCAGATATTTCTTATTTGGGTTTAAACACTGAATATATATCATTTAGTAACAAATTCAATATTAATGCTTTCAATTTCTTTCTGTGCTTAGGACTTTTTCCCTTACAAAATTCTCTGTAGGGTGGAAACAGCTGAAACTTTCTTTTTTGTGTGTGTGTGACTTACTGCTGTTTGATATGTTAAGAAGTTTCAGTGTTAGGGAATACTTAAAGTTCATGCTCAGGATTCAGAATATGATTTTTTTTTTTCCTATTTGTCTTTTATTAAATGTTATAAATTGCCCCAGAAGAGGCTGGGGAGGGACCTTCTTCATAAATTGGTTAATATAGACCAGTACAACAAACACTGAAAATACTTGGGAAAAGAAACAGCTTTATATAAATAGCTGAGTCCAAAGGCATCAAGAGTTCTTTGCTTTTTCAGCAATACAGTAAATCAGCTATAGTCATGAGTGATTCTTCCTTCATAAAACTTTAGCCAATGTATAAAAAAATGCACAAAACTGGTGCAGATTATTAACATGCCATTTTAAGTTGTCTCCTACTGATGCAAGAAGACTAGCATTAGAAGCAAAGAAAACAGAATGCTATTTCTACTGAACAGAAGGTACAGAAAATAGGTTTTGAGAGAATTACATGCTTTTAAATAGTCTGAAAGCTAAATTATTAGGTCAGTTCTATCAACCTTCCCATTAAATCTGCCATTTATATTTCCTGCCAGACACTGTATAGAAAAAAAGAAAATGATCAGAGTCATTATCTCTGGTGCTAGACTCTGCTGTTCTTGTCATTGTTTCTCAAGACTAGGCACGTCACTGCAGCAGTTAGGGTCAAACTAATAGAAACAAGTACAATATCAAGATGGAAACCCCTTTTTTACTTGTTGTTCATGTACTTTTGGCATCTGTAACAGAACAAAAGCTGCTCAAAAGAAAAAAAAAAGTCATCATTAAATGACAGCCTTTGAATGACTACTGCAAGACAAATTGAAAATAAATTTGATGTAATAACACACATATTACTCCAGCACTTTAATATTTAAAACTACTTGTTATATATAAATTAGCTTTCATCCCTACAAGAGAAAAGGAAACATTGCATACTTTTATACATGAACCAGTGAAACAAAGGGGTAAAGGTAATAATCCTCAAAATACTAATGGTCAAGACACCTGAAAAACTAATCATCACTGAAATCTGTTTGCAATTAATAATCCAAGCCCATTTATAAACAGACATTGTAGAAGAGAGAAAGTCAGGTGGGGTGGGGTTTGTTTGTTGGTGGCTTTTTTCCTGAGGAGTGACGAGTAAGCAGAGATTGTTTTGGATAGCTTAGTCACTGAATTTGAAATTTGAATGATGTTTGTAATTGAACAATGTTGGAAGTCACTGGTTACCAGTTCTGTGTTTAGTCCCACAAAAGAACTCTGAAAACAATGACTAGCAAAGAAAATGTCGAACCTTCCTTGTGTGTGATATGCATGATGCAGTGGTCTTTGAAATGACAGAAAAATGTGCTATCAGCAAACAGAAAGACAATTGCATTCCAGATACTGATGAAAGAAAAAAAATTTAGTGATATATTAAGAAAAAATGTAGTTCATATTGTATTTTCAAGCCTACAATGAGACGGAGGTTATGAGACTTCACGGGCTTCTCGTAGCAGCCATGAAGATAATTTTTAGGGGTAGAAGAGATTGTGTCATGTTGAACCACTGTTACTTTTGTGTTTTAAACTAGACTGAAGATTTTTGTATCTGTAGCTGGTCTCTGAGAATACACTAGCAGCATGTGACAGCTAAAGGCACCAAAAAATTAAAGAAATCTCCCCAGAATTGCAGCAACACCAAAAGGTTAAAGGTATGTTATGTTTATTTTTATACAAATCTCACACAAGTATGACCCAGATGTTGCAGTACCCATTTTAAAACCAGTGGAAGGCCTTTGAAGCCCATTCATTCACAATAAAATTTGTAGCACTACGTGGGACAAGGAAAGATAACAAATCAAGAGGGGAAAATTTTTCTGCTTTTCCTGTCAGTTTGGTGAATCTATTCCACTTTTCCAACTTGTAAAAAATATTATCCCCACATAGCTATGTTTTTTCTATCTCAAGAGCATGAAGGTTGTATTTCTTTTATTGATCTGTCTGAGATTGCAGGTATGGCCGTATAATGAATTCATTACAGACTGGTCCCAAGTAAATATCACTAATGTGTTTCTGAGAATATTTTCAATTAGGTATTTTATTCTGACAAAATAACATACCTTTATTTTCATGTGAAGAGCTGAACAATAGATCTGTAATGATTAATATTTGTGAAAAATTAATTTCTAAATTATAGGCTTCAAGTATGGCAAAGGACATCCATACAGTCCATCAGTGAGGAAGCTGGCACACCCATTGCTTACCTGGCAAATCAAAGAAAAGAGGAATGGGTAAGTTTTAAATATCAGCTGATATCCATTTAGAAGTAAATCATTATCTGATTCACATAACAAATTGTAGAACAAATTTGAGAAAATATGACTGCTTGCAGGAAAAGCTTTTTAATTATGTAAATTATTCTTTGCAGTTATTCACAAAGATATGCCTAGTAGCACCTAAACTTGATTCACAAAGTTATGCTTATAGTTCAGTTTTCTACTGAAATAGGAAATGGATCAAAGATACTGGATTTTTATAGTTAATTTAACCTTCTTATACGATTATTAATAATTTTTTAGTAAAGATATGGAAAGTCTTTTTTTAATGATAGAAAAATCTCCAGATAGGTTGAGGGAGACTTGAAATTAGATCTAAAATGTATTTATGAAGCAGCACAGTGCAAGTTACTAAATGCAGGTCTCATTTATGAAATCAGGAAAATTTAACCTAATTAATAATTTTGGGGCAAATATTTAAAACTACTGAAAATAGTTTAAAGACAGTGTCTATATAGCTTTGTCTTTAAAATGACAGACTTAATTTAAATAGTGGCTGAAAGGGCATGTTATTTTACATGCAGATTTGCTGAAATGACCTTGAGCCACATTCCAGCTGGGTGTTATTTGGTACAAACACAGTCCTACAGTTAATCACCTTTAAATTTAAAATCTGGCTCATGATCTTCAACTTTTGAATTTGAAACTGGACTTGGATTATTTCATGCTGAAGAAAAAAGGGTTACAGAGTTCCCAAGCCTGTAAATCCAAAAAGGTTTTATAGGCCTATCATTTCTGGGAAGGCATACCACCAAGAAGAGGAATCTCCTTCATTCTAGACAATGGGTGCCTACAAAATTCATAGGAATCTTAAGTATGAAAGGAAGCATGGCTATCATATATGAATAAAAACATTCATGCTCACATGAAGCTTAGCAATTTACTAAATATTTTGAACTAGACAGCTCTAGAATGGAAGGAAACAAAAGCTGTATGGGAGACAATTTAGGCTACGCTAGAGAGAAGACATGTAATATGATGAGAAGTACAAGATCTTCCTACATAGCTATTTTTCTTTCACAACAAAACAGATTGATGAAATAGTTGCTCTCAGACACAAAAAGTAAGATCTGTCCCCTTGTAAATAAAAAGTTACGCTGAAAAATTGCCATGTTATTTAATTTAAATTTTAGCCTTTTTATTTTGGTATCCTGGAAACATTTTGTTTGTTTGTATGTGGCTCGCTGGAAGACCATATAAGAATATTATACTTTTTCACATTGCAGATAATACTTATGCTAGAGGTTTGATGAGGTTTTCATTTATTAGAAATATGTTTCACCTGCTTTGGCAGATTTTGATGATGTGAAGAACCTGCATTACACAGATCTGAAGGAAGAAGTTCAGATGCATGTTCAAATGTCTAGATTTTCAGGACATTTTGTGCTGCGGATTTTAGTCTATCCCATTAAAGATGCATGTCATAATCCTACAAGCCTTCAGGCAGAAGTGTTTGCTTACTCAAGCAGACTATATTAAATTCCAGTAAATTAAAATACCTGTTAACCTAAATTTATTCATTTGCCTCACTGTTTTTAAGTTTTCAGGTGTTTTGCTTTGGTTTTGATTGTTTACAGTGAGGGAAAAAAAAAAAAAAAAAGGTAGTAATATAGAGTGAGTCCATGTAGTAAAGCACATACTGCAGAAACAGAGTACTTGCCAACCCATTACTTCTTAAAAGAAATGACATCTTTTCTTCAGGCTAAGGAGTGCTTCTTTTTACATAATACTTAAAACTGAATTATCTTTTCATAACAGAGAGAAATTATCTTCACTGTGGTATAGTTGATGACAAAACTCCTATTCCAGTTTCTAAAACACTGGATGGTAACATACTTACACAATCAGGCTGCAGCATTGTTTAGCAGTACCAAAATCCATAATATTTTTATAATCTGTTTCTCACCACAAGATATATTCTTTTCCACTTTACAAAACTCTCCCTTTCATGAAAGTACCTAAATCAGTGATGTGGCATATAAAACCCCAAACAAACCTGAGCTGAATGAACAGTTATTCCTAAAGAATGGCTTCAGATACCTCCACTGCTTGGAGAAGCTGAAAGGTGTCTTATTTATCCAGACTCAGTAATGGTACTAGAACATACTCTGTGTTGAAAGGTAGTGCGATGTATTGAATGTTAAGGGTAACAGTTTTGTTATTTGTTATTTAGTTAGTGTCTGAATGGTTAAATAGTAATGTATAACAAAGTAATGGATATTTGCTTCTTGATAATTTTAAAATACAAACTTGCAGGACAGTTAGAAGTAGGTAGAACAGTCAATATGGTCTCTGTTTTTCCATAACTACATCTTCAAACTGTTTCTGGGTGTCACCTTCAAAATGGTACAGATAAAGGAATGTAAACAATTTCTAGTAAATATAATTGATAAACTGTCTTCCTTAATTGCAACAATGCAATGTTTAAATGTATTGTATGTTTAAAATGAATGGATGATAATTCGTCCATGTATGGTAGCTTGAAACTCAGGTATTTCCTGGCCCATTGTCTGCTTCTTAGGCATTCACTGCAAGTGGATCGCATATAAAATGGTTGTGGTTCAACAAGATTAAACATTAATATTCTGTTGTGTGGACTGACACATGTAACATAATAATTTAGCATTCTGGAACAAATACTGTCTGTTACTCCTTTCAATACCCTCTTTCTGTGAATATTTTCTAAGATCGGCTGAAAAATCTTTCTTTTTGTAATCTTTATGCACTTTAACAGTGTTGCAGCCTTTCGACAGTAGGTTGAGTATAGTGGTATGAGTAAAGAATTGGCTGAGGGTGGGAAAAGATAATTGGGTCACTTCTACAACTGATGCTCTGCCATTGAAGATATTTTAGGCAGTGCATATTTTTTCCAGTTGATCCCATCCTTTCTATCCCTCATGAGCTAGATCTGTTTCTCAGAACTGTGGAGCCTCTCTAGATTCTGGAGTCCCAGTGGCAGAAGCTAGAGTGAGGGCTTAGTGGAAGATTCAAGACTTCCTCACCCCCTCAAAAAAGCAGAGGGGAATTTTGCCTCTTGTTCACCTGTAGCTTTCTGCCCACAACTTGACTGAAGTTGGAATGCTTCCCTTACTGACTCTGTATCCACTAGTACCATTGTGTATATATGTTTCTTTTCCTTCTTTTATTATTTTAACATTGCATGTCTTCTTGCAATGTTACCTTTCTTCCCCTGCTTCCTCTTTAAATTTATGTTTATCTCTTTTTATGAGTACATGCTGACCTTCTACAATTGTCTGCTGTCTTCTATTGCTGATAGAAGTAGACATTTTCAGGCCTGGAACTAGAAATAGGAAACTGAATCTGAAAGACTGTTCAGATACACAGCTGCCCAGTATTTCTGACAGAGTTTTTGCACAGGATAATGTTGTTCTAATGAAAGAGGTTAGAACTACAGTTCTAGAACATAAAAAACCCAGGTCTCTCTGAAATACCTTTTAAAAATGAAATGCACATACTGCTAGAAAAAAAGTAACTTATACTTGAGAGGGAGAGAATGCTCTGTGGAGACCATTGCATACAACAAAAAGCAAACCCAAGGCAAATCCATTTGTAGTTTCTGATAGTGCAGATGTTTCCAGTAGCTCATAATTGCTCAGTTCTTTGTCAACAAATAAATTAGACACTTAAACATGATTAAAATATTTTGCTCTTTCACTAATACAAATGTTGAAAAATTATGATTAACAAGTTTCACATCAAAAATGCACAGAATTCAATGCTACCTTTCAAATAGAAAGTTTCTGTCCATCTGATACAGTAGTTTGCCATCCAAAGTGAAACTATGAACTTTGTCTTAAATGCAGCAACTTAGGAAGGGGCTCACTGCTCTATTTCTTCATGTTTAACCAGAAAGTTAGTATGTCTGTTATCATTGGGCAATCCCTATAGGCATGCATAATTACCATAATGAACATAATATGCCTGTGTCCTTACCCGAAAAATGACAGACTCTCAGTAGTGCATGTCTCCGTGAAATTAAAGCTGCAATAAAGGTCAGTAAACCTCAAGAGGCAAAGCCTTTAGCTTTGAGGAAATTTGAATCCACCATTATCTGTTTGGGTCCCTAAACCACACACAACTTCCTCTGTGGTTTTCAATGCATTTATTGGTTTGTGTGCCATAAAAGTTCTGGAGAACTTCCACTAAGCAGCTGATGTTGCTGCAGGCCATGTCCCACTTTACTGTAGTTTCTGAAGTAAGTGGTGTCTGCCAGAACTTCTTCTTGTCTCCTTAATAAGTGCAGACTCCAACAGACGATGACTGTTTTGTAACGGGGGAAAAAAAAAAAACCAAACCCAAAAAAAACCCCCACAACCTGTCCATGGATGCACATTTCCTTAAAGAACACTTCCTAACTTCTTGTACATCAGAAATATTTCAGATTTACATTTTCAATATAGACCTGATTTGAGAGAAAACAGATTGCCTCATTAAGACCTACTTCATCAAGGAATTTACGAATGTGTCTTTATATGCAGCAGTGTAGAAATTAGACCAATGAGCTATTCCAAATCACAAGATCAACTGCTTGCATTTCATGTTCTTTTGCAGAAATGCATGATTTAAACAGAATTTCATCTCTTGCATTATAAATATGACCAAGTGGAAGATAGGGTCTCATTCTCAAGCTTCTGAACCAAATACTGGTCTTAAATTCCACTGTGCCTGTTGCTAAGGACAAAATCAATTTCATACTGAAATCAGCAAAAGTCCAGTAAGATTTCCAGTGGAATTGAGGGGATGTTTTTCCATATAATTCAGTGGGAGTTATATTCATGACAACAGATGTGGCTGCAAAACATTATGTTGTCTTATAGCCATATGATACTAGCAGTTCAGTGAATCGCTATTAAATTACATAAATGGTCATGTTGTGATTATGTCTTCATTATCTCTATAAAGGAATCAATCTAGACTGCATTTAGGGTGTTTTAATGTGGGGTTTTTTTGCGTTATTAATAAGCAATTTGTGCCATTTAGGACTAATGACCATATTATTTATACTAAAAAACCTGTGAAATACTCTTTTATATAAAAGAACTTATATTCCTCAGGCACATCAGCACAACTTCCAGTTATGCAAATGAATGAGCAACTTCAAAACAAAAATGAGTCACATAGGTCTAAAAAAGGGATGATGCATATGTATAATGCATAGACACAAGTATGATGAAAATGCAACTTTGATCTTTAAATGATGTAACTGATTTATTTTGTTTTATATAGAGGTAACATGAATGCTTAGCCATGCACTAATAAAATATATCTGTTAATTTTTATGTGTGTACACACACATTATATATATGGTGTGAATGTGCATCTGTATATCATATGCATGTATGTATACATTTTTTTCTGACTGAAGGAAATACACTATGAAGAATATTTATTGTTAATTGAAAGCTTCAGTTCATTTTTTAAAGTCAGAAAAACCATACATATTACTTTTTTTTGTCTAAATTAGGTGCCTAGGTCTCATTGAAAATGAAAAATATTTAGGAATTTAATATTTTTTGAAAAGTTGTCTGGAATCTTTTGTTCTCTATCTGCTCTAAGTTAATGGCTACTTAAAATGACTTCTCGCTTAGGGTATATGAAATGTTATATATGCATCTTCCCTTGCAAGTTGGGTAATTACTCAAAGAATTGTTATTTAACGCTTGTGTTCTACTAGATATTGTCACTGCTGTTGAGCTCATCCCAGTTTGACTTGAGGGTCCAGGGGTGTTCTCTGTTGCCTCATTCCATGCCAACATGTACATCTACTTAACATTTTACAATGAAGGAGATATGTCTTCTCATGAATCCTGTGGTACCAGACCTCAAACTTGACTCAAGTATCTTCTAAGATGAAGGCTGTTGTCTTATGCTTAGGAAGTGGACAGATGATAAATTCCTTGTTTTGTAAGGAAATTGTATCCCTTGATTTTGCAAATCGTACTCAATTGTAACCAGGTTAAGATAAAAAACTAAGCAAAGCTTTCACTTACAGTAGCTACCACAAAAACATAGCTTAAAATGCAAACTTATTGAAGTTGTGGGGAGGTAATGAAGGAAACCTATGCTTAATCTGATGTTACCTGAAGGTCTGTCTATCTTGATCTAAAGCTGACGTGCATGGCACTGCTGGTAAGGTGCTGTTGTCCTGTATGGCACTCATGGCACTCACCTCAGGCTCTATCCCCTTTCTGATGGTTTTGTGTGCACATTTCAGTGTGGTACGTCATGTCCCAGTACTGCTTTTGCTTTCAGTCTTTGCTGATACAGACTCCTCAAGGGTATAAATGCGTGTCGCTTATTAGTATTTCTTGACTGAAACCAGACATGATGATAACCAAATGGTTTGGGGTAACTGCAGATACAACATGGTTTATCTCCAAAAGCTGACAAGAGATATTGTAATATCCAACAATACTTCTGTACTGAGTAAATTTGTGAATCAGCTATTGATACAAGGAAGTACCAAGTGATAGTCTGACAAAGTGCAAAAAATTAATCAGACTAGCTGCTAAGCAAAAATGATTACAAATAAACAGTTTAGACAACATGATTTGCTCACCAGCTGAAAAATGCTTTGGGTAGCTGGAAGCCTGGAATTTGCAACACCCAGCTTACCACATGATACAGAGTGTGGGGAAGGGCTATGCTTGCATTGGACATATGACACATAGCCAAAAAACTTTAAATTTAAAAAAGAATTCAACAAATGAACCAAACAAAAAATACCCACTACAACCAAAACCCAAAACTTAAGATGCAAGAACTGGGCAGGATGAAAAAGTCTTCAATAAACTGCTATTCCTCTAGACTTCTAACAAGCTTCTTATCTTGGAATAACCAGTCACTGAACTCTGGGGAGACTGTCCTAAATAAATAGATGCAATGCCTAGTCATTAATTACCTGCCTAGTTTCAAACCAAACTGAGCAATGTTCTAATGCCCATTATAGGTTTCTGCTTTTAATTGAAAACAAACATGGGTAAACAATGAAACCACATGTTTATCAAGTGCCTATTTCCTGGCAATCAAGAGATATGGTAATTGCAGTAGTACAAGGGCTGTTTATCAAGATGTTTCCTTGTTGAATGTTTAACTACACCTTCCCCAGTATTTGTGCCCATAAAAAACCAGCAATGCTGGCAACACTGGGAAAATGTTCTTCTTGAGGTCAGCAAGTCAGTCTGTCTCACAAGGCTTTACTGAATTAGAGGGGATTGGAAAAATGCTACAGACTGGTGTCAGGGAAGTGGTTTCAGGGACTGAAAAAGAAAAACAGTAGTGGAAGCAAATTGGCATTTGATTTATGTTAATAAACACAGATAAAATACCTCCTAATGAGCAAAAATCTATTTAAAGGTCCCCAAAGGACTTCAGGCCATATTCTGATAACACACATTCAGGTGTAAGTCACAGTACTGAGAAGGCTCCTATGGTGGATATTTCAGGAGAATATTCTTGTCAAATGGTAAAACTTGCAAAGATGCACTGGGTAGTGATTTTACAGGTAGATAGCTACACTGTAGGGGGAAATGTTCTGTTTTAAAGCTTGGATATTTCAATACAGGAGTTAGAACTCTTTCCAAAATCTTTTCCTAAATGTGTCACTGCAGAGACATTTGCTGGAAGAAGCCAAATACATGATTAAGTAACAGGAAAACCAGCTTGATTACAGTGCAACGCGCTCCGATGACTTTAGTGAGCCTGTCATAAGAAATTACTGTGCATTAAGCTGTGGCAGAACTGTGTTAAGTCTTCATTAGATCCTGTTCCTTTAAGAATTAAACCATGTATTAATTAAAAGGTTGTATCATTTAGCATCTCTTACATAGATAGCTATGCTGCTATAAATGTACCCTATGTTGGTGTGCTTATCTGTGTGCATGAAAAAGGAAATAATTATGCTCCTATGAAATGTCCTTTCAGTGTTTTAATGTTGTTCAGGAATAATCATTGATCTGGCATTGCTTTAAAAATAATAATTTTAAAAATCATTGACCCAATAAATACAAATCCACCAAGAAACATTTCTACTCTAGAAAAGACATCACTTAGACATCCCCCGTCCCCTCCCCACAGCAATACACTTAAAAAATACCTAGTCTCTATTTCCTGAAATTTTCCTATTAATTTCTTTACATTCTAGGTGTGAAATAACATCTGTTCCTTTTTATTACTTCTTCCATCTGAAGAAGTGCATTTGGTTAGCAACCAGAGAATTAAATCTTTTTTTATCTTCATGAGTATCACTCATGAGATCTTGTGGTGTCAGACCAGTGGATTTCATATATTACTGACTGGGAAGCTAGAAAATGGATTGAATTTTTAAATTCTTTAACCAATCTTATCTTTTTTGTTAAATTTTGTCAAATAATTATACAGATTATGCATTCAACAGATACAAACCCATAACATTTCAATCTTCTTCCGTGTGTCTTCATTGTTTTATATCTAATGAAGTTTAGCCCTGCTGTTCTGTAAGAACAAAAGCTAATCTGATTCTATTTGTTAACTTGCCTGAGTATGCAGCATCAGTACTGATGATATTAGCAGAAATGAGCACACCTTGGGAATAGCAATTTTTACTTAATTACTGCTATACAAGCATCTGGGGAAACTCAGTTTGTTTTTAATATGCCTCTAAAAGTTCTGTGCATGTAAGAAATGCTAGGGTGTTTAGTAGCATACACAGTACAAATAGTAAGTTAGATAATGTAAAGGAATAAATATGCAAACACCAAAGCACACAAAAAAGGTAAAAACCAGAATATTATGACACCAAAGCAATGAGGTACCCCATGGCTTGTACCCAACAAGACCAGTTGAATGGTTGACAACTTCACAGTGAGACAATCCTCCAATATAAGTAACAGCCAGTTACCAGTTGGCCACTGTCTCTGAGAAGTGTTCTTGTTAGAATTTCAGCAATTTTTGTAGACTGCCTTATAAAATATTCTTCCTTAAAGAATATTTTTTTCAAAGATACACATTTACCTGAACCATGTTTATTTACTGTGTGTCCTGGGCAGAGCAACTTAATATGGTGCTTGCTGAGTTCATCCAGACATCTTGGGAATACTGTGTGCAGTCGCAATTTTGCAGGGCATCTAAACATCCAGAAGCTTGCCAAAAGTAGCCTCCTCATCTACCACTAGCTCTTACAAAGCTGGGGATACATATCTGGGTGCCTGTATGATCTATAGACTCTACAAAAACGGAAGTTGCCTTTAAATAAAACCAATCTTTTTCTTATTATTGTGGCCAACTCACATGATCTATAATGTGCTATTCAGACAAGTGAGTACTACTTTTCTGTAGACAAATGGCTGAACACCTTTTGTTTCAGAGTCATATGAGCAGAGTCGCACCATCTTTAATGTGCAACGTTTACTATGTAATGCCTCCTAAACCCAACTTGACATATAGTAACAGAGGAAAAGCCTATATTTACAGGTATCTACATTAATTCCTAAAGCTTCACATTATGTTCATTTATATAAACATCTCTTACTGTTACTACCATTGTTATTACCTTTATCCTTTCCATTGGTTTTCTGAAACTTGAGCGGAAAGGAAATTTCTCAGATTGGAGCACCATCGGTAGCAGTTCATTTGGTGACAGATTTTTTTCCCCCTATTTTTTAAAACCCCATTGTCTTTCTCCTACCATCTTTGTCAAAGCATTTATTTGTATTTCATTTTCATCTAAATCTCAGCCTTAAAAAAGCTGATTCAGCAACTTGCTACAATTTTATTAAGAAAAATGAAGCTATTATTCCCTTCCTTACATTCTGTATGAAAATTTGTGAAATATTTTCATGACTAGGATTGATGAAATTCAAAAGCAATCTTCTCTGTGGTCTTTCATGTGAAGAACCATGATCTGTCTCTGTTGATAAAGAAGTTAAATGAATTGAATGTAAAGCAGGCTCAGCTCTGGCCATGACTTATTGTAATTGTTTTCTAACAACCTGATTTAAGATCACTTGCCTGAGAGCAATGCAATATAAATGACATTACTTTATTTTTGCATAGTAAGTTCACTTTACCTCATGACTATCTGAATGTGCTAGATACGGTTTTATATGATCAGCTGAAATATAAGAGCTTAGGTAAAAGATCATAAACATGAGGCAACATCTAGTGCTAGGAGCAGAGCTGTACTGAGGTCATTACCCTGCCAGAGGTCTTACTCTGGATGGCTTTTGCTGTGTGGGAAAAGATTGTAATATTGTTTGTTTCTTTGTTTTGCATAATATAGCCAGGATTTTTAAAAGATTTCGGGAAAAAAAAAAAAAAAAAAAAAAGAGAGACATAAATTGATCAGATTCATTTCTGGGGCAGAAGGTGAATAATAAGTAACTTCAAAGGTGACTTAAAAATTATCTTCTGCAGTGACCATTAAAAAAGGTTCTAGTGGAGGCAACTGGAGTATCTCTAGTTTGTTATCTGAGATTCTGATAAGAACACAGACTTGGATTTTGCGTATCTTGGAAAGCCGTATATTCATGAGGTGTGTTTACTTTATCAGACCTATCTGGTATGAATTTGTCACTTGCCAGTAATGCCAGCTTTCCCAAGGCTCCATCTGCATAGGGGCAATGAAAATCTGCCTCATTGTCCAGTGTTCCTTCACAGTGGTTGTAGACACATCCTGGGACATGCTGCAGCTCCCACAGGTAGTTCTTCCTTTTGTCAGAGGTTCTGCCATATATTCAGCTGAGATAGACTGAATAAGTCCACCAGTCTAATGGAATAAGTGCATTGGAATGCAGATCGAAATTCTTCACTTTCTATTCTTCTTGAATGATCTAAGGTAAAGCATAAGATTCTGTTCACGAACAGTTCTTGTTAGACCCTGGCTCATACAAAAGAGAATAAAAACATAGAGGAAATTTGGAACAATTAAATTAAAAAAAAAAACACAATTAAAATTGTGTTGTATTTGCCTGCAAAATAGGTGAACAAATTAATCTGGAATTTGTTAAACCATAACAGTACATGGAACAATGAAATTATCATAACTTAAAAGAACTGTGGTCCACCTTGTAGAAGGGCATGCTAGCATGGTACTTCATTGTGTCAGTGATTAACTGATATATTGTTTCTTTGTTAACACTACAATTATTTTCAGTACAAAAATGCATTGAACCTACTGGGAAAAAAGTACATCTAACTTCCCATAAACTTTCTTGGCTGAATTCTGTTATCTTTTCAGTATTTCAGCAAACATAAACAAGATTAGCAAAGTGTAATTATTAACATCCCTTCCACCAACCCACTTTGATTAGAAAACAGAACTGATCAACTAATGCATTAACAAGGAAAGTTGTGGTTTGTAGTGATAGTTGCCAAGTTTTTCTACAGCCTGGTAATAGTTACTTGTTAGACACAAGATTTTCTTTCATGATATTGGGAAGCTAAGAAATTCTTGGGTGTCAATTCCTGTTACTGCTTTGACTAATCAGATATTTCAAGTGATGTTTTTAAAGGAGCATTAGAAGGATTCTTCATTGAAGAAGTTAGCTAGTTTCTTGCTTACTTTTACTTTCTGAAGTTTGTGATCAATTACAGTATCTGAAAAGTTCAGTTTGTCTTCAAGCCAGGACTGTTTTGGGGGTTCACTGATGTGAGTAGTGAGGACCTTATTCCACATTCATTATTGTCATCAAGAAAATGTTATCTTATGGTATTTTCAACACAAAAATATGTCAGGGACAGTTAACACTGCCAAGTTTATTAGTTCACTGTATAGAAAGAAACACGAAGTTACAGCTATGTCAGAATTATTAATAGAGTTACACACACCTCCATGCATCTGGTTCAGGTAAAACAGTGGCAGAATGAATAATTGAGGTTTTGTCTACCATAAAAGTTCAATATGTTTAAATTGCTGACTCTTCATTTTCCTACACACATCACATTTCATCTTAGGTGATGTAATCTGTCATTAAAAAAAAAAAAAAAAAGGAAATATGAAGAACAAAAAAGACACAACATGTTTCTGCTATTCTAGGTCAGATTCATTCACAGCATTGAATGAATTACTATTTTGTTTTGAGTGGCATGCCACTGTCAACTTTTTAAAGAAAGGATGATTAACAGAATCAGGGCCCCAGAAAAATAGATTTGTAACATTTTAAACCACTTTTTAAATATTTTTTTTTTTGCTTAGTTACAGTATGGAACTACTAATCTTGGCTATTAGGTTTATTTATGATTTACATGACTGGGTGCTGTTTGTTACCATCTGTCTATAAGCACTTTGTACATCTTAAACACTGTATACGTCTTACAATTTGCATCCCTGCCTCCTCAAAGTATAAATCAGAAGAGGAGACTGTTCTTTGTGAATTTAACTAAGCTGCTAGTTCACACTGAATTACTTCTAGAGCTGGCATTCATAATTTTTTATGTATCCTCAAGAGGGAACATTATGAGAATTAATATTTCTGGAGAGTAATAATGCGTTTATTATTGCAATATGCCCTCCTGACTCTGAAAGTCTTCTAAAACTTTACGTATCTTTATGTTTGTTATTGCTGAAATCCTAGTAATTACTTTCATAGATTCTTAGAAGTTAGAAGAACAGGATCTATTTAAGAGTCTCCGTCACTGTGCTCTTTTAAACTAGGCGCTTCAAAACTCTTACTTGGCTTTGTTAAGATTGGAGCTGGTTATTTTTTTCTTATGATTGCCATTACTCCTTTTTTAAAACAATGGATTCTAGTACTTGCTAGTGTTAATATAGACTGTTAAGTGTTAATAGTGTTAATAAATGGTTAATTTATAGAAGTATGATTTTTTGCTCCTGTAAGAGCTTTCTGACATTTGCAGGTTGGAGTGTTGAAACTGTTTTTGATGCTGAGCATGTTCAGAAAGGCAGTCACAAGGAGAGTGTTTGCCAAATGGTGTGCTGGAACTACAAATCTTTAAAGCACCTTGTGTCCATGAGAACTTGCCAAAATCTTTCTGATTAATTTAATTTGCTGAAGTATTTTTGTCCTGCTATATCAGCAAATATATACCTTCTTGCAGAACTTCCATGGTATTCTTGCATCACTATTGGGGATCACTATGAAGTTTGATTCTATTCCCTTTTTTCCTCTTTGCAAATGCTGTAGAGTAAGCAGGCACTTAGGTATGTTCTAAGACTGTGTTTTTGAAAGCTTTTCTCTGTTTTTGCAAGTTTTGGAAGGCCTGTTTTTCAGGTCATGCAAAAACTGATTTCAGGTTCAGTTTTGCACTAGCAGAGGAGCTAATTCCTGATTTAGCATGGTTCCATACTCACTGAGTAGTGGTACCCTGAAAACTGATGATAACGACTGGCCATTTACTATAGTGGTACCTAGTAACATATGTTATTAATTGTTAGTTTACCTTTACTTCTAAGAAAGCTTGCTTATCTCTTGTTCTCACCTTAAAAAACAATAGCCTGAGTGGTGAAATGAAATTACCTAACAACAACTAGCTCTTCCATGGAATAAACTGATTAGCATTGTAATTGATTTTTTCAATTCACTTAAACAGTTTAGTGTACTAAGGTAGGCATTCTGTACACAGTTTGGCATAGATATGTAATTAGTATTCTTATTAGCATGTGAACTGTGTTTAGCTCCCTGGGCATTGTATTTTCATTGTATTCTGTGCCACTGCTACCATGAGGGCTTAATTACATAGTGATATTCTGAAATATCTGTAACAGCACATGAGCCATCGTTCATTCATATCATAGTATCACAAGAAAAATTGAATGAGTGCCATGGCAGTGTCTTGCTTACTGTCCTTTGACACTACACATTCACAAGGAACATTGGGAATTTGATTGTTATGAACCAGGAATGACAAAAAGCAAAAATCCCAAAACGTTTACACATTCAAATACAATTTTTTTAAGGGGGATTTTTTTTTTTTAAATCAGGACTTCCTTGTTTGCCCAGACTATATCAGAAGACCTCAGCATTGCAGTGCTCTTTTATTAAGAGAATTTGAAGACTTATGAAAATCCTACTCTGAAAGGGGCAAAGAACTCCTTCAGAATGTGGCTCCACAGGTACCACAAGACAATAGGACATCACACTTCAATGAGATTACAGTTTCTATATTTTGGATCTTTCCAACTATCTTTAATATGTGCTGTGGAAAGATACTTTGCAGGACCTTCTCTGACTTCAGCAACTACTTACTATTCCATTTCTGAAAGGATTGGAGAGAGTTGTGGTACTGTGATGTCATATGATTTTTCAAAGCCATATAAAATGGCAGAATTCAGTATCTACATTCCTATAGTTTTGCAGAGATAAGACTTTTCTTGTCTGTTGGATGCATAGGTGATCAATGATGTAGACTCATGCTTTTTATTTTTCTTAATCCATACAGAAATGAAACACCAAGCGTGTGCTGAGCACTAGGGAGGAAAGCTTTCCTGGACATCTCCCCAAGAAAATTATAATCGCCTGCAAACTGTAACAGCTCAGGTAGGGTGTCCATTAGATTTGAAATGGCTCCTTTGGTAGATTTATCTAGGTCTTTATGTCCTAAGGAATCTGAAGATTTGAAAAAAACTTATAAACTGTTGGGATGTAACTGATGCCACAATTTTGTTCATTTCATAGCAAACCCGTGCTTGGGGAGGGCAGAGAGTCAAAGGGATAGAAGAATCTGGTAATGTTTATTATTTGTACTGCAGGAGTGCCTAGAGGCTCTGGTTGGGAATGGCATCCTTTAGGAGGGTTGCAACTACATGATCTTTAATGTCCCTTCCAACCCAAACCATTCTATGATTCTACGCTGTCGGCTGTGCATATCTACATGAAGCTAATGTCTGCTTGAAAAAGCATAGAGTAGGAGGCAATAAACAAAATAAATAGAAAGAAGGGTAAATAGAGATTTAAAGAGTTAGGAACAGGGAAACAATAAATACATGTGCCTGTATAGGACCTCTATAGCGTTACTTTTTTTTCCCCATAAAATCATAATTATAACAAAGCAACATACTGTGAATAAAAAGATTGTTTTTGAACCAACATGCTTGGAAGAAATAATTTAATTCCTCATTCTGCTACAATTTAATTCCTCATTCTGCTACAGTCTCCCTCTTAGACTTTGGAAGACAGGGAGTTTGGATTGGAGTGGGAAGAAAATATAGGTTAATATCCACTGAGATGTAAAAATTACTTTCAGAATGTCATCTCTTCCAGAATCAGATAGTAAAGAATTATAGAAACTTTGATGTAGTTGTTTATGAGTAATAAGTCTATTTCATTTTAAGTTAGTCTTCAATGGATAAGTTGAAAAGTATGGTGCATGAAGGGATTAGCAAAACTGGATTTGAAAATAAAATTCCACACACTGTGAAAAAGAAGTTATAGGCAAAGAAAGAAATTAAAAATAGCAATGAAGGTGTGGTGAGTGAAAATTAAATATATTCAATATGAATTTTCTGTGTTTATACAATTCCCTTTTAAAAAAAAAATAAAATAAAAAAAGAGTTAGAGTTCTGTACCTCCAGTGATAATGATTTCTACAGATTGGAAGATACTAGAGTTCTTCTCAAAATATTATATATAGTGAGATCAGATGACAGACTGAAGGGATCCAGAAATTTTCTCATGAGAATAAAAGAGAAAGAAACCACTCATTTATACAGAAGGGATGATACAATATATAATGAAAATCTAGTAGAATCCATAAGAATTTTTCATTCCAAAGCACATATTTAAAATTGCTTTCCATGGGGAGGTCATTATGTACATATGTCTGAATGTATCTATCTATCTGCACAGTATAGGTAAAATTCAAAAATATCACCCTAGTTGATAAAAATAACTATTGGAAATACCTGCCAAGCAGAAAAATGCTTCTGCTGAAAAGGCCAAAAATATTTCCCCACAATACTTGCTACTGAGAGGAATAATGAGATAGTAAAGTATGTTATAAAATAGAAAATCATGGCATTCTCTTCATAGAAACTTTATTCTCATTTCAGGGATACCCAAGGGGTTCCAAAGAGAAATATAACTTTGGAAACCCATGAAGAATGTTAGAAAAAAATTCAATATATTATTTGCATTCTGTAGCATATAATTAAACACGTTTCTTGACATAATTATGCTAATAGATGTGGGAAGCTGTCATTTCTGCCATTGACTTTATAACATAGACCTTTGTGGAATAATTTAAGTGGTTTGTCCTGTATCTGAGAGAGAGACTGAGGCTCTAGATGCCTAAAGATGACACTTCCTTAATAGTCAGAATGATATATAGTTGCATTTATGGGCAACTGCCTGGTTTTGAAAGATCAGACCTCTTCAAAAGGCAATTACATTCCTAAATCATGTAGCTAGTATTATTGGAGTAAAGGAATGAATCAAATTGGAAATGTGTGATTTTTAAGAAGAGTATGGTGATCTGCAGTTCACATTTTGCAACACTCTGGCACAGGGATTTTATCTTTACCTGCTACCACAAGTCAGAATTTAAGTGATCATTTATTTGCTACTTAGGTTAGCTCATATGAAGTAAGGACCATGATGAAATAGCAATCATACCTTGAACATGTTTGCATTTTCCCCCCTTTTAATAGTGAAGCAATACTCTTAAGTATTTATATGTATTTTCCCAATAGATTTAATCAAGGAATGCTACAGATATTTCATAAAGCAAATATCAGTGCTGAGAGGCTCTCATAGAGATTCCTTTCCTTGTCTCTCTTCACTCCCTAAGAGCAGATAACCAGTCATGTGTTATCATCAGCTCCCAGGCTACTCCAGAATTACAACTTACAAAATCATTGCTGCAACCTTAGACATGCAGTATAGTTTTGAGTAGTAAAGACTTAACGAGTTCACCTAAAATCTTCTGTTGTCATAGCAATGCACTGGGAAATGGATCTTGCTGAGAGGAATTACCCACCTGCGCTTGTATTGCATTGTGGAGGTGTATCTTTGGTTGAAGCACTTGCTTAATTGAGGGATCAGGAATCACCTGTTAAACCCTGTTGGATAGAGTTTGGGGGGTTGTGTATTGATGGAAACGAATGCGCAGTAAGATAATACACTGCAAATTCACATAATACTTTACAGTGTACTCTCTTTCCAAACTGCAGAAAGCATTCAGATGATATCTTGGTCCTAACTCGCCAGGTTCAGAGATGAATTTCTCCCACCAATGCCGCATATTACCAATTGGTTCTCTCTTTACTGAAGCACCCTTTACACTTCTTTGGTTTCTGCCATGCAGATGTCATAGATGATGGTACAGATGAGTTAATAGCTTTAGCAAGGTGCTTGCACTTCAGACCAATTTAGTGCTTAGTCTGATCCAAGAATGAGTTTCTTTCTGTGAGTGCCCTCAGTGAGCTGAAACACTGCTCGTTTCCCCACGTTTCTCTGTTCTTGTGACAGAGTGACATTCTCCTCTTCCTACAGCTTGACTCACCAGTATGGAGATGGGTCATTTTTTCTCCTCTGGTTAGATTATGTTAATAAATTTTCTAAATATCACCCTCACTGTGACCATCTGCACCCTGGAGGCACTTTGAGTTGTTGCAGTAGCAGTTCTGCAGGCTGCAGAAAATCACATTGGAGTGTTTTGGCTAAAGCTGAAAATTCAGCCAGTTTCCTGGTTTGTTTATCCTCTTTCATTTCAGGTTGAGGATTATTTTGCATTGGCCACTTACTTCAACTGTACATGCAGGTAGTTTTCATCACATATCTGAAGCACAGTGCAACAGCTTGGTGTGTGTCTTACCCACAGCTACACAGTAGTAGTAGCTCTTTTAATGGCAATCCTGTCATTAATATTCCTCCATAAACATATGTCAGCCACAACCATCAGAGTCTGATCTGCATTTCCTAAGTCTTAAATCAGAAAACAGTGATTTTTTGTGTATTGGCTCTTTCTTTAGGGGAATGTTGCAAATGGAAGGGGGGAGATGTCTGTCAATGTCACTTTTACTAGCACACTATTATGCACAGAACAGAGTGGAAACATTTTTTTGCACTTCCTTTGCCCCTGGCATTTGAGCAACAAGTGCCTGGTCCTCTCACATTATGAAGGGCAAGGCATCATTGTCTGTGATGGCCCTCTGGGTAATAAACAGTGAAATGACTCATCAGAATTGTACACAGTTATCGCACAACCAGAGCCCAAAGAAATAAAGACATGATGACATACACATAACAGACCATTATCTAAACCACATAATAAAGGATGAGGGAATTATGCCCTTGAACTCCAACCACAGCCTTCTACATCTCCACTCAAAGGAATAACCACTTCATTTGAAAGCCATTGGATTAACCATTCAGATTATCCATTGCACTAAATGAAAACTACTGGCATTTAGACGTATGTAGTAGTACTGTAGTACTACCTTAAGTTCTACCAAATGAATTGCAGATTTATATATAATTAATAGCATTTACATCTATAACATTTCTGTTTTAGAAGGATATTACATTGATTTACTGACTCTGTAAAACAGTTCTGGACATCAAAAATAAGAATGACCCATTAGATGATCTAAATCCGCTATTCTGCTTGTGCAAGTTTTATATAAGGATCACTTCACACATCACTGAACTGCAGCCACTTCAGTTGTCATTAGGCAATTAATCTACCAAACACCTGCCCATCATAGCACTATTCTATAAAAGGGCAAATTAAAGTGTGGGAAATTCAGTATATCCTTGGAGATTACTTCTAACTTTGACAGTTTGCTAGTTGGATAACCTGCTGAAGGAAACCACTTTATAATTGCTTTCATACAGTCTACATGAGCTGAGAATCTGGCCAAGAGAATTTAGAGGTTTATAAGATAATCAGAGGTCATTTATACTCAAAACAACAACAACAACAAAAACAAACACAAAAAAAAAAACCCTCACCAAAAGGAGATTATTTCTACAACATAAACATATTTTGTCTTGTTCCCTTTTAGACTAATAGGTTCACATTTGAGTTAAAAAATGAATTGGTAAGCTTGATGAAAGCTGTTTAATGAAAGAATTTTGAATTTACTTATTTCTGAATTATCTGTGTGCATTCACAATAAGCTACAGCAAAATTAATTTGATCATATTCATGTTCATTGCAAAATATTATAAGAAATGTTGGGTTGTTCTACAAATATTCATTATTACGAAACATTATTATAGGTAATATAAGGATTTTTCATTCTAATGGATTGAAAACTTGTTGGACAGCATGGCCCAGAGCATGGTCATCAGTGGAACAAAGTCTAGTTGGAGGCCAGTAACTAGCAGTGTCACCCAGGGTCAATACTGGGTCCAATTCTGTTTAAAATCTTCATTAATAATCTGGATGCTGAGGGAGAGTGGGCCCTCAGAAAGTTTGTAGATGGCACAAAACTGGAAGGACTGGCTGGTATGCCAAAAGGTCATGCTGCCATCCAGAGTGACCTCAGTTGGACGGAGAAATAAGCTGACAGGAACCTCATGTAGTTCAACAAGGAGAAATGCAAAGTCCTGCACCTGGGGAGGAACATCCCCATGTATCAATACATGCTGGGGGGACAGCAACATGGAAAAGAGCTTTGCAGAAAAGGACATGGGGGTCCTGGTGGACACCAAGTTGAGCATGAGCCACAGTGTGCCCTTGCCACAAAGAAGGCCAGTATGGGCTTCATTAGAAAAAGCATTTCCAGCAGGTCAAAGGAGGTGATCCTTCTCCTTTATTCAGCACTGGTGGGGCTGCCTCTGGATACTGTGTCTAGTTCTGGGCTCCTTGGTACAAAAGAGACATGGACATAGACTAAAAGTTTATTAAGGGACTGGAGCATCTCTCCTTTGAGGAAAACTCTGGGAAAGCTGGGACTGTTTAGCTTATAGAAAAGAAAGCTCGGGTGGGATCTTATCAGTCTATATAAATGCCTCAAAGAAGGGTGCAAAGAGAATTAAGCTAGTCTCTTCTCAGTCGTGTCAAGTGACAAGACAAGAGGCTATGGGCACAAAATGGAACACAGGTGGTTTCCTCTGAACATCAGGAAACACTTTTTTACTGTCAGGGTGAACAGAGAGGTTGTGTGGTCTCACATCTTGGAGATATTCAAAAGTGGTCTGGACATAGTCCTGGGAGCCTGCCTTAGGTGGCCCTGGTTGAGCAACGCTGGTTGGACAAGATGACATTCAGAGGTCTTTTCCAATGTCAACCATTCTGTGCTTCTGTGAACTCCAAATGCTTATTAAAGAGAGGCAAAGAGTTTAGCCAGGATCCCACAGCAAAGAATAAGGGAGAGCATATATATTGTCCCAGACACCACTTAGAAGACTAATCTGCTTACTTTAGAAAAAGTTTGTGCTCCCTAAGTACAGACTATAGGAAAATACTTTTGGTTTTCCAAAAACGAGGGAATTGCATGCTTCTATGAGACGGTGAAGTGCAGAATCTTTTTCAGCCTCTCTCTCTGTTCCTTTTGCTGTCTTCGCTACCTGATATATGAGCCAAAGTAAATACTTTCTACTTTAAGGTGTGTTTACTCGAAAGCCTGAACACTGCCATGAAATAAGGGTGATTCAACTTTTTTTTTTTCTCAGTTGTAGCACTGGAAACTTCAGCTTGCTAAGGCTTTTGTGTAATTTCTCGCATACTATTATCCGATCTGCAGAAGTATGTGGGCATGGTGAGACCAGACAAACTAAACCAGAGACAGCAAACATTTCACTGAATGAGGGCTAGAACCTCCTGTTGTGGTTTTCCTTCTTGGACATAGGAGTTGCTTCTTTTTAAAATTAATGATGGAGGGGATAACCACAAGCTGTATCATTGCACTGATTATAAGAAATAATGGGTTTTGGAATAAACAATATACTACCGTATTTTTTACATGTAAATCTGTTTTACTACCAAGCTCTTAAAAAGATAGTTCTTGAAATGTATTTTTTTTCATTTCATAGGCTGCATGTTTGATTTTTTAAAATATTTTAATGACGATATTAAGAGACTGTATGGTGTAATACTGTATAGAAGTCTCATGGGAATGTTTTTAATTCATGCAACATGCTTTTGATCTGCATTTGATCACTGGACATTTGTCTGGGATTTCTAGACATCTGCAGTCCTCCCAGAAGTAGCTATTGCTCTGAGTACGCTACTGATAATTCAGGAATCCTGGGCAAATAACAAAAAGCTTCTAATTCCATCTGACAATATTTCTAGACAGAAAAGTAAAACATTTTAGAAGCCCATATACATATATGGTGGCCATGATATTCCTAAATGTATTGGAGCAGGATTTAAACAAAAAGTTATTTTTAGGATTACTAATCACTGTTCCTTAAAGAGCTGGATCTCCTGTCAGACCTTAAACAGAAATTTTTGAAAACTTGTCTAGTGTAGATAACAGATGAAAACAAAGAACAGGTTATTGTCTATCTAATTTGAACTTGCCCTTTACTAATGAAATGTGAATCCAGATGGGGAACTAAGAATGTATTTCATTAAAACATTATCACTTCAGAATTCTGACATAAAGTATTTTCTAATATTGAGTAATAGGAAAAACAGTATCTATGTCATAGCTTATTGATATACTTTCTTCACTTTAGAGCAAAGAATAAACCTTCTGGAATTTTGATGTTATTTACTGATAAATGACAAGGACCTTAAAAAAATATTCATAAAGAAAGACGGGTTACATGGAGAAGAATTTGTGTGGAAATACAGTATATTTTCTTTCCTGTATGTTAAGGGTGATATAACTTCATTATTTTTTCCTTTTATGTTTAACAGTTGTGCTAATTTAGTTAAAATGTATATGAATTCTGTCTAGAATGTTGCTTTAAAGTGACTGGATTAACTTTTTAACCTAACTTGATCTAACCTGATGTAACAGAATTTATTATGAAAAAATAGTCTTTAGCGGACATGCGGAAGAACTGTGGAGGAGATTACTCAGCACAGGGGGGCTTTTTAAGTGCTGTGTAAGCAGTGCATAGTGACATCTCAGCGTTCTCCAACAGGGATCCAATTCACAGCGTTGTTATACTTGCTGTGTTGCTGGGGTGGCAGTGAAGGTACATCAGTTAAGTTGCAAATAACATACATCTTCAATCAGAACAGAATGAATGTTTCATGTCTGCTGAATGTGGGGAAGAAAAAAAAAAACCACAAAACAATGCAACAGCAGAAATCCCAAGAGGAAGACATTCTCATTTTAATGCAATAAAAGGTAGCTGAATAGGCAGATTCAGGCAGGCTGTGGACCACTTTGCTGATACTGCTTTATAGATTAGGAATGGAAACAGGTGGTGAAAAAAGGGAACCACTGGAGCTCTGATAGGAGAAAGGAACAACAGAGGGTCAAGGACTGAAGCCTCTTGAGCAATTTTTATGGCAACATTTCTGTAGCATGTTCCTGAAGCAGGAACTTAAAATCAGTTCATGAAGTGAGGAGTGGAAGAGAGGATGTGAGCTCAACCAAAGGTAGTTGTTTAAACAAGAGGGAAGTCAATGGTAGTATTTCATTTTTGTGAATGCTAAGGTCTCTATTCCCTGCTTTTCACTGAGCTTTCTACTTAGCCAGACCCAAGAGCTAGAAGGTGTAATCTTTCATAAAGACAAGGTAACCCTGATACACATGATCTGTGGTATTTTGGATACAGAAGTCATAGTTGTGGCTTTTTACATGCCTCCCTCCCCATGGTGTTTGCAGAAAGCAGTTATTCACCTGTTGCAGCTCTTTGTGCAAGTTTCTCACTTCTTGAAGGTTTTGCAGAGGCACACATTTCCCACCGAAATTTAGACTACACTAATGCTCAGAGTTTTAAAAATGAAGGTGTGGAGCAGCTCTGCATATTTGTCTTCCTCAGGTGCCAATCCCCATCTTAATAATGTAGTGCATCTTTCCAATTCTTTTGGATCATTGCTCATATTAGGAAAAAAAAAAAAATTACAAATCTTTGACCCAGGTCCATTTTTCTCCCCTCCTTTCTCAGATTTACCTCTAGCAACAGATTCCTAAATGTTTCCTTGGTAATAGTCCTATCTAATTAATGCATCAAAGATATCTAAAGATCAAGTTTTCATTCTCAAATACTGTGAAAGAAGTTTTGACATGAGATTTTCTTTTTCTTAAATCATAGTAACATTCTCGCACAACTGCTATTTGATGCCACAGTGAGAGTCATGAGCCATCAGTTAATAAATATGAGTTAGATTAATGAATTCATATTGTCAGGAACAGTTTGAGGATCTTGGGCAATAAGATCAGAAAAACTACTGGAAACCATGGGAAAGTGTGTTTTGAAGTCAGACATAGATGTAAACCTGTTTCATGAGTCTCCACGCTCCAGGCTTTGTGAAAAAAGTATAATTCTGTATCTTGCGCTGTTGATGAAAACATTGATGTTAAATAGATTCTGGTAGTAAAAGTGGATACATTTTATGAAGGGTCATCAGAACACATAAGCTAGTCTCCACAAGGTACATTGCAAATGTAGAAACTCTTGGTGATTTTGTTTTCTGATGCATTTTTCAGCTGAGGCTCTTAGTTTTAATGTCAGTGTTTTATGTCTCTTCATTTTCTATTACAATCACATTCCAGGGAGATCTTATGTTGGTTCTCCTTGAGCTACACATGGCTTTTAAAGATCACATCACCCCTAGGTTAAATGTGTTGTACTTCTCTATGCTTCTGACAACATATTCTTTTTGCACCGAGAAGTGCAAGCTGACACAGTTGATCTAAACACAATATAATCCTTTGATTTCATATAACTTGAACATTATTAGAAGAAAGTGCCAACATGATACCTCATGGAATTGCGGTCAAGAGGGGAAATTCCAAAAAACAATTCTGTGCAGCTTGGGCCTTTGATAGATCATGGAAGAGAGTTGTATGGTATGCTGTTTGGCCTGACCTCATAGCACTCCAGCTCTTTTATCGAGGCTGAAAACTTGCCTGTTCCCAGGTATATCGAAATGCTACATTTAGCAAGTTGGCCCTGAACCTAAATGGGAAGTAGGAGTAGTCATTATGCGTGGAATGGGAGGCTTCATGATATGGCAGCTTGTGTCAGAATAATAGAGTGGTAATGGAACAACAGCACTAAAACGTGCACCGACTATACAGCAACAAAAAGAAATTGGTTAATATCTAAAAAATGCTGTATTCCCAGAATAGCTTCTCATATAAGTGCAGTTTTGTAAGTATGGCTGGAGAAACTCTCTTAACACAGTAGTATTAAAAACAGCTAACATACAACCATTGAGAGAAATCTGAATAGAAAATGATATTGTGCTTCTCTGTTGACTTTCTTGCTTCCAGTCGCTAACCTGTACTGTGCGTCCCTTAGCTGAATAGACTTTCTGATGGGTTAAATACAAAAATAAGATCAATGACTATAGCACCTGTCTCTTAGAATATAGTTTTTGCTATGCTTTTTGATCAAAATGTAGTTTAGGTGTTATTTTTGCACCTGAACCAAGCACTGGATTTCACCGTAATCGAAGCACGACCCTGTTTGACTCTTGGTTAGAATGCTGCTGCTAGCACTACCCACGAAAGTAATCAAACTGTGATTGCTAGATCTAATCACTTATGAACTTTGTGTTTAAAAATTCAAAACTCTGTGGGGCTTTCAGTCTTTCTCCAGGTTATTGTATTTAATTATGTCCTTTTTTTATTTTGGTTTTGGTTTGGTTTTGAGCTTTTTTATTTGTTTGGTTTGGTTTTGTTTTTTTCTTCCATGATTTCAATGATTAGGCATCTGCCATAGTGTTTTTTGTTAATATTGTGTAGGGTTAGAGTCTGTGTAGTTTCTGAAAGGGAAGGAAATTCTCTGTAATTGAGTCCTGCCCCTCTTAGCAAGATTATGAACTATGAGTCTAAAGAGTTAAAAGATTCTTCAAAGAGAACCCACATGCTGATTAGAGAGTAGTAATTCAAAGAATATTAGAGTAGTAACATATCTGTAATTGAAAACATATTTGAGTAGTAACTCAAAACGTATCAGATTGGCTTTTAAGAAAGTTAAGCATTCACTGCATGTCTCTTTTATTTCAAGGAATTACCAATACAGAGCATTGAAACTATTTGCCTTTTGGTGACTTGAAGTTATATTGTTTGTGTATGAAGTATTTAGTGATCACATCTCATTCAAGGTAGAGTATGATTTAAAAAAGGCATGGAGTCAACATACATGCAGAGATGTGGATTGTGACAAAGAATCCTTGGTAGAACAGCTATTAACACTAAATTTAGGGAAGATTAACAAATTATGTTAATAAACTGCTGAGGAGCATCCTGGCATCAGAAACCCTGCAGAGAAATGTTGCTTCCTATCTAACATACTGGAATCTGATATAGTATGACACAAAGAAATACTGCATTCTAAATATATTCTTGACACCAATGCACAACTATTTCAATCTGTAAATTTAGCTACTTCTTTTTTTTCTGTTCTAGAGGACATCATTGTGCTTGAATGGGAATTGAAGTAACTTCTGTTGTTTCAATTCACGCATGCAGTTGAAATCCTTTTTGCTACTATGATTTAGTAATAGACTTTTAACTTTTGTGGGGTTTTGTTTATAGTAGCTTCATATTTGCATTTTGTATTTTCACTTGGAACAATCAAAGCCAATAAGAAAAATCTTGCATCTGAATTTCATTTTTCCTCTTTGTACTTATTAATATTCATATTTAGTGCCATGCACAAGCATTAAAGAGAAAATGCTCTTGGCTATGTGCAGTGAGACTTTGAGAAAGATCGAGGAAGATTCACTTCATGGCGTTCTGCTTGGGTCGTGCAGAAGAGCGAAGTTACGAATGGGGTAGCATAGCTTTTTGGCAGGAAGTCCTTTTTAAATTGGGTCAAATGCTGTTCCAACACAAAATGCCTCGATATCACTGTTGCTAATTAAAGAAAGGCTGGTTGCTGGCAATCTTGCTGATCAAGGGGAAAACCACACAGGACTGCAAGGAGCAAAGGAGTTATTTAGGGATTTCCATGCTTAGGAGGATAGTGCTGGCATTGAGGCAGTGCAGGAGCCAGTGGCTCAGCACGGGCTGGAGGCAGCAGGCCAGGGGAGGTGGAAGGAATGGCCAAAAGGACTAGTCAGTTTGCTGCAGATCAGAGCTGCAGTCATTGAATTGGCTGAAGCATCTGCATCGCACAGATGTGTGGGCAGAAGAGTTTTATATAACTCTTTTTCATTTCTGTTCTGTCTTCCCCAGTAATCATCTGTTGTCCATTTAAAAAGCTAATTATCCAGGTTTATATTTGAATAAAAACTGTTGGTGGTTTCTTTTTAATGCAAAAGCTTTTTGGCCTCTGGAGAGTTCTTCTGCTTAGAATTACAGGAGAAGGTCTAGGCAGATCCACTGCAAAGGTCTGTCTGCTTCAGAGCCTTATCAAAGAGATTTTACAGGTCTGATGAGTGAGGCAGCAGCAGTGAACTCTCTTGGGTATTTTACCATGGAAGCTTCGTATTTGTTTCTGGTCTAAATATGTTAATGAATGAGAGTTATCTGTCAGAACACCTGTATTAAGGACATAGGTATTAAGTTTCTTAAGGTCTCTGATGTTATATTTGAACAGCAGAATCCTGAACAAAAGCTTTGTGGGGAGATTGAAGCTTTCCCTGCTCTGCCCTTCCTGAATATGTTTCCATTCTGTCCTTATTCAACATGACGCCTGCTACTATTACTTAATTTAAACTCTCTTCACCAAATTCTGTTAGCTTCACCAGCCCTGACAAATACAAGGTGAAGTGCAAGCATTTTTTTTTTACATCCCATTTCAAGCAATTTCCTCTTCATCATCTTTTTTGTGCTATTCACGTGGTTTCCTTCCCTGAGAAATGCACACTCCTGTGAGCCAGTGCTTGTATGGCACTTAGCATAACCAACAGTTACACATCAGCTGCTTAATCTTAGGGCCTGTTTCTTTTGAAAGATGTGTGCTCATTTATGTAGAACTGTCTGACAGTGAAGTGACAACTTTTGCCCCCCTTATTATCTGCTCCCTCTTGCGTGCCCATAGGCTTCCTTCAGTGTGTGCTTTGTGAGTTTGTGTGTGCGCATGCCGTGCATCATTGCGTTAGGCAATGCAGCAAATAGGGCAGTTCCCTAAAAGTACAAAAGGAGAAAGCTCATAGACGGAAGTCTGAATAGCTAGAAAAATCAGGACAATCATTTAGTCAGTTTTTTTGAGATTAATAGCAGATAAGCCCTCAGCTTACATACATAAACTTCCACAATAAAGGGCTATAATTCACATACTGGACTTCTAGTTGACTTGGTAAAATCAATCTTTTCTTTGAAGTTTTTGTGATGGTATTTGAAGAAAATGAGAGCTTAGGCATTTCTTGTTACGTATTGCCCTCTACAGAGAAACTTGAAGATGACAATAAACTGAGTATGGAAGGACAGAATACGTGACTGTACTGCAGACCATCAGAAGTCCAATTTTTACTGATTTAAACGTTAGCTTATGAGGCTGAGAAATCCTGTTGCCTATGTTAATGAGGCTTTAGTTTAACTGTTTATTTTTAAATTCAGCAGTGGTGATCCAAAAAGCAAAAAATGAAAGCAAAGAAAAGCAAGCAAAACCCCCCATCAGACTGTACTGATTTTCAGTCTAGCAATGGCAAGACACCTTGAATGCTGTCATTTTTCTTCAAGCCTTTTCCTGCACTGCAAATAGAAAATATTAAATCATCTTTCCAACTTCTCATGGAATCGATGCAAACCAATATCCATCAACATTTTATCCTAACATAAAGGAGAGTTAAAAATAAATAAATATAACTTGCTTGACAGGAAAAAATATCATGCAGACAGAAACATATTTATCAGTAAGACACCTTTTAAAACTTATATTCTATATTCATATTGTATGAACATGAAAAAGTAAATGAAGCATGAGAATGGGGGCTCTCACAGATACTCATATACACAGAAAAGCACTTTTTCTAACCTGCAATCACAAAGGAAACTAGCACAATTACTATGGAAAGCAATGATCTCATAATGAAATAAACATATATCATGCCAGTGATTTTACATTAATTGTTCAGTATGAAATATCATGCTTAGGAGAAAATTTTGGCAAGCAAAGATTAATTGTAACTTGCTTTTCTAAATGCATAATCTAGTCAACATGGTTCCACAGGATGATCACAATGTTCATTTAAATATGAGTGCTCATTCTATTTCAATTTGTGTTAGTGATAACTGGTCCTCCAAAAACCTTCCACAGGTCTGTAGGTCTTGGGTTGCTCATAGGGTGTTAGAAGACAGAAGACTAGAAATCTTGTCTGCCCTCCAGAGAACTGTGCCATGGCTGTGGCCTTGAGCTGCACTCCAAGGCGTGACAGAATCGTGTTAAATGGGAAAGAATTTTAATTCCATGGGAGTGTGCTAAAATGTGATGACATTACCCACGCCAGTCTGCCTTTATCCAGTAGCCAGCTGCAGCTGTGAAGATATGTCCTTCTGAACCAAGAATCCAGGATGGCAAACTTGTCTAATAAGCAAGACGAGTTTTCCTGTGTTGTCATTTGACAAGTCCAGTCCAGAATATCTGGTAACAGTTTCACAGGCAGCCAAGCTGCCAGGAAAGCTCGGGGAGCCAGCTCTCTGCTTACTGACTACAGATCGCTTATTCATTACATGATGCTCCTTACCTTGAGGCTTCAGTACAGCAGCAAAGACCTCCTGTTATTGAAGGCTTAGGATTGACATTTTGCAGAACTGGCACGTTTTTTTCTTGTATTTTCCGGGATATATTAGTATAACTAATAAATAACAAATTAGTATAGCTGCCACTGCTTAGGAATACTTCACTGTTATTTTGATTTTTGTAAGAAACATCATTTTGTCAAAGCAGTAGTTTTTTTGCAAAAATGTACTTTTTTGAACAATGTTTTCACTGAGGATGGTTCTTAGATCCAAAGCTTAATGCATTTACCAAAGAGGAAGAGCTTACACTGCTCAGGAGTCTTGCTATCCAGGCACCTGCACAGGATGTGAGAGACCCAAATTCAGATCCCTGCCCTCATCTGAGCACCTTTGGTCAACCACCCCTGAACTGATCCCACGACTTGTCTGAGGGAAAAATGATTATGCAGTAGAAAATGAGCTTCTCAGGTCTTTCTGTATCCAAGATAAATTTACTCATTAGAGCTTCACCACAGAAATGACATTTCCTGGATTGACAGAACCTGGAAACCAGACATACCCACAGGAATATACCAGACAGTTCTACTTAAACCGTCAAAAAGCTTTTATAAAGGCATCTGAGGAAGGAGACCTGCTGTGCAAAGAAAAGGTGTTCTCGTCTAGGCAATATTAATATCCAGACAACATTTCAGAAGCATTAGTCCAGCTTCTCAAAATGCTTTAGACTAGTTAAAAATCTCTTCTCCAGGGGTATTCTTTCGGTGTTTCAATTTCTTGGTTGGACATCTGGTTAGGAAAATGTGCAATTAAATCCATGGCCTTCAAAGAGGGCTTTTTCCAAGCTACTTTGTTTCTTTCTCTGATTGTAATATGAGGGTTTTATCACAATAATAAAAATATGTTTAAGCATATATACATGTAAATTATATATACTTGTACACAGTGTACATGCACACACATGCACACACGTATAGTGTATGCATAAAACATTTATATGCATTACATGTCTTTATTAATATAGATTATATATGCATATGTAGACCTCTCTAAAGTCTCACTGCTCCACATGCTAAAAGACCAAACTTGTGGAAATTTTTAGTGCATTTCTTATCATATGGCATTATTTAATTTCACTTCTTTGTAAAATAATGGTGTTTATTTGATATTCAGATTACTGACATTTAAGAATATGACGTTAGACGTTGCTCAGTGTTTATCTAACATCCTTAGCTGATACTCTGAAATAGATAGAGGGAGGTAGTTAAAGTTCCGTTGGACCCAAACTCTTTTCATGTGATTTTCTGGCTGTCAGAAGAATAATAGTGAACTCAAATACAGTTAGAATTTTGAAAAATACTGAGCTGTTGGGAGTAAGAGAGAATCAGCTATTCCTAATAAGCCATCAATTTTAGGTGAGTTGTTTGGTGTGATTTTTTTTCTTTTTTGTTCAATCTTCATTTAAGTGTAATTTTAAAATCACCTGACATTCATGAGGTGATTATCATAAGATAATATTAGCTAGAGTATTTATGGCAATTTATTATAATTACCCATGTACTAAGGCAGTATTTTGAATCAGTACTAGGAAGAATAATTTCTGTTTCTGTTTTCATATTATGCCCTGTTTTTACTTTCTAAAAAAAAATACCATGGTACCTAACAAAGTATATCTTTTAATAATCACAACTGTGTGAATAAACACTAAAATGTAATGGAAAATCTGTCTTACTCACCCAGTTTCTTAATCTTGACTTTAATAATTTTAATGAGAAAGACAAGATTTTTAGCAACAACATTTAATCATTTTAACAGTGTTAAAATTTCTAATAATTTAAAAAAATATTTAGAAAGCAGAAACTATTTGTATCATTTATTGTCTCTTCCGGGATAGTATATTTTTCTTCATCAAGAACATTGCTATGGTTTTATAATCCAGCTTCACAAATTACGCTAGTGTAAATAATCATCATCATAAAAAAATATTTCCAGGTGCCGATACAGAAGCCTCTGAATTTTGGCCCTAACATC